>NC_067165.1:765607-1965607 GCF_903995435.1 Acomys russatus
TTTTTTTCAAATAACAGCAGATTCCCAGAAAAAGTGTGAACTGTGAATCACTAATGCTAGAAAGTGCAGTGGAGTTTGACATGCTGACTTTACCTTTGCTTATATTACTGTAAAGTTCATTTCTACATCTTCGGGCACACATGTGCAAGCTTTTCTCTAATGATAAGTGATGGTGTGTCTGTCCTTGCCTCAAAGAATAAATACATAGCAGAGCACACAGGAAACCCAACTTGTTTTCCCAAATGTTTGAAAATTATCCAACACTGTAAAGAAACTCCCATTTCTCTATACACTCTGTCTCTTGACATTGTCAGACTTCTTAATATTTATCAATCAACCTATTATGTAACAGAATCACCTGATGGTTTTGATTTGTGCTTACTTACTTGCTAATGAATTTCATTAGTTTTCAAAGGTTCATTTGCCATTTTTCTTTAATTTTTCTGTGACCATACTGTTTGGATGGTTTGTTCAGATTGTCATGTATTTCCTCTTTATTAGTGATTTTTCAGACATTTAAGGAACATATTTGAAAGCTAATATTTTTCATACACAGGTACATACACATAGCTTGTCCTCAACAGGCTTCTTTCTAATTCTTTTCATTCTTTTCATGGCAGTTGTGTGGTCCATACTCAGTGTCTCAGAAATACTTTTCAAACCCAAGTGTGAAAAATCTCATTCCATATTTCCCATAGTGTTTTGAGAGGCTGAGGTTTTGCTACTCTTTGCCCATTCTCCACTCAGCCATCCGCACTGCTCTGTCTGTCGCTCAGAAAGATTCTGGGCAGCCAGCAGCCCATTGCCTGTTGGGTCTGTGTGTCTGCCTCTGCACCTGCCTAACGACTTACACCTGTGAGCAGGCCCCTCCCTCTACTCTTCTTCAGATATGAGTTCTCCTCGGTCCTTGGTTCACTCTTACACATTTTGAAATCAATTACGTTTTGTGAAAACACAACGATCGTGATCATATTGACTCTATGGAGTCATGATGGTGAGCTGAACATTTAGTGGTTTTGAGTCTTCTATCCATTAGCATGCGTATTTCTTTACTTGTTTAGGTTTTTAAAAACATTTATAGTTTTGACCGTTGTAGCTTACATATATTTTGTAATATCTACTTTTCAACATCTTGGCTTATGCTGCTGTTTTAAGGAACACCTTTCTCTTGTGGTTAATTCAGAAGTAGGGCCTAATAAATGTGTATTATTAGCTTTATAATCATTATTATGGTGGTGTTTTCTAACTCGCTAGCAATCAAGGAAGATACAGACATCTGTTATATTTTAAAATAGCCTTGGTTCACCTGTGGCAGGGCAGATATTAATTCCCTAAATTACCTTACATATTGGAGTAATTATCCCATACCCTGCCCCAATCCCATGCCAACCGCTTGTAATAATTTCCCTTCAGCTACCTCCCATTCATAATCCCAAATACTTGCTAATCTTCATCATCTAGGCCGAATCCTCCACCCACGCTGGCCATGTGCTTCTCTTCCACCTAACACATGGTACAGCCTCTCTTCTCCTCTCCATCCTCCTCCTCTCCCCCAGCCCGAGAACGGCTGCCATGCCTACCTTCTTCCAGCCCTGCCTAAGTATCAGCTTCTTATTAGTCAAACAGGGAGGCAAGGTTAAAAATATCATTTTGGGGGTATGTGAGTATCTGCTCATCTGGGCATCAACCAGATCTTGGAGGACAATTATAAGCATCAGAATACAGAGCACCAGACCAACCCTTGACGCCTTTCTAGTTCCAGTCTATGGTGATAATGAAAAGAAAAACTTTATGTTTACATAAAATGTCTACTTTCTACTTGCTGTCCTTTATAACAATATGTCTTAAGTTTCCTTTACATTTTACAGGATATTTTTCTGAAAATATTAATACTTCTGTTCCTTCTTTTTTCTACTCTTTACTCTCTTAATGTATTTTTCTTTTGATTGCATTGGCTCATCAATATACAATTTTCTTTGTACAGAAGATTGCCTTCATTATTAAGAATTGTATCCATGTTGGACTCTCAAGCCTTTTCATTGTCTGTCTTGTCCGTAGTCACGCTCCTGTCTCCATTTCTGATGTTGTTTCCTTATGTGTTCTCTTTTTCACTCAATCATATCAGAACTTTTATCAGTCTTTCAGTGAAACTGTCTTGACTTTGTTGAGCATCTATACTTTATGTTTGGTTTCTGTTTTATTGGTCTGAGTCTTTCTCTTCGTAATCACCATTCTAACTTATTTGTGTTAGTTACCTTTTCTCCTCTGTAAACTATACGTTAGATATTTGGCTTATTTGTGTCTCGCCATCTCCCCCTTTTAATGTCTGTGCTTAAAGACTTAACTGTTTCCCAAAGGACAACTTCCCATTATGTCTCCTGCTATGTGTTTTCAGTTTTCATACAATTTTGAGTAACTAAATTTTTCTATCACTTTCTTTCTTTTCCTTATAAATTACTAGAACTTTTGTTCAACTTTCAAGTGTATCAGGTTTTTACACATCCTCTTTTTTATTTCTACCTTGTCTTAATGCTTTGTAGTAACTAAGTTCTATATTATATATACAATCCCCATTAAAATGTTCTTATTACTACTATGAATGACACTTGTCAAATATGAATATGTCTGAAGACCGTTTTAGCTACTTATATAAAGTTATTCATATTGTGTATGCACATATATGTCTGTGTTTATTTTATTCAACATTTTTACTTTTTCTTTTCTTGATCAATAAGTAATTGAGAGGGATATGTTGGAATCACCATTTCTGATGACCAATGATGTCTTTGTAATTCTAGTCGTTTTAATTGGTAAGATTTGGCATCATAATAGGGATGTAATCCGAATAAATTATTAAAAAAGATTTGACATCATTTTGTAACTTAAATATAAGCATAGAACTATGGCATATTCTTGATGTGTTGACATTTAATCATTATGCAGTAATTTAAATGATAATACTATCTTTAACTCCATTATTTTTCTCAGCTTATATTTCTTTAAAACATTTTGACTATGTATTTGATTTCAAAATTTTCATATCCTTATATTTAAGACATCTATGTTATATATAGTATAGAGCTGGAAAGAATTTTTCAGTGGATCTCACTGTCTATCTTCCAAATAGCAGGATTAACCCATTCATATCCATTGTAACTGTATCTTTGGCCTTACCACTAATATATTACTTTTGTTCTATTTCTGTCTCATTTTCTTGTGTGTTTCTTTCCTTTGATTTTAATTGATTAAAATATTTCTCAAATTTATTGTTTGTGTTTCACTGCTCCCTAGTGATTACTTTGAAATAGTTGTTCCCTGAAAAAGTCTTGGACCATCAGACATTTTTTTGATGCATTTGCAATCTCATCTCTGTCTTATTTTTTAAATAATGACCACAATCTTTTGATTGAACTATTTTATGCCTGTCTTATTGTGATTATTATACACATTCCTCATTTTGTTTTCTGACTCTTATTTTCATTACCTTAGATCTACAGCTTTGGGATCACTGTTCTCACCTAAAGTGTACCTTTCAAGGTGTCCTTTAGTTAAGGTTGGTCAGCTCTCTTAGAGTCCCATCCTTCCACCTCCAACTGGTGAAAATTTAGGTTCCTTTTCAGAAAACTGATTTTATCCCAAAAGAGTTCAATCGTGTTATATTGTAACATATTAAATCAACACGTGAGTCTGATTATGGTTTTTAAATTTTTATTAAATATTTTTACATATATTATTACACATATATACAATAAACTAAATACAGCAAAAAGAACCACAAAACAATCAGAAATTACATATATGTTACATTCATAGTATTTTCGCTATTTGTATTTGACAGACTTGAAGAAAACATCTTTCCTATCTTGGTGCATCTAAAATTCTGCTGATTGTATTTTGACATTTAGTTTGACAATAGTCTATTAAAGTATTTGTAAAATAGGATAGAGTCTACATTTCAAAGCTTTTATTAGTATACATTACTTGTATAAAACAGTTGGTTTCATTAAGACATTTTGAATTATACATAATGTAGTTTGAACATATTTACTATTATGCTTTGTTCTCGTACTTTGCTGTTTTCCTCTAAAACTGAGCCTTTAGAACCTTTAATTTTCTCTTTCTTGAAAAATTGAGATTGAGTCACAATGTCAGGATGACTGTAATTTTCCTTAATAATTCAGGCTTCTCGTGTTTTCATGTTGTTCAGAAATGTGTTCTTCTCACACCCCTGTGTGTGCAGTGTATGTGTGCGTACATGTATGTATGTGATGTGTGTGTATATGTGTGTGATGTGTGTGTGTATGTGTGTGTATATGTGTGTATATGTTGTGGGGGGGGTTGTGTGTGTGTGTGTGTTTGGTAAACTTTTTTTTTTATCATCAAACTGCTTTATTTTCTTTCTTTTCAAAATCGAAGCTAACATTGTTCTTTAATAATTTATACATGTATATAGTATTCTTGAATGCTGGCCCCTCCACTATCTTTCATCTCCCCATCTCATCTGTTCCCCTCCCCTCTTCTCTACTAATCTCTTTCCACATTTGTTTCTTTTTGTTTTGTTTGGGTTTGACCAGTGCTGTCATCTATGTGGCCTCAGACTGGAACTATCCCTTGGACTCTTGGTTACTCCAGTGACTATAAAACTAAAGACATGGGTTCCCATCGCCCAGAGTCTTAGAAGTGGCCTCTAGTTAGGCAGTAAGAGATAGAGTGCCATGAGGGCCCGTCTCTACCCATGATTGAATGTTAAAAGGGTCTGTCTTCTGTACAAGTCATTGCAGGTGCTCTCGTTTTCTGATTACATTGATTGCGTCCTGTCACTGGACTGTTTTCTGGCTCTTACTTTAAACTCCACCTTCTTCTTCAAGGTTCCCTGAGCCTTAGGGTAAGGGAGTATAAGTAATTTGTTTCGGGCTAAACCCTCACTCATCACTTATTATACTTTTGTTACTTCAGCTATTCACTGGTTCACTTGCTGCCTACATAAGATGTGTTTGTCTTACAGTGTAGGGTAGGCTTTTCTCAGGCTCTGCCCTGTGCCATGAAATAGCTGCCACAGAGTAGGTGACTGGTGAAGCCCCAGTCTCCCTACTGAGGGAAGCAGAAGTTCTGGGGAAAAGGTGACACTGGTTGTAAGTCTTTGTATTGAGTACTAAAACGGTTATAGTCTATAAAATATATCTTATGGAGTTACCATCACTGCACTGGACCTTCCAGGAGTAAAGTATTCTTTCCTGTAGTTGGGAGCATTGGTAGCCCATAATTACTCTCTAGATTTTGTTTAAAAAGGTCAAGATCTCAAAGGGAAGTCTACATTCAGTGTCCATCAGTATTTGTTTATGTGTCTGTGAGTCTGGCTATTTCTCAGACCAGTCTATGCCCTCTGAGAGCTGACAGAAGCCATTCATGTGACTGTTGGAGTTCACTGGCTCTGAAAATCCTGCTTCCTTCAGTTCTTGGAAGGTTGAATTTTAGGAACCTTCTTCTTCCCACATGGAAATCTTCCTCAGAGCTTCCTCTGAGATTTTGACCTAAGTCAGTCTTATTAGTCAATCAAACAAACACCACCAACAACCAGAACCAACATGGCTCCTTTCTGCTTACAGAATTGCACCTCAAATATTTATGCTGTGTCACAAAATTTATTCATTTAGAAATAATCTAGTAAAATTTCATTCTTGGAAAAAGAAGTTGCAGTAATACACAAAAGTCACCCATTTGTTCTCCTGTCTCATCTTTTCTTCGAAGAGACTGACCTCTGACCTCTGAAGACATATACATTCTCATGTGTGTTATCTGTGGAGTTGTGTCTCACAGATCTTGCTAGCTGGGGTACTGTGTTCTCCTCTTGATTCTTTGCTATATATTTTTATTCTTGCCAGATATTTTCAAACTGAGGTCATTAAAATGGCCATGGAAAAGATCACCAAAGATTCTGGAACAGAGATGTTTACTGTGTTTTGGTTCTCCCCCAAAGCTCTTAAAACCACTGGACATGAGGTAGTTCTATGTATGGTGGCAAGCAGGACCACAGCTCTTGCATTCAGAAGGTCTCAGCTTTGTTTTAATGCTTTGCTGCTCCTTAAAATTCATAGTCTTTAAAATGAAAAAAAAAAAAAAACAGATTTTTATATTATCTTCATCAATAGCACAACTGGTTTAGTGGTACAGATTTGTGAAGAGTTATGTAGCCGAGACTTGGTAGTTTTTAAAGTGTGAACTTCTATTCTCAATGAAAACTACAGACACTGGAGGCTGGAGAGATGGCTCAGAGGTTAACAGCACTGTCTGTTCTTCCAAAGCTCCTGAGTTCAATTCCCAGCAACTACATGGTGGCTCACAACCATCTATAATGAGATCTGGTACCTACTTCTGGAGTGCAGGTATACATGAGGGCAGAATACTGTACAAATAATAAATAAATAAATCGTTTTAGAAAAAGAAAAATACAGATATCAAGACCCACAAGTATTTGAAAACTTTGGGTTAAAAATAAATAGGACTCCCTAGAAATCTACAAGTAGAACAATATGATAGGCAGATTTGGGCCCAGGGGTCCCGCTCAAACTAAGGCACCAGCCAAGGACAATACAGGAGGTAAACTTTAAACCCCTTCCCAGATCTAGCCAATGGTCAGAATATTCTCCACAGTTGAGTGGAGAGTGTGATACGACTTTCTCACGTACTCTGGTGCCTCACATTTAACCATGTCCCCTGGAGGGGGAGACCTGGTGGCACTCAGAGGAAGGACAGCAAGTAGCCAAGAAGAGACTTGATACCCTATGAGAATATATAGGGGGACGTAATCCCCCTCAGGAACAGTCATAGGGGAGGGGAATAATGGGAAAATGGGGGGGGGGAGGAATGGGAGGATACAAGGGATGGGATAAACATTGAGATGTAACAGGAATAAATTAATAAAAAAAATAAATAAATAAAATAAATAAATAGGACTCACAGAAAAACTTTGGGTGGAATGCAGGGAGTCTTGTGGAACAGTTGGGTATAGAATGACCTGGAGGGGACAGGAGCTCCACAAAGAGACCAATGGAGGCAACAGATCTGGCCTGGGAGCAGGGAGAATGGGCTGCATAGACTGATACACCAACCAAGGACCATGCATGGTGAGACCCTAGACCCCCTGCTCAGATAGGCAGCACAGTCTCCTAGTAGGTCCCATAATATGGGGAGTAGGGGTTACCTATGACATGGAGTCTGGTGCCCACTCATTTGTCACTTCCCCATGGTGGGACAGCCTTACCAGGCCACAGCGGAAGAGGATGCAGGCAGTCTAGAGGAAACTTGATAGGCTGGGGTCATGTGATAGGGGAGGAGGGCTCCCCTTTTCTGAGGGCTGGGGGAGCAGGAAGGGGGCTGAGAGAGGGAGGATGTGACCTAGAGAAGACAAGGGAGGGGGGCTACAATAGGGTTTTAAAGTGAATAAATTAAAAATAAATAAATAAAATAAATAGGAAATCTAACTACAGGCCCAAATCTGCCTATCATATGAACCAACAAAAAGCAGTAAGATTGAGACAATGAGCTCTGGAATCAAATATCCTAGGTTTTGACCTGACTACTGTCATTTACCAACAGTGACATTTAAGTAAGTTTCTTGTGCATTCTTTGTAACCCATCAGAATATCTGAGAATCATGAATATTGAATGATTTAACTCTAACTTCCCGGCCCGGAGCCTACACAGTCATATCACTTTATCAGATAGGAAGGGCACTGGCAGATAAAAGAAATGCTTCTAAGTAAGTCTACCTTAGTGAACCAGTGAATATATTGGAGTTGCTTAAAGGAGGACGTGTGTCACTGAAAATCCCACCCAACATGAGTGACCGTGAGAGCTGTATAGTGGGGGTTCCTTACATAACCTGCAGGTAACTAGTCCACCAGTTTCCTGGCCCCCATTCACTATTTATTCCTTCCTAATCTTATAGAATGCTTCAATAAGGAAGAAACAGACAAGTTAATGCTTTATGTTTTTAGAAAAGGCAGACTGTCCTCTGATCATAAAGTCACAGCAAAGAAAGAGTTGGGAACTCTTGTACGTGAACAACACTGGGATACAAATGAGGATGGCTAGAAACCACCAAGTAATGCTCCATCCTTCAAGAGAGAAGCCTCGCTATAAACCCTCTGGACCCGTCAGTGTGTCCTCGAGGTGGGGGGGGGGGGGGGGGGGACACTGATATCTTTTATCAATATGCTCTAAATAGATACTTCATATGATCATGTGAAATAGATACTGCATATGATTGAGCATACATTCCCCATAATGTGTGTATGCTCATTGTCTTCCCTTTGATATTCTCAGCACTGACGTGCAGTGTAGTTGCCCTCACAGTCATAATTTATGGCATTAGTCAAACACAGTGAAAACAAAGTCTACATTCGCATACATTTTCCCAGGATGGATCCACTGTAGAATGTTGGAACAAAGTCAAACTCAGTAAGGCCTGTTAAAAATAATAGCTTCCTGTTTCCTTTTGGTCACCCCGTCTCTGGCATGGGATGAATACGGAAAGACCGAGCCCCACTGTGATATTTTCACAGGTGAGGCTTTGGGGAGATAATAAGAGGTTCACTGGGTCAGGAGGGTGAAACCCTCATGATGAGAAAAACAGGGTAGAGAAGCTGTACTTGTCTCCATCTACAGATTCATCAGAGACAGTGGAAATGCAGACATAGTGCAAAGACAGCCATCATGCAGCCAGGAAGAAAGCCCTCGCCAAAACTAACCTCATTAGCTGCCTGGGTGTGGTACGTAGTTAAGTCAGCCTTAGGTGTGACTATCCACGTCAGTGCGGTCCTTCTACCATCTGTATCCTCAATTTAGGATGATGCTCTCTGATCACTAGTAGATTTCACGTGAGAAAGTTTTCGATATAAATCGAAGGGGCTCCCCACCCTTGAATTGTGTCTTTCCCAAAGATAAATCAAAGTTTCGATTTCTGATATCACAAATGTGACCTGAAAATGTAATCACGCTGAAATTGTACAGTAGTAGGGTGGCTTCCCTAATATGGTAAGTGTCTGAATAAGGAGAGGTAATGCCATGTGGAGGGTCAGGCACCCGGAGAGCCTATGTTCTGATGACGAAGGCAAAGACTTGAGTGACATAGTTGCTGAAGTATTACCAAATGTGCATGGGCACCCCCAGAAGCTAGGAAGAGGCACTAAAGGAGTCTAGAGAATTTCTGGGGAGATGCGGCCCCGTGGATGCTTTGATTTCAGATATCTGTCCTCTGGAGCTGGGAGCAGTGTTAAAAAAACAAAACAAAACAAAACAAAACAAACAAACAAAAAAAGAAATAGATAGACCCTTTCCACTCAAGCGGTACTGTATGCTTGCTTCCAGTCTCTTCTGTCATCAGTGACTGCCATCAGCAACACCACCCTCAATGGGAATGAATGAGATGGCAGGTGTGAGGACGCAGCACATCCACTCCTCTCTCCTCAGGGACTGTACGAAGAGGAGGATTGCATGGATCACAGGATCCATGCAGCAGAGACTCACCCCCCTTTTAAGTAAACTCGCTGCATCTACATCATCAGTAAACAAGATGTGCGTGTGTCTCCGATGATGGACAGGAGGCAATTCCAAGCTACCTGTCTTCAAAAGCATTATAAAGCCACTCCTGGGGTTAATTAAATGGTTATAGGCTAGGTTGTCCAGGTTGCCTCTCTGATGTTTTGGACTCATGAATTGCATTTCTGATTGTGAGCACGCTGTCCAGTATTTCCTTTGGAAAAAGTTAAGTTTGTAATTATGTAGACAAGATGATAAGCAAAGAAAGTGTTTCCCTTGTTTTATTTTCCAGCACTAGGGGGCAGCATGGTTGCATTATTTATTTCCTGTAGCACCAACAACAGCTGTTAAGGTGTGTTTGTGGCTTTAAGTGCACAAGCTATTTATCACTTATGTGACATTCATTTGCATATGCAATTTGAAAGCATTGCCCTCTGATGAGCTTTCATTCACAATTCAGATTTGCTTCATTGTTCCTGACTCTGTAACAACCACCCAGTTCTAAGCCAATGACTGGGTAAGCCTGTGTTTTATATTACTCACAGAATTTACATTTCTACAGATGTAAATTCCTTTGAATTGCATATTTTCAATCATACTGCTGGGAAGTAGAGAGGAGCTAGGCTTGCTTGAACATCAAAGATGAGTAACGCACAGAGCAGGTGAGCTTCCCATCAGACATGTCACACGTGTCAGCAAGAGCGGAAAATCGGAGTCAGATGCTCTGGCAGGTTCCAAGAAAATAATTCATTTGAAGGTGTGGGAGGGATTTAATACCAATAAGTACTGTTGTGGGTTACTCTTATACAGAAGCTTTATTTATGTTTTAACTTTTTTTCTTGCAAAGTAGATATTATTTTCCCCATTTTCAGGAATGGGAAGGCAGAAACTTGGATTGCTTCATTCAGCCCTTAATCTTAAAGCTTCTGACAGGCAGCACTGGGGACCAGAAGCAGGTTTTCTCCACTACTCCACACTGCCTCTTTCTCCACCATCAGTGGAGGTCTGAACTCAGTAATTGAACAGAATTTGATTCACTCTTAAGTCCCCGTTTTCTACTACATCCAGCGCGTGTATTTGGCTTCCCCAAGCACAATAAAATGCATCCCGCATGTCCACATATCGTTGCTGCATACATCAGTGCTTTACCTACATCTGCAACTCAGGTCCCAGTACCTCGATCTCAAGAGGAGAACCTGGCAGATGATTCCGGAAGACTACTGTACCTCTGAGAGCTGTTTCACTGTACCCACGGGTCAAGAACTTGAGGAGGGTACTTGCTGTCATGGGGAAACAGCAGATTCAGATAGTCTGCAGGAATCAAAGGCCAGTGACAGGCATAGAAGCTAGAACTCCATTCCAAGTCTTGAGAAAGAGAGAGTGAAACAATTACTACCACTATGGAAGCCACTGAGAGTGACTGCTGGTGCCATGCTGAGCCAAGGCATCCCTCTGGCCATAGGAGTTAAGCCTGGGGCTCTGCATCATTTTGGGAGCTAGACAGGCTTTAATTTTAGTCCCACTTTATGGTTTTCTGGTTTGAGGCATTAAGCAAACTCTAAATCATCATCTGTAAGTGAAATAAAGGTAAAATAAATGCTGTTTCTCAGGACTGTGAAGGGTGTATTTGTGTATATGTGTGTATGTGCACATATTTTACACACCTATACGCTTACACAGAGACATACACAGAGAAAGAGGCAGACAGATGACAGGAAAGAACAGACAGACAGACAGACAGACAGACAGAGAGACAGGTAGAAATATTTGGAGAAACCACTGTGCTTTCAATAGAGTCCCAAACTCCATTCAAAAGCTTTCAGCAATCTTGAGCAGTGTTCCTGAAGGCCACTAGGTGTCTCTAGAAACCTTGATCTTTAGAAGGAAGAAGAAAAATGGTAATGAACAAGCTACAGAAACTCTTAAAGCTTTGTGAAAACAGGAAGCCATCACAGTGGCTCCTCACTCTGAGGGCTGCCTACACTGTCACATTTATCCAGCTAGTGCAGCTCAGCAAGCATCTACCAAGCAGCATGAGGGTGTGCTGGAGCAATAGCCACCTGTGTTGAGAAGACGCAAAATACACATCACAGGTGTTATGACTGAATGATGAGAAAAAGAGAGACCAATGTTTTGCCCCCGAAGCTTCTCTTTGCCAAGATGGCATATGTAGACCATACCAGCCACATGGAGAACATTCAATGATTCCCAGAGAGAAACAAAGCCACGGCTTAGAGACCAGGGAGGGCAGCTTCCTAGAGCGGCTCAGAAAGCCGCCCATGAGGAGGTGAAAATTGAGCAGAGATCTAGATGAGGTGATTTAATGAGCTACCAAGAGACTCACAGAAGTAAAAGTGGCCAGAATGCCAAGGGCCTCAGAAAGAAGGAGTGTGCTTGCCATGCTTGCAAACCAGAGAGGAAGTCAGAACAAGCCATGCCAACAGTAGGGGTTTCTATGTAATTCATGTCTCTTTGAGTGATAATGTTTATTATAAAATTACAGTTTTATAGTTCTTCCTTAATAGGCATTCCTAATCTGGGTAATGATAGTAATCAGTACTTGCAGAGTACTTGCTATGTGCTAGGTTAGGACCCACAACCTTGACAGGTAAGTGGAATTGCTTGTTGTCATTCAGAGAGTTTAACAGCAGCCTTCTTTCGGCAACACACACACAGTGAGTTAGTTGGTCATACAGCACTTTCACTTCCAAGTGCAGGGGTCATCCCAGGAATACAAAATGCATGAGCATGTGTTGGGGTTCCTAAGGCCTATAAGACAGGTGCTATGCATTGTGTACCATGGAGAGGCTTGATTTCGTTTAGGGAGGAGGGCGCCAATGGAGGCAGAAAGCGAATTGCCTTTCTGGAAACAAAGCCACGGGAGCTCGGAAGAGCATGGAGCGCACAGGAAATGTCAGGCAGCCAATTGTGACTGAAAGTCTGCAACCGTCGGTATCATAGTACGCCCCCTTGCCTGGTGCATAGGGAGGTCTGCAGCTGTGGTGTAAGATGCTTTCCAAGCCATGCCTGATTGGGCGGAAGTGGAACAACGTACACACAAATGTGCTAAGGGATGTTTAGCTTGTGACACTTACCTTAAACATAGGACTCAGCTGGATAACGTTATCTCTTTCAAGTCTGGAGCAAGGGTGCTGATATTGTCTATTCTATCCCTGTCCTCAAACCAAGCAGGTTACCCAAAGTGGATGTTCAAGGAGTCATATGAGACCCCCTGAAAACTGACTAGGAGCAATAGAAAGATGGAGGAAGTGAAGAGAGTGCTCTGTGGAGAATCACAGAGTCAAAAAAAAAAAAAAAAAAAAAAAAAAAAGCTGGGGCATGATGTCCTTAGATTTTATCTCATTCTCATCAGTTTTCGTTCCTTTCTCCTCACTCCAGATTTTAACTGGGCTATGCATCTCCAAAAAATGGCCAGGGTTTAATTCGAAGCCACATAATGGGCAAGTCGACCATATGAAGCCCTATTTTAGAGTAATATTTGCTACTATGAAAATATATTAAGATTATGTTACTACTTACTTAAAACAAGCTATAAAGTGTTATGACAAGACCACGAGTCCCAAAATTCAGGGGAGAAGTTCTAGGGCTCGGGAGCAGGACTAGACTGACCTAAGATAAGGCACAGAAGCACCTGGAACTATAAAACTTGGGGTATAGGCTGTGTACCCCGAGCAAGGCCAGAGGCAGCCTAGGGTGAAGGATGTAGACACAGAGAGACACACCAGAAGCCCGGGGTTAGTAGTGGACCCTCAGAGGAAGTCGAGAGCCAGAACTTGTGGCCATAAATATCATTCCTGCACAGGAAAATGACATCTCAACCCTCCTCCCACTTAGTCATCCCTTGAACATGATGCAAAGAAAAGTGACTCACACAACAACAGCAAAAAAATCTCTCAACAAATTAACTTGAGCATGTCCTATGGCAAAAACAACAGGAAAAGCCAAGGCAAGGCTTTTCCAAACGCAATCTCGCAGTAATAGCCCCAATGGAAGCAACCTATAGAACTCTCAAAGAGGCCAAGATGTCTATAACTATGTTCAAACAACCCGAAGAAGCTGTGAATATATTCCAGGAGAATGAGCTGCATGAAATAAGGAAGTCAATCATGGACATGAAAATAGAATTCAATAAAGAGATAAAATTACTGAAGAAAGGCCAAGCTGGCATGATACTGGAAATGAGAAACTGAAAATGACAAACAAACAAGCAAACCACAAAACAACAACAAAGTCAAAACAAAATACCGTTCCTGAGGTCCCACCTCTAGCTGAGGAGCTGCTAGCAGGTGACACCGCTGTAGGAGGAAGTTCACTTTTCTTTGGCAGTGTGGCCAGTGGTAGGCTGCAATGCTCCTGTAAGGGGTCCGCATCTTGTATGTGTACAGAGAGCACTGACTGGACTCAGTGGATTAACTGGTTCTTCAAGAAGAGGACATGAAGTTTGGAGGGACACATGTTGGGGTATCTGGGATAGAACCAGAGGGAGGCAGTTGTGCAGATATGATAAAAAACACTTTGTATAAATCTTTGACATTTCTGAAGAATGAAAAGAAAGAAAATACTAAGGTCCAAGTTGAACGTTTTGTGAAACCAGAACACACTCTATGTGTAAAATGGTGAGGCTTTCTTAAAATACTAATGAGTAGTTGGTCATATGTATAAGATTTTGTACAACATTAAAGTTAAAAAAGGTTAATGTGGGACTCAAGACCTAGACCTTAAGAAACACTTGTTGCTCTTGCAAAGGACTTGGGTTTGGTTCCCAGCACTGACTTAGGGGCTCACAACCATCTGTGACTCCAGTTCCAGTGGATTCAACAATCCTCCTTTGATCTCCAAGGGCACCAGGCACACACATGGCACACATACATAAATATAAGCAAAACATTCATACGCATAAAATAAAATAAAATATAATATTTTAATGTGTTATGTATGCTAGATACAAAGCTAGGAAAACACAGTCTGTTAATAGCTCTTATGCACAGTGGCTATACCTGGGCTGAATGACTGAAGTTATATTTATTGTTCCATCTACATTTTCCATTGTGTTCTTCTGTTCACAAGAGCTTGCTGGATTTTAAAGGGACAGTCTTACACAATTTTCTACAAAATATATTTGTGCTATATTTGTGGAATAGGGCCATAGAAGTCAAGTCATGAAGTTTCCATACTTTGCTCAGGGATAGGTTTTGGAAAGGTGATCAGGGAACCCCGGAGGAATGGGAGCACCCTGGGAAATGGGAATTGATGCCTGTGCAGAGAAGTAAATGTCGGGGCCCTCTGCAGCACGGGAAGAACAAAGCTTTGACTGTCTGATTAATTAGAATTCAGCTTTGCCTAATCCGTGGTTACCGGACTTGAGAGACTGGTGCAGGATTCTTCTCTCAAAGAATCACAAAGCACACACTATTGTCAGAATAAACCCAGTACAGAGGGATGCCTCCTTGGAATAAATACAGACACGCTTTACAAAGAGCAAATCACACTAGCTACTTTCATAGGCTTAAAAAAGAAAATAGTGGTGAACAGTTCCAAGGACATTATCAAGTCTTTCTTTTCTTTTTTAAGTGAAGGACCCTTTCTCCAAGATGTCTAAAATTTAATATTTTTAAACATTTTATCTGGCAAGAAAAAGCCAAACAATGAAAATTGAGAATTATGATGCTTCTCAATCACTAGATCAAGCTTTCCACAAACTTGTTTCTACTACAAAAAAATTATATCTCATGTACTTGTTACTCTCCATATTTTAGCACAGCGCCCAGCCCAACAGGCACACATCAGGAGTTCACACACTGGGTAGGGATAGAAACTTCCTTGACTGGGAGTCTCTGTCTGCTTGCTTGTAGAGAGATGCACCTGATGGAATGAACAATGGTCTGATCTGGGCTCTACAACAGTTGTTTGTTGGCAGTGTATAGCTGCTTCTCCTTTATGTGGCACCATTTATATACTTGTTTTTTTTTTTTTTACATCTTTGCTTATCTATCTATCTATCTATCTATCTATCTATCTATCTATATCTATCTATCTACCATCTATCTAGTTATCATCTATTGTGTCCTCACGCATGCCACTGCACATGGGTAAATGTCAGAAGACAACTTTGGACATGGGTAAATATCAGAAGACAACTTTGGACAATTGGTTCTCTATTTCCACCATGTGGGTCCCTGGGACTGAACTCAGATCACTGGGCTTGATAGCAAGTGCCTTTACTTATGGAACCATATTGCTATCCTAATCCATGCATTTTATAAAAGAAATCAATCTAGACTAGGTCCAGTGGGAGCATCTCTCAGACCAACAAGAAGTATTGACATTCCTACGGGGTCCTTCGCAGTTTCTTTCCTTTCTCTCTTCTACTTCCCAAAGTTCATGTATTTATTAAGGTATTCTATGGAGGACTACTTAAGGTTTGTTGTGTGTGCCCAGCACCACTCTATGTCACTAGGTAAATAGAGATCTCTGTCTGTCTCTCACACACAGAGACACATATAGAGTTTTAGTCACTGCCTAAAATTAGGTTTTTTGAGGTATGGAAAGTTGCCCTTGTTAGAGAAGCCACTTGTCACACTCAGTATTCTTGGGTGAGACAAGGGATTTAGAAAGACTATAAACTAATGATTTGCATTCCTTGATGTTATGGTTTGAGTACGGAATGTCCATCCCAGACTCCTGCACTGCCTATTAGTCCCCAGCTACCGACATTGATTTGGGAGATGGAGACTGCTTTAGGAGGTGTTTGCTGAAGAAAGAGGAGATAAATACATTTAAAACATACTTGTGGATTTTAAATGGTATAAAATAAAATTTTAAATGGTAAAAATTTTAATGGCATCTTAAGTACACTACATGTTACATTGTAGATATTTATTTAACATCTCATTTACATATTATATTTTATAAACAGCCATTTTTGTTAGTGGATTAGAGTAAACTGACCTTTGAAAGAATATTTTGAAAACTTATAATGAATCAGATTCCATGTACTTGGTACCCAACCTATGTTTCCCTTTTACATGAGATTTTTAAGTATTAACCATCACCAATTTTTAAGTCAAAGAAGATAATTTTATGAACACATTTACAGTTAGGGTTTGTTACAGTATAGCTACACAGTGTGGACAAGAGATGATATATTCAAATATCTCATCTAGTTTTACCCGAGTAGCGTCTCCAAAGGATGGTCTACAATAGTCATACTTTCAGTTTTAAAAGAGTGAGTTTATTAAGTAAATAAATAACAAGCCAGAGTTTTTAAAAAAAATAGGTAGAAGGTAGAAAAAATCTTCTATGGATAAATAGATACAAAAATAATAATCAAACTGGATGCTCAAAACATCCTAGAGGAATCAGTTAGGACGGTCCTGTTGAGGCAGTCAGCTGGCATTCCTAATAGATTATTAGGCAGGGAAAATGTTCCCTTTGCTGAGGCTTCTAAATAAAAGAACAAACAGCAGCAGAGATAACGTCACTAAACCAGTTGCTTGCTCACAACATCCAGCATAAACCTACAGGGGAAGGGGTGTCAATGAGCGGGCGTTCCTGAGTAAACTGTTTCTCCTGGGTGAGCTAGCTTCCCGAGGCTGTCGCCTGTGTTCTCTTTCTCACTGCACAGTGAGGGAGTAACCAATAGTGACCTCTGTTGGAAATGAATCACTTTCTTGTTGTTCTCAAGGACACAATGGTTGAACTTGTGGCTGTTTGGCGTTCTCTGTCCTTCCTGTCACCATCCCATCTCTAGACACCTGAACCTTGGAAGACAGTTGATATAAACATTGTTTTAGAGCTGAGATAGCAGGCTGGGTGACCGCCCACCCACCACCCCCCCACCTTCACTTCAGAGCCAGCTTCTCAGTGAGCTCAAAGAACAGGTGACAATTTACCAATAGAGTGAGTCTTGTAACATCCTATCTTCCCAGTGCATATAAACAAGGCGGCTGTTCATGATACTGCAATAAATAAGTCTGATTCTATAGACACTTCAGAAACTGTAGACTTCCTTCTTGCTCACATTTCACATTCTTCTTGAGTATGCATGACATTGGCCATAAAACTCATTAGGACAAAGTAGGTCTTATTTACATAGTTTAGCATTTATGTTATTGTGTGGTAAAAGTACCAATTCTACACAACAGAAATGTAAAGAAGTTGTGAAAAACCAACCTGGAGGTACTGAGTTCTCCAAGAGTAGGAAAATGGAGTGACATAGGACTGAGGAAGAATTCATTAGTGTGACATACAGGGGAGCAGTGCAAATGTACCAACTAGCATGGGTGATTAAATGCACAGAGAATGCCAGGCATGGTGGTGCACGCCTTTGATCCCAGCACTTGGGAGGCAGAAGCAGGCAGATCACTGTGAGTTCCAGGCCAGCCTGGTCTACAAAGTGAGTCTAGGATGGCCAAGGCTGCACAGAGAAACTCTTGTCTCGAAAAAACAACAAAAAAGGCACAGAGATTAAATGTGCTGTTTTTTAATGTGTTTGTTGGATGCTGTTTATATAGAGAGTACACAGTACACATGTTTTCACATTTGTATGTGTTTAATGTTTAATCACTCATACTATTTGGTTAGACTGTTTATATGTGGGAAATAGAGACTCTAGGAGGAAATTCTAGACCAGGCAGAATAGGTCTTTGGTTTATAAGATTGTTGTTGGTGAGAGAGAGAGAGATAGAGAGAGAGAGAGAGAGAGAGAGAGAGAGAGAGAGAGAGAGAGAGAGAGAGAGAGAGAGAGAGAGAGAGAGAAATTACAGATTTTCTAAAGAGGCATTAGAGGAAGAGTGCAGTTCACCTTGTAGGTACCTTGAGGTAGAAACAAGAGGACGGCATGGTCGAACAGATACTCGGGGAAATGTGGAATGAGAGAAAAGTAAAGACTGAGATCTGGAGGCACATCTAAGTTAAACCAGCCATGTTCAGCTTAATTCCCCAATGACTAACATCTGTGCCACTAAGATAGGTGACTGTTTCTTTAATTCATAACATTCGGACTGGGTCTTTGGAAAATGGCAGCTTGCTTCTTAGTGACATAATTGCTTTTTCTACATAAAACGTTGGCACCACACTGCCTTTGAAGTACCAATGCATTTATTAGAAAGCAGCAGACATGTAGACTGTAGTCACGCCTCTCAAGCTACAAAACTCTGCAATGTGAAGCACTTATTCATATTTTTTTATACAGATAAGTAGTAATGGATATACTGGAGAGATGCCAGGGTACCATCCATGCAGGATTTTATGTGACTTGAATAACTCATTAGTGAGCGTAGACTTGTTCCACCTATGTAGCCTTCGGATAGTTTGAAGAATGGATGTGTAGCCAAAGTGAAAGGAAAGTGCTGAGAGTGACATATAGCCCAGCTGTTATCATGTAGACTGTGATGCTTTTCAACAGGGCTTAGGAGAAGATGCTGTTTGCAACAGCAGCAGTTTTTAAAGGAAAAAAAAAAAAAGAACCAAAAAGGAACTGCAATTAATTATTAGCACCCAAATTGATTAATTCTCTTGACAGTAACTAAGCATTTTTGCTATGGCCCTAAAATGAAGGTAATATGTGATTTGAGAGGATTCTGAATTGAGCATCGCTATGAATGCCAGAAACAAAGCAGGTCAAGCTTTCGTTTTCCTTTCTCTGTGTGTCCAAATGTCACATCTTATAGCTCGAAAGCATAAAGAGCTATCTTCTTCCCCCGACATAACTTGTCTGTATTATTCAGTCATACTGGTTTTGCTGTTTAGATTGAAAAGAGGCTCCGTTAGCCTTGAGAGTTGATTATACTGTGTATTTGTTGCATTTTCTGTCCCTTTTCAGTCGATACAGATGTTTTTAAAGTTTCTTAAACTTCCATTAACAGATGTTTTTAGGGGCAGCTGTGTGGTCAAATGGTCAAGAGATCACTCCTTCAATGAGAGGCTCACTAAGCACGTTTGGCCTGTTTCCTAACTTGTTGTATTCCTGATTGTGATGTACTGTTTGGCCCATATATCTCTTGGCATTGCTAAATTCTTTAAAAACCTCACATATCTTAGGCTTTTTCTCCCTGAAACTTTTTTATGGTTCTAGTTATTTGGAAACAGATGTGGGAACGTTGAATGTGTCCCCAAAGAAAGATAAAGTATACTGTAGATCAGCCACCTTGGTGGGGAAGTAGCTTTGGCCAAGAGGCAATTCTTCAATTGTTGAATGTGGGGTTTGTGAGTCACTGAGAAGCTTTTGGCTCCTTACAGGCAAGCAGGATGAAAGTCGAAGACAAATCTGTAAAGGATTTTAGCCTGTGCGATGTGCTCTGGCCTAGGGTCTCTCCATTGCTATTTATCCTGCGCGATGTGCTCTGGCCTAGGGTCTCTGCATGGCTGTCTGGGGAAACTACTTTCATCTGCCCCTTTTGCTTCAAGGCAGCGTCTTCTAACTCAGTGGTTCTTAATCTTCCCCGTGCTGCGACTGTTCCTCACGTTGTGGTGACCCCAACCATGAAATTATTTCCTTGCTACTTCCTAGCTGTAATTTTGCCCCTGTTATGAATCGTGATGTAATGTCTGATATGCAAGATCGTGATGGATGACCCCAGATGGGTTACAGCCCACAGACTGAGAAATCACTGCATGAAAACCACCAGCCTTTTCAACAGAGGGGAGAAGACATTTACAAGATGATCATTTGTGTCGCTCAATATGCATTGTTGCCTTGGAAGAAGTCTAGATTAGTGAAGACTTTGTCTAAATATTCATCTGATTGCATTTAAGTGAAGTTGCAGGAGCAGAGTTCTGCTGGGTGATGATCTGCTTTTTATCATTAAAAAAAAAAAAAAAAGCAGGGCTAGCCAGCTCTGAGCACTAGCTAGTTGGCTATATTAGTAAAAATATCTCGTCTCCTGTGCCCTTTCCTCATTAATTAAATGTTACACAGAAATGTGCCTTAATGGAGTCCCATTTGCACAGGAAATTTACAAAGGGAAATGATGACAGTGAGATGCTGCTATTCACAGGCAGTAACGAATGCCTGTATATTTATTATGTTAATCAAACTCACTGACTATATATATATATATATATATTTATGTATGTATATATGTACATACATATATATATATATATATATATATATATATATATATATATACTGTTTCATAAAGAAATTGGTTTATAGGGATACTGTACTAGTTGAAGAATTCTTTTTCCTTTTCTTTTTATTTAGTTCTTTGAGGTGGAGCTTCTCTGTTCAACCCTGCTGGCTGTCCTGGAACTCACTCTGTAAACCAGGCTGGCTTCGAACTCCACCTGCCTCTGCCTCCCAAGTGCTGAGATTAAAGATGTGAGCCACCACCACCTGCCTAGTTGGAGAAAGAATTTACAAGTTACTGAGATGGGTTTGGTTCATGTCTTCATTTCTTACTAGCGTTTCGGCTTTGAGTCTCAGAGTGAGAGAGCTACATGTTCAGTGGGAGAGGAAAATGTGCTTTGTGTAAGGTTCATATACTTGAACATGGCAGACACCCTGGAATTGGCAGCTTATTGCTGTTGTTGGTTTACTTTTAGCATATTGCTGTCCTGTTATAAGTAAAAGACCGCAGAAGGTTACTGTGGAAGGATCTCAGAAATTTAAGATGTCGGTATCCAAAGGAGATGGACACAGTTTGATTGAGAAGTCAGACTTATTCATGTATCAAAGGGAGGTGACAATCCTATACAAAACATACAAAACAATGAAACAAGTGTCGAAGGACGATATATAGAAAGGGGATATTTGTGCCACCTAGCTGGAAATTCTAGATCATTATTGTCTACCATTCTAATCCTTCTTTAGAGAGCTCCTTCTCAGAAACGCCCATAACAGGACACATTTTTAAAAATATATTTTATTAATTTATTCATATTACATCTCAATTGTTATCCCATCCCTTGTATCCTCCCATTCCTCCCTCCCTCCCACTTTCCCCCTACTCCCCTCCCCTATGACTGTGACTGAGGGGGACCTCCTCTCCCTGTATATGCTCATAGGGTATCAAGTCTCTTCTTGGTAGCCTGCTATCCTTTCTCTAGTACAGCCACTTTGGAAATCTATCTGGCGCTATCTCAGAAAATTGGGAATAGGGCTTCCTCAAGACCCAGCTATTCCACTCCTGGGAATATACCCAGAAGATGCTCCAGCACACAACCAGAAAATTTGCTCAACCATGTTCATAGCCACCTTATTCATAATAGAAGAACCTGGAAACAACAGGACACTTTTAATGAATTCTAAGACGTCCTGGAGAACTTGTACTAGTAACGATGGGGTATACAACAACAATACACAGGGCAATGCATGTGACAATCACAAGTTGCTTACACTCATTTACATATTAAAGGCCTTAATGGTATTTCTAGCACTAAAATTGCATCTGTAAGTTGGCTCCTTGCAAAGAAAATATGCATATGTTAACACCACCATAGTGAGCTGCTCCATGTTGCTTTGGTGCTACCATTCTTTTCTGTTGCAGTTATCGATCGTAATATTCATTTTACAACCCCATGAACCATCATCTTCATTCCAGAACAGCCTGAGGAGAGAGGCACCATTTAGGTATTGACTGGATCAAATTGGCCTATTTACATGTTTGCGGGGGATTGTCTTGATAATTAATTAACATAGGAGGGCTCAGCCAATGGTGGAGAGCACCATTCTTCAGACAGGTGATCCTGGGCTACATGAGGAAGTGATCTGAGGATGAGCCTACAATTCATCAAGCAAACTTGAAGAAAATATCTTTCTTATCTTGGTGAATCTAAAATTCTGAATGAAAATCAGTATCTATCATATGTCATCTCTATCAACTTAAAACATCTATATAGACCTAAAAACATATTAACCCCTAAATAACTAAGCTTAATTGTAAGACTAAATTATCTGGTCTTCAACCCCATCAGAGACTTGAGAAGGAATAAAACTTAATTATCTGAGTGAATCAGAAGTGCAGGTTAGCAGCTTCTAAAATGAAAAAAAAAAAAAAAAAAAAAAAAAAGACAGAGACAGTTTGCTGCCTGAATAGCCAACCAAGACCATGATTTGATCAACTAACAATTAACTTGTATAACTTACTTATCATAAACAGCTGCAATAGCACTTTCAAAGTGTTGGAATAAACCTTGTATTAAAATGGAGTTATATGGTTTCAATGCCACATATTAGAGTAGAAATGTATGTAATATGTGTGAAGAATAATCTTAAACTTGAATTCCATACCAATATATCTAAAATTAACTTATTTTGCATCCACATACAAAATTATTTACCAGTGAATTAAAAATAACTGTGTGAGTAACAATTAAGGCATTAAGTTAAGGAGTAGAATCACTAATCTACTCTTTGTTCTATCATCCCTATGTTTTCTATATTGCCCGTTCTTTCTTTTCAACCACTATCTCCAAACCTAAGAATGAAAGATAAAGGAAAAGAGAGATACCCTTGAGCCTAACCTCGTTTTCTCTCTAAATAAGACCAATAATAACTTATAAGCAATTCCCAGTGAAAATAAACATCTATCATCCAAGAAAGCAACCAAAAACCTACCCAGCCCACCTTAAGGGAAATGGGGTGGTTTTCTCTTAATGCTTCTTCAGGCTGATTTGGGATGAATAATACCTTTGTAGGGGGCCAAGTAAAATTGCAGAAAATGGTTAAACAAGCTAGGAATAGCTTCGAAGTTTTAATAAAAGTAATCTCTCAGAAAATATTTGTTCTCTTTTTGTCCTTTTTTCTACATTTAACTTAAAAAATGGTTTGATTTTATTTTTTCTACTATTGGTAAATGGAGATAGTGGTTATTCTTGTTCTTTCAAGAACTACTATGCATCCAAATCTTCATAAAATCCAGATATTTATCCCTGTCCCAAAAAGCTTCAATCCTAGAGATGAAAAAGTGTTTAAGTTTGGGAAAGTTGACAAGTAGAAATCCCGGAGATAACTGCTAGAATCAGGAGCCATGTTACTGGAATGCCTTTCTTTACAGATAATGCTTAAAAACAAGTGTGATAATGCCTATAACATTGAAGATCTTGCAAGTAGGATACATCAAAATATATGTGCCAGGTTGCAAGTGAAAATGAAGTGCAATTTAAAATGTAAGTTATAATTAGTTTATTTACATAAATTGCTCTGTAGAGTACTTGATATGAGCATTTATGTCTACGGCTGAGAAACAGAAAGCTTAAAGATATTGCCCAAGGGTGATGAAGACGTGGGCTTAGGTCTGATTTCAAGACACACACACTCCTGATAAACCATTCATCAAGGCCATGTTCTTTCTTGATTGTGCTTCAGTTTGTCGGGCTTTAGTTTGCCTTCACATAATACTTTTACATGCAGAATCTTTATAGATTGCTATATTTTTGTGCTTAGAAATCTTAATGAAAACATCAGGATTGCTTTCTAGAAAATATAATATTCTCTATGGCAAAATAGTTCTTAATTATAATGCTGTGTTTTTTGGACAGTGTAAATGATAGCTTAGAATTAAGAAGAGAATTACTGTGCTTCCCACAGTCTCCTTGGCAACAGGCTCAGTGTTTTGAATACTGAATCACTTAGGGTTTTATACAGATGTAAGGGTCTTGCACCTTGGCATCTCATTCCCTTTTTATCCAGCTGGGATTTTAGCAGGCATTTTTCAAAAATCCCATCAAACACTATTACTACATATCTTTTGCCATCTGATAATATGATTGTGTTTGGACTGTTTCCCTAGTTTTTGTCATTGTCATCACCATCTTCGTTATTATCTGTTTCATCTATTTATAATTAGTAAAAAAAAATTAAATTCAAATAGAATTTGATTGACTTACTAAAATGAAGTCTTTTCTCTAGTATTAAAAAGAAATTCATAGATGGTGGGTCTTCTGCCTGAGGGATATGTGTCACTTGGGCATTTACCTTTCCCTAGACTGCTGCACTCATTTTGAAATCAAAAGAAAGCCATGTCAGCATCGAGGATTCTGTGCAGCTTGCCTTGCTGTCCTTGGCGGAGCTCCGGCTTCTCAGTGAATCACTGCTCAGCACACAGTGTTACCATTGTGCCATCTGAAAGCAAAGCTTGTTGGGTGGTGGTGCAGCTCCTCTACTGGGAAGGTCATAAGTTCATGTTTGCTCTGTCTTCCATCTCATAAGAAGTGTTCCCAGTAAGCAAGGGAACTCTGCTGTATCTCTGTGTACAGAGGGTCAGGATTCAATCGAACCTCAGTGGTCCTGCTTCAGAGGTCCTAAGGAGTCAAGGCTTGTGCCTGTGACTGGTCCCTCTGATGCTGCCTCTCAGCATCTCTTCTAAGTGGTCATAAAAAATGAAATTGTCTAAGTACTTGGTTGAAGAGACTGAGAATGGGGCAGATGGTGCTTCACGGGAGCCCAGAGTGAACACTTTTGCGATTTAACCATGTGATTTTCTTTATTAAACAGACATTTATTGAGTATCCACCATATGCCCAGTACTGCTATGGGGACTGGGTCAATGTACAAGGATAACAGTAAATGTTTCTGTCCTCATAGGACACATATGCTAGTGCGGTGTTGGCCAATGGCAATTACAGGAGGGGTAGAAAATGTTAAAGGAACAAAGCTGAGACAGTGACAAGGAGAGCAAGGGTGCTGGTTCACAAAAGGGGATTGAAGTAGCCTCTCTGAGGCTAAGACTTGAACAGATTCTGAAGGAAATAAGAAAGTGAACCTTAGAAATGTCTAGAGAAAGTGCTGGCAGGGACTAGGAGTGCCCTTTGAAGGGTCTCACGTATCTAAAATGAGGTCTCATTTATTTAAAATGGGAGCCTATTATTACTGGTTACATATACATCACACACACACACACACACACACACACACACACACACACACACACACTTGAAAATGTCACGCTGAGAAAGAAAAGCCAAGACCATTTTTAAGCTATGTGTATACAATGAAGGCATAAAATAGCACTGTTTTCTGTCATAAATATTCTCTTAGCAGAGCCTCACAGGGTTAAAACAATATATCTCAGACATAATGTACTGTAACTGCTTTTTAACAACTGAAAATGTACAGAAAATGGTGTTTTGACTGTCTATCTTTAGTGTTCAGCTGTTGCTGTCACGATTCAGAAATTTGGATCTCTGCCTTAAGAGACACATTTTCTTAGCTGTAAAGAATCTGCTGGAATCTACAACTGTAATCAGGGGCTGTGATGGGGAATATAAATCGCTCTTTAGAAAGGGGGAGGAGCTGGTGTTTTTTTCTTTTTCTTCTTTGAACGTGCCCTCTTCTGGGTTTGTTTCACATTTGATAAAGATGACATTCCTTTGGCAGCCTTGTGTGCCAGGCAGTGCCCTTGTCTTTTAAAGGATGCCACACAAAGAAGCACCAAGGTGTGTTAGAAAATCGGAAAATTGAATCCAGAAATGGTGGCAGGCAGAAACAGGAAAGAGGAGGTAGAGACGCCATGCTTGTTCCTCTAGTGGTTGATAGGAAGTGACGTCCTACATTCCTCTTCTAAAACCCTGCCTGCATTTAAGAGATGGGAAATGAATGAAAAGTGATTAGAGAGTGGAGTAGGAATGTTAGTAGCTTAGTTCCTTGAGTGTAAAACAAGATGGAAATTCCGGCTGTAGCTAACGAAGCACAGGGAAAGCAGTTTCCAGGCCCAGCTGGAGCTTATAGAGGCAGTGTAGACTTCAACCCTCAGCATGTTTATGGCAATCATGATCAAGACATGTGTCTAACAGAAGGTCTCAGCATCCATGTCTTTAGGGTGTAAGGCAGGCTAGAAATAGTCAATATATATATATATATATCACTATATACATATTTATACATATATATGTGCTATATATTAGAACATACACACACACACATATATGTTAGTTAAGATAGGAGAGAAAAGATCACAGAAGAACCATTTCTAGATCTTTAATAACACATGAAGGCCAGGTTAAGTTCTCACTTTGAACAGTTGTTGGAAACAGACTGAAGCCAGTTAATCCCTTAGTTCTCTTCCTTTTTGACTTGAGATTGACTCAAACACTCAAACAAAATGGTTTAATACCCCATGAGTATAATCAGTTTACTGCATGGATGGGGAGCATATGCTTTACAGACCAGGGACTGCAGGCAGGGCCTTGCACACTCTGGGCAGGTGATTTACTGACCAGCACTAGCTTCAGATGGGAACTAATCTTTGTTACAGCAAAGTCTGTATTAGGATTTTAATTCAAGTTGTGAAGTGATTAGAATAAGTGACTTTTATACTGTAAGTTAGATTTTTATGACGGGCATATCCGTATTCTTTTTCATTTTTCCTTTGTAATGAAATATAGTAGATTAAAGGATGACTTTTTAAGTCCTCTGGCTTGGTTCTAAGTTTTGCCGATGGGATACCATGGGTAATTCATTCATCGTTTCAATAATTTGGTTTCGTAATCTGTGACACACATTATATGTTTCAGAGTTATGAAGTTAAACATGATACTGTAAATAAAATCACTGAGGGCATAGTAAACATTTGATTATATGTTTTTTTCTTCAGCTGTCTCTCTTTTGGCTTCTGCCTCTCCTGTCTTGCATTTTGGAAAGTGCCTGAATATATCCTTTCCTCATGAACAGAAAGAGCCAGTCTTGGACCCTTGGTTGTTAGGCGGTCTGGCCTGTGGAATTGTAGGATAATGAAGCTTCTGTCGTTAGGATGCCCAGTTTATGGTTCTCCCGGGAAGCAGCCGGGCTGTGCTCTAACAACCCTTGTTGTGGATGTAGCTTTAGACTTTGACTGGCCTTGAAATGCGATTGCCATGAAGACGCTTGGAGAGATATGAAAGCCAGCAGTGCTTCAGATGAGTTTTCAGACAGATATGAGAAAAATGTTATGGGAACTCAGAGGATTTATATATAATAAGATAATCCTTATTCCACCATGGCACAGAACTTGACATAATTACATTCTACATTTTCTTCATAGAAAACATAATTTGTGAATGATGAATTTCGTATTTAGCTGATATTTCTAAATGAAATGTTGCAAGTATACCCTAGTTTCTACATGCTGTTTAGAGTGAAATGTGAAAGGAGAGATAAATTTAAATAAATTTAAAATTGTTAAATAAAAATTATTCACATGTCGAAAACCTAGAAACCTCTTGGCCTATGTGTATCAGTGAAACACAACAACAACAACACAGCAAGCCATGTTCTTTAGGGAAGATCAGCGATGTGACTTGAAGAAAATCAGCACCTAGTTCTGATACACTACCGGAAAAAGCCAGGAACTGAGATGCAGTTATACAGTGCTGACGTGTGCAGTACCTTCTGTCTGATGGCTTGACCAATGAGAACTACAAAGCAGCCAAGACTTTTGTGAGTTTCATATCAGCAAAAGCTGTCCTAGCTTCTCCCAAGGGGAAAGGATAGTATAAAATGGAGACTGTCAAACGTCTTGTATCATGCAGACAGGAGAGAGGAGAACCAAACTATCTGGCATCAGATATGCATGATCTTTTATAAAATGCAAGAGCGATCCAGAAGGTAGCCCACAGACCACTGGCGTTGCCACTTTCCACACCTCCCCAGAGGGCACAAAACTGAGGAAACAAACCCCTGCTTTGGTGTCCTGTCTGTGACTGTCCAGAGCCCAGGTGCCTCATGCTAGCTACACTGTAGTCTATCCCAGAAAGCTGTACATTGCCTTAAATAGAAAATAAAGGAGAATGCTCAAGTCTTAAAATCTGATGGAATTTGCCCTGTCAGTTTTGAACTTATTTGCAATCTATGATCCCTTTTTTTTTTTTTTTTTCTTCCAGGATCTCACTTTTATGACTGCCTCGTCATTATATCTGGGAAACAGATAACTGCTTTTCTAATTCGTAGATGGAGAGCAACTTTCTTCCAAGTTCCTTGCATAACTTATTTGGATTATTTAAATGAGGTTTGATTTGGGACTTAGGCCGATGCTGGAATGGTTAGATGTGAAAAAGTTGGCATGGAAGGGATGTAGTTTGCCAATGAGAGGGATATAAAATTGGGGGAGATCAAAGAACAGATTGTTATAGCTTGAAACACTATTCATCAGGTTCATGTGTTGTGGGTCTGTCAAAATGTGGGTCTTAAGTAACCCCTAAATTCCATATGGCAAAAGTTGGTTCCTAGCATGAAGATGCTGGGGAGTGGTGGGTCTTTGAAAAGAATGTAGTGAGACATCCCTGAGTCAGTGGGATTGTGTCCTCCAAGGGGACTTGGGGACCCAGATTGTTTCACCTGTCTTTTGCTGTCTAATCACAAGCTGAATGCTTTTTTTTCTTCTACACATTCCTGCTATAACAGTCTTTGCAAGTTCAAAGCCAGGGGCCTAGTCAGTCCCAAACCACTTTCCTACACTGTCTGAGTTACCTGAGTTTTAGTATTTGTGTTCACTATCTAGTAAATATTCTGTTGTCAATTGTTAGAATATGACAAAAACAAGATCATACCCTAGCCCTCGAGGTGGCCTACTTTAGAGAAAGGATCTCCACGAAGATTGGTAAAACTGAAATGAAGTCATAATGGCTGGTTATAATCTCATGTGACTGATGTCCTTATGACACGAGGTCACTCGGCAGCAGCTGTGCACAGAAGAAAGACAGCAGGAAGAGGCAGGCGGACGATCTGTAAACCAAAGCGACCTAAACACATTACTAACTCGTCATCTACCGAGGGAGCCAACACTCTACACCTGTCTTGGGTCGCCTGACCTCCATAACTGTAAAAGAATAAACTTCTTTTGGTTGAGGCCATGAACTTGAAGGAGGATGGAAGGGGTATAATGTGAGGGCTTGGAGAAAGGAAAGGGAAGGGAGAAATGTTGCAACTCAATTCTAAGCTCAAGGCTGGAGAGCCGCAAGTTGGCAATGTCCCTTTTGGAGCTAGTGTTCGGGCTTTATGACACCTCACCCACAGCAGAGTCAGGGGATGTTTGTGTGTGAAAGTGGCCCATAGCTTCCCCCCTCCACGCAATTAAATGGAGTTTGGAAACAAAATAGCAATACACAGGACAAATTTCTTTTGTACTTCTCCGTGGTTGGCTGCCCTAGCAAACAACTATGTACTGCTTGCATAGCCAATTGGTGTGCGTGCATGTATATATGTGTATGTGTGATTTTAAGATTATACTTATTATTGTTGTTGTTATTTTTATTATTGTATTGTGTGTATGTGCACAAACATTTATGCTTGCAAGTGTGTGTGTCATAGTGTGCATGCAGATGTCCAAGAATAAAGTTCAGGAGTTGAACATCTCCTTTTACCTTGTTGAGGAAAGATCTACCTTGTTTTCCTTATTGAAGGGCACACTGGCTGTGTCAGTCACATCCTAGAATAGGCCCTGTGCCCAGGAGTAGTTGACCAACACAAAACAAACTATATGTTTTGGGGAGTTGATTTTTTTTTGTGGATATTTTGTTTGTGTTTTAGGGTTTTTTAAATTTCTTTTTGTCTTATTGGTTTTTTGTTTGTCTTGAGTTTCCAGGGTGTTTGTCTTTTTCCTTTTGTTGTTTTTGTAAGAAAATTAAATGAAATTAGTTTGGTGGGGAGGTGGAAAGAATGTAGGAGTTTAGAGAAGGGAATATAATCAAAATATAATGTATGAAAAATGTTTAAATATTAAACTCTTAAAGGAAAAAACCCTTTAAGTTCTGGAAAGAATGTATGCAGAAGCTAAGTGACAGCTCTGAAAAGAGAGTATGGTCACGTTGCAGTGGGAGAATCTTATTCATAAGGAAAGATTCAAGCTAATTTGACAATGAGGGAAAGCCTTGAGGTCACCCTGACAAGTCAGCATAGGAGATAAGGGTGATGAGTCATTAGTACAGATATGTAAACTCAGTGCAAGATTTTGAACAACTGCGCATCAGCTCGAGTCACTACATCGAATGCTGAAGACTTTTAATTCAAATCATGGCTACTTTGGCAATAGATCACATCCGAAGACCTTGTAGGTCTGTCTGATCCAGCTGGAATATAGGCACACCTTTAATCTCAGGAGACAGAGGCAAGCAGATTTCTGAGTTCAAGCCCAGCTTGGTATAATGCAAGTCTGAGGTTAAAAAAACCCTTAGGCTCAGGTATAGTGGTACATGCTTTTAATTCCAGCATTCAGGAGACAGAGGCATGCAGATCTCTGAGCTCCAGTCAGTTCTGTTCAGGGAGATTGATTGAGTCAGGGAGTTGAGAGACAGTGCAGTGGAGTTGAGTTCACGGCGATTCAGTCTGTGGAATTCAGAGACAATTTTATTTTCCAGCAGAATTTTACAGAGAAAGATTGAAGAGAGAACCAGCTAGACACAGATGAAGACAGAACAAGCCAGAGAGTGAGAAGGAGCCAGAAGATTAGAACAGATTGCCAGAAGTAGTTGGAGGCCAAGCAGAGCTATTCAGTGAAAAACTGAGAGAAGCCAGGCTGAATCAGTCAGCTTGGAGAAGAGTTTGAGCCAGAACCGTTGAACCAGCCAGCCAGAGTTCAGAAAAAAAACTAGAAAGAGTGATCTTATTCAGCAGCCCCAGAGGATGAAAACATTGTAAGCCTAGATTAGATTGTCAGAGGCTAGAAGTTTCCAGGAGTAGGCTTACGTTAGCAGATGGAGGCAGGAAGTGTCTAAAATGACAATTACTGCAGGAGAGTAAAAGTTACATTTACAAAATATATAATGACAGGAATTTCTGATGAGCATGTAGACTAACTGCAATGCTCACACATTGCCCATGGGAACAAAAAGTGATAGATTCACTCTGGAAAATAGGTTGACATTGTGTTATATCAATATATATTTACCATATGACCAAAGACTTCCATTCTGTATATGCTGTGTGTTTACCACCCAGGATCAAATGCAAATGTTCATACAGAACTTGTACAGGCACCTTTGTAGAAATTCTATTCATAATTTCCTCAAGCTAAAAACAACCCAAATACCTTTTGTAGATATTGGATAAACTAATTATGGTGGGGCACAGGGGGGTCTGTTCAAACTACTGCACTAATCAAGGACAATACAAGCAGTAAACATAGAACCCCTACGCTGATCTAGCCAATGGACAGGACATTCTCCACAGTTGTGTGGAGAGTGGGAACTGACTCTGAAATGAACTCTGGTGCCCCATAGTTGACTACTTCCCCTTAGTGGGGAGGCCTGGTGACACTCAGAGGAAGAGTAAGCAGGCTACCAAGATGAGACTTGATAGCCTATGACCATATAGTGGGGGAGGAGGTCCCCCTCTGTCATAGACCTAGAGGAGGAAGGGGAATAGGGTAGGAGTGGGAGGGAGGGAGGAACAGCAGAATACAAGTGATGGGATAACATTTGAGATGTAATATGAATGAATTAGTAAAATAAAATAAACAAATTATGGTGCATTAAAACAACAGAATCCTATTAGGAAGTAAAAACGAAAGGACTATTAATAAACTTGGCTCCATTTTGAAGACACTATGCCAAGCATGAGAATCTGGTCTCAAGGGGTGACTGTGATTCCATTTGTATGCCATTGCTGAAAAGATAACACCTTAACAATAGAGAGAGATCAGAGATGCCAGGGAGGAGAGAACTGAGGGGAATAGAACATAAAGCTGTAGGGTGGAGCAGTTGGTAAGTAACAGAACTATTTCAGGTCCTCACTGCAGCAACCACGTGAACACAGATTCTCCTGAAATCTTTGCTATAAAGCAAAGCATGTTCCTGCATAAAATGTCCAAAGCCTTTCATTTTTACATATGCAAATGTACTTTTATAATATGATATTATATCTGAGTTACTTCTAAATTCTAAGATCTCATAGTCCTGTTAGCCAAGCTTCCACTTTCCTCATTGTCAAATAGGAAACCTTGTTGTTGTTGTTGTTGTTGTTGCCGTTGTTGTTGTTGTAGATTTTAAGGCATTTTCAACACGTGCAAATTTAAAATGAAAAGTCTGTAGTGGTTATCTTGAAATTAAGTGAGGCTGTTTCAGTTTACTCCTCATTGTTTATTTTTCTGTTTTTGTTTGTGGTGCTGGGGATTTAACACAGGGCTTTGAATATTCTAAGCAAGGCCTCTCTGACTGAGCTAAAACCCCAACTCATAACTCATTTGTTAATTTTTTTTAATTTGTACTCTTGTATCCTTTGAAAGCTCACTAAATTTTGATTAAGAAAATATTGTTTTGTGAAATAGGTTGAAAATATAAACAAATATGGCATGGCCCTTTTAGGACTATCCTTTTCCTAAGAGAAATGCTGTGGGTTTGATGCTGGATTTTTGTCTGTGCTTTGCTCTTCCGCGGATCTCAGTGATATCACAATGAGATAGATGTCAGCATTAATCGTTATACCTAAACTCTTTAACTATATACACATTGGAGCTATATCACATTTTCTTAACTCCTGACAGAATATGGCTGCCAGGATAGGACATAAGCAAAAGTTAAGAGCTGATTTTAGAGAAAAAGCCCTTCCCAAATATGCCTTTGAGTCCCTAACATTGATGTAGAATCACTTTTCTAGGCCATTCATCAGAAGGTTGGAATGATCTTTGGGAGCTGAGGTACCTTCTCTTTCTGCGGCTCTCAGATCCCTACCCTGAGAACACATCTCTCCTTGCATTTTCGGTGTTTGAGTCATCATTGCTAATGTAACTTGATGGTACAAAGACTTAGGAGACAAAGAAACTTCCTTAGCATTTTCCTTCTATGTTATCTACCACCACAGAAAGCACCTAGTATGAGAGGCAAGTAATTACTGTCAGCCCAGAAAGCAAGGTGCAGAGAGCATTCAGCAAGTGTGTACCACCAGGCACCACACCACCAGCAGAGAGTACAACACATTGGGATTCTTCCTTTACACTAAAGTGAAAATATGAGTAACAATAATTTTAAAAAAGAAATAGCAACTAGCTAAGAAAGAATGTAGTGATCAAAAGACAAAATGCAACTTAGGCAACAGAAAATAAAGTACCTGGATAGTATAGTAGCTCCCTCAGGATTGCTTATAAATCCTGACCCTACTTTTACTCTATTAAGAATTTTCCAGAGTTGCGGTGGCACAGGCCTTTAATCCCAGCACTCCAGAGGCAGAAAGAGATGGATCTCTGAGTTTTAGGCCCCGCTGTGTTATAGAGTAAGTTCCAGGACAGCCATACTTAGGTGGTGAAGAAAACCATTGGAAACAGAAAGCTAATGAAAATGTATTTGAATGAGGGGGCCAGTCTCCACCCCCAAGAAGCAGTAGAACCTGGTGGCTTTGGTCATGTGGCTTTAGAGTCAAGGATGGAAGAAAGAGGTTATGGAATCTTCCTCCATGATGAAGAAAAGCTGCTGAGGCCAGACTTGTGTCAGGGATGTTCCTACATGGAGGCCTCAGGAGACCATTGTGTGAAGCTGTGAAGGTGACGCCTGGATTACCTTAGAGACCCCAAAATGTTTGGAGTGTGAGGGCCATGGGATATCTGCCAAGGAAAGTTGCTGACAGAGAAAGAAGTGCCTTGCAGCCAACAAAGCTGAAGGAGTTGGAGATCTGAAGAGGGCTTTGACATCAGACATGGAGATGCAGAGTTTGGAGCCTGCCCCGCTGGCCTTCAGTCTTGTTTCAATCCAGGATTTCCTCACTGTGTTCCTTTTCCTTCCTACCAGAATGGTAATGCATATTCTATGCCATTGCATGGTAGAAGCATATGATCTGTGTTTCTATTTTGGTTTTACAAGGGTTATAGTTAAGAGGTTGCCGTGAGTCTCTGGAGAGACATGGACTTTTAAAAAAGGTTTGAGGCTGTGATAGACTATGGGGATTTTGAAGTTAGACTAAATGCATTTCACATTATGGTATGGCTGCATGCCTATAGGGACCAAACAGAGGAATGTGGTGATTTTAATGAAATCCCTATAGACTCAAAGGGATTGGTGTTAAGAGGTGTGGCCTTGTTGGAGGTGTGTCACAAGAGCTGGGAGCTTTGAGGTTTCAGGCACTGAAGCCAGGCCCAGTGTCTTTCTTCTTGCTGCCTGATGATCCAAGAGACAGAACCTGCAGCCGCTTCTCCGGCATCATGTCTGCCACCATGCTTCTAGCCATAATGGTGATGGACTAAACCTCCGAACTATAAGCCATGCCCAGTTAAATGTTTTTCTTCGTAAGAGTTGCCATGGTCATGGTGTCTCATCACAGCAATAAAATCCTAACAAAGAAAAAAAAAAAAAAAGAATTTTCCAACTCTCAATAACAAAAAGGCAAGTAAAGGGATTCTGAGAACTGATTATTGCCCATCTTCTAAGCAATACACCAATTGTCCGACCACTATCTGGGAAGACGAAGCAAGGCCAACCAGATGCCATATGGCCAGGCCCAGAAGTGTCACATGAGGAAGAACACAAGAGCCAGCTGCCACAGTTTAAGTAAAGTGGACTTATGAGAAAAGTGCAAATTTTATAAGACAGATTTAAATTTTTGAGAAAATGAAGGAGACAAAGTTTTTTATGTGGTTCCTGGTATGTCATCCATACCCATGGTACGTAAGCAGCAAAAATTGGACTTGGTGGGCTATAAAACAGAAAAGAGAGAACAAAAAGTTGGGAGAGGGTGAGGGATGGATCTGGGAACAGTTGGGGAATGTGGAATAAATATGATCAAAATTCATTGTATTATTGTGAGAAGTTCTCAATGAATTCATAAAATTTCACATTTTTAAACAAAAAAAAAATATCACTAAAATGATAAAACATTAACTCTCTCAAATTTAAGAGCCACAGTTACTTCCTCTTTATTTAGACTTTCTTCCCTCATTTTTTTCTGCGCTGGAAAGATAAATCATTTCCTCATTCAATTAGGATTTATGAAATACTTGCCATGTGGTAGGCATTCTTCCCAGACTGGGATTATAGGCACAAAAAACTAATTTCTTTCATAAAACTTAAGTTCTAGGGAGATTACTAAGCAAATAGTTTATACTATATTACATACTGACAAATAGAACAGCGCAAAATATTTTAGTCACAGGAGTGTCAAACAGGATGGCTGTGGAAGTTTTCAGGCAGATGCTATGTGGATAGATGCTGGGAGGCAAGGAAGTAAACCACGCAGGTATGCCAGGGGAAGGGAAGCCTATATGCCATGCTTAATGAACAAGGAGACCATGTTTCTGAAACAGTGAGGCCGAGGGCAGTATCCAGAGATGAGGCCAGAGAATGCCTGGAGAGGACAGGGCAGAGGTATATATAGGGCCCTCTGGGCTTTTGTGGGTTTTCTTCGGGGTTATGAGAAGCTGCTGGGGGGCATTGAATGGGCAGTTGTTTCTTAATAATAATGTCTGAGAACCATGTAATTGCCCCAGTATCTGTGATGTAACCGTCCATCTTGTTCCTTGAGATGCAGGTTGCACAGGTAAAAACCCATCTTTCTGAACACCACTTTACTAATCATGAGTGATTAAATGTGAGCCTATGGATAAAAAACAAATCTTAATATATCATCTTATGAAGACAAACACCACGGTCATTTCAGACTGAAGACATTGAGTACTTGAGAAGATGAAATTCCTGAATTATGACCAGACGACCTGTGAACAGGCATTCCGTCTTCCATTCTATTAGTTGTATTCTCACCAGTCTCTTCAGTAGCAATGTAAACCTAGGTTTACCTATTGGACCAATTCCTTAATAATGCAATTTTGTGTCCTGGTGATCTCATTTGAAAATGGACAATATAATGTATATTCAGTGAAAAGATATTGTGTACCATATCCTGAACATTCTAGAAATGCAGGATAATAAGCCTTACAATGGTATTTCGAACTCAGTACATCATAGCTGTATTTTGTTTGGTGCAGGGTACCAACTCAGCGCTGTGAGCATATAAACCAAGGTGTATACTGTGAGCTACACCTCCAGTGCCTACAAGTCTTAAATCCTTTCCTTCACTTATGTTTCATCTGGAAACATTTATAATAGAGCGGAATGAAGCTTAATTCCAGAGACAACGGACGCCAGTTGTTTTGATGTCATCGGTCTATCATGAAAGGGAGCCATGAAACTGTTCATATGATGGAACACACCAGCGCTTGAGTGGAACGGGAGGCTTCCTGCGGTGCCATTTCAACAGCAGTTTCTTTATACGTATCAGTTAATTGTACTTTGCCAAGATGAATAGAAGCTATTTTTGTATTCTGTTGTGCATTATGTTTCTTTCAATCACGCTAGAATGATTCTCCGGCTCCATTTCTTAGCATTGACATTGTAGTTTGCACTGATACTGCTGTCAGAAAGCATACCGACGGTTTGTTGGCTGGAAGAGGCTACAGTCCTTTGTTGGCATCATTCCTTCTTGTTACCTTGCCTTGGACCAAAGAAAAGGAATTGATGTGTCTTTCACTGAATGGGATCCAGTGTCAGTACTCGGATGCTGTATTGTTTTGGCAAGAAGAAGATAGATGGTGAAGTAGATAAAGACTTAAGAATTTAGCTATTAATATTGTTAGCCTAACTACACTCTGGAAAAAAAACTTGCAAGTGCATTCTTTCATCTTATATGTTTTGTGTTCATAGTAAATTATAGCAGTGTTATTTTGAATTCAGTGTTATATTAAGATCAGGACACAGGAAGTTCAGTTTTGTGTCTTTAAAATTGTTTAGTTTTACAAAGGTCAGCTGAAAATGATGCTTAGAGGAATTTTACTAAATAGCAACTTTTGGAGTTCAAATTTTATATTGATATTAATATAAAGGACTAATTATTTTATATAAAATCACGCTGTTAAAAAGGCAATGAGTTTAAATTTTTTAACTGTTTTATGTTTGTATTATAAACACCACTTTATTGGTAGTAGTTAATTTTTCTTACAGCTTAGAGAAAGCTGAAATGTTGTTAATATGCCCCCAATATTTGTGAGAAATAATTGTCTGTTACTAAGTAATTTTATTCTTTACTCTATTGCTCTGACAGGATGTTGATGCCAGAGATTTATTTCTTTAATACTGAGATATACTATAGATAGAATTTTCAACAATTCACAAAGATATATAGTTATAAACTGATAAATTGAGATTACTCATTTCTCCTCTTGAGGTCCCAAGGGATAAGAATTACACATGGCAGGAAGGTTTCCATTTGTTCACTAGAAGCTTCTTAAGCATAGCATGTTGGTGTTTGAATCTTTAACACTCCCCACAAGGCTTGACCCCCAGCTTTGTTGCTCCTGGGGAAGTGAAGCTCAAGGGGAGAAAGTTGGGCCACTGGGGATGTGGTCTTTAGACCCCAGTCCCTCCTTTCTCTCCATTATGTATAAATACTATAAATGTGAAAAACACAATCTCCATTAAGGAATTCAGGCTTTCAAACAGCCTAATTATCTTTTAACTTTGCTTTGTAGTAAACCTTCTTGGTGACCCTGGTTTCCTCCTGGGGTAGATGGGATTAGCAGGTCTGTACAGCTTTGAGACTGTTGGCAGATGACATCAGGTGGCGACACAATCACCATTTTTTTTTTAATCAGAACCTCAATTCACACTTGGCCATATTAGGGCTACAAAACTTGCCATTTCTGAGAAGAAATTCCTAAAGTGTTTGCTTACTCTGCCAGCTTTGAAAATTAAATATGAGAAATAGCTTTAATGAGTTCAGCTTGCAGTTTTATTTTTGCTACTAAGACATTGTGAACCACAGTAGTATCATATAATCTCTGGTCCCAGTTTTAAATCATATTATTTCAGGTAAGACTCAGATTTGTTGCATAATTCAGCAAATTGTAGGTAACACTGACCACATTTTCACCGTATCACCAACAATCCATCATCTCAAGATACTCAAAATGCCTTCAGATACCAAAGAGCATGCGCTGAGGTCTTCCCAGACAAAAGCACACTGTATAAGGAGTTAGACAGTGCTCACCAGGAGCCGGCAAACCTGAGTTGTGGGTTTAGTGGTGACGCCAACCATTGGGATGGGCCTGGATGAGTCCTTTCAGTGCCCTGGCTCTGCTTCCTTGTTTTAGGAATGATTTGCTGAACAGGACCATGCATTTGCTCACAATGCATTTTAGTTAATTGTTTAAATGTTGACGAGGATTCTGAAGGCTCACAGCGCGACTCCTTGCTCTCCTGTACAGAGACCATGATCTGCTCTTACTTAGCCCTTTAACCTCGAGCACACTTTTAGTGTGTAACAAATATGAGGGATTTTTATACACCTGGAAGACCTTACATACTAGTATAGAAAAGGAATGTCTATTTTCACTGAAGTCCTACTGTGCGCTTTTCCTTTTCTGTCAGCCTTACTGATTAATCCTAGTCGGCTTTGTCACATTTGCTTGAGATCAGCCTGCCTCCAGCGACCATTGTCATCAGTAGAGATTGTACAAAGGACAGTGGCCCTCTGTATACTTCAGTGCGCCTTTTCGTCTATAAAAGCTTTGTTCCCATGCCAAAAAAAAAAGGAGGGGGGACAGGTTGAAAACATGCTCTGAGTACATGCCTGAGTTCTGCTCCGCACAAACAATGTAAAAACTCACTCTCTGGTGCACACAGCCACACACACACACACACACACACACACACACACACACACACACACCTTGTGTACCTCTCTGCAACTCACACAAACAGGTTCACAGTGCCTAACATGGGGTACGTGTTTTACCCGGCTGGTATTTGGATTTTAGATTGGGGTGCTTTGGCCATCAGAAGAGGCTTTGCAGCCAACATAGAGTGGCTTCTGTGGGTAGATCGCAGACAATGAGCTTAAACAGAAGAAAGAGAGTAATGTTTATTGAAACAAAAATTAGGTTTTAAATTCCTTGGGGGAATGAATCAAAGCCAATGTTTTCCTGTTCAGTGACATTTTTTAATATCTATACTGATTCTGGTTTGGACCTTCTGGAGAAGGAAGGGGGGCAACTTCAGCAAATCAGCTCTTTGACTCAGAGGTGGAATCTGAAAAGCTGTTTTATTGAGGCTTTTTAGCAATCCCTGACTTAGTCAGTTTTGACTGTGACAAAGACAGTAGCTTCACGAATTTAGTGCAAAGCTGAGCAGTGGAGGGTATTTTTTTTTAAGGGGGAGACCGAACAGTTGTTTAAAGAATGCTGGGCCAATAGCATTTGATAGGCGGAGTTCCTGCTGTGTGCATTGCTGAGCAAGAGAATTCTGAATGAAGACTTTTAACAGCACGTGCTGGATGGACTCCGATTCTGCCCTTTGTGCAGACAAAGTGACTGGGTGGCCAGACTTTGCTTACTGTCCGAGTTAATGCAGCTGGTTTGATAAGGTTTTCTTTTTTTAAAAAAATGCATTTAAAGGATTTATCAAGAGCCCTCATGAATATTTTATGAGTTGATCTATTCAGCTGAATGGATTCAGTGACTCTCGGTGTGTAACTTGCAGGCAACCCACATCCACAAGGAGGCTAGTGACAGAGGAGGCACTTTGGCGCATTTTCAGAGGCAAAGGCAGCCTGATAAAGCGCCTTGTGACAGGCTGACTTGCCATTCTCCCAGTACGCCGCTCTTGCTCTGAACAGCTCCAGGATTGGAAGCAGAGCTTCCCAAATTAGCCTGGGAAGAGTGCGGACGCAGCAGCCTTTTAACCCGCGGCAGTGTCTTTGCTATGTTCAAGACTGTTGTTTTGCATGGTGAAAGCTAGCGCGCTCCAAACGAGACATGACAGCAAAAAATTCTCCCAAAGAACTTACTGCTTCTGAACCCGAGGTTTGCATAAAGACTTTCAAGGAACAGATGCGCTTGGAACTTGAGCTTCCAAAGGTACCGGGAAACAGACCTACATCTCCCAAAATTTCTCCACGCAGTTCACCAAGGAACTCACCATGCTTTTTCAGAAAGTTGCTGGTGAATAAAAGCATCCGACAGCGTCGTCGCTTCACTGTGGCTCATACATGGTAAGAGGGGATCGATCGAGAGGCACGCCCGGTGTTCTCGGCAGGTTCTTGGGTTCTTGGCAGTGATTTCGACAGGTTGAGCATGGAACGTCTGAGTTTTGTTCTGAATGCACAGCACAAGTTTGAGTTGAAGGGAAACAGCAGGTCAGCTAAGAATACACAAAGGTTCAGTGTGCTTAAGCATCATTGTGCTACCCGATGTTTCCAGAGGAAATAGCCCTCTGGCTGTAGAGACTCTTTGAAATTACTGCTTATAAAAATGTATGTCAAAAAATGGGGAGTTGAGGGAGTTTTTTAAAGTAATACTTCTGTTTCATCTCTGTTCTGTGGTAGATTATTTTTAGTAGTATATTTTTCGTACGAGAACAGGTATTTTCACCTGAAATTGAGTCTATTTCTTAAGATAACATATCAAAGCCTAAATGAGTGTCTTGTCGCATCTATGGGGCATAATCCAGTGAGCTTTATACTTACCAACTTTTTGTCTTTATATTGCTAAAGGGTAGGGAAACTAAGTTCCCACTTACAAAGTTGCACTGATAGTCACTTTTATTTTTTATTCTAAATTGCTTAACTTACTTAATAATTATTTATATTTTAGGTATGCCATGTATAAGAATTTAGTAACTCCCTGTGGAAATTGAGCTGAGCCTGCCACCTCTAGCTATCTTACATGGGCTGTAAAAACACTTGGATGGTCTTCTTGAGCAAGCACTGTGAAGAAACATAAGGAAAAGCACCCCCAACATTATGTCATTTTGACCTGAAAATACAGGGCACTTCAGGTTTCTTTAAAGGAATGTGCTCTTTCAAATTAAGGTAGCCTTCCAAATTGGTATTTGTGCCTTGGCCTTTATTTAATAGGCATTGTGGCACTAAAAGCAGGAAGTGGTTTCTTAAGGTAATCCTCACAGCGATTGTGTGTCTGCATGCTAGAGTGCCAACTAATGTAATAAACCAAGGCTTCTGAATATTTGAAAATTAATATTCACTGAATTGCTTTCTCCTCACCAGAAAATGTGTTTGCTTGCCCTGTGCACGCGTTGATTAATCTGAGTTCCCCATAGAAGGCTGTGGCTCATGTTGGTGAATAGCTAATGTTCAGCTAACACACACTCCACACAGTTCAATATGAGAGCTATTCTTACTTGTGACTGTGGTGTGGCGGGCCAGACTGGAGAACTGTTTGGCCATTTCTATGAATCACATGATGTTATTTCATTGCACTCTGGTACTTGTAGGGCACACATGGTTAAGTTTTCTAAACCTACCAATGGTGGTGGCATTTGTAGAAAGAGAGTGTTCGTGTAAAAGTATTGTGCTGAGTTGAAGAGGTCCTCTTGTCACTGCTTGCTCCTGCTGGAATACATGTGACTGTATGTCTAATCTGCTGAGTGGTGTAACTAAATACGGAAGGATAAGTACGTGTATAGTTCTTATTAAAGGAACATACGCAGGAAACACTCAATTAATGAATAGATGCATATGTCTTACTAGTTGAAGGAATATTAAATCATTGTTTTGATATGGAGGACCTTCATTTTAGTTAGCTAATTTTCAAAGACTGGAAAAGAATCTTAAGTTTCTGGTAATATTTTTACTAATGTGGAATTTTGGGTTCTTGAGAATAATAATGTGACCTTTTTCTTCTTCTTAAAATAGATTTTGATGTGATGGAAGCATAGAGCTATAAATACTAGTGTGGTTTTTTTCCTTTTCAAAAGAATGAAGTTTTAGAATGATTAAGGAGTTGGTTTTACTCATGCATTATACAAATTTTCTTGCAGCAAGTTGCAAAAAGAACAATTTAATGATATGTGAGGTTACTTATGTTAATAAAATAATCTTTTTAGTGAATTAAACCAAAATTTTCCACAATTGCCAAAAAATAAGGGGGGGGGGCGGGACAAGATATTGCCATAATGTAATGCAACCCAGAGTAAAAAATTCATTAATCATCAGACTCCCGAAACATCGATAGGCGGTACGGCTGTGATTCGTGTTCACGGCCTTTCCTCCCAATTCTCAGTCTCCTCTTTTTGTGTTTTTTAGTAGATTCTCAACTTGTTTGCAGCTCCTGATTAAATCAGGCTCATGTTTCTTTCTGTCATTGTATCTCTTGTAAGATGCTTAAGGTTTTTCAAGTTCATTGTCACAAAATAGGCAAGGAAAACCCCTTCTTGGAAAATGGACATGCCTCTTATATATTTGAGTGGCTTTACCACAAATCTTAAAAGCCCTGTGATGCTTCATTTTTCTCATTATATGAAACAGTTACACAAGGAAGCACAGGCATGCACACTTTAGGTTTGCCTCTTTGCCATGATGAAATGTGACCAACCTTCCCGATCAGTGACTGACATTTTCCAGACCATGAACTTCAGTTAGAAACCCTAAGACACGCACTCAGAAGTCCCTAAAAACATGTTATTACTTTACAGCAGACAGTAGGCTTCTTTCAAGAGAACTGGGTTGTTTTGATTCCAGCAACAAAATTAAAGTCATTTTCATGGTGAAGCTAAGCAACGCAGAGAGTACAGTTCACATCTTAACCCTTTGACCATTTATCTTCCTGTAGTTATTTGTAGATTTCCTACTTTGGTGGAATGGACATGAAGCTCTTGTTGTGGAGACTTTAGTGTGAAGTTGGACTAACAGTAGATTTATTACACATTTGTATAGTTCTGACTCGAATTATTTTAAAAATATCTGAAGAAAAGTAGATATTCAGTGTGCTGTCATCGCTAATCAGCATGTTTATACAGTCCCGAATCTGAAAGAAATTTGAATAATTATCTTACTGCTTCCTCATACCCTTGGGCAGAACCACATTGCTCCATCCTTGACATATGGGCATCTGGCCTAGTTTTAAAATTGAAAAGAGAAAAACTGCAGTAACCTCACTCACTTTCATAAGCACTTTACCATTTCACGCTACAGATATTGGGAAAATATTCCTCTGGCTCAACTGATTTAATTTCCACATAGTATATGTCCCTTTTCCTCCTTACTGGCTATTTAGAAAAGTCTTGAGACTGTGTGCTCGAATGCTATGGTCATCGATTGGTTCTTTGTTTTGTTTTTATTTACTCAAAACTTAGAAATGAACGTATATAGTTATGACGAAAAGGAAAGCAGTTCTAGTTCAACCTATATTTTCCATCTTCTATTGTATTTTAATTCTTTACTATAATATTTACATATTATCTTATTTAAGTTCATTATTTACATTCTTCTCAGGGTCACATGTTTAAAGACTTAACTTTTTTTTTCTTCCTCCAAGTCTTTCTGTTCCATTCTTCATTCTTTAACTCTGAACCACATCCCAAGTTTCTAGTTCTCTGAATTATGACTTCCCAAATGGATATCAGCCTTGTTGTTGGATGATGTGATGTGACGGTGGTGGTGGAGTTGTGGAGACTGTGTGTGTGTGTGTGTGTGTGTGTGTGTGTGTGTGTGTGTGTGTGTGTGTGTTGTAAGTATTAGGAACTGCTCAGCCTGGCTGGTACAGCATGTGACAATATCATTCTCAGATTAGTGTATTATTCTTCCTTGACCTCAAGTCTGAGACAACTGTTTCTGAAGCACAATATTCCTGTGGAAAGTATCTGACTCTAAAACCTGTTCACTTTTGCCTGGAACTTGCTACATGCTGTCTAAAAATTTTAACCTTCTCTTCCTGGCTAGTGCCATGCCTCGGTCACTAATTCTCCTTCAGGAACATGGGTATTAGTACTGGTCTCCAATGAATCCTGGATACCGCCTAAACGCCCCCTTCTAGAAAGCAAATATATTGAAGGGCACCACTACCTATCTGTCTAGGCTAACAAGCAAGAGCAACATGCTTTTAGTTATTGGATATTATGGGGAAACCTTGTATTCCTCTTCTCCCAGTTTAGTTTTCCCTATCTATTGAAAGACTTTCTTATTGTCTTTGTTAAGGTTTCTATTATTGTGATAAACATCATGACCCCAAAATATCATATTCATACAATGCCAAATATGGGAGAAATTTGAATAATTACTTCATTATTCAATAATGAATTTATTTCATCTTTCAACTTTTGGGATCTATTCTGTCTCTCAGGAAAGTCAAGGCAGGCACCTGATGCCACTAAGAAGTGTTGCCTACTGGCTTGCTCCCCATGGCTTGCTCAGTCTGTTTTCTTTTACAACCCAGTACCAATTTCCCAGGGATGATATTGCCCACTACTGGCTCCCACATCTATCATTAATCAAGAAAGTGCCCCCACAGACTTGCCCATGGGCCAGTCTACTGGGGTCATTTCCTCAACTGAAGTTCTCTCTTCCCGAATGACTGTCAAGTTGCCCAAACAATAGATAGAATACTTATTTTAACCAATGTTTATGAGATGTGTAATTTGTGTCTGATACCTAAGTATAATGTAATGAAAGCCAAGATTTATGCTGTAATGATAAAGCTGGGACACATGGAGAGTAAAAGGAAAACAATAAAATAAGTCCCTGGATGTTCCCTGAACTTCTAGCATGCTCCCTATAGAATGTACTTTAGTCTTACTTTCTTAAATGAATCCTCTGTTCAGTTATTTTCTAGTAATACTGCAAACATTTGAGAAATGTCTAATTTTCTAATTTTGAACATGCTTGCTGATTGAAGAGAAATATTTACCAAGTGCCCTGATCTGGGTTCTAGGTCTAGAAGACTTAAACTTAGAAAGGGTTTTTTGGTGGTGGTGGTGGTAGGATTTTTGTTTGTTTGTTGTTGTTTTTGTTTTTTTGTTTTTTTCTACAATGCTCATGTAGTAGCTGAAAGATAAACATATGCATTAATGATCACTGAGGTGTAAAAAAATGCCACAAAGTGTGCTACTTGTTGTCATGGAAATCACTAGAAAAAATTCCATGCGTTAGAGTTCATGTAGAGAAAAGATGCCACCAAAGTGGGGGAATCTAAGAATGAATGGGAGTTTTTCTGGCAAAGGACAAGCAGAAATAATCTTTTATCTGTTGCTGACATGAACACTCACTCCATGGAATGCTTAAGAATAAAAGAGAGGAGACAGACAGACAGACATATAGACAGTTGGCGAGTTGGAGGTACACTCTGGCTCTTCACTGCCATGATCGAGACTTGGTGCTTTAGCCCACGGTCAGTAGAAGCCACTGCCAAGCTGTGAGAAGGCAATTGCCACATGTGAGTTCTATTTAGAGAGGTGCTCCGCAGGCAGTATAAAAGGATGAGTGCAAGCATGCGGTCAGAGGCAAAAGAGAAAGGGGAGTGCGTTTGAGAGATAATGGATCTGATTATATTGGAAGCTGTGCTTATGGCATTCTTTATGGCTTAGCCAATTACTGCTTATGGTAAATGGAAGGAAAGTTTGTGAGCCCTGCATTACTTGCTTTTATCACCTACAACGTAATGTTATGCATAGTGCTCCCTGGCACACTGCACTGGCAAGTAAGTGTAGTGCAGCCAAGTGTAGCCAAGGTGCATGTGAGAGGATGGTGTGTCTGGAAAAACCCCACTAGTTCCGTCCTAAATTTCCAGGAGGAAATTTGTGCCGTGCTTTAAGTATACACTCTTGTCCGTCTTTTCAGAAACTGCACTTGTCCAGAACGCGAATCCAGTGCCAGATGAAATTCGTACCTTTGAGCTTGAGTCTCTTACTTACAGAGCAAGCATTTCGTCAATAAGCCTATAAATGGTGTCTTCCTCTACTTTCATTGTCTCCAAGACTTCAATATGCAGACTTTTCAAGTACTAACTATTAAAAGACCTTTAAAGCATTCAGAAAGTGCCCTTGCTAGAAGGGGGCTGTTGCCTGCCTGCTGAAACCTAAGCCTCGTCTAGGGAATCCCATTTGCTTTCTTCTACTAATCTCTCTTTGACTGCCTCTCAGATTTTCACACTAAGTTTTGTTAGTGTTTCCTTCTTTTTCTTTTACTTTTTTTTTTTGCAATTTTTTTAGTGGCTGGAGAGACAGCCATAGGTGCTGGAGATCGAAATCTTATATTTTTGGTTGTGAGTCTATCCTTTAATGTCTGAGCCATCTCTCCAACCCTAGAGTTTCCTTCTTTAACCCCTCTGTCAGGCTACAGCAGCATTATGCTAAGAGATTTACCTGGTTCTTGGGAAAACCTTGGAAAGGCTAAGCCCTTCCTGGCTCTCGACAAGTGACTTATGTCTCCACCTCTGGGTCTCTGCACTTGGTTTTCTTCCGCCTTGAAGGTTAGCGCTGCAAATGTTGACATGTTCCCTCTTATTTCCATTCTGGCTCCTTCTAGAGAATCAATCCAGAAAGGCCTTGACACCCCACCTGCCTTCTAAAATTGCACATTTCCCACTTTCTAGCTCCTCCTCGGCTTTGTTTCTCTTCTTGACACTTATCATTAGTTGAGCATACACTACAGACGGCTTCTTTGTTACACTGTTGCCCTTTCTTCTCACTGTCTGCCACCCCTGCTAAAATTGAGTGAGGGCGGATTCTGACTTTTTCTGTATCCCAGGAACTTAAAAGAAAGGCTGACTTTTTCTTTTTTCCTTTCCCTTTCTTCTTCTTTCCCCCCCCCCCCTTTCTGAGACAGAGTCTTATGTAGCCCACCATGGCTTTGAACTAGCTATGTAGCTAAAGATGACCTTGAATTTCTCCTTTTCCTACCTCTACCTCCAGAGTGTTGTGCCATTATACCCATCTTATGCAATCCTGGGATTGAACCCAGGGCTTCCTATGAGTACTTGCAACCCAGGGTTCTACAAGGCAGGCACTCTACAGCTCAAGAATGGCTAGTTTAAAAAAAAAAAAAAAAAAAAAAAAAAAAAAGCATACGTATGGCTCCTGCCCCTGCTCTTACTCAAAGATCATGTTTCCTTTAGCCTTGTCTGAAGGTGGGATGGGGAGACGGGAGTTTGCCTGATAGTTAGCCTACGGCCATCTTTCCTCTGCTCACCTCTTTAGCTGTGGTCCCTTTTTGCCAACACTGCAGCTCTATCTTGCTTCCTGCTTTGTGCTCTAAGATATTGAAGCTGAAGTTTCCCTGTAGCACCTCACTGTAGGACAAATATTTTACATGTGAACCCTTTCATTAAACCACTGGACCCAAGCCATACTACCTAACACACGGGTAGTGCTGTAAGGCCATGATCCTCTGTAGCCATGAACAATCAATACTTACTTACTTGGCTGTTCTTTTTGCACCAGACAGTACAATTTGTGCTTTAGCTTAGGAATGCTAGAGGTCTCTGTCCTTAATTGTCCAGAGGTGGGAAAGGAGCCATCTTCTTGTGATGTTGGCATTCATGTGTTTACATCTTCTGTAATGAGAATTTTAATCACCTACATGTTGAACTTAAGTAACATTCACAGAACTCAAGCAATAGATGCAGCAGCTCAAGATCTTTATAGGATCTCCCCCAAGAGCTTGGAAGCCAGAACCCATAACTCGCACGGTAGAGAACTTGCCAACTCTTACGGTCTGGAAAAAGCCTTATCCAAGTTACTCTCCCTCCCTCCCTCCCTCCTTCCCCCCCCCCCATCTCTGTCTCTCTGTTTTCCTGACCTGGAGTTTGTGTCACTTGTAGTAATTTTTTTCACATAGTCAGTCTTGAATACCACTATATAGTATTTTCAAGTCATTTGTTGATCCTCCCATGTAGCTTCTTTTGAGCACGTGGGTGTTTTCCCTTTAAGGGACACTAAGAATGGTTTTTAGATCTTGTGAGAAAGGGAATGCCTATGACAGCAGGTCCCCTGGTAGAGCTGGGCTTCACCTCCTCTTCCCTACTCACTTCTTACAGCCCTGGAAACAAAGGGCAAGACGATGTGGCTTCAAGGGAAGTTTCTTGCCCACTTCCTGGAAGGTCAGTGAGCCAGGAGCCATTTGTTTTTTGTTTTGTTTTGTTTTTGAAATGGAGAATAAGAATGATACATTTTTGCCCTGGTGCTATTCCAAGCAAATAACGTAGATAAGTATGGGGTGGGGCAACCACAGGGAGATTCTCAACCAGATGCCATAACGTCCAAGTATTTCAACCCCTGCAACCCTGATGTAGGTCCAATAAATGGGAGCCAGGGAAAACCGAGATTTGTGTCTCTGTGCTTGATAAGGGTGTAGAAATGCCTAGGTAGCTTGTAACATCAGAATCCTATGCATCTAATGGGAGCAGCAAGGACAGAGAAAAAAATGGAGAGGATGGAAACATCTTTGGAACAAGAAGAGGCCCCTGGGAAGAAAAGTTGAGGTTTCAGAACATTGCAAGGGTGCATAGTGAGCTCTCTGCTACTCATTAACACATTGTGTCCTGCTGTTAAGTCTGACAAATTAAAGGCATATCCATGGCTCCGGGTTTGAAAGCTAGAGTAATGAAGTAGTTACAGAAGAGGGTTAAAAAAAAAAAAAGTATTTAAAATAGTTTATAATGTTCCCTAGTGACAGAGTTTTGTTTGGAGTGCTTGAACAGTTTCTAAGAGGATGTTTATAGCATTCAAATTTCCCCTCCACCCAGAAGGTCTGAGACTTTGCTAAGACTGCTAAACATGTAGAATTAGAATTGCCATTATATGGCAACTCACGCTATGAGCTTTATCACTGCAAGCTTGAGTTTACTTTTTACAGTGAGTCTTTCTGGCAGGCTCCTTCAGCTAAAGTCAAAGCAGCTAGTTTGAGTGTCATTATTTGGTCTTAAACTTTTGACATATAGCTGTATGCTCAGGTATTTCGATTTTTAACTTAATTTTAAGAATATGTGTATCAATCTAACATGATAGGCATTTCTCTATTGTATTAAATTATCTGCTGTGGTAGTAATTTGCATATTATGTCATGTAGATGATCTTTGTGCTTAATTATCTTAATCTCTAAACATACGCAAACATGTATGCTATGTTCAGACTTGATTGGTAAAATAGAAAATATATTTCTTTTCCTTTTTAATTAAAATATAATCATCACTTAGACCCTTTCTTCTTCTCCCCCCCAACCGTGCCCCTCCTCCTATTGATATTATTACTATTCAGGGTTTGTCCTGTTTGGGCAGCCATATTCTTGAGGTGTTATGGGTGTAGCATCTCTGTCATTTATAGGAGATACAATTTTCCAGCAGAATTTCTGACCCTCCAGCTTTGACAATCTCTCCAGGCCTTCTTCTGTGATGTTCCCTGGTCCTTGGGTTCAGGAATTGTGTTGTAGATGTATCAGGTGGGGCTGGGATCCCCACATTCCACTGATCTCAAAAGCATTTCTGAGCAGGGTATGGTAGTGGTTGCCTGAAATCCCAAATCTTGGGAGAAGGTAGGAGGATTGCTGTTAGTTCCAAGCTAGCCAGGGCTACATAATGAGTTCCAGGCCAGTTTAGGCTACAAAGTAAGACCATGTTTCAACAAACAAAAGCAAAACAAATGATAAGCAAACAGCGTTTCTATGTATGGAATGTATCTATTTGAGAGTTAAAATACACAGGGCGTTTACAAAGAAATGAACTATGATATCCACACCATGACCATTCAACGTACTGAAATTTAAAATAAAATAGAGTTTATTTATTGTCAGGTAATAGTAAACTCCTAACGAACCAAACTAAATTACACTAAAGTGAGCTAATTATCTGAAGACCTGGAGGGAACTGCTTATAGCCCTGACAAGAAATATCATTGCTTTAATTTGCTTCGCCAATTTGCTTCATCAAACCCCTTGTATCATTCACTGGGAGGCAGGGAGAGGACTGCTTTGAAGTCATCTCATCTTGCTCCAGAAAGCTTGAGAGCAAGAAGAGAAAACAAGGCACAGGAAGATGCTTTGTCCATTTCAGGATCCTGCATCTAAAAAGCCAATATAGGATTCTGAAAAAATACCTGGGAAGAATTCCAGTGTCATCAGAAACTTATTTTTTTCAAAATGTTTCCTGGCCACCCTTTCTATTTCTCTCTAAAATTAAGACACTTAGATGGTTTGTCATAATATAGGGCATCTGAGAGTGCTTCTGTGGCTTATTTGTGCCATAATTACCTCAGCACTTTATCCAGGAATCTCATCACCGGAACTATTTTTGCCTCCTGAAGAAAGGTCATAAAGGAGAACAAAATAATCCATGAAACCCAACACTCATAACTGTGCAAGGTACCCACGCTGAGAAGTTACCATTGAAACCCATGCAGCTTAACTTTACATGGACAGTTTTGGCCTTTGTCCTTACCCACAGACAACAACAGATCCTGGAGCAGGCTCATCTATACAGTACAGTCGTTTCTCTAATACACACTTGTTTATCAGAGCAGCATGGAGACCAGTTGGTGAGCTTCAAAGTGCATAGCATTCACGCTTCAACCCTATCTTTCCCTGGACACTGGGTCTGAGGCTTGCCATTCCATCTGCCCTCTTTCCTCTTTCCACATCTGCAAAAGTTTAGGAGTCTGGGAGAATGAAAAAACGTGGGTACCAGTTAGTGTAACGTTGGGCTAAAGTCAGGTAGCAAGCAGGCATCAGTCCATTTGTGTCTAGGCCCTGTGTAAATTAACATTCAAGCTTATGAAACATTTGCCATAATATAAATTATTTCAATATTCTATGTTGTAGTTTCATTAAGTGAGGTTATTATTAGCAGCTTGTAATACATCTTAAACTCACTTTCCCTATCCCTTAGATATTACTTATTTTCATGTGGTATTGCCTTATTGAAAGAGCTCATATTAAGTGCTTTTACCCGCCCCCCCATAAAATGTTTTCTAAAATGTGAAATGTCACTATGGTTCTGAGGTACAATCACTCTCACTGTTGACACAGATGACTGTAAATGATCTCCTGATATTACCACTCGAGTTGTCCTTTCAGATCTGACACTTGTCCCCACTAGTGAAAACAGATTTCAGCAAAAATACTTATTTCTTTAGGCTGATAACAGAAATTTCTTCTAAACTTTGAAACAGCTATTTTCGAAGTACAAGAATGTCCCCATGATTGTTTTCCCTGGTTTTTAGAGTCTAACCTCCTGGCGACCTGCTTATGTGAAACATTTACCCTGAGAGGCAGTGGGAAAGAGCCTCAGCATCTGAGTCAGAGGTCATGACAAGCACGCCCCACTCACACACTGCCGTTTATTTACTTATGTCTTGAGTAGAGAGAAAATGGTGAATTAACTGTCAGGAGCCTCAGCTTCCTAATCAACAAGTTATAGATTCAGCATAATTACTATCTCCATTCTTAACGTGTTTTTTACAATATTAATGACCAGTATTGAGTAGGAGGAGAAAAGCACATTTACTGGACAGATGATAATGATGAGCTCACGCTAAAGCTTGCCTCGCGGCTGACTTCAGCGTTGCAGCTATATGTGGGGTGTACGGACAGAGCATTCAGCTAACAAACACTAGCACCTTAGATGGTGCTCCAGACCTCTTTTTATAAAGATGGGCGGGGTTGCTGCTGTAGGATGCGCCTAGTGAGAGATGGTGTGGATACAGGGACTGGGGTGAATGGGATGTTTGGATGTCATCTACCCAGTGGGTCTTTATGTCTCTCTCATGCTTCCTGCGGAAAGATAGTAACAAGCTCAAGTGACTAATAGGCACAGCAGCGAAAGTTGTATTTAACCTTTATCCGGGTGACTTTACAACATTTAAATCAAATTGCTCTTTATTTCCTGGTCATTCCCAAGAATTCTTAAGAAAGCAGAAATAAAGGTTACTACCTCTCTCTTGACAAAGACTTTCTTCTCTCCTTATCTTTGATCAAATGGGTTCTGTCTCCTACTGATTTAAAGGCAGGCAAAGGTTAGAACAGAGGGTTCTATTTAAATGCACCAGTACATTGGAAAGGGGCCACTTGGATAAACTGAAGTCTTTTTTGTTTGTTTTTGGTTTTGTTTTTTTTTGTTTTGTTTTGTTTTGTTTTGTTTTTTTTGAGACAGAGTTTCTCTGTGTACTTGGCCTGTCCTGGATTCACTTTGTGGACAAGGCTGGCCTTGAACTCACAGAGATCCACCTGCCTCTGCCTTCCCTAGTGTTAGAATTAAAGGTCTGCACCATCACTCCAGCTATACACTGAAACCTTAGTCACAGGAAAAAATAAATTAGACCAAAAGGAAACACTTTGGGGGCTTCTCAGAATCTTGCCAAGCTCCTGATTCTGTATAAATTAATAAAAGTATTGCTTTTAGGAATCCATCTAGAAATTATACTGGAAATCATGCTGTTTTATGCATAGAATATATTTTCTAAAATGTCTCAGCTTTAAAATATATTATTCAGGGATGGGATAACAATTGAGATGTAAAATGAATAAATTAATAAAATATATTTTAAAAATAAATAAAATATATTATTCAAAATGGTTTTAGTCAACTGCATATTTTATGTCATATTTTTAAAATTAGTTTTTATCTTACAAGTTTGTAGTGTGTGTGTGTGTGTGTGTGTGTGCGTGTGTGTGTGTGTGTGTGTGTGTGTGTGTGTGTGTATGTGTATGCACTACCTGTGTGCAGGTGTCTACAGAGACCAAAAAAGGAAATTTAATCTCATGAAACAGGTGCTTGTAAGAATTCCAATGTGGGCAAGGGTTATAGAAACCAAATTGTGGTCCTCTGCAATAATTATTTTTAACTGCTGAGCCATCTCTCCATCTTCCCACATTATGCAATGCTTGAAAATATGTTTTTTGTCAAGTGCTTAGTGCTTTGGAAGTCTCTCTCTCTCTCCCTCCCACCCTCCCCCCCCCCATTTACTTCCCGCTATCTCTCTCTCTTTCCTCCTCCTTCTATTTTGTGTATATGAGTGCTTTTCTTGTGTGTATGTCTGTATGTCATGTGTATACCTGATGGCCATGGAGGCCAAAAATGGCCATCAGATCCCTTGGAACTGGAGCTATGGTGGTTGTGAGCTGCCATGTGGGTGCTGGGAACTGAGCCCAGGTCCTTTGCAAGAGCAACTAGTGTTCTTAACCACTGAGATATCTCTCCAGTGCTGCTTCAAAATGCTTACGGGATTGCTGAGTTTGTACATGTCTGACATTTTAAAATGGTGTTTTCACTTTCATTTCTTTCTTTTAAATCTGAATCTGCTTCTGTCAGTGTAAATATTTTTCTTGGGTAATTAATCACTCTGGAATCTGGAGCACTCGCAGGAGGCCAGGTAGACTGCTACTGTGAATAGATAGGACATCTTCCCCAAGGCAGGGAACAAGAGTAACAGTATGTTCCACATTCAAGAGGGGGCAAGAGTAGGAGAATTACATCACATGCTTACATCATTTAACTCTGTTCTCCATTTATTGATGAAATATGAGGGTTCTTGACATTAGGAAACTACTGAACTGAGAGTTAGTCTGTATGTTGCTATTTCAAGTTAAACATTTCTGGCAATGACTATTAGGATAACGAGTGAGATGGCAATGCAACAGACATGAATATGAAGAGACTTACTTGGGGAGAAGGAGAGAGAAGTTAGTGCCTGAATGAACTATGAGGAGCGGGGGGGGGGGGAGAAAAAGAGAGGGGGAGGGAGGAAGAGAGGGAGAGAAAGAGAGACAGAGAGACAGGGAGAAGGAGAGAGGGAGAAGGAGAGGGAAAGAGAAGGGAAGAGAAAAAGAGACAGGGGGAGAGAGACAGAGAGAGGGAGAGAAAGAGAGACAGAGACAGAAAGAGAGAGAGAGAGAGAGAGAGAGAGAGAGAGAGAGAGAGAGAGAGAGAGAGCATGGGAGACAAAGTAAGAGAGAAACAGAGCAAAGGATGGTGAGTTTGTCCTCTTTATTCTAGGCCCCTGGTGGCTGTGGCAGGTGATGACATCAGAGCTTGCTAAGTGACCTGGAGGTATGCTTGTGAAGCTGCTTATACGCTAATAATGAACACAACCCACTTCACCTTTGTAACTAAACTTTTGCTCCCAACTATTGTGGGGAGTCATCCAGAATAATCCCACATCTCCTTATTAGGAGCCTCCTTACAGTAAGGACCTGGCAGATTTTCTAATTGAACATAAATTGACTCACGGGCCTCAGTGGTGAATATACATTATAGGGGAAACTTTAATCTCTGCTTACAGAATGTGACAGGTTCTAAAGTGGGGGAGTAAAGGGAAATACGTTAGAAGATGAAAAAAAAAAAAAGCACATTTTGCAAATGGAAGCTACATGGCTGTCCCAGGCATGGAGCTGTGTCACCAACCCATCCATTCATTTGTTCACCCATTTATTCACCAAGTCAGTCAATCTCTGCATCTCACCTGCTTACCACACACTATGTTTCTGTTTCCCCACACTAGGAAATGTCTACTCTTTTCTCACAGTAGCAGACCACTCGTCTCTTCCTAGTGTTCCAGAATCCAGAGTGATTAATTGCTCAAGAAAATAAATCGCCTATCAAGGTTAGCCTTTGTCCCTGATGTCCCCACATCACCAGTGTCGCACCACGCTATTGATTTGTTTCTGTCCACAGACCGACTAAACCCGTGTCCCATGGAGCTCTCGCCACTGCTCCGTGCACTCTTGCCTTACCTCCTTTACCTCACAATTTCCCACACTGTTCTCCTAGTTTCCTTCCCTGCAGTCAATTTCTAAACAGTTTTTCCCCCTCGTGTTGCTACTGCAAGCATGGAGGTTTTGGTCTTTGTGTACCCAGGTCTTGGTTAGACTTCCCACTACACTGCATTCCCACAGCTGAGGTACACGGATAACTTTTTTTTTTTTTTTTTTTTTTTTTTTTTTTTTTTTTTTTTTTTGCTAAGCACTGCCCTGGATTGTTTTCCAGAGTTCAGTGTCTGTACTCTGCTCCTTCTGTTTTCTCATCTGACTTGCCCTGGTCTCAGGTGTCGCAACACCCTGAAGGATGTAGATCACTGTTTGCTTTGTTGTTTTTGACACTCAGTGTATGGACCATAACTTAGATGGGACATAAACAGCATCTGTTTGCCAGTGATTCCCCAAAGTTGTAGCTCTAGCCATATCCTTCCTCTGAACCTAGCACAGTTGTTTCTGCACCGCTAAAATTTAGTAATGCTAAATCCACGTCATGAGTTTTCCCCCCTCACATCTTAACTCTGTCATAGTCTGGTCCCAGGGCCCCCATCTCAGATGCAATTCCATTTTTTTTTTTTTCTAATTGCTAAGGCTAGGAATCCTGAAATCTTGCATGACTCTGTGTTCTCTGTTATCTCACACTGCATATAAATCAACATATCTTATTAATTCTACATTTTCAATTTAGAATCTGATCATCTGTTTTTAAAAGTATTTTTCAAGATTTTTAAATTTTCTATGTGCGGGCATTCTTTCTGCCTATTAGTCTGTGCATTGCATGAGTGCAGTACCTGTGGTTGCCAGAGGAGGGCATGAGATTCCCCTGGGACTGGAGTTAGAGATTCTTGTGAACAGATGTTAGGCGCTGGGTATCAAACCCAGGTCCTTGCAAAGAGAAGCCAGCGCTCTTAACCTCTGACCCGTCTTTCCAACTCCCAGATCACTTATCATCGACTTCTACTTGTACATCAAGTCCCTGTGTGATTAACATCTTGCTTGTCCTCCAACTTCCAAATGTGCTTTTTGCAATCTATCCAGGGTCCACACTGCTCCCTGAGGAGATGCAGCAACCCCCACTCATTTCAACGACCCATAGCACGGTTTCTCACTCAGAGTTTGGGCCTGCCTGTATGTACCAGGACCCCATGGCTTCACTGGTCTCAGCCTACTCTTTGGCAACTTTCTGATTCGCCTGATCACTTGCCACCAACTTTTCTCTTGTACCACGGCAGTCACAGTAGCCATCTTGCTGCTCTTCAGTCAGCGTCACCCATGTCAAACCATCCGCCTTGTCTTGCTATTGAAAGGCAACTTCTCCCAGCCATCTACACAAACCTTTCTCTTCTGTTTTCTTTTTCTGATCATAATATGAAATATCTTTCTCACCCTAGTTCCAATTGTCCTTAATGCTGGATTAACTTCTGTATAGTTTTTTATCACTGCCTAATGTATACAGCCACATAATTATGTGTGCATATTTCTAATCTACATCAATAATTGTACTCATCTCCATTTCTACGTCACATATATATGATGTATATCTGTCTCATTTCCCTCTCTCCTATACAATAAACTCTCTGAAGACAAAGACCTTATCCATTTTGTTCAATATAGGCTTATATGTTAACAATATATGTTGCCATGTGTTTGTTGAGTGAATAGAGACACAAATAATTACCAAGTATTGGTTCCTTCTGTTTTTAAGTGCTGAATGCCCAAGTGGAGTGAGAAAGGAATGAGAATTTAAGATACAATATGACAGATAAAATGGTAAATGTAACTGTCCCATCCCAGAGAGGTGACTTCATGTATAAAATTAGCATAAGTATGTATATATGACACACACATACATATGAGTGACAAGAAAGTACAGAGAGTAACCTTATAGGAAGAAGACGTCAGTTCACACTGGTCATGCTACTCAGAAGTGTGGGGTCCCAGGCAAACACTGTGTCTTCCTCCCACTGTACTCACTGTTCTATAAAAACCTACTGTGTGTTTGTGAAACTCAGGTTAAACAACTGACACAGAACAAAGTAGACATCAGTCTGTTTCCTTCACACATCTAGAACGTCACAATCCAACTTCTGTGGCCTATTTACTTCTTTATAATATCTTGACAACATCCTAGATTCTCACTGATAAGCAGACATGTCTCTTACACAATCTGATTATATGAATCTGTGGCATCCTGTTGCAGTAATCCCCACCATCCTTCAGCGATCAGTCCTGCCCCTCCCCTTCATTCATTAATGTCATGTACTGGAAGAGCCACAGCACCCTTTAGCTTATTTCTATGATTAGAAAGCTGGGTCAGTCTTACACATGGGAGGGCAGTAATAAGTGAGTATACTCTCATTATAACCATGTCCCTTTGACTCATACTGGAACAGTGGTTCTTATCAAGTCATCAACACGGCAATGAGAACAATACACACTGAGTAAATGTACAGAGAGCTGTGCATTGAAAAACATAAGCCAAAAACATCAATATCTTTTTCTGTGCTACAGCCAGGTCACTGAAACAATAGCAACAGCATGGATATTTTTTTTTTTTACCAGGGTGTAAATGTCTTTTGAAGGTCAGTGTGTGGTGATGAATATCAGGCATCATTTTGTTAAGCTAACCTCTTTGAGGACAGAGGCTATTTAGTTTCCATATCTCATAACAACTGCCAAATAGATGCTGAGCTGGGGTTCTTAAATATCTCAGTACTGAGATATCTGCCTTATACTTATTTTGGTCCTAACTTTGCCTTTCGGATATTGGCAGTCAGAGAGGGAGCTAATAATATAACAGCAGATATTATAGGCTATGAGGGAACCCACACACATACTATTTGTCAATTAGGATATTTCTAAAGTGTGAACAGATGTACAATAGAAATTAGCAATTAAAAAACAACCCACTTAAAAAACATTTCTAATATGAACATAATTCATTTATATGTGGTTTTCCAGCTTATACTAATTGAAACCTCTAGGATCTTGGTCAAGTTTGAGACCTAGAACTCTCCACTGTTTTCTTTCTTGTATCAAAACAATGGTAAATGCCAAGCATTATGCTTTATCAATTTTTGCTCAGGTCAAGTTGCTGTCATCTCAGCTTCTGTGCCAGAGATTTGTAGCCAAATTGTCACCAGTTGGGACCTCTTAAGGGGCCGTTCAGTTTTCAATGAAAAACAATCTCCTGGCGTGTGTCTGTGCTAAATATTTTCTGGTTTTGCAGTCGTACGCACCAGGCATAGTTACTCTGTGTGGATTGGGATTCTCGTTTTTAACATGTTCTCAGATTCTCTGGATATTTACTGTTTCCATCTGGTCCTCATTAAAAAAAAAATATTTCAGATTTGTAATGCAGCCCAGGCTCCTGCTCAGAGCACCTTTGTGATGCTTCGCATGGCTGTAGTTTGACAGAGTAGATACTCAGACTTTAGACTTGTGTTTGATTTATCCCTATCTATTATCTATCTATCTATCTATCTATCCAACATCTATTTATCTATCTATCTATCTATCTATCTGTCTATCTATCTATCATCTATCTCCCTTCCTTCCTTTCTTCTTCTTTCTTTCCAAACATAGGAATAAAATTTGATCGAAATACCACATTTATTTCAAAACAACAGTCATGGCACGCACACCATGACAACAGGCACACTCCCCACTTACTTCTGTGCAGTTTAAAGCTGCAGGAGAAGTGACTGCATTGAGCCCAGGTCAAGGGAACTGAGCAGTCTTCATAGTTCTTCTTCATTTCATAATCTGTTCTCAGTCATCACACATGGAGGAGTATTGTCAAGGATTTGAACATTTTCTCGAAGTGGCCAAACAGGTGGGACCCTCTGCTGAGTCTGCTAGTGCCCCGCGGGAGAGTGCAGCCCAAAGTCTCTAGCACGTCCTGCGTTCTGTCAGGAGATGCACAGCAAGCATCGCCAGGTCGTGCACCACCAGCTTCATAAACTCACTTCAATGATGTTAGATACTATCAGCATCCCCCATTTAAGGAGAAGGAAATTAAGACAGGAAGGCAAAAAGATCACAGCAAGCAAACAGTGAAGCCAGACTTTAAACCAAGTGTCTTGCCTTAGCTTAAGAATTGATCGATTTCACAATTTCTTAACTGTTTTGGAACTGCACATTCTAGAACATTTCACCCTCCCCCCCCCAAACATCATGCTTCATTCATGGCTGCTCCTCCTTGCATGTTGGCTTATTTTATAGTTTAACCAAAGATGAATGCAATAATAATTTGAAATAAGCAGAAGCAAAGTTTATGGATTAGAATAGCAGTCAGGGGAGAGGACGCTTTCCTTTCAGGGGTCTATAATGTCCCAGGACCCAAGGGGAAAGCTAAGAGACTCTCTAGATGGTGGTGTGAAATGTTCACTTTCCAGCCGGGAGGAGCTTCCTCCATTTAATTTATTGTTCTTTAATGACACAGGTATCTGAAAGGCACACTTTTGGTAAACTACAAATAGTATGAATTCACCACCTTAACTGTCTCCAAGTGTACAACCCGCTCAGTAATGTCACATACATTCTTGCTGTTCAGAGAAATGCCAGCTGAGCCCAGTCTTTCCTTCTTTCAGAACCAAAACTTGGTATCCTGTAAGCAACTCCCACTTTCTGCCTTCTCTGGCTCCTGGTAACCAGAGTGGTTTGTGCTGTTTTCTTTGCCTGTGGATGTCGCGATTGCTTTTTGGCTTTTGTGACAAACACTGCTATAAAGATGAATGTTCAAATACCTGGGACCTGATTTTCAATTCTTTGGAATTGTGTACCTGGAAGCAGAATTACTGGATCATATCACTATTCTACTTTTAATTTTGTGAGGCGCTGACATACTGTTTTCCATAACAGCTGCACCAACGGACAATTGACAATTGCACCAGGGCTCTGATTTTTCCATGTCCCTGCCAATATGTGCTATTTTCTCTCTCCTTTTTCCCCCAGTCATCATTTTAATAAATATGTGAAGGCATATTTTTGTGGTTTTTATTTGCATTCCCATAAACAATAATATTATATACTTCTATACTTGCTGCTTAATCTGTTTCTGCTGTTACTCAGTTGTAAGGGTTATTTGTATATTATTAATATTAATCCTATCATATACATAATTTGCAAATATCTTCCAAGTCTATATTTCTATTTTTACTCTGTTGATTATGTCTGTTGACACAAAGGAGTTTTAAACTTTGGCATTGTGTTATTTATTTTAGTATCACTGAGACCAACTCTCTGACAAAAATCTTACAGGAAGAAGGATGGATTACATTTCACATTTTCAGAAGTGTTGTTCATCATAGCTGGGAGGGCCTGGCACAGAAGACCAGTTCCTATGATGGTGTTCAGGAAGCAGGAAAGGGCCCAGGCAGGACAGAGCCATCGAGAACACACTCCCACTGAGCCATCACTTATCTTTCTTCAGGGTCATTGGTGCCATCACATTGTGCTTTCTGAGGCACCCCAGTCAGAGACTCTAATCCAGCTGTCTTGGGAAGCCCCCTCACAAACACACGAGGGTGAGGCTTTGCTACTCCAGCTGCTTCTCAGTCCAATCAAGTTGATGATTATAATTAACTATCAAGAACGTGCTCTAATTTATTTGTATTTACCTTTGAAGTCATTATCCACAAATCACTGTCAAGCCCAAAATTCGTGAAGCTTTTCTCTCATGTTTTCTTATGATTTAATAGTTTTGACCATATTTTGGGCCCATTTGACTTGATTTTAAAAAAATACAGAAATTTAAGATAATTAACTGGCATATATATAATTTTATCAAGCATATTGACTAAATGGATATGCTTTTTGTTGCATAAAAATTACTTTTGGAGGAGTATTTGCTATGATGAAATATGCAGAATATCTTCAATGCAGTTCACAGATGTTCATTACTTGAATTTTACAGTCATCAAAGCCTGAATTCTGCTTTACATAAATATGTAGAATAAAATTACAAAAGTGTGTCTAGAGCAATTCCTTATATCTAGAAATTGTGTGGAAATTTCATTTAACAACTTTTTATAAAACTCAAGTGAGCAATACACAGAAATTTTAAATATCAAACAGCATGATACAATACAATCCAAAGCTATGCAGAGGGTGCAAAAATCACCTTAGTTTTCTTCACATGGATATCCAACTTTCACAACACCATTTGTTGAAAAGACAGATACAAATTTAAATGAAAGTCAAACTAGCCATAAGCCTGCAGTTCCTCTTTCACTTTGGTGCAGACTATAATGGATTTTAAAGAATCATTTTTAGAGGTCTGAACTTGGAGTGCTTTGTCCCCGAAGGACACTTGGCAATGCCAGGAGTCCATCTGGATTGTTCTGTTGTGGTGAGGATGGGCAGAAGTGGTCCTAGCTATTAGGTAGCCAGTGGGCTGAGGGTGGGGGTGTTGATAAAATGCCTACAGTGCACAGGGCAGCTCTCCAAACATGTACTTTCTTAACCTCTTACCATGACTTCCCATGTATACTTTCATTTTCTGTCTTTAGTCAAGAAGCAGATAAATAATTGTGGGATTTATCATGGGCCTGTGGATCACATTGCATTTTGTAACTACCATAGTTTACAAGAATGGTCACAATCCACTTGACCCAGTTACTACTTCTAATTCTGAGCTACTCAGGAGAAAAACTCCCAAAGAGCAATATAAACAGGAAAAAACATTGTTTGACAATAACAAGTGAATTTATAGTAGCTGGACCAATCATATTTCAGCTCCTGAGCTGGGTGGAAACACAGAGTCAGTATTTATTGGATGATCATAGTAAGGAAATTTATTATTTGTGACTAAGCTGAGACTTGCCTGGCTAAAAAACATAAACTACGAAATAAAGTTTCTGGTTTGGGATGGAGAAATGACTTAGCCATTGAGAATACTTGCTTGCTCTTCCAGAGGACCCAACACTGGCTTCCAACACCCATGTCACATGATTCACAATCACCTGTAACTCCAGATCAAGGCAATCCAATGCCCTTGTCTGGCCATTTAAGTCCCACCCCCAACACACACACACACACACACACACACACACACACACACAAATAAATAAATGAAATATCTTTAAAAATAGATAATCATTTAGTTATGAACAGTAATACCAAGTATAATACAATTAGTGAAAAAAATGATGCAAAGAATTTAAAAAAGGAACATGAAGTGTTCTAGCCAAGATATGAGAGATAGGAATTACAGGATGTCATACAAAGAGAAGGGATAATTGATACCGCTGTAAACTCATTAATCTTTCTATGTTTCATGTATTCATCTTCTTCTAACAATGAGATGCACCAAATAGGCTTTGTGCCTGTTTGTGTCATCGTTAACCAGATAAGATTCAGGAAAACACAGCTTGCTTTCAACCATTTCAGACTTGAGATGGGAGGTGCAGGGGAAGGTGACAGTCCAAAGGGAAGAGAAATCTGACAAGAAAAAGTCTGCTCCTTTGGCTGGTTCCACAGAAAACAAAGGTAAGCAGGTGGGGGCAGACAGGACTTGGGGTGGTATGTGAATTCTCTGGTATTATAGAATGCCAACTATAGAATTGGTATTGTAGAATACATTTATAATTCACATAACTTATTTAAATACACCATGCAAATATCCAAAGTCATTTTTAATGGAAAATGAGTTTCAACACACCCAGCCCTTTCCATAGTATAGTAAGCCAGTAGTTCATGGGTGTTCCTTTGCAAGCAAAAAAAAAAACCCCAATGGTTAATACTTATAACTATAATCTTGTTTAGCCCTTTACACAATGTTAAGGATGGAAGCCTGTCCAGATTCAGTTTAGGTGATTATGGAAGTAGAAACTTCTCTCAAAGAAATGCAGGGGAACTTAATGTATATTTCTGCTTCATTTCTAAGCATTCTTCAAGACTCATGGGTGGATTTTCAGTTTAGGCTGGCAAGCAAACAGGAATTCATTAAATGGTCACTCATAGACACTTATACTTGACAGTCAAACAAGATGATAACCAGAAGCAAGTATTTATTAATACACAGAGATATAATTTCTGTGACATTTTCATTAAGTGTTGAGGATAATAGTTAACTCTAGTGCCCCATATTTGACCACCTCTCTTGGTGGGAAGGCCTGATCGCACTCAAAGAAAGAATAAGCAGGCTACCAAGATGAAACTTGATTGCCTATGACCATATAGTGGAGGAGGAGGTCCCCGTCGGTCTTAGACCTAGGGGAGGGGAATGGGGTGAAAGGGGGACAGAGGGAAGAATGGGAGGATACAAGTGATGGGATAACAATTGAGTTGTAATCTGAATAAATTAATTAAATAAAAAAAGAAATGGAAAAAATTAACAAGCAAAAAATAAAAAATAAAATCTCACCTGAAAATTTTGCTACCTCTTAACACCGTATCCTTGGCCTCTTGCAGATTAAGGCAAGTATCTAAGAAGCATCATAGTGGATGTGGGGGAGATAGGATTTCAAGTGCATGGTGTCATTTAAAGAATGCTTAAAAACAGGACACTTATTGAGTGGGGAGATCAAGGAATGGAACATTGGAGACCTCACAATGATGTCTGACTTTGCTATTGTTAAAGTCCTGCTGGGATTTTTGCCCTGCTGGCCTCGAACTTCATGATGACGTCTGTCATCCTGGTGGAAATAGAAAACCATTTAAGCACTTGTAGTCCAGTCTACTTCCACTAGGTTGTGGTACTAAGATATCATCCCCATCCTGCTGGACTCTTTTGCGTTCATACTGGATCATGGTGACACTTTTGAATCCTTCAAAGGCGCTCAGGCACTGAGGAAGACACGTAGGCTCATGAAGAGTCTGCATCCCGACAATATCTCTCTTTCTAGGGAAGGGATACTTTTTTGGCTGAGACAGGAGAAATATTGCCAAGGATAAGTTGGCATATGCTCAGTTCCAATTAGTGCAATTCATAAAAGTTGATGGAAGGAAGTTGTTACTGAAGGCTCCAGAAATAAAGACTTCACTCAGAAGCTGGCCCTACAGAGACAAAAGCACCAGACAAAGAGAAGGGAGTGGGACTCCCAGCTGGAGAACAGGTACGATAGATGTTCCATTGACTTCAGAGAAAGGAAATTAGAAGATACTGTCTCCATCTCTAAATAGCGTGTAATGCACCTAAAGGAGAGAAGAAACATGCAAACACAAGCCAACGTTAGAATAATTGCCACTTACGTAGTAATAGGAATAATGAGGCATAGTACAAAATAAGGATGCTTAGGAAATGAGACTGTGGCAATACTGAAGCTGGGGATGGCGAGGCACAGTGTGGAGTTCTGCCTTCTGATATGATTTCCTGTATTCTGTTGCTTTTCTTCATACTTCAAGAGTACATTTCATCTAGGCTTAACTGAAGACTTGAACTCAGGAGTAAAGTCCCACCAGGTAAAAGGGAAAGTGGTGGGCACAGGAAGACCTGCATTACACATTTTTTGATAGTTATCTATAGGGATTCTCTGAGGCTGAGCTTGTTTTGATCTCTTTGGCTGCCTCCACACTACTCCTCATGCTTTTGCCTAACTCTTGATTATTAAGTACTGAATGAGTGACTCGCCCAAGTATCTCCGTGAACACAGACTGTGTATAAAGTTGCTTCTGCTCACAAAGAATCTTAGACAATAGAAAATTGACAGTGGTTACAAGTTCTGCTCTACAAGTACACATCTGCCGTAGTCATGTCTTAGAATTGAACACCCGGCAGAAGAAATCTCACTTATGCCTCATTTAACCAGGTAGCCATCAAGCTCCATCACAACCAGTCACTGGGTCATCAGTCGTTTTGTGAGCATTTTCAAAGACAGAAGGCTCATGGCTCATGGCCCCAAGGAAGCTACTTCATTGCTGACTAATTTTTAAGCCTGGGGAAGGTCTTATATTAAGCTAGAACCTGCCTCTGTAAATCCTTCATTTCAGTTTCTTTCTAGGAAAGCGGTTTCAACTAGGTAAACTCACAAATTTAGTAAATAAAATTTATTGACATAACGAATTGTCTAGGCCACATGGAGTAAGAATATATTTGCCCTCTATAGGAAGATCTGTCCTCTTTTTATTTATATTATTTATTTATCTATTTATTTATGGAAGATGTGTTCTTAATGCTCATTTTTGTATGGTAGATGCCGGATAAATAAGTGAATTATGACTCTTCTTTTCATCATTGTTGCATGGCTTTTCTTGGGGAGATGTGTATTTAACTTAGAGGGGGTACTAACAGACAGACCAAGGAAATGATTCCATTCAAGTATACCCTGGTGAATCAGTGAGTTTATGGGGTTATTTACAAGAGCATTGGTGTGCAGTTTACTCACCCATGCACATGGGTGACTCATAGCTAACCACAACACTAAAGAGGAGTCTCCTACCCAGAAATTATAACTGTTTATACATCCTCAGAGTAGGGTGGGGCTTTGTGCATTTCTTGATTCCCTCACGCACCTCTTTTCCACAAGGGGATGTTAATGGGCCCATTCTACGAGGTCTCCATGAATGTATTCACAGCTGCTCTGACTTCAAAATGGCAGCTCTTATATCCTGCATGGTAGGCAGCATTCCACAACAACCATTAATGAGTAAACTCTTGATATATAGGTGAATTCCTTAAAACCTACAAAATGTGAAAAGGAGCATATTTGTATCTTAATGATCTCAAGAATATCAATATAAGTTTTATTAATGATATTTTATCATCAGAAAAGACTGAGGCATATCCACTTCTTACATATCTTTCAAAGTGTAAATGTGAATTCATGAACTCAAATTATATATAAACTGATATATTTTAACATATTTTGTGCATATATTGTAATAGCTTATGCTAATATCTTGTGTCATGAATACATATTTTGAAGATCACTAATAAGGTAAAATCCATATCTTTGTTAGCTATTTTAACCCATAGTCTCTTCTGCAAGCCAGCATTTTAACTGTCCACTGTGACTTTGTTCTTTCTAGCTGGAGTCAAGTTATTGCAATATGGTAGCATTTAAGATTTGGCTCAAGAACGTATTAGAAACTTACCAAATTAAAAAAAAAAAAAAGGCTTTGAGACCATATTGAGAAACTTCAAGTACTTTTAGGAAGGGCATGATGTAAGTAATATTTGAAAAACAAGTAATTTAAAAGAAGCCTGTGTACTTTCAAAATAGAAATGCTTTACAGAAAAAGTTGACCGTAGTGGTAGAGGAGTACACGGTTAAAATGGTGTCACATAAGCTAGAGTATTGATCTTTTTAGATGCCAAATCACTCTGTAGTGATGCTCCTTACTGTAGGTGTATTGAAAATAGTTCTCAAAGAACATAGCTATATAAAGGAAAAATTTAAACCACAGAAGGAAAATAAGGATTCTTTCCCTTTCTTCCCCATTATGTGCTAGGCCAGTCAATCACATCTGTAAACTTCACAGGTCTGAAGCAAAATTGTCTCTCTCCTCACACTGCTGCTGGGAATGGGTTCCCTAGCTCTCTATGATGCCACTGTCCTCACTCTCCACACTGCTGCTGGGAATGGGTTCTCTAGCTCTTATGATGTCACTGTCCTCTAAGTTTCCAGGTTCCAGCTTTTGACTTGCTTCTTTAGAAGGCTTATAATAAATTGGCTACTTTTTTTTCTTTTTTTGATCCTCTGTAGTTTCTTCCAGACAAATCATCCTGTCTGCTCAGGCACAATACACTCTTAGGTCTTCTGCCAGCTCTCAAGGTTTGCTTCTCCACCACCTCCAAGCTCTGAATTTCATAGCATGAATCTCAAGGTTAAGATCAGTTCATTATTTAACCTTTAATTTGTTTTAAAGAATCTTATCAGATGCTCATGTCTCAGCATATGGTCCTTTCTATTCTGGATGTCCTTTCTGGTCTTCATGATCAGTGAACTGTTTTCTTTTCACTGCCCTTCCTTAGGCTTACAACTCCTATAATGAATGTTAATATATAGAATTCAGTTATTATTGCTTTATAAACAAAACCATAAACACAAGTCTAGTTCATCATGCTTACAGGGCTAGGAAATGACCTTGAAATAGCGATACCAGTGTTTCTTTAAGGGCTCAATATCATATTACTGTAGGAGGGGCCAAGATTGGCCTCATGAATATACTCTCTGCTTTGATCTATGCTAGCTTTGGATTGTGGATAAATGATAGCCTCACTCAGAGTTCAGATAGGACTGGATAATTAACGTCATCAAACTGTTTTTGAGATATAGAACCTTGTTTTCAGTCCTCTCTTTCCTCCTGTAGTCCTAGTCAGCTGAGTCTACAGCCTGCTTGCACAGAATCAAAACTGAGCTCTCAACCTTGGAGTCAGATTACCTGGGACATCCTGTTTCTACTGTGACAACAGGAAACAAGTATTCAATTTCCTGTGTTTCTTGGACTGTAGAGTGGGGTTACTAATAGCACAAAGGATGAACCTCACCAGTTAATACACAAAGAGTAATTTGGATCTCAGTGAGCATGCTAATACACATTTGCTGTTATTGATGCTCATCTAAATACTTAGCATACGCCTAGCAGATAATATGTGCTCATTAAGTATTAGCTCTTATTCTTTCTGACAGGAACTCCATTCCAAATTGCATAACCCCTACTACAGACATTGGTTGTAAAGCAAAACAAATATGCACACTTCTACTTAACATAATCCCATGTTATTCACTTCAATGAACAAACCAAGCAAAAAGCTTTGGCGAGTGGCCTCTCTGGGAAGGGTGTGTGTTCTGCCTTGTGGAGCCCTTGACATTGCTATACAGTGCATGGCAGAGGAAACTTACCTTTTCCTTTACACAGCTGCAAATCAAATTAGCTTTGAATAATCCTATTACCTGTTCTCAGAGTTACCAAGCACTGTGAAAATGCAGTTGAGAACTCTTGGCCCTTCCTTTACCTGTTAGTTGGAATGCATTTCCCATTCAGTACTGCAACCCCCCAAATTAAAAAATATGTCATCTGGTAGTAAGCCAGCACTGAATTGGTAGAATGCAATTTGATGCCACAGGGTTCGAGCTGCAGCATTTTGAGATAAATACAATTTGAATTATAAAAATATATATTAATGAACATTTTCCTAACTGTGCAGTATTTTTTAAAGTATTTTATATTGAAGAGGTAAAGTTCAATGTTTCTTCTTTCTAAAAGCAGGGAAGCCCAATATTGATCCAGATGCAATATTCACGAACGACACCTTTGCTTTATAACGTGAAGTACAAGCCATACATTACTGTAGTGATAAGAGCCTGTCCTAATTGGGTTTACTGTACCACAATGAAATACATTCCTTTCACCTCGCCATGGAATCATGAACCACTTTAAATTTAATTTGGGATACCTCTGACATCATGTTACCTTAAATCTGAAATGTCCTCTTTCCAATTCCTCCCCCAGTGAGCCCGATGAGAATTACCAGCTCAAAAAACAAAAACACTACCAGGTGGCTTTGTCTTCCATTGCTCATCATAAAATATTAAGCCTAATTTTAGAAGATTTTGAGATACTGAGAGACAGAGCAAAACATTATCACATAATTGGTGTTCAGATTGGAATTTTGATGCTACATGTTACATTGGGAGGTATATAAATAGACTGACAAAGAGCTAGGAAGCTGTAGGTTAAATTGTAGAATTCTTTATTTCTGGAATAGCGGGAAGGAAATAATATTCCTTTAAAAAATTGCCTGGCATTACATTTTAGAGCCAGACGGTGGAGAGGGTGAGAGGGAAGGGAGACGTGGCCAAGGAAGGAAAAATTTGAGTTGATGGACAGTTTTGCTGGGAGGGTAATTAAGTCTCATAGGTCAGCATTTGGTGCTCTACACCTACCACAAAATCAAATCCATACTTTTCTAATAGAAAAACTGAGTTAATAGATTAGAAGGAAAATGAAATGCTCAAATGGCCCATATATTTATTTCTATGAGTATATATGTGGTGTGTTTTTCCCTTCTATTATTACAGAGTTGGGCTGCAGCTTGCAAGTAAATGAGAGGACACTTGTTTTCATTTTTAATTATTGATTAGCTGCCTGTAAGATTCATTTTCTATTAATGCAGAGGTAGAATTGTGGGTTTTTTCCCTTGCTCTTTAGCTCTGGATTGACCCCTATAGTTCTGGTGCCCAAAGCACTTCAGTAATTCAAATCTATCATGGAAAAAAATCATCAAGTTTGGAGAACCCTGATGAGTTGTTCTCAAAAGTTCTTTCTTTGCTTTCTTCTTCTTCTTCTTCTTCTTCTTCTTCTTCTTCTTCTTCTTCTTCTTCTTCTTCTTATTCTTATTCTCTTCTTCTTCTTCTTATTCTTATTCTCTTCTTCTTCTATCTTCTTCTTCCTTTCGAACAACAGGGAAATTTTTTCAAATTATAACTCAGGTTCAGACTTTCAAATATATACAAGCAATATACAAAGACTCTGCCTGATTTGCATTTGTAAGAAAGAATGTCTTTCCATCACTTAGTCTTTAATAACTCTTGACATGACTCTGTAAGCTCCTGTGGCTCAGGGCTGGAGAGACGGTGCAGCAGCAAAGAGCAGCTGTTGTACTTGCAGAGGACCCAGGGACTGCCCCCAGCATCTACGTGGTGCCTCCCCACAGTCTGTAACCCCAGCTCCAGAGGACCTGACACCCTCTTCTGGCCTCCAAGGGCACCACCCACACATGGTGCACACATGCAGGTGAAACACCCACACAGATAAACAAAGGTAAATAAATTTATAAGAATAATTCTTTGGCTCTCTCAATAGAATCCAGATGTGGCTGGTAAAATGACCCTAAGTAAAGTAGAAAATTGGCTACTGACTGAGGAAGATGTGATTTGCATATCAACTGTCATTGGCCCAGTTACCTCTGGGAAGTAGCTCCCCTGCCTGATGTTAGTCTCCACTCAGTAAATGTGGGGTTAAGTCATTCCTGCCTTGGAAATCTTACCTGAGGACTGAAGTAATCTGTGAACAGCTTGGCTTTATAGCTACTGATATTAACATTTAGCAATCTCTTTTGAGCTGTATTCTTGATAACCATAGTGACAATATTGCTGACATTGTGGTGGCAGACATAACACCACATACAGTCTATTATGTGATGTTCTTGGTGGAAAACATGAATATTTCCAGATACAGGGCATGGGACACAGTTTCATTTCACTTATACGATATACGATTTTTTACAGTAATATTTTTACGCTAATAAATTGTAAACAATTCCATAAGGTGCTGAGCTGGTGAGAAATCTTAAGATTTTGTACAGTGGCCTTCGGCAACCAAAAAAAAAAAAAATAATAATAATAATAATAATTCAAATTGCAAAACCTAATCTTTGCATTTTGAAAAAAAGAATCCTATTTTGTCCAGGGCAGAGTCACTAAAGCGGAACTCTGTGATGCCATGGCATTGTTTATTTACTTCCTAATCAAAAGGCATTTTTATTCTTGCCACCCATTTTTTTTTCCTGCTTTCTTTGCTTTTATTGTTGTCAAATGCTATGCTTTATTTGTGATGTAAAAAGTAAGCTGGGTGTTCCAGCCTCTGATGTGCTAGGCAGCCTCTAGTAGCATGCCATTCCTCACTTTAATTTCTACATTAAACAGGCAAATTTTTTGATAGACGTGCCAGGTAGAAAGTATAGGGGAGGTAGCCAGTGTGAGCGGTGTGAGGGGAGGACATGTTGTCCTCCGTGAGTTTGCCAAGCCATCCTGTTTCCCAAGCACTTGCCATGTTTCCAGCGAGGTTCTGCTTTTTACCTTGTCACAGTGATGCTGTCTACCATGAACACCCCTCTCAACTCAGAGTAATGGCTTTGCTGCACTACCTCTCCGGCCTGTTATGTAAGATGCTTCAATTTATTGACTGCATTAAAAAGCCTCTTCTTAAAAAAAAAAAAAAAAGGTGGAAGAGGGAGGACAGATAAAAGGTATGGGAAGTAGTGTACTTGAAAATACACTTTAGTTCTATTTGGAACTTAGCTTGAATGTGTTAGCAGCCAGCTGAAAGCAAAAATAAATCAGGAAAGAAGCCAGGGAAAGGGCAGCTGTGTCAGATGATACCAAGGGACCGCAGGGAAATGTAGGGGAGGCTGTTCTCTCTCTGTCTCTCCCTCTCTTCACCTCCCTCCTTCTCTCTTCATTCCCTGCCCTCTATCATTTTGACTTAAGATATTTATTCAAATCATTTTTTTTTTGTTCATCTTGTACTTCATGGATTAACTTTTAGTGTTAGACTCTGGTTAATTAGCATTTCAAAGAAATAGAGACAATGGGTGAGGGTTCTGAGTCACATGGTCAGATAAATGGCAGCTTGATTAACCTAGTGACCCGGGGTTCCAGCCCCACTCTAGGATCTTGATCTTCCTATGAGTCTCTCATCCCAGGTTATAGACCTTCCCTCCCATCTCTTCTGTGCTTGGATTTTGGCTTTTCCTTCTTTTGTACAAAGTAGCTTTCCATCTTATTTACATTCTTTCAAATCTTACCTACACAAGGCATGGATTTTGAATTGTTTGCTTAAAATATTAGTTGCAGTTATTTAATAACCTTAAATTTCTCTTAAGACAGCTGGAAGTATAATTTTATATTTCAAAAGAGAGAAAATAGGGTTTTCTTTTGCTGCTGCTGCTGCTGGTGGTGGTGGTGGTGTGTGTGTGTGTGTGTGTGTTGTGTGTGTGTGTGTGTGTGTGTGTGTGTGTGTGTGTGTGTGTGTGTGTGTGTGTTGGTTCAGAAAGGGAAAGGTAACCCATTTCCATTTTTGGATTCTAATTCAGAGCATTTTGGCAGATGAAAAGTCATCAGCTCTAATCTAAGCTGTTACTTTAATATCATTAAAAAACATCTTGCATTTATACATAGTGTTGTGGAATATTGCTGGGTTTGTTTGCCCTGCACTGTGTGCCATAAAGTTTTATGAGATGCCTTAGCTAAAGAAACATGCCAAACACTGAAATAAGCAGGAAAGGGAGAATCCATCTAGACACTATAAAGTCCAGCACAAACCTGTCCTGCAATTCTCTGAACTGACTCATAACCTGGGTTTTGTTTATTTTCCCCCCTCTGTGTTTTTCTGTTCCAACCCATGACATGGCTAGAAGTTGGCATTGTATTACTAAACCTGGAAAGAAACAGTATTTCCTTTAGTTTCTACCTCTGTTCAGTTCCCTCTGTTCTAGATTTTCCTATCTGTTAAATTTTGTTCTTACCATTCATCTCCAGGAAGACTTAAACTAGATCAACTTTTTCTTTTCTGTCTGAAAAAGTACCCATCCTGTACCCTGATGTGATGGACAGAGAGGGTTTCTTAAACCCTCCTACTTTCTTCTTCTTCTTTTTCTTCTTCTTCTTCTTCTTTTTCTTCTTCTTTGCTTTTATTTTTTTTAATTTTATTTAAGTAATTTATTACGATTACATCTCACTTGTTATCCCCTCACTTGTATCTTCTCATTCCCCCTCCCTCCCTTTCATCCTGTTCCCCTCTCCTAGGTCTGTGAACTGGTCTCTTCCTGGTATCCTGCTTACTCTTCCTCTGAGTGTCACCAGATCTCCTCACCAAGGGAAAGTGGTCAAATAGGTGGCTCCAGAGTTCATGTCTGAGTCAGTCCCTGCTTTCCATACAATTGTAGAGAATGTGCTGTCTATTGGCTAGATCTGATTAGGGGTTCTAGGTTTAGTGCATGCATTGTCCTTGGTCGGTACAGTATCTTTGAGTGGACCTGCCTGGGTCCAGGTCCTCCAGCCTTAATGATCTTCTTGTAGGATTCTAGGATGCTCTGGATCCTTCGATTTCCCCATTCTTACTTAGCGTTCTCACCTAGAGTCCAATAGGAAATGCCAGTATCTATCCCAATCTCCAGCTAAGTAAAGACTTTCAGGGTACATCTCTGTTGGGCTAATGTCCAATTATAAATGAGTATATACCATATGAGTCTTTTTGAGTCTGGATTAACTCACTCAGGATGATCATTTCTAATTCCATCCATTTGCCTGCAAATTTCAGTATTTCCTTGTTTTTAATAGCTGAGTAGGATTCCATAGTTTAAATGTACCACAATTTCATTATCTATTCTTCGACTGAGGGACATCTAGGTTATTTCCAGGTTCTTGCTATTACAAATAAGGCTGCTATGAACATGGTTGAGCATATTTCCTTGTTGTGTAGTGGAGCATCTTTTAGGTATATTCCAAGAAGTGGAATAGCTGCATCTTGAGGTAGCCTTATTCCCAGTTTTCTCAGAAAGCATCAGATTGATTTCCAAAGTGATTGTACAAGTTTGCACTACCACCAGTAATGAAGGAGTGTTTCCCTTTTTCTATATCTTCGCCAGAATATGCTGTCTCTTGAGTTTTTGATCTTAACCATTCTGATGGATGAATCAATGCAATCTCTATCAAAATACCTATACATTTTTAAAATACATTGACAGATCAATTCTCAATTTTATATGGAAAAACAAACACCCAGAATAGCTAAAACAATCCTGTACAATAAAAGATCCTCCAGAGGAATCTCCATACCTGATCTTAAGCTGTACTATAGAGCAACAGTAATTAAAACAATATGGTACTAGCATAGAAACAGGCTGGTTGACCAAAGGAATTGAATCAAAGACCCAGAAATAAATCTACACATGTATTGACACTTGATTTTTGACAAAGAGGCCAAATCTTTTCAATGGAAAAAAGATAGCATCTTCAACAAATGGTCTAACTGGATGTCTACTTGTAGAAAGATGCAAGTAGATCCATATTCATTACCATGCATAAAACTCAAGTCCAAGTAGATTAAAGACCTCAAGATAAAACCAGATACACTAAATCTGTTAGAAGAAAATGTGGGGAAGAGCCTGGAACTCATTGGCACAGGAGACAACTTCCTGAACAGAGCACCAACAGCCCAGGCCTTAAGGTCAACAATAATAAATGGGACCTCATGAGACTGAGAAGCTTCTATAAGGCAGAAGACACTGTCAACAGAACAAAGCAACTGGGAAAAGATCTTCACCAGCCCTACATCTGCAAAGGTCTAATATCCAAAATATATAACGAGGTCAAGAAATTAAACACCACCAAACCAAATAACCCAATTAAGAAATGGGGTTCAGAACTAAACAGAGAATTCTCAACATGGAATATCAAATGGCTGAGAACACTTAAAGAAATGCTCAGTGTCCTTAGTCATTAGAGTAATGCAAATCAAAACCCTTCTACTTTTAAGCTGTCATCTCTTCTGCCTAGCATAAGTCTTCTGCCTGCTAGGAAGTAGCTTTCCGATGGTGGATCTGGGTCCTTTTTTTTATCATTTGCATTCCAATTAAAATTGCTTTTGTCACTGAGTAAAAGATGGTGGATCAGGGGGAAAAAACATTGCTAAAAGAGAAAAACATCAAACATCTTCCTGTTATCTTTATTTCATCTACATTGTGTGATAAATTACAAGAAAAAAATCAATGAGTTAAAATAATTTATAGAAATTCGTTAGAAATTTCAAAAACAAAATTAGAATAGAAAAAATTGAGGAGTCTCCCAGTATTCTAAAATGACATTAGGAAGGGGAGCTGGTGTGAAATACAATTGGTATATGTTGGCAGGCCTACAGCAAAAAGTATGCAATAGGAAGAATTTACTTATTCACTCAATATTCAGCCATTTACATATTCACAAACTACCTTTATTCTACCTTGTCCTCATCAATGCACTGGCAGCTACAGTGGTAAATATAAACAGAGGAAATGTGTTCCTTAATAGGCATTAATTAAATATTCACAGAATAACTTAATAACAAACTATATAATGCATGTTTTGCAGGTAAAAATTTAAGTTACAAAACTATATTGCTGAAGTGAAGAATCGGAGATGCTGTTCATGATGAAATGCTCTGATAGTTGCATCAAATTCAAGGCGTGATTGAAGAGACATGCTTCTCTTCACTAAAGGCTGTATGTGCTAAAGTAAGCCGCTCACATCTGTAGGGAGACATGCCCAGTGCAAAGGATGAGCTTTGGGTGACACCTGAAATAATAGAAAGAAGAAACAAAGTTGTAGGACTTGAGTGCTGTGAAGTTTGGTGGTGCATTGAAGCAAGGAAAACAGAGTCAGGGCTGTTCTGTCAGAGCCTCCTGAGCAGGGAGTGACTGACGAAGGGGTTTGAAAATGGTGGCAGTGGGCTGGTGAAGGACTTCCGCAGTAAAGGGCTAAAAACAGAATCAGGTGGAAGACTATTGTGCATAAGCAGCCATAGAATGAGAAGGCCATAGATCAGGCAGTCTGATGCTCATCTATCCATCCATCTATCTATCCATCTATCATATATATATGATATGTGTGTGTCTGTCTGTCTGTCTGTCTGTCTGTCATCTATGTATATCTATCTACTTATATTATGTCTATCTCTAGCCTTTATCTGTCTCCTTAACCACATAAAAATAGAAAAGAATGGTGTCAATTATATATGGTATATATGTCCTGCATGTGGTTTCCAGTTTGCACATCTTTTTACTCTTTTTTTTTTTTGTGTGTGTGTACATTTAATAAAGTTATATGTGAGTATCCTAAAAGTAATATCTTGCTCTATTCTTTCATAAGCACTAATTGATGTTACCCCAGAGTCCCAGAGAATTCTATTCTTACTGCTGTTAGCAGCCACTCTATAAAATGATTAATTATTTATGCATGTCCTTATTTGCAGTATAAAACTGTTGACTCTCCATGGGCTGTGAGAGTTGTTTATTTTACAAAGAGCACCTAAGGCAGGCTTTGGGAAACAGTGGCCATGTGTGGATATTGCTATTTACTCATTAGCTACATTAAAAGATACTTGCATTTAAAATATTTTTCTACAAGTTATCTTTCATGGTGTTTAGGTTCTTCATGTGTCTTCAGGAAAAGATTTCATGGTTTGTAAAAAACCAGCATGTATTTTGTTAAAATCAGTCTAGATTTTTGCATGTCTAGAGCAAAAAGATCGGTAGCTTTACAAGAGAGAGACTGCACGATAGATTTAGTTTTCACTGTGATGCATAACAAGACATTTGCTGTTATTTTATTCTTAGTTTCAAATTTTCCCCAATGCAGGGAGGGGGCTGGCTCTATCCATCTATCTATCTATCTATCTATCTATCTATTTATCTTTCTTTCTTTCTACCTATCTATCCATTCATTCATCCATCTATAACCTATCTATTTATCTATCTATCATCAACCTATCCATATCCCTTCTCAAACAGAAAAGATTGGGTTAAATATTGTTTGATTCCCTTAGCTGTGACCAAGAAGTATAACAGGTCAGTGTCACTGAGCCTTAATTTCTGCATCTGAAAATCTAAAATCATTTTTCTTTTATCCAATTTGCTTTCTACTGATGTGTTAAAACACTGAGCAAATACAGATTGAGGAGAAAATAGTAATTTCACCTAGCACACCACAGTTTATCATGTAGGGAAGACAGGGGGAGAACTCACCACAGGAGCAAGGAGGCAAGAACTAAAGTGGCAACGGGGTAGGATTCCTTACTGGCTTACTCTCCATGGCTTGCTTGGCTTGCTCTTTTGTATACCTCAGGACCACTTTCCCATAGCTGACTGCCCCTGGTAGGCGGGGACCCTCCCACATCAATCATTAATCAAGAAAATGTCCTACAGGCCAGTCTGATGGAGGCATTCTCTCTCTTTAGGCTCCTTATTCCTAGATTCTTCTAGCTTGTGTCAAGTAACAAAAACTAACCAGCACACCTTATCTTGCCAAGTTTATGAGAGGAATTAAAACCCCATCTGTTAAGCATTTAACAATTTATACACAACTCGATTTTTTGTTAATTTTGTTTTGTGGATTTCTATACCTTTGTCACACGAATGTTTTATGAGAAACCCTGATAGATCTCTGACCAAAAAATGCCTGTTTTCTGACTCTGCCCCTTTATGAATGGACGCTTGTGAGGGAAGAACTGGGATGCTGAACTTCTCTTCCTCCCTGAGCATCTAAGCTAGGATTTTCAGAGCAGAGGGTGGAATGGGTTCTGCTGTTGGGGAAACTATTAGCATTGTCTTGCGTTGGACTGTTCCCGGGACGGTATGTCCATCAGTCTGCCTTCTCAAGTAAGATGTCTATTGCACAGGAAGTGTGCTTTTGATGCGAATTAACGTCTAAGCCCAGTGGCTAATACATAAGCCTTTTAGCAGAGGGCAGCCAGGGTACTCAAGACCTGACTATCATCAAATGAGGGAACTTAACAGAGTTTTATTTTTACTTTTTATTTTTTCAGAAGAAATCAGGGTCTCTCACAGTTATCTTCAGTTCTCTCCCTTTCTCAGCTCACAAAACACAGGGGACCGGAGGAACAAAATGATGTCTTTTTTCTTCCCACCCTCAAAAAGAAGGACTAGGAGGGTGAGTAGGCTGCCTGGTAGAATTCATTGTTGCATTAAGAAGCTAAAATGACAGGTGACACTTCTCTTTTATGAGCCAGGCATTAGAAAGAAAGTTGCTTGCTTTGGGGTTCTTTTTAACAATAAGAAATGCTGAGGTATGGAGTGTTGGAAAATGGAGAACTGGAAAGAGATCTGATAAGCAGCTAGGAACAAGAGTAGCTGCGTCTTTAGTATGCCGCAAAGACGTATTGTGCTAGTGTTTGAAACATTTTAATATTCAGCTTTATATTACTTAATTAATTTATTTATTTACCTTACATCGTGGTCATAGCTAGCCCACTCCTGCCTCTCCTTCCAGCTCAACCCTCCTTCCCCTCTCCCCCCTTCACTATTTCTCAGAAAAGGGAGCCCACCCACCCACCCACCCCGGATCATCAAGTTGTATCAGGACTGAGCTTGTCCACGCTCCCTGTGGCCTGGCAAAGCAGTTCTGCCAGGGGAAAGTGATAGAAAAGCAGCCAACGGAGTCCATGTCAGAGACAGCCCCAGATCTCCTTACTAGAGGACCCACACGAAGCCTGAGCTGCCCATGGGCTACATCTGTGAAGAGGACCTAGGTCCAGTCCTTGCATGGTTCTTGGCTGGTGCTTCAGACTCCACAGGCCCCCCTGGGTCTCTGTTAGTTGGCTCTGGCTCTGTTGATCTTCTTGTGGGTCTTTAGTCATCTCTAGATCCTTTTATCCTTCTCCCCACACACTTTTTCACTAGACTACCTATGTTTCACCCAATATTTGGCTGTGAGTCTCAGCATCTGTTTTGAACTGCCAGTGAGTGGAGCCTCTCAGAGGACAGCTCTGCTAGGCTTCTGTCTTCAAGCATAGGAGAGTATCACTAATAGTATCAGGGGTTGGCTGTCTCCCATGGAGTGGGTCTTGGCTTGGGCCAGACATTGGTTGGGCATTCCCTCAGTCTTTGCTCTATCTGTTCTATGTTTATTCCTGTAGGTCTTGTAGGCAGGGTAAGTTTTGGATCAAATATTTTGTGGGTGGGTTGGTATTCTCCTTCCACTAGGAGTCTTGTCTTGTTAGAAGGTGTTCTCTTTAGTCTCCATAGCCCCTGCTACTAAGGCTCTCAGGTAGAGTCCCCTTCACAGCTTCCCACCATCTAATTCTGACTTAGGTCTCCAGCTAGTCACAGAGATGCCCCTGCCCACAGTTTCTCTTTCCTCTGCAGGCATTTTGTCCTCCCAAACCTGCTCTCCACCCTTATTTCTCTCTTTGCTTCCTCCACCACCTTGTTTTATATTCAGTTTTAAGAAAACAACTTTACTGTGAAATAAACAATTTTGACCATGGAGAACCCAAGGAAAGAAGGAATCTTCAGTGTGCATCCATTTATGGGGAAGACTTCGAGTGATATTCTGTAAGGTCTGTTTGGGAAGCAGCAGCTGAACCCAAAGTATTGGGGAAGCAGAGGAAGAAGAGAAAGACAAAAGAATAGCACAGGAGAAGCTGGTTCTTCCTCACTCAATGACATTGTTTACCTCTTCTCGCTCTAATGTTCCTCTCTTCCTTCAATAATTTCAACCCACTTTTCTGGAACTGGTGCGACTGGGAGTAGATCAAGACTGAGAGTATTTCATGTTAGAACATCATAAACAGGGAGAATCAGTGGTGCTAGCTAGATATTTCCTGCCTGGACTTGGTGATCACATAGCCGAAAGATAAACTGGGGCCAACCTCCTGCTTCCGTGAAACACCGTTTAGCAGAATGCTATGGTAAGGTGAGGCTGTGCACAATAGTCCACTGTTCTTGTGCAGTCTCTGCTTGCCTCGTCTGCCAAGCCCTTTTCCTAAGCTAGGTCCCTGCCCTGACCAGGTCATGTACTTAATTTGTTATTTTGTCCCTCATAGCCAGTAAGCAAGTCTCTCATTTGATAAGTTATTTCATAAACATGGAAAAAATTATTGACAATCTGCATGAATTAATGAACCAGTATATTAATGTATGCTAGGCTTCATAATTTCCTTTGTTTGGATAAGTAAACAAATATTTTACTCTATTAATGTTAAAAATATATCAATTAAACCATAGTAATGTGACTTTATCGTTTTTAAAAATATGATTAAAGAAAATATGCTACTAAAATGCTGTTACTGAAGCTTAGGGGATAAGGTGATGATTCGGTTGTCAAAGTGCCTGCCATGCAAGCAAGACGACCTACATTGCAATAGTTAGATCCCAGAAACACTGGACATGCCTGTATGCTCACTTAACTTGATTGCTGAGATGGGAATGCGGAAAACAAAGGACTACTGGGCTTTAAAGTCCAGCCAGCCTCGTAGAAAAACAGGATGTTCCGGGCTTAACGAGAGACCTTGCCTCAAAAAATAAGCTAGTGAGAAATTGAGGAAGACACCCAAGGTTAACCTCTGGCCTCCACAAAGACATATACGTATATGCACACTTATACACACTAGCTCATGGAGGTGAACACAGACATGCAAAAATACCTTAGCATAGAGATAAAAATTCTAGTTCTCCAATCATTTTAACACGCATGCAAATAACTTCAGTATCTGTTTAAAGTCAAGATTTGGGGCGGCGGGGGGGAGATTATCACCAGAACATGATTTTAAAAGGGATTACTCCATGATTAGTGGCCTGACCCCTACTTGGAAGAGTTTCTTCTAAATGTTCAGTTAATGCTGAGCATTGTGGTACACACCTTTAATCTTAGCACTTGGGAGACTGAAGCTGGTGGTTCTTTATGAGTTCCAGGCAAACCAAGGCTTCATAGTGAGACCCTGTATTAAAAACAAAAAAGCAAAAAATAAAGTATCTAATTAGAGAAAGCACCTGACTCGGGTGGTCCAGCTGAGTTAACTAACGCATAACTAATGTTTAAGTGTTAAAGTGTTTCGATTTTAGTCACAGAGTTCAAATATCTAATCAGCCAATTAAGCATTCTTTCTTTCAAGGGCATAGTTCTGAAAGCGGTACCTTGCAGGGGTTTTGGGTGAATCTGGAGTTTAGCAAGTCATTTTACTAAGTCTAATTAAAAAGTATCTGATATGTTAATGGGTGTGGGTTTTTTTTTAATTATTTAAGAAGACTGAGGGTTTTGACAGCCAAGATGGATGAACTTGTCTCCAATATAAAATCAATTTTTTTCAGGCATTACCTAAAATCACTGACTATCTAATCCCTTTTTAGTTCTTCAAACTTGGAAAGTAGGCTGGGCCCAGGAGCAGTGAAGCAAGCCATGCTGGGTGCTTTAGCGTAGCACAGTGTCATTTACACTGACTGTTTTCTTTGTGTGAAATTCTTATGTGGAAGTGTGAAAAGTCTGATGCCACTTGGTGTTTAAGGATCTAAGTCCAACTTTAAGGAAGTCTCCTGAAAGGAAAAAAAAAAAAAAAAAAAAAAAAGGGCAGGTCAATCAGTGTGCCCACTGTGTTGCTCTACTGCCTGTTGAGTGCTTTGATAACAAAAAGTTGAATACATTGGAGTTTTTTTGGAGCCCTCAGAAGAAGGGGGAAAAAATCTCTGTGAATTTTTTTTTTTTTTTTATGAAATGAAATAAAGTAGATGTAGAAAGCAGAGCCTGGATCTGTTGCCCTTGCTCCGTCAAGTCAATCTCTGTTGAATATCTGAGCGAAACTGGTTAAGCCACTTACACGACAGTTATTCAAGCAAATGGAAAATTTCCCAAGCTCCTGCTGGCACAGAAACAGAGGCCTCTTTAGAAACAGTACAGAACTCAGCAGTTTGGGTTTCACTGAAATGGTTTTGTGGCTTCAACTTACATAACTTCCATATGGAACCTTGAAGGGGACACAGAATCCAAACCTCTTATTGTCCCACCTGAGAGCAGCTGGCATTTCAGGGTCTCTGTTGAGTTGCCCATATCCTTGAGAATTCTTCCCTCTGAAAATCTGGATTTCTTTCCAAAGACCGAAAATAATATGAAAGTGGGATTTGTGAATACTAATTTTTAATAGGTGTGAGAGCAGGAAACAAGTTTAGTCTCCTGCTTAGTGTGCAGTGGTACTTGGCACACCTTACCTGCCCATCAGCACTGAGCCTAAGTGACATGTGTAGCAAGCAAGCAACAGAACTGAGTGCTATAGGGAACCGTGGATGGTACAAGAATCTTGTTTTCCTTCTGAAATAAACTCTGAGGCAAATACGACAAATAGGCTGAACATTGCAAACTATGGATAGCTAGGGACAGCGATTGGTAGTGACTGAAGAGAAATGCACTTTTTATCTTATATTATTTCATTTTGTTAAAATATAATTCCATCATTTCTCTCATCTCTCTCCTCCCTCTAAGCCCTCCTATACCCCATCCCATTGCTTCCTCACAGACTCATAACCTCTGTTTTTTCAGTTCTCTCCCCCGCCCTCCGGTGTGTGTGTGTGTGTGTGTGTGTGTGTGTGTGTTGCCCTGGCTCTTCATCTAGGGTAAAGCCCTGCTGAAACTACAACGAACAGAAACCGTGGCTCCCACTTGGTTATGAGAAAGCGGTGAGCATCACCACATGCCTATAACCTATCTTACAATGTTACTGATGGTCAGCTGTAAACGTTCTTTATGCCTCCACGGGTTGTGCTTATTCTATCCTCACTTTAGTTTCTGAAGGTCACATGACTAAGAAGGGGTGGATCCAAAATCAAAACCAGCCACATATTTATTTGTTTTGAATATTCCACACTACACTTGAGTACCAATTTATCTTTCAGTTGTGTCAAATAGTATGAATAGGTTGGACCATCTTCAAAATATTGGTAGATTGTTTTTCAAAACAAATTATTGCAAAAGTCTTTATATGTCTAAACATTTTGATTATCCCTTTGAGTAAGTTTCTGCATAACTGGATATCCATTTTGTGATGAAAACGTTTTAAAAGAGAAAAATAATAAAGTCTTTGGAAATTTCCCAGTGCTTTGTATTTGATGACTTGGAACTCGTATGGCTTGCTATTTGGATAGCATTAGTGGATTGATCACAAACTCATATTTATTCAATATGCATGTGAAACATTGGCTGCCTTTATTAGATACAATTGGATTCATAATGAGAAGAGGAATTTTGGAAATCAGGATAGTGAAAAGCCCTATGTCTAGCAAAGTTTCAGTACATTTCTTCCATATTTTATGACGTGTAAGTGAACAAGGCAGCCAACCAATACTGAGCTTTAACGGTGAGGGAAATATTTTAGTTTTAGAACATATAGTAAATCCTCCTGTAAAACATTCTAAATTACCTTGTCTCAAGTTATTTCCTTAGCCAAAAAAATTGCTTTTCATGGAATACAGGAGCATCATCACAAACACGAGTTATTGAATTATTTTGTTAATCAGTACGGATGCAATTTTATGAAATATAAACTTGGTAATAAGTGTTATGAGCTTTGAAAACTAAAATTCATTTACCAAATTTGCCATAATTAATAATAAGAGTTTAAAATTTTAATTGTATGTATGAATCTCTGGAATATGAACATGTGTGATGTGTGTGTGCACACGCGTGTGCGTGCGCACACGGAGGCCAGAGAAGGCCACTGGCTTCATTTTCTCTTCCTCTCTGCCTTATCCCCTTGAGACAAGGTCTTTCACCGAACCTAGAAATTTTGCCCATTTGTTTTGGGCTGTTGTTTTGGTTTTGGTTAGGCTGGCTGGTCTGCAAGCTCTATCAAGTTTCCTCTGCTTGGAACCCCAGCCTCAGCACTGGGGTCACAAGCACGCATGGCCACACCCAGCTATTTAGATGGATGTGGGGGATCAGAACTCAAGTCTTTATGCTTAAGCGCCATGCATTCTTAACCCACTGAATGTCTTCCCAGCCCTTTAATGGCATCATTTTTCATAAATTCTCTATGGCAGTAGGAAAGCAACAGTCAATGTGTGCCCTTGGCCTACTTATCTTCCAGTTGCAGTCACATGGCACACTGAGTCTTCTGCTAAGTATCTTGTTCTTGTAGCGGAGCTTGTCTGGACTCATCATTTACCCATGCTGATTCTTGTCTCCCATGACTCTTTGTCTTCACTGGAACCTGTCAGAGCAGTACTAAATTGCTGAGTATCTGGTGCTACCATTTGAAGCCTAATCTAAGTCCTCTAACTGCCCAGAGGTAATGCTCATTTCCCCCAAAGAAGTCGTCCTTAAGTCAAATTTAGAGCTGTGGTCAAAGCCTGAAAGACACTCTGAAATATCTCCTCCTGGTATGCATTACTGAAATTATTCTTAGCACCAACTTCTCCTGACAGTATATTTCTCTGACGTCTTCCTCCTATTTTTAGTCAGTAATGTAACCCAACGTTCATGAAGCATTGATGAGGTGCCTACTCTACAGTATGCACTTTTTGGGGGCTCAGCAGCCAGAGAGGGCTCTGACACTCACTCCATCCTCAAGACACTCATTAATCTAGGGGACAGAGACATGAGGCCATCACTTGTGTGAACTATTATTGAGATGCATGTGTAAGTCTTGGCCAAAGGGATATGCTTGAAAACGAGCCTTGAGGAGTGCATTAGAATCTGATGGAGTGCGACCAGTATTGCTGGAAAAGAGCAGAAGGGAAATAGATATTGTGTTCAGTGACTGTTCCCAGTTAGGTAATGTGGACTGTAAAGTGAAGGAGATGGAAGGAGAATCTCTATGTGTCTCTGGTGTGTGCACATGTATGCTGTGTGCATTTATACATGGAGGCCAATGTGTGTCATTCTCTGTTTCTCTCTGCCTTGTTCCCTTGTGACAGGGTCTCTCACTGAACCTAGAACTCATGTGTCTGTGTATTCGTGTGTGTTGGGACAGAGTCCCCAGTGAGTCTGTGCCACGGACTTAGTTTCATGTCCTGTTTCTGTGAGAAAATATCCCCCCAAAAGCATCTCAAGGGTGTTTATTTAGCTTAAAATTTCTTGGTTATCATCCATTTATCAGGAAGGTGGCAGTAGCAGAAGCTTGGGGGAGCTGTTTACATCACATTGCCGGTTACATTGCATTGCCGGTTACATGCATTGCCGGTTACATTGCATTGCCGGTTACATGCATTGCCGGTTACATTGCATTGCTGGCTACATTGCATTGGTCACCAAGGAGCAGAAATTATCTGCTCTTGTTTTTATTCCACCCAGGCTCTTCTCATCTACGTTCCATGTAGGTCTTCCCACTCAATTAACCAAGTGAGATAGCCACTCACAGGAACACTCACTGGCCAACCTAGTCTAAACAAATCTCTCACTAAGACTCCATGGCCAGGTGATTTCAGATCCTATATAGTTGAGGAGTGACACCAACATGGGGAGCTAGCCTTGACTGGATCCATGGTAGGACTCCTGTAGTGTCTCGTGGTTCAATTGTTGTCTCCACAGTGTTACAGAGTATACATTTGAAAAGATCCCTCCTGGGAGCAGAGAGAGCATCTGGGCAGTGACTTTAGATGGTTAGGACTGAATATGCTGAAGCCATAGAACAGGATGGTGGCAGAGATGGCCAGGGGAATATTAAATGAATTTCATTTGGCACCACAATCCTTAGTGGATGCTGGACAGCTGAGAGAAATCAGGATTTTATGAAACTCTGAACATAATCTATTTTTTAAAAAGAATAAAAATTGCCAGTCTAAAATTGCACAAAGGATTCAATAATTATTTGAAGTGAGCAAAGAAATCACCAGGTTATAGATTTTTTGAGAAGATGACAAAAGCTTCAAATCTCACAAACACACCTATAAAAAAATCAAAATTTCTCACACACACACATAAAAAAATCAAGCCAAGCAGTCCATCTTAAACACAAACTAAATAATGCTTAACCATCTCAACTCCCCCTGTCACTTCTGAGCATCCTGAGTGTCCTCTCTAATGTCTTCTAAGATGAAGATACAATACCTGGCATAGATGAGGCAAATCTGACTTCAGAGATAAGAGCACAGCCCAGGACATATGGTACTTGATGATCAGTTGAGGAATCATGTCTTGAAGGCACCTACTGCAGATGTGGCCTTGATCTTAGCTACATGAAATTGTTTCATTAAGAAGATTCAAAATTACATTATTTTGGAGCTGATAATAGAATAATGACTATAGCTATTAATAATATGAGGGAAGGAAGGTATTCAATGAGGGAGTGCTTGGAACCTTTCTTCACATAGAAATTCATACTAGCTAAAGTGTTTATTCTGGTTTGTTTGGTTTTTAACCATGCTGACTAAACTATTCCAACTCCATGCCACTGTTCAGACATAGTGATCCCTGAAAGAACAAAAACAAATCTTGAAACCAGTAATGAGTGCATTTTCCTCTGAAATTTAATAACATATTTACCTAATTTGATGAATATACGAGGTAGAACAAACCCAGCAAAATGAAAAGTAGACAGGCTGTTTAAAATTGCTTTAAAGAATAACAGATATTAGTTTTGTGGTATTAACTCTCCTGACCACCCATCATCATCCTAGGAAGAAATGGGACTAGGTTTAGTGAAATAAGCCATTTGTGAAATTTTTGTGCCTAGTTTGAGAGACTGAGCACATCAGCCTGGCTAAGACTGGCCTCTCCTGCGTCCGGTGGGACAAGTTCAGAACCTTTGAAGGTGAGGATAGAGAATAATAGTTAAAGGCATTGTTCCCCTGGGCTCACTGCCCTGTCCTGCAAAAGGGAAATGCTGCTTGTTTCCTTAGCCATTGTTATCTTGCTAATACTGGTGATGGCCACCTATGGCAGTGAACATGGCTAACAGGCAGCTCAGTAGCAGATGAGTCATTTCCACAGGGCACATAAATTCTGTTCTTTGGATTGTGACTGGTGATGCCCTTGGCTTCAGACTTGCTCCCAGTGTCCTCATTTATTTATTGCCTAAATTCCGGCAGCTTGTCCCTTCAGGCAGAAGTCTCAGTGTTCTCTCGGTGCACCTTTCATACCACCCTCTGAACCCAAGGTGGAGGCGACTGCCACCATCACTTCCATTGGCTTTTGATCACTAAACTTTCCTTATCCAAGTGTTGCTTTATTTATGAGTAAACTGGCGCTTTACCGCCACCCGCACACTCCAAGGCTTCTCTGGATGAGCTGTTTCCTGACAGCTAAGAGGCAATCAGCCCCACTCTCCTCCTACATAGCCATGAATAATCTTGGCAGTCAACAGCTCCTTCCACGGCACCCTCTTGTGACTTGAGGATGATGCTAAGGATGCTTGGCCAGACGCTGTTTGACATAGGAGAACAGAACAATGTGCATATGAAAATCAGTATGCTTTCTAATATTTATCTGGATGGTGTAACCAACATCTTAGGTGTTATTTCTGAGACAAAGGAAGAAGTTAAAGAAGAGAAGAGCCCATGGTATCTGTAGTTGCTTAGTAATCAGAGGAACACTGTGGCTCCCAGGTTTGCTTACTTTCTCTCTGGGGGAAGGTGAATGTGAGTGAGTGGACTTGATCAAAGACGCACTCAGAGAGGCCCTGGGTCTTCTCAGCCACACTCTGATGGGCTTCTTGTTTGTTTTATGCAACAGTACAAATACTTTTGATTCAGAACTCCTTGAGACCACTCCCTTCTCAGCTGATACACCAGAGGGCATACAAAAGTGTCACTCCAACCCATCAGTAATGAGCTAAATATTGAGTTTTTCCTGTCTAAGACACACTAGTAGTAGAAAAGACAGTAAAACCCCAACACAATAACAGTAGGTCTTTTGTTGTCTGTACTCACCAGCATAGCAGTCAATTGGCCCCCTGAACTGTAAGAGTTTACTAGATTCTCCATAGTTTATATTTGAAGTAATCTAGTGATAAAGTCTTCATAACCTATTGAAAGTAAAAGTATAGACCTGGAATTGGGGGTTGGGTTCTACATCTACTGTGAACCTGAAGTCTGGTCAGGGAAAAATCATTACACTGTTTGCCTCAGTTTCCTCATGTATGCCCTTAATGACTTCATCTAAAGGTTATTGCTGTTTGTATGAACAATTTTTTTAGAAGGACAGAGCTCCTGAGCATAATGACCATCAGCTCATTTGACCTTACGCTCTCCCTGTTTTTCCAATGCAGAGGAGGGATAAGTGTGGGAGTTGTGAATCTATGTTAGTATCGCCAGTTCACAGCTTCAAAATACAGGTAGTATGGCTTTAACAACAGAAAGACCTCTCCAACCCACCTACCCCAGCATTCTTCAAAACAAGAGAGTAAAAAGGATCTTTTTTTCAGGCGTTCTGGGGCATATGTTTGGCTGACTTCAATCAAAATCAATGTGTTAACAAGCACTTGTGGTAAAATGATCACAAAGACCATACTTCCTAAACAACCCTTCAAGGGAGCATCACTGTTCTCAGAGCTAGGGAGCTTTATTGGCACTCACTGCACAGTGACATGAGTCCTCTTACACAAGGAAATCTGGAAGGCAGCACGGTAGCTCTGGACATTGCTCGGAGATTTTTCCTGTGGCATTTCTGTGACTTAATGACTATTATGTACCTCTTCTTCCTTTCCCTTTACTTTTGCAGAAATAGAGATCAAATCCCGATTTATTTGTTGTTTAGTGATTGTAAATATATCTAAAGTCACACATTGATGTGTGATGTATTAAAGAAAAGCAATGTGGCCATTCTACATAAAAAAGTGGAAAGGACTAAGTACAGCGGTGGCACACAGTTTCAATCATAGCACTTGGCAGGTAGAGGCCAAGGAGTCACGAGGTTAGGGACAGCCTAGGCTGCACAGTGAGAATGTCTCACTAACCAAGGGCTGCAGGACTGACTATCAGGAGTTGAGAGTTTATTAGGCTCTGGGCTTGATATTCAGTACTTTAAACAACAACAATAACAATTAAAATATTTCTTGCTGTGTATACTTTGCAAAGGCAGTAGGGGTCTTTGGAAGGTAGGCAACAAAGGGATTGATTCTGAGATTCATCATAAAGACTTATGAGACCCATATGGCCTAAAGGAATTAGGCAGAGTAGTTTCTACAATGGTGCCTAACTGAGTACGTTACAAATAGTTCCTGCATCTACTATGTTCAATGTCCAGCACACATCTAAGTCAGCATTAGAGCATATCTATTGCTTGTTCCTAATGACTCAGTGGCTCAAGTGATCTATTGTAGCCATAGCCAGGGGCAGGAACAAAGCTCTGCAAAGCACTGTTGGAAGTATAACATCACTCATTAGAAATACAATTTGGAAAATATAAAAAAAAACAAAACAAAACAAGTCTTCTATATTGACTCTGTGAGTATCTAATACATATCTAATATTAGGACAGAGTAATGAGCTTTAGTTGTTTCTTCATGTATATTTAGCAATTGTAGATCTGTTCACACAAACATATAAAATGCTTCACTTAAATGCTCTTACCAAGGTATGAGATTAATAACATCCTATAGATTTTAGAATGTTTACTGATCTCAAATTGAGTTGTGTTCTGCTTTGAAAGTTTCATTTTCAGATAATACAGTATATGGCTTCACCGAGGAAGCCATATACGTGAGGAAACTGAGACAAACAGTGAAATTTTTATCTGACCAGTGATGAAAAAATGTATAGCATTGATTCCACACTGAAAGAAGAAAACACCCTTTGTTGAAAAGATTGCTTCATTCTTTTCTTTGTCTCAAGTTCACTGACTAAAAACGATGGAAGGGGAGTCGGGTATCCTGCATGGCTGTGTCAGTCTGTGATGTTGCCGATCCGTGAGGAGGGCATCACTGTTCCTATGGCAACTGGTGCTGCTCTAGTCATGACCATACAAAGGGCAAACTGAAAGCTGAGGAATGGAAAAGCAGCGGGAGAAAGCAGTGTCATGGAGGAGACTAGATGCTATGTGTGGGTACAGCCTGAGATGGTCCCAGGAGTTCTACACAGCCCAGAGAAGTGGCAAACAGGACCACACACATGGGTGGCTACAAAGAAATGGTCATGCTCTGCATTTGAAAGTTGTTTTTCCTCTAAAGTAGGCATTCCTGTCTCTGTGCCTTTAGAACCAGTTTTAAATCCTTAATTCTGTCTTCAAATTTTAATTTGAAAAAGCAAAACAAGAATAATATTGCAGTTTTGTGAGGCTCATTCTGCATTTCACCTCTGTGTCTTAGAACTTGGGACAAGGTGCTCGACCTAACCTTAAAACAGGGAAATGACAACAGTCTCAGTTGTTGGGCTAATGTATGTGAGAGCCAGACTAAAGCTCTGCCCTATGTGGTGGACCTTTCTATTTGGAGGAAAATGGGAAGTGGAATCTGGGATAAAGCCATCCATTTTCACATTTGATGATGAAGAGGAAAGGAAAACAGTAGGTTTTTTCCCCCTGGCTTCCCCTGAACAAGAAAACAATTTATTTATTTTGTTTGAACACTGTGTTGAGGCAGGAAAAATATCATAGAAACATAATTTATCTAGATAGATAACTTCTAAAGAGAATAAATAAAATACTATTAAACTACTTTATCTGATTTTTAAAAAGATATAGATAGCTTTGATATTATTCAGACAGTTTCCAATAAAGGGTAGGTCACTAATATAACACTTTATTTTTATCACCTCTCCATGCCAGGCATAGCGTATGAAAGGTAATGCTTTTATAGAATGTGTACAAGCTGACACTTTTTAGATCCACTTGCCCACAGGCATCTTCCTGTCCTCTGACATGAAGTGAACACAGCTCTCTAAGGACTCGATTGTTCCAATGCCTGATTCTTCACCCTGGAGCAGTTGCTTTCATGGCTGGACAAGGTGAGCTATAAAAATGGAACGACGCTGAAGTTCTGTGGTGCTCACTGCCTCCATGCCAATACCACTTCTCTTGTAGTTCACTTTCTCCTAACATGAACCTCACTTCTCCCACATGAGCTGAGCACCAAACTACTTAACAAACAACACCCTGCATGCTGAACTTTCACTCAGCATCGAACTTTTGGAGAACACAATGGACTTTTTATTGCAAGTACACACATATGGATGAAGAGACTTTTTTTCCTATTTGAGACATCCACGAAGTCAACTTTGAGACCTAGCATGACCTCAGTCTGCCTACATCACTCCTTAGGACTTTACAAGAGAATAAACGTTGCTTGCTTACAGTCTACACACAGGCTTCTGAGATGGTGTTTATGCCTACAAGGCTTATGGAGGCACCAGAAATCCCATGACACAGTCACATAACTGAAAACGTCAGAACTCAGAGGGTTAACGGGACTCAGGCAGGACAGTGCTAGAGACTACAACACAACAAGGCTTGATGTGCCTTCTTTGAATTAATGTCCTTTTGACTTTGTGTGTCAATGGACGTTGACTTCGTGAAACAAGGACTCACTTTTCCCTGACTTTCTTCTCTCCTCCTTAATCTTGTGTTCCTTTAACCTAACAGCTGTTTCCTAGGCCTGTGAAATCATGTCAGGTCCACAGTGAGGAGTGTGGTGTCTATAGGGGAACAGAAAACAAACATTCAGGGTTCCAGCAAATTCTTTCCGTGAGTCACTGTGCTTCAGTATATCAAATTATAAGGTGCTTTCTGAATCTGTGCTGCTACTACTGTTCTCCAGGATGACGCAAGTGTTAGCAAGGCTTTCTGTGAGTCCAGGAGGTTCTGGGGGACCTGAAGGGCCGCACATAGACGTCCCTCAGTAGGAACATAAGGAATACATCCAGTGTTTCTTAGGCAAGAGACTCAATGAAGTGCCATTGGGATATTGCAGTGTAGAAACTTTTTTTTTCTATCATTTTTTGTTCCCACTTTAGCTTTTACAGTGTGGGAGGACAATAAATTTTCCTGCCAAATGTGTCCCGCAGTATATGGCCTGGATATTTTTTTTCCATTTTCACCTCATCTCTTAGCAAATATTTTAATAGTTAAGTCTTTTTGTTTCTGTTTCAATATATATCTTAATATTTTAATAGCTTGAGCTTGTATAAGAGCTCTCATGTGAATATATTAAATGTTTGTTGAATGCATACCATGCTTCGCTTATTACACATTAGGAAAGAGAGCAACGTCAGAAGCATGAAGCCTCAGGGGAACCCTGTGAAACGGACTCATTACCTCCAGTTTCACATATTCAACTCTTAGGTTCTACAATGTGAACAGTGAGTGATTCTGTCTGTTAGGTCCCAGTCGTATTCCAGGAGCTGTGTGTACCTTTATTTTAATGTATTTCTCAGAATATCCCAGCTGTGATTGGTATATTTATTATCATATCCATTTAGGCATAGATAGATAGATAGATAGATAGATAGATAGATAGATAGATAGACAGACAGACAGACAGACAGACAGACAGACAAATAAGAAACCAAGGTTCAGTCTAGACAGAGTACTTGACTGTATTTTCTTACCAAGACACGAGGCTCTAAGGGTGGGGATTTCTGAGCTAAAACAAATGCATCCTACACCCATTTTGCTGACTCAAGGGCTCCCATTTGTAAGCATGCAGGTCTTCTGTCTTGCAGACAGAAGGTTATGTTGGGTTCAAGTTTGAATCCTGTGGGAAAACTCCAAAGTCTGCCCCTTTCTAGCATCATTATGTTGCTGCTGCTTGTATTTTCATGTAAAAAGCACAAATGTGATCACGGTTAACCAGCTTGTAACAAAAGTACTTACATGCTAAGAGACCCAATGAATTCATTTCAACCAGAACACAGGTTAATGTGTCTGTTACGATTCTTTTAAATTCAGCTGTATTGATGGACAATTGGAATAGCAAGTGGAAGCAGGTGTTTGGAGCATCCCACTCGCTATCACAGTGTTTGGACACATGCAGAGAACCGTCACTATTACCACAATGATGAACTTGTCTATGACCTTGAGAAGGTTGCTGGTACCCTGTGACATTTTCAAATGAGTTGTGGAGATCTGCCATATTCCTATTATTAGCACCACCACATGCTTTATGGGTTGTGAGAAGAGTATTATGAGCCATGTTGTGATGTCAATTAGCTTCACCTGGCTTGTCAACAAGCCACTCATGGTTTTCTTATGCTTTGGCTTCTCTCAAAAAATCAATTCCTCATTGTTTATAAGTCACTGTGAACTTCCAGGCAGATTGGCATGCTCACCTTTCTCCTGTGGGCTCCTTCTGAATGCCAGCTTTCCTGTACGCACCCTCCTTCGACCTCTCCTTCCCACATGGGTCTGAAAGGTGTGTCATTGACATCCAGTATCCACAGGTGCCCCTCAGCTGCCTCCCCTGCCAACATCACTCACCAGGCATCTTCTTTCAGTGTTGTCGTTTCCTTTATCTCATCCCCTCAAGTCTCCCTAGTCATTTTCATCTCCCCATAGTACAGTGCTGATAAAACTGCCTTGGAATTTGAAACAATAGAAATTGATTTATACTGGTGTTGTCATGGCTACCTTCACAGAGATGATATTAATTGAGCTGAGTTTTGAAGACTGTGAATGATTTCGGTGAGTATCAGGGATGTCAGAGGTTTGGCTTTACTTATTTAGATGTTGAAAAGAGATTATAATCTAGAAACTAAGGCATATTAAATTGTTTATTTAATTGGATGACTTCAACCACAAATAGTTTAGCTACTGGCAGACTACGGCTCTGTATTTGAAGGTTATATTTCATAGACACAAGGAGACGTGGTGTTTAATTTTAGGAAAGGTAGACTTTGTAAAGAGGATATTTGTACAATACATAGCAGGTGAATTCCTTTTGCCTAGTACATGCTCAATTTCTATGAGTCTCAGTTACCCTTTAGTTAGTAATAACTAAACTTGTTGTGAGGGCAACAAATGTGAGGGATTAATAGCCCGCTAGGTACCTGGTGCATGGTAGACATTATTAGTCCTGCCTAAAGAAATAGTATTCTGTTCCCCCGGAGAAGCCCCCAATTCTCTGCTTCTGCTGAAGTGGCGTGTGCACAGGCCTGCCTGGACAAATGAGCTGAATCCTCTGGATGGGAGTAAGTTATTTTTAGGCCGTCCCCACCCCTTCCCTCAGTAGCAGCACACTCTTTGTCTGAATTGTGTAGGTGCCCTCCCCCTTGCCTCAGCACCAAACGTTTAGGCAAACAGATAGTTCAGCTTTTTGAAAGGTACCTTTTCATAGAAACTGATGTGATAGAAATCTGAACACTGACAGTAAATAACATTTTTAGATATCTCTTCAAATAATTTAATTACAAAAAAAAAAAAATCTTTCACCAGATGTACCAGGCCACTTGGATTTTAGGTAATTCCAGATGTAGTTTATTGACTACACAAGAATAGCCATCATGCGTAGTTAGATAATAGATAGATAGATAGATAGATAGATAGATAGATAGATAGATAGATAGATGATAGATGATAGATAAATAGTAGATTCATAATAGTTAGATAGATAGATAGATAGATAGATAGATAGATGGATGGATAGAGGCAGACCATTTTAAAATTTACCTTTATTACTATGATACAGGAAATAATGACTAACACACCCTAACCCTTGAAGCCTGTGAATAGGACAGTTTACTGTGTGGATGGGATTCAGCATGTGGACCTGGAGACGGATGGCTTGTCCTGGATTTTTCTAGCGCATCTAACCTAATCACAGAAGTACGTGAAAGCGGAGAACCTTGCTGCACGTGACCAGAGAGACATGTCACTATGGAATTCATATAGGGTTGTTGACTTTAAAGATGGAGGAAGGCAGCCATGAATCAATGTTTTCTCCCATTTGTAGTTCATAGACTTAATGTGGTGACAGGAAGTCAAGTGGGTCTATATTAAACAGAATTAGAGGTTAATATTCAGGGGAGTCGATGAGACTGATGATAAAAGTAGGATAAGAAAAGAAGGGAAGGGAAGTGGAGGGAGGGTGAATACTGTCCACTGCAATAGGATGTTGGAGATTAATACATTTTGAAAATCAGGGTGGCATCTACACAGGGTGGAGGGAAATCTTTGGCAACCACACATAAGGCAGGGGTTAATTTTTGGAGTAATAAAGAACTGTAAAATATAAACGCTACCTCCACATCATCTAATCAATAAAAAGGGAGGTGCTAATACATGCAGCAACTGATAAGTAGGTAAAACAGGAAAAAGACAGACACGGATTCTCCGCTTGACCCCAGGAAAAACGCAGCTGTGTTGACACTTTAATTCTTGCCCAGTGAAAGCGGCATCAGATTTATGACCCCAAGATCTGTAAGAAAATAACTCTCTGTTGTTTTAACCATTACAAGTGAGTTGATCCGGTATAGTAGCAATCCAAACACAATGGAATCACGTTAAATCTCGTGGGACATGGAGAATAAATGCATTTGTTGTTCCGAATTCAAGTGTGTTCCCCTTGGCTACTCGGTAACAATGAATGTTTAAGTTAGCCTCCCCCATCCAAGGCTCATTCATGGACGGTGCCCTCAGTTTGCTGTGCTGTGGGCTGACCTGGAACTTGGACCCTTATTCTGTGGATAGCTGTGGAGTTCTTGGGTTTTACTGGGTAAGTTGTTAAATGTTAGAAATGCCGCAAAGAATAGGAAATACGTTTTCAGCTTTAATTACATTGTCACAGGGTAGTCCTGATTCATTCTGCCAATTCCGCCCTTTGGTTGACACATTTGGTATGAGCAAGGATTCCTTCTCCCATCCTTTCACCCAACAGAACACTAGCATGTCTATGACAAACAAGTTTTCAGGGGCATAAGGTTTTTTGAAGCTAATACATGCATTCTTGAATGTCTTAGCATTTCCACATATAACATGAATTTGGGAGAGAGCTTTATTTTGGTGGGGGGACGATTTCTTACATTGCTCTTAAGGTACTGCTTATAGTAGAACCCTGGAGAATTTAAAACACTTTCTGGCCAAAATGGTAGTGAGCAAGGAAAAACAAAAACAAAAACAAACAAATAAATAAATAAATAGAATTCCAAGTCTAGACACACTCTTGGAATCCAATCCTGACTTCAGAAACAGTTTTAAGTAAGTTATTCTGTGAAAATTGAATCATAAATGACAGATCTGCCAAGATTAATTCTTTTACTACTGTAGCATGCTTTCTGAATGTCAACAAAACTTATTTGATTCAGAAGGGACCATAGCCAGCAAATTATATCTGTGGTTTTCAGTCTAGCTTCATTTGTCACAGGGCTTGAAAGTTTCAGAATTAAATATTGCAGGATTAATGGGCATATTCTTTTTTTAGTGTTTTTTGGTTTTGTTTTGTTTTGTTTGTTTTTGTTTTCTTTGACTACTGACCCTATATTCATTCTACAAAAGACATGACAAAATAGTCAGGACTCAAATTTCAATCAGTCTTTACTTTCCATAAGAAATATTATTTTATTTTAAATATATAATTTTTTTAAAAAAAATCATTCAAAAATTGTGGTGCTGTTAAATGTATCTTTCAGTGTTGGAGCCACCAGACACACTTGTGATGACTGAGTACTTAGAATATATGTACCTCAAACTCGAGGAACAGGAACAACAAAATGGTTGCTCTAGACTTAGTACAAAACAAAAAAGGTATTAGGTGGGCATGGTGGTACATCCTTTATTTCCCATCCTCAGGAGGCAGAGGCAGAGGCAGGTGGGTCTCTACGAGTTCAAGGTTATCCTTGTCTACATAGTGAGACCTAGGACAGCCAAGGCTATATAGTGAGACCCTGTCACAAATACAAATAAATAAAAAAGCTCTGAGGGGGGGAGGAAAAAAAGAAAAACTCTGAAAAATGTCTCATGACATTTTTACATTTTATATTGCATGCTTATTGAAATGAGCCTATTTTTAATGTATTTACTGCATAAAGTGTAATCTTAAGATACTTTCCTTTATTTCTTCTTGTTGTTTTAACAAGGCCACTAGAAGATTTACAATTATATACTTGCTTTCATTCCTGCTGGGCAGTGCAGCTTCCTAGATGATTAAGCTGACTGCTGTGCTAGAGGAGAATATATAAAGCTGTGTGTGGTTGCTTACAAAACAGACGCAACCTTAGGCCTTTGTGAAGCCACTCTGCCTTCCTCCTTCTTCTTTGCCTTCGGGTCTTTTAAAGAGAAAATAATATGAGTAGCAGATGGGAGGAGAATATCACGGTATACCATCAAAGGAAGTGAACAAATGTGGCAAAGAGGGATGGGCGGCCCATTCTGGCAGCAGTAATGAGGTTCTTTGTCCTTTTTATCGGGGGATATCTAGAGCTGGTCCTTACATGAGACAGCCTTTTTACCTCCCGATAAAGATGCCATGGATCTTTCTTGAGTAAAACGAATCCTCAAGAATATGAGAATGACAGAATTTAACCTTGTCTAAGTGAAGAAGGAAAACCGGGCAGGGTAGATCATATATCCAAACTTTCCCTGACTTGGTTCATGACAGTGACTAGAGTTATTGGGTACCATAGAATTGTGATACGAGAGCATCCACGAAGGATGGGGAAGGGGTTGTGTCAGTGCTGTGTTTCTTGAAGGTGAGTTCAGACTCCATTGTTTTGTTTTTGTTTTTTAAACTTTGTGCTAATCTACTTATTTTTATTAGTATTATTTATTTATTCATTTTACATCATGGCCATAGCCCCCTTCCTCTTCTCCTCCCAGTCTCATCCTCCCCCCTTCTTTCCCTTTCTTCCCTCCTCTACTCCTCAGAAAAGGGGAGCCCCTCACCTACCCACCCCAGCTCACAAAGTCGCATCAGGACTGAGCATGTCAGACTCCATTCTCATGGTGTTCTAGTTTCTGTCCTACACAGATGGTTCAGTGTTTAAGAGCACTTGCTACTCTTGCACAGGACCCACATTCCCTTTCTAGTACCCATGTTGGATGCTTCACAAGCACCTCTAACTCAGCTTTGGAGGATTTGCTGCTTCCTTCTGGCCAGTGCATACACCAATCCCCCACTGCCCAACACACACACACACACACACACACACACACACACACACACACACACATTCACATACACACACACACACATTCACATACACACATACACATTCACATATGCAAAAGAAATCTTTAAAAAGAATGTATTAAGATTCACAAGTTCCATGTGGAACAGGCTGTAGACAAACAGACCACAAGAAGGAAGGGTACAGGTATAGAGAGTTGGTTCATCATTTTCTACCTCTTCCTCTGAATACATCTCCATTTCCTTTTGTTACGAGGCTTAGCTGAAGAGCACCATGACACTGTGTGGAACTGGCGCAAGTTAATATTACCATCTGATGTCCAAATCATACTATTTCACCCACGCTGACACATGAAAACAAAGCATGACCTGGGTGTTAGCAAAAAGGGAGAGCATGGCAATACCCTTTGCTGATTATGAGCATCTGCCTTAGACAGTCTTAATTAGCTCCAGCTTGAGAGGGACACAGTTATGAGGTTCATATGGAAGCAATTTAAACATGATAATACTTAGTTCCCCAAATGGGCCTTTATGTGTTGTGGAGGAGCAAGGCCGGAGATTGCTTATTCATTTAGTTTTGTAAAATGTTGAATACTTTGGCATTTCAGCATTTGGTAATTGTCAATATTCTATGTCCTGCACCATGGAAGATGGATAATTTTGTCTAAATTTACAAATCTAAACATTATAAAACTTTCATTAAAATAAAAAGGAGATACTCTAGAATGTTTTTTAAGCAAAATGCATTTTTTTTTCTATTTCACAGATCAAATTCTGTGAGCTAATCATGGACTCTGTAGACACTAACAGTCTTAACTTGAGAGTGTCACTTCACCTAGTAGCATCTTAGAGGACTCACTAGAATGACTCTGAAACGCACTAAAAGAGTTCTATAGAATTCTCTTCCAAGCACTGGAAATATTATCAGATGGCCAAGGAAATTCAACTTGTCCTGCATGACTTGAGATGGATTAGAAAGAAGTAACATTAAGGGGAAAGAAGAATTCTTTCAAGTTTTCAACAGAGCCTCCTAACAAATAGATGGTGAAATCCATGGCTCTTGGAGCCTTTGTTTACTATGACAGGAATGGTCAAGCAGAGAAATGACAACAGTCTACAATGTACCGTTAGTCTTTTGTAGGAAATAGGTAGAGTATAAGACAAACCCATTTTCTGCATTTTGAGTCTGTGGTCAATGGATGATTAATCACATACTTTTTCCAAAACAGAGTGTTCAGTGCCTGTTCAATTATCCATCACATGGCATGTACTTGGATATTTATCTAAAGCTGTTTGCACTATAATTGTATACTATAAGTTGTAGACGTACCAACAATACCTTGTGACCTCTTTACAATCTCTTCTTCAGGACAGTGAAGAACATGTTTATCAGCCAGATTCTCATATTCCAGAAGATCTCTTTGTTGAGAAATGAATATAGAGAAAAGGCTGCCCCCATCCCAGGAACTGACAGCCCTGGTGGGGCAGCTGGTCTCCATTCTGTTCAATTAAAACATTGATCAGCCAACACCATTTAGTGTTTATTTGTGCACAGGTGCTTAAGGTAGATACTATTCATTTGCACCCTAATTGTTTTGTGGGTAATCAGTGTTTGGAAGATAGCAAATTAAAACCTTCACAAAAATGTGAAAAACGTGTCTAGTTCCTCAGTGGGAATGACAAAATGTTAGTCCAGGAAGAGAAGAAAGACAGCATTTCTTTAGGTGGTCCTAAACTCTGGGAGTCCTTTGGGAATGCCTAAAGCAACAGCTTCTCTGGGTCTCAAGCCCTTTTGGGGGGATGTCAAATGACCTTTCCACAGGGACTGCATACCATATACCCTGCATATCAGATATTTGTGTTATGATTCGTAACAGTAGCAAAATTACAGTTATGAAGTGGCAACCAAATAATTTATGGTTGGGGTCACCCCAACATAAGAACTATCTTAAAGTACTTTAGCACAAGGAAGGTTCAGAACCATTAGCCTAAGGATTAGAAATTTTATTAGCTTCTGTATCCCATACTGATACAAGTGATCCAAAGGAATGAGCATTGTTTTTGTTTGTTTGTTTTGTTTTGCTTTTGGTTTGGTTTGGTTTTTTTGGTTTTGGGGTTTTGGTGGGGGTTTTTTGTTTGTTTGTTTGTTTTCTTTTGTTTTGTTTTGTTTTTTGTTTTGTTTTAGAACTCTACATGAAGCTAGGGAAACATGAATTTTTCTTTACCCTATTTCTTAAATTGGTAGCTTATTCTCAACAGCTCTTAAGTTCAGTGCAAAAAATGCCATCCGAATGCTAGACTGATGTCTTGGTTCTTGTGGTAAGCAGGCTGTCCATGCTTACATACAGACATAGACTCACAGTCAAATGCTGGCAGGTTCTCAAAAACCAGTGCTCTTTCTAATAATACAGTAAGTTGCAGTTGTGGGTCTCCTCTTTCCTGGGGGTCTGCTAGCCACCAGCCCACGAAGGCAGGAGGAGGAGTTGAGGTGCAAAGCTCGGAAGGCTGTGAGCACAATGGAGAACAACCACTCCAGGAACCACCTCAGGCAGCTAGTTCAACTTTACACAAGGAGAACAAAGGCTATATAGTCCTTGGGGAGTGGGTAGGTGGCTTCTAGGATAGGTGTACATAATTGGTTGAAATTAGGCACTTTAATGATGTTTAATTTGCATTTGGCAACATACTCCTCTCATATAAATGATATGCAGCAGTACCTAATTATCCTGTAGGCACAGGTAGGGGAGGGCTTTCAGGGAGCTGTGTCAAAGGCCATATATCAAATGTGGTTAGGGCCATCTATGTCTAAAGACTCTCTCCAGATGACGTCAGGCAGAGAGTAGGAGGGCCGCAGATCTCAGAATGGCTATCTGGACTGGGAGGACTGCAACCTCAAACAGCAGGGTCCTTCCAACAGCAATTTAGAACCCAATGTCATCATCTGCCTATTTTAGCATGCACCTTAATATTCTACCCGCTCATCCATCAGGAGGCACCACAGTCATTATTCTCCAAATGATGATTGAAGAAAGAACCATTTTGAAATTGTAGAATTGTGACTATAGTAAACTCAAACTTAAGGGGAAAAAATGCAAAATTGGGATTTGACCAAAGCACAGAAGTCTGAGTGCTGCATTCTTTTTTGTGGGGGAAACACAGAGTGACACGTATTCAACACAAATAGGGCTGACAGACTGAAGAAAGGAATCCATCTGAGTGCAGCCAGTAAATTTATAAGGGTTGCTAAGAGAAGCCTGGGTGAGGGGCTACTTGTAGGATCATGGGTGACTCAAAGACAGCTGCAGACCAGAAAAAAAATCTCATCTCCAGCTCATTATATGAGTCATGAAAGTTTCACCACAGAAATGTCCCAGTCTGCAGTCAACCTTTCCTTCCTGTGCTCTCCACCACTCACCCCATAACCACATGCAGCTGGACAGGAGGGAGTGACATCTCAGGGAAGGGTTTGGTGACCCGACCCTCGCTCCACTCCTTCAGTGAAAGACTCTAAACAGCTTTATTAGCATAACCTTAGAGCTAGCTAGCACTCTCCCCTTGTTGGCATGATTGTTGATTAGGGCATGGCATAGGTCACCATGGCAACTCAGGTTTGTGCTGCACCCAGAGAAAGTACCTCCACTGTACCACTGGGAAAGGCTTCACTTAAAGAGAAGGGTGAGCATGGAGTATCTGAGCCAAGAGTGAAAGGAAAAAAAACAACATTCCTTACAGGATGCTGGAGATTGAGATTCCCTTATAATAATGTGCTGTTTGGCTGATACAAGATAATTACACCACTGGTCAAAATTTAACAGCATATCAAAGACTGGGTCATGTGCCAAAGGAAGTCAATTTGCAGTCCAGCAAATATAATGAGTTAAGTGATCTCTTGCAATCCTTGGAAATTAGCACAGAAAAAAATTGGTCTTTGATTTTGATTAAACTTCTAATTGAAAAAAAAAAAAACTTCTAATTGGTCAGGAATGATATTTTTTATTAAAAAAATCTTACAATTGGAATGCTATGAAAACTTTAATGAATAAATGTTTATATAAGTGGCATCCAGTATTTCTGATAGAGATGCTTTCAAGTCATCTTTAACAGAGACTGGGTTCTAAAATTCAGTGTTAGGGAAATTCAAATAATAAAATAAGTTTGTTTAATTTAAACCAAACCCATTGCATATTCTATTACTCTGATTTTTTTTTAATGGAAGAACTCATATTTTCTTTTGTGAATCTAGGATGATTTCTGAGACTGAAGATCTGCTCAAGAAATGTTTATTAAAATAATTAGTTGGGAGGAAACATAGGTGAATGTCAGGAAATATGTAAAAATTCTCACTCTCATAGGGAAGTGGCTACCGATGAAACAACTGTTAAGATCACAAGTTGTGCCTTGACCTGTTGCATACTCAGTATATATACAAGGAATGCCAGAAGAACCTTGCCTCCAATCTTAGGCTTGGGCAACAATGGCTGCAACAGGGTAAGGCATGTAGAGAGAATGAGACCCTTGTTCTCAAAAGATCCAAATGACACAGGCTGAGTTCTAAAAGTCTGGAGTGCAGATCATCTTCACGACCTGCAACTTTCCACCTGATGTTTGCTTGCTCTGTTTTTGCTTGTCTGTTTTAAGTCAGGTTGTACTGTGTAACCTACGCACGGGGCAGACACAGATTCCTCCTATCCCCACCCACCGCTGCCCCCCTTTATTTGACAGAGAGAGTCCAGGAGCATCTGGAGTCTGTTTTGTGTCCCGTGGCTATGACCTTGAACTTCCCAAGGCATGAAGTTGTCTTTGTACTGCTTAGTCTCCTGCTTACCTTCCTAACTCAGAAAATGTTGAGTATTTAGAAAAAACTATTGAAGTTCTTGGCCCACTAGGCCCACTCACTCACTGAGCCTGAGGCAAAAGGAAGTAAGGAGTCTTCTGGGTGTTCATTAGTAAGTCTGCTCACCTCCCCAGAATTTCTCACAGGCAAGCCTTCATTTCTTCCCTGGCCTTCAGCTTTCCTTGTCCTGGTGTCATTTCATTAGCCAGGTATCTTGCCCCTGAGGTCCCAGAAGCCCTCCAGTTGTAGTTGTACTATCTAAAATACTACTATGGATAAATTATTATTTTTCAAGTCCTACAGAGACTGAGTTGGCATCAAAACTTGAACAATTTCTTACAAAAGAATTGCACTGAGCAAAGCAGTGAGGTGTTTATTTTTCCTTTTTGAAATGTTCATTTCTTAAATTTTAAACTAGGAGGTTTCCAATTATTTTTAAATTTCACTATAAATGTCCAAATCAGAAGCTTTCATAGAAGATACTCTTACATAAAGCATTCTAGTATGTCTCATCAGAGTTTTCTGAACTGGGGAAGTTTTTTGTCCTTCAGTTGGAACAGCATTTGGGAATAATCAGAATTGACAATAAATGGGCCTTTGCTTGACTGAAAGTTGAGTCACTGTTTCTCTCTCTCAAGAGTAATGAGCAACCTGTGGAGAAAAACTGAGTTCTAATCAAATGGAATTAGATTTTTCAAGTGTACGTTTACTTGCAATTCTGGTTTCACTTAAAAATTATTTCCCAGCTTTGTCAGTGAGAAACCCAGCTAACACTGAGTTGACCCCCACATGGTGCTAATGAGCTGAGGCTAATGAAGCAACTACTTACAGGCGTGGTTAGTGTGCTGGACAAAGCTATGGTTGACGAGACACCAAGAAACCAACCACAGTGGGAAGAGGCCAGTCTGAAGAATCATGAAGTAAAACAGCATCATTGAGAACGAGCTGAAGCCTAGGCCACCCCACAGAGCTGTGCAAAGGGAAGGTCATGATGCTCACCAGACAGAGAGGGAGAATGATACAGAGGCAAGCTGAGCAAGCCCAGAGCCTAGGTTTCAAACTTCAGCTTCCTGCTAGGGCCTTAGTGTAAGTGAACTTTCTTTTTTTAAGCTTTTATTTATTATTATGTATACAGTGTTCTGCCTGCATGTACATCTGCATACCAGAAGAGGGCACCAGATCCCATTATAGATGGTTGTGAGCTACCATGTGGTTGCTGGGAATTGAACTCAGGACCTTTGGAAGAGCAGAGTGCTCTTAACCTCTGAGCTATCTCCCCAGGCGCCAATGTAAGGGAACTCTTAAGGGTAGCCATGCACCATCATTATTGGCAGTGTTCTCACTGCCCTATTTCCTCCTGCATTGTTGTTTACTTGAACTTTGAAATCTACTGTTTTTCTGTACACACATGGAACCATAAAGCCTATGTAGTTGCTGTGTGTTATTGATTTATTGGACTCTGCTCTCTGTTCACCTATCCTTATTAGAGAGTCACATCATATATTTAAATAAGTGCCAACTCATACCCATGAGTTGACTTTATTAAAAAATATTCTTGGACTGGAAATGTGGCTAAGCAGGTAGAGGTGATTATTGCTAAAGCTGAGGACCTCAGTTCTATCCATAGGACCCACATGGGGGGAAGGAGAACTGATTCCTGCACACTGTCTTGTGAATCCCACAGGAGCAGCGGCGCATGTGTGCCTACACTGATACATAATCACACACTCATCCACACACACCCCCGCACACCAAAATAAATAAGTGTAACCAGAAAAAAAAAAAGTTGTCCTCTCACTCTCCTGCATCTCCTCAGTGTTTCTGGCCAAAGCAAGGGCTAAATATTTTTCCAGAGATTTTTGCAGTTTCTTTTCTAGGAACCCTAATTTTGTTCTTTCTATTTTACAACTATGCAATGCAAATTTGAGAATAAAGTGAACATCTTGATTATTTTAATTTTTTTTTCCTTTTTTAAAAAAAATGTATTCTTTGAGAATTTCAGGCAGTATACTTATATTCCTTTTCATCCTCCTCCCTGCCACAAGCCGTCCTGTTCCTACTCACTCAACTTCATGCTTTTTCTAGCTCTTAAAAACAAACAAACAAACAAACAAACAAACAAAGTCCAGGCATGGCGGTGCACGCCTGTTATCCCAGCACTCTGGGAGGCAGAGGCAGGTGGATCTCTGTGAGGCCAACTTGGTCTTCAAAGTGAGTTCAAGACAATCAAGGCTGCACAGAGAAACCCATTCTGGGGTGCCGGGGGTGGGGGGGGCACAGGGGGCAGTCACTAAAACCCATGCAGGTTATTTTGCAATGGCTAACTACTCCTGAGGATAGGGCTGGCCCAAAAGGATGGTTCATTTACCCAGTGACTCCAAGTAAAGAAAGAGATTTTTCCCTCTCCTACCCATTTTGGTGATTTTAAATAATGTGAAATTTGCTGATGGTTTTATTATTAGTATCTAAAACATTCTTATGCACTGCTTTAGATTTCAGGAGAGAACTTAAAAAAAAAAAACTTCCAGTTAAGGCTTAGCTTTAGCCAAGAAGTCTATTTACAGGTAATAATCTTTGTAGACATTAAGGAAATCTTGGCATCTCATTAGCAGAAACGAAGGTGGAGATTTAGGTCTACTTGTTCTTAGTTTACATCAATATTTCTCATACTTGGAATAATAGATTTATTTAGGGCAGCGGTTCTCAAACTGCGGGTCACTTGCCCTTTGTGGGTGGCATAATAAATATCCTACATATCAGATAGTTATATTATGATTTATAACAGTAGCAAAATTGCAGCTATGAAGTAGCAACAAAATAATTTTATGGCTGGGGGTCAGCACAGCATGAGGAGCCCTGTTAAAGGGTCACAGCGTTAGGAAGGTTGAGAACCACTGCCTTAGAGACTGCTGTCTCTTATCACTGAATCTGCGTTCTTGTTTGTCTTACGTAGCATCCTGATTCCAGACACGTAAAGATGTGAGGAAAAATGAATGCTTTAATTGAGAAGCTTAGTGTGGAGAATATGCATGCACTTAATGAAAACGTGACTGGAAAGTGGTTTATATTCTAAGTCATAACCAAAGGGAAGGAAAAAAACCAAACCAAATTACCTGGACCCTGGGCTATAAGTTCTGTACAGTGTTCTTTATTTTTCAATTAGTCTCTTTGTGCCTTGAAGCCAGGAACTTCCCTGCACTTCTTTGATATCCTCTATAGTATGTTTACAGGATTATTTAATGATCTGATCTAACTTCTTTTACAGGAATAACTAAAGCACTGCCCTGTCCTTGCGTCACCTAGTTGGTCAGGAGCAGAGTGACAACTGAATTCCTGTTCTCAGGCTCTTAGCCCTGCATGGTGTTCATTGCTCAAGCACTTCCTGAGGCTTTTAAGAAATCAGTGAACACTATCACGTGTGTGTGTACACGTGTGTAAGGCTCATTTATTAACCCCAGCACCAATGTCCAGCTTAAATTTTCTTGAAATTTACTTTGTACAAAAAACACTTCATGATGTGTTTCTGTCACCTATAGGTACCTGTGTGTCTTCACCTCCTACGATCAGCACTTAAAGAAAGATTTATTCCCTTTGTTATGTTAAACAGTTCACCCTATGTTCCCTTTGGCGTTCTAGTTCTTCCTTCTAGCAGTGAAAATTAGTATCAAATGTGGAAGCAATTTGCTTGCTTAAACATAAAACGGGGTAAGCCATTTGCTTTTATCTGTATTTTTGTCGGTTTCTATGCTGGATGTTTTCAGATACCATGCTATCCTTGGTCGTGAGATGAGTCCCACTCTTCCTTACCTAGTCAAACATATCTGAATCATGTAGATGTAGTGGGATTCAGAAAGGGATGCGAATTGAACACATTGAATTTTCTTTCCCTTTTTCCTAATGATCTCTGTTCCTAATGTGCTTTTAATCTACTTTGTTTCACTATAAATGTGTAAGATTACTCTTGTCTCGTTGGTTATATGAAAAGAAAATGCTGGCCCTGGAGTGTTGTAAATAAGTTGAGTAGTAGTTATTATACGAATTTCCAAGTGTTCAAACATAGCAATAATCTTTTAATGTAAGTAGGAAATGGCTGGATGTCTTTCTATTGAGCAAACAAACCTGATTTCGCCTTTCAGTTTAACTACCTCAGTTTGACACTAGCTTTGTTGACATGGCAATGCGTCAACATGCAGAAAAATGTAAATTAATATGCAAAACTCTGGGTAGATTTGTATATTCCTCAAAAGCTACAGAATATAGCTATTCCTGGAAGTACCATTTGACTTTCTTCATTCTAAAAAGTAACTGTTTCTTGCCAACTTTTGGTTTTTGTACTTTTTATGCTGCTTTTCTTGTTCACTTTTCCCCAAATAACCTACGGAAGGCAAGGCAACCGATGAAGTGCGGTATGTAGGGATGTGCAGGGTTAGTTTGAAAGGCTTAATTACGAGTCTGGGTCTGAGTCCTACGTGTCTATGTGGCTTCAGACATAATGTTTGACCTTAGTTCTTATGTTTTTAATAGAAAAAATAATAAAAAACCTTGCCAAATTACCCTGAATATTTAGCAGGATTTTTTTTTTTTCTGTTTTCATTTGAGATACATTTTAGATGCTATTCTTTGTAGTAATATTTACCCAGGAAAACTCAGGCTGCTAGCTAGAGTAGAAGACATATGAGGTACAAGAACAAAAGTCAGTGCCTGACGGGGGGCGGGGGGCTAGATCTGTAATTGTCCTGACTCACTGAAAAGTTAGGAGTCCAAGTGCAACAGGGCAAGCACTGGGTGGAAGAGTACCACAAGGCAGAAAGGCCGACGGACACTGGGAAGGCTGCTCCTGGGAGGGGCGCGGTATTACCCACCATGCCGAGAGGCTGCCTAGCTGCAATTAAACCATAGCTGCCACCAACAGTCATGGAAAAGTTTTCACTGAGACAAGGTCTCTCTATGCGAATATTCACTATGTAGACCAGGCTAGCCTTGCGTTCACAGAAAGCCACCTGCCTCTGCTGAAATTACAGGAATAAGCCACCACACTTGGCTAATGGCTTCATATTTTTATATTTATTTATTATTTTATGTATATGTTTTGCCTATATGTATGTATATATACCATATGCTTGCTTGATATCCACAGATGCCAGGAGAGGGCATCAGAACCCCAAGAACTATAATTACATGTGGTTGTGAACCACCATGTAAGTGCTACGAATTGAACCCAGGTCCTCTGTAAGAGAGACAAATATTCCTAATTACTGAGCCATCGCTCTAGCCCTGACTTGGTATTTAAATCCAAATTATATTCAACTCTTCCCTTAGAAGTCTAAGCTTTAATAGTTCTGAGGAAATTGATCTTACAATTGAGCTAAAGACTCACTTTCCCCTCATTAAATAAAATTGGTTTTATATTTTATAACCAAGTCACATATTTGGGTTGAGGAAATATAATACATGCTTTCTTATATTAATAACTATAAAATTCCAGATGAAAATATAGAAGAATTCTTCTTATTTAGATCTAGTTTCTAATATAAAATATACTTCACACAAAGCCATTTTAATCAAAGTTAAAAAGAAGCATTGGCTATAAGAGGGCACTGAAGATGATTAACCCATCACCATAGAAAATGAAGATCCAGGTAAGATCAGGACACAGATACTTTCCATGGTTTTGGCTCATCTCTTATTAGCAGACAGCAAATAGATTACTTTGGCTTTTAGTAAATCTAAGAGTATGTGTCTGCTGTTTTGTTAACTATAAGTAAATTCTGTTTCAAAGTGTAGCTAAATCCCTTGAATCAAAAATTGTGTTGCTTTTCTAAAACCCTGAATGAGGCACTTTGTTTCTAGAACATCAGCTTTTGAATTCTATAGACAGGTGCCAGGAGACTTGGTACTCTACTGAGGAACACAGGAAGAGCTGTCAGTCAATGAGCCTTCTGAGACAGCTGTGGTCTTTCTAGAACTAACTCGCAGGCAGGGGGATTTCTGTTTGATGACTGCTAACTCCCTGCTATGTTCTTGCTTGATTTCTGCTAATACATACGATTTCTCAGGAGTAAAGTTGTGGTGCCTGGTTCCAGTCAACATCCAGCACAATTCCTATTTTTGTGTCTTTGGTATCCAACTAAAATATTATTTTTCTTTGGCATCTTTCTGCTTCTTCCTCTTCAAATGACGCCACCCACAATGTTTCCTTTATTCTGAAATATACTTTGGAACTTATTTTTGTGTGATGAAACACTAATCAAACTTTAATATACATTAAATCAAACTGTCACCATCTGGTTCCATGATTTCTTTTTAAAAGTTTTTTTTTTTATTTAATTAAAATATAATTGTATTGCTTTCCCTCCTCTTTCCTTCCTTCTCCTCTCTCCTTTCTCCTATGCCATCCTCTCCCTTTCAAATTCATAGTCTCTAATTCTTTAGTTATTTTTGGTACATGTACATTTGAGTAAGCGTAAGTGCTGCCTGCCAAGTCCATCGACTCTTGTTCATGTGTGCACTTTTTTAAGGGCACACCACTTGAGATTAGAAAGCCATTTAGCAGGCACGTATCTGGGGTCAATAATTTTCTTGATTACCCAGTATTAATTCTTGGTACCATTTTGTTCCATTTTCTTTGGGTAGTTGTTAAAATTACTTTTTGCGTTATATTAATCTCTAGATGGTGCTAATCATCTATAATTCTGTCTTTTTCAGTAGAATTCATACATTTATTAAGTATTCATTATTTTTGAACATGAACAGTTCGGAGATAAACTGGCTCACACTCCATGCTCTCTAAACCCTCAAGTCTAGGCTGAGTGTAGTAGTTTATGCCTGCAATCCCAACACTTGGGATGTAGCCCAGCTTAGACTACATAGTAGGTTTCAGTTTTCCAGGACATGCTGTGCTGCTTAGCAAGACATGGTCTCAAAAGCAACCAAACAAATACATGAAAAGAAAAGAATGAAGCCAGATACAGTAGCTCATGCCTATAATCCCAGAACTCAGGGAGGCAGAGGCAGGCAGATCTCTGTGAGTTCGAGACTAGCCTGGTCTACAAGTAAGTCCAGGACAACCAAGCTACACAGAGAAACTCTGTCTTGTGAGGAAACACACCCACCCCTCTAAAATAGAAGGAATATCTTAATTGAGATTTTTTTTTTTTTTTAAGAATATTCTCAGGCTCAGCTCCAGCTTTTTGTCCACAGTGCTGTGCTGGAAGCAGAGCTAGCCTGGGGCCCACTGCTAAATCTCTTTATGTGCCTTTCCTGTCTCTCATCCCCATAAAACGCAGGGCTGCCACAGGGACAGTAGAGAGTAAATAAAGAACAAGTGTGTCCACAGTTTCGGCTAAAGCTGTAAATAAGTTCACCTTTTATATTTCATGTTCTTTTCTCTCAAAATGGATAAGACAGCTATGTTCTTTTAGCTTGGGGCTACTGGCTATGAAAGCAATATCATTGATATAAAGTAGAGTTCCTTGGAGTTTAGAATGGTGACATTGAGGCTCACTTTCATGCTAGGGAACAAAAAAACCTGGATCAGAAAAAAAAAATTATAAGGAATAAATTTTAAACAATGTTTCATTTTCGTTGTCACCTTGACGAAATTTCGAGTTGCTTCTTCTAAGAGACTGATGAAGCACATGTTGGAGAGCATCTGTGAGGGAGTTTCCAGAGAAGACTGACTGAGGATGACAGGCCTCTCCTGTGGGCTGGGACCGGAAGGCATGCAAGAAGGAAAGAAGAAAGCCACCCAAGCACACGGCAATCCCATTTCTCAGCTCCTTGGCTTGCCGTGATGAGAGCTACCACGCACCCATGCACCGCTGCTGCCAAGAGGGGCTAAGTCCTGTGGAAAACGCGAGCCAAAAATAACCTTGTTTCCTTTAAGCTGTTTGCGGGGGCGGGGCGGTTTGCCATGATGATGAGAAAAGCCACAAATGCAATTAACCCTACACACAACTCTTTCTGTGCATTCTGCCAACTACACCATTTTCTTCCTCTAGGATATTACTTCCTATAATGTGTGATTATGAAGAGTCAGGCTTAGATAGCCAATACAAAACAAGCTCCGTGGTATTTTTGGAGGGTTTTTGTCTTTGTTTTGTCACATAATGCTCTATCTAGATTTTGCTTATGGTACTGTGGTTTTTGATGTTGTGTTTTTATAGGATTTCTCTGTGTGAATGATCGAAACACGGAATGAGCCGATCACAAGACGAAGTTACAGATTATATAAATGCGGGTTTATTGGAAGCAGCTTTCAGTCACCATGCAAGGGGATGAGGGTGGGATAGATAGCCAGACAGACACAAGTACCCTTGTTACTGCTATTAAAGCCTGTGACTACACAGAGGGAACACTCAGAGAGGAGGAGAAAGAGAGAAAGAAGGGAGAGGGAGGAGAAGAGAAGGAGAGATACAGAAACAGAGGCAATTGAGATGGGGGCAGGGGGTGGGAGATACCAAAAAGTTCAGGGTATCAGGCAGGGTACGCCAGCCATGCCCGACAGCAGATAGGGACCAAGAGATGCTGGGAGAACCTGGAAGGTCAGGTCCACTTTAGTGTACTCTGAAACCCAGCACGAATGTGTGTGCCTCTGCATCTGGACACGTTTCTTGTTTTTTGTTTTTTGTGTTTTTTTCTGTTTTTATCTTCTTCTGTTTGTTTGTTTTACCTAATTCTAGTTTTTTTAATTTTACATAAATAAAATAAATTTTAAAATAGTCTATTTTCTAATGAGAGAGAGAAAGAAAGGGCATGGGTTTGGTGAGTGGGAAGGTGGGGAGGATCTGGGAGAAGTTGGGGGAGAGAAATCACTGTGATCCGAATATACTATATTTAAAAAAATCTATTTACAAAAAGGAAGAATAATGCTTAGGGGATTGAGAGATTGCTTAGTGGCTAGGAACACATATACCTTTCCCAGAAGAGCCAAGTTTGTCCCCCAGCACCCACATAGAACACGCTCCAATCACATGGGACTCTGATCCAAATTATCCCTCATCTTCTGACCTCTTCTGGCACCAGCACTTTTGTATACATACACATAATTAAAGATAAAATAATACTTTTTTAAAAACCAAATTTGCAAACTTGTTGCAGTGGTGCATGGCTGTAATCCCAGCACTCAGGGAGGCAGACGAAGGTGGGTTGCTGTGAGTTCGAGGCCAGCCTGGTCTACAAAGGGAGTCCAGAACAGCCAAGGCTACAAAGAAAAATCCTATCTCAAAAAACAAAACCAAACAAAATGAAAACAGATTTGCTACCTTTTCACCCTAAGACCCTATGATACTTATCTTACATTTACATGTGTGCGTGCGCACGCACAACGGGTTTTAATGTTGGTTTGCAAAGTGAAATTGAAATCTACGTATTCCACAGCTATACATTTATCGTCTTTAAATAGTACTTCTTTGTGCTTCTATAGAGCGTTAACTGCCAAAACAACCAGACAAAATGGTAAACAAAGTTCAGACACAGTGTTTCTATATACTCGTTACTTTAAATGATCTGTCTCTTACGTACAACACAAGATTGCGCCTTCCTCTGTGGTCAGGTGTCTCCGCCTACTTACGATCAAGTCCACAGACCTCATTTGAATGCTGGGAAACATGGGGGGTGAGGTTCAGTCTCTTAGGATCTTTAGTTTGGATACACAAGTGCTCTTGCTGCGCTATTAAAGTCCAACTACACAGAGGAGACACTCTGAGAGAGGAGGAACAGCTCCTCGAATCAGAGGGGGGAGATGGCTTTGTCAGTGTTCAGGAGAATGTCAGAGAAGCAAATGGGGAAAATGTGCTAATAAATCATTTGAAAATAGCCCCACAGACCTAAGCTAAGAGAGGTCTAAAACTCTTCCCTACCTATGGGGATGGTGGGTATTTAGGCTAAGGAAAAGGTAGACAGATTCACATTTCCATAGGAACAATTTCCATAAAGTATTGATCAGCAAATGAATTAGGAGACAAGAAACAAAAAAATCATTGTCACGGAAACAGACATTCAGAGCCATGTGTCTGAAGAGATGCCTTCTTAGAATGAAGAATTCAAAGTTGCTATACCTTGCTGTACAATAGTTTTTAATATTCCTAAAGACTTAAAACTTTTGTTGTTGTTGTTGTTGTTGTTGTTTTGGTTTTGGCTTTTTTCAAGACAGGGTTTCTCTATGTATTCCTGGCTGTCCTGGAACTCACTCTGTAGACCAGGCTGGCCGCCAACTCACAGAGATCTTCCTGCCTCTGCCTCCAAAGTACTGGGACTAAAGGCATATGCTACACTGCCCAACATAAAACATTTTTTTTTTCAGACAAGGGTAAGTTGTATTAGTTGGGGGATGATTTTTTGTTTTTGGTTCTACATTTATATCTTTTTCTAATTATAAAAATCATTTTAAAAAATATAATACACGTGTGAAAACCTGATAAAGTCATTTTTTACACTTAATATATACTATTTTTCTTTTTCAAAATGAAAATTGGAATAGAAGAATCCAAAATCTCATGACTTATTCAAAATTATTTGCCAAGTCTCTGTGGCCATGCTGTTTAAGAGATGGCAATGGAGGCCAAGCTGTGAGCCAGCAGGCCCCAGGCTGCACTCTTGAAGTCACCCAAGGCACTTGGTCCTGGAAGCCCTAGACCTTCTGTGGAAAGTGTGAACGGACATACATAAAGCCATCTCACCCAGGAGGAAGAGTATAAATGGTGTTGCTTAAAACTTTGGAGAGTAGGTGATGTTAGGATTCTGCTTCAGTCTGCCTACCTGTGATATCATTGCCTACCTGCCATGGGGGCGTGGCCCTACCCAAGATTATAAAAGGCCAAATCCTCCTCATGGCTCTCTCTCTCTTACTTTCTTACTGTCTTACTCTCTTACCTACCTCCTTTCTCTCTCTCTCTCTCTCTCTCTCTCTCTCTCTCTCTCTCTCTCTCTCTCTCTCTCCCCTCCTCCCTTTCCTTCTCTCCCCGTGCTTATTTAATAAACTCTTCATCTAATATTATATCTGTTGCCTGGCATCTTATTATCTTATTTCTTATTTTTTTAATCATTATAGGTTGAGCAAGCAGATGTCCTTGGACAGGATTGGTCCTTGCAACCTTGGGGCTTGTTGGAATGAGTGGGCAGAGGCTCTGGATGGCAGGTATTCATTTGGAGTAGTCTGCCTAGGGTCAGAGGTCAGGCATGGAATTTCAGGGCTGTCAGAGGATGATGAAGTAAAACAGGAAGAGATGGACATTAGCAACGGCCATGTGCCGTGAAGCTGGAGGTGCTTGCCAGAGGAAGAAGGAGTAATGCCTAGGGGCAGGCCAGTTTGGGGTACATAGAGTGATTTTTGTCACAAGCTACAAGACAAAAAACAAACAAGAAAACCAAGCTATTGTCAGCAGAGGCAGAGGACGTCTTTAGGGAAGGTTGTTGGGTCCTAGATTGAGGCCAACCTGAGAAACATTGGATGAGCCCTGGTCAAAACCAGAATAAAACAAAACAGAAAAAAAGGAAAAGGAAAAGAAAGAAAAAGAAAAAGCACAGACCAGTCAAGTGACAGCCTCCTGTGATCCCAGGCTGAGCCAGGAGGAGCAAAAGTTGGCATTATAAAGTTTTCTAACTCTATTATCAATTCAAAAATTAACTTAATTGAATTTTCAAAGTTTCACAAATAAGCAATTTTCATTCATTTATAGGTGTCAAAGAGATGGAATCTGCATGTCTCAGAAGCTGGTAAGAGTTAAATTCGTGTCCTGACTGTTTACATAAGGACTCAGCTTTTAAGAGTAAGGTTGTTAGGTTCAAGCCTAGACTTGCCACTAACTTCTTGGCAAATAAGGTTCAGTTTTTCCAACCTCAACTCTATCATCCATGGAAACCAGAGTAAAGCTCACCAGCAGGTACTAAGACAAGGAAGAAATGGTTCCTGTACAGTTTCCCTTCACACTGAGGTTTCAGTCATGTCATCAGGGAACTTCAGGCTCCATTGAAAATCATTTAATCACCTTCTACATTCCAAGAGCATGGGAGGAGGAGTTTAAAAGGTAGATAGGGTGTTGGGCTTCACACCCCCAAAGTGCCTGTCAAACCAAAGGATGCTTTTTTAAAATATATATTTTATTAATTTATTCATATTACATCTAAATTGTTATCCCATCCCTTGTATCCTCCCATTCCTCCCTCCCTCCCATTTTCCCCTTACTCCCCTCCCCTATGGCTCTGACTGAGGGGACCACCTCCCCCTGTATATGCTCATAGGGTATCAACTCTCTTCTTGGTAACCTGCTATCCTTCCTCTGAGTACTACCAGGCCTCCCCAACCAGGGGACGTGGTCAAATATGGGGCACCAGAGTTCGTGTAAAAGTCATAATGAGTGAGTTAACCCAGAAGCAGAAAGAGTCAAGTGGTATATAATCACTTATATCTGGACACTAGCCCAGAGGCTGTGTCCCATGAAAGTCATCACTTACCAGGAAAGTGGGACAGATGGGAGGACATCCTATTGGGGGTCTAGGTAAGAGAAACATGCGAGAATGGGGAAATAGAAGGATCCAAAGGTCCTAGAAACCTACAAAAAGAACATTATGATGGGCAGATCTGGACCCAGGGGTCCTGTTCAAACTATGGCACCAGCCAAGGAAAATACGTGCAGTAAACTTCGAACCCCTACCCAGATCTAGCCAATGGACAAGACATTCCCCACAACTGAGTGGAGAGTGGGAACCAAAGGATGCTTTTAATGGGGCTCAGCTGATAGATCCTATTGGTAACCTGACCCACTATGGAGTTCATAAGACACTGAAGAGTGGTCACAATCTCTGTGAAAGTGAGATAGCAAACTCAATTGGTGATGGTTCTCTGTTGGAGTCAGATTACAACAACCAGTTTTGAATAACCACATTATGGGAGGAGGATGCAACACCCAGTTGTGAAAAAACAAAACTGTTTACTATGGTCAAATGACAAAAGCTGGAGTTAGGATGACTGCAGAGGTCGGAAGGCAGTGCCCATGTTGAAGAACGACTCGATCTTCTGATGGTTTCCTCTAGAAACTGGACCTAATATGGGAGTGGATTCTTTTAACCTTCAAGGTCTCTTTTGGCCCCAGAACAAATTCCAGAAAGTCTTTTAGTTTCCCTTTCCTCCAGGGGCAGCTTCCATAAGAGAAGTCAGACCTCAAGACTCAGAGTCCTGTGTCCCAGAAGAAGGCTTTTTACAATTTGAAGCCCTACTTCTGTACCTACCAAGATTGTGAGAAATCTTTCACAAAGTCTCACCACTACAGAGGCCCATCTGAGGAAACACATGACGGCAAGCCCCACATGTACATTATACCTGGATGGACATGGAAGTTCTCACAGTCAGGTGCGCTCACCAGATACAGGAAAACACACAACAGAGAATGGTTCTTGTTATATGCAAGACCAAGAAAATCTTTGCAAAAAAAAAAAAAAGATAATAAAAAAATAAATAAATAAAGGAAAACCTTTGCAAGCTCAGGTCACTGCAAGCTGCATGAGAGAGTCCAAGAACAAGCGTGAGGCAGCCCTGGAACCTGACAAGGAATAGCTTCCCTACTAAACTTATTTCTTCCTAACACTGTCAACACAGAGTCAATGCTTAAAGCTGTTTGTGAATGTTAAAAGATAAACTAGAAACTATGCAACATGTACCATATAAGCCAAGGATGGATTGTTTTGCATTTTGCAAAGGCAACACTTTTCTTTCTGACAAAGGATTTCACTTCTAAGAACTCACTGCTGTGTCTGACTTCTGCGCGCTAAGACTAATGGTGTGTGCCACACACTAAGGTAAATCTCTTCATTTGCCTTTACCTTAAGATAGATAGTGTAATGAGATTTACATTAATGAAACTTCCATATTGCCTAATAAATTGTACTGAATAACAGCAACGATAAAATATTAACACATAGTGAAAGTATAATGATAAAATAAAATAGGCCAAATGTATTGTTCCTCTTTTGAATTTGAATATTGTTATCCTTTTTAGGTGTCTCATAATATTTGTTTGCTCTGGCAGTCAACTTCCTGTGGTCCAAGATACAGTTCCATTTAGTGCAGTGTGTCCATAGGTGGAAAATGGGCAAAAGTAACCCTGCTTCCATGAGTGGTCTCTGGAGGTGTATGGTCACTTGATCAGTGAAGGAAAAGTGCAACTAACTCCATAAATAGCTTTTTCTTTGCAGTCTCTATTCTCTCATCAAGACAATTTTGCAAGGTCACTTTGTGCCTCATTTTCTCCACTACTAAACATGAAAAGTCAGATTTATATGTTTTGCCTCAAATCCTGGACGATGATATTTTTTGCTTGTCTTCTTTCTTATATTTGCATTTGCATATGCACCTGTGCGGCATGCTTCTGTAGCGTTTAGTCTGTGAAATCCACCTAGTTCTCAGCTGCACACTTATTGGTTGGTATGTGGGGGAAGGGGCTCAGTCAGACCCAGTGTGAACCCGATTGGTTAGGGGATCTACACACATTTTCCCTTTCTCTTTAGGACAGTTTACTGTATATTTTCCGTTGGGATGTGTGCCTCTTCTTGGTAGTAAGAATAGCTGGTAACTATGCAGAAGAAAGGTGGAGGAGACAAATTTGTAAACTGGAAGGAAAACAGAGTTGTTGTTGGTGTCTAGGAGAAAGGAGAAGAAGGAGTAGAGTGAATGAGGACCTGAGGGTGGTTGGAAGGTGCAGTGAGGCAAAAGCTGCCAATAAATCCTGTGAAACTAAAAAACCAAATCCTGTGAAATAGCCTTAGATTGCTGAGTATTCTCAGACTGGCTGGGATGAGAAAGTCTAAACTAAGCCTCAACCATGGGCACAGTGGATAGGGAGTCAGGAAAAGGTGATTAGATCCACATTCACATAGAAAAAGCTACATCAAATATTCATTAGCAAGTTAAGAAATAGGAAACAAACAAAACTGGTTGCCATGGAAACAGATAACCAGAGCCATGCATCTGAGAGACTCCTTCATATAAGTGAAGAATTAAATGTCCTACTCCATGGAGTTTATTTACCATTCCTAAGACATTAAAATACAAGCCAGGAATGGTGTTGTGCACCTTTAATCCCAGGACTCAGAGAGGCAGAGGCAGGCAGGTGGCTCTGAGTTCAAGGCCAGCCTGGTCTACACAGAGAAACTGAAAAATAACAACAACGAAGAAGAAGAAGAAGAAGAAGAAGAAGAAGAAGAAGAAGAAGAAGAAGAAGAAAAAGGAGAAGGAGAAATACATTTTCTTGAGAGCCGTTTAAGTTGAATTCACAGGAATTTGGGGGTTATTCTTTGCTCTTGAATATTAATTTATTTAAGGACCAAAAATTCAATATAAAATATGGTATAGGTGTGGAAAGTTCAAGATGAAGTAATTTTGTTGAATTTCTATATGCATTTTTTCTAAAAGAAAGAGTGGAATACAGAATGCCAAAGCGCATAGCTTTCTTATAATTGTATTCCACATCTGTGCAACTATACAGCTTGGAGACTAAATATACCTACACAACATCTCAGGCACTTAGCTTAACAGCCTGCTTCTGAAGGCTCTGAACTCCCACGAAGAGAGGGAAAGGATTAACGCAGTCATCAGGGAAAAGGTTGAGGGTGCTGTTGGTGGAAACTTTTAGTGACCCAGAGGACAAACATGTCATTGGACAGTACTGATATGTTGTAGAAAATGGCCTCTGTGGGGATGATGAGCAGTGACTGAGCACCTGGCATACCTTGGCACTGTCTGAGGCCACACCTGTGATTCTGAGGGAGTCGGTTCTTGGTGAGGTAAAACAATCCTGGACGATGGAAAAGTTGACATCAAAAACTGCCATTCTGGGCTGGAATAGTAGTTTATGGCTGCAATACTGTGGGTAATCAAAAGGCAGAGGCAGAAGGACAGCAAGCTAGTTTGAGTTAAAAAAAAAAAAAAAGAAAAGTGCCAGACACTAGCCATTCTCATACTGGTGATAGTAAATTCTAAGAACAGAGGAAGAGGAAGAGCAGGGATTGGCTTATCTCAGCAGTGGTGGCTGTCCTGTGCAACACAAGGGGATCCCATGTTTAAAACTCTTTTAAAAAATGCAACACAAAAAAGAATTAAATAAAACAAAATAAAGTGCTAGGCTCAAAAAAAGTCTCACCTCTAATCCTAGGCTGAGGCAAGATGTTCCAGAATTACAGTTGATCCTGACCTGAAGAGAAAGACCATATATCAACCAACAAGAAAAACACTATTATCTATGTTAAAGCGACCATTTGAATCTTCAGTTTTTCATACTGTAGGTAATTTGGTTAACCTCACAGCTGTCAAGGACAGGGATCTACACACCTCCGCTGTTCAGTGGAAAGGGAGACTCAGGTGCTCTGTCCGCTGCAAGAGAGCAAAGTTCTTAGGAGTAAAAGCTGCAGCTGTAGCTAACTCTACAGGGGCAGCTGGTTTCAGTATCTGCATCCCCCAGCTCTTGCATGCAGGTTAAGCACAGGAAACCGAGCACTAGGGACATGGGAGAGATGGCAGGCCCAGTGGAGACTTTGACTTAGCACTACCATTCCAGGAAAGAATAGCCTGGAAGTCCTACAGCCTTGATTATATGGCTCCAACTCTCTCTGCCCTCCAAATGTGCATGGCAGGTGGGACGGGGAGTAGGGGGTCGCTCAAGTAAATAATCTAGATTCTAGGCCCTGCCTGAAAGGCAAATTAAATAAAGGTTATCAAGGAAGTGGAATCTGCAAGGCCCAGCAGCCGAGGAGAAGTAGAAATTCACATCCTGGGTGTTTACAAAGGGACTCAGCTCCAGAGAGCAAAATCGTTTTGCTTAAAACCTGGATCTGTAGCTAATTCCTTTGGCCAACTGTTTACTTTATGTACCATCAACACTCAAGGAAGACCAAAGGAAAACTGGCTAACTCCTTACCACTGTGAGATGGATGGAAAGATCCAAAGTGCAGCTTCCTCCTGTTGGACTTTATGACTTAAAGGAATTCCTTTGCTGGATTATTCAGTCATCTTCCCCTGCACCCTAAACTCCTGAGGGGAGGAGCTGCCCAAGTCTTCTGGAGATGAGCTCCAAGGCAGAGGGCGTGGCTAAACAAGGGCAGGACTCTGAAGCCCTGCCCACTTCCTACTGAGCTTTCTAAAAGCAGAAGCCAGAGCTGAGGGTTCTTCTGGAATGTACCTTCATCACAGCCTCCAAAGGTCTGGAGCCCTGGCCTCCAGCTGACCTTCGGGACCTGCTTCAGTCTACCACCAGGCCTGTGTTGCCTCCATGTTTGACTGCGTTGAAGGACTTAAGCTCTCAGAACTCTAAAGGAAGTGAACAACATGTTCTCCATTCCCAGAACCGCAGAAGAAACCGAGAAGCCCCTCCTGGTCATCTCAGAAGCCTTTGAGGATCAGGGAGAAGACAATCCAGGTGAATCACATCCAAGGCCTTGCTCTCCTCAGACTACCCCTGTGGAGACCAGCTGGTTTTCGTTCCCTACTGGTTTTCGTGCCTACCAGGACTCAAACAATGATGATTACTTCTGGGTATTGTAGCACCCTTGAGACAGCCTTCAAGCAGAACTCAACAGCACACCCCGGAAAAGGCATCGATTTCCAATTTGGAGCACCAAGTGAGAGTTTTGCCATCTACTAGGAAGTCATGCCTGCTGACCTGATGAAATCCCCAGCAGGCTGTCAGCTGCAGGAACTCAACCCCCAGGGGACTTGCCCAGGTGTGGACCACCTAGTTGCTTGTGAGTTTGACCAGACCATCCAGGAGGAGAGTGAAATGATGCCTGCCTCTGGGTACCAGACCTTGGACTGCAGTCAGATGGCAACCAGAATGGGTGAGCTTTTCCCCTATGGGGGTCAGATGGCAGATCCCATTTATAGCCAGGCTCTCAATCCCAGTCAGCAGATAATTTCCTATTCTGACCACAGTTCTTGTGAATATTGGAGGAAGATTCCACTCAGCAACATGGCCTTCTATGGGGATCACATGGCAGCCACTAGAGGAAACCAGGCTTTATATGAGCATCAAATGACAAACTTCAGCAGTTCTCAGAGAAGCCACACTGGCCAGCTGATCTCTTCCCAAGCTGAGGCTATCTGCAGAGGTCAGAGGTCAGCACCCATTGATGAAAAAGTCTTCCCTCCTCAGGGGAAGTCCTTTAGTGGAGGGGAATTCTCACATCATTCATGTTGTTGTTTGTTCCCAAGGCAACCTCGGGAAATTGCTTCAGTGTCTGCTTTTGTCCAGGGACAGCTTTCACTAGACACTTCAGACCTCAATATCCAGACCCATCCTCTCCAGGAAAAGACTCACACTTTGAAGCCCCACTCCTATACGTTACTGTGAGAAATCTTTTGCAAAGTCTTGTCTCCTCAGATATCACATGAGATCACACACTGGAGAGAAACCTTTCGTGTGTGATGTGCCAGGATGCCAATGGAAATTCCTCTGTTTAGATACGCTGGTCAGATGCAAGAGAAAGCACACTGGTTAGCACCCCTATATGTGTGCCTACTGCTGGTATAGTTTTTCCAGATTGGGTAACTTCAAGCAGCATAAGAAACACTATCTACCTACCTTTATCCAGCACTGCAACCTGACAATCCAGGAACAACACCTTTCCTAATAAAATATTATTTCTCATTATTCACAAATTTGAGTACCTCTACTACATCCTACTGTTATTAAATGACTGATAAAACTTGTGAACATGAAACAGCATATAAGCTAAGAATTAAATATTTTTATAGGTAAGTCTTTTTAATTTATCTATTTCAGGTGCATATAATAAAAAATTTATAATGAAATTTAATTTTATTTTTGAGGCATTTTTTGTTTGTTTGTTTGTTTGTTTGTTCTGTTTTGTTTTTTGAGACAGGGTCTCTGTGTGTTAGCCTTGACTAAATCCCAGCACGCGGGAGGCAGAGGCAGGTGGATTGCTGTGAGAAATTTAATTTTAATTTGCACTAGTGAACTATAAAAATACAAATATTAAGGTGCTGATGCAATTGTTTGTGGGGATGGTGAGTCACATGACAGGTGGAGGGGGATGAGGCAGCCGGAAGCAAGAGTGAGGTTGAGGACCTGTCCAAATCCAGAAAAATCTCATCTTGAGCCCAGCAAGAGTAAGGACCATGCCCTCCCTGCTCTGGGCCCCTATGCCCTGGTACATGTAGCATTTCTGCCGCCACTTCCACCAGCCTTGAGGTAGTCTCTTGTCTGGTGGCCAGGTTTCATGTTAACACTTCCTATTTCCTTATAAGGACATGTCCAGCTAGCATCTGAAAGGATGGATACAGATTAGAAAGGTCAAACATAGTGATAAAAGGTGGTAAGAATTTTGTTGGCCCGTGGACGTCGTGTGATTCTCATAGCATACTCCTGTGCGTCAAGCAGATGTGTACTCTCAGGTCCCCTCTCATTGTCTCCTTGTCTCTCTATGTTTTGTTTTCCCTTGATCTCATGCCAACTTATTAAAGACTTTTTTCTCGACTACAGAGTGTAGGTAATACAACTATTTCTGATTAAAACTGCCGTGAATATGCTCAGGAATCAGGAGAGGCTTGTCTTTAGTGTTCTCCACTGTGGCAAAAAGAAGGTCTGGTTGGACCCCATTGAGAACAATGAAATCTCCAACATTCCGGGGCTGGGTGAAAGGGCAGGCACATGTGCATAGGGAAAAGAAAGACAGCCAAGGCCCACAAGAAGCTCCTGCCTGACTAGGTTGACGCTCCTGAGTCTAAGACAAAGGAAGCCAAGTGCAAACACCTGGAGGAATGCCTCCAGGCCAGCCAAAAAGTAGATCATCAAGTAGGCCAGAGGAAAAGACCAAGAAGTAAATCCTCTTTCGTTTCCACACATAGTGGCATCCCTATGGCCTCACAGGCACCGGTGATTTAAGTGAGCAAGCCTTAAAAAGAAAACCTGCTCACTAATTGAATCATAGTTGCATAGCTTCCCTTGGTGACTTGAGGGGACCCAGGCATCTTGACATTTCATCTGTAGTTGGTTGCCTGCAGAGGCCACATGGGACATGTGTCAGATTTACCTGCTGGTGTCCTAAATGGCTCCATAGAACCTCTGCAGAGCACTTAATCAGATGCATTGTGCAGTGTTTTATAGTATGCCCATAAAGCCACAAGTAACACAGTGTAATAGTCACTAGTAATGAAAGGAACTTTAGAAAATGTGCCACAAACTGATTAAGGAAATGGAGAGGGTAATTCAGAGAAAGGATTAAAGGAGTTAATTATGCACAGCTTGACTGAGCAGAAACTAAAAGGAGAGCTAATGGGCTCTTTGATATTATTTGAAGACACGAAATGTCAAAGAGAAAACAATGTTTTATATGACACAATGAAGTGTCGTTAGAAGAATGAGACTGAATTGAGAATGGGAATATTTAAATGAAGTATTATGAAGGCTTTTGAAACTAAATTTATGAAATTATGAAGTAGTCTTTCCAATATAAAATATGATCTCTCTTACAGAAAAAAAAAAGAATACAAAAAATGCCATTTTTTTGGTTGTAATACGTGTTGGACAGTGTAAATGGCATGTTTCTTTAGTGTTTATTAATTTACAATTTGAACAGCCTTCAATTTCAACAAGAGTCCATTCTGTAATATATGTCCTGAGAAATCCTGTGTCACCTTATGTAAAGCAGGGCTGGAAAATGACTCATTTTGTTTGATTGTTTGAGACAGGGTTTCTCTATATAACCCTGACTGTCCTAGAACTCCCTCTGTAGACCAGGCTGGTCTCGAACTCAGAGATTAGGTTTTCTCTGTCTCCCAATTGCTAAGATTAAAGGTGTGCACCACTGCCCAGCTTTTTTTTAAACTAAAATTTTTATACACTATGTTTTGATCACAGTTTTCCCTCCCTTATCACCTCTCCCAGATCTTCCCCAACTCTCTATGTGTTCAATTCCTTCTCTGTGTCTTTAGAAAAGAGGCCAATATTAAAACAAACAAACAAAGAAAGAAACAGTAAAACAAAACAGTTAAAGATAACAGAAAGCACACATACAAAGACAAAACTCACAAAAACACAAAATTGGAAACTGTAATATATAAGCAAAGACTGGTAAGATTTTCTTTTTAAATGCTGAAACAAAGAAAAATGAGACCAAAAAAAAAAATCTACAAAGATACGACTGAGTTCATCATGTGTTCATTTTTGTCCTATTCACTGCTAGGCATGCGGCGTGCCACTAAGTGTGGTTTGTACACCCAGTGAGGCTCCATTGGGGAAAACTAATTTTTCCTTTGCAAACAGTTGTCAATTGGAGATAGGTTCTTGGTTACAGGTGGGAGCTCTTGTGCATTTCTCCTTCTCTGCTCTGCTTCCCCATCTGGCTTGAACCTGTGTAGTCCCTATGGTTGCTACCACAGTATCTGTGAATTCATACGTCCTGTTGTTAGTGTTGCCCATCCCCTCTGGCGCTAAGTCCTCATCTGCATATTTCCTTCAGTCTTGCAAGGGGTGGAGGATTGAAATGTCCAAAGTCTTTCTCTCTCCTTCTGTTGTCCGTGTGTGTGTGTGTGTGTGTGTGTATTAGTTCCCATCTACTCCAAAGCGAGAGTCATGGTGCTGGCTGAATGGAACATTGATCTATGGACATAGAAGAATATTGTTAGGAGTCATCTTATTGCTGCATTCCTTTTAGCAGAACAGTAGTATTTGGATTTACCCTAGGCCCATGGCCTATCTAGTCTCAGGGTCTTGGCCACCTGAGCAGTGTTAGGCATGGGTTCCATCTTATGCAGTGGCCTTAAATACAGATAGTATTTGGTGACTCCTACAGCATGTTTGTTTGTTTTGAGGCAGGGTTTCTCTGTGTAGCCTTGGCTTTCATGGACTGGCTCTGTAGAATAGGTTGGCCTCAAACTCACAGTGGTCCTCCTGCTTCTGCCTGCCTGAGTGCTGGGATTATAGGCTTGCACTACTGAGCTCAGCTACTCCTTCAACTTGGATGCCATTGTTGCACTGGTGTATCGGGCAGGCAGGTCACTGTTTTAGAGCACAGGGTATGGGCTGGTTGGTGCTTACCTTATCTTGTGGTAGCATGCACGGTACCTTTTAGTAACCAATAGGAGTGAAGGCTCTAGTTAGGAACCAGCTAGATTTCCCAGTATTCAATGAGATAGAAAGTGTTGTCTTCAGTCATAGGGCAGTACCATCAGTTTGTGGAGAGCAACCAATCCATGGGGTCCCTTTGGCCAACCACTCAACTAGATGTAACCCATTTCTAGAACTAGAGTTTTTATTTGGTGTCAAATGCTGTTTAGTTGGGGCATTGTCTCCCCTGTTATGTGGTGATTCCTTTTAGACTCCTTTCATGTGTGTATACACATTAAAAAGCTTCTACATTGGTAGGTTTCCCTATGACCCTTCAAATGGCCTTTTGTATTCGTTGCCCCATTCTGTATTCCGATCCTATCGCTTTTTCCCTCTCTTTATCCATTTAGTCCTCTCATTCTAGTCTTCCCCCTGTCGCTCTATACCTATATCTGTTATTTCACCTTCCTTCTTACCTTCTTCATGAGTCCCTTACTCTATATGTAACCTCTGTGGTTATAAAGATTATAGCATGCTCATTGAAGGCTTAGCCACACATAAGAGAATATATATTATAGTTATCTTTTGGGGGGGTCTGTGTTACCTCACTCAAGATTTTTTTTTTTGAGCTCTATCAATTTAGTTGTAAATTTCACAATTTTGTTCTCTTTTTCCAGATGAGTAATATTTGATTATGTAAATGTACCACATTTTCATGATCCATTCATCTGTCAATGGACATCTAAGCTCTTTCCAATGTCTAGCCATTATGAATAGAATAGCAATGAACATGGCTGAGCAAGTGTCTTTGTAAGAGGATGTAGAGTACCTTGGGTAAATGGCCAAGAATGGTACAGCTTGATCTTGAGTTAGATCTATTCCCATATTCCTGAGGACCTCCCACACTGGTTTCCAAAGTGGCTGCACAAGTTTGCACTCCAACTAGCAATGGATGATCATTCCCCTTGCCGTACATCCCTTATCAAGCTGGGCTCTCATTGTCTTTATTGATTTTGGCCATTCTGATTGGGGTAAGATGAGATCTTAAAGTAGTTATTACCCGCATTTCCCTATTAGCTAAGGGTGTTGATCATTTCTTTGACTGATTTTCAGCCATCTGTGCTTTATCTTTTGAGAACTCTGTTTAGTTCTGTTCCCCGTTTTAAAATTGTTCTATTTGTTTTCCTGACGTCAAGTTCTTTTTAGTTATTTATATCTGTTAGGTATTAACCCTATATTGTAATTGGTAAAGATCTTTCTCCTTGTTTCTTTGTCAGAATGAGGGTGCCTTTTTGCCAGAAAGAACCTTTTCGGTTACGTGAGGTTCCATTTATTAATTTTTATTCATAGTGTCTGTGCTATCAGTGACCTGTTCAGAAACGTATTTCCTGTGCCTATAAGTGTTGGCTTAGATTTTTCTTTTCTTTTTAAAAAAGATTTATTTATTTATTATTATGTATACAGTACTCTGCCTACATGTACTCCTGCAGGCCAGAAGAGGGCTCCATATCACATTACAGATGGTTGTGAGCCACCATGTGGTTGCTGGGAATTGAACTCAGGACCTCTGGAAGAGCAGTCAATGCTCTTAACCGCTGAGCCATCTCTCCAGCCCTGGCTTAGATTTTTCAAAACCCACTTTCTTTAAAGTTCTTAAACACTTCAACCTCATTTCTAACCCTCCAACCAGAGGAAGAGGATAAAGAACGTTAATAGAAAAAAGGAGTTGTGGATGGACCTGTTTAGATGTAGCCTGTGGGCCAATTCCACTCTGTGTTGTCAGGATACTATCAGTCCAGTCCAACAGCCAATACCAAACAGCAACAGGAATCTGTAGTGGTGGCACAGTCCAGCAGACACAGCAAGGCTCTGCGGAATCAGCATGAGTCAGTGGAAGTGGCCAGAGCCATCAGGAGTACCATGAAAAGCTCCCTGGAACACTTTTCTCTACAAAGCAAAGACCAGGGAAGATCAGCAAAGCATTTCAGTGCAATGGCAATGCAGAAAGCCTTGTCCCACTGTCCAAGGTTCTTTTTATACGCCTTCCAACTATAACGCGCCTTCTCACGTGTCTGCTCCCGGTAAAGCATCAGGTGCCCTCTCACAAGACATCTTCCAGGAAAACATCACATCACCTCTCACAAGACAGCTTCCAGAAAAACATCACATGACACAAATGAGTCTTCAAAGAAATCATAAACTTCCACTTCAAATAAACCATAAGCTTCCACTTCAAATAAGTTCAAGACTATTTTCCACTCTCCTATCAGATTCAGTATATCTGGTTTTACGATGAAGTCTTTGAGTTGAGTTTTGTGCAGGGTGATCAGTGTGGATCTATTTGCATTCTTCTACATCCAGACATCCATTTTGACTAGCACCATTTATAGAAGATGCTATCTTTTATTTTTTCAGTGAGTATCTCTGACTTCTTTGTAAATAACTAAGTGTCCATAGGTGTAGGGACTTATATCTGAGTCTTCAATTTGATTCTGTTTATCAAGGTGTCTGTTTATATTCTAATTCTATATTTTTTTGTTTTTGTTTTTGTTTTACTATAGCACTACAGTACAACTTGAAAGTGTAGTGAGTGATACTTCCAGTAGGTCTTTTATTATTCATGGAGAATGACAATGATATTGTTTCATTGGTGAATTTCTGAGAATAATGGAAGCCACTTGATGAGTCCATGCCATTTTCATCCTCTGTGTCATGATGTTTCCATTTTCTGAGAATGTTATCACAGTTCAACAGGAAAACTGTCCAAGCATTACCGAGAAAGCCCAAATCACCACAATACTAACAATAGACCAAATAACACACTTTGAAAACTAGACAAGTAAGAGGAACTTAAATCATCACTTTGACAAAAGCAAGCAGTATCAGAATGTAGGTACTGGTTCCCAATATCAATGTCAGTTTCAGAGGCAAAAAAGAAAGCTTAATAAAGTGGAGTGAAATTCAAAATATCACCATGGAACAAAATTGACAAATATTTGGATGCTGTTTCTGAGATAGCATGATTTCACCCTAAAAATGAGAGAAAAACTAACATAAATATTGAAAACAAGGTAGAGAGTTTTGCCTCTGTGAAAGTGTCCATAGGTGTTAAAACCTTGATTTGGAGGCAGTATCTGCACCATGGCTGTATGGTTTGGGTGCTCTGGCTGTCTTAGCTATCATTCTTTTTAAATTGTCAATATAGGAAGGATCTGGTGCTTAGTGTGGAACTTCTTAAATTTCCTTTCTTTTCTTTTCTTTCCTCCGCACTGAGAAAAGGTATCCATAAGACCAGGCTGCAGGCAACCCTGTCAGGCATTTTCTTAGTTAGCGATCACTGTGGGAAGGCCAAGCTCACTGTAGGTGCTTACACCCGTGGCCAGGTGGTCTGGGTTCTCTGGCTCCATAGGAGATCATCCTGAGCTTGGAAGTAGTGGCACTCACCTTTAATCCCAGAGGAGAGCCAGGTATACAGAGCAAGTTCTAGGCCTGCACAGCGAAACCTTGTCTCAAGAAACTAAAGAAAAAAAAGAAGCCTACAATAGTGTAGTGCTGACAGCCTAAACATTATTAAGTTTGTTTCATTAAAAATCACTAAAACTGTTAGAGTGTTTGGTTAGAAAAAGACACATACTTCACCCAAGGAAGCTTGTAGTCATAATGAGATTTTTGTAACAAAAACAATAGAAATAGAGGGCAATGTATTTTCAAAACTGATGAAGGAAAACACTTCCTAACAGAAAATCCTGAAAGAAGTCCTTCCATAGGATGGATATAATAATTATCTAACAAAGAAAAAAAAAAGAAAGAAATGAAAGTCCTTAAAAAATAAACAGCATATTCTTACATATTAATCACTACCTTCGGTGTAGATTGCTTATATTCCCCAATAAAACATATGGAGGGACTTAATGAAAACATACATCAAGATTCAATTTTCTGTCTGTTTACAAGAGACTTTACTAGTAAGGACACCCATATACTGCAAATGAAGTGATTGAAAAGTAAACCATGCAAACAGAAACTGAGAAAGAGGACAATGGTTTCTATGCCTAAATAAGATGAGACATTAATGGACAAGTTATAAAGGGTTACAAAGAATGTCAGTATATGATAACAGACTATGTGTCTCAGTGGTAGAACATCTGCCTATCATGTTCATGTGCTTAGCTCTCAGTGTGAGTCTTTGCATCATTAATCTCTTCTTCCCTTCATTATACACACATACGCACATTTGACGAGAAGACATAACAATTGTAAGCACACATGTACCAGAATATGCAAGTACATAATTCAATTACCGTTGCATTGATTGAAGGGGAGACAGACTACAATACTATAACAGAAAGTAAACTAACAATACCTGTGTTCAACACTGGAAAGACTATCTAGACAGAAAATGAATAAGAAACATGAATTTGAAATGTCTTTTAGACTAAATGGGCGCAACTGGCATACAGAACACTTAACTAACAATAGCCTAGTGGGCAGTCTTTTTAAATGCACAGGAAATATTCTCCAAGCTAGATTCAGTGTTAGTGTTACGTCAAAAACAAATACTAGAAAATTTAGGAATTTTGAAGACATATTGGGTCCCTTTTTTTGGATCACAATGACATGAAATAGAAGACAATAGAGGAGAAATTTAGAATAATATGTCAGGCCAGGTCCAAAAAGAAAAGAGGTAGCAGTCAACTTTAATGCCTCACAGACATGTAGATCTCTGTGAATTTGAGGCCAGCCATGTCTACATAGTAGTCTAGGCCAGTCAGCCTACATACTGACTTCCCTGTTCCACTCCCACTATACATACATAAACATGAGCATCATATACATACATGCATACACATAAACACATATATGTGTGTGCATGTGAGCATAGACAAAATGCTACTCAAAAGAAAAGGTAAAAATTTGAGTAGAAATAAATGAGACAAAACAAATATTCAGTAACACTAAGCTCATTTAATAAATGATAAAGCTGATTAATGACAAAAGAGAAAAAGACTCTGCAAATAAAGGATGCCGAAAGTTGAAGAGAAGACATTGCAACTGGCCCTGCTGCAGCACAAAGGCTCCTAAAAAAAACCAGTCACTCACCAGCAAATTGGATAACCAGACAAAATGGAAAAACTCAAACACACAAGCCGCAAACATTAAATCATGAGGAAATGGAAAATCTGAGCAGATAAATAACAAGAAAAGAGACTAAATCACTGAATCAGTAGTAAAAATCCTCACATCCAAGGCAAGCCCAGAACTGCTCAGCTTTACTGTTGAGTTCTGCCAAATATTTAGGTAAAACCTACATAAATTCTTTTCAAACACTTCTAAAAACAATGATTTGGAGGATAGCTTTTAAGCCAATTGTGTGAGTCTAGCATTGCTCTGCTATCAAAGACAGACAAAAACAGTATAAGAAAACATTATGGGCCAATTGTTTTGAAGAATATAGATTCAAAAATCTAGAACAAAAATACCAGCAGAGTGAATTCACAAACATTTAAATAGTCATTCCTTATGTCAAGTGATATATTCTAGCAATGTAAGGATAGTTCAACATATGCAAATCAATGTGGTATACCTCATTAAAAATGAGACTAAGGAAATCATATTACCATTTCAATAGATGCACAAGCAAACATTTGGTAGAATACAGCACTCCTCTCCAGATCAACTCCTCTGCAGATTAGATGTAGTGAGATTTACTTCAACACAAAGCTGTACTCTTCAGACAACCTCCTAGGTGGCATCATTTTCAGTGGCAAAATCTGGTGCCTTTTTTTTTTTTTTTAATATTAAAGAAAAGACAAAGGTCCCCACTCTCACCAGTTCTTTTCAGCACAGCCTGAGAACTCCAAGCCTCAGAAGACAATACGGAAAACAAAAGACATCCAATGAAAATGGAAGAAGTTAACCTGTCTCTACTTATAGGTGACATGATTGTTTGCACACAGATAATTCTAATGTGCCACCAAAATTTTCCAAAGCCAAAAATCCAATAAGTTTCAGGATACTGCATTAACATTCACACACACACACACACACACACACACACACACACACACACACACACACACCTTTCTAAAGCATTCCTACTTTTAAAAACGCATCAGATATAGTCAGGTAAAATACCTGTGAACTGAAAATTACAAAACACTGACTAAAGAAAACATGAATAAATAAAACGCTTCCCCATGTTCAGTGATTAGAAGAACAAATGTTGTTTAAACACCCATGCTACACAATGGAATATACAAAGTCACTACAATACATGTCAAAATTCCAGCTTCCTAAATTTCTGGCCTTTTGCCGGTGACACTGGTCAGTGTGTTATGTTGTCACCAATGTTAATAATATACTAGTCACATCCACTTTATGTGAGAATTAAATTAGTCCATACAAAGAGTCATAAAATGCTAAAAAGCCTTTATCAGATGTAGGGTTGGTGAAGATCTTTTCCCGGTCTGTAGGCTGTCGCTTTGTTCTGTTGATAGTGTCTCCTGCCTTATAGAAACTTCTCAGTGTCATGAGGTCCCATTTATTAATTGTTCACCTTAAGGCCTGAGCTGTTGGTGTTCTGTTCAGGAAGTTGTCTCCTGTGCCAATATGTTCCAGGTTCTTCCCCACTTTTCTTCCAACCGATTTAGTGTCTCTGGCTTTTGTTCTTGTTGTTGTTGTTGAGCTCTTTAATCCACTTGGACTTGAGTTTTGTGCATAGCAACAAATATGGGTCTAATTGAATTTTTCTACATGTAGACATCCGGTTAGACCAGCATCATTTGTTGGAGATGCTATCCTTTTTCCATAGAATAGATTTGGCTTCTTTGTCAAAATTCAAGTGACCATATGTGGGTGGATTAATTTCTGGGTCTTCAATTTGATTCCATTGATCAACCAGCCTGTTGCTGTGCCAGTACCATGCTATTTTAATTACTGTTGCTTGAGATCAGGTATGGAGATTTCTCCGGAGAATTTTTTATTGTATAGGATTGTTTTAGCTATTCTGGATTTTTTGTTTTTCCATATGAAGTTGAGAATTTACATTTCAATGTCTTTAAAATATTGTGTAGGTATTTTGATAGGGATTGCATTGAATCTGTAAATTGCTTTTGGTAAGATGACCATTTTTACTATGTTAATTCTCCCAATCCACGAACAAGGGAGATCCCTCCATCTTCTGATGTCATCTTCAATCTCTATCTTTAGAGATTTAAAGTTTTTTTCAAACAAGTCCTTCATCAGAAAGCCAAATAACCCCATTGAGAAATGGGGCTCAGAATTAAACAGAGAATTCTCAACAGAGGAATATTGAATGGCTGAGAAACACTTCAAGAAATGCTCAACATCTTTGCAAATCAAAATGACACTGAGATGCCATCTTACACCCATTAGAATGGCTAAGGTCAAAAATTCAAGTGACACCACATGCTGGCAAGGATGCGGAGAGAGAGGAACACTCCTTCATTGCTGGTGGGAATGCAAACTAGTACAGCCACTTTGGAAATCTATCTGGCATTATCTCAGAAATCTGGGAATACGGCTTCCTTAAGACCCAGCTATTCCACTCCTTGGCATATACCCAGAAAATGCTCCATCACACAAGGACATATGTTCAACCATGTCCATAGCCACCTTATTCATAATAGCCAGAACCTGGAAACAGCCTAAATGTCCCTCAATTGAAGAATGGATAAAGAAACTGTGGTCCTCTCCTCTGAGAAGCATGGGAGAATGGCAAAGTTGAAGGATCCGGAGGATCCTAGAAACCTACAAGAAGAAGATTATGGTAGGCAGATTTGGGCCCAGGGGTTCTGCTCAAACTATGGCACCAGTCAAGGACAATACAGGCTGTAAACTTCAAACCCCTACCCAGATCTAGCCAATGGACAGGACATTCTCCACGGTTGAGTGGAGAGTGGAGTCTGACTTTCACACGTACTCTGGTGCCTCATATTTGACCATGACTCCTGGATGGGGAGACCTGGTGGCACTCAGAGGAAGGATAGCAGGCTACCAAGAAGAGACTTGATACCCTATGAGCATATACAGGGGGAGGAGGTCCCCCTCAGTCACAGTCATAGGGGAGGGGAGTAAGGGAAAAATGGGAGGGAGGGAGGAATGGGAGGATACAAGGGAGGGGATAACCATTGAGATGTAATATGAATAAATTAATAAAAAATTTTTAAAAAAGAAACTGTGGTACATTTACACTATGGAATACTACTCAGCTATTAAAAACAAGGAATTCCCAAAATTTGTGGACAAATGGATGGAACTAGAAATGATCATAATGAGTGAGTTAACCAAGAAGCAGAAAGATTCACATGGTATATAATAACTTTTTAGTGGGCACTAGCCCAAAAGGCATGCCCCACTGGGACTCTAGGTAAGACAAATATAGGAGATGGGGAAATAGAAGGACCCAGAAGATGCTAGAAACCTACAAGAAGAACATTGTGATGGGTGGATCAGGGCCCAGGGTTCTCTGCTCAAACTATTGCACTAACCAAGGATAATACATGTAGTAAACATTGAACCCCTACTCTGATCTAGCCAATGGTCAAGACATTCTCCACAGTTATGTGGGAAGCGGGGACTCACTCTGATATGAACTCTGGTGCCCCATATTTGACCACCTCCTCTGGGTGAGGAGGCCTGAGGGCATGCAAAGAAAGAATAAGCAAGCTACCAAGATGAGATTTGATAGCCTACGACCATATAATGGAGGAGGAGGTCCCCCTTGGTCTTAGACCTAGGAGAGGGGAATAGGGTGAAAGCAGGAGGGAGGGAAGAATGGGAGGATACAAGTGATAGGATAACAATTGAGTTGTAATCTGAATAAATTGATAAAAAAATTTAAAATTCTAAAAAGCACCTTAACCATCATGGAGGAATTCAAGATCATCTTAATATATTTGAAAACCTCAAGACCGCACCATGTGGAATGCAGCACTGATCAGATTTGAGTCTGAGCTTTTTCTCTTAGCTAAATGTATACCCTTAGGAAAATTAACTCTCCCTCCACCCATTTAAAGACAGGGGAAGTTATACCACCAAAGCTACCTGTTCTCCTGTTACTTTTCATCTTCAAGTATTTCTATCCTGATGCTGTCTGTATTGCTTGAGGGTGTAGCTGTGTGGATCACCCATCCTTGTTTGACTCTCAGGCTCAGGCTAACAATAAGAGGCACCAGTGGGAAACTGAAGATGGGAGAAGGGAGAAAGGACCAGACCACCTTCCTGGTTTCAGGTCTTGTCTATACTTCCAAAGGAGGCTGGAGGGCCTCCTTTCTGGTCTTTCAGACTCCTGTAGCTGGGCATAGCCCTTCTCCTGTAGCCAGGGATAGCCCTTCTCTTGTAGCTGGGCATAGCCCTTCTCCTGTAGCTGGGCATAACCCTTCTCCTGTAGCTGGGGATAGCCCTTCTCCTAGAGCCAGGAATAGCCCTTCTCTTGTAGCTGGGGATAGCCCTTCTCCTGTAGCTAGGCATAGCCTTTCTCTTGTAGCTGGGGATAGCCCTTCTCCTGTAGCTAGGCATAGCCCTTCTCCTGTAGCTGGGGATAGCCCTTGAGGCTTCTGAGCACCTCTTGGATTGTCATCCTCTGATTTAGGAATCTCACATCTTTCTTCTTCCTCAAACATTTTTCATTCCTTTCCAATAGTTGGATTATGTCACTGTCACTTATTTTTCCAACACATTAATCTGTATAATAAATTCCTTAGAATGGATTTGGTATTTATAACTGGATTGTGTTACTGTCATTTATTTTTCCAACAAATTAATCTATATAATAAATTCCTTAGTATGGATTTGGTATTTATAACTGGACCCTGAACTTTTAAAAGATTCATTTTTTAGGGTTGCTCTAGGCATCAAATAATGGTATGTAAAGCTCTTACCCCAGTGCCTGACACGAAGCAAGTGTGCAGGGAATGTCTTCTGATGAGATCTGGAGCCCACTTGTGGAACTCAGCGTGTGGTTGTTTGGGTAGGTGATGGGAATGACTAACTAGAGCAAGTGCAGACAGAGGAACAGAGGATGGGGACGGGAGTATGGCCGCTCGCTCAGTTGGTGGTGTACAAATCTGTGCTGCACGACAGATGAGATAGTAAATCCCACCAGTAGGAGGTGGAGGGGGCATGAGGAAGTGGGTGTGTGTGTGAAATGAGCAAAGCTCAATGACACATAAGTATGGAAATATCATAGTGAGACCTGAAAAACTAAAAGGAAGATCCCATTCTTCTCTTTGCAGCAGATAGATTCTACCTGGGACTGGGAACAGTCTATGTGCAGTCACAAACCCTCCATGCTTTCAAAAACACCATTTTGCACATTAAAATAACATGCACTTATTTCACAGGCCACCCAAAGTGTCACCTAATGTTTATGAAAGGGTCTTTTGCTAACATGCTCTTAGTATAGGCAAATATATTGTATAAAAGCATTTAACAGAGGAGTAAAACTCAAGTGTAAATGAAGCTACAAGTAAGAAAACAAAACTGAGCCACCGCATGCAGTGGTGCACATCTGGATTCCCAGCACTCAGGCAGGCAGATCTCGGTGGTTCGAGGCCAGCCTGGACTACAAGGTGAGACCAGGACAGCCAAAGCTACACAGGGAAACCCTGTCTTGAAAAAAAACAAACCCAAACAAAAACAGAAACAAGCAAACAAACAAAAAGAAAAGAAAAAGAAAGAAAAAGGAGAAAGCAAAGGAAAGGAAAAAAACCTGAGAGAATTAGATCAAAGAAGTATCCATCACTACCTCACGTCCTGCAGTTCGGTATTGTCTTGTTTCTTGACAGTGACACACTGTTCTGCATATGACTCTCAGTGTTGACTTTTACATTTATTTCTTTCACATTTACTTTTGTCTACTCAATGGTCATAACCCTGACAGAAGTAAGATTTAAAGGTTTACGTCACCCACGTCAGTGCCTACCTGTGGAACTCTTATGAAGATTTAGTTTTCTAGAATGAAAATTGTGTGAAAATTAAGTGTTTCCGCCATTTCTTTCTGTTTGATAGGACTCCTCACACCAACCTGGCCCCTACCCCAGGTCATTTCCACTTGCTTCATACCTGAAGGTGGAGTTTGGAATTCTGCACTTGTCATTTTCTAGTAAAGTGACCTTGAAGGAACAGCAGAAACTTGCTATACTTGTTTTACCAGATTAAAATGAAAGATAGTCTATTGCACAAAATTAGGATGGGAGTAAAATAATTCGTGAGAAGTGCTCCAACCATCTTCAATAAATTGGACTGTTATTTATAGCACTCAGTGTTATACAGTCAGTATTTCTTTTTTTTTTTCATTTATTTATTATTTATTTATAACAGTATTTCTAAGAAAAAAGTTATTTTATTTATTATTGAGTATTGACGTTCACGGTAAATATTAGGAGCATTTTCTTTGCTTGAAATACTATGCTAGACACTGGTGAATAAAATAGAAATGATGTCTTTCTATGCAGCACAGAATCTAGTAGGTGATACACAAAGGGCAATTCTTGATTAATGATTATGATTATGTTTTGCTTTTGAGTCATTTGTCGCCATGTGTAGCAGTCGCAAATTCCTCCCTCAGAAAGGCATTATTGCCTTTAAAGTATTTCAGAGTCTCTCTTTGGCTGTCTTCTGCCCCGTCCTTCATCCGGCTCTTAGTCACTTTGTGCCCATGAAGCACAAGCTTTCCAGTTAGCGTCTGTGCTGTAGTATTTTCTCCTTTACTCTCTTCCTTTAAACACTGCTTTCATCTCATCACTGCCCTGCTCAGTAACTCGAAATAGCTCACACAATCCTCCTCTGTCAAGTCCAACGTCACCTGCTAACTTACAAGTGTACCCACCATTTGTCCCCAGCCTAAGGCGTCTTCAAAGGACACAGCAGCTGGAAGGAGGACCTCTGCAGCCTTTATCCCTATTTTCACAAAAATGGCTAACTAATGAGTGTGTAAGGTGTGCTAGGTATTACACTAATGTTGTGTATAACTCATCTTGGTTAAATCAAGGCTCTTCTTAGCAATATCTTGCTTTAAAAATGAGAAGGCAGACTAAGAAAGATTAAGGACTCAAACGTCTAAACTCAGATTGTTCTCTACTTCCTGTTCCTTTTTGGTGAGCCTTCAGCCCATGCTAGCCATATGATCTCCAATATCTTCCTCAGTTTAACCAAGCCACCCATTTTGACTCTCTCCATGATCTGAGTTTTCACGTCCGATCTCATGGAACTAACTCCCTCTGTCTTTGTTGACTTCCTTTACATTTGAACTGAGGTTTTGAATCACCCTAACACTTATATTCTGTGTCATGCATGCCAGTCTTGTCATGGTCACTTCCTAGGTGCCTCCTTATATCATTTCACACTCCCACAGATGAATTTCATCACTAGCGGGCATCAGGCAATTGCTCATGAACAATAAATTTATTTTCAGTATGAAATCCAAACAAAAACTTCTTGTGGGTTCTCATTAAGGGGCATTGGTTAGAGGCATGAGCAATATTCTTATCAGTTTCATTACAGAGGTTTCAATAAAGAGTTTCAGAAGAGCTCTGCTTACAGTGATGTGCAGTCTAGCCAGTGACATCATTTGCAACAAAGTGGAATTCAGTAAGAACAGTTCTTCATGTGGGGACCAGGGCAATCCTGATGAATTTGACCCTAGGAAACGTGAAGGAAAAGGGTCGAAGGACTGACACTCATAAGGTCCTCTTATAAAGCTTGATTACAGTAGTCTTGACACTAAGATCCTGAAGTGTAGAGCTGGCTTCAACCCAGGGGATCAAATATGGGAGGTCTTTTTTTCAGCTGTGTGGCAGACTCCTTCTGGAATTTAGAAGTTGTGCTATTTCTAGGCTAAAATGAATTTTTTTTCCCTGATGGGAATCAGAGAGGGCCTCAGCAAATTGGCCTGGAATTCTATATCTGAATTCCTGTTTTGGCTAGAAACAGGACTAGTCATGAAACAGAAGCAATGGGGGGAGCCATTTGCATAAGGTTTTGGGAGGGTGGTGTGAGTGTGGACCAGCTTGGTGGAGCTAGAGGGGTCCTGAGACACACCTCATCTCAGGCTTAGTGAGGATGGGGTGGGGATAGATTTGCACTGATCTTTGCTCTCACTAGCATTGCAGTTGTCCTCTGTATGTGCAACAGAATCTCGGAAGAGTACCAGTCCATCCCAGAACCTACTGAATAGGTACCGACTCTAAGGGTCCTGGGCAGATACATGCTTAATAAACTCCAAGGGTCATATTTCTGTAGACTAAAATTTATAAACCTTTGGATCAGGGGCTCAATGGGACCAAATACAAGTTTCACACTGAAGTGTCTGCTCTGAGACTGACCTGGAGCTGGAGTTAGACCCAGAGCAACTTCAGTGAGTCTTACAGGGTTAGGCACCATTAAATTTTTTATGAAATGGGATGATGAAGTGTCATGGGACAAGTCATTGAATTTTAAAACAGGATTTTTATGAGAGAACATAGACAGAGAAATTTAGAAAGTCCTCTTAATAATGGAAGCAGGTACAAATTTAATGAAGGGAGATTTTAATATGAGTGAGCAGCACGTCCTGCCTTTTACACTCCCATGAAGGGCATCTGGGAATGGAAATCTAATGTCACTGCATGTGGCTAGGGAAATAATACCTTGGCAGGACAGGAAGACAGACAGATTAGGTTGCCATAATAAGAAAAGTGGCTGGATGCTCAGACTCTACAACGTTCTCCCGACTCCGGATATGGCTTACCAGTATCAGCATTTCCCTTGGTCTAGATGGGATCTATGTTACCAAAGGCAAGCTTTGGTTAGACTGAAAAGCAGGTGTTTTGACTGCAACTTTGTGCAGCTGCCTCTACGATGGGGAAGAGTCCAGCCCACACTGCTGTTTGTTGTGTGATGGCTTCATTTGTTTATTGTAGTGATTTTAAAGAGAGAAAGAAAAGAATTGGAGATAAGGCTTAAACCAAAGCAATCAGGCAGCTTCAATAATGAAATGCTACACAGGCTTTTGCATTAGGAAATCTATGCAATCCCGCTGCTAATGCTCTTCTCCCTATAGGGATTCATCCAGCCTATTTTATCAGCTCAGTGGGGTTTAATGCCTCTCTACTCTGAAGGGTAAAAAGGGGAATTGTCACCAAGGTAATGAGAACCGCCCCTCCCATGCTTTGTGGGGGTATTTTATTAAAAGCATGTTGCTTCGGTCTTATATGCCAGTTGCAATGTGCGAATATAAAATGCCAGGATAGCTCTCAAGGGAAACATTTTCTTGTGTGCTAATTTCAAATTCCTCAAACAGCACGCAGTCAGGTGTGATGTTAATATTTCGCATCTTTGCTACCTGAGCATTTCATAAAAGCGCTGGTTGGTGCAGTAAAGAATCAGCCCAAGACAGGGGGTTTGTGTTGACTTCCTTTCTAACCCTTCCTTTACCTTCCCGTGATTTCACACTGTCAGTGTTTTCTTATACCTTTAGGGCATAGAGAATTCTAATTAGTGTGTCTACCGTGAATGGGCAAGTAGTCTCTTTCCTGTTAACAATCACACTTGGCTTTTAATAAATTAACTACTTGCTTGTAGTGTTTTCACATTTTACTTCTATTCTCTGAAAACTTTAACCCACTTTTTTTTTTTTTTTTTTTTTTTGGTGAACTTTTCTATCAGTTCCATTTCATTAGCATTTTAGTCCCCAGCTCATCTCCCTAATTCTTCCCGAACTTTAAACTCTACGGCAATTAATTCCACCCCAGCATGTTGGCTAGTGGAGAAGATAGACTTGTGAAAAGCAATGTGGATACCATGTAACAAGGCTAATGACAGAGGTGGTTGAGAAGAGATGTAATTGGGGAAAGTAGTATTTGATTTGGATTTATCAGATCTTGATGGAATGGCTCTCACGCCAAGGAAAGAGAGAGATAAGCACGGGAGTATGAAGTTTTGGAAGAACAGAGCTTTCAGCAGTATTTTGGAGCCAGGCTGGCAGGTCAGTGCCCACAAAGTAGGTTGAAGGTCAAAAGATACAGCTGAAAGTGTGGTGCTTCTATTGTAAAGGGCCTCCCATTTGCACAGGTGGGCCAGGCTCTTGCCTCTATTTGTCACTGGTGGCTGGGAGATCAGTTAAGAGTTTGTGGCAGGAGTCTCCAGCATGTGTGAGACTGAACCGCTGGCTTGAACAAACACTGCTACCGTGATTGGCCATTTGAGGCGGAGGGCAATGAAGGGTGCAGTGAACCTAAGCATTCTAACTTAGAGGTCAGTTGACGCATGTCAACACTGATAAGGTATATGTGGGATAAGGTCGTGTTTTAAGGACGAGAAGTGAATTATGGAATGGTGCATACCTCTGGTTGTCTAAATATATATATATATACACACACACACACACACACAGTTAGGCATTATCTGTTTAGTTAGTAAAGGGACCTTTAGCTTAGGAGGAAAGTTTAGACAGGAGATGGGGATTTCGAAGTATGCGGACTTAATATTGGCTAGTCTGATTCATGACATTCGATGCTATTAATATACACTACACGTGGCATGTCAATACAGAGGTGGATTATTTAGAGATTGCTTTCTAATAAGGCATAGGTGCTCCTACTCCGGCTGCTTGTGGCATATCTACTGTGTAGTATATTTGCCTTGCTATACTTTTTCAGCCTAAATGACGTTTAAGCCTACTGCGTTATCTTTGCTCAGCATCATCACATTGAGCATTCAGTGAGGTGAAGCGGATGAAGCTTGAGGCCATGCCACTCACTAGGGCTCTCTTCTTGCCTCTCAAAAACAGTGTAATTGCCTACCTGGCCTCCTCATCACTTAGGTTTAATCATACAACTAGCTATTAGTTCTTGAATTAAGGAGAGAGAAGCGATACCATTTTGAGGCAGAAGGTTTAAAAGTCGCATCAGCCTTGGAGGTATCAATCCAGATCGACCAGGTTTTTTCGCATGACAGTAATAAGTAGAGTTCCCATATGACCCATTTTAGAGTTAGTGAAAAATTACATTTTTTTTTCTGTATTGAGTTACTGTCCTGGTTGGTTTTTCAACCGGACACAAGCTATAGTTATTGGGGGAAATCCCAATTGAGAAAGTGCCTCCAACAGATTGGCCTATAGGCAAGCCCTGGGAAGTTTTCGGCATTTATTATTGACACGAAAAGGCCAGCTCTAGTCTAAGAGGTGCTAGCTCTGGCCAGGTGGTTCTGGTAGGCATAAAAAAAGACAGCTGAATGTGATCCTGGGGAGTAAAGCAATAAGTAGCAATCTAATCGGTAAAAAGCTAGCCAAACACAAGTCATATCACCTGACTCTCTAGTTAACTACCCACAAGCACCTTTCAGAGCTTCTCTGAGGCCCAGAGTCTCCCTTTGAGGATGGTCATAATATGTCCTCACCAGGACACTACCCTCCTCTTTGTCATATTGACATTTTTTTGTTTGTTTTTGTTTTTGTGTTTTGTTTTTGAGACAAGGTTTCTCTGTGTAGCCCTGGCTGTCCTGGATGCACTTTGTAGATAAAGCTGGCCTCAAACACATAGAGATCTGCCTGCCTCTGTGCCCTTGAGTGCTGGGATTACAGGCATGCACCACCAGACCCGGTCCTATTGAATTTTTAATGTGATGATGCTGAGCCAAGATATATTTGTCTGAACTTGGTGGGCATTCGTAGAGAAAGCAATGAAAATGCTTTGTGAATAGCAGCCTTTGCATTGCTGCTCCCTGCTCCTGTTTCAGACAGTTGCTCAGTGTTAGTGTGTTGATTTTATGATGCCAATTCCTCTCAAATCTGCAATGTACTTAATCTTCCTGGACAAGTTGTCTAAATATTTATCTGAGTCCCTACTAAAAGAGAAACACAAGCAAGCGCCAATGACAGGATGGGGCAGTATGTCAGTAGAGGCCTTCTCAGGTATTCCTTTTCTCAGTAGACCATCATTAGTCAGTTGCACAGATCAGTTAATCCTTGTCATAAGCCAGACTCGCATGTTGGCACTGACAATATAGGCTTTTTATATGAGGTTTCATATAAAAGGATTACTTAGCCTGTCACCTTGCTAAGACTGCATTTGAGAGACTCAAAAAGCTTCTCAAATATTTGTAACCTATTGGATTAGTGTTTTTGCTTTTTCCTTATCAAGAAATATTCTGAAGCCCACAGTTTCTCAACCATTCTCTTTGCTTACAGTAGAATCCTATGGTACCTATTATGTCCTATGGATTTATATCCTATGGTATCTATTATACCCTATGGTATCCATTATATCCTATGGATTATATCCTATGGTATCTATCACTCTGCCATGTCTGCTTAAATCATCTCACTTAAAACTTCAGCAGGGTCTGGAGAAAAGGCTCAGCAAGTAATAGCACTGGTTGCTCTCCCAGAATACCTGCATTCAATTATCAGCAACCAGAGACAACTCTAGTTCCAGGAGATCTGATGTTCTCTTCTGGCCTCATTGGAAATCAGGCATAGATATGTATTCAGGTAAAAATATTATACACATAAAATGACAATTAAAACAATAAAAATAAGAGAATAAAACTCTCCACTGGTTCCACAAGACCATAGCCCACAGGATAAAATATATGGATATATGGAAAACCCTGTCCATTCTAATAGAACATTGAAATCTAAATTTACATAAGAACAAACTTTTAATAAACCCTAGACAGATATAGTTGGAAAATATAACTCTTAGGAAATAGAAGAAGAGATTATAAGAGTGAGGTTCAATAAGTTCATTTTGAGAAACAAAATTGATTGGTATTTTGAAGTGATTATTATTTGAGAATAATGGCACTGGCTACCATAGAAAGGGGAACAAGATTGGACATGGTACCACACTCCTGAACTCTCAGGAAGCTAGGAAGCTGAGACAGGAGGATTGATGCGAGTTTGCAGCCGGCTTGTTTATATAGAGAATTCCAAGTCACCCAGGCCTATATAGTGAGACCCTTTTCTCAAATACATAGCTAAAGATAGAAGGGGTGGGGTTAGTTAATGAAGCAGATGCATATATAGAAAAGAAAGGATTGCCTTCAGAATTAGGACAGTAAAAAGGAGGAAAGGAACTCAACTTCCTGTGTCTGGTTGGGAAAGAAAGTATATTGTTTTCCAGTGTGGTATATGTTAGAGATATGCTCAGGTTCTGAACAGATTTAAGTAGATTTATAAATATACCCACAATAGCCCATGGATCACAGGGCACATCATAGGAATATAGCGATAGCCTTTGAGGGGAGCTTTAGGTAACCTGCATTCTGAGAGGGAGCACGTATCACATGGTTCAAGAGCCTCAGCAAGTTTAGGCACTTCTTTATTCTTGTTCCCATGGTACAGCTTCTCCGAGAACAAATAGCCATGGAATTGACTGGAATCCCAAACTACGGGATCAACTGCATGCAGACGCCATTGAAACACCAGTTAGAAGAATTCTAAGACTTTTAGGGAGTTAGTCCACAACTTCCTTTTTCCATGAAGGGTTAGACAATGTTGGAATGCATAGTCCTAATAATGTTCAGAGTCCTGCCCCTCAGTTGAGGTGACATGTCACTATGTCTTTTCCCCTAGGTAGCCAGATTAATTGGAAAAAAGGAGGAATATGTGCACTGGGGCTGTGGCTCACCTGCTACTGTGGGGCTATTTCCCATCATCCCTCATTAGCACCCTGTGGTGGCCCCCCACACAATCTGTGTGATGGCCTTTAAAAATGACAAAGTGTACTTCTTAGGTGGGGAGATTTAGCTGGCAATTAAAGAGGCATCCTAGGATTTTTTTTTTTTTTTTAAGTAACGGCAACTTCATGATTTTATTTTCCTAACATCTGTTCTATTCAAGCCAAGCCTACTGGGGTGATGTTCATGGAGACAATTCAGTAGTTTCCTAGCAACCAAGTTTCCTGTGGTTTCCTTGGTTATGAGCAATGACATAACTCTTGTGGGCAACTTCAAAAGCACAGAAGAAAGCCCTCCTGACGAATGAGCTCCCAAAAATTTCAGGTGGCTGCTTGCTGAGTGTCTATAGAGGATAAAATGTCTTCTTGTGGGCATTAATAATACTAGTAAATGATCATGTGGATATTTTTTGACCATATGTTTAATTTTATATACTTTTTAAGGCCTTTGTCATAATACTTGGTCTTTTGGGCTTTTTGTTTGGTTTGGTTTTTTTTTTTTTTCCTGAAATGACATCATATCTCTTATCTTCTAATGAGCTTCTATCTTTAGTTGTAGCCAGCAGATTTAAAATGTAGACTCTTGAAAATTGCAAGACAGATTACTCATGAAGATGGGAGAGGTCGAGTTGTTCAAGAAAAGGGCTTCATGATACTATGATGTCGCTGCTCACCAAGCATATCTTGGAGACTTTGATGGCACTGAGGAGGAATTCTGCTTAAGACCATTAAGCAATTATTAACTCTTTTTTTATTAACTCTTTATAATAGCTATAGAAATATTTGGATGTAAACTTAATCTAACAGGCGAAAGCTATAAAGCTGGAGTACAGAAAGTGGAAGTGAGCATTGGAGAATATATCTCAAACAGTGGAGAACGATCCATACAGGGGCCTTAGAGGTCAGACTGAACATTTAGCAGAACAACCTGGAGAGAAAAATTCAAAACATCAGTAGAGTTGTGTCTTAGGACTGATGGCACGGAGACGTCCCTTCTCTGAAAGGCTCAGCACCACAAGAACTTTGGGATTATCTGGATTTGGGAATATTCGCATACACATGTCGAGGCATCTCTGGGATACCCGACACTCAAGTTTTTTTTCTACTTTGTATGCACGACCTGTGGGCAATATGATACACTATTTTTAGTGCACTTGTGCTTTTTCATCAGTGTATTACATAAGCTTGGATGAGGAATTTTTTTTTTATTTGTTCTTCATCTCAGAGCTTAAAATGCTTTAGATATTGGAGTGTTTTGGAATTCTAACTTTCTAGTTAAATATCTTCAATCTATATTAAGGTACTTAAAATTATCTAAGCACTTGGTTTGAGGTGGCAGTTGTTGGATGACTGGGAGTGGACGAAGAACACAACTCCCAGTGTGAATGTGTATTTAGATAGACCATACTGGTGAATGGTCTGATTGGCATCTTGGTTGCTGTGTTAATGCACCTACTGAAATACCAACTGGGAGGGAAATGGTTTATTTAAGCTTAAAGGTTACAAGGAATTATCCAGGGAAGCCAAGGCAGGAGCCCAAGAAGGGAGCCTGAAGGCAGGAACGAGAGAAACATTGCTTCCTGGCTTGCTCTCCCTGGATTGCTCAGTTTGCTTTCTTATATAACCTATACTCATCTGCACAGGGGTAGCACCTCCTACAGAGGGCTGGACCCTCCTACGCCAATCACTAATCAAGACAATGCCCTACAGGCATTCCTACACACCAATTTGATGGAGGCGCCTACTCAGTGGAGAGCTTCTCTTCCCAGGTGACTCTAGTCCATGCCAAGTTGACAAAAACTAACCATCAGAGTGGGCAAAGGCCCAGCACAGGGAATACTGGAGGCTAAATAGCAGCATCAATAATCTAGGCAGAGACACTGGAAGCCTATGGCCTAGAGCCAGGCATAGAGCTTGGGAACAGAGGAAAGAGAAGAAAACAGCATTTATTGAAGATGATTTGACAGCAGATACTTTATAGATAGCCAACCTTTCAGGAAGGTAGGTATTATCTTCTCCCTTTTTATAATACTAAGCGGCTAAGGAAAAGATACTATATATTTAAAGATACTATAAATAAAACATTCTGGATAACATTATACCAGCGAGGCAGATTGAGATCTAGGAACTTAGTTCAGCTCTAAAAGTGGCTCTTTTTTTTTTTTCTGTGTAACACATCATATTTTTTAACTGTTCTGTGAGGCAGTTTGAGCAACAGTCTTTTTTATTGAGATGGCCTCAGCTATGAAGATGGCTGTCCTTTGACAACTAGGGGTTCCTGGAAATGGACAACACTAAATTTAGGTCAGCTGGAGTAAATGCTTTTTTTTTGTCACTATTTGTAATAGAAATACCTATTTATGCATTTGTTCAGCTGACTATTGCCTTATCTTTGAAACTGCATGCCTAACAACCACTTTGAAATTGATGGACTTGGATTTTGACATATTTATTTCTGCATCCAGATGAGAAGAAACAAAACAGTTCACACTCCCAATATTAAATGATGAGAACTAGGGGCCCAGAAGTCATTTAGACCTCTGGTGCTCATTCATTTATTCCATAAGGTTTCAATAGAAATTCCCCTCTATGCCAGGTACAATTCTAAATAGCACAGAAGTTCCACTGAACAACACCCTTGACATTGTGGGGAACAGACAGAATGCACCCTATGATGACTTAGAATACACCCATACTCTGAGAATGAGAAAGGACATAAAGTTAAGTAAATGAAAGAGAAAAATAAGAGTGAGCCAGGAAAGGCATTCTAGGGACTAAGATAAAAATCAAAGAGTAGGGAAATGGCTAAGAGATGCTTCCCAAAGAAAGACAGCTCAAAACAGAAGGCACAGAAAGCTGAAAGATTTTGAACATCACCACAGGACTGGGAGATTGAAAGAATGATACACCTAAGGTTTAATAAAAGCAGTGGTTAGTGATTTTTCATGCTAATAAGTGAGTTTCCTGTCATTGCTAAAAGAAGAGATGTTCAAACAAGTTCCTGAAGTTGAATCCACAGGAATCCAAATCTGAGCTTGTTTAATTGGACAGCTGATAGGAAAGTAATTTCAGCAATAGCACTCGGTTGGTAAATCATTCTCATGACCGAAAGACTTGGAGGATTATTTCAGAGCTGTGTAAGGATGGCTGAGTGAAGGTGGTCTTCTGTGGCTGAGTAGCATCTCACCACTTTGCAAGCACTAAATTTTGGAATTTGAAGCCATCACTGAGCTAACCTGGAGTTCCGTGATAATGATAAACATTTATGGACCTGGATATCACTCAGAATGTCTCAATTACAGGAGCACAGCTTGTTCTTATACCCTGTGCGCAAGTTGGAGGTTGGAGAGGGAGACACGTGGTGGGCGGTGCTGGATTTTCTAAGTCTTGAAGGTCACAGACTATTAGGTAATGAATTGATGTGGTAGGACTCCAGGGCTGTTGTGTTTAGATAGAATAGGGGACTGAGCCTAAATGGCAATACAGATTTCCCCAAGTCTAGCCAAACAAGGTGGAGGTGGCTGAAGTGTTGTCCAGTATCACACCGGATTCAGATGTCTTCGTTACTACTCTGGACTTCATGGCATCGTTAGCTTTCCGAAACATCTACTTTTTAAATTTATTTTTTATTTTTTATTTTATTTATTTATTATTTATTTAATTTTTAAATTTTATTAATTTATTCATATTACATCTCAATTGTTAGCCCACCCTTGTATCCTCCCATTCCTCCCTCCCTCCCACTTTCCCCCTATTCCCCTCCCCTATGACTGTGACTGAGGGGACCTCCACCCCCTGTATATGCTCGTAGGGTATCAAGTCTCTTCTTGGTAGCCTGCTATCCTTCCTCTGAGTGCCACCAGGTCTCTCTGTCAAGAGGACATGGAAGCCTTCACTTACCAGGAAAGTGGGTCAGAAGGGAGGACATCCTATTGAGACGTCAGATGAGAGAAGCCTGGGAGAATAGGGAAATAGAAGGATCCAGAGGGTCCTAGAAATATAAAGAAGAACAGTATGACAGGCGGATCTGGGCCCAGGGGTCCTGCTCAAACTATGACACCAGCCAAGGACAATACAGGAAGTAAACTTCAAACCCCTACCCAGATCTAGCCGATGAAAAGGATGTTCTCCACCACTGAGTGGGGACTGACGTTCACACAAACTCTGGTGCCCCATTTTTTCTGAAACATCCACTTTAAGCTTCAGAGCGAGGGGTAATGCTGTTCAATGGAATTTTCCCTTTGAACGAATAGAGTCTTCTGTGCCTTGTACACTGCAATCTGGAGGAAGCTACTTAACTTCTCTAAGACTTGTTTGCTCATGTGCAGAGTGGGTACACATCCTTGCCAAAATATATAGTTAAGAGAAAGGAATGGTGTAGAGTGTCCGATACAGAAGGGAGAGTATACAGGGCAATCATGTGAGCAGCTGCTCCAGGGTAGCAAAGAAAGTCAGCTCATCTCATGGTTAACAGTACAAAGTCCAAAGCCCACGACACAGATCAAGTGAGTCATCTTTCTTGCATCAAATGCATAAAGGACTGAGTAATGTGAAAACTCACAGAAAACCAGTAAGTCAATTTTTCTGTATGATCTGCAATATTACTTACTATAGTTGATTTTTGAACTTTGAGATTGGGTTATATACATAATATATATATATATATATATATATATGCAAACACATACACACATCACAGGTATTGTTTAACTCTTGTTTTTTATATTACTTCCATATCCTTGGGCTTTGTCTCCAAGGTATGTGAGGACAGGCTTATTACATTAGCAAATACACAAATCAGCTATCACAACTGATGCTGTTTTAAAGTCTGCTAACATTTGCTCTATAATCCTCCAGGGTTTTGCAAATAGATATTAGTCACCTAACTATTGCCATCATCATAAGGACAATCCTATTCAAAATGGCATGCATCTGCTGATCTTTGACATTTGGCCATCTCTAGTTAAGTTGTGGCATAAGTATAAAAACACATTCAGTTTATACATTCAATAATAACCTTTGCCTTATATTGACCATATTGTGATGTATTAAATAAAAATGACCTCATTCGTCTCTTTTTGAGTGTGTAGTAGAATATTTAAGTTGTATACATGGCTGGCATCACATTTCTATTGAACAACTTTTATGTAGAATATTGTTTTCATATCTAAAAATTCCTCTCCTGCCACCTTCTAGCCAGTCTCCTTCCATGACCTAAGCCCTTGGCAGCAACAGATATTCTTCTTTCACTGCAAATTTTCTAGAGCTTCAAGTAGTGCAGTCTTCTGTTTCTTTCTTTTTCCACTTGGCATAACTTTCTAAGATTCATCCATTTACTGTTTTTATATGCATTTATCTTCCTCTCTCTCCAAATGTGTTGCACAAGTGCCTTGCCTTCCAAGGGGAGCTCAGAGAACAATCTGTAGCGATCAGTCCTTTCTTGCCATCATGTGGGTTCTGGGAATGGAGCTCAGGTCCTCAGGTTTGGCAGCAAGCACATCCTTATTCATATTTAATGCATCAATAGTTTGTTCTTTTATTGCTGTGTAGTATGTCAGGATAAACATTCCATGGGTTGTTCATCTTCCCTGCAGGTGGTGGTCACTTAGGTTGTTTCAAGATTTTGTTCTTAACTATACCACGCTGGTATGAACATGTGTGTAGGAGCAGGCTATCAGTCTCTATTGGATAAATGATCAAGAATGGAATTACTGGCTGGCATGGTAAATGCATGTTCAACCTTATAAAAACCTGCCAAGTTGTGTTTCAAAGCATTTGAAGCATCTCCTACCTCACCGATGAATGAGAATTCCAGTCACTCCAGTTTGGAATGCTCAGTCTCACTTAACATCAGGCACTCATGTAGATAATCTATGGAAGTCCATTGTGGTAGTTTTTTTGTGTGGTTCTCCGATTGCTGAGGATGCTCAGCCCTTCTTATGTGCTTAGCTACCTTTCGTATTTCTTCTTTCATTAATTGTGTTCCAGAGCCTTGCACATTTCCTTTTTTAAAATTTGTTCACTGTTCTACTTGTAGGTTTCTAGGACCCTCTGCATCCTTCTACTTTGCTATTCTCCCATGCTTCTCTCATTTAGATTCCCAATAGCATAGGCAGATTTGGGCCCAGGGGTCCCGCTCAAACTAAGGCACCAGCCAAGGACAATACAGGAGGTAAACTTTAAACCCCTACCCAGATCTAGCCAACGGTCAGAACATTCTCCACAGTTGAGTGGAGAGTGGGATATGACTTTCTCATGTACTCTGGTGCCTCACATTTGACCATGTCCCCTGGAGGGGGAGACCTGGTGGCACTCAGAGGAAGGACAGCAGGTTGCCAAGAAGAGACTTGATACCCTATGAGCATATATAGGGGGAGGTAATCCCCCTCAAGAACATTCATAGGGGAGAGGAATAATGGGAAAATGGGGGGAGGGAAGAATGGGAGGATACAAGGGATGGGATAAACATTGAGATGTAAAAAGAATAAATTAATAAAAAAAATAAATAAAAATTTGTTCACTGTATTGAAAGAAGAGAGCTCTTTGCACACCTGTGTATAGTGGATTCCACGCCCTGCTCTCTATTTCCCCTGCAGTGTTCTACCTATTACAACAGAATGCCTTGGGATCTTTTTGTTATTTCAATGGTAGGTTGTCTGCTGTGTCCTGTGCCTTTTCTTTTCTGTATGCCTCTTTGTCACTTTATTTCAGATCAAATAGAATGTTTTTATATTAGCTTCTTTTAAAGGTCTTTACCTGTATGCTCTATTGGATCTCTTTCTGCTTAAATTTTTTTGGGTTTTTCCCTTGCTCTTTGGCTTTATTTTCCTATACATTTTTATTAACTTATGGATGTTTCATATTTCAAATCGTTTGCTTCTTAATTTGAAAGTGCTTTTTTTTTTTTTTTTAACAAAGGGCTAGACTCTTCCCTGGAGCAGCTGGTCTACTTATAATGCATTTGATTCTTCGGAATCTTGTTTTTTAGGCATTGGAGCAGGTAAATAACCATCATTAGTCAGGGGCTCATTAACCTTTACTATTCCAGTGGTAACTATGTCATGATCCCTAGTGATGCTCTCACAATTACAGCAGCTGGTGGGAACAGCTTATGTTTTTCTTTTTCCTTTCAATACACTTTATTGAGAAGAGCATATGTTCAGATACAGAAGAATGCAAGTTACACTATACAATAAATCTACTATAATGGATTACTTGCTTAAAGGAGTTATGATGTGTAAGAATAATATCTTTTACTCTATTAAATACTTTTACATATACATTTGTATTATTACACACACACACACACACACACACACACACACACACACACACATATAATAAACTACCTAAAGCAAGAAGAACCATGAGACAATCAGGAATTATATATATATATATATATATATATATATATATATATATATATATATATATATATATATATGTTATATTCTTAGTGTTTTGCCTATTTGTATTTGGCAGCCTTGAAGAAAACATCTTTCCTATCTTGGTGTGTCTAAAATTCTGAATGTAAATCAATATCTATCATATCTCGTCATTAGCAACTTAAAACATCTACCTAGACCTAAATAACTAAGCTTAATTGTAAAAGTAAACTATGTTGTCTTCAACTCCATCAGAGACTTGAGAAGGAATAAAATTAATTACCTGAGTAGACAGGAGATACAAGTTGCAGCTTCCCAAATCAGAGGATGACAGAGACAGTTTGCTACCTGAGCAGTCACCCAAAACTCTATAACTCTAAAACTCTGTAACATTCAGCTTTCTGGCCCAATATATTTGACAGACATATTTGTGAGGCAGAGACTATTGAGGACTTGCTTACCCTGTCTTGGCAGAGCTTGGCCATCGACTCTGCATCCACGCTTGCCCTTTTTTTTAGGCAGAATTCTGTCTGTGGTAGAAAAGAGGACATTTTTCCCAGTGGCTTGTTTGACACTGGGTTCTTTGATGCTCATCATCCTCTTTGAGGTAGGCTGGGTATTGCCAAGAGTTAATCTGTCTCATTGTCAATGAATCTTTAAAATAATAAAAACATTTTTAAATGCCATATTCTGTATGTCTCTGAGGTTTTTGAAAACCATATCTAACTATTTTACCTTATCTTTCTATAGAATCATATCTATCTGTTACACCTAAGATGTATGTTATTGTGATAAAAATCGACTAGAAATTGATATGACCATGATTTGATCAACTAATAATTAACTTGTATAACTTATTTATCCTAAACAGCCTGCAATAGCACTTTCAAAGTATTGGAAGTAAACCTTGTATTATAATTGAGTTATGTGGGTGCAATATCACATATTAGAGTAGAAATATATATAATGTGTTCGAAGAATAATATTACATTTGAAGTCTATACCACTGCATGGAAAAGATCTTCACCAACCCTACATCTGATGAAAGGCTAATATCCAAAATATATAAAGAACTCAAGAAATTAAACACCACCAAACCAAATAGCCCAATTAAAAACTGGGATACAGAACTAAACAGAGAATTCTTAGCAGAGGAATATCAAATGTCTGAGCAACACTTAAATAAATGCTCAACATCCCTAGTTATCATGGAAATGCAATTCAAAACAACTCTGAGATTCCATCTTACACCTATCTGAATGGCTAAGACCAAAATCTCAGATCATAGCACATGCTGGAGAGGATGTGGAGAAAGGGGAACACTCCTGCATTGCCGGTGGGAGTACAAACTTGTACCACCACTTTGGAAATCAATCTGGTGCTTTCTCAGAAAATTTGGAATAATTCTACCTCAAGAGCCAGCCATACCACTCCTGGGAATATACTCGAAAGATGCTCCACCATACAACAAGGGCATTTGCTCAACTGTGTTCATAGCAGCCTTATTCGTAATAGCCAGAATCTGGAAACAACCTAGATGTTCCTCAGTCAAATAATGGCTAAAGAAGCTGTGGTACATTTACATTATGGAGTATTATTCAGGTATTAAAAATAAGGAAACCTTGACATTTGCAGGTAAATGGATGGAACTAGAAAAGATTATCCTGAGTGAGGTAACTCAGACCCAGAACAACTTATGATTAATTGAATGTGAGGCCCCAGCGTTAGACTGAGGTTCAGCCATACTCAGGTACAGCTTCCTCTCACTGTTTTAAGGATTGATATTCAGCCTAATTCAAGGGCATCCCAAGGCCCTATCTCTGTGTAGCTCCCTCTTCTCTGTCATCGGGTCTTACAATCTCTACTTCTGTGATCTTCCATAAACCCATCAGTGTCTCTAGGATATGTCTTGGGTCCTCCTCTCCAAACTGCAACTTAGCAATGGCCTTTGGACTGTACTCTGATATTTACTGAATTCACTGTTTATTTATCTTTGGTAAGGAGCACTCAGTTGTTTCATTGATTTGGTCAATTTTTCTTTTATTTGAGGTGGGAGGGCTAATCTGTTTCATTGTTTGCTCATGGCTGGAAGCCTTCACTATGGGAAGAATTATCTTTAAACGCCACACATTACACATGTAGCTTGATTTTTCCTTTTCATCAGCATCTCAAAATACCAGTGCTCCTGGTAGGTCTTAAAGAGGTTAATTTTGAAATTTTGCTTTCTAGGTTCCAGGACTAAGAACATTAACTTTAGCATTCAGGAAAGGACTTCAGTATATACTCTAGTGAGTGTGCCCCTTTCTAAATGTTTATCTCAAGCTTTGATTATGTTTAACAACTTCACTGTTAAAAGCATTTTAACCGAAACATTTTTAACTTTCCCAACTGTCTTATTTAAGGGTTCTACTGATGTGGGGAAACACCATGACCAAAAGCAATCTGAGGAGGAAAGTATTTATTCCATATTGAAACACTTAAGTCACACTCCTTGCTGAAGGATGTTGGGGCAGGAACTCAAGATATGAACCTGAAGACAAGAAGCAGAAGCTACGGAGGAGTGCTGCTTACTCCCTTGCTCACTATGATTTGCTCAGCCTGCTTTCTTTACCAACAGGGCCACTTTTCCAAGGGTGGTACCGCCTGCTCTCATGGTGGAATGGGCCCAAGCCAATGGGCCTACCCATATCAATCATTAATCAAGAAAATGTCCCACAGGTTTTCCCATAGACCAATAATCTAGAGTGGGCATTTTCTCAACTGAGGTTCTTTATTCCCAGATGGCTTGAGCTTGTGTCAAGTTGATAAAAAACAAACCAAAACAAAACCTAGCCAGTACTCAGCCATGTTTCCAGAGTATGCTCTTAGCTTTTACTAAGTCGTATAAAAACTTATCATACTTCCTGCTGAAACACACAGACAGACAGACAGACAGACAGACAGACAGACAGACACACACACACACACACACACACACACACACACACACACACATACACACTCAAACACCCACACCTGGACACAAGGAATTGAATCACTGTAGTTCATTTTTTTCTAAGGTCTCAAAACCAAGTCTATATCTTAGATAATTTTTGCCTATCATTTGTTTAAAGTCTTAAAAATAAGAAATCATATGCCATTCAACACATTTTGATAGTTTAGACTCACATTTTTTTATCTTGCTCAAATAATCTTTTTCTCTATATGCTTACAGTTTTTAGAAAGTCAATCTCATAGACAGCAGAAAATAGAAGGGTGGTTTCTAGAGACTAGAGGTGTGAGGGGCACAAGAAGAAGGCAACTGTGGAGCAAAAAATGCAAATTCCAGTTAGATTACTGGATACAGTTTCATATGATTTTAATAGCAAATGTATTTTAAGCCAATATTTGAATACAATTTGTTTTTCTAATTTGACAGTATTAGATAAAAAAAACTAGTATTCAGCAAATTGATAAATAATATGTTCGTTGTTGATTATTTTTCCGTTTTCTTCAATACTTAAGTGAGCAGGAGTCTGTTCTTTGTTGGTACGATATTTTTCCCACCTCTGATGGTCCCTCACCTACATTGTACCTTATTTAGGTAATCTCCCATTCCCCTCCTCACTCTATTCAAGCCCTTTCTTACATGTCACTGCATCACAGAGGTCTTGGTTAGCCACTTCCTTAATTTAGGACATCCTCTTTGTACTTTGTTCTTTTAGTTTTCTATTTTTTAAGATTTCTTTTATTTTCTGTGTATTGGTGTTTTGTCTGCATGCATGTCTCTGCACATCACTAGATCTCCTGGAACTGGAATTGAGCTATAGTGTGGGTGCTGAAAATCAAACCTGAATCAGGGGAGGAGGAACCAGTGCTCTTAACCTCTGAGACCGTCTACTTTAGTCTTGAAATCTGCCTTGGTTCCCTTCACAGCTGTCATTGTGCTGTGGTCATGCGGTCATTTCACTTGCTCCCCTTACTGCAGAGTGAGCTGTATTCTAATTGACTTAGACTTAGGTCTGTGAAGTCATAACTGTGCACAGTTCTTGTGCAGAGCTTAGGACTGACAATGATTTCAGAAATATTTGTTGAAAATAAACAAACAAATAAATATATAGTATGTGACCAATCTGAGTGTTAAAGGTCAGCTTAAATTGCTAGTGTTTGGCTAAACTTTCCCTCTGCAATCCAGCTGTGCTAGGATTTGTCAAGTTCTAACTCTATTATTATCTGTGATTACAATAACTTCTGTGTAGAATTTAATTGCCTGTATTCCATATCGCACTATTGCTGAGTCAAGATGCCTAGACCCATTGATTTACCCAAATGTTAAAGTTTCCCCTCAGAGTTTTAATAAGGAATTTAATAGACATTAGTTGGTTTCTATACTAATATAATTTATCATTGAGAGATTGGTTTAAAGAAAATGTATCTGCCTTGAAGTAACACTACGATTTAAATGTGAGATTCCTGTTCTAATATTTTCAGAGCAACATTCATAGCTAGTCCCAGACAGACTTGGTTTTGTAAATAAGAAGCTGCCATTTATCCAGCACATGGGGAAATACTAAGATTGATTTTGCATAAGATGAGCTGGGCTAGTGAACCATAGTACTGCTACACTAGATGCCTTTGTGGTTTGAGGGAATTACCAATAAAAGCAGTTAACCACATATTTTGGACTTAGGTAAAAAATCTCTGGAGATATCATAAAATCCTAATGGGCAGCTTCTGCTAACATGGCTCCAAAATATGTCTCTTTTCATGTATTCAGAATGTATATCCATATATATTTCATAAAGCAATGCATGCCTTTCGTTGCTAGAATAAAAAAGATACAGGAGGAACTCCAGCGTCACTCAGAGATGCTTCTTCAGCTTACAGGTGGGAAAACCCTACACATTTCCTGGAATCTAAGCATGCCTTTTTTCATGATCACTCAGTTATTTACTACTAAGTCTAGAAATCAGAAACCTGTCTAAGTTACTACAGATTGTGCCTACAATATAATTTCAGTAGTAAAATTGACCTCTTTGGGATATTGATTATACAAAAAGAAGTATCCCATGGTTCTTTTTAAAAATATAATTGATTTTCTTTGCATTGGTGTTTTGCCTGCATGTATGTCTGTGAGATGGTATCTTGGCTAGAGAGATGGCTCAGCGATTATGAGCACTAGCTGCTCTTAGAGGTCCTGAGTTTAATTCCCAGTACCCACATGGTAGTTCACAACTATCTGTAATGGGATCTGATGCCCTCTTCTGCTGTGCATAAAGACAGAGCATTCATATACATAAAATACATAGAGATGGTGTCTTAACTGGAGCTAATGCAGTTGTGAGCTGCCATGGAGGTGCCAGGAATTGAACTCAGGACCTCTGGAGGAGCAGCCAGTGTTCATAACTGCTGAGACATCTCTCTAGCCCTTTCCCATGGTTCTTTATGAAAATGATATATTCTACAGCTGGAAAGCCTGTTGTTGGTTATAGGGTAAAACCATTAACTTCACCCCCAAGAGTATTATTTAGCTTGGTGCAGGGCTGAAGACTATTCATGATTGTAAACTTGACTTAATTAAAAACTGTCATTTGCCATGAAAGAGACACGAAGGCCCCTCACCTGAATATTAATGTCATTGACATACATAGTTGAGCATAAGAAATGCACAAGAGACATCCTGTGGGATAGAAGCCCCATCTGGCTTCATCTCTATATGCTTACCTTCTGAGAGCTCAAGGACAGGGTTATGACTGGATATTTCTAATGCTTCTGCTCTCTTCTGCACATGAGATAAAGTAGAAAGATTATGAGTTCAAAGTCAGACCAAGCTATAAAGCAAAAAACTTGTTTCCGAAAATGCAACAGAGAGACAAACACTGGCCTGGAGATCTTCTCACAGTGACATGGAATGTTTTCCTGAGTACTGGAGGTGATACAGTCGGTTGGATTCAACTTAGTAAAGCTGGAGAGGAACCCTGGTTGTTCAGTGAAAACCATGGCAATCTGTATCTTATATCCTTTTTTTTAAAAATTATGTGGCTCACAGGGAAAACAGCCAATCAATATATAAAAATTATCCAAAGTCCCTCTTCCTGTACTATTGATATCATCCCATTATGCTTTTCTATCACATAAGTAACTGCAGTCTGGATGGTGGACATTGAACAAAACTTGAATTACTTCAAATAAACAAGATCTTTCAATATTCCTTTCTAATCATTTTCCTAATAATTAAAAGATGAGGTAATTAATGCATCATTGTTAGAACATAGTGTCTGAAATTTTGTTTTAGAATGTCCTGGTGAAGATCTATCTGAAGCAGATCACAGATGTTCTGAGCACATTTTAGAATGATTTTCATTTCTGAAATTTATCAAATTACACATGAGAATATAAAACATTGTTGAAATAATAGTTCTATAAGTGAAGTTAAAGGCTTCTCAAATACTGTATGTCCCCCGCCCCTTCCTTTTGGTTAGACTTTCAGGAGCAGAGCTAAATTTATGACTTCCTAAGATGGGTTTGGTTGCAAAGGGATCAAGTCATTTCCTGCATTAGACCTAATGCAAACTCCCAGCAGGGCAGCAGAGGCCAGTATTATAAAAAATCTGGTCATTCTAGCTAAAGTATCATAAACCTTCATAAATGCATAGTGTGGGATCTCAGCATTTAAACTATCACTTAAGCCTTGGTTTTTCTCAAACACTACAAAATCATAAGAGCTCAAAGGAATAAATACTTGTCCTTCTGCATAAGGAAGAGTAAAATTGGGGATATTTCTAAGAACTGGACGATTCTTACTGCTCATTATCCAGGCAGCGTTAACTGTAGTGAGAGAATGCTGTTATATATTACCTCGTTACAAATGTCCACTCTTGGGAGAAAGTAAAGGCGGGAAGATGAGGGACAGATTCCACAGATGTGTTTGTTCACTTCTATTCAAGCCATCAATATGACTGTGGAATCAAACCCACAAGTATGTCCTTCCTGCATTAAAAATGGTTTGATGGATAAAACATAGATGCTAAAATCAAACCACCTGCATTCTCATTTAGGTTACACAGTAGTATTTGAGTGAACCTGAGAACTTTGACTTCCCTGAGACTTTCAAGATAAAAGTCATGTATACCTCCTCAGATTGTCAGGAAAACAAATGAGGGAGATGCACACAGAATGAGAGAATCCAATGTGTGGGGAGCATTCAGTTCAATTATCGCCTGGTCTAGGAGGGGAGGAGCTCCTGCTGTCCTCACACTGCTTCCATTATGCTTCTTACCTCTCTGATGAAGACTATAAAGGGTGGCTTTCAACCTGTGGATTGTGACCCTTTTGGAATTAAACAACTTTTTCACAGGGGTTGCATATCAGATATTTACACTGTGATTCAAAACAGCAGCAAAATTACAGTTCTAAAATAGTAAAAAAAAAAAAAAAAAAAAAAAAAAAAAAAAAAATCATTTTATACTTGCGGTTACCACACCATAAGGAACTGCATTAAAGGGTTGTAGCATTAGGAAAGCAGAGAACCACTGCTGTAAAGGGATCCAAGATGGTGATGCCGATCACACAGGCTTCTGATCAGCAGGACAACCAGGACCGCACAGCGGCCTGAAGTCCAAACTAAGAGCTACAAAATACCAGTGCTGTTAATTCTCAGGTGAGAGGGATCCACATTGTGTGGAGTCTGACCCCTGGCCACCCAGCTAAACCACAGAAAAGTCCCAGGGAACAGCCCTCATTAGCTGCTGTCTTGAGAAAGACTGTGAGACATCTATGCAGCTTTTGACTCTCTCTGCCTGTCTGCTACTTACCTGATCTGGGACACAGAGCCCTGGATATATGAACACTCATAAAGAGCAAGAAGAAGACTTTAAAACTGAGATAATGAAAACGATAAAAGCCTTGAAAGAGGAAATTAAATCACTCAAAGAACTTCAGGAAAATTTATTGAAACAGATGAAGGAATTGAATAAGTCCTATAAATATTTAAAGGAAAATACATCCAAATAGATAAAGGAATTTAATAAATCCTATAAAGAATTACAAGAAAAATCAATCAAACAGAAGAAAGAAATGAATAAATATTTTCAAGACCTAAAGAAGGAATTAATAGCAACAAAGAAAACACAAGCTTATAGTTGGAAAACATAGGGAAGAGAACAGGAAATATGGACACAAGCAACACCAAAAAAATATAAGAGATGGAAGACAGAATCTCAAATGTGGAAGATATTGTCAAAATTATCGCTCCATCAATCAAAGAAAACATTAAAATTAAAAAGTTCCTAACACAAAACACCCAGGAAATCTGGGACACCATAAAAAGACAAAATTTAAGAATAATAAAGAATAGAAAAAAGAGAAGACTCAAGCTCCAAGGCCCAGAAAACATTTTCAACAAAATCATAGAAGAAAACTTCCCTAACCTAAAAAAAATGCCCATAAACATACAAGACACCACAGAACTCCAAATAGATTGGGCCAGAAAAGAAAATCCTCCCACATCATAAATATCAAAACATTAAATGTACAGAACAAAGACAAAATAGTTAAAGCTACAAGAGAAAAGTCAAGTCTCATATAAAGGCAAAACCATCAGAATTACACATGTCTTCTCAACAGAGACTATGAAAGCTAGAAGAGTATGGACAGATGTCATGCAACATTAAGAGACCACAGATGCCAACCCAGACTACTATACCCAGCAAAACTTTCAATCAGCATAGATGGAGAAAACAAGATATTCCAGGACAAAACCAAGTGTAATCAGTATCTAGCCACAAACCCAGCCCTACAGAAGGCACTAGAAAGAAAACTTCAACTCAAGTAGGCTAACTACTCCTCAAAAACCAGAGGAAATAAATAACTCCATATCCAAAAATTTTAAAAAAAGGAAACACACACACACACACACACACTACCAACAACAAAATTAAAGGAACTAAGAATGGCCTCAACTCCCCAGTAAAAAAGACACAGGCAAACAGAATGGAAACAAAAAGAGAACCTATCATTTTGCTGCATACAAGAAACACACCTCAGCAATAAAGACAGACATTACCTCAGAGTAAAGGGTTGAAAAACTGTATTCCAAGCAAATGAACCCAAGGAGCAAGCTGGAGTAGCCATTCTAGTATCTAATAAAATAGACTTTCAACCAAAACTAATCAAAAGAGATGGGGAAGGACACTTCATCCTCATCAAAGAAAAATTGCATCAAGATGATGTCTCAGTTTTGAACACCTATGCCCAAAATGCAGAAACACCCACATTTGTAGTTGAAACATTACTAAAGCTTAAGTCACACATTGAACCCCACACATTACTGGGGGGGGGGGACTTTAACACCCCATTGACCTTAATAGACAGATCATAAAGACAGAAACTAAATGGAGAAACAATGAAACGAATAGACATCATGAAGTAAATGGACCTAACTGATATCTACAGAACATTCCACCTAAACACAAAAGAATGCACCTTCTTTTCAGCACCTCAGGAACCTTAAAAAAACTGACCATATAGTTGGTCACAAAGCAATCCTCGACAGATACAAAAAAAATCAATAGTCCCTTGCATCTTATCAGACCACCATGGATTAAAGCTAGAATTAAACAACAAAAGAAACAATAGAAAGCCTACAAACTCATGGAAACTGAACAACTTCCTACTCATTGACCTCAGGGTAAGGGACGAAACAAAAAGAGAAACTAAAAACTTCCTATAATTCAATGAAACAACATACTCAAACATAAAAGCAGTGCTAAGAGGAATGTTCATAGCACTAATTACCTTCCCAAAGAATCTGGAAAGATCCCATACTAGCAACTTAACAGCACATCTGAAAGCTCTAGAACAAAAAGAAGCAGACACACCCAGGAAGAGTAGATGGGTGGATATCATCAAACTCAGGGCCAAATTTAATAAATTAGAAACAAAGAAAACAATTCAAAACATCAGTGAAACCAAGAGCTGATTCTTTGAGAAACTCAACAATATAGACAAACCCTTAGCCAAACTAAATAAAAGGTAGAGGGAGAGTATTCAAATCAACAAAATCAGAACCACTGTTGTAAAGGCTTCTGATACATGGATTAAATAGGTCACAAGCTGACTATGACAGACAATTTTAACAGGGCTGAAAGTTACTTTGAAGCAAATGGGATTAAACCATCTGATAAAACATCCTTGTATTCTCTATTTATAGATAGATACATGATGAAGTGGTACTGTTTTTATCACAAATTCAAGGCAGACAAAATTCTTACCAACATGGAAAGATATGATGCCTAAGATTAATAAAAGCCATTTATAGGGCTAGTAAGATGGCTCAGCAGGTTAAGGAGCTAAACCTAAGATTTTGAATTCAAATCTGAGAACTCATGTGGTAGAAAAAGAAAGCTGACACCTACAGGTTTTCCTCTGAGCTGTATCCATGCTCTGTGACACACAAGCATACCACACATAACACAAATTCAAAAAATGACAAAACTTTTGAAGTAAATTGTCCTGTATACTTTAAAATAATATCCATCTCTCTTTTGTTGTGGTAAAATATGTAAGCATCACATGCATTTTTAAAAGTCATTTTAGGCATTTTTAGGAATATCATTGAGTGGTACCAGTACTTTTGAAATATTGTTTAACTTTCATCCTTAACCATTTTCAGAATATTTAATCATCCTGACCAGTGTCCTTTATGCTTCACCATGCATTCTTACCACCTTACTTCAAATAGCAATCCATGCTTCAACATGTCTGTTTCGGTGCAATTTGACTACTCTAGATATTTCATAGACATGTAGGTAATTCAATATTTTATTTTACCTGCTACCATGTTCTCAAGATTCAGCTGTATGGTAGCATGAATTACAGTGCCATTTCTTTTTAAAGCTGAACAATACTTATTACTTGCTCACCCTTTCAGCTTTTGATAGATACTGCCTTGTTCTACTTTCTGACTTTGGTGAATAATGCTTCTATAAACATGAATATTGTAACTACAGCCTATTATATACATTACATTATTTACATTACAACAAAATGTCTTCTGTAGAGTTCAGTTTACTGTGTGACTATTGTACCATAGTATTCAGCTTTGTTTAATAGTACTTAAACACATGCAGTAACTATCTTTCAAAGAGGAAAAGTCTGGAGAAGAGTTCCACAGTTTTAGGTTGCAAGCAGGCCAGTTGCCTTAGGTCTTGTATTAAAGAAGAGCATTATGTTGAGTACGTGGGTCAGAAGAAGATACTCACTTCATGGCAGCCATAAAGCCAAAGGAGAGAGAAGAGCCAGGCTTCTAAACTCTTTCAAAGACATACTTCCCCAGGGCTGGAAAAATGGCTCGGAGGTTGGGGTGCTTCTTTCCCAATCATGAGGACTCGAGTTCGGAGTCCAGCATTCTTGTAATATCCCACCTCACTCCCACACCTGGAACCTGAGTTCTAAAGGGGGCCAAGGCAAGAGGATTTCTGGGGCTTGATAGCTTTCAGTCTAGCCGAGAAAATCCAAGCCCCAATTCAGTGAGGGACCCAACCCCAAAGGAATATTTGAAAGCGATAAGATTCTTGTTGTCCTTGTCTGGCTTCTGCGTATGTGCATAGGCATACACAAACAAATAAATACATTTTTACAAAAAGAAAAAAGGAATCAACTTCCTTCCTAAAGGTTCTACCACCTCCTGATGGTGTTTTGGATTAAGTACTAAACCTGTGATACAGAGATCTTTTGGGAATATTTACCAAAATCTTAGCCTTGAGCTTTCCTTGTGTCTCGTTTATTCGATATTAGCATGCTGCCCTAAAAGAGTGGTTATTGAGCTGTAGCATGTATAGAGTCACCTCCCTAGAATGCTTGACAAACAGACTGCAGGACTGTCCTCCTGGCCTGCTGACCTAGTAAATCTCAGATAGGCCTGAGAACTTGCATTCTAATGATTCACATTTCCTTAGATGCCCTTCTGGGTCCTCATTTAACCACTGTCTTAGAACAGTGTGTTTATAATGAAAGCAATATCTAGTACTGGTGTTTTTCACTAGCACTGTCTCTTTAAGAGAGCATTCCTCTGTCCTCTCCCCTAACATTGTGGTATACACATTAATATTCATAAAGTCTAATGTGAAAATTTTCTGCATATATATCTTTACATGTTAGGATTCTAGTGATAAACTGATCACACTCAGATGAGCATTTGAAGAAATTCATAACCGTGGAGGGTAGTTTAGATATGGGGCTATGAATGGTGAGGCCTCTATTATTCTGCTAGTCCCAATGGTCAAAGGAAGGGATAAGAGACCTTGGTGTCACACACACATGGGCTGTTCCATTTGTCCATGCTGAGTCCCAGAAAGGAGGCCACGAAATGGCTTTCTGGTCTGCCTCTACTCCTCATGAGCTTGGAAAGGAAGCCAAGAAAGGTTACTCAGGGAGGTGAGCCTTTCCCAGCTCATGGCAGGAAGGCTTGTGTGGATGGATCAAACAGAGGCAATCCTAGCATACTAGGGGCAGCAAATAAACCCCCCACCTTCTGGATCTTGTTGATAAAGGCCACAGCTCTTTTACCAAAGTATGATCATCTTGATAAGAGATCACAATGATTACTTTCTAACTTAGTTTAGACTCTCATTTTGTCACAAGTCTGTTCCAATGCAACCTCAAATTGCGTTGTTTTTGCCTTTCCAGCCTTGAGTGAGAACATATAGTGATGTCTAACAAAAATGTTGATTAGTTGTATTCAGGATAATGTGGGCTTTTGTTTATGTCACAGATGTTGGCAGATGTGATTCCACGTAGAGGGGAGCCTTGAGAAGAAGATCCCAGATTCTTACTAGGCTTCAGCCTTCTTGTTGGCTCTGAATCTTTAAGACCCTACATGTCAATATCCGATTGTCAGAAGATTGAAAGGGCGCTTAAGTTTTCTGGTCAGGTGTGTGTGTGTGTGTGTGTGTGTTTCTTGAAGTAAAGAAAAAAAAAATGACCAAATGAGTAATGTATACGACCTGACGGACTTATACATACTGAGTGACAGTAAACCAAGAATTAAATGTGATGTTTGGAATATTGCAAAAATCTGTGCCTACCTGAATTAAGTATGTGAGCTGACCTTGGTCTGTGAAGAAAAGGATGCCTGGGAAATAAAGCGGTGGCAATTGGCAATAGCTTAGAAACCGTCCCAACCTCTCAGTCAGCTGTTCTTCGTCCACTTTGTTTTATTCTTTACATTTTTAACCATTTATTCACCATTATAGAGAGGAAGAAATTATTCAGCGAACATCTGCTTCCTCAGTCTGTAGTGAGGACAGAAATGGGTCATTATTTTCCACCAATATGATAGGCATCGTTGGAAAATGTCCACTACATTGCGTTAGTTAAATAACCATACAAGCACAAATTGTAAAAAATATGCCACAGGGTAGCAGTTGACAGTGGATAATCAGATTTACTGTCTGTCTACTGATGTTCCATGTAGATTCTCATTTTATTTGCATAGTCAAGATGACAGTCACAGACAGAGAGGAGGGCACATATGAGTCTTCAGGATTTGCTTGCAGGGAGGCCGTGCAATGTTCATAAGGCATTTTTCCTTTGTCTAGTCAACTTCTCGTGCTTCCGTCCTGTGTCTCTAGTGCCAGCATTACATTTTATCATTTTGAAGCATTTTGGAATTATGGTGCACTTCATGTTTTTAAGGAAGAAGCCCATGATAATTGTGTGGAGGAAGTACTCTCCTCTCCACTTTACTAAGGAAAAACAAACTCAGAGAAATGTGCTGACTCACCCTAAGGTTCCACCAGGAATAAATAGCAGAACAGAACTTTAGGCCAGGCCTCCTACTTTGTAATCTAGCGGAAATGCAGTTTGCCTGTATAGACTGGCAACGTCTGAAATGGCCAAGGCACTTTACTGCTCTTTTCTCACTCAGTGCAGAATTTTAGAGACACAAAATTTGCATTTAGAATTCTCCAGCCCTGAAAGGTGCTTTTCCCCAGGGGTTTGAATCCAATGTGCGAATAGCATCCGGAAAGGTTAATCTGTTTACCCAACCGGAACAGTTTGCACTGCAGAACAAACTAGGAGTTGCCTTGCTAGCCTGTTCCAGATGTCCTATGCTTGAAGTGGCTTTATTTGCATTTGATATTTCAAAGCTGGTGATCAATTTACAATTATAATTGCCAACAAGATTTTACTTTAACTAGCACTTTGTGAATGAAAACATCAATTTACATTATCCCGCAGAGCTGGAAAATATCTAATGATTTATAAAACAAAAAATGGGTTTCATCAGGACAAGTGAGTACAAAATTGCTGTGGCTGCCCTAACATTTCCTAATCCAGAATCTTGTGATTCTTACACATTGATATTCACTGTGGTAGTCCCTAATAAAGCTAATTCTAGGCAATGGTTTATCCAGCTGCTCAGAGAGAACGAAGAGCACAAACATCAGTTAAAAAGGAGGTGGCTGTTTATGAAATGTTTGTCTTAGTGGCACTTGTAACTGGATTAACACGGATCCCCGTTCTATACGGCAGCTCTTAGCTTTCCTATCTCCTACAAAACACATAAAAATGAGTTAACTTCCACTTCCTGTTAAAGAGCTCTGGTTTAGGTTCTTGAGTTTCTTAAAAGATTTCCGTTTCTTTATAACATAAGAAGAGAAAGACAAGAGAGGTCATAACTATGCCTGATTCTACTGAGTATGCACAGGTAATAATCAACATTGATTAAGCAATTTCTCAGAGCTAGACTCTGTGTTGGGAACGCTGTGTATATAATTCCATGTAATATTTGCAATGGCCACTGGAAAGCAAGCACTTCTGTTGTTAAGAACTGCTGTGGTCTGAATGCTCACGGCCTTTCAATATCACATAATCTTATAGCTTAATGCCACGGCATTAGGAGGTGGGACCTTGATGGGGTGATGAAATCAAGAGGTTAGGACCACATAAATTTAATTGGTACCCTTCTAAAAGAGACTCCAGAGAGGTGCCCTGTTCCTCCTACCATGTGAAAACATAGAAGAAGGCACCATTTCTGGTTAGATAGCAGGTCCTTGGCTTCATTCTTCCAAACATCTATGAATGGGATAAATAAATTTCTGGTGTTTGTGAGCTACGCTGTATATGAGATTTTATCACAGCCACCTGAAAATACTCGGTGCTTCTTTCTTCCTCAAAGATAAAGACACTGACCTTTAGCTAGCTAAGTTGCCTAAAGTTTTACAGCAAGAGGTAGACAAAGCTTCAAACAATAGAGTAGATTTCTCAGATAAAAATGAAATCCAAGAAAAGGATGAGAGTAGTGACACCTGATTCTGAGTTGTATATTCTTAGTCTAATAAAAATAAAATAATTGATGTATAAACTATGTAAGCTTAAAGTGAAAAAAAAATCTTGGATTGAAAACAAGGATCATGTCTTACCCAGTTTTGGAGCTCCTTGTGGAAAGTGCCCCACAGACATCACTGTATTGGATCGTATCCAGCCTCCACGTCTTCCCAAATTAGGCTTTGTTAGTCTGATTTACTCTCGAGAAGTTTCTGTCTCAGTTTTTAAAAAATCTGTTACATAACCATCTTTCTCTCTATGATTTCCATCCATTGAGTTTGTCTGATCATGGAGAATGAATACGGTGAGTATTAATAGCATGGTATTAATGTTCAACCTACAACGATCTCTCCACTGAGAAGTATTCTTGAGTGTTGCTTAATTTTGGATCAACTAGAAAGTGCTTAAAGCATACCACTCTTCAGTTTCTACAACAAATCAAATTGACCTAAATGTCTGAAGTTATTCTAAACATAAAAGTTTTAACAGCTCTCTAGGAAACGCAAGTGTGCATTCAATATTGAGAACCACTATTGTCAAGAAATAAACAGTTAAATATAGAGTGTTCGGCTATGCAAGAAGTTATCTCACCACACAGCTAAGATGACGCACGGCGATGTTATTCTTGTGAATTTCTCCAGTACTGAGGTCCAGAATTTGATTTTTTTTTTACCCTGCATACAAGCTAAGCAGATCACCAGAAATAGGTAACATGTTCAAATTTATGATCAGTATGATATCAGATATATTAGAAAGCAAGCCTATGATGACTTCCCATCCGGCAGAGCCACTGATGGAAATCCCCTACCTTTCTGACTAGCTGGACAGACAAATGTTTAGAAATCTTCATAAGAAGAGTATGCAGTGTTGGCATATTTTTCTTATTTTTAGATTTGTTTACTTATTTTATGTATACAAGTACACTATTTTCATGCACACCAAATGAGGGCATCATATTCTATTAAAGATAGTTGTAAGCCACCATGTGCTTGCTGGGAACTGAACTCAAGACCTCTGGAAGAGTATCTAGTGCTCTTAACCACTGAGCCATCTCTCCAGCATATTTTTCTTAACCCTGATAAAATAACCTCTCCTCAGAAACTGACCACGATATTCATCTAAGCAAATTCCGATGTTCTGCTGATTGAAGATTCTCTGGACATTCTAAAGTAATGTTGCCAAAGTTTTTATATGCTTCTAACATGACTTTCCAATATCCATGTCACAGATTTTAGGAGTAGCAGCATTTTATTTCCTAAATCTTACTCTTAACTTTCACTTCCTTAGCATAAAACCTGATTCTGGCTTTGCTCATGAGCACTACCTCTGTGGTCCCCACACAATAGAATTTAGGGTTTGGGTAAACATTAATGTCATACTTCTTTCTCTAGTATGATCTCTGGAAGCACAAAATTTAGCTTAAGTCTTTTAAAAATATTTTATTAATTTATTCATATTACATCGCAATTGCTATCCCATCCCTTGTGTCCTCCCATTCCTCCCTCCCTCCCGCTTTCCCCCTACTCCTCTCCCCCATGTCTATGACTGAGGGGGACCTCCTCCCCCTGTATATGGTCATAGGGTATCAAGTCTCTTCTTGATAACCTGCTATCCTTCCTCTGTCTTATATCTTATATGTGTCCCATGTTATACAAATCTACATACTTACATATGTATGTAATGTAATATATAATATAATAAAATATATTCTATATAAATATATAATAGTGTGTATAGTAATGATTATTTATAGTAATTATAGTCTTTATAGTGTGCATTATGCAATTAGAAATCTATATAATGTCTCCCAGTGCACTATATGGAAATAAAACTTAAGTACCATGAGGTCTATAAAGACAGGCATAGTGGGTAAAGAGGAAATAAGATAGTCTGAAGATAGAAACAGGCAAAGTAGGAAGAGAATTCCTAGGAAAAGGAGTGGGCTTCTGTCTGGGTCCACTGGAGAGTGTTTGCAGTGGTGAGGGGGCATTTATCTCAGACTTTGGAAAATGAAATGATAAGACTTGAGCAAACATGAAGAAAATGAGCACTTGCTGGAAAGTGTGGCATAATTTCAAGAGATAGCAAATGATTCTGTTTGATTGAACTAAGTGCTGGTTTGGGGAGCAAGGGTCGTTAATAATCAGACAAGAAGGCCATGCTGAATTTCTCTTTTTAGTAAAAAAAAATGGATCCATGTACATTTAATTTAAGAGTCTCAAGGTTGAAAATCTCTTTTTTATTTTTTATTATGTTTCTTTTTAATGTATATAATTATATTATTACACATGAATAAAATAAACTACATGAGATAATCAGGAATTATATAAATGTTACATTCATAGTGACTTGGCTATTTATATTTGGCAAACTGGAAGTAAACATCTTTCCTATCTTGTTGGATCTAAATTTCTGAATAAAGATCAATATCTATCATATCTAATCTCTTTTAACTTAAAACATCTATCTTGATCTAAAAATATCTTAATCTCTAACCTACTAAGTTTAATTGAAAGACTAAATTATCTGTTCTTCAACTCCATCAGAAATTTGAGAAGGAATAAAACTTAAATACTGGAGGGAACCAGAAGTACCGGTTAGCATCTTCCAAAATAAAAAAATGACTGAGACAGTTTACTGCCTGAATAGTCACCCAACACTGTCTATAACTTTGGAGCATCATCTTCAGTCTTTTGGCCCAATATATCTGACGGACATATATGTGAGGCAGGAACTATTGAGGACTTGCTTACCCTGTCTTGGCAGAGTTTGGCCATCAACTCTGCCTACATCTAAACTTGCCTATTTTTACACAGAATTCTGTCTGTGGCAGAAATGAGAACATTTTGCCCAGTGGATTGTTTGCCACACTTGAAGCCATCTTTATAAGGAGGTTCTTTGATGCTCATCATCTTCTTTGAGGCAGGGTGGGTATTGCCAGCAGTTAACTTGTCTTGTTGTCAAAGAATCTTTAGAATAATAAAAATATCTTTAAATGCCATATTGTGAAGGCCTCTGAGGCTTTAGAAGACCTTATTTAACTATTCTACCTTATATATCTATAGAATCTATAAGAATCTATCTAGAATATATATTCTTGTGATAAAATTACACTAGTTTTTGACATGACCATGATTTGCACCAATATACATAATTCAATACTGTTGAATTAAAAAATGAACTTATTTGTGAGTAACAATTAAGGCCTTGAGATAAGGAGTAGATTCAATAATCTTTGTTCTATCCTCCCTCTACTTTTCTATACCTGCCCCCTTTTTTTCTTTTTAGCTCCTATCTCTTTACCAAGAAAAGAAAGACAAAGAAAAAGAGAGATGTCCCTGTGTCAAACCTCTCTGTAAAAGACCAATAATAACTTATAACCAACTCCCAATGAAAATAAGCATCTGTAGACCAAGAGAGTAAACAGAAACCTATCCACCCCCCACCCCACCCCCCACCCCGGTCAGAGGAAATGGGACGTCATTCTTTTAAGGTTTCTTCAGGATGGAAAAATCTCTCTTTTTAGCTTTCATTGTTTACCTATCTGTAGCTTGGGGCAATTTGGTCTAACACAGCTCTCAAAGGTAGGTCTAACTCTTCTATATAGGATTCTAGATTGTTCTATAGCTTTCCCTGGCCTGTGTTAGCATTCTCAAGTTGCTAAAAGTATCTTGGGGCCTTATTATCTGAGCGCTCTGCTTATTGGGAGAACTGCTGTTCCCGTGCTTGTGTGAGGTGCTTTCTCTCGTGGTCCTGCCTCCATTTCACCCGCCAATTTGCCCTCCAAACCCCTGTGCTTATTGCTGTCTCCCTCCATCTGTCTTCTCCTTCCTTTTTCCTTCCTTCCTCTTTCTCTCACCTCTTCTTCAATTTCTCCTTTCCTGATTCCTTCCTGCCTCTAAAGGCAACCTGACAGTTAAGAGCAATGCTTTTGGAGTCACATGGCCTCAGGTATAATGCCAGCTCTCCCTGTAGCTGAGAAAACTTCAGAGCTTCTAGCTTCATTTTCCTCATCTTCAGATTGGAATAATGATAATAATAGTATAATTAATGATGACGATGCCCCTTCGCCAGTTAGGAGACTATGCGTGTGTAAATGCAAACAAAGTACGTGTTGCATTCTTGGTGTGTCTTAGTGATTTCTGTTGACATAGCTGCTAATTTTGTGTCTCACCTCACATTCAAGCTCATGGGAGGTGGAAGTCTTTTTAAAAGGTGGAAAGTAGAAACGTATGCCTGTTTTGATGAACGTTAGATATAAATGATATGTTTTCATATCATAAACACATTTTTTTGTTTTGAAATATCATCAAATTCACAACCACGACACAAATAATTAAGAGAATATATTATCAAATGCTGACAGGTGGGTTGGTCTTACAATGAGATCACCTTTACAGCAAGACGCAGTCCTGCAGATACCCTGTCTTTGCTCACTGCTATGGAGGAATTTGCACAGGATAAAATATTTTCTGTGCATGGGTTAAGGAATCGTTGGATTTCGGGGCATGCTCTCAGACCTTGTTTGTGTTGTTCATCTATTTTTCATTCTTCTCTTTTATTGAGACTATCCAGCACATCACACCTTGGCATTTGAAAAGGTCAGTGGTTTCCTAACACTAGGAAGCAGGCTTTACTTGAAATTGGCAAAAGGGAAATTCTGATTCCTCTTTGTGAGCTGAGCAGAAGGACAGAGCAGCTTAGGCCTGTGCACAATGGCTCAACTTTGGCCTGCTCTTATGAGTGGCAAAGCAACAGGTTTGACAACTGAAATCCTCAGAGGTTTGGAAAGGGGAGTGTGTAAATGTCACGTTTCTGACACTGTGATGAAGGGCATCTCTCCCCAGCTTCTGTCTGTGTAGCTTGCCTCCTAAACGGGTATTTTCATCTTACAGATATTTGAAATTGTTTTTTTAATCTGTCTTTTAAGATAGGCAATGTAACATGAGTGGAATGGCCCTTTCTCTCTCTCTAAGTTTCATTCCTTCCTCCTTTATTCTTGGCTCTCTCTTTCTCTTATTCTTTATATTTTTATTTTAAAAATATTTTAAAAGGGGATTCTTCTTAAAATGTAACATTAATGTCACTCTGCTTCTGCTAAATTGGTTTAAAAACTGGCATTAATTCCTCATCATAGACACCCTTTCCCCTTTCAACCCTAACCTATCAGTCTGTCAAATACCATTCTGTTGTGCTTATTTGGCATCTATAAAACTGTGAATGGCATTGAACCAAGAACAAAACTCCACTTGTGATATACAGAAGGACTTACATTACAAATAGTCATGAGAAATGCCCACAGACTCCCTTGACTCTGGGCATTGACTTGTACAGTAGGGGGAAGATGCTAGCTCTCCCTGGTTCCCTCCCTACGCTGTTTATAGAAAGAACAAAAACAGCAATACACAGCTTCTGGGAAGCTCATGAAAGTGCATCCAATGTCTCCACATACGCATACAGTGATGAGTGTGAATGCTGCTCTGAAATGTTGGATTCAAGACAAACACAAGAACTGATTTTCAGTTGGGAGCATAAAGAAAACTGTACCACACCAAGGTAAGTCTATGTGACACCATTACACTTTGAATTTTATCTCTCTAATTACGGATTTGTCCCATGTGAAGTGATGTGCTTCACAACCTCAACTTGCATGAAGCAAGGATAGCATAATGCGTGCATGTTTTTCAAGGCACCACAAAACCCATGCTTACTCAGGCCACAGCTTGAAATGGGAAATCATCTCTCTGAAGAACTAATAGACTGACAGTAATCTGAAACAGGATCTGCACTTGTTCTGATGCAATTCAAACATAAACGTTCTCGTGCTTGGAAGAATGTGTGCACTTGCTTATGAATTTTATCCCATTGGTCACCTTGAGAAGAGTGTACAAATGTCATCTTTCTGTAACATCCAACTAGATGTGAGCATGGGGAGGGGGCATGCTGTTGGAAGTGATGTTACAGATCATCTAGTTACACAGAGAACCCAAGACTCAGAATGGCTAAATGATTTTGGCATAATCAGATGATGTTTTGAATGGCCAAACAGACTTTTAATACATTCTCCTCATATTTCATCTGTAACACCAATGTCTTTATCTATCCATGCAGTCACATTTTAGTAAGTATTAGTTTTTACTAAGCCTCATGTTTTAGTGCACTTTCTGTTGCTATAAGAAAACACCCGATGCTGAATAATTGATAAGAAATGTTTATTTGATTCACCAGTTGGAGCATTTTCTTGGTATTGGGGAAGGCATTGTTATATCATATAATGGCAGAAGATATCACATGACAAAAGATAGAAAGTGCTTACCTTGGCCCCCACTTCTGTTTACACAGCAACTGATGGTAGCCAGACATAAAGGCTTGTGCCTATTATCTTAATACTAAGGCAGGAGGATTGGCTTGAGTTTCAGATTAGTTTGGGCCACATAGTGAGTTCTGGGTCAGCCTACAGAGCAAAACCCTGTCTTTAAATAAATAAGCCATTAATGACATTATAGGATCTCACTCTCATGACCTCACACAATTTTAATTATCTCCCCAAAAGTTTTATCATGAAACACATGAGTTTAAGGGTTGGCTATCTAACATGTGAACATTGAGATGACATGCTCAGGCCTTGAAGCACCTTGTGTGGACTGCACTGTGTCAGCAGACAATGAGGACATGGTCCAGCCTCACAGCACCTGATGTGCACTGGCTATGTTGATAGACAATGGAGATACGAGGATTAAACAAAATAAGGTGCCTGATATCAAAGAGCTTATTGCGCCAGCAATGAAAATACAGCATAATGAGTATAGCAAACACTGGGAGTGCCAAGCAATACACAGCAGAAGAGATAACTGACTTTACAGACAGGACAGTGGTTTGAGAACATTTTAGTTGAAATATTAAAGCAGTCAGTTCCTTTCCTAGAAAATGGCCCAAGACCTAAAAATGTTCCAATAGTATTAATATCAAATATAGATAAAATTTCAACATCATAAGCCTCTAATATAATATTTACTTTATTTGCTCCCACACTCAACTTAGTTGTAATTTTCTTGGCCTGTGGTGATGCAATTAACTTATTCCACCTTGCCTTATTAAGATAAAGGCTTTGATCTTTTAAAACTTGTATATATTCAGAAAACCTAGAATAAAGCAGAAAAAAGAATAATTAAAAACTTAAATTCCAGTTGATAAATAATATGTGGGAAACTCTGCCGAAAACAATAGAAATAAAAGCTACAAGCAAGACCCACCAAGGAGTGATGCAAATGTTGAGTAAAGATTTGAGAAATGCCAGGTATTTCCATAGCCTCAAGGGGTCTGCCCCAAAATATTTCCAAATTACAAAAGCTAAATTGCAATCTAAATAGTGGAGAAACCCAGAAGGTTCCATGTAAGTGATCAAACTCAATTTCAACTTCAACAGGATGCACTGAAAACATCTATCCCCTAAAGTGTATTCTTTTTAAAAAATTCTTTATTCACTTTACATCATGCTCATAGCCCCTTCCCTGCAGTCTCACCATCCCTTCCCTGCCCCCCTTTTCCTATTCCTCAGAAAAGGGGGGCCCCCAATTCTCCTACTCCAGCTCATCAGGTTGCATCAGGACTGAGTTCGTCCTCTTCCCCCCTGTACCCTGGCAATGCACTTACATCAGGGGGAAGTGATTAAAACACAGCCAACAGAGTCCATGTCAGAGACAACCCCAGCTCCCCTTACTAGGGGACCCACATGAAGCCTGAGCTGCCCATTGGCTACGTCTGTGTAGAAGACCTAGGTCCAGTCCATGCATGGTCCTTGGTTAGTGCTTCAGACTCCCCAGGCTATTCTGGGCTCTGGTTAGTGAGCTCTGTTGGTCTTCTTGGGGACCTCTCATCACCTCTAGATATTTTTCTTTCTTCTCACTTTTCCACTAGAGTCCCTATGCTTTGACCAATGTTTGCCTGTGAGTCTGAGCGTCTGTTTTGAACCACTACTGGATGGAGCCTCTCAGAGGACAACTCAAATACGCTTCTGTCAGGAGTTGGCTGTCTTCCATGGGGTGGGACTTGGATTGGTCCAGGCATTAGCTGGACATTCACTCAATGTTGGCTCTATCTGTTTTATCTTTATCCCTGCATTTCTGGTAGGCAGGGTAAGTTTTGGATCAAAGTTTTTTGTGGGTGTGTTGATGTTCTCCTCTGCCCACTAGGAGTCTCATCTAGATAAAGGGTGTGCTTTTCAGTTTCCATGGCCCCCCGCTACTTGGACTCTCAGCAATAGTTCTCCTCAGATCCTTCTAGAGGCTTATTCTCTCTTAGGTCTCCAGCTTGTCACAAAGATGCTCCCCACCCACCCACAGATTCTCTTTTCTCTGCAGGCCTTCTGTTCTCCCACCCCTGCTCTCCCAAGGTCTGATCTCTACCCTTATTCTCTACTGAGACCTAGAAAGACACACATGTACTCACTTATGAGTAGATTTTAACCATTTATTACAGGGTAAACATACTACAATGCACAGACCCAAGGGAGATTAGTAAAAAGGAGGACCCAATGAAGGATGCTTAAATCTCACTCAGGAGGTGAAATAGAATAGACAGAGGTATTGGTTGAAAAGAAGAAACAAGGTAGGAGAGGGAGCAAAGAGAAAACTAAAGTGTTTCTGAATAGGTTTATTATTTCTGAGGATGTGTTTTGAAATGACTGTGTGGTTGTCTAAAGTGTCCAAGCCAAAAAAAAAAAAAAAAAAAAAAGACAAAGCTACTGATTTTTTTAGTTGAATTTGTATCCAGCCATTTTGCTGAAGGTGTTTATTAGCTGTTGGCTGTTGGAGTTCCTTGGTAGAATTTTGGGGTCACTTACGTATACTATCACATCATCTGTGATTAGCGATACTTTGACTTCTTCCTTTCCAAGTTGTATCCCTTTGATCTCCTTTAGTTGTCTTATTTCTCTAGCTAGGATTTCAGGTACTATATTGAAAAGATACAGAGAGTGGACAGCCTTTTCATGGCCCTCATTTCAGTGGAATTGATTTAAGTTTCTCTCCATTTAGTTTGATGTTGGCTCTAGGCTTGCTGTATATTGTCTTTACTATGTTTAGGTACATGCCTTATATCCCCAATGTCTCCAAGACTTTTAACCTAACTAGGAGTTGGATTTTGTCAAATCTTTTTTCAGCATAAGAGGCAGGCATATCACTGTGAGTTCAAGGCCAGCCTGGTCTACAAAGTGAGTCTAAGACAGCCAAGGCTACACAGAGAAACCCTGTCTCAAAAAACAAAAACAACAAAAAAAGATGATTATATGTGTGTGTTTTTTTTTTATTTCATCTTGCTTATATGATTGATTACATCAATGGATTTCTGTATATTGAACCACCCCTGCAGACCGTCTGCTCAGATGTAGTCGATGGGCAGCACAGTCTCCTTGTGGGTCCCACAATATGGGGAGTAGGGTTACCTCTGACATGGACTCTGGCTCCCACTTGTTGATCACTTCCGCCTGGCGGGGCGGCCTCGCCAGGCCACAGAGGAAGAGGATGCAGGCAGTCCAGATGAGACTTGATAGGCTGAGGTCAGATTTTAGGGCAGGGGGCTCCCTCCTTTTGAGGCCTAGGGGAGGGGCAGGGGAGATGACAGAGGTGACAATGGAGGGCTCTACAATTGGGACGTAAACTGAACAAATTAAAATTTTTTTAAACTCTAAAACAGAAAAAAAGACAAGGAAAGAGAAGGGAACCATCATGGTCTAAAAATGGAGAAGGAATTTTAAGTCCTAAGTTCAACCTGAGTCATTGAATGGACAACATAGTTGAAAAGAGACATGGGCAAGGGAAATACTTTAGAGACTGCAGATAGTTTGGAGTGCTATACCCTGCTGATATCTTTATTTTGATTATTATACCATAAGTGTACAAGGTATTAACAAAAAGGAACTCAGTGAAAATCTGAGTACATGCCAAATCTCTATTATTTCACAGTTTTCCTAAGTCAAAAATTATTTCAAAATGTAATAATTTATGAAATTATTAATAAAATTCTGTTACGACCATTTCTTCGTGAGCTTAGCTTTGAAAATAAAGTATAGCATTTAAACTAATTTAGATCATTGCACTAAAAAATACGAGAGAGAGAGAGAGAGAGAGAGAGAGAGAGAGAGGGAGGGAGGGAGGCATAGTTCTGTAATGTCTTTATTCTAGAATTTCAACAAAGCATGGAAATTAAATAAAGTATGAAATTTATGCACATCATTAATTTTATCATTTAACTTTGTCACTTGAGCCCAAAATTAGCCTTAACTGATTTCAGAATTAGTTTTAGGTTGTCTAGTGTCACACTTAAATACAAACATTTAAATAAAAATATTACACAGAAGAAGAACATTCTTCGATATATCTAGGAGGTTGATTTGGGTATAAAAGAAAGAAAGGCAAAACCATAAAGCCCTCCCATAAAGAAAGCAGAATGCGGTTTACTTAGGGGCTAGCCTATAATCTCCAGGGGACTTTATTGGCGTGAGGAAACTGGCAACATGGAATTGAGATTTCATTATGAAACATACTAATAGTTACTATTTTCATTACTCACCTGTCACCTCTCTTGGCTTTTTGTTTATGACAAATAATTATCATAGTCAGCAACGGATTTTAACTGAGGGATTTTCTAAGTTATTCAAGTGTAAGGATATTCAGGTAACAATATGTCTGCACTCTGTCGCTGCAGCCAGACAGCTATGCTTTGAAGCCCTGTACTAGTTTGTTCATTTGACCTCATCTGACCTTAGCGTCCTTTGTTGCAAGTTTATATCAAATGACATCATGTGTTAGAATTCTCACTAGTTTTAAATAGGTAGATTCTAGGCCTAATTGCTAAATTCCCTTCGCTTAAAATTTTGTGCAATCAAGGTGAAAGGTTTGTTTCCAAGGAAACAAATGCACAGGATTTTTATCACGTAAAATGTTTCCTGCAAGAAAATCCCATAAGCAGTCTCCAGAGAGACACTGTGTTATAAGATAGCTCTCACTGAAGATTTTTTCAGAGGAATATTTTATTTTTGTTATTTTAAAAGCATCCTGTATTTGTATAATCAACATGACTTTAGAATGAAAAAATAACAACAGAACTATGGCCATCTCCTGATTAGAGCCATAGATGTACAATGTGAGACAATGTGGTTTTCCTCTGAACGTTAGTTAATTTTTATATTGGAATCTAAATAGCATTCATTCGGGATGTTCACTTGAGAGAAGACAACCTATTTAAGGACAGTATTTGTCATCCTGAAAGCTGAAAAAGAACCTCACTCTCTATTGGTACTTATTTCAAGTTGGAGGTGGTTGCTTCCTGTTAAAAAGACAATTTTAAAGATACTCAAGTAGCCTAATTTTCCATACTCTTGTGGTTAAATTAAAACTAAGAAAATTGGATAAAATGGAGTCTGGTCACAAAAATCTGAGACATTGTTCCAATCTGTCTTATTATATTCTTGACCTTGCCCGTAGGGATTCTTGAATTCTGAGACACAATGTTGTTCACCTTGCAGCCTTGACCTAGATTATAAAGCAACTATCAGATGATGGGGTAGAGGGAATGGCAGAACAACCAAAATTCAAAGTCACAGCTCTGCCCCTTCCTGACTCCGTGAAAGCAAAACACTAAAATCTCTTTGTAAAATGAAATGTGTCTGCTTTGCCAGTGGCTAATAAACATATATTCCTGGGGCTAGTGAGATGGCTCAGGGGTAAGAGGTCAGCCACGGAGCCCACAGAGTAGAAGGAGGGAATTGACTGCACAAGTTGTGATGTGATCTTTACACACCTGCAGTAGCACACACATACACCCCCACACACTCACACACACCATAAACACTGAAAGTATGCTTATCGGGGTATTTTTATTTTTCGTGGCTATTTGATGCAGCTTCTTGCCATATAACCCTCCTTGAACTCACCGTGTAGCCTGGTCTGGCCTCAAATCTTCCTGTCTCAACCTCCTGCCTATAGAGATGATCTAGCCCTGGAGGGATTTCTTTAAAATATAGAAATCATTCCTGTAAGACTCTTAATTCTTACTGTATAAAGACTGTAGCCATGACATTTGATTTTCTCCTAATGGAAGCGATGTATTGTACTTTGTTTTCACTGCAGATCATATGTATGGGGCCAGCTAATATGAGGTGATTTTTATAACATTATTTTGTTAGAGTAGCCCTACTGCCTGAAAAATCAAAGTGACTGACTTCTTTTACAAATGCACTTTTCTCAGCCTAACTCTATTTCTAAAAGTTCTTGAATTTTTGTCTTCAGAGGTGAAACTTGTAGCTAGGTAGCTGCCTAGCAACTTTCTCGGCCTAATTTTTTTTTTTTTTTTGTAATTTTAAAAATTAAAATATAACCACATCATTTTACCCTTCTCTCAAACCACTGTCCCTCTCATGTCCCCCTTCTGCTCCCTCTCAAATTCGTGGCCCCTTTTTCATTTATTGTCACAGATATATTTATGTGTATATATATATACATACACACATGTATACACATAAATGTATAGATGTTACACATATGTATGTATATATGCACATATACACACACACATAGTACACACACACACATATATGCCCATGAGTATGTAAATGCAACTTGATCAGTCCATTTAGTGTTGCTAATATGTATATGATTCCAGGGCTAAATACTTGGAAGTAGGTAATCAGTTTTGGGCCTCATCGCCAAGGAAAACTCTTCGTCCCTCTCTCAACAATCATTAGTTACTTGCAGATCTTTTTCCTTAGGCGTGGTTCCCAGTGCTGTTTCCCCTTCCATGTCAGTGTGTCGATTGATATTGTACTTGCTTGGGTCTTATTTGGGCTGCTAGTGTTGAGGTAGCAGACTGTCATTTCTAAGAGATAATCTCACAGTAAATGTGTGGTCCTCTGGCTTTTAAAATTTTTTTTTTTTTTTTTTTTTTGGCTCTTACAATCTTTCTGCCCCCTTTCTATAATGTTCCTGCCTTAGATGCGGAGGTGGGGCCTGCTGCAGATGTTTCCACTGAGGCCCGACACCCTACCATCAGTTGTTCTCTATCCTTTGACCAATTGTGGCTTTTGTGATGGTCTCTGTCTGCTGCAAAGAGAAGCTTCTTTTATGAGAGGGGAGAGCTAGCTACACTTATCTATGGGGCTAAGGATAAATGTTTAAAACGTAGTTAGAAAGTATACCGGTTAATAAAGTGGCAGTAACACATTCTCTTCTACAATACAGGACCTTACTAACCCCACTTAGTTCACTAGTTTTACAGTACCAAGCATGAATTTCCTTCTGTCAAGTGGGCCTTAAGCCCAGTTAGACAGCTATTGGTTACCACTAAGATGTAAGTGTTGCACCTTCAGTGATATCTTGCCATGGTGGTCATTGTTATGGTTCATGGTCACCAAAACTTGGTAGGATTATTGATTGACTTGGTAGTATACGCTGACAGCCAAAGAAGGTGAGAGAATGGATCGATGTGTGAAACAGAAACAGATCTTGTGCAGGAGATCTGGAAGATCCTCTTTAAAAAGACATAATGGACTTTAGGAACATAGCAAGTACTGACAAGACATAATCTCCAGTCACAGAGAAACATTCAAGCAGTTCATTCATTTATTCGTATGACAACTACTCCTTGAGTGTTAAGTGCTAAAGACTGGGCTAAGAGTTGTCCACATGTAATAACTCTGCTGAAAACCAGCTGAAGAACATGATGGCCAGCATGTGTCACATGCTGAAGTGCACCACTCAGATCCCTGTAAGGCCTGACCTGCACTTACTCTCCTAGCTACTTTCAGACAGTAGCAGTTGGGAGCTATTGTCCTGGGAGTAGCTGGCATCCAATCACTAGTTGATGTGCCTTATGTTTACTCTCAGGTTAGGGCATCACTGGAAGACCGTGCCATCCCCAGAGTCCCAGTAGACTCAGTTAAAGCCTCTCATGCTACAAAAATCACAGTTCACCTTTCTTTCTAATTCCATTTCTTTTTACCTCTTCCCTTCTAAACATCAGACACTAAACCTCTTTGTTCACAGATATTAATGGCTTGTTCTGTTTTCTGGGAACTCTCCCTTGTTTAATTTTGTGTATATGCCTCTGTGTACATCTATGTAAGTGTGAGTGTGATCATGAAGGCCATAGGACAGCCTTAGGTGTTGTCACTTAAGCATCTTTCATCTTGATATGAAGCAGAGTCTCTCACTGGACTGATACTCACTAAGTAGGCTATACTTGATAGGCAGGGAGCTCCAAGGATCCTACCTCCACCTCCCCAGCACTGGGATTACAATTATAGGCCATCATGCCCAGCGTTATTACATAAGTTCTAATCACTGAAATCATGGTCTCCTGCTTGCAAGACAAGCACTGTAACTTATTGAGCCATCTTTCCAGGCCCTGAAAGTCTATTTTAATAACACAGTCTCTAAAGCTCAACAAAGGCATTTCATGGTGGCATTCAGTCATTGGGACTGGAACTGGCCCTAGAGGATCATTTTATCAACTCGATCCCAGGCTGACAACTGGAAGCTCTCAGAATTTGTTGAAATAGTTGCACAGATATAAATATAGACATAGAGTAATAGGCCAAATTGTTATCATTAACACAAGAGGGGAAAAACTAGTGACGGGACAAATATTGGCATTATCACCAACTAAAAGTAGAATTCTATCCATTTGTCTTAAGAGACCCTTGTTAATGAGTCACTTTCCCTAAGCAGATATTTATTTAACCTTATTATTCCTCCATTTGTAAGAAAAATTGAATAAGCAAAACGAGGCATTACCAAAAAAATACAACAAATTACTTATGGGAAATTGTGTATTTAAAGAAAAAATGCTAACATTAAAAAGCAGACGTGATTTAAGACTTGTATAGGGGGCTGATAACTCAGGGAGGGAGTGGGGATAAGGTTACTTGATGTGCAAGCATCCCAGTGCCTAAGTGAAATCTGGGCATGAATACACAAAGCTGTAAGTAACATGGTGCCGCAAAAGGTGACGACAGGAGAATTCCTGCCCACAGTGGCTCACTGAAGCAGAGACCCTGGCTTCAGTAAGAGATATTGCCTCAAGGAAATAATGCAGAGAGACGGGCAGAGCAACCAAAGTCTTCCTATGGCTTCCACAGAAAGCCTGTGTATGTACACCACCCCATACCACAAACACACACACACACACACACACACACACACACACACACACACACACACACACGCACATGCACACACACAAAAAGACAAGCTATGCATACAAGAGAAAATCAGCATTTGTGTTGGAAATATATGTCAAATATTGTAAATGAGAAACTCAGGCAATGTTGATATTAACTTTCAGTACTTTTTGAGTGCTAACTATATTACTATTTAATGAAGAAATGATAAACAGATATTTTAAATTTGTCTAAAATGCTTGGGAAAAGAAGAAGCACAGATTCAGTATCTTACTTGCATAGGCATAATGAAATCCTTATCTCATTATGAAATGGATCACAACTGTAAACACGAAATTTATTTACCATAGATAATTTATTTACAACTTTAAACATTTTGAATGATTTTATATCTGAAAAAAAAAATATCATGGTGTGGAATTTTCCACTTGGTCTTCAAGTTGCCACTTAAAAAATTTTGGATTCTGGAGTAGTTTGACCGGATTCTCAGAGTGGGGTTACAGAATCTGTTGTAACAATTCACTTCAAACAATATGTATTGAAGGGCTACACTGTAGTATATATTATTATAATCAGTGGACATAGGACAGCGAGTGAGAGGCATGATCCCCGCTTACTGGTACCTTACATTGGACCAGGAGTACCAAAGGAGTCAGTGAGTAAGCACAGAAGTGGACAGTAACACCTCTGTGTCAGCTGACACCAGCATAGTGAGAAGAGCTTTCCAAGAAAAGGGCGCTTTAGAGCCCTGGCAGGCGGTGAGGTGAGCTTTGAAGAGTAGAAAGGAGGGACGATTGCTGGAGCAGAGCAAGCTGGAATGACACAGAGAAGCTGGTCACTTGAGGAGTTTGAAGTAGACTTTGGATTTTATTTTGTGCCAAAAGGAATAGTTTGGCTTCTTCTTTTGCTGATTGTAGGCCTTTAATTTCCTTCTCTTGCCTTATTGCTCCAGCTGGTACTTTAAGCACAATCTTGAAAAGGAGTGTGGATAGTGGACATCCTGTATCATTCCTGACTTCATTGGGGTAGCTCCAAGCTTTTCTCCACTTAGGATGATATAAACTGTGGGTTTCCCATAAAGCTTTTTTATGTTGAGATATGTTCTCTCTAGCCCTACATTCTCTAAGGCTTTTATGATGAAGACGTCTTGTATTCTGTCAAAGGCTTTTTCTGATTCTTTAAGTCCCTTTATGTGGTTTATTACATTTATTGACTGGTTTATGTTCCACCATCCCTGCATCGCAGGAATAAAGCCATCTTGGTGATGGTAGCTAATCTTTTCAACCTATGTCTGTACTCTGTTTTCTAGTAGTTTATCATGAAATTTTGAACCTATGTTACATTAGGGATATTAGCCTACAGTTTTATTTTGTGGTTGTTATTGTTGTGTCTTTTTCTAGTTTTTATGTTAGAGTTTTAGACTGATTTTGTAAAGAGTTTGAGAATGGCTCTTCTGTTTTTGTTAATTTTTTAATAGTTTAAGATTGGCTGTAGATTTTCCTTGAAAGTCTGGAAGAATTCTGCTGTGACTCCATCTGGCCCTGGACTTTTCTCAGTTGGAAAGCCTTTTATTAATATTTCAAACTCTTCATTTGTTATGCGTTTGTTTAGGTTGTTGACTTTTACTCTGTTTATTTTTGATGGTCTGGCTGAACTTAGAAATTCATTAATTTCTGTTAAGTTTTCTGACTTAGTGGAGTAAAAGCTTTTTAAATACTTGTTCATAGTTCTCTGAATTTTTTTAGTGTCTGTTGTACTGTTTTTCTGTTCATTTCTGATTCTGTTCATTTGGATCTTATCTTTCTTTCTTTCTTTTAGTTAGTTCGGACAAGAGTCTCTCAGTCTTTTTTTTTTTTTTTTTTCTTCTTGAAGAACCAGTTCTTCAATTCATTGACTCTTTGCATTCTAAATTTGTTTTAATTCATTGATTTCTGCTCTGATTTTTCTTTCATGTTGAGTTTAGACTTGGTTTGTTCTTGTTGTTCCAGTTTTTTGAGTAGCATTGTTTTGGGAACCTCTTCTAATTCTTTCTGATATTATTTTTTTAATTCTTTCAAGATTGTGATTTTTAGAACAGTTCTAATTTCAAATTGACTTGTTGAGTATAAAGTATGGCATCCCCACATATTCCTTGCTCCCAGAGTAGCACAGCCTCCAATTACCCCAGTGGTATGTGTTCTATAATTAGCAAATATGCCTGAACACATTGTTCTTATCTCAAATCTATACCTTACATTAGGCTTCCTCTTAGTGTTGAACACCCTATAGATTCAATTATTTTTAGCTTTATTATTATTAGTTCTTGTATTTTTGAGATTATAATACCATTTCTCATTTTCTTCCCTCCCTTAAAACACTCTCACATACCCCTGCTTACATGGCTATTTTTCATTATATATTTTTCATTATATATATATATGAATTATAAATATATTTATATGCTTAGGAGTATACAACCTACTCATTCTGTATAGTGGGCTTTTTAGCACAAGGAGATTCAGCTGTCCCAGGAAGGTGTGGAAAGGCAATTCTGAAATGGCTTAACGCAAGAGTCATATAAGCAGGGCTACTAGCTGCAAGGGTACGCAACAGGCCAGAGACGTAGCAATCTTCTTCCGTGGTGCATTTTAGTGACTTGTTTAAAGTGAGCAACATGGGAGGACACCCAGAGAGAAAAGACGTGAATACAGGGATGGACAGGTTGCTTCTATTTCCTGCCAGTGAGTAAGCCACCACTCAGCACTATCCCTACTTGTCTTACACTATACAGTGCTCCACAGAGTCCTAAAGTTCAGGTGCAACTCCACACTTCTCACATGCCATGGGCCCATTTGAATATTACTATCAATCAAGTATTGGATGAAACCCCAATGCATGTTACTATTGCTTAGACTGCAACAAAAGCACAGCCTTCAGCTTTACTAACATGCCTTCCTCACGTCCTGCCTTTGTGTCCTTTACCAGGCAGAGAACTCAACCTTAGGTTTTCTTGGTGGTTTTTCCACTAAAGTGACTCACAGTTCTTGGATTTTGCTACCAAGGATGGATGTAGAGTAGACATGTATGTTTGGCTGTTGACCCTACAGCACGACCTGACTCTGAGGAGTCTCCAGTTCTGATTCTCCTGACTCTTCAGGCACTCTCTGGAAGGTTTCTAATGCTGTCTTGCTGTGACAGGTACCCAGGGAGCCTGAGCTACCTTCTTCTGACCTAATCTCCAAATCTGTCTGGATGGGACAAAGCCCTCTCCATTCCAGAGTTTAATGTGAAACAACTCCCAGGGCCTTTCTGTTCCCAAGACAGCACTATAAAAACTCGCTAGGGGATGAGAAGAAGCTGGAAGCCTGGCTGACTTCCCCCTCTTTCTATGGCTCTTTTGTCCCTGTCCCGAAATCTTTCTTCCTCCCCAACTTTACCTAGACAAAGAGCTCAGAGCCTGCCTCTTGTTCCAATGGGAGAGAAAAAGAAAAGGGAAATGACACACAGAGAGAAAAGTATAGATTGCTTTCTCAAGTATCATACAGACAAAAGTAGAAAAAAGGGCTTCTGAGGCTTCTGTTAGAGGGTGGAAATCTCTAGAGTGAGATAGGGCTAGAGATGAATATGTGAAAAACCTAAAGAGCAGTTTGCTTGTCATGTCAGAACCACGCTGGCCTCCTAGGGAAGACAGACTGATTTAGCCTGAGAAAGAATGGTGTATTCGGCAGGAAATTACAGAGTTGGCATTGCAGAATTGCTTTGGATAAGCCAGTGCAATTATGGGTGGCTTATCAACCTCTCTACTTTGTAACAGGATGCACTAAAATAGACATGGCACTTACAGCATCTGAGCTCTCAAAGGTGCCATGACCCATTCTCCCTTCTCAGAGACGTCATGACCCTCTTTTATTTCTCCTGCATTTGATATTTCTCTCTTTCACGTTTCAGAGCCTAAGAAACTCCTACTAATAGTATCAGATACTCCATCCTTATTTCACAGATATATTTAGATTCAGCATCCAAAGAGTATCAGTGTGGTTTGGTGGGCTAAGTACGAATTCTGTTCCAAGAATATATAGTATATACCTCTGACCTGTTTAAGTTATTTGGTAATTTTATGTTATGTAAAGCTGGTTCCACATTAACAAAACATAAATAGAAAATATCTTCTCCATAATTTTGGTCAAAAGATAAGAATGTTCATGCAATATTTGATTCTCTACATTTTCTTTGTTATTTTATTTTTCTTTCTAAATATCTTATTTTCTGTCAATTATGTGTCAAATACTTTGCTTTGGTCTAGGTTTTGAAGATACATAGATAAAGTGCACTTATTTCCTTTAATCAATATTATTTAATGAAAAATGGACATATAGGAAACTGTGATGTAGTATATGCAGAGCAGATAGAATGTCATTATATCTTGCATAAACCCTACATTGTATATTTGAAACAGGTCATGAGTTGGCTTTATCAGAGGATTCCTGACCTGAGATCTACAGTAAGAAGAGCTTGGTGCCATGTTGTTAATAGATAAGAAACCTCTCAATGTCACATGTGTTTATTTTTAAAAAATCGTCTATTAGCTATACATATATAGCTAGTTCATGCAACTTGAAATCATAAGTCCCTAGAAATAAAGTTATCATCATAAAGAATCCAGATATAATTCTTATTGTGATTAAAAATCACTGAAGGAGTTAATAATCTCTGGATTCGTATTGCAGTTGATTCACTAAATGAACGGACCCCTGTGTCTGTAGTAGGTTTGAGATCTGAGACCAAATGCAGAGAAACAAGCTAGTCTAGTACTTCAAAGGAGTCAATTCAAGGACTGCAACTGTACAATGACAGTAAGGACAGAGGACAGAAGAATGCTTGGTGCTTGAGCTGGCTCTTGGAAATATGGACTTCAATACAGAAAAGAAGGATGGTTGATGTTAATGATTAAGGAAACCAATAACAGGAACATGTTTCTGTGGAAAAGAATTTAATATGGAGCACGTGTAGCTGGAGGGGTGTATGAAACCTGGGTAGACACTGTGGTGAGGAGCTTGTGGTAAATATGCAAAAGAGTGTGGCAAGTGATATAGAAATATCCATGGCTTACCAAGTACAGCTTGAGAGACTGCCAACATATTCTCTCTTGGCTGATTTCAGTTCTCCCAATACCTTCATTTTGATAGTAAGATGTCTGATAATATATAGTATTTGAAATTTCAAGTGGGCATCCAATTCAAAGGTTCTGCCCTCGGATATTTAATGCATGCAAAAGATGGGACAAGAGAGACAAAATTAAGGAGGGCAGGGGGGTATGTCCGACCCTCTCATATGGTCTCAGTGCTATCTGATATTGGATTTAATTGATTGTCCCAAATGTCTCAAAGTGACTGTTGCCTTTGTGGATCCTTTATGGGCTCATTGAAGAATTGTCTAGGAGCTAAACTGACTTCAGTTAAGTCTCTGTCTACAGGACTTTTATGATTTCTCTCTGTCCCACCCTTCTTTTATTCCACTTGGCATGTTTTCACAGAACTGATCTAAGTTGTCCTATCCTCTTCAAGTTCTGCTGGGGCTAGCACCTTAGACCAAAATGTAGCTGGTGTCTGTTGACTTGGGGCCTCAAATGAAATTAGTGTAGAATGAACTCTATTTTCATGACCTATATTAAATTTAAAGACATATGAATCATTCTATTAGAGTTGGTCATTGAAATTATGAGGTCACACGCCCCCCCCCCAATGGCTGCACTCCTCTCTGCCACCAATAATTCTTAAAAGGAAGATAAGGCAAATAAGGGCAGATTACTGGTGGAAACTATCATTTGGAAGGTGAGAAAAGGTAGAAAAACAGTGACTACAGAGACATATAGGAGAACTATGATGGCAAACATCACAGAATTGGGAAAGATAACATCATAAAGAAGACAGACTCAGCATGTAAGATGGTATGAAAAGGAAAAGGTAAGAAAAGCCTAATATTTAGGAAAGATTTTTATTTAACAATGAGGATATCACTCCTCCTTTGATATGCAAATCTGTTTAAAGGAGGGAAGGAAATGCCAAGGGGTATGGGGAAGTTTTGAGGGAGACAACAGATACTAGATATTAGACTAAGGAGGTGTGAGTTGGAAGTGAAGTCATAGCCAAGGGAAGGAAAACAGATGCCAATGAGAGCTTATCCAAATATTCAGGAAGATGAGGGAATGACTGATGGCAAAGAGTGAAAGGTAAGTGTCTGCCCTTTGGGCACTTTCAGAGGAAGTGTAGGAAGGAAAAAGATCAAGAGCATAGTGATGAGGTAGGGACTGCTGAGAAGGACTGCCTCATCCTCCAAAAAGTGACACAGAAGCATGCGTCTCGATGCCTTTCTTCATGACACAGAAGTTGAAGGTGGCAGAAAATTGAAAGAGATCACAGTTCATTGCTTAAGTTTTCTCACTGAAGTTGGGGATGCAGCTACTGAGTGTGGTGAGTCACAGGCTGAGTCACTTATTCTAATCCACTCATTTAGAAACTAGAAAGGCCAAGCTGCATAGTGTGGTATCCTTATGCCTAACACAGAGGTACAGAAACAGTGATTCAGAACCATCAAGTGACTTGCTTGAGGTCACCCAGGTGGCTAATACTACAGTCCGTTCTACATCAAGAGTCTTCAGATTTTTCAAGAAATTGGCATTTAGTAGTCTTAAGAGATGTTTATGTGTCATCTTTACCAGCCATCAAAAAAACAAGGTGTAAAAATAGAAAATAGCAGAAATAGTTCAAAGGAGATGTGTCTTTCATCACCTTTCTCCTCTCCATGTAATGGCCAAGGTTTGGCAAATACTTACCAAATGTCTCTAATCTTGTCACTATCAGAGGCTCTCAACCAGGATGTCAAATATATAACAATATCTCATTAGCACTGACCCTGTGCCAGGAACTTCTCTAGGTGTTTGCATAGATAAATGACTATAATCTTCAAAACAACCCAACGTGGGTGACAAACTCCAATACCTTCCTAGATCAAAGAGAGAAACCACAATCCAGTAAAGCTAACCAACTCAAACACAGTACTAAGTAACGGGCTAGCCTTGTCCAACCCCAGTGTTTATGGTTTTGAGAATGGGATGTGGTTTTTGCTCCCAAGAAGGTCATTTTCTTCAAGGAAATCAATGAGAAGAATAGGTTGGTTTTCTCAAATGAAGCAGCCTATAACAGGATAATGAGTTCAGAGCAGTTCAGAAATATGTGCAATAAATTTTAATTGGCAAGTTCCCCCAAGTCAGAAGAATAAAAGATAGCATATTCAATAAATGGTGCTGGTCTAACTGGATGTCTATATGTAGAAAAATACAAATAGATCCATATTTATTACTGTGCACAAAAATAAAGCCCAAGTGAATTAAATATCTCAACATAAAACCAGAACACTAAATATGTTAGAAGAAAAGTGGAGAAGAGCCTTAAACTCATTGGCACAGGAGAGAACTTACTGAACAGAACACTCAGGCTCTAAGATCAACAATTAATAAATGGGACCTCATGAAACCGAAAAGCTTCTATAAGGCAACAGAACAAATCAACAGTCTACAGATTGGGAAAAGATCTTCACCAACCTTACAACCAACAAAGGGCTAATATCCAAAATACATAAAGAACTCAAAAAATTAAACACCACCAAACCAAATTATCCAAATAAAAAGTGGGATACAGAGCTAAAGAGAGAATTCTCATCAGAAGAACATTGAATGGCCAAGAAACACCTAAAGAAATGTTCAACATCTCTAGTCATAGGGGAAATGCAATTCAAAACAACTCTGAGGTTTGATCTTACACCTACCAGAATGGCTAAGATAAAAAATTCAAGTGACAGCACATGCTAGCAAGGATGTGGAGAAAGAGGAACGCTCTTCCACTGCTGGTGGGAGTGCAAATGTGTACAACCACTTTGGAAATCAATCTGGTGCTTTCTCAGAAATTGGGAATAGTGCTACCTCAAGACCCAGCTATACCACTCCTGGGCATATACCAGAAAGGTGCTCCACCATATAACAAGGACATTTGCCCAACTATATTCATAGAAGCTTTTTTTGTAATGGCCAGAATCTGGAAACAACCTAGATGACTCTCAACCAAAGAATGGATAAAGAAATTGTGGTACACTTACACAATGGAATATTACTCAGCTACTAAAAACAATCTTGAAATTTGCAGGCAAAAGGATGGAACTAGAAATGATCATCCTAAGTGACGTAACCCAGACCCAGAAAGACATGCATGGTATATACTCACTTATAAGTGGATATTAGCCAAAAATAGATATCCTATGAAAGACTCCACCCAATGGGGAATCAGAACACATGCTAGGACTTGCTGCTGGACTCTGGGCACAGTGCTGAGAGTGGTATGGAAGAATGGGGCATCGAAGGACACAGAGGGTTCAGGAGTCCCGTAAAGAGACCACCTGAACCGGTGTATCTGGCCCCAGGGGGTCCTACACAAACTGTTACACCAACCAAGGACAATGCATGCAGAGAACCTAGATGTCCCTGTTCAGATATATCCATTGGACAGATCATTCTCCACAACTGGGGGAGGGGTAAGCAGAGACTGCCTCTGACATGAACTCTGGTGCCCCCAATTTGATCACTTCCCCTTGGTGGGGAGGCCCTGCAGCACACAAAGGAAGGGGATGAGACTTGGGAAGCTGTGGTCACATGGTGGGGGAGGAAGTTCCCTTCTGACAGAGGTCTATAGGAAGGGAATAAGCTAGAAAGGAGAGCGTGCGAATGGGAAGAAAGGAGTGTGGGAATAACAAGTGGGATATTATCTGAATAAATTATAATACATTTTTAAAAAGAAGTATATAAAGAGGCCACTGTGGACTGAATTGCCTGGCAGGTAGCATTCAAATAGTTCGATTCTCCCTAATCTGACAAAGGCAAGGAGCTTGGAAATGGCCAGGGATTATCTTAGAGTTCATCCAAATTATATCCGTCCTTTGTTTTCATGAGGAAATGAGCAAAGCAAGAGGTGGGCTATAGGCAAAACTGAAAATTTATAATTTCTACTTTCTGTGTCATCCATCCAATACAGATTGAGGTTTTGGTTTTTGTTCTTTGTTTTTTTGTCAGTGTTGTGCTATATGTTGGAACTCTCAAGATTCTTGGGTAGAGATCACATCTTCTCATTTCTGTATCACAGTGCACATATTTCACTACTCATCACACACAAAAAATGTTTGTTTATTTTATTTTATTTTTTTATTTATTTTTTTTTTTAACCATTAAAACATTTACTGAGCACTTACTACACCACAGGAAGTACTTTTTCTTTCTTTCTTTCTTTCTTTTTATTAATTTATTCTTGTTACATCTCAATGTTTATCCCATCCCTTGTATCCTCCCATTCCTCCCCCCCCCCCATTTTCCCATTATTCCCCTCCCCTATGACTGTTCCTGAGGGGGATTACCTCCCCCTGTATGTTTGTTTATTTTAATTGATCAAATTAAAATAGTCCATATAGACTTGCCTGTGTGCATTTGTATAAACTCTACAAGCTCTGAGATTAAACTCAAATTAGCAAGATATACTTTTGTTCCTCTCAGATCAGTAAGTACCTCTCCAGCACTTTTATTTTCAGTAAACCTAAGTTATAATACCACCTGTCATGTAATAGACTCCAGTGACACATAACTAATCAACACACCAAAAAAATGAGCATGGATTTTGATCCTCTGCCTTCCATGGAGGCTATTGGACTCTTCCATAAAAAGTTACCACCTTTTTTCTAACTTGTGTACCTATCAATAGAATACCCAAAGCATCTAGTTGTAGCCTCTGAGTTAATATTCTATCATATTGCCAAAAAGCAAATGACTTAGAAGAGCCCTTATTTATTAGTGTGTTTTCTACAGATCAGAAGTTCAACTGGATCCACAGTTTATACTTTCCCAAGATAAGATCAATTGTTGAGTTTTCTTTTCTGGGGACTTTAGAATGAAGCTGTCTTTGTGTTCAGTTCCCTGTGGCCAAAGTCTCTTTCTTAAAAAAATAGCTGAGAGGGTTACTAAACTCCAACATTGGCCACTTTCCTTGGCATGTTGCTCCCTCTATCTTCAACCCGATGAAAGTCTATCCTAAGGCCTTGAGTTTGCCTGTATTTCTCTTTTGCCTAATTTCCCTTTCTCTTGAGCAAATTTTTTCTCTTGCACTAGCTCTTGGAATTATGTTGAACCTATCAGGAAAACTTAAAATCAAAATTTTATCTTAAGGTTTGAAACCTCAATATTATCTTCCTTTTGTTATTTAGTATTATATTTTCATAAATTCAGAGGTACTAAGACCAGGAAAATTTTGGAGATCCTTCTGTCATCAGCTTTCCTTCAGGGCATTACTCAAAACAAACATGGAAGCCATTGTTTCTTAAACAAAACAAAACAAAATACCCCACACATCTGCTCCAGGGACACATGACTGTCATCACTACAGCTCTAGTCTTTAGTCCCAGCAGAAGTGGATGTGATTTGAAAGAAAATAATTTTCTCCATGGTTCCCACTGTGTCATACTATTTATTCTTAACCTATTCAAGGTACTCAGAGAAAAGAAATAGTTGTGGTAGTAATGAAAGTGGTGGCAGTATTAAATTTGATATAATGCCTATGCTCATTATTGACACAAATCTAAGCCAGTCAAATCTAGGCTCCACCATATAGAAGTGATAAGTATACAGATAAAATGAATAGTAAGTACATTATTTATTTTTCTGTTGCTGTGATAGAACACCCTGACCAAGAACAAGTTAGAAGGAGAAAATGATTTATTGTATCTTACAGTTCCAGAAGGAATAGCAATCAAGTCTGGCAGGGAAGACATGACAAATAGAGCATAAGATGAAGCTGGCAGTAGGGGAGCAGAAATGTCACATTCCATCCCTGTGTAGGGAGCTCAGAGAGAAAAGAAAAAGTGGGGATAGGCTGTAATACCTTAAAACTTGGTCCTTCCTTCTCCAGAATGCTACATCTCCTGTAGGTTTCATAACTTTCCCAAACAGCGCCACCTACTGGAGATCAGATCTTCTTACCCATGAGCCTGTGGGGAACATTTCTCACTTAAACCATCATAATAGGTAGATAGAAACTCAGAAAATCCTCTGGAAGCAGGTGCTTTCTTTTCCTTTTGATGGCTATTCTTGATGTTCTTAATCTATTCGTACTAGATAAAGATGATGCAAAGGGTGGGAACTCAATTTGTCACCTTATAGTTTACTCTACTCAACAACCACTCCTTGATACAATAGCAATCTTCCAAATCCAGCCAGACCAACCATTTAAAGAAATTGCTTCAGAAAGGGCCAGGGACTAAGAAAGGTCAGCAAACCTTCCCAGAGGTAAAAATAGAGAACTAGGAAACAAAGGACACAGTGCAACGTTTACAACCACGAATTAAATGCAAAGAATGACACATCATTATATAAGCTGCAGAAAATATCATTTAAATGTCAAAAGAGCTGAAGATGGCTTTAATCATGGAAGAAAATTTCGCAAAATATATTCAATCTCTTAATTTTTACTGTATAAAATTATTTTAAAAGGCATTGTTTGATAACATAAGATATAGAAATCTGACTGCTCATAGAAATCCTTATGTTTATTTTATGCAACTTTACCTTTCATAAACCAAAAAAAAAATCTCCAAGGCTTTCAGAGACCGTGAATATATTTGAATGAAAGGAAATTATTTAACTTAGCAATTGTGTGAAAATGCAACCTATATGCTGTTTGTTACAGCCCAGTCTCTTCCATGAGAGGAAAGAGTACAGGATAGATCACTATAGTTGTTTGTCTGTGATTTCACATACATTCTTATCCTCTTGAAAATTAGCTTCGTGTAAATCGGTTCTGGTACTTCTGCCACCCACTTGCATTTTAGAGCTCTGTTTTGAAGCTTGTGAGATATATTTAAAAACATCATATTAACATTTTAGTCCCTGTCTGGATACAATAGTTTCACATGGGCTGTTCTTTGGAAGATGCAGAATTTAACTAGATTTTTGTTGTCAAAGATATCAATCCAAGCAAAGCTAAATATACATGAACATATGTATATGTGTAAATGCATTGCATTTATATATTTCTGCATAGAAAATTAATTTCTGTTCATTTATTAAACATTTGTTGTGCTTCTACTGTGTTCTCAGCAATGACCTGAACACTGAGAAAAGATTATTAAAACACAGGCCTCAGGATCCATAGAGTGCTTAAAATACTTTTTATGGCAAAAAATTAAAACTGTATATTGTGGTTATTGCTGCAATAACAGCCAGAAGTACACACAAAGAATCTGTGAATGCAAAAAAACAAAACATTAAGTGAGGCAAAAAGGATTGAGCAAGGCTTCCTAGGGATGACTATTTTAGTGCAAAGGTCTTTGAAAATACTTTACCTATTGGGTCTATTGGTGCTTTACATGTAATTGGATTGTATTAAAGTTATAGTGGAAGAGAGAGTAATGATTCCTTCTAAAAGAGGGCCACAAGTGTTGAGTGCTGTGGCTTCCATAAGCCTAAACCCATTAGGAGCCAAGAGTAGGGTCCATCTTCTCACACTGAAGAAAGGCAAGCTGAGTAGCTTATCTGTTCTGGGACTGTGATAATCAGGTCTTGAAGGGCATTCACCTTTAGAATAACCTTCTTTTGTCCAATCTTGGATCGAGCTACATGCCAGTACATGGGCTTCTCTTCTTTGACAGGCATTACTTCAACTCAGACAGAAATACAATACACTGTGAACTTGAGGATGTCTTGAAAACAGCTAGTGAAAAGGGGCTGGTTGCTATAAGCTAAAGAAACACGATCAAAGGTAGCAAGGAAACCATCAACAACAAGTCTCCAGCTTGTTCACACATTGCTTTGCTCACTCAAAGCACTCCAAAATTAGAAAAGCTACAGTTCTTTGCCAAGAATTTGGTATGCAAATATTTCCTAATAAAGAACCCATGAGAGAAACTTGAATTTTTTGTTGCAGTATTCCAACACACTGACAATGTGTTGTTGTTGTTGTTGTTGACAGTGTAAGATTAGAAAGCAAGCACAATGAAGTTCCTTTGCAAGAATACCTGTGATAAAAATAACCCTGCTGTCACATGAAACAACTTCTGGATAGACTTGTATGTGTGTTTGAAAAAAAAAATCTATGAGTGAATATGAAATACTGAAACATAGGTGTTAGTTACATATCTAACATTGGCATAAAGGACACTTTTTTTTATTTTAAGTACCATGGTTATGTTTTGCTTCAATGATAAAATTTTGCTCTTTTATATTAAAAAATAAGCTAATACTTTACTAAAAAGTGCTGGCAAATAAACACAAGACATGTAGTGAGTTTAGCCAGACCCAGTGTCTATACATCTGAAAGGACATCTGTGCTGGTAGAACAGCCATTGAAAAGCCCCGTAGCTTTGCTTTAGGCCTTATACTTTCAGTATAAATTGGCATTTTGATGCGTGTATCCACCTCTAAAATAAAAATAAGAAAGAAAAAAATCCCTGAGAGTTAAATCTACATGGATATATGTAATGACACATATGTCTGTGTACAGTATAACACGCTGTATGAGAACAAGAAAAAGAAGGATAAATATTAGAAAATGAGGATGGGTGGGTGCAAGCAACGAACATATGAGTTATAAAAGAGGATATCAAGCTAATTGTTTCTTTGATTTTTCTTTTTTGTTGGCATAGCATATCTAGTAATTGTTAGTATGTTTATAGACTTCAGTTCAGAAAGGCATTAGAAATAAGCACCAGTTGATGGTTAGCTTCAACACTTACTTCAGCCACCTGCCAACCCTCTAAACAAACTTTTTTTTTTTTTGGCCAACATCAAGAATAATTATAAGCAAAAGAGGAGCTATTTGTAACAGGCTGTGAATACAATGTGAGGACCTCCCCATAGAAACCAGGTACTAACTTAGAACAGGAAGCAGGCAAAACGCTACAAGAATCAGAAGAGTGTCACATTGTTACAAAAGTACTTATGGATGACCGCCTTTTCCTTAGACATCTGGCTACCAAAAAAAAAAAAGGAAGGAAGAAAGAACAAAAAAGAAATAAGGAAGGAAAAAGGGATGGAGAAAGGGAGGGATGGAAGAAACAAGGGAGAGAGGGAGGTTGGGAGGGAGGGAAGGAAGGAAGGAAGGAAGGAAAAAAGGAAGGAAGGAAGACAGAACACAGCTCCTGTCTTAAAGACTTGCCGCCTAATGATGGAAACAGGTCCATGCACAACTACCCACCTACATTATGAGTGTTTCACATAGCGAAAGATTGACTCAAGAGAAGTTGGATACTTTAATGGGTAGATACTATTTTAGTGGATCCTTAACAAGTATGATTGAAATCAATAAGATGAGAAAAAGAAAATAGTAACTGATCAAGGTCAGGCACCATACAGGGGATCCAGGGCAACATTTGACCATGAGAGAAGATTAAAAAAAAAAAAAAAAAGCAGGAAGACACAGCCAGAAGGACTACTGAGCTCGTGGGTAATACAGTGATATATCACAAAGTCTTTGATGTATGTCCACCATGGGGATTCTTCTAGATGAAGGGGCGATGCTAGACTATGTGGCAGACAGTCTGGAATTTCTTCTTTGTGGCCAGGGCACTAATTCTAGTTTGAGAGATAAAACATACAAGGAAAAAAATCACTTATCTTCTCAGAACAGCCTTGTACCCTCAGATGGCTATGGAATTGAGTTTGGGTCATTGAGCCATAAACAGGTACTTAGAAGGTTTGAACAGGTTCTGGAAGGGTTTTTTTGTTTGTTTGCTTGCTTGCTTGTTTTTAATGGAGCAAAGACAGGGCTGTCATCTTTTCTTTTATTTTCCCATTTATTCTTTCCAGTCCATCTTCAAAGATAGCCATCTCTCAACTAGGAAGACAGAAGTCTTATGATAAGAATTCTAGAGAGAAGAGACAAAGGGCTTGATCAAGTAAGGCTCTGGGCTGCCTGCTGTGGACTCCTTGCTATGAAGAGAAAGACTCTGTTTAAACTACTATGTCCAAGTTTCAAGTTTCTACCAATGCATTTGACATCAATCTTGATTGGCACAAATAGCTCATGAGAAAAGTCAAACAAATTGAAGGAGAAAGCTCTGTCTGGGAGCTATAGCCTTACAAACTGAGAGGTGGGCAATAGAACTCTCCAGATCTTCTCAAGTCTGCACTATGCAAAGCATGCCAGTGTTTTATTTTGCTTTGTTTTTTTTTCCCCTTTGAAGAATTAAATGTTCATAGGATAGCCAATCCACAGATCAATCCAATAGGTATTTTCTGAGTCCATTTTTGTTCAAGATTGTGCTGGATGTCAAGAATACAAAAAATATAGGATGTGGCTGGCTTTCTCAAGAAGTTTATGGTTAAGTGGAAACAAACATGCCAAAGGGAGTCACAGGGGTGGGCAGAGATGACTGAGTGGGTAAAAGGGTTTGTGGCACAAGCCAGATGACCTGAGTTCTATCCCCAGAACCTACTTAAACAGGAAGGAGATAGCACTCTCACTCCATAAAGTTATCCTCTGACCTACAGACACATGCCATGGCAATCACAAGTGTATCATATATACATACATATGATAATAATAAATAAGCTAAAGTTTTATAAAGTAGGTCATAAATTGTCTGGTTTGAGAATTTTAACACAGAAAAATAAGTACTGTAATTCAACTGCCCCCAATATTTGGACTGTAATTTGGTCATTGAAACATGAGTCTTGCAGAATTTTGGGTCATGGGGCTTTATACCAGGAGCCTTGGGTAAAGGGTACACATTGATCAAGCATACGTATATTAACTGGGTAGCTGAAAAGCATATCTTGAAAAGTATGACTTCCATAATGAAATGGGTATGGATGGCTACTCTGTTTTGACAAGCTTCCACCTTCACTTTTACAAGCCAGTGCACCCATGAAACATTTATCTTCTTCAGGTTGCAGAGAGGATAGATGTGTGGAATATCAACTCTTTACGCTCTGATAGCTACAGTGGCAAGCCATAAACTCTATTGACTACACCTGAATGTTTAATAGGACCATTTGTTTATTTCATTCCAGACATTCATCAAACACCCTGTATTGCCTACTGTGTGCCAGACCCCCATGGCAGGTGCTGAGATGACAAAATACAATAGTGAGGTACTAGCCTTCAAGCTTCTGGGCACTTGATCATATAAAAGGAAAGATGCAGGAAACAAGTGGATCCCAGAGAGACGAAGAAAGGATGTACACTGTTAATTCATAGGTTAACAGCTGCTCTGATACTATTAGACTTCAAAAGAATCCTGCCAATGGTATTACTCAGACAGCGCGGAAAGGCATTCTACAGAAATATGTTAGGCTTGATAGGTAGCCCTTAATTTAAATTAGGTGGATGGGAGCTCGCAGGTACCCAACTATACCCTCAGGTACCGTGAACTCTTCTGTACCACAAAAGTTATGTCTTAAGAGTACTTGTACTTAAAAAATTATTAAATGAGAGGATGGAGAGATGGTTCAATGGTTAAGATCATTGCCTGCCCTTCCAAAAGACCCAGGCTCAATTCCCAGCACCCACATGGCAGCTCATAACTGGATATGTAACACCAATTCAAGGGGATCTGACACCTTCACACAGACACAGAGAGACATTCAGACAAAATACCAGTGCACATAAAAAAAATAAATTTAAAATTATGGAATGAGATAAAATAATGATACGTTTCTACTTGATTCTCTACTTCTTTGCTTCTGCAGTGAATGGTTGACCTTTTTGGGATGTTGAGTATTGTATTTCTACTGACTATTTCTTCAGTGTACTAGTAGTAACCCTTCATTGGTGGTGAGCAGTGATTCTTGATTCTATTACAAATTCTCAGGGTTCTGGGAGATGGCTCAGTGTGTAAGAGCACTTGCTTTATAAGGGTGAGGACCTGAGTCTAGACCCTAAGCACCCACTTATATTCTCTAGGGCACAAATTATATTTTTCGCTGGTACTACAGGAAATTAACCAAACATACAGCACCTGTGTGTGCTGCACACAAAAGTGACATGTGACGCCAAAGCAAAGCTTCTCTGATACAGAGCTGTGTGTAACCACAGAGCCTGAGCATTCAGCGTGTTTTCATTTGTGGGCCCATGCTTTCAGGGGTCTTATATATGACTACACTTATGGACCATGCAGAAGCCCTGAAATAGGTGAACTCCTTGTGATGCTCATCTTAAGACTACCATCGCGATGTGGAACGTTCCGATATAGGGGAAACAACTTACATCTTACAACTCACTCAGTATAGCTTGTCTGAGAAAGTATCCCACATTGGCCTAGTAGCTTTTTCAATGATCATTTATTAAAGACATACAGTTCTTTTTTCTTCTTCTTCTTAATTTATTTTCTTAATTACATATATGTTTGGGTCATGAGTTTGGGGTTGTGCATGTGAGTGCAATGCCTGAAGAGGTCAGAAGAGGTTGAAACAAACCCTAACTCAGTAGTTCTCAACCTGTGGGTCATGACCACTTTGGGGGTCAAATGACCTCTTTTACAGGGGTCACTGAAAACCACCAGAAAATACAGATATTTGTGTTGGCTGCCTTGAAGAAAACATCTTTCTTATTTTGGTGCATCTAAACTTCTGAATGTGAATCAATATCTATCATATCTTGTTATTATCAACTTAAAATATCCATCTAGACCTAAAAACATCTTAACCCCTAAACAACTAAGCTTAATTGTAAAACCAAATACAAATAGCAAAAACACTAAGACTGTAATATTTATGTAATTCCTGATTGTGTCATGGTTCTTCTTGCCATAGGTAGTTTATTGTATATATGTGTAATAATATAAATCTGTATGTAAAAAATTTAAAGCTATGTTTAATAAAAAGAAACATCAGGCAGCTACAGAAAAAGAGAAAATACAGATATTTACATTCTGATTCATAACAGTAGCAGAATTACAGTTATGAAAAAGCGATGACAATAATCTTATGATCGGTGGTCACCACAACACAAGGATCAAAGGGTCCCAGCATTAGGAAGGTTGAGAGCCACTGCCGTAAGGAAAGTTACAGATAGCTATGAGCCTCCTGATGTGGGTGCTGGGAGTTGAACTCCTCTACAAGAGCAGATATCTTCTTAACTGCTCAGTGAGCCATGTCTCCAACCCCTCAAAGACCATTTTTGAATTATCAGTCGATTTCCATTTATTATATTTGATTCACTCAGTAGCACTGTAAGCTGAGAGAACACTGTCATTTTGCATGGAGTTCCAAATCGACTTGACCAATATAGCCATGTTAGTCCGTGGGAGATCAGGGTGAGGATCCTTGAGCTCCTGCCCACTTGTGCCTGTTACCACGTACTTCCCACATGCCCACATTCACAGCCTCCCCTGACCCCCAAACATGACCACACAATTTCAGGGAAGAACATTCGTTCACACAAATCATATTGTCTTTTCTGGTTCAAATGCTTGGTGCAGGGTAAAAGCTATTTTCTAAATCCAGTAAAATCTTGTCAGCTTAGATTCAGTACAGCTCTGTGATGGAATGAACAAATTACAGACAGCAGCACGGGTTTGTTTCCGGGTGGGGGGAGCGGTTCTTATCCACTTTATTCTGTCCCTTAAAGTTTCCTCTTGGAAACTGTCTTAAATCACTCAGCAAGAGAAACTAGAGTGAAAGGGGACCTCCTTGACACGGGACAGGTGTCTTTTAATGACATGTCATCATCTGAGGCTCTATGGGTCTTGTCACAAACTAAATCCTTGGCAGTCTTGCGTCAGACAATAGAAATAAGAATAAACATACTTCTTCCTCTTAGGGAGAATCACATTTTACCACTATTATTAATGTGATAATTTGCTGGCTTCCTCTGGGATTTTCAGTGAAACGGTTCTTTGTTAACCAAATCCTATCTGTTCTTTAGGAAAAGAGCACAGATTATTTTTTTTCCCCCTGCACTTCTTTTCTTTCTACATCTCCATTTCCCTTAATAACCTCCATGGCTATTCCTGCAGCCTAGCAAATGTGTCTTAACACACTTGGTTACGACTCTGGTACCATGAGATGTATCCTTATGAAGTATCCAAATCAACTATTTTTAGATTATTCCCAGAATTGTGAAGGCAATACCAGATTCTGAACTTAAAATATTTCTATGTTCAGCAAGGGAACCATGTGCCAGTACTCATTCTCTACAGCCTAGAAGTCCCAGGCATCACTGATCTGTATTTTATCTCCATAAGCCTGCCTATTCTTGGTGTGTCACAGAAATGAAATCAGACAGTATACAATCTTTGGGGATTGGCGTCTTTCACAATTATCTTCAAGGCCCATTCCTTGTAAATGTTTGATAGTGTTTCATCATACGGATGTAATGTATTTGGTCCATCCACTTATCAATTGGCAGACATCTGGGCTGTTTCTATATTCTGGTTTTCATGAATGGGTCATAAGACAGCCCTGTTTAAGCTTTTGGGGGAATTGACAAACTTTTCCAAAGTGGCTGCACAAGTTAAACTCACAGAAAACTAATGAATATTTGATATTTCTGCATCTTCACCAACAATTCCTTTTGTTGCTTTATCATTTTGCTTGTTTTTGCCATCCCACTGGGTATAAGTGTTCTGTTATTGGGCCTTTTAAGTGCATTCTTTCTTAGATAATATTGGTGCCTTTTCTTGTGTTCAATATCCATTACTATATACTTCTTTAAAAATAGCTATTAATGTCCACTTTTAAATTACATTGCTTGTCTTCTAATTATCAAGTTCACTATGTAGTTTGGACACAGTTATATATAATTTCAGTTCTATAACTCACATCTACTTTCCTCAATCCTCTAAGGTTAGCTTTTTGGTTTGGTATAGTTTATGACAATAGTATTTTGAGTTTTTTTTTTTTTTTTTTTTTGCCACTTGTGTTTTTAATGTTGTGTGTAAGAAACAATTGCATAGCACAATGTTTTCTAGTTGTATGCCTATGTTTTCTTCTAAAACTCTGAGATTTAGGTATTGGGTTTTTATCTGTCACATACTTTGAGGTAGTCTTTCATATGCTATGAGGTAGAAGTCAAGGTACATTCTTTACACGTAAGTGTCCAGTAGTCTCAGTGCCACTTATCGAAAGAACCATCATGTCCCCCATTGGCTTGTCTAGACACCTTTGTAAAAGACTAGTTCTTCGTAGATGCATGAGTTGATTCTGGACTTTGAATTCTGTCATTTATATCTATTTCTAAACCCTTGGCCAATCCTACACCGATGCCTATACATTTACCTAGATAAGTCAGTATTCTAATTCATTATCAACTTTTTCTGAGATTTTTCTTCTTCATCCTCCATCCTCTCTCTCCTTGGAGCTGAACCTATGTCCTTACAGATGCTAGGCAGCTGCTTTACCTCTAAACTATAACTTAAGGCCCTAGATTTCCATAGATGCCTTATCAAGCTAGGGTTATTTTACTATATTCCTAGTAGGATAGATATTCTCATCATAAAACAATGTGGGATTTGGTGTGCGTTTTTTCTGTATCTACTGAGATAACTGCTCTTTTAAATTTTAATGTGCATGGCTTCAATTGACTTTTAAATGTTGAGCCAACTTTGTATTCTTAACCATGGTATATAATGTTTTTTTATATGTTATAGATTTAATATCCTGGTATGTGCATCTATGTTTATAGTAGATACTGGCCTATATTTTTCTTGTGGATTCAGAATTGTGCTAGTTTTATTAAATGAGTTAGAAAGACTTTTCTTTTTCATTTACTTTTTAGAAGGCTTTCATAAGGATTTGTGTTCATTTTTCTTTAAGTGTTTGGTAAAATTCAACAGTGAAACCCCCTGGTCCTAAGATTTTCTTTGTTGAGTATTTTCTGGATCAAGAACTTACAAGAAAGGGAACAGTGTGGTGTAATAGAACACAACTGTGGGATTTTTAAAAAGCAGTTTAGGAAGCCCAGGTAGCAGGAGCTGAAGTGACTCCCTGCTGCCTGCCTGATAAATCCCCTTTGTCAGATTCATGGCTCTTCCTAAAATGGGACTTGCTTAATCTCTTGGACTTGGCTATTTCTTGGTACTGCTTCTTTCACACCTTAGGTACTTTGCATGTCAAACTAGTCATAGAAATGGGTGCTCTTCTCTGGGCACAGTGTTAAGATTGACAATATACATGTATCCGATTTTCCAGAAAATAATGTCTCTATCATTTCATAACTTTGTGCATAAAACTCTTGCTCCATGATTTCTGTAGCTTTCCTGTGTGACTGACAGATTCTGACTCAAGATTTAAGGGTAACCTCTGGTATCCCCTCACAATAAAGACCTCTCTCATTCTCCAAATGTAGGAGGGAGGAGTATGTAGCACCCTGGGTCACTTTTGTTTATCTTTGTGTTCTTGTCCCATCATAAATACTCATGGCAGGGGCCATGCTTGATTCATCTCTTTATTCCAAAGCTGCCAGAGTGCATGGCACACAGTAAATATGCAATAAACATTGCTGAATTAGCAGTGAGACCCTTTCTAGAAGGAGATTTTCCCCCTTCGTTTTGAATAGCCAAGATGTTATCACGATTCTCTGCAACACCTGCTGCAACACTGATAAACGCTCATTGTAATAGTCAATGCCCCTGAAAGATAAATTAATATTATAATGTCAGCAGCACATTCTGAACTCTCATAAAAAGGCACCATAGAAGCCTCTAACTAGCTATAAAAATGAAATGATAAAAATCTATTTGGGTGACATCTCCTTTTGAAAACACAAAACTAATTCTGTTGTGTTTTGATACATAATTACACTTGAAGGTTTTGGAGGCAACAGAGCTGTGTTTGGGAATTCTGATGATCATAGCATCGCTGCTTGATACCAGGAAAGGGAAAATCCATTTTGTAAGCTTTCCAGTGACAAGCTTTGTTTTCGGTATCTGGAAGCAATTCCCAGGGATGTTTACTGAAATGTCTTAGAATTTAGGAAACTCAAGAGTGCCATGGGATTACCAATGACAGGAGCAGACCTGCTATTTCTTATCTTCTCCCTTGCCACAAGACAAAGATGGATCAGCAGAATGGCAACTTTGACTGTGGCATTAGCAGTGTACCAGTGCCATCTAAGCAGGATTGGTGTTTTAAAACATGACATTAAGGCCCATATCACCCAGGGCTTTCCAGAGAAACAGAAAAAAAATGAGACTCCCCCCCCTCTGTGTGTGTGTGTAAAACGGCACTGTTTTAGGGAATTGTCATGGGGTTTGGCAGATCCAAACCTTCCTAGTCTAGCTGGCAAACTAGAAACGTGGACTTGACTTGAGTCTGGAGTGTGTAGATGAGGTAATCAAGTTGGAACTAGGAGGGTGTTGGTGCCGCCATTTTGAGGTAGGACTTCTCTGGAAACCTGTCTTTGCTCTTCAGATGAGATGCTCAAAGAGATGCTGCACACTATCCAGGATAACACTTGTTAAGTAAATGAAACAGATGGGGATGTCAGTCATATCTACAGCCGGTTCACAGCAACCCAGATGAGTGACTGTGTGAATGCTCTAGACTAGCCAAATGGATGCAGGAAGCAAGTACAGCAAGGCTCTTTGACACTTCACTCTCTTGACCATGCAGTGTTTTCCAGGCTTCTGTGCCCACTCTTAGTTGCTACTTCTGTTCAGAGAGTTCTGCTTTTCTCTGCTTTTTTGTGCTGTTCTGGAGCCTTCATCCCTATCCCGGATTTTCCCTTCCATCCCAGGTATCATGTTTGCATTTGTCTTCTGTACCTATGAGGGCCTCTGAGGTCTCCCAGCTCTGTTTCATACTATTCTTAAATATATTTGTGGCAACTGTCCCCACCCCCGTGTCCTGAATTGCTCCAGAACCTCATATATTTTTGTTCATTTTGGTTTTAATATCTTTGCTCCCCACAGGTGAGAGATTCTCATTTGTGTACCCATCTTTATCCTCAGTTGGCCAGGTACTGTGCCAGCCTCTCAGGATAGAAAGATCAATTAGACAAGTGTCTCATTCTCTGAAACTGCACAGACTTGTGGGGAAAGCAAATAAGCTAACTGTAGGTGTTCCTCGGTATTTGTAAACTGAGTTAATTCCTGATGCAGAGGTATGCTCACTCCCCTGCAGCATCCTCCCACGTAAACACTCCTGCTAGCAGACCGCATTAGCCAGACAGTGGCTTTCAGGGAGCTGGGAGCTCTGTCCTCATAAGACTTGTGGGGGAGCCGTGTGTGTCTGTGTGTGTGTGTGTGTGTGTGTGCGCGCGCGCGCGTGTGTGTGTGTGTGTGTGTGTGTGTGTGTGTGTGCGCGCGCGCGCGCGTGTGTGTGTGTGTGTGTGTGTGTGTCTGTGTGTGTGTGTGTGTGTGTGTGTGTGTGTGTGTGTGTGGTGCTGTGAGAAGCATGAAGGAGGGCAGCAGATCCAAAAATAGCTCAGTTGCTAAGATGCCTGAGATATATGCCATGCTGGCAATTCATTATTTGGGTTTGGAATTAACCTATCACAAAGTGCATCTACAAGGAGTTTCAAACACCTGTGCTGAGGGCTCTTTCAAAAATCTCTGCTCTTCTTTCTTTTTCTGTTTTTGTTTTGTTTTACCTCCTTTACAATTCAGCCAAATTGAGCTCCCTGGAAGACTGAGGTGGGAGGGTCGTCTCCTCAGGGTCCCCATAGCACCCTATACCTGACACGTTGTGGCTTTTTATCCTTTTTTGTTTTTCAGCTTATTGTTTCCCGCCAGACTGAGGTCTTTACAGAAAATGTGTGTTTGTCTTTATGACCTCAACATCTGTCACAGCTCCAAACATGTAGTGAGATTTTTTTTTATAGGTTTGTAGAAGTACCATGTAGCTCTGTGTGTTCTTGCCTTTCTCCTCTTACAGAAGGAGCTCTGGGCACATTTAAGGGACAGCTTGGTAAGAGAGGACTGATATGTAGATAGAGAAATACTACAAGAGAGGGCGCCTCAGGGAAACCATAGTGTCCTTGCATTGTTCTAGACTCTGTTTTCTGTTGCCATCTACTTGTTTCATTGGTACATAAAATTTTTCATGAATTACCATGCTCTTTTGTTCATATTGTGTCTACAACATGCAAACTGAAGTCCAAGTTTCTCCACACCCTTTGTTTCTAAAGGCAAAAATGATCCAGTACATCTTTCCTTCTGCCTGATGAAAACAGACTCCTCCCCCTCTCTCTCCCTCTCCTGCCTCTCCCTCCTGTCTTTCCCTCCCCTGTCTCTTCTTCCCTGTCTCTCCCTCCCCTGCCTCTCCCTCCCCTGACTCTCCCTCTCCTGACTCTCCCTCCCCTGCCTCTCTCTCCCCTGCCTCTCCCTCCCCTCTCTCTCCCTCCTCTGTTTCTCTCCCTCCCCTGACTCTCCTCCCCTGACTCTCCCTCCCCTGTCTCTTTACCCTGCCTCTTCCCTCCCATCCACTACTCCTTCCTCTTAGCTTTGAAGAAGTGAATAGATGCAACTAAAAGTGTCCCTCCCCCCCCCCACACACACACACCACACACACACTTAGTCCTGGTTGCAAAGAAACAGATTTTCAGAAGTTTCCTCCAGTTACAGGGCTGCAGTTTGTGAGATGCATCCAGGCCAGGTCTAAAATCAAGACAGAAGCCAAGGAAAACACTGGGATCCACTCTCATCCATTTTGCTCTCTCTTGCTGAGGCACTCCATCTCTCATGGTGCCTTCCCTTTTCTCTGCCTGCCCTCTGTGTCCCTGCAACTTCACGTCTGTGCTCACCACTTCTGCTTCCTCACCACTTCACACGGTCCATCGTTGCCACTCCCAATTTCCACCACCTCAGGCCATTTTAACATTAAACATATTTGTTTCCAGGCAGGTAGCTCATTGACAACGAATCTTAATACTTCTACAAATGTATTTACTAGACTGAACAAAAGATTAATTGGCCTTAATATAACCAATAGCTGATCACCTGTCAGCCTGTCCATTGTCACATGTGGATTTGTGTGTGTGTTCATGAGCACATGTGTGTAAAAAATTTACAAGGTGCCAAATTTACAACCATGGCACATTGCAGACATCTCGTCACAGTGTTTGGCTGCTAAAGCATAATATATCTTTGGCAACTTGCAGCAAAATGAAGTTTATTTTGGCTAAAGGTTCTGACCCAAATCTATTGAGGTGTTCTTGATGACAGAGAACCTTAGGGTGATGGAGGGAAGGGACCAAATGAAATGAAAAGACTGATGGCAGACTCATTCTCAATATAAGCCACAAATCCATTAATTACATGAAACAATGATCACATTCATGAGAACTGAATCTGAATTCCATCTAAGGATCCCACTTGGTCTCACCTAATAATATCTTAAATCTCACCAAGAGTTCTAGAGGAAACCTTTCATCCCACATGAGATACTAACCCTAAGAAAAGCCTTATCTCTGCGCTTACAATAACAGTTTCTAACCACCATCCTGGCTACTGACCTGCCAGCTCATCTCCCTTCTCAAGACTAATCATCCTCAAGCAGGGGTCAAACCATGATATCCTCACCTTATTATCACCAAAGGCATTTGTCACCCAAATTGGTAGAAAGGCATTTATTACCAATTTCTGTGTTTTTGTGCCCTGCCCCTGCTCAGTTTCCTGCATGCACTGTTATTCATGAAATTTATGCTATTACATGCCCTTGCCCTTGCATATGGAAGAATCAGGAGAGATGGGAAATACAAAATGGAGAGAAGATAAGTTTAAGAGATAGGTTGACTGGATTTTTGTGTGTAGATGACAATGCCTTGGGAGTCTTAAGATCCACTGTTGCCTTCAACAGAGGATCATTTGGTACAGCCTTGCAGCAGAATTCGCAAGTAGCATCTGCATCTTCATCTGGCTTTAGATTTGACCGAACTGAGTAAGTGAAAGGAACTGAAATGGGCAAGCTCCTTGGCACACCAACAATTTCTTCACTTTTCAAACTCAATAGCTATTATTGTGGAGGACAATGCAACTATTATAAGCCGAACACAAATGAGAAGCTATCAGGGCATTTATGATGTCATCATAAATATTTGAAATGGGGGCATCATACAATGCTTTGTGAAAGGCAGTTTGAGAAATAGTAGGGTGAATGTTCACTTAATGCGTGTTATCAAACACCTGGTTCTTGTACAGCCTTTGAAATATACAAGACACATTTATTATATTGCTCCATACCTAGGGTATCACTGGATCTGTATCTTTAGACTACATGCATTTTTTTTGTTGTTTCTGTCCTCAATATTCTCTGCAGAGGCCACGTCTCTTCCCCGAAACAGCCCTCATGGCTCTTCTCTTATTTCCAGCAAAGCCTACGAGCCGTCTGTGTCCACTGTCTCCACTTTTCAACCTGATTTGCATGCCCACAGCTGCACTGACATTGCTTTTATCATGATCATTACTGGGACCAACCATCTTGTGTAGCCACTGGTGCCTCCTACAAACACCTTGCTTTCCTTAGCTTCAGACAGTCCACCCCACCAACTTCCCAGCAGTGCCTGCCGGTAGGTGTTCTGATTCTAGACTCATTAGGGCCCACAATTCAGTTCTAGCCTGTCTCCTCTCACAGATGAAACGATCTCAGCTGGACTTTGGATTTCACCCTGGCTTGTCAGCTGATAACAGCCACAATCATATCTTCAACCCCATCTTCCCACCAGCTGTAAATCTGTGAACACAGCAGCATCTTTCCTCCATGGACCAGGATATCAAGCTCACATCTCAAAAGTAGGACACAGGAGGATGTCACTGTCAAGTGCGATTCCACTTCTTACAGGGAGGCTAAGCTCTTTATGTCACTCTCAGCCCTGTCTTTTTCCTGGGCTAAGTATTTCATAGTCAGCAAGCTTTCTCAGGCCTAGCCTTCTACATGCACCTAGAATTTGACTACTGATTACCACTTCTGCCTCTACTGACCAAGACAAAGGCCCATCAATAACCGGATTGACTTCTGGAATATTCACTGACTGGACTGTTCACTTTTGTACCCTTTTTTGCATTTCTTCAAAGTGATTACTTAAAAAAACAAAACCACCTAATGGTCCTCCTTCACACTTTAATGAGAGATCATTTTTTTTTTCTAGAGCCTATTTTGGCCTAGTGAAATTACAAAGATGAGAAGAGAAAACATGAACTGTTAAGCTGGTTTTGGTCAAATCCTCTTGCAAAGTGCCATGGCTCCCAGTGACTGCAAGGACCCTGCCTAGTGTCCTAAATCTTAGCACACTTGGATAGTGTCACTTTTTCACCTTACAGATTGTGTTAGAGACTCTTACATGCTCTTATCTTGCCTGTTGCACCGTTAAAATTACTTCAGGAAATTTGCGGTCAAATAAGCAGCTGCTGCTTGCTGTGCTCCTACTGTGTGTCTGACAGCTTAGGTTCATCATCTTATTTTATTGTGGCATTCCTGAATTAGTAGGCCAAAGTAATATAGGTACCTATAGCAGTCATTTCAGTCAATATAATGACCAACTTTCCCCCTGGTAAGAGGTCTCTGGCTCACCTAAATGCTGCAGGTTTTAGTAGGGACTTTGACACGGCAACCTGCTGTCTAGAAGCTTTGACATGTGGTCAACAATGACCAAATGAAGGCTGTCATATGGGACTTTTATTAATGAAGACAAAAGCATGCAAATGTCCTTCCTTCTCATCATGAGGCTGAGGCACAGTGCATGGCTGTGTCCCTTGTGTGATGAAGCTGGGAGTGGCAGGCCTTGCTTGACATATAGACACTAGAGGCAGAGCAGAGATAGGTACCAGGAAGGGTTGAATCTTCCTATTCAGTCTTTCCTGAGGTTGGCACTGCGTCTATCCTTTCATTTATTACAATGGCTTCATTATAGGGCCAAATGGTTCCTTTGTTTTAGTTGTGCCCACTTTAATCAGTTGCTCGGCACTCACAAATTCAAGATCTTTAAATACTACAGTATATTATATCCTCACTTTACAGCTGCAAACCTCAAAGCACAGGAGATTAAATTACCTGGTACTGATTAAGAAACTAAATGAAATTTGAATTCAGGTCTGTCCAGTAACTCCCTCTCTGCTATACTGAGTGGCCGTTATTTTATTTAGCACTTGGTAAGTAGAGTTTAACATAGGACACTAGTGTCATTTTTAATGAGGGCAGCCGCTAACACATCCACAAAACTGGAAAGCAGTCCTAGCTGGCCAAGTAGCCTCATACAGGTCTCTGAATAACTTTTCTTATCTGTAAAATGGCCAGGTTCGAGTCCATAGCCGCTGATGGCCTTTTCTTCATGGAAAATTTTCTAATGTCATATTGATTCTTAGTGCCTCTGAAGATCCAATTATACCGACGACAGTGCCTCTAGGACTTATTTAAATATGAAAACAAAGCGCGTCAGGAGGAGGTGCCTGTGTCAGACTTCATGATGAGCCAAGTTGGCTTGTGGCCCTCCAGCAGCAGGAAGAGCAGCCCTGTTGCAGCATCGGGATGTTATTATTTCCAGATCACAGTCTCATCCTACAGGCCGTGTGCACTGTCAGGCAGGAATTAAAAAATATTCTCAAGCAGCCTCTTGGAAAATGAAAAGGCAGCTCTTTCCCTTTGGAAATTATAGTATACGCTCCTAAGTCTTGGAAACTCATCATTCAGAGAGGTTATTATAAGCACCTTACCCTTGCTTTCCGACTGAGTACAGAACAATCCGTACAGCATATCAAGGCCTTTATTGATGACATGTTAGAACTCAGAACCAGTGCAAACTAATAGGCATTGTTATGCAAATCTGAAAAGAAGTGAACATAGGGGGCACAGCCGTGCTTGCGCGCGCACTCAGACACACACACACACACACACACACACACACACACACACACACACACACACACACACGCAAAGATATAGAGCATGACCTTTTTATTTCACTTGGAATGTTTTCTTAGACCGAACACAGGAAACTGTCCCTTGTGGGAGCTTTTGGATATTTGCCCAAGTCTAAAATATCAGGATACTCTTTCGGAATGAATATCTGGGTCAACATGCAATCCTTTGAATAAGAAATCAAGTCATTCCTTTCGAATCTCTTCACAGAAGTTCTAAGTATTTGAAGTTCTTATTTAGATGGTCTTTTACTGTCTACAGGGCATTTTCCTGCAAACTGCCCGCTTTCCCCAGAAGTTGCACAGGAAGTGCTGTGGCTGCTGTGTTCATTTCGCTTCTCCACTTGGGGCATCACATGAGTCTGTTGTCATTTGCACATGAGACATTGAGGTTCCGTGACTCGTCCTGAACAAACGCACAGCTGCTGGGCCACAGCCTTGTTCTCAAGATTAGCTACTTATCCACTGCTCTCACACTCAGATCTCTGGCAGTGTAAAGCCTCGCTGATTTATGGGTAAACACATCTGGGCTAGATTCTCAAATTCACTTGCTTTGTGAGACAGAGTTGATGGCAACAAAATTATAAGCTTGTTACAGTCTGTGAGGATCTGTATGAAACCCTTGGTACTTGTCAGTGCCCGTGCCACACTCATCATGCATGGCTCTCATCCAAAGGCTCTGGGTATAACCTAAGTGCTCTTGACTGATGGAGAAGATGTGCCCTGGTCATAGCTGATGCATGAACATCTCCGCATGCTCCAAATGTTCAGTGAAAGATTTGCGTGTGTGGTCATTCCTGAACTACTTTGAGCATTTTCTGCCACCTCACTTTATCCCCAACTGGAAAAAAGACATGCAGGGGCAAACTTGTACTTTCCCAGGTCTATTGGGTGCTGGGGGTTGTGCACTTGCCTGCTTTGATTTTTGCCATTGTGGTGTCCTTTAATCCTTTTGCCAAATACACACACACACACTGCACAGAAAGATAGATAGATAATATATAGATAGATGATAGATAGATAGATAAATAGATAGACAGACAGATAGATGGATGGATAGATAGATGATAGATAGGTAGAGATAGACAGACAGGCAGAACAATAGGGAGATAGCCTAACAATCTGTGGCATAAGGAGAGAGTGGAGCATCTCCAAATTCTACAATGCTATCATCCAGACCAGGTTACTAGATCTAATAGATAAACCAAGCTCTGCTAGAAGATGCATCAGGCTTTGAGGGAGCCAGCTAACTTTTCATTTTATTCCCTAGCTTACAAACCTCCATTTGCTTATAGTCTGGACTGACTTCAGGTCACAGTGTGTGGGTGAGGTGATGAGGGCGTTAAATAAACTGAAGGAAGAGTTAACGATTGTGAATCACCAGGATGATAGTCAAGGAGCCATCTTTGTGCTTTTGTTTATAATAAGCAGAAGATCCCACATGAGTTGATGTCAGCTAGTCTCATTGTCGTGATGGACAGGTCACTGGCTATCACCTAAATTGAAGTGTCATTGCCTTCCTTACTGGAAGAGCACAAACGTAGACTGTAAAGGACTGTACTCAAATCTTTCCCTGCCTTCAACTTGCTAAGTGTTGAACAACTTTAAATCCTCCGTAAGACTCGTCTGCAGAATGGAAGTAGCAACACGCTTTAAAAAGGTGTGTCGGGTGGTAGGTAAGGTCTTCTGGTGCCTAAGATCACAGGAGTCTGTGATGCCTGGCATACTATCTGAAAGGGTGCTGTTCACTACAGCTCAGTCTGGACAACAGCTTCCTTAATCATACAATAGAAGTAAGTAGGCTTTCCTCACAAGACTGCAGTGGCAACTAAGTGTAATGAGATGCAAGAAAGTCCTTTGGAAGCTCTAAAATGGCACTTAATAATTCTATTTTTAATTGCATGTTTATTTGGATAGGATTCTATAACAATCATAATCAGCATTATTTTTGCTTTTTATTATTTATAAGTAAAATGGCACAGATCCTGATTTTTCATATTAAAGAAATGCTCATTAAAGGAGATTGTTTGGAAGCAAAACTTCAAATAATCAGATTTTGTTCAGAGGCACAACATATATTCAGCCAAATAAGCCATATTTTAACACTTAAAATTCTTCAGAGTGAAATCAATTTTATGATGTCATTTAACACTAATAACTTTAAATGTTGGTGATATAACCAAGTGCTGTCTTGATTAAGCATTAGCCTGCTGCTCTGGGCCAGACTGTGGAGATCCCCACTGGTACTACAAGCAATCACCATCCAGTGGAACTATTTGTTCAGGAAAGGCTGTTGGTTGCCAAGGGGCAACCAAGCCTGAAACCAAGATCCTCTCCATTTGCAGAGAATGCTGTAATAGAGAGCCACTGGTTGATGCAATGCTGAAATCAAGTTTTTCTGTAGGTGACCTTTCCTCAAGTCTGGGATTCTCCATCACTGCTTAGGATCAAGAACCACTGTTACAGGCACTGAGGTTTACTGTACAAAAAAACAGCAGTCTTGATGTTTCTGCCATTGGGAGGTAGTTTCTAGTGTCCTTCACTGGCCCTGCAGAAAATACTGTACCAACCAAGCGCAATGCATGCTTTAAACCTAGACCCCTATTCAGATCTAGCCAATGGACAGCTCATTCTCCACAGTTGTGTGGAGAGAGAAGACTGACTCTGACATGAACTCCAATGCCCCCTATTTGACCACTTCCTCTTGGTGGAAAGACCTGGCAGCATTCAGAGGAAGAGGAAGCAGGTTATCAGGATGAGAACTGATAGGCTGTCGTCATATGGTGGGGGAGGAGGTCCTCTTCTATCACAGGTCTTGGGGGAGGGGAATAGGGTGCAAGAGGGAGGGAGGGGGAGTGAGGATAGCAGTCAATTTGAATAAATTACTAAAATAAAAAAAGAAAAAACTACTAAATTAAAGAAAAAAAAAAAAAGAGAGAAAAACAGCACTCAGTGCTCACACTCAACAGCTGACATCAAGTTCTCCAGGTAGGAGCTGTACCTCTCAGACCTGTTTTATTTTGTCTGTTTGTTTGTTTGTTTAGTTTGAGCCACTCCAATGATAATTAATTAACTGTAGCCATAAAAATTCGTGAAATATTTCTTTAGGTTCAGTTTCTGTTTTAAAATCAGAACAAAATGATGCTTATTCAGAGGATTATTTAGAAGATTAAGGTAAATTTTGGAAAATATAATCTCCTCCAAATGTGATACCTATTATTATTACTACTATAATTGTGTTAATATTAATATTGTAACATTTAGTGAGAGATGCAAATCAGAGTTCGTTCATTTTCTAGACTGCCCTTAGCGAGTCCTGGTGTTCTCCAGAAAAATCAAAGCATTTTTTTCCTTCGGTTATACTAATCGCTATCCATTTTACCTGTTAAGCTACATTAGAGATACCAAAGAATACATACAACCTCCTCCACACATACCAGAAACTAAATAAAACTGCAAATGAGCTGAGAAAGATTTCAAAAATAAGATCAACACATAAAATTAATTGTAAGTCTATACATTAACAATGATCAACTTGAATATTAAATTGTGAAAGTATATTAACAGTGGCATCAAAAAGAGTAAAGTACTTCAAAATAAAATTTCCACGGATGTGCAAGGGTTTGTTGCTGAAAATTAAAACACTGTTAAAAAAAATCCTGGAAGAGCCAAGTGGGAAGAACACCCATGTGCATGCATGAAAAGGCAGAAGGTCTTACTAACATTACTCCCATAAGTTAATTACTCACAGGCCTTGCCAACAGCCAATTTATTTTTATAAATACTCCCCAAAGTTGATTTCTCACGGACCTTACCACCAATCAATTTCTTTTTACAAAAACTGACAACTGATTAATATAGAAATTAAAGGAACATAGGATAGCTGAAAAGAACATTGTGTGTGGGGCCAGGGGTATTGAGTTTTCCAATTAAAAGATTACTTTTAAAACAGTATTTTACAAATAAAATTTAGAGATCAATGGAACAGCATCAAAAGACCATATATAAACCTATACATGTATTTTTTGCCAAACTGTAGAGAAAATTCAATGGGGTGGGGGTGAGGGTGAGCACTGACTTTTCCAAAAAAGTCATACAATGCAAAAGAACAGAGATGTACTTGTAATTATATCAAAACAAAAATTAACTCAAAATAAGCCACATATATAAAAATCCATAAAATTTTTACTAATGCTAGAACTATAAAGATAGTTAAAGAAAATATAAAAGTAAATAAATACTCATGGCTAGACAAGATGACACATAGCTATAAGCCCAGCACTGTGAAGGCAAAACCAGAAGGCTGACCACACTCTGCGGTCACCTGGACTTCCCGGTGATTTCTAAGGTAGCCTGAGCTTCCTTATAGACACTCACAAGAAGAACATCATGACGGGTGGATCGGGGTCCAGGGGGTCTGCTCAAACTATTGCACTAACCAAGGACAATACATGCAGTAAACATTGAACCCCTACTCTGATCTAACCAATGGACAGGACATTCTCCACAGTTGTGTGGAGAGGAGGACTGACTCTTACATGAATTCTGGTGCTCCATATTTGACCACCTCCCCTTAGTGAGGAGGCCTGACGGCACTCAAAGAAAGAATAAGCAAGCTACCAGGATGAGACTTGATAACCTATGAGCATATAGTGGAGGAGGAGGTCCCCCTTGGTCTTAGACCTAGGGGAGGGGAATAGGATGAAAGCAGGAGGGAGGGAGGAACAGGAGGATACAAGTGATGGGATAACAATTTAATTGTAATCTGAATAAATTAATTAAATAATAAAAAAGAAAAAACCTAAGTGAATGACTAAATAAGATATTCATTACTGTAGATAAATCCAGTTTCTTAGATATGATGCTAAATATACAATAAAGAAAAGAAAGATCAACTAGATTAACTGAATTAAAAACTATAAAATTCCATTGCATCTAAGACCATTATTTAAAAAGTGAAAAAATAAGCAAAAGCAAAAAAACAAAAAGCAGATTTTTAAAAACAACTAAAAAGATAACTCAAAGAATGGGAGAAAATACTTGTAAATCATGAATCAGGGAAGAGACTTGTTTCCTGAATATACCAGGAATTATCACAACTCAGCAATAAGACTCTATGTCACTCGTTTTTTTTTTTAAACAAATAACTAAATATTCATTTTCTTTTTCTTGATCTGATAGCATTCTGAGTTAATTGTCTTGTACCAATTGTACCTAGGATCCATTACTAGCTACACCCCAGGCATCCAGCAGGAAGTTTGACCTTCATCCAGACTTCATCCAAAGATATACAAGTGGCCAACATCCACATAAAAACGTCCTGAATATTACTAACTATCTGAGAGATGACCACTTGACATCCCCACAAATATCTACAGCTAAAAAATGACAGACAGTAACAAACACTAGAGAGGCTACAGTGGTTGAGAAAGTTGCAGTTCTTTGAAACACTGGGCAAATTATGATACAACCTCATGACTTCATTCTGAGATTCTTTCTCACACATAAAAATGAAAGCATGCATTTGTATAGACACTTGTACATAACTGCTCATATTACAGAAGCATGACGCATTAATAATAGCTAAAAAGAAAGCTGAAGCAACCTCAATGGCAGGTCACATAAACAAAAGGAGATTTATCCAGGTGAAACACTTTTTGATAATAAAAAGCAATGAAATGCTGTGCATACTACATTAATATGAGTGAGAAAAACCACATATTTTACATGGACAGTTATCTCAGTTTCGTTTATGTTGCTGTGATAAAATATTCTGACAAAGAAAACAGCTCATGGGAGAAAGCGCTTTACTCTGGTTTTCAATTCCAGGTTAGAGTAAATCATTGTGGGGACGTCAAGCCAAGAACTGTATGTTCATAATCAAGAGCAGAGAGAAATGAACATGTACGTGTGTGTATGTGTGTGTGTGTGTGTGTGTGTGTGTGTGTGTGTGTGTGTTGCATACATGTGCTCAGCTGAATTTCTCTACTGTTACACAGTTCAGGACACCCTACATTGGGTATGGTAGAGCTCTTCATAGGCTGGATCTTCCAACATGAATTAGTTTAATTAAGGTAGACAGGCCCGTAGACCAATCCCAAATAAATGATCTTGTATTGAGACTATTCCAAGGTTATTCTTGACTGTGTCAAGTTCGCAACTGAAAGTAAACAATGTTGATATATATGTGTGTGTGTGTGTATGTATATATGTATATATATCATATATAGAGAGACATATGTATATCTATATAGACATATATAAGTAGGACCTATAGCATATATTATAAATACTGTATGATTTACTGTATGGGATATGTTTAGGATAAGCAAAACATGAAGGCAGAAAAATCAATAGTGCTTACCAGAGGCTGGAGATGGTGATGGATAGAAATTGTATCTCTTTAGGGGTGACGACAATACTAAGAAATTTGATAGTGGTAACCAGGAAATGACTGTGGACATACTGAAATTGGACCCTTTATAAGGTCTACAGCAAGTGAACCATAACTTAAGGTATTACTTAAAATAAAAGGAGCATAAGCTTATTTGTTAATCCTTTCAAGCTGCAAAAGAAAATAAGACGATCTTTTCTTTTTTTTTATCCACTTATCAAGAGTAAAATCCTACTCTGTCACTTTGGGTGCAGGAATGAGCTAGTGTCAGTGATGTGATGAATGAGCCACATTTTCTCTGTTAAAATTTCTCGCCAAGGGCCCAGGGGTCCCGCTCAAACTAAGGCACTAGCCAAGGACAATACAGGTGGTAAACTTTAAACCCCTACCCAGATCTAGCCAATGGTCAGAACATTCTCCACAGTTGAGTGGAGAGTGGGATATGACTTTCTCATGTACTCTGGTGCCTCACATTTGACCATGTCCCCTGGAGGGGGAGACCTGGTGGCACTCAGAGGAAGGACAGCAGGTTACCAAGAAGAGACTTGATACCCTATGAGCATATACAGGGAGAGATAATCCCCCTCAGGAACAGTTATAGGGGAGGGGAATAATGGGAAAATGGGAGGGAGGGAAGAATGGGAGGATACAAGGGATGGGACAACCATTGAGATGTAACAAGAATAAATTAATTAAAAAAAAAACCAAAAAAAAAAAAATTTCTCGCCAAAGATTTCCCAGGTAGCCTTTGTAAAACGTACCTTTCCTTCTTCACATAAAAGCAATCCTTTAGTAGTGAATTCAGAAGTCCCCTGCTACATGGTAAGTTTCCTGATCCTCAGTCACCAGCATCTCCTTCCTCCCCATTGAATGTTGATCAATAATTGTATTGATTGATTCCCTTACCGCTAGGAAATGTAAGCCTTTCCTACAAGAGTTACACTGGGGCAGGGGCGATGGCTTTGTTGGTAGAGCGCTTGCTGCAGAAGTATGAGACTCTGGATTTGGGTCCCAGCATCTGTGCATGGTGGCAGAGGTTTGTGGCTCCAGTGCTGGGGGACGAGGCAGTGTGATGTCACTGGCCAGCCAGAGTAGTATTAACGATGACTCAGGTTTTAGGGAGAAGAAAAACACTACATGCATTAACACTCAGGTATGTGGTTATATCCTAGACACAAGTTATCCTGACCCAAAACAGTCCTTTCACAAAAAAAAATCACTTACATTTAGCTACAAATTAAGCCAGCTGTCTTCTGTTTGTTACCTGTAAACTTGTGGGTTGGCATTCATCTCAACTTATGAATTAGTTAATTTTTAAGCCAACATTTATTGAGCACCTACATTACAGTAAGCAATAAGTAGACCCTGACAATTAAGCAGTGAAAGGATTACATACTCTCTTTCTTTCACATTCTTTCTTTTGGGGTGTCTTTCTGCAGTGATACAAACGTGATGCATATCAAATCCTACATTAGTGACAGATTTTGTGAGAGATGATATGGCCAAATACAGATTGCAAAAGCGGGATGGCCAGGCTCAGCCTCTATAAGGAGTTGACATTAGAGCAATGACTTGAGAAAATATGAGTACACACTCACGCTCACTCAGAGAGGATGTTTTGTTTTGTTTGGGGGGGATTTGTTACTGATGGTATTTATGACACCTGATCTCACTTTGTAGCCTAATCTGGCCTTGAACTCCCTTCAATCCTCCTGCCTCAGCCTCACAAGTACTGAGATCATAAAAATGTGTGTCATGACTTCTAGCTTTCTCAGCCCTTGTAGAGCCTCTTTTTAAAAAACAAAAACAAAAAAACAAACAAGCAAAAACCAGGAAAATGCCCCTGAATATTTTCTGAGGCAAGAGAACCTGGCCATGGTAGAGGAACAACAAAAGCCCCTGGTTAAGCATTTGAGAGAGAGAGAGAGAGAGAGAGAGAGAGAGAGAGAGAGAGAGAGAGAGAGAGAGAGAGACAGAGACGCAGACACAGAGAGACAGAGAGACAGAGAGACAGAGACAGAGACCAGCAATCTCAGATGACAAGATCACATCTGGCACTTGAGATTATCATGACTTTGGTGCTGGTTTTGAAGATAGTGGAGACAGCTGCAAAGTTCAGATTGGTGGATGATCTGTAATCTGGGTTTTAAAGTAATTTTCTGGGCGTTATTCTAAAAAAACAACTGCAACAGCACAGGGGTACAAAAATCAACTAGAAAACTGGTTTCCATGTCTAATATTTGACCTTCTCATATCACACACACACACACACACACACACACACACACACACACACACGGGCGCGCGCGTGCGCGCGCACACACACACGCCAGTTGTTGCCATCACGGAAGATGAGGTTTTTTTTTCCCTAAGGTCAGCTTCTCTGGGGCATAATGAATGCTAGGAAGCAAAGAAGTGGAAGAAAAGCTGAAATAAACCAAACAACCTTTCCAGGAACTTGGATCCAGTTAAAATACCCCATCATCAGGATGTAAAATGTTGATACTCATAAGAATAATAAATAAGAATAAAGCCCAAAACAAAAAATAAAGGAACGCCAAGGAAGCTTCATTTCTCACTGGACTGCATATCCCTGTTGCTAGTAGAAGCAATGACCATATTCTACACAAAAATGCTGAATGCTGGCACCCCTGTCCTCCCTGTTGAATGTCTTTGGAGAATACTTTATCACCTTGGTTCCCTGGGGCAGTCGGGGAACCATACGGAGTTAATGATGGTCCTGTGCCTTGTAAGACTTTGCATCTTCTGAAAGCCGAAGCCTCCTGGGCCAGAGGTAGAAGTTTAAATGCACACCAGCATGCTGAGAGCAGCCAGGAGAGCCCACCGAAGCCTGAAAGTTGAATTCATTATTCCAGTCTCACTGTTATTTCTTTGTGTAACACAGACATTTTCTTTGCTCTGTAATCCTCTGCAATGAAAAGGACTTAAAATCTCTCCAGGGTTTCTCCGTGGCTGTAGTCTAACATATGTCATTCAGGAAACATGACCCCGCGTCTTAGGTGTTCTCTCATCGTGTACTAAATGGGCTAAACAATGCAGAACAAGTCAGACAGGAGGTTCAATAGCTCAAAATGCAATGCAAAGGGTGGAAAGAGAGAGTCCATTTGATTAATGTGAGCACTGTGAACTTCAGCTGAAAGAAAACCCCGAAATGTGCTGACATATCACCAGGCATGGAAGAGAAAACACAGAGTGAGGGACAAAATGAATACTGTTTAAAGGGGGTTTTCTGCAGTTTTGGATACTCAAATTCTTTGCTTCTCTGAGGTAAACTGCATGCAGTGCTACACACCCCACGGGAAGCTCTCAGGCTGCTCTGGCTGCACGTCAATTTCCTCATCTGATTTCTAAAGGAGGCTACTTGCGATGGTCCTCTGCAATCTTGTGTGTCGACTGCTAAGTCATTCCTACTCACACTGGAAAGATCTCTACTCTGCAATGGAAAGTGGCATGCCATCAGAAAGAAAAATGAACGGACAAAGAGCTCAGTAGAAACTCTGGCAGCGAGCACAGGGAAACGCACGGAGATGAGCTAAGTTGCTGAGCGGTGGGCTGACAGTGTACCGGTTCAGGATGCTGCACGTGAGCGACTTGCCTCCTCCCAGGCGACACTCGTGGATATGGTAGGTGTTGCTGTAGCCGCAAACCTGATCTGACACTTCACAGGCAGAACTGGGAGGTGGCTTCCTGCTTAAACACTAGTGACGAGAAATTTCAAATAAGCAGACGCTTAGGGGGAAATGTGGGCTCTGTAAAACTGTACAAGGTTTTGAGCATAGTGAAAGTTTTTACTTTTTTTCATATAGTAAAAGTTCTTTATTTTCTGATTTTTTTTTTAATTTTAGGAATAAAGAATGAGTTGGATGGAGTTTTTCCATAATAATAAGTAATGTGCCTTTCGAGTCAGAGTGATTTGTGAATATTAATTTTTCTTGACTTGAAGTTTAAAATAACGCTTCATTTAAAAACATTTCACATATTAAACTCTTACAAAAAGAAATGGAAGGTAATAAGCAGTTATTACAAAACTGTAAATACTTTTAAAACCATGTCTAAATACATATTTTATGTGGTTCATGGGTTATGTTTATAATCTTGTACTTTTTGTTTATTTATTTTGGCAATACCGGGCATGGAACCTAGGGAACTCTACTATTGTGCTACAGCCGAGCTCTAACCATGTACCCCTGAACTGTAAAAGAGACTTAAATTAGTTTGCACTGCTTACAACATATCTGTTGCCTATGAACTGCAACTCCATTTTGTGGGCTAATGGCTTGAAGAACTATGGAATTACAGGTGGATGGAGAGACAAACAATAGCACAGATCAGAACCAGGCAGAGACTTGTTGGTTTGTCATGCGCTGATTAGTGCCATTGGACAATTCCAGACCCATGTATTCAAAAGAAATTTGTGCATACATTTTAAACGAGTATTACATACAGTGGTTCTAGAGGACAGACAGGATGGTCACCATAATGACTGACACAGGAGTCCCTGGCTTAGGACTCCTTGCTACATTCATTTTCAGCAATGTTTATGAGTGAATAAGGAAACCATGATCATCTGATTCTTCATTTTGAGCATAATTAGTCTTCAAACATTGAACCATACTTTTTTTTCCTGATAACATTTTTTTTCTAGAATGTAGGAAGCATGCAAGGAAAAGGAACTTAGAGTTCTTATTATTCCCTCATAAATGTTGAGTCTCAAAGAGAAATTTGATTATTTAGATCAAAAAAGGAATTATTTTCCTCCCATTTTACTATAGACGTGTCTGACCATGCTCTTTAATGAGATATAAAAGTGCTTAGCGCGGTATCTGGTTCAAAGAACTCAACATATGCTAGCAATGGATGCACGTCCATCTCCTTTAGTTCCCAATCTCCTTTTTGCCAGTTTAAGGCGGTCATGTGCTTCCCCAAACAGAACACCAATGCTCTGCAAAGAAATGGAAAGGAGGCAGAACACACTTGTTTAACTGCTGAACGGGTTTGTTCCTCAGAACCGTGGCTATGTGGACAATGTAACTGTAACTTCTAGAAGGTGGACTGTTTTTAAAGAAGAGAAATGTTAAATTAACCTTCTTTGATCACAGATCCTCTTTGGGGATGAAATGCCTGTGGGAGCTCAGTGGGCAGCTGAGGAGCAGTGTAGAGAGTGCGATACTGTTCCAATGAGACAGGACTGCCTAAGCGAACTTGATCCACACCGCAGGAAAACTCAGCTTCTTGTTTGCCAAATGTATGAGTGTGGATGGGTGAGGACTTCAGTTTCCTTGACTGTAAGTGAACTTTCAGGGGCTTGCTTTAAAGTGCCGTGAAGATTGGGAGCCAATGACAATACCATTGCTGGTCCCGGCACTAATGAAGCATCCCAAACACAAGCTCATATTAGAAGCAAAATTAAAAAATAATTTGGGTATGATGTGTCTGACTGTGGCATTTAAATGAGATACAGAAGTACTTAGTGTAGAATTTGGTCCAAATAACTCAAAATATACTTTCGTCTTTTTCATATTATCTGTGAGTTGGTTAACCAATTATTGAAAATTCCTGTCTTTTTAGTTGTAATGTACTATACAATTCAAAATTTTTAAAGTTTCACTTATTCCTCAAGATGCCTGCTTGACTCATCTTTCCAATATATGTTTGTCCAGCACTTATTATTATTCAGCCACTGCACTGGGTTTTCAGAAATATTAGCTGTATAACTATCAGATAGGATAAACATAAATAAGTAAATGAACTACTGTAAATTGGGATGTTACAACAGCAAAACATATTATGCATGCTTTGCCCTGGGTACACAGATAAACTTGAGTCCAATATGGTCTTAAAAGAAGTGACTCGTTACTAGACTATTGATGAATAATTAAGCCATGGATAAAAGGAAAATAAAAAACAGACCTTCATGACAGCAGAGATGGATTCAGTTTGGTGGTGGAGGGGCTACTGCTGTCCCCAATCACAAACAGTGAAGTGATGGCTTGAAACAACACTGAAATGGCAGACCAAGCAGGCTGAGCCTCACAACAGTTACCACTCTGCTCTGAGAGCCCTGATGAGCCCACAAGTATCTCTAAGCAGCAAAGGATGCCACTGCTCAATGAGACACCAGCCTGGAGGCGGGGGCTGCTTAGGGTGGTTTCCATGGAAGCCAGGGGGTACTTCCAAAGAAATAGAGTTGTGTTCTATTTTAACAGGGCAAAATTTAGACAAGTGCTGCTAAGCCCACAAGAGTCAGTTTGCCTTTCTCTGTGATCTTTGAGGTGTAGCAATGGGAAATGGGATTGCAATTAAACTGCTGAATTATAAGTGAGAAAATATTTTTAAATTTTGACAGTGGAAGGCTTAGAAACCTGCGTAAGAAACTTTATAAACCCTCTACACTTAGTCACTGATCTCTTTTTATACAACCCCTTAAGAGTTAAGAGTGAATTTACTCCAGTTGAACCCATGTGACTTACATAGCTTATAAAGTTAATTTGCCTATTTTTTTCTATTGAACTACAACTAATATCAAATTCAGGTGACAAATAAAACTGTACTTTCCTTTTTTCAGTTATGCCCATCTTAGTAAATTCTATGTAAATAATCACTCTAATACTCTACAAGAACTAGACTTTGAAGGGATCTTGGATGAAATCGTTCAGTAACAGGGGTGCTGTACACTGTAAAGTGCACCCCATTCACTTATTTCCCAGTCATCTACTTAGGTCTATGTTACTCCTTAAACGTGGGTCGCACCTACACTTAGTGCATCCCATAGGTCAGATGATGAGATTAATTGAGTGCCATCCACATGAAGATCTAAGACACAAATTTGTTAACTTTACCAGAAATGAGTAAAATATGTATTCTCTGAACTAAGAGAAAAATCCGTAGAGTCTGGCAAAATGTATTAACCACTGCTCAACTCCAAGCAGAAGCTAATGGTCGAACAGTGCAGAAACCAATCCTAACAACCATTAGTTTATAATTCTGTGTATGGTTCTGTTGTGAAACTCAGCTTTTCTGTAGCTCAGAAATAACCCTTTGCTCTAACCACCTCCACACCAGGAGAGGAAAAAAACAAAAAACAAAAACAAAAACCTGCCTGAAACTAAGATCCTGTGACAAAGAGAAAAGCCAGTAAACTCTGAATATTCATATAATCTCAATGCCCTATCTTTTGCTGATAGGCCCTGGTAGGTACAGACAGAAGAAAAATTCATTTCAATAAACAGTTGATATATATTTATACAGCCAAGACGATTGCTGCTGTAGATAGAATCCTCCTCCTGAGACTTTAGCCACACACAAAAGAAGCAGAAAGATGCGTCTGCAACCCTGCTTCTGAGAGAAATGAAAATGCACATGACTCTTAAAGAACTACAGTTGTTTTCTTTCTCTGCTATTTAACGGAATTTCCCACAACCTGCTTAGGCAGAGTGTGCTCTTATGCCAATCATTTATCATTCATCACATGCTCACTGTGCTCTGCCTGGAGCCGAGTGTGAAGAGGGGTTGGGGGCTGTAAGAAACACAGATGCACTTGTGTTGACTTGGGGACAGAAAAAACGGACCCTATGAGATCATTTCCCTGAAGTGTCATGCAAAAGAGTTTTTTCCTCAGCAGACAAAAGAGTAAGAAGGAATTGCGTTCTTATTCCATCTAAAAGATACCTAAGACTTCTAAGCTGGTCAAAACAGACTCTCAGGCTACGGGTGCAGTAGAAGATCTAAAATGATCCTCAGAGTTGATTACAAGAAGGGATGCTAGCTTTCTCCTAAGACCTTTCTCCCTGTCAGAGATTCGGTTTCCTTTTTATTGCACAGTTGGATCAATAAGTCAGTCAAAGTTCCCCAAGCCAACTGCAACAAAGACCCTAAGACTTGGAGGTCAACTGGGAAAGCATTAGCAAAACTAGGAGTGATTTTGAGAACTCTGTCTATAATACCACAGGCTTGGCAGATGTACTGAGTTAAGTTTTTTAACCTGAGTACTGGTTAAAGGTTGTAGTAGGTCCATCCACTTTGTGACCACTCCCGCCTGACATGCAGCTTCACAAAGTAAGTACTGTTAGGCTAATCATGGTCGACCTGAGGCAGGAAACCTCATTTTTAGGATGGCCCTGGAATTTAATGTCCTCAGGCTCGTTAGAAACATTTCACCTAGGTTCCTCAACTAATCCAACTTATATCATAGATGAAATTAATCATTTTAAAAAGATATTCAAGCCATAAAATGAATCAATATATCATTTTATATGTACTTGTGTCAACAACTAAACATGAATTTTCGAATTACCATGCCTGTCCCATCAGTTTTTAGTAAAGAAATACTAAAATATTTTATGCAAGTTAGCTCAACTTCAAGCAAAATATTATTTAAATTCATGAATGACTCAGTGTAGGTGGTATATAAAAAAGTATCCTAATTACAGCTACCTTCACAATTTCCCTTCTCTTTTGTTAGAAAGTGCATTCGCTCACTGACTGATATTATTAAGCTTGTTTCTCTGCTGTGCTTGATGTGGTCAATGGCCCCATTGATAGAACACTTAATAAAGACATATCCTTGCCACATTCCCGTCCAGCAGGTCCTTCCTTATACTCTAGTGGGTGAAAATCACATGAGGCCATGAAAGAACTGTGCATGACGTTCCTTGAAGCCCCATAAAGTTAGCTCAGGCTTCACCACAGACAAGTTTACATCTGTACCCCATGTCTCTGGGGGCTGAGTGTGAGGGAGGCCCTCTATATAGACACAGAAAAGGGCATGACTGACTCTAACTGAGACAAAGCCTACAATACGGCTCCTACATTTTATTTATGTATGCTCCCACACCTCCCTTATTACTCAGTGTAGTGAAATGGAATGTGATCTCCATGAGAGAGAGAATTTTTTTCAGTCTTGTTAATTGGCACTTGGATATAGATATGTAGGTATAGATGATGTAGACAGATGTATCTACATGTATCTATATGTATCTCTATATATATATATGCTTATACTAACACAGCATATAGCAAGTATAGCACTTAGCAAATACTTAAACTAGTGTGTGTGTGTGTGTGTGTGTGTGTGTGTGTGTGTGTGTGTGTGTGTGTGATCATTGTACAACTTGAAACATACTCATATCCAGACATTTCAGTGATTTTGTACAGATGACACACAACGAGCCTTGTTCTTTGGTCTCTTACTCCTGGAATACTGGGCCTGAAGAGTGGCTCATTTCCAAACTAAGATGTTGCCACCTTCTGTAAGCCAACAGCAGCAAAGTTTCCAAGCACTGAAACATCTGGCTGGCTCTGAGCAGTATTGTAAGCTACAGTTAAAACATGGCAACCCAGAGCTGTGTCTGTCGTGCATGTAGTAAATATTCAGGTGCTGTGACATTTTAGGAACTTCAGCTCAAGGCCGGTGTTTCATTGATTTCCAAGCAATCAATCAAAGGCTTTTGCGATGCCCTGCAGTCTTTAAAAAGTGGGTGTTATAATGGCTCCTGAGGTAGATGAAGCTTCGTAGTGGTCCACATGAGCATCCATAGGAAGCACCTTTAAGGGAAAACCCAGTGATATTTCAGACAATCCTCAAAAACTGCTTTCTAAGATAGGACACATCTTAGAGTGGGAATTATAACCCACATACTCCAATCTTTTGTCACCATGGCAATTTTTTAACAAGGGCATTAAGAGCATGGTGTGTATGTGTGTGTGTGTGTATGTGTGTGTGTGTGTGTGTGTCTGTGTATACATATGTATATGTCTTATATATTAGTTAGAAAAAGGTCAAGGGTAGGGGGAATACTGTGAAATCACCCTTTGGTGATTTTTCATTTCTCTCCTTATAAATAAATTGTAAATAAATGAAAATATGTCATATTGTTTAAAAACATAAAATATCTACCTTTGCCAGAGTAGAGTACCTTCTGTCCACTGACCTGTTGTTCCTCAGGAGAAAATACTCAGTGGGTGCTCCTATCTTCATATTACAGATGGAGCTTTGATGAAGTTAGTTTTCCTGGAACACATACTGAGCAAAATCTGAATGAAAATTCACTTCTGCATGACTCTAAAATGCTTGCTCTTTTGGTATGCGTGAAATGCAATTTGCCAAATTACTGATTTCTTGATAATGATTTTAACTTTTAAGTTATCGTTTATAAGCACATAAATATTTAAATTTTAGTTAATGAGTATATTTACATTCTTTTGTGACCTTTATAAGCAGAAAACATTTATTACTCAGTTTGTTGATGACTAATGATCTTATCTGAAAATATTTTGATTGCCTACTACAGCAGTCAGCAAGTTTTTAAATGATATTTTTACTATGGGCAAAGAGGAACTATATAAGATAAACAGAAATCAGAGTAAATAAGTGAGAGATATGGCTCTTCTCGTCAACTTTGGAATCTTATGTGTTCAACATCCATCTGATGGACATCAATCATCTATCAGTGAGGATCTACCTTCACTTTTTATTGCTATCTTCTTTAAAGCCAGTGATTTGTTAGTATTCATCAGTCTTGTCATGGAAACTCAACCAGCAAGTCATTTATGTAAAAAAAAAAATCATATGGAAAATGGATAACTGCAGACTAGAGAAAAAGCAGTACAGACTTAGAAATAGCCTTAGTTACCAGTAGACCATTTGTAGTGCACAAGATGACTAATAGTAATAGTACAACAAAATGAAGGGGGAAATCATATGCTATGTGGAAAAGACCCAGGAGTATGGCTTAGAAAGAGAAGACTGCCCATTGACAAAAGAAGTACTCTACATTATCTGACCATTGCATCCAAATGTGTTATAAGGGGGAAAAGGTATACTCCAATGTTTACTTAACAGGTATGAGTTATCCTATTTGAATCTACAATGTCTGGGGTGGTACAGCTGTCAATCAATGTGCGCTAAATGAATGACTCAATAAATAATACAAGACATCCAGCTCATTTGGATTAGTCTAGCTGTCAACAAAAGACTAATTGGCTCAATGTGCAGTCTGGGTAGACTCCCACATCTAGCTGCATTGCATTGATGGCTTGACAAGGTACACAACGCACTTCTTACCAGGACAGAGGACCTTTACAGTGTGTGCTCTCTGTTTTCAACTACAACCTCTACCAGGGAAAAACACCTGACTCCCACCCTACCCCAAGCTGAGGAAGTCTGAGCTCATTATCCTCACCAGAGCTTCTTTGACTCTTCTCTATCTCTGAACCTCACAATGGAAAATTTTGGCATAAAAAATGTGGACTTTGAATCCATTTATTTAAGCCAAATTCTAGAACTTGTAGTATCTCTTATCATGGCTCTTGAAGCCAACAAATACCTATTTCCTCAGTGGAAACAATACCCAGACCCTAGGGCCTATGGCCAGTGTGTTCCCCACACCAACCCATCTCAGTTTCACGAAAAGGTAGTTAAAAACTTTTTCAGTGAGATAGAACAAGTAAAATCAGAAATGATGATGTCTATGGATCCATTGAGCATGTTTCAACAACCACAGGCCATATTGTGCCTAGTGAGACAAAGAAAACATAACCTGCAGGTGTTAACTCTACAGAATGCAGTCAAGTAGGCGGGGAGCAGATATGACCAAATACAGTCTGTGTTCTGGTCAGCATCAGCCATAATAGAGGCTTTTATTAACAGGAAGTAGCGGGTTGAGAAAAGGGAAAGACAGAAGATACGTGCAAGCATGAAACAGTGTGACAAACTGAGAGACTCGAAAGGTAATTTCATGATGAATACTGACTCACACAAGGAAGGGAAACATAGAAAATTAATCAAGCTGCATATAATGTAAGGTCTGTTGTGACATGCTAGGAAACAGACTCCCCCCCCCCCCCCCCAACACACACACAAAAGCGTTGAGAAGTCACTGAGATCTTGGGCAGGAAGCCCTGTGTCTAGATTGGTGATTTACAAGGATGACCAAATAGACTAAGCTTAACACAGGAGAGACACTAACAAGGCTACAGACATAGTTCTTAGTGGTGACATAAATAAAGCTGACCTGGAGCCAGAAAGAGGAACCAGCTCAAGAAAATCCCAAGAGGAAGAGCCCTCGCAGCTCAGTAAACTTGCATTTAGACTCCTTTCCAGTATTAGCAAGCTTTAGCAGGCCATTGGCTCTGACTTGGTTTTCCACAGCTGTGAAATGGCCCTAATTTGATTGGGTTTTTGTTTTGTTTGCTACTGATAGTGGTGATGAGCTACAGAAAGTAAGAATGATTCTCATGTTACTAGGTGAGAGACAGAGACAGAGACAGACACACAGGTTTGTGAACATACACACACACACACACACACACACACACACACAGAGAGAGAGAGAGAGAGAGAGAGAGAGAGAGCGCATTAGCACAATTGCTGAAACAGTAATACACAATTTTACACATCTGAAAACAGAAATGATCACATTTAGAGCACCTGACATTTGTGTGTTCTTTCATCCCATTGCATTGTGTACATGCAGTCATACAAGGGTACGCACTAACAGGAGACGGACTCGGTACACAGGCATATCTGTCAGGTCTCCATGCCCGTCTGAATACTGTTACGCTAAAAGCATAAATGAAGAATTGTTAGGAAGCTCAGCTGTATCAGTTGTCTCTTTCACAGCCAAATTCATGGAAAAGGGTTTAAAACAGAATTTATTTGTTTAAATCCAAATAATAAAGAACATTTTAGGTCCCGGCCATGGGTAAACATGACCCATTTGGCAAGATATTTGTCATTTTCCATTCCACGTAACCCAAACTCTCAGTGTTGACCCTTAAGCATATGCTCTCTTATTTGTTCCACAGTAAATAGCTCAGTCTTTATTCAATGGCCTTTCCTATTTCACAGTCTGTTATTAGGTCTGCTTTTATGTCATATGTGATAACAGGTGATAAAAAAAAGCATAGGAGCTGATGCTTTGAGGATAGTAGGTTGTTGCTGGAAAGCATTGCCTGCCATCCTCAGCCAGTTTGACTTTCTAGACTAAGGTCTTGGATCTGGTTGGTTTGGTTACAGAACCCAGAGACTGACATTGATGTCTTCTGCCTTTGTGAGCATATACTTGTCTCCATTCCGTGTTATATGCACATTGCCGTTAACATCTGCCAACCAGCTTTCCAGGTATTAGGGCAAGCAAGCAAGGCTGCCGTGGGCTCTGAACCCACCTCCCCAATGAGAACATTCTATGCCTAGCCAGCATAAGAAACTTTAAAAATAAACAGACTACTTACCTTGAGGATTTTTATTAGTTAGATTGACTGAACGATTTAGATATCTTTGGTAGCTTAAGGTGCTTTCTTTTAAAAATAGAGAAAAAAAGAGTAGAGAGCCCGCTTTAAAAACTGTATCACTAAGTGTTGTGTTTTCAGCTTCCGGTATGTTATTATATGATCAAATATGAAAGATCATTGCTAAAATGAGAGCTTTAAAAATCAGTAAATCATACGTTATGCTCATCAACAACAAAAATCACTTGGCTCTCTTTAATTCCTTTTAGTTCTTATTTTGAATGGTTTGGGAAAAAATGTTAATTCACCAAATACCAGTTTCATTTTAGCCAGTTACCACAGGACATTCGATGCCACTGACTCCTTAAAGGAAAGGCAGGCTGTACTACATATGTCACTAGTGTTCTGGTTATGTGACATGTGGAAATTTCTTGGACATTGTCTTTTATTTGAGTTTTTGAGAAAGGTGATGCCTGAATTTTAAAATACAAACTTTTTAAATAATGTGATAAATGAAACATTAAAGAAAATGGTTCCCATATTTCAGTTCAATATTTTAGCAAGCATTCTCCTGTTTAATTCAGTTTTAATTGCATTATTAATTGTCATGAAGAAAATATTCCTAGGGAAAAAGCCAAACCAGTGTTTTAATTGCAGCTTTTACTGCTTTGCATGATAAAATGCCTTTGATTGGTGCTGAGCCAGAAGAGCTTGATTGATAATATCTGTCTCCGATGTCACCCTGGGAGAAAAGAATAAAACCTCAGTAGACTTGGTGCATTGCAGCTGTCTCTGCTGCTCCAATTTCTCTGTCCCATTGACGTCATTGGGAGGTTTCAGAGTCGCCCAGGGTGTCTAGTAAACCAGCAGGTAAATGAAAGGAAGAAACAGAAAAACACTGATTCATAATGCAGCCCTCATTCCAAAGAGGTGGCTGCCCTATTCTGTCAAATAATGAGCAGAATTTTTTCCTTCACTGCACAAAAAAAAAAAAAGAAAAAGAAAAAGAAGAAGAAGAAGAAAAGAAATATTCATCAGTTATGCTGAAATGTGGGAAAGCCTCCACAAGGACTGTGAGTTGCATAAGCCGTTCAGATTACAGTGCAATGAGCCACGTTTGTCCAGGGTTCTCAGATGTCATAACTCACATCCAGCTTGTCTCTAATCAGGGTATGTGAAGCAGAAAGTGGCCTCGGAAACAGCTTGCCCACCCCCCCACCCCCCCGAGACAGAGCTTTGCCAAACGGTCTGGCTAAGCACCAGCACTTTCTCTCCTCCTCTCTCCAGGTGCAGACTTTTGTCAAGAGAACTGAACTCAGGGCCCCCTCAAAAAGTGACAGAGTTGAGTTACAATATTTTCCAGAAAGTGGCTTTTGTTTGGACAAATATATATATATATATATATATATATATATATATATATATATTCTTTTCAATCAGCTTAATACATTAAATGCATGGTAAACTCTAACCCTCAAGACATCTTACCACAAAGAACCCTTCCTAAATCTTACCACATAGAAATTTTGTGACTTGGCTGAACATTAATGTTAAAATATGTTCAAATGCTAATGCTTCATCTGCTGAGCAATTTGGCTGCTGAGAATAAAAGCAAATGATCTTCATTCTCCTCTTCTCATTCTCTACCAGAAATAGCAGGGAAAGACTCACAGTAACCTAGTAGCTTCCATTTCACATATGTAGGTAACAAACTTCAGGACATACATTCAGATGTAACTCAATCTTTCCAGTTATTATGAGTTTCAAAACATTATAGCTTTCATTTTCAAGATAATTTAATTGTTATTTCTTTTCCAACTCTATATCCTATCTTTGGTAGGTATTACACACAGGTTGACAATATTAGATGCTTTGAGGTAAGAGGTAAGTAGGGCATAGTTATTGGTCTTCATAAAGGGTAGAAAAGTAAGGAAAAGACATGTATCCACACATACCTATATTACAAGGAAAATAAGACTTGCTGAAGGCATAACATCTGACAGTGGATTTGGATTAACAGGACATTTCCAAGAGCCATTTAAGGACTCATGAGGTAATGCACGGTGGAGCCACTGTATCTTAAGCACATGACCTGAGGAGTTACATGAAGGACACAGACACAGACTGTTTTGCATCACAATGCTGGGATATGGTGAAAGCTAGGTGAGGCTTCTTGGTGGCTCCTCTTCAATGCTAGTGTGAAGGATTTCTAGTGGTGAGTAAACAGTTACACGCGTCAGCAAGGAAATGAAACTAGTCTGGCTTGAGTAAAATAGATTAGGAACAGTGTGTAAAGAATATGAGAGGGAAAAAAAAAGAATATGAGAGAAGAAGGAAAAAAATCATGGTTCCCCAGAAAGCTATGGGGGATAGAATCAAGTAAGTGGGGTCATAAGAGTTCACTCAGTGAAATGTATTGTTGAGCATGAGCTGTCAGTCAGGTGATCTGTAAATCTGAGATTATAGCAATGGCAGACAAGGTTTCTAAGTCCTTTATTTAGTGAAGGTAGAAACGGGAAGGAGAGCTAAAAGTCAGCAAGTGTCACAAGGAAGAAAGCACAGCACTTAACACAGGTGTTCTGAGCGGAAGAAAATTCAGAGCTGGCGGGGGGTTTCTGTGCTTGGGGGAGCAGCTCAAACAACCTTTGGGAAAGCACATGTGCTTTACCAGCTGAGCCTGCTGTGGAGACTGAAGGGGCTCCTGGCACGTGCTGTGTGCACTTTTCCTGGGGCAATGTGCACAGGCATCCATTTGCACCAACAGACCAAAGAAACGATTCTACCCAAGTGTAGACTGCTGACCTAATGAGTATAAATAGGAGCATGGGTAAAGGGTTGCCTGCAAGAGCCTGAAGAGGGATGAGGCACAGAACCACGGTAAAGGGTGGCCTATCGGACTGTGAGTAGCTTCCGTGTGGTTACTGTGCTGCCTCTTGGCCACTCGTGAGCCCCGCATGCTCTGGCTTATGTACATCATGAGCTTCTGCTCCAGAGAATGTTAGTGGGCACAGTCATTTGAGGATCTCCTCTGGGTACTCACAGATACTCTGTTTTCAAGACAGCAGTGGTGTGAGAAGCTATAGGAACAGGGAGTCCTACTGGTTGTAAATTATTCTCATCATCAGTTGAGAACGGTTGTTTTAGAAGATTCTTACCATGGCCTAATCATTTTTTTTCAGAGAAGGTTTAATCTGATAAGTCATTTCCTATTTTAATTACTATTTGTAAAACTTGGCTGGAATATATTTATATCCATTATATGCTTTTGATAATCTCTTATGACCCCACTTACTTGATTCTATCCCCATAGCTTTCTGGAGAACCATGATTTTTTTTTTCTTCTTCTTCTCTCGTATTCGTTACACACTGTTTCTAATCAATTTTATTCAAGCAGAGGCTAGTTTCATTTCCTTGCTGGAAAAAAAAGTTATTTTTAAAGGATGTTGTTGGGAGCTTCTTTCAATATAATCATTGCATCTTGTTGCCACTGGACTTCTCTTCTTCCCATATGCTATAAAAATTATTTTGTGTATTATATGAGGAGCTTGTACCTAGAGTGTCAATGCCCAGTATGCCACTGCCTTAATATTTCAGTTAAAAACAATTATTTCATGCTCATGATCCTTTCTCCCTTTTTGCTTAGATGCAACTGAACTACATCCCAGGAGGCACCTGCCTCCTGGTTCTCCCATCCATCTCCTTGAATGGTAGCATCTTAAGTTTATCTGATTATGTGACACTGTCCTCTCTAGCTACAAAGCCTTAGAAGACATGCCTTCTACTCCACATCGGTACTGCACTGAATGGAGTCTCTGTCACAGGTTCAGTCCTTAGGGAATACAGGAAAGGTCAGGTACACTTGAACTTCCTTTTGACAATGGAGACATATGGCTTCCAAGCAATGGAAGAAGGTTTCATTGTCTCCAGTAAAATTCTCTTTGTGTTTCATATCAATGTAAAGGTTGTTATCTCTTATGATCTCTTTGTGTAAACTGCCCAGTGCTGAGGTACACAAAATGATAGTAGCAGCAGCTGCTACCGTTTACTGAGTTTTTTTTTTACTATGTGCCATATTTGGGTTTACCCTATGATAATGCCTCACTCAATCTGCCTCACTGCTTATTTTTTTTAATTTTTTAAAATTTATTCACTTTATATCCTGATTGTAGCCCCCTCCATTGTCACCTCCTGATCCCATCCTTCCACCCCCCATTCCCTCTCCCTCCCTCCTCTTGTGCTCAGAAAGAGGAGTGTTCCTCTCCTAACATCTGACCTCAGCCTATCAAGTCTCATCTGTACTACCTGTATCCTCTTCCTCTGTGGCCTGGCAAGGCCCCTCACCAGGGGGAAGTGATCAACATGAGGGGACCAGTGTCCATGTCAGAAGTAGTCCCTACTCCCCATTTTGAGGGACCCACAAGGAGACTGTGCTGGGAAAAGATCTTCACCAAACTACACCTGACCGAGGCCTAATATCCAAAATATATAAAGAACTCAGGAAATTAAACACCAGCAAGCCAAATAATCCAGTTAAAAATGGGGTACAGAACTAAACAGAGGCTTTTCAATAGAGGAATATCAAAATGCTGAGAAACACTTAAAGAAATGCTCAGCATCCCTGGTCATCAGGGAAATGCAAATCAAAATGACTCAGACTCCATCTTACACCTGTCAGAATGGCTAAGATCAAAAACTCAAGTGACAACACATGCTGGTGAGGATGGAGGAAAAGGAGAACACTCCTTCATTGCAGGTGGGAAGTGCAGACAAGTACAACCACTTTGAAAATCAATCTGTCACTTTCTCAAAAAATTGGGACTAGTTCTACCTCAAGACCCAACCATACCACTCATGGTTCACTGTTCTAACCGTCAATTTGCAGATGAAGAAACAAATGGCTCAGTTACTTGTCTGAAGTCTCTCCAGCCTTTAAAAAAGATTTGAGGAAGTCAAGGTTAATCAAGTATTTTTCTGCCTCTAAAGCTTACTCTAACATTTATGGAAAGTTGCTAGCTGACCCATAATGAATTCATAAGGTAAGATGTGGATTTTATCTGTACTAAGAGCTCTAAGGCATTTGTCTCATAGAAACAGGATGACTGTCGTACACATCTGTCAGTGTGGGAAGCTACCTGATTTTATCATGATAGCACAAATATGAAGAGAAGCCAGAGGTTTCTATAAGGAATCTGGTGGTTTCTCTAATCTCTCAAACATCTGGATACATTTTGAAACATACTCTTTTTACAAGTCTGATCTGCTCTTTGGCAGTGAAAACTAGGTTCTATGAAAAAAATCACTGTGTAGGGAGACAAAGGCCATGAATTCCGTTTCAACTTTGTAGTTCTGAAGTTGGGCGATCCTAATCTTTTCCCCTCCTGGGGCCTATTTCTTAGTTGTTAGCCCGGTGACGCACTAGGAAAAAAGTGTCTTCAGTTCACTATGCCACGTCCCTGCTCTTATCTCCTTTGTGTTTCGTTTGCTACTGAGAAAGCATAGAAGCCTGCGGATACTATGTCCATAGAATGAGTGCATCTGAAGATGCCTTTAGCAGCCAAGCCCATCATACTGATAGAGCCATTGGACCCAAAGGAGATTGGGTAGCCATCCAGTCTACCTTCTTGCCTGGGGCCATGTGAACTTGAACCATGAGAAGATATGAAGACTCCCCACTTCCCACAAGCCCTTCTTTTTCAAAGGACATCTCACAACTTCCCTGGGGATTTAGCTCCAGATCTGGCGATCTCACCTATCAGAAACCGTTCTACATAGATAATCTAAATACTTAGAGGCTGCAGTTTGAACTCATTTTCTTGCCTTTATTGTTTAAAAAAAATCTGGCATTCATGAAGATGTTGTTCCTGAAGATTGTTATTAAGATATTATTCAATTGTCATCCTAAAGCCACCTTCATGAACCTTCATAATACCTTTGATTCAAAAGCTTTATTAACCTGTCTGTTGTATATTTGGCATGCTGTAGTCTTCATCTTCTGAGTTGTAAGACCCAGAATGTGGCATGATAGCATACTTAGCCACTGTACCCTAAGGCATGCAGAGATAACTATGCAGACATGATAACTTAGATTCTATTTCTCTTTAACCATCTGCAATAATAAATTTTCTTTTATTAGCAAGGATATGAAACATTTTGCTGATAACAACAGAAATTATAAAGGTCTATATTTTCTTAAAAGGTCCAAAGTTGAGGCTTAGTTGGCTTAGGAGTTAAGAGCCTTTGTTACTCTCCCAGAGGACCTGGGCTCAGTTTCTAGCATCCACACAGTGGTTTATACTATACATCATGTCAGTTCTAGGGCTTCTGACCCCCGTCGTCCGATCTCTGTATGCACCAGGTACATATGCATACACATATACATATGCATATACATACACACAGGCGAAACACCCATACACATAAAGTAAGATAAACTAAAATTTTAATGCTAAAGTTATCTATGTTATTGCTGAAAGCTAATAAAATAATAGAAGTAATTAATTAAAATATGTTCATGACTATTCCTCTGAATTCTTACTCACATGATGATATCCTTTAAATTTCTTCTATTTACAGTCTTCTATAGAGAGACAAGTATACCTTTCAGTATCAAAATTTTCACCTCTAGATGTAAGTGAACTCAGATATAAGTGGACTAAATGGGCAAGTATACTCTAATTTCTGAGTTTTACTTATCTACTATTTCCTGAAGAAGATAATTATATATATTAATTATATATATTAATATATCACTATATAATTATATACTGTATATAATGTATATAATATATATATATCCCAGTATATTTTTAGGACAAAGAATATTTTTATTTGTGTTTTATATCTCTAGTACATAACCCAAATGAAAACCTAGATTAACATTTACTAAATGTTTGAATTTTACTTTAAGGGTACTTATTGCATTCACTAAAACTGTATGTGTGAAAATATTTCATCAACTGTTGAGCTCAACATAACTTGAATTACTACCACTAATAATTTTGAAAGGCTCGGTGTTAGCTATGATTTTTTTTTTTAATGTTGAAAGTGGTGTGATTCGCTCTTGTCTCCAAGGAGCATATATTATCCACTTGTTATGTGTCTTATAAAATGTTATCTAAAATGAGTTTTTGAAAAAATGAATAACCAGTGAGGCATGGCTTCTATTTGAAACTCAGTGCATGGCCTTTTCTGACGATCTTTCTGTGAGTGGCAACTAAACCTCAGTGTGATGAAGGCGAACCTTTGGAGCCAATCAAAAGTCACTCTAGCACCAGCACTGTAGCACTCTAGAACAGAGTGTCCTAAACATTGTATGTTTTTCCAGGGTGTCCATTTCCTGTGCACATCTCCCTACGAGGGAGAGAAAATCATGAGTATCTGATAGATAGATGATCCAAAAGTTTAAGTCACTCTTCTTTACTTACTATTGGCATGGCTAAAAGAGTCTTTCAGACACTGGGCCATTTTCTCCATGGACACTTGGCCTTTATTCGTGGAGAAAACGGCCAAAGAGCTAGAGGAATAATACAGATTTTTTTTTGTTAGTGACTTTAAAAAAGCAGAATTTATGAAAAATATCTTAGGTCTTTCTAAGGAGCCACTTCCCTGTCTTGTTTTGCAAACATTTGCTTCAAGATAATGAGATTTGGGGTCGAAGTGGCTCGAGTACCTCTGCTGTGCAAGTAGACAGTCGAGAAAGTTACTGAGTGTCTCCCACCTCAGTTGTCTCTTCTGTAAGATGCAAAATATGCTGCCTCCCAAGAAGAGACTTGATACCCTATGAGCATATACAGGGGGAGGTAATCCCCCTCAGGCACAGTCATAAGGGAGGGGAATAATGGGAGAATGGGAGGGAGGGAAGAATGGGAGGATACAAGGGATGGGATAAACATTGAGATGTAACAAGAATAAATTAATAAAAATTTTAAAAAATATGCTGCCTCGCTCAGAAGATCCCTCATCCTGTTGGGTCCTTGGTAACATCATTAATCCCTCTGCCTCTGTCTTTTTGTCCTTCTGCCTGTCTTGTTGGTCAGAGTTGGCTGACTAATATAATGTCGATTAATAAGCATTAATAGAGCAATAATAAATATAATAATAAACCAGAATTTTGGTGGACTTGAAAGACCCACCAAGAAGTAGCTGAGACCCCTTGACAGAACACTTTATTGAATTTCCATCCCAGGGTGATACTGAGTGCTTGATAATGACACAAAGCTATAAATTCCTGAGAACGTGTTGCTTTTTGCAGAATTAAGTTAAAAAAAAAAAAAGAATAAGGAACTTTAAAAATAAAAAAATGATTACAGCCTGCCAAGGCTAAATAAAAGAGAAAGAATTTTGGCAGGGAACCAAGAGCCCTGGGTTCAGGCCTAGCCCTTTCGTGAGCTGGATAATTGTTCTTTCCTGTACTGTTCTTGTCTCCAGTGAGAGGGTAACAAGCTTGGCCTTCACCTGCATCAGTCTTCAGTTCTGGGACTCAGGTGTGCTACTGTCCGAGGCATCCATGAGCTGTGTGCATTTCCTTGTGAGGGAAAGAAAGTCAGGGGTGTTACCTGGATTGTGACACTCTGCAACTGCAGCTTTAGAGAACATGGCCCTCAGGCCACCACACCTCTAGGGAGAAGAAAAAAAATCAGTTGCCCCCATGTGAGCAAAGGATAATTTAGAAGATTCTTTGTCTTTCAAAGTTCTATCGTAGATGAAGATCTTGGTAACTTGTTTGGTGAAAGAGTTGGTCACTAAGTGGAAAGTGAAAATAACAACAATAAAACAAAAGCAAAAATTACAAAAAGACTGAAATAGAGAAACCCAAGTAGGAGTTAGAGAGAGTTTTTTTAAGTAACAAAAAGTGAGTGGAAACCATACTAATGTGAAACCAGGCTGGTAATTGACTTTGCTAAATCAAATTTCAAAGATCGAAATCTAGATGGCTTAGGTTGCTGCAATCCCTCTTGAATTCGCCAAACGGGAATATCATTCTTGGTAAGTTAATTTTGATGGAGCTGGGAGGTATAGATATTTGCGAATCTCCCACTTAAGATCTAAATTAGATCTCTTTATTTAGAATAAAAAATGTGTTTGAAAAGCATGTGGGTTTTTTCCTCCAGGTTTCTGCACTTGAAAAAGGACTGTGTCTAATTATACACTCAGCCTAGAGTCACATTCTTGGCCACAGCCAATGATAAATAAGCTTAATTCTCTCAACTAAAGCAAAATAGCCTATCGCTGTTAACTCTATCATTTCAACTAACATTGGTTCCTATTGTTAGAGGGAATAAAAAAACTCAACCAGAGTCTGACAGCGTATTGATGCTTATTTACAACAAAACACTGAAGAACAGTGTTTCTCACCATTAAAACTGAGTTGGAATTCTACAGAAATGCTGCTGAACTATAAGAACGTCTTCTCACTTTCCTGCCAACGAGGAGACATATGAATCTCAAAGAGGCCCTAGCCTGAATCTTAGGTTTTTTATTCGTTCATATTAATTTTGCCTTTTAAAAAGATCATTACAAAACAAAACAAAAAAACTTTATTATACTAAAAAGAAACCAAACAAATGTATGGAAGAGACCCAGAACCCCCAACAACCTGAGATTTCTCCCAAGATCCACAAATTCACTAGCATTTAATTTGATGACAAAAGAAAAAAAGACCCAACTACTTCACACTTTGGTTAAATTTTGCTGTCATTTCACTGAAAAAGACACATGTTTCTGTTGCACTGGAGTATGTGTGTGCTTGAACCAAAGGAAGAGAACAACCCATGGAAATTGATGCTGTTACTTTCTTTGTGAAGAGTTGGTTTCTGATTTTTGTGTTCTCTGTTCTTAAATCAAGCCCATGACTGTTACAAGACTTGGTCCAAGAAAAAATGGGAGTGGCAATCAAAGAATCTGTGGTTTCATATTAATACTTCTGATGTTCCCTTGGATTTAGAGATGACCCAACCAAGTGGCTAATATTCTGCAGGGCACCCTATTTCCTCCCCTAGAGACTCGCGGGTATAAGGGTTTTTGTCTTTTGCTTTGTTTGGAATTTGGGTGTATGTGTGTTTAATTGTGGTCCTCAAAAAAGCTGGGATAAAATTCTGTATCTTTTCTGTACGTGCATCCTGTGTGTGCAGGGCCTCCGGAAGCTAGAACAGGGCACTGGATGCCCTGAGGTTGGAGTTATGGCCAGTCATGGGCCTCTACATGTTCAGCGTGGATGCTGGGAACTGAACCTCTACAAGATCAACAAGTCTTCTTAGCCATTGGGCCATCGCTTTAGCCCCAGAGGGGTTTTCTTAAACATGGTGTGAAAAGCACAGTCTTAAAGTGACTGGAGCGCAGCTAGGGTAGAGTTCTACATCTTACTGTCTCTTCATTTCCAATGCAAAAGGTAATGTTTGGATTTGTTTCTCAGTTTATAAAAGAAATACATTTGCAGCATGGGAAGCTTATGAAAATGACAACAAAGTACAAAAACAGCCGTGGTAATTGATAAGAAATGCAGAAAGCATTCAAAATAAAAATGTGTCTACCATTTGCTATAGGTATAATGATATCTTAGAAAATCTGCACTAGAAAAGTGAGGGACTGTAAGCCACTGGAAACATTAGATTTACTTGTAGCTCTCCGTCTCCTCTCTACCCTTGCTCAGTGTTCTCTATGGCCTTTGGGACTCTAGGCCTTTTAGCCCAGGTGACGGAAAAACATGTCCAAAGAACAGCATAGCATTAGGATCTGTGGCTCAGTTATGCAAAAAATTTCTTGTCATGGGTTTGGTTTTTTTTTAATACCTAGATTCTTTAGGAAGAATTACTTAGGCTCACATTTTTCATCCAATGGACCACCTTCTGCTATAGCTCAGGCTAGGGTGGAAGATTGTAGGTTCTGATGAGTGAAAATAGTTGCATCCACAGCACCCAAGAAAACTAGGGGCATGGGACAGATGCTCCAATAATTCTACCTTTGAAAGTGCTTAATTCCTCCACTGAGAGGTAATTTCTTGCATTTTTCAAATATTTTTTATGGTTTCCCCATTAATGGAATTTTGTGAAGATTGAATACAATTTTAAAAAGCTGTAATTTTAACCATAAACCTATTATAAATGATATGAAAATTCATTCATGTTTACTTTGTGTAGATATAGTCCACTACTGTGTTAACGTGTCCAAGAATTTATTGAAATTCACATTGAAAAAGTGTTCATCTTGAGCCATGTATTAAAACAAATAGGTAACAAAAAATAAAGAAAAAAACCAAATAGGTTAAATAATAAAAAAAATCAATCTTGCTCTTTTCCAATTAATATTTTACTGTTAGCATTAATCTACAGTTTAATATTACTAGTAACAACAACAATGGGTGGCAGAGGCAAAGCCCTGTGCTGTTAAGAATGTTACTTATCTTCATGGTGAAATGAGTTTCATTAGCAGGTGGTCAGTGTGTTATGGGGTTGCAAACGTTTTCCAAGCCGTCACTCTGTGACACCATCCCAGTGAGGCTGTAAAACACAGCACTGCTATTAGTTGTCCCATTTTACACATGAAAAAGGAACCCAAAAGCATTCAAATGGTAAACAGTCCTTTCTTGTCAGATTTCAAATCCTGTTTCCTGAAGTCTACACATGCTGCCTCCCATGACATGTTTCTGGATTCAGGTACTCTGTCTGCTCCTTTCTTCTTTGAGGAGTTCGTTGACACACTAGTCATGCCATCTGCCAGGGACTACAGAGGGGAAGGCAGTTAGCTTGAGAGAACCAAACCAACAAAGATTCTAGGACTCAAGGGTTTATAAACCCTGACCTCCATGGTCCTGGGAGGTGAGCAGTGAGAGGATGGCTTTGGAATGATCACTCAGACATAATCTCTTTGCCCAGACCTGTACTTCCCTCTTCCACTGAAATGCCCTCACACCAGGACAGTTTCTCTCAAGAATACCTCTATGTTTCTCCATCCAAACCAATTTTCTTCAGAGAAACTGAAAAGTCTCTATGAGAAAGATTTGTAACTACGAGGTAAACACAAATGGCCAACCAGATGGTTTCTGTCTGTGTGTTCTTGAAAAAAAAAACCAGCAAAAGGAATTCTGCTCTGAGCCTTGGGCCTTGTCTTAGACTTAGCCAGTGACCAAAGAATGGAGGTGTGTCTCCAGTCTCGGGGTCTATGCAGATAAGAAGAGAGGGGAAGAGTCAGAGGTGGTAGACGACTCAGAGGAGACAGCATCTCATACACATATGAGGCACACATTGTCTGGTTTGAACCTGCACAGGTCTTGTGTGTGTTTTCACAGTCTTCTTTGTGGAAAAACCTTCAACACTGAGTACACTTTGCTTTAAAAGGTTAGCAATGTTTGTACTCAATGGAAATTCAGTAAATTCTGTATTTTTCTCTATTGCTGGAAATAGTAATATCACTGCTTAAGTATGTATTAAAGAATAAAAATTTACGTATGCTTAACTCTTTGTGAAGTAAAGGATTAAAATATGGCTTATTTTGTTTTATTGTCACTCCTGTCTCATCATGTTGTTCCTTCCTTACCTATAAGCATATTTTCCACTTCTCATGTCACCATTCCCTTTTCCTAATGTGTACCTTCATAATGGGTTTATTATAATATTTATTGATTGAAGCTTATGAAAATTAGATGTCTTAATGTGATTTAAAGTGTTATTCTCATGAATTTAGGAGCGGATCCCCTATTATTTACACAGATGGCACTTTGCTGTTGTAAGTAACCACAGGTCACTGAGAATGCAATTAATTTTCCACGAAACAAGACAAGCTCTTTCAGGCAAATGAAAAACATTTCAAAACAGAAATTTCTTGTTTAATCATAGTTTATTTAACTCTTTCTTGTAAGCGTCAATAATCTCAGAAGTTGGATCAAGTCTGGTGAACTTTCTGAAAGGTTTTCAAGTTACTAGGAAGCAAAATCTGCTTAATTTCTCAGACATACAAAGGGGAGACAAGAATGCCCGCTATTTTAGGATGTGATGCAGTACCGGTTAAAATGGTGAGTCACCGCCAGCAGCAGTCCTAATGACAGAGGAATCTGTTTAGTGCCATTCTCTAAGCTTCACAATGAAGCCATGCAGAAATTATATAATTATTCCTCCTGGATGGGTCTTCTTATTGGCTTGTAATTACTAAATATGCCTCAAGTATTTTTATATCCTGAAATTAAGTCTTCAGAACTGCCTAACCAACTGTAAGGTTTGATCTCAGGTTGTTTATCATCTTATATTTGATTTTACCAATTATTATGTAGCTTCCGAGGTGTCAAAATGTGACCTTTCTATCTTCTGTGTGACTCAATTACTTAGACAAATCTTAAATAAATCCCAAGGGAACCCTCTTACTTGCACAATGACATGGTGTGTTTTCCACTGCATGCAGTGGCTTTCTATGTGACTTACGGAGCTGTCTTGTTCCATGATTTCTACATGTGCTCTTTTTTAAATATTTCTTGCCATTTCAGAACACTGCTCATAAGGCAACAAATTGTCAAAAATATGTCTTATAGAAAAATCAAGAAGCTAACAATAGCTGTCTTATGTAAAACTATTACTGATAGTGTCTGATTTTACTATCCCCCTCCACCTATGCCCCCAACTAGAAACTTAGTTGACCACACAAACATGAAGACTAACTAGGTGAGGGATCCCTAGAAGATGTCATGATCCACCAGCTAACAATATCACTTATTCTAGCTAGCTGTTTGAGAGTTGGAGTCCAAGGCACTAGTGTGTGCTTAAGCCCTTAAAGAGTCTCCTAGGATGGTTACACAGGTAATGCCAAGAAAAGCTACAGTAATCCCATTCAGAGTGTTCCCATTGCATTGTAGGCATCCATTTAAAAGAGCTAGGCAGGGCTTTAAGAGAGAAGCTTATTGTTATAATAAACCACGCAAAAAAACCTCTTAATGTCTTACACCATACATTTTGCTCTTCCAATGATACATGAATATTACAAATTGAGATTTATTTTCTATTTTGTTTAGTGACCTCAAAGAGTGGGTCAGCGAAGCAGTATTGAAATGATATTAATTTATTAGCTATAACTTAAGGCAATGCTAAATGCTGTGTTTGTATCATGTTATTTAAGTTTTACAAAAAACTTTTTTTGAGGTACATGTGCTTCTATTTTCAGATGAAAATGTAAATTTAGGCAAGATACTTGCATGTCCCACTTTTTCAGATAGTAGGTGGCAAACTGGGATTGTGACTCCAATGATCATGCTCTAATTCACTAGCATTTCAGGATCTCTTACCAGCACCTGGTGTTGTTCAGTAATGTGTGCTGGGAGCAGTCCATTCGTCTCATGATAGAGTACCACTTACAGTTCATCTGCATCTTCTTCACTTGTGTTTTATGGATAATGGCCTTTGTAGCTGATGGCTTCTTCCTATACAGCAATCTACAGATGAGCAACTGCTACCTCATGCTTTTCCATGAAATAATACTGTATGTAATGTTCCTTGTGGCACCATGAACCCAATTCTATTTCTTTTTGAAATTATTATTTATTGACCTTCTACTCCAATCTGGGAAGTTTCATATGCTATTTTCTTTAACTTCGTTATAACTCGAAGATTCAATTTTCAATTACCTGCACAATTTGCTCAAGGCTACAGCCCTATCTTATGGACTAGAACATGGATTCCTGTTTATATCTGAACCTTGTGCTATTTGTGAACGTTTTTCTCTCAGATTTGCATGTACATTTACAGCAGCTACCATCTGCATTGCAGTGTATTCTGCCAGGGAATTTCACTGTTCTTTGTGCCCATGGTCTTTCCCTTTCTCATGTGAATGAGATCCATCACTGTTTCAGTCAGCCTCTTTAGTTCCAAGCAACAGAAACCAATCCCAAATATCTTTGAAAAAAATTGTCATTTATGGGCATGATGCCAGGTAATCCATACAACGAATAGGATCCTATAAAAGGAGTTTTGGCAGAGAAGCAGAATCAAGAACACCAGGCCCCTGCCAGGACTATGGCCAAGGTCCTATCACACTCCCAGTCTGCTACTGGCACTGCTGCCACAGCCGTTGCCATGACTCCTTCTATTCCTGCTCCTGGTGATAAGACCACAATTGACTATGCAGGTCTCACTTTCCAGCATGTAATGCACTACCCCTTTGTTCCTCAGACAGCTGCACCTAAGAAACCCTAGTGAGGCCACTAGTGTTGAGCAGGAGTGGCAGGTCAGCTAAAGAATACACACAGGAGGGGCAGGCCCAAAGCTTTGTAGTTGTGTTTGAGGTTTCATGATGACAGGGCACCTACAGCAGCAGATGACGGACTTCAAGGGTAAGAGACATATTAAACAACCCAGACACTGGACTAGTGGAATCACATATGATATAAACATGATATTACATGCTTTTTTTTTTAAGACAGATGGTAACCATATCTTCTCAGTTGTACAAAAACCATACCTTCTACAGGCCACCAAACAGCATAACCTCCAAAATCTCTGGATGATATTCTGTGTGTAAATACTCACTACATTCCCCTATATCCCCAGTCTCTTCTTTATAATTCACTGAGTAAACAGGAAGACTGCCATGGACTGCCATCTGCCTCAAATATCCATCTTGCCTATAGATGAATTTTCTATACTTCTATCAAAGACTAGCTAAATAAAATTGTTATATATTGCAGTAGTAGATATTGGCTTATTAATCATAAAGAAATTAGCACTTCCCTAAATTCTATGAATGCAGTATCTCATTTGATCCTTTTGGTAACATTTTTATACCTACTTCAGTTTGCTTTGATTTTTTTAAAAATAAAGTATAGCTTAGGGGATCAAAGCAAGTTGTCTGATGTTCCACAATCATTAACGTGACATTGTAGTTGATCAGGGTTCATAAACCTCTAATTTTACCCACACCTTATGGTGTTCAATGGTGTGTCACAGAGCACACTACTGTTGCTCAGCCAGCCCATAATTTCCATTACCTAAGGAAGGAAGTTCAGTTCATAGACATTCTTACCCAATGAAAAACCCAAATCTTTACCCATGATGTATCCAGTCGTCAAGATCCCAAATAAGTAGCAATGTCACGCACCTTGCTTGCCACTAACACTAGACTCAGAGTGCTCAAAGGCACTGTGAGAGGACTTCTCAGAGTCCCTCAATGTTTTCTCCCATACCTTTTCTTTGGCGGCACCTACTACCCACAGTTGGTCTCTTATTTCAGAGAAGATGATGGTAAAATGTACTGTATTTTTCTGGCATTGGGACAACCCCCAACATTAACTTCAACTTTTCCAGTTAAAATATAGACTTTGGACTGTACTCACAGTCTAAGGCTACCCCCTCTTCCAAAGCAGGAAGGAGTTTGGCAGCAGCCACAGGAAACATGAACCGCTCCGAGTCTGTGGAGACCCACACAATTCTGAGTCTCTTTCTTGACAATGGTTCAGTCAGATCTTATTTTCTGTGTCTGGATTCATTTTACTTTTTCTTTTTCCTAGCCTCTCCCTTTTCTTTTCTTCTCTCAAAGTCAAGTTCTGCCATTTGTTTAAGCCCATAGCTGTTGCTTTGCACTTGTATAGATGTTTCTTTGTTGCCCATGATCAGTCCTGCAAAGGAGTCTATAGAAAACTTCCAGGAACTGACATGACAGTGTGCCAGTGGCACACAATGATTACTGTTATCTGAAAGGGCCATGCTACCTTGATTTGTTTTCTCAAGTAAATTTGTTACACTACCACAAAAATTTTTCAGGTATTTTTTCCCAACATTAAGATAAAGACTATTAAGTTTCAAGGGCCTTCCAACATGCGTCCTAAGATACCTTTAACTCTTCTCATAGTTTTTGTCTGCAAAACTGATACCCATTTTGGTCAGTGTTTCATCTTTGCTATATACCTCTCTGACACTTTTAACCTCTGACCTTTCTAGTATGTATGGGGATGGGAAGTATGTATGGCTGTGGTGCAGGCATTGGTACGAATGTGTAGTACTTGTGCATGTATGTGTGGAGACCAGAGATGAATGTCTATCTTTCATCACTTGCGCCTTAACTTTTTGAAGCAGGGTCTCTTGTTCGTTGACCTGGAGGTCACTGATTGGATATACTGGCCAATCCATCAGTCCTCAGAATCATCCTGCCTGTGTGTCCTAGCACTGGAATTACACTCCCACCCCCACTACCCTCAGTGCCATGCCTGGCTCTTTACATGGATGCTGGGGATCCAAACTCAGTTCCTAATGTTTGTATAGTGAGCATATTATCCATGGAGCCATTTCCCTACCTCCTTGATAGTGTTGTTTTCTAAACAGAAATGTTTAATTGAGCACCATAATAATTGGTCCTGCAAGACTATGCAAGCCCCACAGACTCTTTCTATCTGACATCATGCATGCGTGCATTTTTCCTTTAAGCATTTCCTCTCTGAAGCTTGACAAGATGAGCAGTCACTAGCTGTATATGTTAGTACTCTCTTTTGTTTCATGCTTAATAGAGGCCCTGGTATATCTGGAGTTCCCTGTGTTCATTTGATTTTGGATGCCTTGTGGCTTTTGGCTCAGTTCTGTATTTATATTTCCCCCTTTCTCATTCAATTTGCATCACATTACGCTAATGGTTATTTTGGAGATACAAACAAGGATTACCTATTATCTCATTTTTTTATTCACTCCCCTCCCCCCCGTGTTTGTGTGTGTGTGTGTGTGTGTGTGTGTGTGTGTGTGTGTGTGTGTGTGTGTGTGTGCGCGCGCTCAAAAGCAGGTGTTCATAGAGCCCACAAGAGGCTGTTGGTGTTCTGTTCAGGAAGTTTTCTCCTGTGCCAATGACTTCCAAGCTCTTCCCCACTTTTTCTTCTAATGGATTTAGTGTGTCTGGTTTCATGTTGAGGTCTTTAATCCACTTGGACTTGAGTTTTGTGCATGGTGATGAATATGGATATACTTGCATCTTTCTACAAGTAAACATCCAGTTAGACTAGCACCATTTATTGAAGATGCTATCCTTTTTCCGCTGAATAAATTTGGCATCTTTGTCAAAAATCAAGTGTCCATATGTGTGTGGATTTATTTCTGGGTCTTTGATTTGATTTCATTGCTCAACCATCCTATTGCTATGCCAGTACCATGCTGTTTTAAGTACTGTTGCTCTATAGTACAGCTTGAAATCAGGCATGGAGATTCCTCTGGAGGATCTTTTATTGTAAAGAATTGTTTTAGCTATTCTGGATTTTTTGTTTTTCCATATGAAGTTGAAAATTGAGCTTTCAATGTCTTTAAAAATTGTGTAGGTGTTTTGATAGAGATTGCATTGAATCTGTAAATTGCTTTTGGTAAGATGATCATTTTTACTATGCTAAATCTTCTGGTCCACAAACAAGGGAGATCTTTCCATCTTCTGATGTCATCTTCAATCTCCTTCTTCAGAGATTTGAAGGTTTTTTTCAAACAAGTCTTTCACTTGCTTGGTTAGAGTTACTCCTAGATATTTTATGTTGCTTATGCCTATTGTGAAGGGTATAATTTCCCTAATTTCTTCCTCTGCATGATTGTCATTTGTATATAGGAAGGCTACTGACTTTATGGAGCTAATTTTTGTAACCAGACATTTTGTTGAAGGTGTTTATCAGCTGTAAGAGTTCTCTGGTGGAATTTTGGGGTCACTTATGTACATTATCATATCATCTGCAAGTAGGGATAATTTGACTTCCTCCTTTCTAATTTGCATCCCCTTGATCTTCTTTTGTTGTCTTATTGCTCTAGCTAGAACTTCAAGAACTATATTGAAGAGAAATGGAGAGAGTGGGCAGCCTTGCCTGGTCCCCGATTTTAGAGGAACCTCCTTGATTATCTCTCCATTTAATTTGATGTTGGCTTTTGGCTTGCTGTATATAGCCTTTATCATGTTTAGATATGTGCCTTGAATCCCTGATCTCTCCAAATCTTTAAACATGAATGGGTGTTAGATTTTGTCAAATGCTTTTTCTGCATCGAAAGAGATAATCATGTGGTTTTTTTCTTTCAGTTTGTTTATATGGTGGATTACATTAATGAATTTCTGTATATAAAACCATCCATGCATGCCTGGAGTAAAGCCTACCTGGTCATGATGAATGAAATCTTTGATTTGTTCTTGTATTCAGTTTGTGAGTATTTTATTGAGTATTTTTGCATCAATGTTCATAAGAGAAATTGGTCTGAAACTCTCTTTCTTTGTTGGATCTTTGTGAGGCTTAGGTATCAAAGGGATTGTGACTTCATAGAATGAGTTTGGTGATGTTCCATCCATTTCTATCTTTTGGAGTAGTTTGAAGAGTAATGGTATTAGCTCCTCTTTGAAGGTCTGGTAGAATTCTGCACTGAAACCATCTGGCCCTGGGCTTTTTTTTTTTTTTTTTTTGAGACTATTAATGACTGCTTTTATTTCTGTAGGGGAAGTGGGACTGTTTAGTTTGTTTATCTGATCTCTATTCAGTTTTGGCAAATGGAATTGATCAAGAAAATTGTCCATTTCCCATATATTTTCACATTTTATGGCATATATGCCTTTGAAGTAGGATCTTATGATTCTTTGTATTTCTTCAGTGTCTGTTGTTATTTCTCCCTTGTCGTTTCTGATTTTATTTATTTTGATATTGTCCCTCTGTCCTTTAGTTAGTTTGGCTAATGGTTTGTCTATCTTGTTGATTTTCTCAAAAAACAGCTCCTGGTTTTGTTGATTCTGTAAATTGTTCTCTTTGTTTCTAATTTATTGATTTCAGCATTGAGTTTGATTATTTCCAGATTTCTACTCCTCTTGGGTGTTTCTGCTTCTTTTTTTTCCAGGGCTTCCAGGTGTATCATTAAGTTGCTTATATGAGATGTTTCTAATTTCTTTATAAAGGCACTTAATGCTTTGAATTTTCCTCTTAGCACTGCTTTCAATGTGTCCCACAAATTTAGGTATGTTGTTCCTTCATTTTCGTTGAATTTTAGGAAGTCCTTAATTTCTTTCTTTATTTCTTCCCTTATCCAGGTGTCATTACATAGAGAGTTGTTTAGTTTTTTTGTTTGCGTAGGATTCTTTTCTTTCTGATGTTGTTGAAGTCCAGCCTTAGACCATGGTTATCTGATAGGATACAATGTAATTTTTCAATCTTCTTGTATCTGTTGAGGCTTGCTTTGTGAACTACTATATGACCAGTGTTGGAGAGGGTTCCATGGGGTGCTGAGAAGAAGGTATAATCCTTTGTGTTTGGGTGAAAAGTTATGTATATATCTGTTAGAGCCATTTGATTCATGATGTTGGTTAGTGTCGTTATTTCTCAGTTTAGTTTCTGTTTCAATGACCTATCCTTCGATGGAAGTAGGGTGTTGAAGTCTCCCACTATTAATGTGTGAGGATCGATGTTGATTTAAGCTTTGCTAATAGTTCTTTTGCAAATGCGGGTGCCCTTGTACTGGGAGCATAGATGTTCAGAATTGTGATGTCATCTTGGTTGACTTTACCTTTGATGAGTATGAAATGTCCTTCCTCATCACCTTTGATTAATTTTGCTTGAAAGTCTATTTTATTGGATATTAAAATGGCTACACCAGCTTCTTTCTTGTGTCCATTTGCTTGGAATACCTTTTTCTAGCCTTTTCCCTGATGTAATGTGTATCCTTGTGGCTGATATGCATTTTTTGTATGCAGAAGAATGTTGGATCTTCTTTATGCATCCACTAGGCTAGTCTGTGTGGTTTTTTTTTTTTGTTGTTGTTGTTTTGTTTTTTTTTTTGTTTTTTGGTTTTTTTTTTGTTTTTTTTTTTGAGAATTGAGACCATTGATGTTGAGAGATATTAATGACCAGCAATTGTTAAGTCCCTTGATTTGATGTTGGTTGCAGTATGGTTGAGCTTTTGCGATGGTGTAGTTATTTATTTCCCATGTAATTTTGGTTATAGTGTGTCCCTTTGGGGTGGAGTTTTCCTTCTAGTAATTTCTGTAAAGCTGGATTTGTGGATAAGTACTGTTTGAATTTGTTCTTGTCATGGAATATCTTGTTTTCTACATCAATGGTTAGTGGTAGTTTTGCTGGGCATAGTAGTCTGGCCTGGCATCAGTGGTCTCTTAGAGACTGCAAGAACTCTGTCCAGGCCCTTCTGGCTTTTATGGTCTCTGCTGAGAAGTCGGGTGTAATTCTGATAGGTTTGCCATTATATGTTACTTGGCCCTTTTCCCTTGATGCTTTTAATATTTTTTCTTTGTTCTGTATATTTTGATTGTTATGTTGCAGGAAACTTCTTTTCTGGTATTCTATTTGGTGTTCTATAGGCTGCTTGTATGTTTATAAACATTTCCATCTTTAAGTTGGGGAAATTTTCTTCTATGACTTTGTTGAATACATTTCCTGGGCCTTAGAGTTGAGTGTCTTCTCTTTCCTCAAGGCCTATTATCCTCAGGTTCATCTTTTCATGGTGTCCTTGATTTCTTGGATGCTTTGTGTCAGGAATTTTTCAGATTTAGCATTTTCTTTGATGAATGCTTTAAGATCTACAAGTGTTTCTTCTAGTCCCAAGATTTGTTCCTCCATTTCTGGAATTCGGTTAAGGAAGCTCGCCTCTGTGTTGCTTCCTTTCTTCTCTAAGCTTTCTCTTTCCTGTTTTACTTCTATCTGTGCCTTTATTATTGTTTTTATTTTCATCTTCAGATCATGAACTATTTTATTGATTTCCTTCATCTGATTGTTAGTATATTCCTGAGTTTCTTCCAATGCCTCTCTATAGGCCTCTTTTATGTCTTCAAACTGTTTGGCTGCTTATTCCTGCATTTGTTTATGGATTTTTTTTCATTTCCCCCATTATCATCTTCATTACTATGGATTTTAGGTCATTTTCTTGTATTTCAACTGTGTTTGAGTTCTCTGGGTTGCTTTCTTTGGGATAGCTGGGATCTGGAGATGCCATATTGTTTTGGTTTTTGTTGTTTATTTTTTTTACACTAGTCATCTTGCTGTCTCTGATGTTGGGAGGTAGGTTCTGGTGTTCTTTGCTGGTTATTGAGAGTGGATTGTTAGTGAATGATTATAGGTCGAGGGCTCTTGCTTGTGGTGATCAAGGAACTCTTCCCTGGGACTAGCAGGTGACTTGGTTTCAGCTCCTGGAGACTTTGCTCCACACCCTGGGCTCCCCACTGGGTCAGCAGAGGTAGGTGCTGGTGCTCTGAAGCTCCAGTATCAGTTTGAGGTAGTGTGTGTAAAGCCAGTTATCTTGTCTTTGGCTGGGCTTTGAATACCCTGCCCTCAGGCCTGGGTCTTTAGATCCTAGGCTCAGATCACCCTATAGTGCCTGAATCCCTGCTGGCTTCTAGAAGTTGTTTATGTTTCTGCCTGCTCCAACCAGGTAGTGGCATCTAGGTTCTGCCTGCCAGGGAGAGAGCAGCTACTGCTTTCTGATTGTTGTTGGTTGGCTAGATTTTTGCCCTATCTTCTCTGGCCTGCCCAGCCTATCCCAAGAGCATGTGAGTCCCTGTAGGCTATGGAGCCTGGCTACGCTGGGTCCATTGTGACTAATTGTGCCAGGACAGTCTTCTGAGGCCAGAAGTTAAGCTCCTGCCCAGCTCTGCTCAGACAGTTGCTGTGGTCTGTGACTCCCGGTAGCATCTCCAGTCTCAGACCATGCCGCTGTGGCTGGACAACATGCCCATAGCTGTCTGGGCCCCTGTTTGGCACCTGGGATTTCTGTGGACTGGCACAAGGCATGTGGGGTGGTGTCTAAGGACGGGTCCACCTGTCTCCAGAATTTCCCTAGGCCAGGAGCTCTAATGCTTCACTGCTGGGATTTCAATCCCAAATACGGAGTTCATGCTGCCAAGCAAGGCCACAGCTCACAGCTCACAGTTTGCAGGCAGGGTCCTGTCCAGGCTCTAGGGACTGGGCTGCCGTCCTTCATGGGCTAATGAATGACCAGAGGTCAGACCACCCGTGGTCCACACTGTGTGGATCTCTCTCACCCAGTGATCCTGGTAGCATCTGTGGTCTCCTCCCTGCAGATCAGACACCACATGTCTTCATCACTGCCATCTTGGAAATCGCATTTCCTTTTTTTTTTTTTTTTTTTTTTTAAGTGGAAACACTTCTTTGAGGTTTGGTCCTCATAGTTTCTCCTCATCCCAAATCTTTTATTCACCTCAAAATTCCTTTTGGAGAGTTTTCTTAACTTTGAGCAGTTTTTGCAGCATCAAAAGGCAGTAAGATTTTAAAAGATTACAGAGGTGTGGGAGTTGAAGGTGAACACCTATATTCTGGGTACATAAGGTTGATGAAATATTGGGTGGAGTCATTATGCACATTATTATATCAATTCTAAAATTCTATTAAATACTTATTTCATGGACATCTTGAAACCCATAGGGTCCTATATTTGATGAAGAGTGTGTCATTTGATCTGAAAATCAGTTTTATTGTTTTAGGAATCAAGAAATGTATAGATTATAAAGATTATTCAGCCCAAATTGACTAGTGTCATTTGATCTGAAAATCAGTTTTCTTGTCTTAGAAATCAAGAAATGTATAGATTACAAAGATTATTCACCCCAAACTGACTAGAGCCTTAAAGGGGTGTAGATTATACCTTCTGAAACTAATAGTGTTTGCACAGTTCTGAATATGTCTACAATGTTATTAAGGAATCATGTCAAAGGACAACAAAAGGAAGAAGGTGAAGAAGGAAGTACAGATAGAGCATCCTTAATCAGAAACTCTGAAAACCTTGGGCATCTTTGAATTGAGTAAATTTGATGCAAATATTCCAAAAATCAAAAGACATCACATCTCAAACCCTTCTGGCTCCCAGCATTCCACTTAACTTATATATTGAGTAGTTAAATTTATGAGCCTTTTGGCATTGCTCTCCAGGCATGCTTTTTGATTAAACACCACACAGGATAGATCTGTGGTGGTATTTCCATCTGGATAAGATTAATGTTTCTCTTGGTTGCTTGAGTGAAACATTTTGTCATTCCCTTCAGTGAAGGCAAGCTTCATTTCCTGTTTCTTTTGAGAAACCAGACTAATAGAGTATATTTTTTTAATTAGAACATTATTCTTAGTATATTCCCAGGAGGATTGGGATTTTTGCAGCAAGTGATTGCAATGGTGTTATAAAAATAGCATCACTAAACATAGTTATGAATATTCAAATACATTTGTGAATTATCTGTGTCACATCAGTTGAAAACAATTCCAGTATTTTGAGCCAATTACTCTTTAAATACAATATATTCACAAGTACACCATATCATTACACATAGCAAGCATTTTGGGTAAGTTCTTACTGTCTTAAAATATATAGGAAAATGTCTCAGAGAATTGATTTTTAGTTAAGGGCAGAATTTGACGCATTGGCTTCCAGAGCGGCTGAATCATGGTAAGCAAGAGAAGAAAAGAAAATCGAGACTGAATAAACAAACTCCTTATGACAAAGAAAAGATACGGCTATTTGTAATAGATTGTGTTAGGATCATTCAAGTCACTGACTTGCCCAGTTCTTTCCATATTTGACCATTATTCTCTGGATATCCTGTTCTCAGCCCCAGCATTATGGTATTGAATAGTAAGGTGAATTAAGAAGAAGGCATGTCCCCAGACTCCAAGCCCAGCTGTAAGTTCCTTTTCTTCACATGCCTTCCTACCTGCTTCATCCATTCCAAAAACTGACAGCTGGCCATTGAGCACAAGAGGAAGATACAGGGGGATGGGTGTTCTTGACTTCCCTTTCCCAGTCCCTGCCTGAGTGTGTCTTCTTGCCCACCTTTAGTCCAATCACATTCATTTTGGAAGGTTAGGAGAAGATATTACACCTGTTTGCTCCAGCACTGTTGCATTTATTGATCAGACATGGACCATAGAGCACACCCATCTGGGATGTAAATGGCATTTGCTAAAGAGTTATTCACAGGAAAAAATATTTTTAAAAATATAGTATTAGTAAAGGATGCTAAGATGTCCAAAGTATTTACTCCTGGTAGTCCTGAGGATCAAGAGATGGGAACCTGGTTAATGTGGTATAGGATTCCAGACTGTAGTGCCAAGGAATCAGGAGCAAGAAAACAACTGTACTGGTGTATCTCTCCTCTCTCTGGATAGTGTCTTCATAGCCCAGAGTAGAAGGTAAGGGAAGTCATCATTGGTCACCTAGACAACAAAGGAAGCTATATGATGCATTAAGGGATGAGGCTAGAGAGTGGCAGTGGAGAACAATCAGCAAGACGTTTAGCATTTAAATTGCTTAGTTTGTTAATCTCATCAGCTTCACATTTATTATTGATATCGCTTAATCAAAATCTTTATTTCTCTGTGGAGTCCTAGGATTTGTCCTATAATTACTATTTATTATATACTAATATTCCCAGTCTTGAAGGTACTTTGGGATCTTCCAAACACTATATCACGTATTCACTACTATGTCATTGAGAATATATTAACTCTATTTTGCATTGAATTTAAAAAAAAAAAAAAAGAATTGAAGCTGCAAATGAAGTAAAGGTTCCTCAGGTTCTTATAACCAGTGAATATTCCCAACCGATTTGTGTTTTAAGGCATCACAGACACACTTCAGCATGGACATACTGGGTAGAAGGTGTCACTCCTGATTCCTAAGGTCCATGCCAACTTTCTGTAGACTTAAAATTGAGATGAATTCTTCTGATTGTGTTTTCAAGAGGACTAATGTCAACACACTGTGTAGTTTCCAGAATCCTGAAAAGAGAAGAGGATGTTTGAAATGTCTTAAGTTCACGTGCTTGGTCAATTTGTGGAAGCAATGGAGTTTCCCAAACCTATATTTTGACCAGCTCTGCCCTTTATGAGTCTATTCTCTTAATTTCCCTTTTCCAATTTTTATTTCCACCCTCAAACTGCAATGGTACATTTTTTTCCCAAAATATAATCAGTAACTGGGCTATAAAGGCAAAGCATACACAAAAGAACAGACTAATGCCTCTGTTAATCCCCATATAAGAAAACCATGAGGGAGAAATTTCATTCCAGCCTTCTGTGTAGCAGGTGTCTAGTAGTTACAGCAATTATATTTGCTGAGTAAATCTATGATGTTGACTATTTATTTCATACTGCTATGGTGTGATAGATCTCTTAGCATAAACTATTTAAATCCTAAGTATTATAAATAAAACAATGCACATGTAGCCATTCATTACATGTCTTTTGAATTAATTTAAGACCATTAAACATAATTCATAGCTTTTCTAGATATAGCATTTTTAAAAAAAACCTTGCAGTATTCCTATAAGTTGAAGGGTAGGAGAGCAGTAATCTCTACATGATGGAGTGATGGAAAACACCCAGAAGCTAAAAGCTGAATTATACAAATGCATGGGTGAAATTCTGTTTAGCTAAGGGTTACATTTCTGATTAGTTTGTTAGTTAGCCGGTTAATTAATTTACATTCTGACCCCAGATTCCCCTTCCTCCTCTCCTCCCAGCAGCCTGCCCAACCCTTTCTTCACTACCATGCGCTCCTCCTCCTCCATTTCTCTTTAGAGAAGGGCAGACCTCCCATGGGTATCAACCAGCCCTGGCATATAAAGTTGCAGTGAGACTAGATGCATCCTCTCCTATTAAGGCAAGATGAGGCAACCCAAGAGGAGGAAGGAAGGGTCCCAGATTTAAATGGGTAATGAGAAGACATTGAACAATGTTGATGAAGGGAGTGGCTTCTTTATATCATGACATAGAAAGATTGAACAGGTGCCATTCTATCAGCTACAATAGAGAGAGTAAAAGCAATGAGACCACTAAAGGAAGCACCATGATATTTACCTGGCAATAATTCTGTTGCCTCTTTCAGGCCTATGGGCACAAAGTGGGGGTTCACTGTCTAGTGCATGTATCATGCAGGAAGAGGTACTACCCACCCAAACAGCAACAACAGTGATCAGACTGAACTTTTGTTACAATCATTCATATTCTATGCCTCTTTTTCTCTGTTTCTGTCTCTCTGTCTCTATCTCTGCTTTTCTCCCCCTCTTTCTTCCTTCTCTTCTTATCTTTAACGTAAAAAGGAGAAATGTGGGCGAAGGCTCACTGGTAATTACTGTTCCTCCTTCTCCTTAGTCATCTTCTGTTTGTAAAACGCTATGTGCTTGCTGGATGAACAATCTTTTCAACATCGGTGCTCACCAAACACTTTTGGCCAGCACATCTTAATCATCACGTGAACCTTCTAGGGATTCTCCCCTTGCTTTCAGGAAATGCGACCTTGGCAGAAATCTGTGGTCAGAATTTTGCATGTCCTGTAATGTTCTTGAAAGCAGAGATGTTATTCATCTATCTTAGCACCTTTAACATATTAATAGGGTGAACATTTGGTATAACAAAATGAAGTAAATCTCGGTTGAATAGTTGTGTAGTCACTGGGATAGCAGTAGACATCTAGTTTTCAAAGATGTTTACTAATCTTTAACTGTGAAGGTCAAATTATATTTTTCTTTTCTGAACTAAAATCAGTCACTGTAAAGTGGACTGACTCCTTTTTCAGGCTGCAGAAAGATGAAGGCACAGCTATTTTGCTTCTCAGCATTTGGTATTGATGGATGGAATAGCAAAGTTTAGCAGGCATGAGGCTCAGAATTGCTACATGAGTTTATTTTTTAAATCTGGTGGCCTCACATTTGACCATGTCCCCTGGAGGGGGAGACCTGGTGGCACTCAGAGGAAGGACAGCAAGTAGCCAAGAAGAGACTTGATACCCTATGAGAATATATAGGGGGACGTATCCCCTCAGGAACAGTCATAGGGGAGGGGAATAATGGGAAAAGGGGGGGGGGAGAGGAATGGGAGGATACAAGGGATGGGATAAACATTGAGATGTAACAAGAATAAATTAATAAAAAAAAAGATTTATTTATTATGTATACAGTGCACATTAAATCACATCATAGATGGTTGTGAGCCACCATGTGGTTGCTGGGAATTGAACTCAGGACCTCTGGAAGAGTAGTCAGTGCTCTTAACCTCTGAGCCATCTCTCCAGCCCGCAATGTATGTCTTGATAAAAGCTAAGTAGCTCTTCCTAATAGCCCGTCTCAGAGGTATATGTGTAAGTACCAATGCTTGGCAATACTAATGCAGTTTTGTTAAGTGGATATGTCGTCAAAATGAAATCTAAATATCTGTTTGTGCCCATATATTAGTACTGCTCTCAGCCTTGGCCGGAGAAGCTTCTTTTTGCAATGGGTGGTAGTTGATATAGAGAGACATAACTGGTCAAGGTGCTGTGAGTAAAAAACTGTTGAGTGCTCAGCCCAAAGGGAGAGACATTTATGTAACCTCTCCAGGGCCCAACAAACATTGTGGGAGTTGTGAGGGGATAAAACAAATCTAAGCGTCAGAAGGTAGAAAAAATGCTATGTAATTCTTTTCTCCTTGGTCTGACATAACTGTTGTAATCATGAACTCACTGCAGCTGCTATTACCTATACAAAATCTGCACAAGGCTGGGCCCACTAACATTCCATCATAGATGAGTGGCAGGGGGTGGTAGGGATAAGACCCCATGTCTCCCTGATGATCTTTCGCGCCTCGCCCGACCAGCAGGAAAGGCGCAACCACCAAGTTCTTCTCCAAGCCGTTTACTCTAAGCAACTCCCCCGAACCGCACCCGACACACACTTACATATCATACTGGCATCCAATCAGCTCACGCCACGTCTTGCATCCTCATAGGCTCAAAAAGCGGAAGCTACTGCAGGCAGTGGGCTATGTCCAAATAAGGACTTGTTTGTTATCCACGGAGGCAGCTCTGGCGACTTGCCAGGCGCCATCCTAGGGTGCGGCCCTCAGGGGCTCTCCACAATGAACTACAGGCCGCTGATGGTTCTTGATGTTAGTTATAAAAACTGATTATCCAAACTGGAAAATATCCCTGTGTGATGTTTGTGTGCTAGGATAGACGGCGACTATGCATTATAAATTAGGTTTCATGCTCTTTCTAGTTGCTGACATGTTTTTATACACGATTTATACTTCTCCCCATACTTGGAAACTGTCTTTGCTTCTACTGTTCTTCTTAATACCATAAGCATGAATTCACTGGGACCAATATGGCAACCTCAGAGCTTTAAAAATATCTCTCAAAATTGTTGCGAAGAGCTTTCAGGAGCTGGTCAATAACAACCAACAGAAATGATGCTTTCTTGAAGGAAAATAAGTAGAAAAATGTTGCCCAGGCACCGGGGAAAGTCATGGTGCTGATGTTTTCCCTTATTTTTCTAAGCACAGTTTGAGGTCAAAAGCAACACGCAGCAGTATAATTTTGCGGCTATTAATAGTAGCACCACCAATATTTATGTCTCTTATCATACTGGGTACAGTTTGGTTTCTTACAGTAGATATTGGCTTCGACTGCCATACACTCAGAGAAATTTATTGAACTGTTATTGAGTGTCCCAAAAGGCACTGCAAGCCCAGAAAGCAAGCTTAATGTGCGTAGTAACCAAAGTGGGCCTGGAGAGAGAATTAGGGCTTCACAGACAGTCTCCATCAAGAACCACCTGGGAAGGGACGACCTTGCTGGGGTGAGGAGGGGCTCTGGCAGCCTTTTGTCTCTTCCTCTTGTCAGCAGGAATTAAGTTCCAAGGATTGAGACCCTCGTTTGGTCTAGATGAAATGACCTCGTCTGGTCACACAGGACCGCATTAGCCATTATGTCAGATGATTTTTAACAGGAAAAAGAAAAAAAATGCTTAAGAGTGAATTCTGATATCATAAAAGAGTAAAACGAATGGTTGGGAAGCAAAAAATAAATCCTGTGGGCTTTATTTTTATACGAATTAAAAAAATATATCTTCTAACCTTGCAGCAGCATTCTGATACATGCAGGTAATAGTATAACTGTTTGGTAGGCTAGATAATTTAAATTTTAATATATCAGATGAGGTCTCCCAAATGATACAACAGTTCAAGACAAATTCTGTCACAAGATTAATCTTTCTGTGTTACATGTTCTCCAGATCCACCTTTCCTCCTCTTTTCTCAGCTCTCCTTACCCTCTGCCATCATCGCTCTCCTCTCCACTTTCAGAGTCTGAACAGCAGCAGAGAAACATGGCTGGAGAAAACCCTGGCCGTGCAGGTCAGGCTCATCCAGTGTCCGTGACCACAGGTCCTAAGTAAATGGCCAGCTCCCCCGCCCCAAAGTTTTACTGGATGCCAACTCACTGCCCCCTGTCTCCAAAACAGCTATTTTAGAGAATTCCATCTTTTTTTGGCTCTCCCCAAATATATTCATTTGCCAAGCTCTCACTGAAAAACTAGAATAAATCACAAAACAACTAATGTGTATGTCACCAAATCTTTCAAAGTCTCCACTGCACACATTTCTTCTTGCCTTCTAAGGATATTGTGTCTGCGTCTGTCTCTTCTTTCATTTTGATCACCGGTCTCCCCCCACCACCCCTCTCTCTCCACATGAAAGAACTTCGGTGAACTTCACCACCCCAATTTCCTGCCGCATGTCTCATCTCCATTTCCCCAGAGTTCTTTGAAAGGCCGTGTGTGTATTTCTCCGCCTTCTATTTCTGTGCATACGTAGCCAACAACTAGTTGGGCAAAGGTCTTAACCCAGCAGCCTTCATTCCGGAGCACACAGATAGACTGTTAAGGAGTTATAAACAATGGCTGGTACAATAGCATCAATAATATGTCCCGTGGAACATTCACGAAGCAGTGGGAAGATAAAGAGGGCTTCCCTGCAGAGTTGATGTTCACTCAGAGGCTTTAAGATATTAACAAGCCACGCTGGGGAAGAAGCATGGAGGGGTACCAAATAGAACCCACAGCAAGGGCCGGAAGCCCACAGCAGGAGCGACTTGACTTCTTTAAGAAAAGGAATGTAAACATGACTGAGGATGACTAAGGTGGGTAGTGTAAAATGACACCAGAAAGGCAGCAAAGACAGTATCATGGACACTCACAATGCTGTAGTAAGAATATTAAATTTTATCCTGATCGTGCTATCGACACTTTAAAGCGTGATCAAGTTTAAAATATTTGAATTTTTGTCCAGGTAACATGATGACATAGTATAGGGGCTCCAAAAATAGACACAAAAGACCAGTAACTCCTGAAAATTTTCCAGATACCAGACAATGGCTGCTTTCTTGAAGTTTAGATTTACTGATACAGCAGAATGTGCAACTAGGGGCAGATGTTAGAAACAGAGACTCTGGCCATGCTGATGAGGTGACAAGCCAGGTGAGAGAAATGAGGAATCAAAATCAATGTTTGACCTGAGCAACTAAAAAGATAACAGTGCTAATTCCTATGATGGGAAGGGCTGGACAAATAGACTCAATTGTGAAAAGAGACTTGGTTTCAGCCACTTGTGATCAAAGACATCTGTCAGAAATGTATGTGTACATGTTGAGTGGGCATGGGACACTTGAGTCATACTATACATTCTGTCACTGCTAATGTATTTGAGTTTCTTGGTCAGGCATAGTGTGGAGGTTAAAGATGTTCATTAAGAGGAAGAAGGAGGAGAAGAAGAAGAAGAAGAAGAAGAAGAAGAAGAAGAAGAAGAAGAAGAAGAAGAAGAAGAGGAGAAGAAGAGAGGAGGAGGAGGAGGAGGAAGAGGAAAGGAAGAAGAAGAAAGAAGAAAAGAAGAAGAAAGAAAGAAAGAAAAAAGAGGAAGAAAGAAAAAAAAGAAAGAAAGAAAGAAAGAAAGAAAGAAAGAAAGAAAGAAAGAAAGAGAAAAATCTTTGTTTTAACCCATGTTCTGTTATTTAACAGTTCTGTGAACTTGGGAAAGATTGGTAGGTTGATATATCTCAGAATGTTCATATTATAATGTTTGAAATCTTATATACCTCAACCACATACGGTGGTGGATATTTATAATCTCAGCTCTTAGCTTCTGAATGCTGGAGTAAGAGAATTAAAAGTACAAGGTCACTGGGCGGTGGTAGCACACATCTTTAATCCCAGCACTCAAGAGGCAGAGGCAGATGGATCACTGTGAGTTCGAGGCCAGTCTGGTCTACAAAGTTAGTCCAGGACAACCAAGGCTACACGGAGAAACCCTGTCTCAAAAAACAAAACAAAAACAAAAAAGTACAAGGTCATCCTGAACTGAATAGTGAGACCCTGGCTTGTAGCTGGCTAACTAGAGAGATTAATAGGGGCATAGATAATGGTGATGATAGCTAGATAGATAATAGAAGATAGATTAGGTTGATGGTAGATATATGATAGATTAGATTGATGATAGATAGATGATAGATTAGATTGACAATAGAAATAAGATAGATAAATGATAGATTGATAGATAAATGATAGATATATTAGATTGATAATAGATAGATGATATATTAGATTAATGACAGACGATGGATAGATAGATAGATTGATTGATTGATTGATAGATAGGTGATAGATAGGTGATAGATCTTGAACTTATGATATAATTATATTATTTTCCCCTTTCCTTTCATCACACTAAAACTTCCTGTATATTTCTCCTTGATCTTTTTCAAATTCGTGGCCTCTGTTTTCATTAGTTGTTATTACATACGTTTTTGTACAACTTGCCCAGTCTATCGGATGTTACTTACATGTGTGTGTTTTCAGGACTGATGATTAAAATTATATAACTAATTGGTGTGGTTGTCCCAGGGGAAAACTATTTCTCGTGCTCTCAGCATGCCTTAGTTGCTTGTGGCTCTTTGTGTAGGATTGAGGCTTCCTGCCTGTTGGTGTCATTCCTGTTCAGCTCATGTTTAGGCAGCCTATGACTATAACTTCTAACATTTCTAGCAGACATGATCTCACAGAAAATATCCTGATCCTGGTCCTTTTACAATCATTTTACCCCGTCTTCCACAATGTTTCCTGAGCTATAGGTTTGGGAGTTGCTTTATAGATGTATTCCATGGGACTGGGCTTTACTCTGCATTTTAATTGGTTGTGGCTTTCTGTAATGGTCTCTGTCTGTTGTAAAGAGAGGTCTCCTTGATAGTATGGAGGACTACACTTATTGGTATAAGAACAAATATTTAGAATGTAGTTATGCTGGTTTAGTGAAGTGGCAGTTGTAGGTTCTTCCATAAAATCCGTTGCTTCACTAGTTTCAGGTAGTTGACTAGGTTTCTAGTACCAGACATGATTATCCTCTTGTGGAGCAGTCTTAAGTCCAGTTAGATACCTGTTGGTTATTATCAAGGATGTGTGCCACTACTGCAGCCTTAGCGTTATTGTACCATGTGTCATTGTTGTGGTTCATAGACGTCATAACTAGGTAGGACTGTTGGTTGCTTCCCTTCTGGTACCGTGAAAGCTAATCCTCAGGAGGTATTCAGCTCAGCTTCAGTGCAGGAGGCCCCGGGTCCTGTGTTTGATGAGCATGTAGTCTTAAGCAATAGGGAATTAAGACCTCCCACCTGTGAAGGGAAAGCAAGGGTGTTAGCCATACTCTATAATGCTTTGGGAGCTTCTCAGATAACCATGACCAAACAGTTTGGAAGAGGGCTTTGTGTTTTATTGGTCTATGGCTCTTGAAGGAAGCATTGTCATCACATATTTTTAAAAGTTATTTTTAAAAATGTGGGGGGGGAGGGGTGTGTGTACACTGACTCACATGTATTTTAGGCAGGTAGTTAATAACATAATTTTTCTTGATTTTTTTTTCAGATATCCTTTCTGTTATTTTATCCTCATCTCTCCTTCTATATGTATCTCCCTCACCAATTTCTATTTATTTTTCCCATTTCCACATAAGATCACTTTTAGTCTGCTATTCCACTCTTGATTTCTTTTCCATCCTCTCACCTGGCAATGGTCCCATTTCACCTCCTTGGTTTCTGCAGTTACTCTAGGTTATGTGTTCACATCTGGAGATTTTAGAGCTATGAGCCTACAAGGAGAGGGACGGCCAGTGCTTGTCTTTCTGAATCTTCGTTACTTCGTTCAATGTGACCTTCTTTCATTCCGTCAATTAGTTTTTAAATTTCATTATTTCATCTTTGATCGAAAAGTATTCCATATGTACTTCATTTTCGCTATTCACGTGTCAGCTGAAGGACACTTAGGTTACTTCTATTTCCCAGCTGTTGTAAATAGAGCAACACCGAACAAGATTAAGCTAGTCCCTGTAGAGTAGGGTGTCCAATTCCTGGGTACATGCCAAGTGCTGGTGTGCCTAGGTCACGTGGTAGATTAATTCTCAGCTTTTTGAAAATTCTCTACTCTACTCTACTCTGACTGGACCAGTTTGTGATCCCATCAACAGTGAATGAGAGTCACTTTCTCTTCACATCCTCTCCCATTGTCTGTTGTTTTATTGACTTTTGCCATTGTGACCTGGGTCAGATGAAATCTCAAAGCTATTTCGATTTGCATTGCCCTAATTGTTAGGGACAATTATTTTTCAAAATGTTTCTTAGCCATTTTTTTTCCCTTTTGAGAATTCTCTGTTCATGTCCCAGGCTTGTTTTTTCTGTTCAGGCTTGTTTTTGAAGGGGTTGCTTGATTTGAGTTTTGTTTTTTATAATTTTTCGCTCAGCTTTTTAAATTTTTTATATCCTAATTTTAATATAATTAATGTTCTCTCAAATTCTGTGGGCTTCCTCTTCTCCAAGTTGATGGTTTCTTCAGCTGTGGAGATGCTTTTTAGTTTCATGAAGTCCTGCTTGTCAAATATTGACCTTAATTCTTGGGCAAATGGAATCCTAATCAGAAATGGCTTTGCTACACCCACATCTGGCAGGGCATTTCCTAAGTTTTCTTCTAGCAGTTTTAGTATTTAGGTTTCGCATTTAAGTCTTTTATTCATTTAGAGTTAGCTTTTATGCAAGGTGAAAAACACAGGTCTAATTTCATTTTTCTGCATGTGGACATCCAGTCTCCCCAACAACATCTGTTGAAGATACTTTCTTTTCTCCAGTATGTATCTTTGGTTTCTTTGTTAAATATTGAGTGGCTGAAGCTAATGTACTTATGTTTGAATATTCAGTTTTATTCTATTGTTCTACATGTATGTTTTTGTGCTAGCAAAATTATGTTTTTATTACTATTACTCTGTCTATATCTTGAGATCTGGAATAGTAATATCTCCAGCATTGTTCTTTTTGTTCAGATCTACTTTGGCTATTTGGACTCTTTTATAGTTCGATATGCATTTTACCATAGTTTTTTTTTTTCCTGTTTCTGTTAAGAATGAGATGTGGATTTTGATGGGGATTGCATTGAGTCTGTAAATGGTTTTTAGTAAAATGGTAATTTTTTTAACATTAATTCTACCAGTCTATTAGCATGGGTGTTGTTCCACCTCCTTATGTCTTTTTATATCTCTTTCCTCAGAGGTTTACAGTTTTAATTGTAAATGTTCTTCACCTTGGTTGAATTTGTTCCTAGATATTTTATCTTCTTTGAGACTATTGAGGATGAGAGTGTGCCCATGATCTCTTTTTCTGTATGTTTGGTTTTGGTGTATAGAAATGCTATTGAGCCAGTGTGGTGGCTCACACCTTTAATCTCAGCACTTGGAAGGCAGAGACAGGTGGATCACTGTGAGTTCAAGGCCATCTTGGCCTGTCCAGGACAACCAAGGCTACACAGAGAAACCCTGTCTCAAAAAAACAATCTGAAATGCTATTGATTTGTGCAAGGTAATTCTGTATCCTGCCACATTGCTGAAAATGTTTGTTATTTCTACAAGTTTTTGGTAAAAAATTTTTGATATCTCTAATGTATGTATCTCATGTCATTTGCAAATAGGGATAGTTTGACTTTTTCTTTTCATATTTTGATCACTCTAATTTTCTTTTCTTGTCTTATTTATCTGGCTGGTGTTTAAAATACAATATTGGGGGGGATCCAAGATGGCGGCGAGCAGTGTGGACCGCGTTTGGAGGCTCCAGTGAACAATTCAGGGAATTGCACAGATTTCTGAGCCAGGAACACCGAGGTCCGAACATCACGGCAGCGGGAGTGCTCCACGGTTCGGAGGGACCAGGGTGCGGTGGACCTGCGTGCCCCTGCACACAGGAGGAGTGTGGTTTTTCTCTGATCGGAGCGGCAGCGGTAGAGGCGGCAGCACCAGCGGCACCAGCAGCGGCGGCTGAGGTTTGCAGCTCATAGCCTTCCGGTGGAGGCGATTGGTGTGGTGGCTGGTGGGAATTGCTGCGGGAGAGGGGACTCGGGGCAGGATTTGGGTCGCGTGGAGCCTTTGGACCCAGATTGGACTCGGCGGACAGTTCGGCCCCAGAGTCCCGGGTATTGGCCTGGCCCAGCAAACAATTCTGCCTGAGGCACTAACTCAGCGTGGCCATAGCTCCCCTGCTGTGGCGCAGGCGTAGTTGAGCACGCTGCTCCACACTAGGCACTACCTCAGCTCAGCGGCAGCTCCCCTGCGGTGACACAGTCTGGGCGGAGCACTTGGTTTCACCACAGGCGCTAACTCAGAGCAGCCGCAGTTCTCCTGCTGTGGCGCAGGCTTGGTGACGTGCTCGGTTCCATCCTAGGCACCACCTCAGCTCAGCGGCAGCTCCCCTGCGGGGACACAGTCTGGGCGGAGCACTTGTCCCACCACTGGCGCTAACTCAGAGCAGCCGCAGTTCTCCTGCTGTGGCGCAGGCTTGGTGACGTGCTCGGTTCCATCCTAGGCACCACCTCAGCTCAGCGGCAGCTCCCCTGCGGGGACACAGTCCGGGCGGAGCACTTGTCCCACCACTGGCGCTGACTCAGAGCAGCCGCAGTTCTCCTGCTGTGGCGCAGGCTTGGTGACGTGCTCGGTTCCATCCTAGGCACCACCTCAGCTCAGCGGCAGCTCCCCTGCGGGGACACAGTCCGGGTGGAGCACTTGTTCCACTACTGGCGCTAACTCAGAGCAGCCGCAGTTCTCCTGCTGTGGCACAGGCTGGACAGAGCTCTCGGTTCCACCAGCTCTAAGACTCTGGTTGGACACAGTGTACAGTTTGAATCCAGAATTCCTGGCTGAGATTGGTGGTCAGTTCGGGCCCTGAGTCAATAACTGACCACAGCACGCACTTTGGGCCAAAAGGCCCTAGTGGAGCTTGGTGCGTAGTCCCAGCCCAAAAATTCTGGCTGGGCCCTGTGTGCATTTTGGGCCCAAAATCCCTAGCTGAGCTTGGCAGACGGTTCTGGCCCTGAGAATCTAGCTGAGTTCTGCCCGTGGTTCGGTCCCAGTGCTCCTGGCTGGACTTGGCAGGGAACACAGAAGGCTGTGGATACCTTGGCCTGACCCAACGCTCATTCAGAGACCCAGAACAATTGCAGGATCCACAGCAGAGAGGGACTGAGGATCACTGGCTGTGAGAGACCAGAACAACAGGGCTAACCTCCTAACATCCACACCAGTGAAGCTTTGAGCTCGCAGCCTAGGGAAATCGTAAGAAAACAAGTGAATCTATCATCAGACACCCTCCATTCAACTCTGGAAGCTACCCAACAAAAACAAAGACGGCAAGATGTCTAAAGGACAACGAAAAAGCATACACAAAAAACCCCAAAACAACATGGCGTCTCCAGTTTCCAGCTATCCCAAAGAAAACCACCCAGAGACCTCAAATACAACGGAAATACAAGAAAATGACCTCAAATCCTTAGTAATGAGGATGATAATGGAGGAAACAAATAAAATTCGTAATCAAATGCAGGAAGACGCAGACAAACAGGTGAGAGACATAAAAGAAGCACATAGAGTGGAACTGGAAAAATTGCAGGAAAATGCAAACAACCAGATGAAAGAAATAGCTAAAACGGTTCAAGCTCTGAAGACCTATAAAGAGGCAATGGAAGAAACTCAGGAATATACAAAAATCAGATGAAAGAAATCAAAAAATCAGTTCAAGATCTGAAAATGAAAATGGATTCAATGATAAACACACAGACAGAAGAAAAACGAGAACGTGAGACCTCAGAGAAGAAGGCGAGCAACACAGAGGTGAGCTTTTCTAACAGAATCCAAGAGATGGAAGAACGAATCTCAGGGCTAGAAGATACAATCACAGATATTGAATCAACCATTAAAGAAAATGCCAAATCTGGAAAACTCCTGACACAAAACATCCAAGAAATTAAGGACACCATGAAAAGAAGAAATTTGCGGATAATAGGCATTGAAGAAAGAGAAGACATCAGACTCCAGGGCCCAGAAACTATTCTCAACAAAATCATAGAAGAAAATTTCCCCAATCTAAAGAAAGAGATGCCTATAAACATACAAGAGGCCTACAGAACACCAAATAGAATTGACCAGAAAAGAAAAACTGCCCGCCACATAATAATCAAAACACAAAACATGCAGAACAAAGAAAAAATATTAAAAGCTGCAAGGGAAAAGGGCCAAATAACATTTAATGGTAAACCTATCAGAATTACACCTGACTTCTCAGCAGAGACCATAAAAGCCAGAAGGTCCTGGACAGAGATCCTGCAAACCCTAAGAGAACACAGATGCCAGGCCAGACTACTTTACCCAGCAAAATTATCAATAACCATTGATGGAGAAAACAAAATATTCCATGACAAAAACAAATTCAAACAGTACCTATCCACAAACCAGCTTTACAGAAGGTACTAGAAGGAAAACTCCATCCCAAAGGGTCAAGCTACAACCAAAACTACCCAGGAAATAGATAACTATCCCATGGCAAAAACACAACTACACAAACGCTCGACTGGAAACAACATCAAAATTAAGACTCTTAACAGTCACTGGTCATTAATATCTCTCAACATCAATGGCCTCAATTCTCCAATAAAAAGACACAGACTAACCGAATGGGTACATAAACAAGACCCAACATTCTTCTGCATCCAAGAAACACATCTCACCCATAATGAAAGGCATTACCTCAGGGTAAAAGGTTGGAAAAAATATTCCAAGCAAATGGTCACAAGAAGCAAGCAGGTGTAGCCATTTTAGTATCGAACAAAATAGACTTTCAACCAAAATTAATCAAAAGGGATGAGGAAGGACACTTCATACTTATCAAAGGTAAAGTCAACCAAGATGACATCACAATTCTGAACATCTATGCTCCCAATACAAGGGCACCCACATATGTAAAAGATCTCCTAAAAAAGCTTAAACCACACATCGATCCCCACACAATAATAGTGGGAGACTTCAACACCCCACTCTCACTGAAGGATAAGTCATTGAAACAGAAACTAAGCCGAGAAATAACATCATTAACCAATGCCATGGGTCAAATGGATCTAACAGATATCTATAGAACCTTTCACCCAAACAAGAAAGAATACACCTTCTTCTCTGCACCCCATGGAACCTTCTCCAAAATTGATCACATCGTAGGTCACAAAGCAAGCCTCAACAGATACAAGAGGATTGAAATAATACCTTGTATCCTATCAGATCACCATGCTCTTAGGCTGCAATTCAACAACATCAGAAATAACAAAAAGCCTACACGTTTGTGGAAACTAAACAACTCTCTGCTAAATGACACCTGGGTCAGGGAAGAAATAAAGAAAGAAATCAAGGAGTTTCTGAAATTCAATGAAAATGAAGAAACAACATACCCAAATTTGTGGGATACATTGAAAGCAGTGCTAAGAGGAAAATTCATAGCACTAAGTGCCTTTAAAAAGAAATTGGAAACATCGCACATAAGCATCTTAACAACACAACTGGAAGCCCTAGAAAAAAAAGAAGCAGAAACACCCAAGAGGAGTAGACGCCTGGAAATTATCAAACTCAGGGCTGAAATTAACAAATTAGAAACTAAGAAAACAGTCCAAAGAATCAACAAACAAAAGCTGGTTCTTTGAGAAAATCAACAAGATAGACAGACCATTAGCCAAACTAACTAAAAGGCAGAGAGACAGTATTGAAATCAACAAATCAGAAATGAAAAGGGAGACATAACAACAGACACTGAAGAAATTCAAAGAATCATAAGATCCTACTTTGAAGGCATATACGCCACAAAATTTGAAAATCTAAGGGAAATGGACGATTTTCTTGATCAAGTTCACTTGCCAAAGTTGAGTGAAGAACAGATAAACAAGTTAAATAGTCCCATTTCCCCGACAGAAATAGAAGCAATCATCGATGGTCTCCCAACCAAAAAAAGCCCAGGGCCAGATGGTTTCAGTGCAGAATTCTACCAGACCTTTAAGGGCGAGCTAATACCGATACTCTTCAAGCTACTCCAAAAGATAGAAATGGATGGAAAATTACCAAATTCATTCTATGAGGCCATAGTCTCATTGATACCTAAACCTCACAAAGACTCAACAAAGAAAGAGAATTTCAGACCAATTTCTCTTATGAACATAGATGCAAAAATACTAAATAAAATACTTGCAAAACGAATACAGGAGCACATCAAAGATATCATTCATCATGACCAAGTAGGCTTCATTCCAGGCATGCAGGGATGGTTTAATATACGGAAATCCATCAATGTAATCCATCATATAAACAAACTGAAAATAAAAAACCACATGATTATCTCCTTGGATGCAGAGAAAGCATTTGATAAAATTCAACACCCATTCATGTTTAAAGTTTTAGAGAGATCGGGGATACAAGGCACTTTCCTCAACATAATAAAGGCTATATACAGCAAGCCAATAGCCAAAATCAAAGTAAATGGTGAGATACTCAAGGAAATTCCTCTCAAATCGGGAACAAGGCAAGGCTGCCCACTCTCTCCATATCTCTTCAATATAGTACTCGAAGTTCTAGCCAGAGCAATAAGACAACAAAAGGAGATCAAGGGGATCCAAATGGGAAAGGAGGAAGTCAAATTATTCCTCTTTGCAGATGATATGATAGTGTACATAAGTGACCCTCAAAACTCCACCAGAGAACTCCTAAAGCTGATAAACACCTTCAGCAAATTGGCTGGATACAAAATTAACTCAAAAAAGTCTGTAGCCTTCCTATACACAAATGACAAGCTTGCAGAGGAAGAAATTAGGAAAACCACACCCTTCACATTAGCCACAAGCAATATAAAATATCTAGGAGTTACCCTAACTAAGCAAGTGAAGGACTTGTATGAAAAAATTTCAAAACTCTGAAGAAAGAGATTGAAGATGACCTGAGAAGATGGCGTGATCTTCCTTGCTCATGGATCGGGAGAATTAACATAGTAAAAATGGCCATCCTACCAAAAGCAATCTATAGATTCAATGCAATCCCTATCAAAATAACTACACAATTTTTTAAAGACATTGAAAGTTCAATTCTGAACTTCATATGGAAAAACAAAAAACCCAGAATAGCTAAAACAATCTTGTACAATAAAAGATGCTCCGGAGGAATCTCCATACCTGATCTCAAACTGTACTATAAAGCAATAGTACTTAAAACAGCATGGTACTGGCACAGCAACAGGCTGGTTGATCAGTGGAATCGAATCGAAGACCCAGATATGAATCCACACACATATGGTCACTTGATTTTTGACAAAGAAGCCAAATCCATTCAATGGAAAAAGGATAGCATCTTCAACAAATGGTGCTGGTCTAACTGGAGGTCTATGTGTAAAAAAATGAAACTGGACCCATATTTGTCACCTTGCACAAAACTCAAATCCAAGTGGATTAAAGACCTCAACATAAAACCAGAGACACTAACTCACTTAGAAGAAAAAGTGGGAAAGAGCCTGGAACATATTGGCACAGGAGACAACTTCCTGAACAGAACACCAACGGCCCAGGCCTTAATGTCAACCATTAATAAATGGGACCTCATGAGGCTGAGAAGCTTCTGTAAGGCAGGAGACACTGTCAAGAGAACAAAGCGACAGCCTACAGACTGGGAAAAAATCTTCACCAACCCTACATCTGACAAAGGTCTAATATCCAAAATATATAAAGAACTCAAGAAATTAAACACCACCAAACCGAATAACCCAATTGAGAAATGGGGCTTGGAACTAAACAGAGAATTCTCAACAGAGGAGTATCAAATGGCTGAGAAACACTTAAAGAAATGCTCAACCTCCTTAGTCATCAGGGAAATGCAAATCAAAACAACTCTGAGATTCCATCTTACACCCATCAGAATGGCTAAGATCAAAAATTCAAGCGACACCACATGCTGGCGAGGATGTGGGGAGAGAGGAACACTCCTTCATTGCTGGTGGGAATGCAAACTAGTACAGCCACTTTGGAAATCTATCTGGTGCTATCTCAGAAAAATGGGAATAGGGCTTCCTCAAGACCCAGCTATTCCACTCCTTGGAATATACCCAGAAGATGCTCCAGCACACAACAAGAAAATTTGCTCAACCATGTTCATAGCAGCCTTATTCATAATAGCCAGAACATGGAAACAGCCTAAGTGTCCCTCAGTAGAAGAGTGGATAAAGAAACTGTGGTACATATACACTATGGAATACTACTCAGCTATTAAAAACAAGGAATTCCCGAAATTTGTGGATAAATGGATTGAGCTAGAAATGATCATAATGAGTGAGTTAACCCAGAAGCAGAAAGAATCAAATGGTATATACTCACTTATATCTGCATACTAGCCCAAGGGGCATGTCCCACGAAAGCCTTCACTTACTAGGAAACTGGGACAGAGGGGAAGGCATCCTATTGGGACTCTAAATGAGAGACGCATGGGAGAACAGCAAAATAAAAGGATCCAGAGGGTCCTAGAAATCTACAAGTAGAACAATATGATAGGCAGATTTGGGCCCAGGGGTCCCGCTCAAACTAAGGCACCAGCCAAGGACAATACAGGAGGTAAACTTTAAACCCCTTCCCAGATCTAGCCAATGGTCAGAATATTCTCCACAGTTGAGTGGAGAGTGTGATACGACTTTCTCACATACTCTGGTGCCTCACATTTGACCATGTCCCCTGGAGGGGGAGACCTGGTGGCACTCAGAGGAAGGACAGCAAGTAGCCAAGAAGAGACTTGATACCCTATGAGAATATATAGGGGGACGTAATCCCCCTCAGGAACAGTCATAGGGGAGGGGAATAATGGGAAAATGGGGGGGGAGGAATGGGAGGATACAAGGGATGGGATAAACATTGAGATGTAACAAGAATAAATTAATAAAAAAAAAAAAAAAAAAAAAAAATACAATATTGAAGACATGTCTAGACAGTGTACAGCTCTGTCCCATTCCTGACTTCAGGGGGATTTCCTCAAGTTTGCTAAAATTTACTATGATGTTGACTTGTGGGTTTCTCATATGTAGCTTTTATTAAGTTGACATATGTTCCCTTTAGTCCTACATCATCTAGGACTTTTATCACAAAGGCATGATGGATTTTGTCAAAGGCTTTTTCTATTTGTATTGAGATGATCCTATGATTTTTTGTTTTTTAGTCCATTTATATGGTTTATTACATTTTTTGACTTGCGTATGTTGAACTTCAGAGATTAAAATCAACTTGGCTAGGGGAAATATATATATATATATATATATATATATATATATATATATATATATATATATATATATTCTCCATTTACAAGTATTGCATTGAGAATTTTGGGATCCATGTTTATCAGGAATATTGTCCTATAGTTTTGGTTTTGTTGTTGTTGCATCTTTACCTGGCTTTAGTGAAATGGCTAAATTTTTATCTATACTTTAACTCTTAACCCATGACAATTTCAATATGATCTGACACAGTAGTTTAAAGGAACGCCAAAACATCCTGCTTGTATATCACTGACTATAACTATGTCCCTAAGGCATCCCTAGCTTTCAGGCAGATGAAGACTGTATGAGCCTTTTAGATAGCTGGATCAATGCCTACCACCCATCGTTTGGCTGCTCCTGGTTCACTCACCTTTTCAAAGCCTATCTGGCCTCCTGGTTTTAGGCCATCTTCTCTGAAGCTTCCATCCCAGGATCACCGCCAGTCCTTCCCAGATGCAACATTTTCCATGAACTCTGCTAAATTTCTCCTTGACACAATAACAGCTTCCCTGTGTGCATGAGGTCTTCTGGGCCTTCCCTACCTATCTTCATGTACAGGTCTTGGAGAAAAACATGTCCAGGTGAGAGAGGATAATAGAATATCAAGTCCCCGCCACCACCATCAAAAGGCCCACAAGGTCAGAAAACTACAGAGAATAGCGGTGTCACTACATGTTGTTTAACAGTCCCTGCAGAGGTCTTTCAGCGTTCCTCTATGCGACTATTTTATGCTTTGTCTCAGAGAACTCTCATCCATGACCCTGTAGCTGGCAAACGGCCAACACTACTACATCTGAGGTTCCCCCTCTTTGCAAAGCTCCTGGCTGATCCAGAGCTATGACTTCCCACTGTTTATTAGGCTCTCTTGAGGCCCTCTGAATATTTCTTGATCATTCTGAAGATTGGAAGTTTTAAGTAGATGTGCCCACTTAGAGTTTCTGGAATGGGTTTTCCATCTACCCGTGTGGACCCTGCTCACACTTGCATTAGGGTCTGTGGAACTGCCAAAACAGATGTGCTAGGTGATGGGGGCAGAATAAGAGTGTGGAAAACACAATCAGAAGAGAGTGAGCCCAGTGCTGGGAGAGTGTGTGGCTCAGCTTGATTAAAATACAGAGCAACCATGGTGGCATACACATCTTGGCAAAATTCAGACCATGCTGTTAGAGCCAGACTCTCAGCAGTGGAGATGAATTAGAGGTTGAATAGAAACTGATAAATGCCATTTTCAGTTTTGTTCTATGGTTTCAACGTTCTAAATTTCACCGAGTCCTAAGTAAATGTGATAATCCTATTACAGAGATTACAAAGGTCACTTGAGAGTCTCTGCCTTTTTCTGTTATGGTATTTTTTTTTTCTTCCAAAGAAGCAATGAGATTTGTAGTTTGTATATTGGCACAACTGTTAGTCTTTATATCAGTAAAACAGAAAATCAGCTATCGCACACACAGTCTTTCCATTAAGCATAAAAATTACTTCTGCTTGCATTAGATAAATGTCCCTGGAGCACCTCACAATTCTACATTAAAATAGAATAAACCTGTAAGACAGCATAGGAAATGAAATGAATGTCTGAGTCTCCTTGTCTGTTGCGGAACAGTCATGCTTCAGAATAGATTTTTTTAATATGAAAGAACAGTGAAGAAGTTAAGTGACTCACTTATAAAATTGAGTAGTGTATAACAAATATAGCCAGGCTGCTGCCGGTGACTCTCATTTGTCCAAGTAAGCCTGTGGCACAAAAACAAAAAACAAAAAACAAAAACAAAAACAGAAAAAAACCAGTACGTGCACCCGTGAATCAGAAATAGGTGGGCCAGAAATGTGTGAGAAGTCTTCCATTCTTCTAATTATTGAAAGTGATATTTTGGTTGGACCAGCCAGGCAATTTACTAGTCAGTTAAGATAATTGGATATTACAGAGGAAATCCATGTTGAGAGAATTGGTTGTAAAGAGCTAAAAACAAGGAAAATGAAATTATTGGCAAACAGAGAAGTATCTGTGGATCAAATACTTCTTTCAAACAAATCAGCCCTTCAAACACTCTGTTGGATTGCTTGTGAGCCCGCAGACAGAGCTGCGGGAGAAGCAGCCGGAAGAAATGCTTTGCAGATATGTTTCCTCAAACGTAGATCTGAAGGTAGTTACAGTTTCTACTACTGAAAGATGCCTTTTTAAAGTAAGAATGTTTGTCCACAAATTTTGGGAATTCCTTGTTTTTTATAGCTGAGTAGTATTCCATAGTGTAAATGTACCACAGTTTCTTTATCCATTCTTCTACTGGGGGACACGTAGGCTGTTTCCATGTTCTGGCGATTATGAATAAGGCTGCTATGAACATGGTTGAGCAAATTTTCTTGTTGTGTGCTGGAGCATCTTCTGGGTATATTCCAAGGAGTGGAATAGCTGAGTCTTGAGGAAGCCCTATTCCCAGTTTTCTGAGATAGCACCAGATAGATTTCCAAAGTGGCTGTACTAGTTTGCATTCCCACCAGCAATGAAACAGTGTTCCTCTCTCTCCACATCCTCGCCAGCATGTGTTGTCATGTGAATGTTTGATTTTAGCCATTCTAATGGGTATAAGATGGAATCTCAGAAATGGATTGAACTAGAAATGATCATAATGAGTGAGCTAACTCAGAAGCAGAGAGACTCAAATGGTATATACTTACTTATAACTGGACACTAGCCCAAGGGGCAGGTCCCATGAAAGCTTGCACCTACCAGGAAAGTGGGATAGAGGTGAGAACATCCTATTGAGACTCTAGGTGAGAAAAATATAGGGGATAGGGAAGTAAGTGGATCCAGAGGGTCCTAGAAACCTACAAGAGGAACATTATGATGGGTGGATCTGAGCCCAGGGGTTCTGCTTGATCAAAGGCACCAACCAAGGACAAAACGTGCAGTCATCATCAACCCCTACCCAGATCCAACCAAGGGACAGAACATTCTCCACAGTTAAGTGGAGACTGGGGACTGACTTTCACAGGATCTCTGGTGCCCCATATTTGGCCATGTCCCTTTATTGGGGAGGCCCAATGGCACTTGGAGGAAGGATAGCAGACTACCAAGAAGAGACTTGATACCCTAGCACCATATTCAGGGGGAGGAGGTCCCCCTCGGTCACAGTCATAGGGAAGGGGGATTGGGGCGAAAGTGGGAGGGAGGTAGGAATGGGAGGATGCATGGGATGGGATAGAAGATGAGATGTAATATGAATTATTTTATTTTTCAATAAAAATGTGTTTAAAAAATAAATAAATATGACCATGTCCCCTGGAGGGGGAGACCTGGTGGCACTCAGAGGAAGGACAGCAGGTTGCCAAGAAGAGACTTGATACCCTATGAGAATATATAGGGGGAGGTAATCCCCCTCAGGAACAGTCATAGGGGAGGGGAATAATGGGAAAATGGGGGGGGGAATGGGAGGATACAAGGGATGGGATAAACATTGAGATGTAACAAGAATAAATTAATAAAAAATATGCAAATGAAAATAAATAAATAAATAAATAAAGTAAGAATGTTCTTTCTGAATGGAAGTCCCAATAGGAACTGATAACTAAAGAGGAAAAATAAGAGGTGGATGGGGAAGTGGTGAGGATCTGTGAGTGGTTAGGAAAAGAAAAACCAATTAGAATATATTTATGAAAAAGAATATACTTGTGAAAAATCTATTTCAATAAACAGACAGAAATAAAATAAAGTCAGAGCTTCAAAATACTGATGCTCTATTAGACTTTTGAAAAGAAAGCTCTGGCCGGAATGTTGAAACCTGTAACTGTGATTTAAGATTGCTATGCTCTGTGGCTGGGCCAACCGCAAGGACAAAATGACCAAAGTCCCCCAAGGATGCTGCCATGGTGATCCAGTCCTCCAAACCTGCCTGGTTCCTTTCTACCTTAGCACTTAGGGAGTAAGCTTCACCAGCTTACCCTGGTATAGGACAAGCTGAGACCAACTCAGGGTCTAAGTCACAGCAAAATTTAATTTATAAAACTAATAACCAATGATGCCAGTGTGACAATGACTGAGACATTTCCTGGGACACTAATGCAATCACAATGTCATTCATATTGGAATGACGACATTTCTGAAAGTCTTCAAATGCAAAATCAATGCTGTGCTGGCTACTTTTATGTCAACTTGATACAGGCTATAGTCATTTGAGAAATGGAAACCTCAGCTGAGAAAATGCCTCCGTAAGATTGGGCTGCAAGTCTTTGGGCATTTTCTTGATTAGTGATTGATGTGGAAGGCCCAGCGCATTGTGGGTGATGCCGTCCTTGGCCTGGTGGTCCTGGAGTCTATAAGAAAGAAGGTTGAGTAGTCTGGGAGGAGCAAGCCAGTAAGCAGCATCCTCCACGGCCTCTGCATCAGCTCCTGCCTCCAAGTTCCTGCCCTTTTTGAGTTTCTGCACTGACTACCTTGAATGTGGAAATGTAAGCCGAACAATCTTTACCTCCACAAGTGGCTTTTGTTTATAGTGTTTCATCACAGCAATGGAAACCCTAAGTAGGACAAATGCTAAATGGTTTTATAGGGGCTATTTGCATTTTATATACTAGTCCCACCAGATCTGAGGGCAGTAGTACATGAAGCAGCCTAAGTCTGCATCTGGGATTCCTCAGTACTGCAGGCTGGGCCCCGGCAGCCTTCTCCAGTCACTGTCCTTTGCACTGTCTTTCTCTGGGATCATGTCCTGCTGCACTGATCAGTTGTCATATTCTTCTAGTTGTCACTGTTTCAATCATATTCAGGAGTCATTGGTGAACAGATGAAAAGATCACATGGTATGAAATTCTCAAAAATATGTTAATTCAAAAACTAGTTAACTGCTGTAAAAATGAAAAACAGATAATAAAATAAAATTGCACACTGAATTTTTGATAGGTCAGAAAAATATGTTCAGTGAGCCTTAGCTATAGTTGTAATATTAATATTAGTAACATTTTGCTCCTTGTTAATTTTTTCATCTGAAATATACATGCTGAATTATGTAAATATAGCATCAAATATGTGCACCATGAATATTAATTATTAACTTATTAACAATTAAAATTGGGTAAAGCAGATGCAAAATACCCTTTTATCTTTAATGATTTTTTTACAATATATAATAAACTGTATAGGATATATTTTTCTCAAACACCAATTCTTTTTAAATGGATTTAAAGCTCTGTAAGTAGTGTGCTAAAGAAACAAAGCACCCACCATCCCACGAGTGTGCTCCTTCCTATACATCAGCTCTCCTGGCACTGAGTCACATGAACAATGGATTAATAAATGTTGCTAGCTTACATTTGCAATATTTTGAGGGCTATAAATGATTTATTATACTGCATAATATGTTTTGACTTTCAGGAAGGCTAATCTAGGTCTAGATTCCTCACAGTAATTAGCTTATACCTTGTTCTTCCTCATTTTTTTATGTTTTTAATAAACTTTATTAAAGTAAATAAAACTGATGCAAATTTTAAGGAATTTTAAAAATTACAAGTAAAGAAAAGGGAGCTCAGCACTGAACCTGGGAACTTTTCAACTTTTTGAATTTGGCAAGAGATGACAGGCCTAGGGAAGCTGAGAAAACAAACAGAAAAACTCAAAGCATCTTGAAAGCGAAATGAAGGCAAGCAGGCGTCGCATTCCCCTGTTGGAGAAGGATGATGGATGAGAATTGCTCGCTGCCTGGGGCAAGAGGTCTCAGATGTTCTCCATCACTGGAACCCCCTGAGAGCTGTGCGTGAACCCTGTGATTGTGCTGTGCTGAGATGAAGGCAGAGATGCCAGCAGCTTCCCAGCCAACGTGTCTCCAGCCATTGGGTTTAGCACGCATTGAAGCTTTTCAGGGATCAACTAATAGCTGCTTTGGTCTTTTCGCAACTTTTATTCCGTATGTTTGAGATTTACATGCAGTGTTGTGGGGATCTACAAGATACTAAAGCACTTACTACAGTTGAGTAGATCAATATTTCCATGATTGTACATTTTAGTTTTAAGAGAAGCTAAAATCTACTCATTTAACAAAAACTTCAAACACGGGAATATTTTGTTAGCTTTAATCCTCATGGTGTATCTCGGATCATTGGGCTTCTTCATCTTCCATTATTTTATCTACTCTCCTACTCAGCATTCTTTCCTGTTTACTTCAGCTCTCCCCTCTCCTCTCTCTCTCTCCCTCCCTCCCTCCATCCTTCCCTCTCTTTCTCTCCTCTCTCTCCCTCTCCTCTCTCTCTCCCTCTCTCCCTCCCTCTCTTTCTCTTCTCTCTCTCTCTCTCCTCTCTCTCTCCTCTCTCTCTCTCCTCTCTCTTTCCCTCCCTCTTTCTCTCTCCCTCCTTCTCTTTCTCTCCTCTCTCTCTCTCACTTCCTTTCTCCCTCTCTCTCCCTTTCCTTCTCTCTATCTTCTTTCTCTCTCTTCTTCTCTTCTCTTTCTCTCTCTCTCTCTCTCAGAAGTAGTTTTTAATTCACACAATTTATTCTGATTATAATATCCCCTCTCCCCTTCTCCTAGATCCTCCCCACTCAAACCCACATCCTGTCTTTCTCTCTCTCTCTTATTAGTTAACAGACACCTAAAATAATAATAAAAATAATGATGATGATGATGATGACGACAACAACAAACAAACCAGAATAGGAAAAAACAAACAGAAAAGAAGAGTCAAGAAAATATGGAAGAAACACATAAAGACAAAGAGAAACACACATTCTCACACACAGAATCCCCTTAGGAAACAAAATTGGGACCCAAAATATATAAGCAAAATATCTATGTTTTTTTGAATGCCCAGACAAAGCATGTTTGTTTGTTTGTTTGTTTGTTTGTTCAAGACAAGATTTTTCTGTGTACCCTTGGCTGTCCTGTAATCACTTTGTAGATCAGGCTGGCTTCAAACTCACAGAGATCCACCTGACTCTGCCTCTCTGAGTTCTAGGATTACAGGTGTGCACCACTGTAGCCAGCCCAGATGAAACATTTTTATAGAACGCAGGACCACCTGCACAGGGGTGGCACCATCCACCATAACCAATCAAGGCAGCCTACAGGCTTGCCTATACCCTATCAAATGGAGACATTTTCTCAGTTGATACTCTCTTATTTCTAATGACTCTATCTTGGGTCAAGTTGCGATAAAACTAGCCAGCATGTTTGTTCTCTCTTTGAATTTATTTCCACTTCTCTCTCTTTTTTTCTTTTGCTTATTTAGGAGTCGTATTCTTATTTCCTCAGTATCTTGAGCTAACTAATAAAGCCATTTACATTTTTATTTTCTAATAAAATATTGAGTGCTGTGGAATTGTCTGTAAATGCTGCCTTAGCTGAATCCAACAAAGTTTGATGTGTAGATGTCCATTTTTATTCTGTTTTATTTTATTCAGCTCAGAATATTTGTTGTTTCCTTTTTTATTTGGTCTTCGGCCTGTGAGCTATTTAGAATAGGTTTAATTTCTCAACACTTAATCATTTAATTTCATTCTGTAACTAATTTACCCAGACTTATTTTATTGTCTAGTAAGTCCTCTATCTCAGTTAATGTTCCATGTACACTAGCAAAGACTGTGTCTTCCACCACTGCTAGCTGCAGGGTTCACCAGTGTCAATTAGTCAAATTGATGGTGTTGCCCATGGTTTTCTGTATCAGCTCTGGGCTACTGTACCTCTGTTTATCAATCACTGGGGCCATAATTCTGATTTTTTTCTTTTCTCCTCTCAGTCTATCCATCTTGCCATATGTGTTTAAAAATTGTTGTGAATTGCTTAAATATCTAGGATTGCTATATATGCACACAGATTTCTTTCTTTTATCATTATGATGTGATTCTCTTGAGGCTGACAGTATCTGGGGCTGTGAAACCTACTTGTTTGTACAAATCCGTTAATTCTTGTTCCATTCCATTATCCTCATCTTGGAACATTTCTTTGTAATCTTTTTTTCTCTGAGCCTCTTTCGACCTTCCTATGTAGAGTGGATTATTTGAAGTTATGCTGTAGTTGAGACGTGTTTTTCTTTTAAGATTTATCAATTTATATGAATGCTCTGTCTGCATGTGTATCTGAAAGTTAATAGAGGGCATCAGACCCGATTACAGACAGTTAAGCCACCATGTGATTGCTGGGAATCGAACTCAGGACCTCTGAAAGAGCAGCCAGTGCTCGTAACCACTGAGCCATCTCACCAGGCCCCCAGACGTGTTTTTTTTTTTAAACCATCCTGGAAATGTTTGCCTTTTACTTGTAGAACCTGGGTGGTTTTTACTCGAAGATACTATGAGCATGATAGGGTTTGAAGCAATTGTTTGTTCTCTATGCGTTTTATGTATCTGTTCTCTTAACAAATCAACAGAATTTAGTCAGGAACAGTTTGCATATTAGCCCTCTTCAGAGTCAGAGGGGCATTCTCTCCATAGTGTTGCTAGGTTGCATTCCTGGACCAAGAACGGAAATGAACTGCTGGATCACACTGGGTGCTTTCCTTATTTGAGCATGGTCTAATCTCTTGATGGTAGCTGGGATTGCCCGTGGCTCGGCTGCTGGACTCTGTGAAACTCAGCTGCGTGGTTTCCGGTCTGTTCGCTACTCAGATTGGGTATCATCACATAAGGGACTCAAGGAATGAAGTATAATTAGGCAAAATTTGTAACAGCACGGTCTGGTGCTTTGCATTCGATTGTTAACTAAGTTGCTCCATGAGGTCTGCTTGCTGTCTCTTACGAGTAGACACTCACGTACATGTACCCCAAGTATTGCCATGTAACCTTCCCTCCCTGATTGGCTAAACAAAAGGCCTGCACCTAGGCAGGGCAGAAGTGAGGGGCGGAGTGAAGGAGGATGGAAGTGTGACCAGAGGGAGACAAGGAACCTGAGGAGAAAAAAAGGAGCAGAGTCGCCATGGGAGAGGAAAAGAGCCACATGGGCCCGGAAGGTTTTGCATGTAGAGGGGCGACCAAGACGGAAAGCGTAAGAAGTATTTTGGGATTATGGATAGGAAGTAGCCCAGATAAAAATGATTACAGCAGATGGCGTGGCATGGGGGCTGGGAGACAACGAGATAACTTAGGTGGAAATATCCGTCCAGCCCCAGGTAAAAGAAGACTTATTCTAAAATCTATCTGGTGTCAGTGTCTTTCATTGATTATGACAGTGGGTTAGATAATACTGCCACAATAATTATAGGCTACTTAATCATAAACTTTATTAGCCATCTTTTAATTTCTACAACAAAAAATTAGTTTAATTCCTTATATTCCTTTTTTTCTATTCTGTTTTAAAATTTTCTCTATTATGCTAACTATTTTTCTCTTTCATTACTTTATTATTATTACTTTTTGTTTTTCATTGCTTTACTTTCATTACTTCTGATTTTAAAAATAATGGTGAGTGTAAGACTTACAGAAAAATATTTAACTTATGAGAGGCTAACTGAAAATGATATGACACCATTTCATAGATAAGGATCTTTCATGATGTTTCCATATCTCCCTTCTCTGATTTTATGCCCTTGTTGTCACATAATTTACTTCTACATATACATGAACCCCACAATACATCTTAACATTGTGACTTTCCATTCAATATTTGAAGAGATTTTAATCATTCAAAACCTTCATTCTTTTGTTTACAACTAGATTTTCATCCAGTGCTACTTTCTTCCAGAAAGATTTTCCTCTAGCATTCCTTGGACCTTAGGTTTATGGGTGATTATGGCTTTCAATTTTCACATGCCCAGTGGAATTCATGGATATCATTGGGGGGAGGTGGGTTTGTTTTAGCTAGACATATGCCAGTTCAGTTTGCCGGTATATAAAATAGAAATGATGATGAAGGAAAGAGAGAGTATGTATGTCTGAAGTAGAGAGAACAGAATTTAGCACATAGAGGCTGAGCTCATAGGAAGTGATGAAATGTATCTGTAAAGGGGCCAGGCAGTGGTGGTGCACGCCTTTAATCCCAGCACTCGGGAGGCAGAGGTAGGCAGATCTCAGGGATCTTGAGACCAACCTGGCCTACAAAGCGAGTTCCAGGATAGCCAAGACTACACAGAGAAACTCTGTCTTGAAAAAAGAAAAAGAAAAAGTAATAAAAATGTGTCTGTAAAAGCAAGAAAACAGAGCCAGTCATGGTGGTGCACGCCTTTAATATCAGCACTTGGGAGGCAGAGGCAGAGGCAGATCTCTGTGAGTTCAAAGCCAGCCTGGTCTACAAGTGAGACCAGGACAGCCAAAGCTACACAGAGAAACCCTGTCTCTTAAAAACAGGAAAAAAAAAAAAAAAAAAAAAAACAAAAAAAAAAACAAAAACAAAAACAAAACAAAACAACAACAACAAAAAAAAACAGAATAGACGTTTGACGGTGACCAGCTTGTTAACATATCCAGTCATCATAGACTTAAATACAGGATCTACCATGAAGTAGCAGAAGCTATATAAACACTTTGAACTTAAGTTCCCACATGCCTTAGAAGCCGGATCCTGAAGGCCAGATAGATGATTCAGCAGTTAAGAGCATTTGCTGCTCCTGCCCAGCACTTGCCCAGTGACCTAGCACTCACATTGGGCAGCTCACACTATAACTCTAATTCCAGAGGGTCTAGCGCTCTCCTGTGCCCTTTGAAAGCACCAGGCATACAAGTGATTCATATACATATAGGCAGGAAAAACATTCTACACATTTAAAGTTTTTTAATAAATACATTTTAAAGGTTCCTTCTTTCCCCACACAGCAATCAGGGTAGTGAAATGTGGATGATATATTTTTTAATATATTTTATTAATTTATTCATATTACATCTCAATTGTTATCCCATCCCTTGTATCCTCCCATTCCTCCTTCCCTCCCATTTTCCCCTTACTCCCCTTCCCTATGACTGTGACTGAGGAGGTCCTCCTCCCCCTGTATATGCTCATAGGGTATCAAGTCTCTTCTTGGTAACCTGCTATCCTTCCTCTGCGTGCCACCAGGCCTCTCCATCAAGGGGATGTGGTCAAGTATGGGGCACCAGAGTTCATGTGAAAGTCAGTCTCCACTCTCCACTCAACTATGGAGAATGTCCTGTCCGTTGGCTAGATCTGGGTAGGGGTTCAAAGTTTACTGCACATATTGTCCTTGCCTGGTGCCATAGTTTGAGCAGGACCCCTGGGCCCAGATCTGCCCATCATAATGTTCTTCTTGTAGGTTTCTAGGAGCCTGGGCAATATATTGAATGTCCAGCACCTGGTGTGTGTCACTCAGTGTACTCAGCGGCTTTGAGAGAAAAAGAAGCATGGTTTTTCTATACAGGCTGCCTAGGAAGGAAGAAGTGCCTTTGGGGTTTCATTTTTCTATTTTATCTCATGTCTTTTCTCCCCATTTTCTCACCGCTTCTTCCTCCCAAAGCACATATTTCAAATCCAAATGTCAGGCTGTCTCCAGGTGCAGGGCTCAAGACTGATAACATTTGGAGGCCAGATGTTAACTGACGTAAGCACTATAACAGCTATGCAGACCGGAGACTAAGGCATTGATTTCCAATGTCATAGTTATTACTTGAGTTCCTGCCATGCCTTTCAGCCCTTCTACCCCAACTGAAAAGGAGATGTGTGGCCTGTTTATCCCAAAGAGAACTGCGAATTAATTTTAAATATAAAATCCCTTAAATGTTAAGCAACAGCATCTTGCAAGCAGGACTGGGAACACACCTCTTATACAGACCTCCTCATTTTCCCAGTGCCTCTGGAAGGCCAATGGCCTCTGAAGCCTAGCATAAATGCAATCTCATTTTCAAAATCAGCCCCAGAGTCATGGCCACCAAAAAGCATTACAAATCTGTGACAAGTTTTACATCAATTTTAATTGCTTTAGAATTTGTGTGGACATTCACTTAGCTAGGAAATAAGTAAGTCAGCCGCTCCCCCAAATGAACAAAAGTCGAAGAAGTTAGTCAGCTTGGTGTTCTGGGAATCACCGAGAACTCACAGTTAACCATTCATTAATCCACAGAACAGGCAGCTGTTCAGGATTAGCGCTGTGTCCCAGACAAGTGCCAGGCACAGCTAGTTACCCATTAGTAAGTGCAAGAGATGGCCCTACTGGGGGTTAGAGTTGATAAGAAAGCAAGATAACTTGAAAAAAATAAAAATAAAAACGGCACAGAGGTATGATAGATGTGAGGGAAGGAGGAGCTGTTTAAATCATAGTTTGAGAAAGAAACTCTCCTGGGCAGTTCAGTCCAAGGGTAGAGAATAAGAAATCAGTCACATAAAGAACAAAAGGCTAAGGAAGCTGAGAGGCTCGAGTTCATTCATTCATCATCAAATCTGTATTTAACACTTTTCCAAGCTAGGATTTGACCTGGTTCTAAATCAGAGCAGTCTGAGACTGAGTTCAGGGACCACAGCGTGCTCAGGGACCACAGCGACAAGTTTGGTATTTACTCTCAAGACTATACCATGATTTCACTCTTGTATTACATTGATTCTCTCCCTCCTTTTCTCCCACCCCCCGTGTGGCCAGCATGAGTGTGTGGATGTGTGTGTGTGTGTGTGTGTGTGTGTGTGTGTGTGTGTGTGTGTGTGTGTAAAGTGTTCTATGATATCTAAAGCACAGTCCTCAGTGGTCAGATGATTAGAAAACAATCACACTGGATAAATGCTGTGATATATACAAATAAACACCAGGATACCTGTGCAGATGCAGCTGTAAGGGGTGATGAACTGGGTACTTGTGCAGGTGGGCTGTAAGGGATGGTAAACTGGATATCTCTGCAGGTGCAGCTCTAAGGGATGGTAAACTGGACACCTGTGCAGGCGCAGCTGTAAGTGATAGTAAACTGGATACCTGTGCAGGTGCAGCTGTAAGGGATAGTAAACTGGATACCTGTGCAGGTGCAGCTGTAAGGGATAGTAAACTGGATACCTGTGCAGGTGCAGCTGTAAGGGATGGTAAACTGGATACCTGTGCAGGTGCAGCTGTAAGGGATAGTAAACTGGATACCTGTGCAGATGCAGCTCTAAGGGATGGTAAACTGGATACCTGTGCAGGTGCAGCTGTAAGGGATAGTAAACTGGATACCTGTGCAGGTGCAGCTCTAAGGGATGGTAAACTGGATACCTGTGCAGGTGCAGCTGTAAGGGATGGTAAACTGGATACCTATGCAGGTGCAGCTGTAAGGGATGGTAAATCAGATACCTGTGCAGGTGCAGCTGTAAGGGATGGTAAACTGGATACCTGTGCAGGTGCAGCTGTAAGGGATGGTAAACTGGATACCTGTGCAGGTGCAGCTGTAAGGGATGGTAAACTGGATACCTGTGCAGCTGCAGCTGTAAGGGATGGTAAACTGGATACCTGTGCAGGTGGAGCTGTAAGGGATAGTAAACTGGGTACCTGTGCAGCTGCAGCTGTAAGGGATGGTAAACTGGATACCTGTGCAGGTGCAGCTGTAAGGGATAGTAAACTGGATACCTGTGCAGGTGCAGCTGTAAGGGATGGTAAACTGGATACCTGTGCAGGTGCAGCTGTAAGGGATGGTAAACTGGATACCTGTGCAGGTGGAGCTGTAAGGGATAGTAAACTGGGTACCTGTGCAGGTGCAGCTGTAAGGGATGGTAAACTGGATACCTGTGCAGGTGCAGCTGTAAGGAATGGTAAACTGGATACCTGTGCAGGTGCAGCTGTAAGGGATGGTAAACTGGATACCTGTGCAGCTGCAGCTGTAAGGGATAGTAAACTGGATACCTGTGCAGGTGCAGCTGTAAGGGATGGTAAACTGGATACCTGTGCAGCTGCAGCTGTAAGGGATGGTAAACTGGATACCTGTGCAGGTGGAGCTGTAAGGGATAGTAAACTGGGTACCTGTGCAGGTGCAGCTGTAAGGGATGGTAAACTGGATACCTGTGCAGGTGCAGCTGTAAGGAATGGTAAACTGGACACCTGTGCAGGTGCAGCTGTAAGGAATGGTAAACTGGATACCTCTGCAGCTGCAGCTGTAAGGGATGGTAAACTGGATACCTGTGCAGGTGGAGCTGTAAGGGATAGTAAACTGGGTACCTGTGCAGCTGCAGCTGTAAGGGATGGTAAACTGGATACCTGTGCAGGTGCAGCTGTAAGGGATAGTAAACTGGGTACCTGTGCAGGTGCAGCTGTAAGGGATGGTAAACTGGATACCTGTGCAGCTGCAGCTGTAAGGGATGGTAAACTGGATACCTGTGCAGGTGGAGCTGTAAGGGATAGTAAACTGGGTACCTGTGCAGGTGCAGCTGTAAGGGATGGTAAACTGGATACCTGTGCAGGTGCAGCTGTAAGGAATGGTAAACTGGATACCTGTGCAGGTGCAGCTGTAAGGGATGGTAAACTGGATACCTGTGCAGCTGCAGCTGTAAGGGATAGTAAACTGGATACCTGTGCAGGTGCAGCTGTAAGGGATGGTAAACTGGATACCTGTGCAGCTGCAGCTGTAAGGGATGGTAAACTGAATACCTGTGCAGGTGCAGCTGTAAGGGATGGTAAACTGGATACCTGTGCAGGTACAGCTGTAAGGGATGGTAAACTGGATACCTGTGCAGGTGCCACTGTAAGGGATAGTAAACTGGATACCTGTGCAGCTGCAGCTGTAAGGGATGGTAAACTGGATACCTGTGCAGCTGCAGCTGTAAGGGATGGTAAACTGGATACCTGTGCAGGTGCAGCAGTAAGGGATAGTAAACTGGATACCTGTGCAGGTGCAGCTGTAAGGGATGGTAAACTGGATACCTGTGCAGGTGCAGCAGTAAGGGATAGTAAACTGGATACCTGTGCAGGTGCAGCTCTAAGGCATGGTAAATTGGATACCCGTGCAGGTGCAGCTGTAAGGGATGGTAAACTGGGCACCTGTGCAGGTGCAGCTGTAAGGGATGGTAAACTGGATACCTGTGCAGGTGCCACTGTAAGGGATAGTAAACTGGATACCTGTGCAGCTGCAGCTGTAAGGGATGGTAAACTGGATACCTGTGCAGCTGCAGCTGTAAGGGATGGTAAACTGGATACCTGTGCAGGTGCAGCAGTAAGGGATAGTAAACTGGATACCTGTGCAGGTGCAGCTGTAAGGGATGGTAAACTGGATACCTGTGCAGGTGCAGCAGTAAGGGATAGTAAACTGGATACCTGTGCAGGTGCAGCTCTAAGGCATGGTAAATTGGATACCCGTGCAGGTGCAGCTGTAAGGGATGGTAAACTGGGCACCTGTGCAGGTGCAGCTGTAAGGGATGGTAAACTGGGTACCTGTGCAGGTGCAGCTGTAAGGGATGGTAAACTGGATACCTGTGCAGATGCAGCTGTAAGGGATGGTAAACTGGATACCTGTGCAGATGCAGCTGTAAGGGATGGTAAACTGGGGACCTCTGCAGGTGCAGCTGATCTTCTCCCTCACAGATTCATTTCAGATTGAAGTGTGGGGTCGGAGTACAAGGCGTCCAGTTTCCCAGTTCATTTCCTACAGAGTGGGCACTAGAAGCCATGTTCCCAGAGTCAGAGCTCTTCAGAATGCCAGCACTATCTCTGCCAAGCCTATCTGGGATCATTGACAATTAATATAATTTTCAAAACCCCCTGGCATGACAACCACAGTGACAGGAAGCTGCTTCTCCAGTGCCGATGAGCTAGCTGACCATCATAGTTCTCCGCATGCCCTCTGGAAGGAGAGTCACACAGTTAGAAGTGGATTCTCAAGGCAGAATTGCAAGAGTCTATTCCATTGTCACTGCGCCCAGGTTAGTTCTGCTTCCGGCTGAGGAATGGAACCATCATAGTACTTTCTGTGGTTTTGTACAGTTAAGTCTTTTATTAGGAAACCCACTGGTTGGTTCTGTAAGGATGGCTCATGTTACTCTGAGAAGAGGGACATATCTCTGCCTAGCTTCCCCTCTATAGGATCAGAGAGCACAGTGAAATACTGGCCAGTTTAAGTACCTAAAGAACTAGGTAAATGATTATTTGTTCTTATCAAGTATTAGACAAGTCATTGAAGATATTATTCTAAGTATAAATGGGAAAAATCTTTCCTAATAGAGCATTAATGGGACAAAATGTTTTGTGAACAGCATCCCCACATATGCATAACTGTACACAAACTATGGACATTGACACTCCTAGGATGGCTTTCTTAGGATGTTTCAGGGAGGATGAGGAAGGAAGGCTAGTGTTAGAGGATTAAAGAAGCTCCACTCAAGTACTCCACTGTGGTCCTTGACTGACAAACTTTTTAACCCAAATGAGTCCGCTTGTCAGATGAGAGACGCCAACTGTGAGATTCTTGCATTCCCTCATCAGCCATGTATGTATGCCTTCTATAGGAGAGTCAGCCCACGGTCTAGGAATACAGAAATAAATCGAGCCATACGTCTTTCATCAAGGAGGTTGTGCTCTGGAGGAAGAAAGGTGACTAAGCTGAGGTAGATAGTCCACAATGACAGATTCTGCGTCAAGAATGGCCTGTGGAGGAAAGGACCTCGGGCACAGATTATATAACCGTATAATAAAAGGAGGTCATGCTTTAAGATTCTTCAAATGAAGTTTTGTACTTTAGAGCCTTTTTTTTTTTTTTTTTTTTTTTTATGCCGCTTTGAAATAGGTCGGAAAGAATAAGCCTAGCAAACTGTGAGGATTAAATGATGCAGATGATGCTCGGTGAGTCGTTTTGGCTTTTTGTTTTGTTTTGTTTTGTTTTGTTTTTAAGGCAGCAAAGGGAAAAGTGGAGCTCGCACCCCAGGGCAGTTTGCAGCTCTGCTGACCTGGGAGTTTAAACCTTTTTTTTTTTGGTAGAGTTTGTCTTTCCAGTGGGAAGATTTGTTAGAGTCAGTCAGAGAAACTCTGCCGGGGAATAGCTGGGCTGAAAATCAAAGTTTTTACTATTCCTAGGAAGCTGCTGTGTGACTCTTCATTACAGACATGGGGCGTGTGCAGGTAGTTGGGAATCAGGAAAGCATCGCAAAGTATCGCCGTGGGGACGATGGCAAGGCTGTTCTGTGACCTCTCGGTTCAGCCTGAATTCCTGACGGCAGAGCTGCTCCTGGTTTAATCAAAGGCTTCACACTCATGCTTCTGCTGGTCAGGATCTTTCCTCCAGGGGAGTAGATGTCTTATCTCCCTTCAAACCTTGCATAAATTGGAGGCCAGGAAACTCTGAGAAACAGTGGTGACTTCTGCCATCTGCTGGCTCCTTCCTGTCACCAGCCCAGAGAGCTGGTCTAGCAAAGACCCCAAGGGATGGAAGGAGCCAACAGCAGAGACTGCGGGGCAGATGGTGGGCCTGCTTTTATCAAAGAGCAAGGCGATGAATGAAGGGGCATTGAGCTGGTAGTGTGGCTCTCTGCATGTTCATTTCAGAGAAAACACAACTGTATTGTTATTTTTTTTCCCAAATTCTACGCTTACATCATTACCACATGAGGCTGCTCAAGCAAAGTCACATCCTTTATAGATCTGCTTGAGGGAAACAACAGAAACTGGTGCTGATGGTGATTGAGACGAGGGTTGGGAGTAAGGCTAGGAGAAGCACTGTACAGCACGTTACAGTGTTCGTTCACTGGTTTGGGCAACCTTTTAAAAATGGATCTGTTGTTTGCAAGATTCTGACCCAAATGTCTGGGGAAAAAAAAAAAAACAGGTACAATTTCCTCTCTTCACCTCGATAATCTATTGGGAAGCAGTTAAATACATGAAAAATTAAACAGAGATGTGCAAGTGGTCTCATGGCGTTGTCAACCCAGCATACCCACGGGTTGAGAGGATGCCGTCAAGCATGCCTAGAAAGTACTAGATGGAAAATGTATCCACAGCAAAATGTACAGGATGTATTTTCTTACCATTGCATTAACTATGTATCCAAAATTTGCATTGCATTTTATATTATAAGTAAAGCAAAAAGGACCAGAGTTACACAGGAGGAAGTATGGAGATCACATGCCAATATCAAGTCATTTTATAAAAGGGATCTGAGCACCCACATCTGTGGGTTTTGACACTAGGTGAAGGGTCCTGGAATTGGCCTCTTTGCAATACTAAGAGCAACTCTACAACATAAAGAATTGTGAGGGAACACAGAGGAGGGGTTGGACGTCACCTTGGGACTGGAAAGGATGAGTGATCATTTCACTGGTGTCCCAAGATGAGTTTAGAAGAAGCCTTGTACTGGAGACAGCAGTGGGACAGTGCTTCTAGCTACAGGAGCACCACTTCTCATGCGCAGCTTCACCTGCCACCACGGCCTGAGGAGCTGAGATCTCCCACTACAGAGCAGAAAAAAGGCTGTTAAAGCATTGGATGTTAGGGGGGAAAGCCACTGGTTATGTGCGCAGAAGCCATCAGGGCCAGGAAAAGGAGGCCCAAACAAGTAGAGGGGCTGTACACCAAGCATTGGAGAGGGTGAGCAAGACTGCCAGGGTGGGTCTCTCATCCTGAAAGAAACATGTGTTTAACAATACTTCAGTCCATGTGTTGGATATGGGCAACCTCTTCCACCCAAGCATAGGGGCTAGCACATGGCTTATTCACACAATCAGAAAGTTATGAGTGGCATCCTCCAAATTTACCTGAAATGTCAACATAACTTCATGAAAAATGGAAGTTCAAGTATCTGTGACCTTAACTACACCAATGACAGTACTACTTAGAATCACAAATAACAGTAACCAAATTTAAGAGAATTGTTCTGAAAATTGTAATCCAGCTGCCAGATGAGCAATTAAGTAGCACATGTGAAAAGTGGGAGTTCTAGAAACCACAGTAAGTGGTAAAACCTTATAAAAATCAATATTCAAATGAGTATGAAAAAATACTCAGATGGGGGCTGGGAAGACAGCTCAGTTAGGATAATTGCTTGCCCTAGAAGCGTAAGCTCCTGAGGCAGGAGACTCAAAACCAATGTAAAGCCAGTGTGTGTGTGTGTGTGTGTGTGTGTGTGTGTGTGTGTGTGTGTGTGTGTGTGTGTGTGCAAGTACACTGTTAGAGCAGAGGGTGGATGAAACCAGGCAGAGGCCTGGAGGTCACCAGCAAGAGGTCCATCCAAGCCAACAAGTTCCTGGATAATAGAGAATGGCTGAGAATGGCATCCAGCACTGACCTCTGGCTTCTACATGCATGTGCTGATGGGTACACCTTCCCCCCAACACACACACACACACACACACACACACACACACACACACCACTCATCCACATGCACAACACACGCATATCTGCATGAAAAATGCTAAGCTGCTAGTAATGGCACTTTGTTTTCTTCTGCCTGTGTTTTACAGAGCTGTCTTATATTAAGATGTTTTACTCTAAAGAAGCCTATGAAATGTGTGTCCTGATTATGGCCGAGACGGGAAATGCCTTAAATAAATGATGCCCTCTGTTTATGCAATGGATGCCTTTGCAGATTCCCTTTTCTTCCTGATTGTATTTTGGTTTGTGTGGTATATTCATTTCTCTTGTTAAGGCTGCCTTCAGTCTCTCTCTTGGCCAGCAACCCCCTCCCCCTTTACTCCCTCAGTCTGTGGGATGTATTGGGATGCGTGCCCACTAATTCTGCTGTGACTGGGGCTGGTGTCTGGTTGGTGACTCACGTTTGTTCCGAAGCTGTACATCTGTACCAGTTGCTTTCAAGCAGTGCCCCAGGGACTATGAAAGGCCATTTGTCTCATTGAGACTGCTTCTTTGCAGCAGGGCCCTCTTCCTTGGCTTCTCCTGAATTTCAGCAAGCTCTCTTTTGAGTTTAGGCAGGAAAGAGAAAAGAAAAAAAAAAGAAAGAAAAAAAGAAAGAAAAGAAAAGAGAACCAAAGAGGAAGAGTTTGTGTGGGGAGGAATCTAGTGCCAGCTCATCTGGCAGATGTGCTTGGTAAGAGTGGCAGAGTGTCCCCAGGCCTCACTCTCTTGCTAATGTTTTGTGGACAGCACCTCTCACAGCAGGAAGGCTGATAGTAGAAAAGAAGACAGATGAGCCCAGTAGACACCTCATGGAAAAAGTTCTAAGAGTTGGTGGCCTTACCTACTTGACAAGATGCCATTGTAGAGACAGAGAATATTATGACAGTCATGATACTCAGAAGTGTCTCATGAGCACTGACCACAGTGCTCAAGCTAGCAACTGTCTGGCATCCCGAACATTTCCCCTTTGGTCTTGTCCATCCGGGAGCTTCTAGGAGGCTACGAGTGCTGTAGTTAAAAGTATTCTCCTTGATTCGTATCAAAACAAGGTTGGGAAGATGTACAGCAAAGTGACTAGCAACCATACAATTGCACATGGAATTTAGAAGTTCACTCCACTCTTAGACTTTGGGTGACCCCAGCTTCACTTGTTAAGATGCTGCCCTCTTTTCTATTAAGAAGGGTTCAGAGGGCTGGCTGGAGAGATGGCTCAGTGGTTTAGAGTGCCAGCTACCCTTCCAGAGGCTCCGCAGTCAATTCTACACGATAGCTTACAACCATCTGTAACTTCACTCCCAAGGGATCCTGTTCTTTTCTGGCCTCCAGGAAAGGTGGCACATGTGTGGTGCAAGACATATGAACAGGCAAATACCCATACATGTCATATAAATATTATTATTCTTTTGAAGGAGAGTTCACAGACAGAGTATCCATGTTCTGCAGTATTGGGTTAGGGTTAGGCGGGAGAGGGGGCCACAAAGGATCTGTCTTCACAGAGTAGCTCTTTAGCTTCTCAACAGCTAGTAGAGATCTCACCCAAGGCAAGTCTGCAATGTGCTTCGTTATATTTTCACTTGTTTAGAAGTGTGAAGCAGCCTGGCTGGCAAGAAAGTGGGTACAAGGGATTGTGCACCTGGCAGCAGGCTTGGGCAGTTGCCTACCCTAGACCTCTGGGCTTCTGGGGAGGCTGTCTGTGGAGTCTTGTAAGCCCCAGTACATATTAGGTTGCCTTGGCACCTCCTTAGCGCTTCACTCAGGGATCCCTATGTACTTGGATAGAGCTCATATGGAATCTGAACGAGGCTTTGATCAGCAGTCTCTCTGGTGGCATCATATTCCTGTGCTCTCATTTCTCCTGTTCCAAGGAAGAGAAGAGCTGGCGCTTCAAGGCAGTCTGCTGCCTCCTTCTGGCTCATTCAGGATGACACTTCCTGCCTCCGGAGGATCATTCAAGAGCGGTCATAGACTGATTGTTACATACATACCAACTACAACGCTTGTTAGAAAAGAAATGCCATTCCATTACCCAGCATGCCATGGTGGGACTGAGGATGAGAAAAGCCTCCAGTGCCTGAGGCTGTAAAGACGCGGACTGGGAAAATGGGTCTTTCTGTGAGCTCCATCTGCCAACCAGTGTACCTCTCCCTCGAAGATGGCTCAAAAATATGAAATGGAAAACCTAGAAATAGACAATTCATGAGTTTTTAAATAGATTTTATCACAGTATTTCTTATTTCAATAAATACTTGTGGTGTGTGTATGTGTGTATGTGTATGTGTTTGTGTAAACACATGTATACACACTTGTACAATACAGAAGTCCACATTAGATGTCTCCTTTAATAACTCTCCACCTTATTTATTGACACAGGGTCTGCCAGCAAACCTGGGGCTCACTCATGTGCATAGGCTAGCTAGCCAGAAGCTTTGGGGGTCCACATCTGTACTTCCAATGTTAGAATTACAGAGGTGCCCCTGCACCTAGGTTTTTCTTTCTTTCTTTCCTTTTTTTTTTAACATATGTGTTGGGGCTCCAGAATCAGGTCTCTGTGTTTTCACACAAAGAATTATATCAACAGAGCCATGTCTCCATTTCTATAGTATATATCTAGTATTGTCTTGGTCATGGGTAATGTGAATCTCTTACCGTGGCTGATTTACAGACTTTGTCATCAGTGTGTCTGTATAGGAGAAAACAGTCCATACAGACATGGCTGTCACCAGCTCGGTCAGAAATCTGCTGAAGGTCTCAAGATGAGTGTCCTCTGCTTGAATGAGTACAGGGAAACTAGTAATTTAATATGTTTCCTTAAACAAGATATTGATGTGGTTTTTGGGTTTTGGTTTTTTTTTTTTTTTTTCTTAACCATATTTACGTATTTACCTTCAATGAAACGAGATTATACAGCTCGCAAGGGTGTTAGGATTAAGTGGAATAGTATACCAGAAAGCACCTTGTAAATTTAAGAAAGATAAGCAAAACAAAACAAAACAACAACAACAACAACAAGAAAAAACCCCACACACAGTGGAAGATTAAAATTCCAAGGGGAATGTGGCCGCTGGGTAAACATAAAGGAAGCTGAGTCTCCTGCCTGAGCTGGACTAATGACGGTCCCCACGCCCCGCAACTCTTGTGCAACCTCTCAGCAAAGCGTCAACAGGGGAGCAGTGAGTGTTTGCGAGAAACTGGGGACAGTGATTCCTGTCCATTCTCACCTGAAGGAAGCTGACACACTGCTCTAGGGTGACAGTAGGAAGGGGCAGAAACAAGGCGTGAAAGCCACGAGGCTCCCGTTTAGGCCTTTAAAGTCACATTAGGCCTGCAGACATCTTCTGCGACCAAGGGAGGGGCAGGGATCAGAGTCTCCCTGGCACTTTTCTGTGAGAGTCAAAGATGGCATTCTTCTCCAGAGCCCCAGAACTCTGCAGCCTGGGAAAGTAATTTGGTGTTATCAGATTAATTAAGTCATTTATGTGGCTAAATTTACATATGAATATTAAATATCAGGCTGGGGCCTCTCTAATCAGACAGCGAGTGTTTGCAGGGTAACACTTTGTTCCCAAAACATTCAGAAATATGCAAATTGTATCTTTAATGAGGCTGATATTTATGTAAGGAAGAACTCTTCCAGCTAGGAAGAAAGCACCCCCATGATATCTGTGTCTGGCACCTAGCACTGTACTAGATGCCCCCCTCTGGAGTTCTCATTAGCAACAAGGTTTGGGGTTCTTTTCGGATCTTTTGTTTGTTCGTTTGCTTGTTGTTGTTTCTTGGGGTTTTTTGCAGGGGGTGGGGAGGTTCTTCTGCTTTCACTATAAATTTGCAATAATTGGTCAGGCTGTGGAAAGTTTAAAGGTCATTACCTTTGCCCATGGGTCAACTTCTGTTACTATTTATTAACAGTAAACCTGGGAAAGGGGTGAAATTTGTGAAAGTCAGCTTGCTCTGAACAAAACAGAAAAGACTGCAGCCTTCACCCATCCTGAGACCAAGCCTCTTTGCAAGGCTTTGCAGAGTGCGCCTGACATGCAGAGGCTGCGCATGCGCGGTCTTCCTGTACCTGAACTGACCAGACTTTCCCACTTTCTCTTTAAGCTTTGATGTGGAAAATGGCCCTTCTCCAGGTCGGAGCCCACTGGACCCTCAGGCCAGCTCTTCCTCTGGACTGGTCCTCCATGCCACCTTTCCTGGCCACAGCCAACGCAGAGAGTCCTTCCTCTACAGATCCGACAGTGACTATGACTTGTCACCAAAGGCGATGTCAAGGAACTCATCGCTCCCCAGCGAGCAGTAAGTAGAACTCTTCTCTGCCTTCCAGCCTCACAGACACCTCAACCTTGACCTTCTGAGGCAGCAGGAGAAACTGTTGCCAAGCCAAGGGAGGACAGAAAACTGAACAAGTGTCAAAGACACCCAAAATTGCAGAATTTTGACTAGGGTACCCAGGGTATAAAAAGAAAACAAGCGAAAAACCGCAGACACAGTGCATCTGAAAACTTTTACTGGGTTTATTTCCTGAACTGCTAAATCATTTAGGGAATGGAAACCTTAACACGTGTTTTGAACCACACTTGGAATCATGGGTGTATGAGGCCGTGGGCCAGAAGAAAAATGGTGGTCGCTTGCCATTCTCACTTACTGGCCTTTGCTCAGTGGCCTTTAGCTAAGGGGTCACCCAGCCACATGCCGGTGTCCCTTCTGTGAACCTTTACCGTTATACTGATCCACTTGGTGAGACGCAGAGCAGCTAAAGCACGGATGATATTTTTGCTTGGCTGATCCTAATTGCAGATCACTGATTTTTATTTAAAGAATGACAACTGGTTTGTATTGACTGTTGATTAAGTTTCTGAACCCAAATAAAATTGGTTGCCAAAACACATGACTTAAAAGGTTTCTGGGCATACACTCAATTGTTTTTTTTTTTTTTTTTTTTTTAACGTCGTATGTTATAAAAAAATATCAGTAACTCCCTAAAATCTCCAGTCTGGAAAAGTCCACTGGCTTCTTGTCCTCTGTTAAAAAGAAACCCTAACAGATTCACCTTCCTGTGAAGGGGCAAGGAATGTCTTAAAATTGGCGGCAGGAAAATATTCTGAATGGTGGCTCTGCCAGCAACTTTTTATAGCCGTGCTCTAGCCCGGGGACTGGAGAGCTGGCTCGGCTGTTAGCAGCACTTGCTGTTCTTGCCGAAGACCCAGGTTCGGTCATCAGAACCCACATAGTGCCTCATAATGACCTGCAACTCTAGTTCTGGGGACCCAACACCTTTTCTGGCCTCTGTCGGCACCACACGCATGCGTGGTGTACATCTCTATGTGCAGGCAAACACTCATATGCATATAAGAAAAGCAAAAGTAAGTACATCTTTTTAGAGGTAGTATATACTCACAAAACATTCCAATCATGAGTGAGCCAAGACCCACATTTTTAACTCATTTGGAAAATATTTACTGACTCTCCTATGTACTTTGCAGTGTGCTAGGCTTTGGGTATTAAAAAAAAATGAATGAAACAGTATAGAAAAATCACAGATGGGTTAATACCAATTGGCAATGATAAGACACACACATGCACACTAACCCCCACAGGATGAGAGGCGACGCACGTTGCAGGAACACGTGCTCCTTTACACGTGCTGTCTGTTAGACTAACATCCAAACCTTGGACACTGCCAAGTCTACGTAGTCTGGATTTTATCATGGAGAGCAAAGGAAATACAGGGAGCTCAAAGTAAGCACAGATCCATACCCGTGCTTTTTACAAACAAAAGGCTAGAGCTGGAATATATGTATGCCCTCAATAATTCTTATCTGGTAATTCCCAAACGCAGTCCAAACCTCACAAGGAGTCTCCAGCTCACTGAGATTCCAGAGAAGAGGCTACTTACACTCCAGGTTAAATTCTCCTGTTTCCTTATGTGGCATAAAAATGACACAGAGAGTTTAAACTTGAAGATAAATTAAGACTAACAAGCCAGCTTATGAAACTACAGCTCTAAATATCTCTGCATCCAGTGTCCTGTCACTAGCTTTACCTCTTTGTAATTTCACTGACCAGTTAAACACTCCCTTAACTTTATCACTTGTACAATGTTACCAACTTCAGTTCTGGACAAGCAAGAATTATGTGTGAAAATTATCTAGCATTGTTCTTACTTTTTAACTTTTTAATTTCTATTAGTCTTTCCTTCCCTCCCTCAGCCACCCCGTGTGTGTGTGTGTGTGTGTGTGTGTGTGTGTGTGTGTGTGTGTGTGAGATGCACATGAATATACAGGTGACCGTGTGGAGGATGGAGCTGGATGTCAGAGTCTTCCCTCCTGCTCTCTGCCATTTTGCCTTGAGACAGTGTCTCTCACAGAACTGGTCTAGGCTTGCTGGCCTGTGAGCTTTGGGGACCTGCTTGGGTTATAGTCACACTCAGCCATATGTAGGTCTTTTGTTTTGTTTTATGTTGGTGCTAGGGATATAAACCTTTGCCCTCATTTGCCAAGAAAGCACTTTCCCCATTGAGTAAATTCCCTTTTTAAAGAGAAAGATTATTATAAGTAGGAAGAGCACGTGTCCGTAATAAAAATAAACTCTTCTCAGGGAAGTGCAGGTGATAACACAGCACTGATTACCCCACTCCACTTTATTCAGAGTGAGAACAGAGAAGATTTTGTTTTGTTGTCAAATAACTGTAAAAACTTTTGTGTTTGCCAGATGAGGAATTTATACTTCTCCATGTAAAAAGCTGTAGAGTTTAAATAATGTCCAGTTTCTTCTGGCGGTTTATTTTGTCAGAGCCACATTGAAAAAAATCCAGTTTCACACTGGTGTCTGTGTCTAAACTGAAGTGATGTTAAAACAAACAAACAAAATTTTAGGAATACATATTTTCCTTTATCTAATTCATTATAACCTTTGTTTTATTTTTTAAAGTATTTCATATATTTTATTATTTTTATTTTATGTATATGGGTATTTGCCTGGATGTACGTCTGAACAGTATCTGCACAGGTCAGAAGAGAGCACTGGATCCCGGGAACAAGCCACCTTGTGGGTGTTGGCAAAAAAACAAAAAACAAAAACAAACAAACAAACAAACAAAAAACCAGGGTCTTCTGGAAGAGCAGCCAGTGCTCATAACACCAGTGAGCCATCTCTTCAACCCCATGAAGTGAAACTCTTGAAAGCCCTTTCTTCTGATCGTCACTGTGCAGGAAGAACTAAGATCAATACAGGAGCAGAAGCTCTGCCCCTTCCCACTCCGCCCCTTCTCACTCCGCCCCTTCCTACTCCGCCCCTTCTCACTCCGCCCCTTCCCACTCTGCCTCTGTCTCTGCCAGTAGATACAAGAAGAGGGGCCATGACAACTCAGGCCCGCTGATGGTGAAGCCTGCTGGGCAGGCTACACAATACCTTTTCCTCAGGAGCCCCTCCAGTCTAGCACAGAGCAGTCACGAATGCAAATTCACAGAAAAGTGAAAAGTTTTGCATACTTCTGCCGCATTAAGTTCTAGCACCAGGAAAATGCTGCCTTTGAAATGTTTCTTACATGAATTGTCTCCATAAAATAAATGGAAATTATGTACAGGTTAGGCGAAAATAGGTGAATGGATTAAAAAAAAAACATGAATGGGAAATTTAAAATGACTTCAATTTTTAGCAACAAAGGTCATGATGAGGCTTTCTAGTAAAAGAAAACAAAGTCTTCTTCGGGTCCGCCAAGGCAGGTGCAGCTGTGCTCCTGGATGTGGCAATGGGTTGGTCTCTCCTTAGATCCTAGGCTGCAGTCATTTCTAAACTAATGCCTTCATATATTGTGGTATGGGTTTCTCAGCAGAAACCCAAATTACTGAAAATTACTCTACAGAAATCTATGGCAGAGTCGCTCTCCACAAAAGAGTCTTGACTGGCCACCTGATAAGCCACATGGGAGGAGATGCCATATTTTTCTCATTTGGTCATCCCATCTGCAAAAGCTACCATGTGCAAAGGCCTATGTGCGCTCTAGAGAGAAATGGCAAGGGTAATAAGACATAAAAAAAACAGGATAAAAAGTGCAAGCAGTAAGCCACTTAAATTTAAGACCTATTTATTGATGGCCTACCAAAAGGTATAAAAGACTCAAGAAAAGCAAGCTATTTCACTTGCTTACCATGACTGCAAAGACATAGAATCCCTCTTATGCTCAAAGTTATCTGAGTGCAAACATACATCAACAAAGTACTGTCCATGTGCCTTGTGCTGAAGTACTTTACATATGTTCATGTGGTAGAAACCAGTTTCTTTTTAGTTAAAGAGGAGGTAAGAAGGCTGCAGGGTGTGCACAGAAGCAGGCTGTGGCTGACTAGCTTTCTAGCTATAGGCAGGACTGTGGAGAGCTGAGGTTGGTGGAGCAAAAGCTCCCTTGTTGCGGAAGGCCAAGGAACTGAGATGCCCCAAAAGGCCTTTGGGGGAAACTTGATAAGAGGTGTTTGGTTCACAAACTAGCTCAGGAGGAAAGATGAGCTGAGGAGTGAAGATAACTAAATAAGCATCTCGGGGCAACTTTGGCCTCCTGTGCATGTAATTGCAAGAATGGCGACCTCAGCAGAGAAGGCTTGACGGACAGTTCATAAATGTTTGCAAATCAGAACTGACAGGGCTTAGTGAATGACTGCGGGATGAGGCAGAGGGAAGTCTTCCACCTGGCCAACATGGCACATGACTGCATTGTTCCTTACCCATTAGGCACTTCCTTCTGTTACACACAGTAATAGCCATGAAAGCGGTTTGTAACTGAACTCAATAGAAACACAAGTTCTGGGAACCACAGTAGGGGAAGACGTACATATCTTAAAGAGGCTCTTACCAGCCAGAAGATAGACAAGCAGCTGCCTAATTACCATAATAAAGAGTCACCACTGATGACTATGACCAAATAAATAGAATGGCTTTCTTATGTGCCAAGAAAGACACCTCATTTCTCACAGAACACCCATTTGCCCATGAGGAAGTTGAGACACCGCTTGCCTAACTCTCACGGGTGATAATAAAGTATCTGAGAAAGAAGACAATGCTGACCAGAGAGAGTTCTAATCTGTACAAGACAGGCTGAAGGTAAATCATTAGCCCAGCAGCACAAGACGATTCCTCATAGAGTGAAGAAGCAGAGAAACTCGAAGTAAATTAATAAAACTCAGAGTCTAGTGATGAGAGTCAGTATTTGTATGTGTGTGTGTTCTACAAAGCTGTTTCATGCTTAAGATATGACCTACACACTCAGTTCTAAGACCCCCAAGAAGCATTTCTGCACGTGGCCCATCTTTAGTTTGCAAAAGTGTGATGTTCCTATGCCGTCACTAGAGGGCGCTCGTGTAACAGTTCTGAATATTTCCCTTGGTTACTGAGAGGGCAAACTGTTTTCTCTAATGATGTGGGAAATAAATAAATAAATCATTTTCCATAGCCAAATATTTTTTCTATTGCAATTGTATTCTAATCTTAACTTGTAAAATCGCATATAACAATTTCAAAATAGTTCTGTAATCTGGAAAGTTTTCATTTCATTTTATTTTGTTTTTTTTCCCCTTGATGCTTGTTCTAAATCTGCACATTTCTCTAACAGCTATCATATGACTTACAGCATTAGGTTAGTCACTCAAATGCTACTAAGAAACCAGTGCAGGTGGGTCTACCATGCCCAGTTTCTGAATGTCCTGCTGTCCCAACTTCAAAAGTGCACTGGAAAGTCATTCTGACGTTGTGCTGTGGTGGCATCCCTCTCTTTAATTGTTGGCTTATATAATTTTAGTGGTTCTCTAGATCACTTGCCCAACATATTCTATGTGGTGATGTATCTGAATCTTCCAGTATGATTTGACTCAGTGTGTGATGGGGGGTTTGTCTCTCTAAATGATTTGACTTCTATTAGATATTTAACTCCAGAAATCCAGGAGCCACAGACGATCTGCTTGACTCCAAATCAGTTTTCCTATCCTCCAACTCACGCTTGCAGTTATGAACCATGTCTGCTTTATCTCCAAAATCTGAACAGACAGCAAGATCTTTCACCAAGCTGGACATCCGCCACATGAGAACACAGGCAGTTGGGGTGCGAGTTACCACATGCCGTTTGAGGCAACCATTTCTGACTTTTATCTTCTTCTCTCCCCCTTTCTGGAAGCCCTGAGCTTCTTTGGCTTCCTAAACTACATATACTGCTGAGAACAAAGCCATCTGCAACCACACCGCCATGCCCACCCCTGCTGCCTTGGTGAAGCCTAAGCCTGCAGTGTTAGTCCCTGACTACACAACCCTCCTGGTCCCGTGGTACCACCTGGGTGTCCCAAGCTCCTTAAACTCAGCATGTATTCGGAAAGCACCATGGGTACCATGAAAATTCTCAACTCCTCTGCACACTTCCTGTCTCTATTCGTGACTATTTTCTAAGACGCTCTTTTTTTTTTTTTTTTTTTTTTTTTTTTTTTTTTTTTTTTTAATGAAAATACAATTTCCCTATACAAGTAAATGCTGAATTCTGACAAGATCCCTGGCACCTCTTCAACACACTTCCTGTTCCTTTCTTGCCTGCATCTACTCTTTCACAATGCCAGTAGCCCTCTCAACGTTTCTCCTGGGGCTCTCCTTGGCCTTCCATGCCTCAGCATCCACAGCATTTTGCTTTTAAAAACACCTTTTTGGCTTGTCTATCTCACCATCCTCACTGCGTGACCTGTTCCTGTTGTGACAATCATCATCATCGACACCACAGGCTCTGCCCCTCATATCCCGTGTGCAGGGGACCTTCTAACCTTAATCTCTACAGATGCCTAGAGTTAATGTGTTCTAACAGCCACCCGCAGCTTATTCACGATTTTCCCATCTCAGACGCCCTGCTATTATCTTTTCTGTCATTGGTATCATCCATCATCTCTGCCTTCTTACAGACTATGTCCCTAAAAGTCCATCTCAAACAGTACTGACTCAGTCAAGCCCCTGTGCTGCCACTAATCTATACCTAATCTCTCTTTGGGGCCCTACTGAGAATCTATTATTTGTATTTTTCTTTTTTGTGCTTATGTGCATTTTAACGTAAAAATTTTTTTCTCCTTTATTATGTTTTGATTTGTGAATTCATGGCTTCTGCATATTTGATTTGTCAAGGTGTAATAAGTAACATCATAAAATAAGAAGTATAGTGTTTTTTTTTTTAAGAAGTATAGTGTTTAAAGCACAGACTTGGAGGAGCAAAGAGACTCAGATCTTCCTCTTGCCAGCTCTGTGCTCTTAGCAGCTACTGGCTTGATATCACTTGCAATGTGCTTGCCTCATAGCTGCTGTGCCACTGGTAAATGAGCTAATGCATACAAAAGCCAATCACACCAAGCGTGTTCACCACTTGCCCAGTTTTATTTTTCTTATTACTGTCCAAATCGGGCCAACTTCAGAGAAGGCCTAACCAAAGACAAGGGTGGAAATTGCCACAACTGCAAGGCACCTTGCTACAGCCCACATCAGAGAAGGGTGGATATGCGCCCATGTGCTCTGCAGCTCCGGTACATGACTTCACATGGTGCTTGGTACCTGGCTGGTGGTTAGTTACCACAGGATGCTCTCACATGCTCATGAATGAAGTGCCGCCTATGGGGTAGTGACAGAGGAGGTAGGCCAGACAGGGAGGGGTGCTCGCTGCCATCAGTTTCCAAGTTGCTGATTCACGGGGTGCCAGGGAATTAACCTAATGTTGTTATGGTCTCCACTGTGGTTTCTCAAACCTGCAGCTGAAAGCCTGCTGAAGGCAGTCGTTAGCAGATTAAGGAAGTAGATGCCAGTGCACGGAAAGCACATTGCTTCAAACACAGTTTTCAGTGATCCCAGGCACAGACTGAAAAGACAGGGGTCAGAGCATGGTTAGGTCTTTGGGACCAAATGAGTGTCACTGTAACTGCTTTAGTAGGCTCAGTCTACACATTCCCATTAAAATTTTTTCCTTGGATGGTTTAAGAAGAAGGGGGGGAAAAAGAGTGTATTAAAAACAAAAAGTAATGGGATTCCCAGACAGAAATCTGAGTTTAAATAGTATTAAAGCTGTGGTTCAAATCAACAAAAGCCAGGAAATTCAATGTTACCCTTTACGCAGCCTGTTAAAGCATTTTTTCCAGTGTACACTGTGCCTATGGGCAGCCCTCCCTTTGAGTTGCCTGGCTCGAGCAACCCAAATCCTCAAGTCACTTTGAATTACAGGACTCTGGGCTTGCCATTTAATGGAACCATAGCCCTGAGGGCTCGTGCTCGCTTGCCAAAGCTCTTAGATGGAGTCACTGTAGGGCTGGAGTTATGAGCTGGGTGCTGTTTGTTTTCCTAGGCTCCTGCCTTCCTTCCAGGCAGAAGGGTGACTGGAACAAGTGAGCTGCTGACGCTGATACTTAGCATAATTTGTATGTCACAGCTGAAATTCATTTGGTCTGCTTCTTTTTCTTTTCACCAGACACGGCGATGACCTGATCGTCACTCCCTTTGCCCAGGTATGTATGAATCACGCTCATTCACTCTCCATCACTGGTGTGATTTTTAAATGCCCCTAACCTTTGCCCCCAACCTTCTCCTTGGCAGGTTCTCGCCAGCTTGCGAAGTGTAAGAAACAACTTCACCCTGCTGACAAACCTTCATGGAGCACCGAACAAGTAAGCCCTGATGTTTTGCGGACTTTCAATTCCTTCCTACAAAAGCACAAACACCCTGCAGAACACTGGACACAAACATTACCTAGAAACCTGCTCTACAAGCTGAGTTTCAACACACAATGCACCTGAAAATTTAAAAAAAGTCTTAGTGCCATGAAGTTCACCCGTGTTTCAAAGATGATCACAGCCTTGGAGGGTCATAGGATCCATGGTCTTGGAGGGTCATAGAATCCATAGTCTTGGAGGGTCATAGAATCCATGGTCTTAGAGGGACATAGAAACCATGGTCTTGGAAGGTCATAGAATCCATGGTCTCAGAGGGTCATAGAAACCATGGTCTTGGAGGGTCATAGAACCCATGGTCTTGGAGGGTCATAGATAGAATCCATGGTCCTGGAAAGGGTTGGGAGAGGCCACAGGCTCATCCCTGTTTTCTAGCAGGAAACCTTGAGTGTTCCAGCATCTGGCAATAGCTTGTGAATGCACCACGGGTCAGAGAAACACTGGGTCTCCAGCTTGACTCTCTTGGTTTTTCCAGTCAGTCATCACTGCAGCACTATCTACACCCAAGATATTTTGAAGCTATTCACCCAGCATTTGTTTGGCTTCCTCCAGATTCTGATAAACAGGTGAAGCTGAGTGAGGGTAGAGCCTAAGCTCTCCTCCCACTGTCCTGTGGTTTGCATCTAAGCCTCTTTGAAAGAGGAAGTTGTGTACCCTCGTGGAACCTCTCCCATCCTGGTTTCACAGCCGTTCTGCAGGCTCACACGAGAATGCAACTTCCTGCATGCTCTTTGTGTGGTCATATCCCTCTCCCAGCAAGGCATTGCAGCGGACCACTCTCTAAGATAAAACGTAGGTGCTCATGCATTGTATCTAAGATGTCTCACAACCCAGATTAGGTTAATGTGATGGAAAACTGGTTGTATTGGATTTAGAACAAAGTAGTTGTTGAGCATTCTTAATCTCAACCTCCAAAATTCAGACTCTTTGAACTCTGATAGGATGCCGAGAATGAAAAGATCCACATCTGGCCTCAGGTGATAAGTCACATATAGTTACATTAAAAATATCCTGTAAAATTACCACTAGGTTGTCTGTGGAAGTGCATGTGAACAAGTGAACTTTCTATTCAGTCTTGATTCCCATCCCTATGATTTCTCACCATGTATATGAAGCTATTCCAGAATCTGAAACATAAACAAGAAGCAAATCTGAAACCTTCAGCATTCAGGAACACCCAACCAAGACTTGGTCTTGGAGCTTTGCTTCCTGTTTATTCATTTATTGATCCACGCCACCAGTATTTACTCCATTCATGCTACTTATGCATGCCTGCACATAATTGCACAAATATTACTGCTCATCCACTTTATATCAAGCTCTGATGACCTCACAGTGGTCCACGCAGACAAGGTCTCTGCCCTTTCATGGCTTATGTTCCAACAAGAAGAGCTGGTGATTAAACCAGTGAGCAGTCAGAGCTAGTCCCAGCCACGTACATGTTCAGCCACCGAGGTCCAGCAATTTTCTATTTATCCCTCTCTACCCTGATCATGGATTCTCCCTGACTGTCTCTTCCTACTTGTGAGTGTCTTCTTGGCCATATTCTGACATGTTTTAAGATGATGAGTGTCAGTCATCTTTCTCAATGGGCTTTTGCTGGCCCTGGCAAGCCTACTTTAGTGGTCTCCATTTGGCCTAAGGGCATGCCAATGACCTGTCACATTGTCTTTATGGATCTTTGGCCATCACTAGACTGTGGTAGAATGCTGGGCACATGTTTTATGCTCCATAAATATCGTGTGTGTGTGTGTGTGTGTGTGTGTGTGTGTGTGTGTGTGTGTGTGTTTCTGAATGAAGAACTTTTGAAAGATAGATCACTAGTTATTTAGAAATTTTCTGGAAAATTCAGAAATGGCCTCGCCAGGTATATTGTTCTCCACATAATTGGTTTCTGGGACAATATGTATTGGTCACATCATACAGTTCTGACACTTGGAAATCATATACATGGGAAAGTTAATTATCTTCTCTGGGTCTTGGTTTCCTAAACTATAAGGTAAGATTATTATTACGATTTAGTGAATTAATATTTGTAAAGCATTCAAAGTGGCATATAGTATAGTGGTTGTGAACTATTATAACTGATAATTTATCTTGTTGAGCCTAAAGGGTTTTCATATTAATTATCTCCAGAAGCAATAGTTATAACAAATAGTCTCACTTCCACTTTATGGAAAAGTATCAAGGCAGAGTGAGATTAAATGGCCTCAATGTGACCAACTACACAGCCCCTAGTGAGCAGCTGTTGTACTTGAACCAAGCATCCCAACCCCAGTGCAGGGCTCCTCTGATTAACAACACCTGTTAGCTCCTCCCAACCCCAGTGCAGGGTCCCTCTGATTAACAATACCTGTTAACTCCTCCTGCTTGCAGAAAAGGTGGTTTGTATGGTTTGAACAGTTATGTAGGAGCGACTTATGAAACAGAGGACAGTAGGGGAGGCTAAAAGCAGACATTAACTAAGTCAGTCTCGTTAGGAATGAAGCCCCAGGTCAGAATGGTACAGGTGGGACAGGGAGGAAGGAGTGAGTAAAGGCACATTTCAAAAGCGTCTTTAGTGTAACTAACTACCTGTGCCTTGGGCCAAACTGATAACTTACCCAGATCCAAGGAGAAGTGACGTGTGAACAGTGCTCCCAATGCTATTTGTTAGCATGGGTGGAAGTATTCCTCCTCTGAGTCCTATTAGAGACATCTTAACTCTGCTGGTTAACACATTGAAGTTGCTTCCTTAAGACGTGCATCTTCAGATGGTCGTGTATGTTCTGGGTCACACAGGGCTCCGGGGATCAATTATCTTGAGACCCTAACTGGCATACTCAGAATGGACCGAGAGCCATTATCACTCTCGACCTAAGGACCATCTCTCAAACCATGATCCCTCGTGTCACCCTTGTCCAAGACAAGCCATCTTTATAAAAGCAAGCACGTCTCCAGCAGCTAGCCATCTGCGTTACTGATCTTCTGTAAATCCATATCTGTGTTTTATAGAGTTAGTCTTATTATTCATTTCAAGACTTTCTGATTATCTTACTTTGAGATGGGGTCTCCTTCTCTAGCCCCAGCTGACCCAGAACTTACGAACTCACTATATGGCTCAGGCTGGCCTTGACCTCCTTTCTTAGCTTCGGAGGCACAAGAATCCAGGTGTTAGCAACTAGCCCCAGCTTGATTTCAATTATCTCTTTATAATCAGCATCAAAGGACAAAAATTTAAGGAAAAGCAGACCCTCAAGAACTTCCACAAGAGGAGCCGGGAACATCTTTGTGTGGCCCTGGATAAGACCTGAGTGTTGGGTTTAAGGCACAAATGGGCCCGCATGGCAGGGGTAGGTTGGTGAGCTGAGGGTCCACTGATAACACTCCACTCTACCGCTAGGTAGTCAGTGCTCTCCAGCGAGTAAGAGAAGGAAGTGAGGATAAGATTGTCTACCAGGGGTGCACATGGCACACAAGGAGCATCCCACCCACATGCACTAGCTTATGTTAACAATTGGAGCTGTAAGATCCATGGAATTTAGAAGTTGCTTTCTGGGATATTTAACGTGGGTTCCAGGGTGCCACTCCCTGTCTTGAATGTAGCATTTAAGCAGTAATTATGTCCTTGGAGTGCTTTTCATGAGACATCTGGCTAGTGTGGTTTATTATGTGAAAAGGAACTCCCACATAGAACTACACTTCTCCTACGTTACGGTTTCTTTTATCTTTTGGCTCTTTGCTCTGTATAAAGCAGCCCATTGTCTGCCTGAGATTTGCCACCCAAAGGGTGAAAATCTTATAGTTTCTGCTGAGGAGGTTTCCTTGCACCTTAATGAAATGAGGGTTCGGGCCTGTATTTCTTGGCTGCAAATGAAAACCTACACTTCCGTTGTCCCAGGAGTTAATTTTGAAAACTGTAGCTTTCACTTGGGCTTGTTAACTCAGAGACATTTCCCTGAAGCGCCTGATGGCTTCCAAAAGGAAAGTTGTGAATGCTCGCTCCTTGGTACCCGAGGTGTCTTCTCCCATTGTCCTTCAGCAAGCACTGATGTGTGTGGCAACCAGGGAACCATGCCATCTTTGCATTCACAGTTCTTCAAAGGCATAATTTGATCAGAGTGTACATGTTTTTTTTGGGGGGGGGAACCTTCTTCTTTCGTGTGTACCTGGAATGTCTCTCAGACCTTTATGTATTTTGGCTCAGGATTTAAATTAGCTGAGAATCATAAAATCTTGACCACTCAGATATGGAAAATACCTAGCCAAATTTCCTCATAGTAAGTGAGGAAATATATGTGAGCCCCTCACACAGGACCTCACACACTGTAAATCGTCAGGAAATAGTGTTTGCTGCCTGTTCGCCTCAAGTGAGAAAGAAGCTGACGCTCAATGAGCCGCCAGGGGCTACAAATTTGGAAGGTGCCAGAGTCTGGATTGGGATTAAGATCCCTGGTTTCTGTTGCAGCTGAGTTCTCTCTCCACAACACAATTCAGGCTGAAAAGGGTTAACTACTGTGGCCACAAACCTCCCAGTTCCCACCAACATCTTTAGTAGCCAGGTAAAGAACTTCCTACTATTCTTTTATAAGTTAGAGACTGCTGGAAACCAGGCAGGCTACATTGTTTGTTTTCCCTTGAGCCCATGAGTTTTCTGGCTGGCACTCTCATGTCTTACCAACAAGAATGTGGTTTTCAGAAGCCATCCATTCAGTAAAGTATACTGAACCTCCTTTTTGGACCGTGTATCAGGAAGAAGTGATAAAGCAAAAACAAAACAAAACAAAACAAAACAAAACAAAACAAAACAAACCATGGCCCTTGCCTTAACTCCTACACAGGTGTACTCATCTGAATGAACAACTTTAAGTAAGAGCCATATTTTCACAAAATAACTTCCAAGATGAGAGAATTCACATAATGGGTAATTTCCAAGAAATTGTGGAAAGAATTGGATGATGTGAGTAACTACGCTACTAAGAAAGTAGGTGTTTCTAGAATTTAAAAAGTTGTGCCCCCTATTTGACCACTTCCCCTTGGTGGGGAGGCCTGGTGACCCTCAGAGGGAAAGGAAGCGGGTTATCCAGATGAGCCCTGATAGGCTGTGGTCATATGGTGGGGAGGAGATCCTCTTCTGTCACAGGTCTAAGGGAGACAAATGGGATATAATCTGAATAAATTATTTTAAAGATAAAAATAAATGAAAAAAGCCCTAGTTCATGACCATCTTTCACAAAAACCTCCTGGAGAATTCAGGAAAATACGTAGGACAAAAGTTGAAATGTGCTTTCAACCATTGGATATGCAGGGAGAGGCGCATCACTCAGATGCCAAGCCAGACTGCAGAGGTACAGCTAGGAATGAGACTCAGTCTTTCCTTACACTCCTCACACTTGTGCTGAAGAGACCCACAGGAAGATGGGAGTTGCACTACAGTACAATAGAAGAGTAAGTATAGGAAACTACACAGCACAGGTGAGGGCCCGTCATTCCAGTGTAAGTGCGGGACTGTCTGCATACAGTCCCAAGTCATACAAAAGAGTTGGCCCCCGAGGCAGGTGTCTACAAAGTCCCAGCACTAAGAGAGAGCATGCACAGTGGGCAGCCCAAGAACCAAGATGACACATAAATAGATGCAAGCTATGACATCCATATAGTGTGTTGGCATCATCGTAGTCTTTTCCTATCAATGACTGGTTCAATCAATAGTCCAGTTTGGGTACTGCTACTACTTGCCAGGAAGTTGGTGGGTCCTTCAGAGTTAAAAAAAAAAAAAAAGCCAAAGTGGAGTCTGCTATGAGCAGGCCACCTCGTGGAAAGAATGACATACATGGATTGTAGCATGAGGAAATGGACCTTGGTATAGATAGAGCACCATGGGACCGGGAATGGCTAGACGAGGGACCTTTTTCCATGAGGAATATAGTGTCATTTTGAAGAGTTGTAATCTGCAACAGCAGGTGACGTTTCATGCGGGGAGAGTTTCCCCAACAGAAGAACGGCCTGAGCATCAGCAAGAAAGGAGCAGAGTGAGTTCAGAGCGAAGGAAGAGACCAACCTTGGCCTGAGCAAAGTGAACATGAACTTTTCATGCATCCATTCACCTAGCATGCCGCTGAGTGTTCCTGGGTCGTTGGCGTGTGAAGGCTTTCTTGCTTAGCATCCTAGGACCCCAGGAGTGAACAAGTCTTCCCTTGCCTACGTCGAGTTTACCTTTAATCTAGGGAGTTATGTATCAAACCCTAATTAGACAGTTCATATCTTAATTACAATTTTGGAGTTCAATAAGGGAGAAGTATAAAATGCATGAGAGCACACAGCCCGTCTGTGGTCTGAGATGAACTGTCAGACGGAGAGGAAGTCCAGGGATAAACTAGGGAGGTGTGGGGAGGACAGAGTGCAGAAGGCTTTGCCTACAAGCTGAGGGGTTTGGAACTGGATCCTTCAATTGCCCTGAAAACAAAAACAACAGCCCTCAGGATTAGTGTAGGACTGTTCAGCGCATGGTACAGTGAAAGGAGCTAGCACTTTGGATTCAGAAAGACTTGACTCTGAGTCTTGCTGTGCCAGTTGGAAACCACCGTGTGTGCTGTAGTGTGTTTACTGTGTCTCCCTAGACTCCTGATCCCTAAAGGAAAATGATAAAACTCCCAGGGGAAGAAGCTGAGAGGCGTTCAGCATGATGCGTAGCAGAGAGCAACAATCACGGCACAACGGTTTCCCCCGCACTGTCACGCATGACCATTAGATGCTAAAGAGAGCCCTGCCCAGGATCACCCTGTCCGCCCATGGGTGGTGGCTATGGACCCTGATTATGGGCTTGTAGCTGTAAGATGAGAACTGTAAGAAGTTCTCTTATCCCCCGGGGACATGATGGCTGGGGAAAAAGTCACTACTGTGCCTGATCAGTAGGCAGAGGCTGCCTCAGCAAGGGCCTTGCATGCCTTTCTCCATCCCTTAGAATCTGGCTTCTCCCTCAGACTGGCCTGTGCGTAGGAATTCAAAGAGGACTTTAAAATGCACATTATCCCTAGGCCTGTGCCAGACGTGAAAATGGGCTCTTCCGAGGCGGGGAAGGTGTTTATTAAATACCTCCCCCATGAGTCTGATGTTCATTTGTGTTACCATAACTCAAAGCCTGGGCCTGGCTGAGGAGCATGCTACCCATGCACAATACACCAGTTAAAGTGACAAATGATAACAAAAAACAGGACAGAGAGAGAGAGAGAGAGAGAGAGAGAGAGAGAGAAGAGAGAGAGAGAGAGATTTTCAATGTAGTGGCACTGGGAGGAGGAATAAAGCAGTTGTCATGCTCCTGACTGGAACACTAGCTTTAAATAGAAGGCAAGAGGGGCCATAACAAGAGAGTTCCGGCCGAGCTGTGTTCCTCCCAGTACTGATCCATCATCATCATCTCAGCTCCAGGCCTGTCTCACAGAGTGCCCTGACAAGTTCTTAGCACCATGTGGATCTCTTCAGAGAGACAAGCTCACTCTCTGGTTGGCTCAGCCCTTGCTCTCTTTTAGCATGAGACCCACCCGGGAAAAGTCCAATTTCTTGGAGTCCATTCTCAGTCGTCTAATAGCCACAGGGAGGGGCATGGGTATCTCTCTTTAGGATACTGTCACTAATGCCGGGACAGTTAGACCCACAACTACTGGCCTAACTCTCTTTCTTGATCCTCCATGGAAAGCCAGTTCCTCTAGCCAAGAAACCCGGATGACTGTGGCTAGGTATTACGTGAGGCATTTGACAAATGATTTGTCCAACATCTCAATTTCCTGAGGTGCAACTAAGCCGGGTCCCAAACTGACAAGTCTCGAAGGGTACTTGTGGCTATGACTTTCTGTCCTCCAAGACCTGAGGCTCATGCTAACATTTGGAGCAAGGCCTACGCAAGTGTCTCCTTTTCTGAGAGGCTCCTCCAGAAAACCTGAAATGGGGGGGGGGCGCCTGGCAAGAGACCTGAGGTAACCAACTTCCTTCCTGGCAAGCTTTTGCATCCTGATGCTGCACAGAGGGAAATTCCAGGCCGTGTGGATGTGAGAGAATTGCAATCATCTACCCATGTTCCAAGAGCCTACCTTCCGGAGATAGCCTTATGTCTCTGGATTGCTCATTATGCCCTGGAAATCTCAGGGGTGGGGGTCAGGGATCATGGAAGAATGGGGAGGCTTTTCAATGCAAGCTCAGCCTCTGTTTCTGTTTCTCCACAGGAGGTCACCAGCGGCTAGTCAGGCTCCTGTCTCCAGAGTCAGCCTGCAAGGTAGGCCTCCTTAGGAGATCCATCTCTGTCTTCCAATAATAAATGGGTTTCTTATTCGGTACTGCTGTTAGAATCACAGCATTTATATGCACACAGTAACCCTCAGAAGCCTGGCTCTTGGTGACATTTTTTCAAAGACATATTGGACCTTCACCCCAAGTGAAGCCAAACTAAAAATACTTGGAAACAAAGCGTCCACTGTGTGCCTAGGCCGTCACAATGAAATGTTTGGTCCTGCTGTTTCCAGAAGAGGAGGCTGACCTATGTCAAGGGGCAATTTGACCTCAGCTTGTTGACCTTAGTGAACGCCAGGAGTGCTAACCTCAAACATTCCTCCACAGGGGTACCCACATTAGCCTGAGGTCTCCAAGGCACGTTGATGGTTTTCCTCTTAGCACCAGCTAGAGTTACAAGTCACTCTGCATCATAGCCAGGTGGAAAACCAAAGCTTCTCCCCAGGTCCCAAAACATTTCTTTTGGAGGTCACTCAGCTTCATTCCTCTCATCTTTCAATTCTGTGCATCTGGTCTTCCTGTGTTGAACCGCCACTTTGAAGGAATATCACAGACATATGTTCAACACGTATTTGTCACATGAGTTCTGCTCCTTTGAGCCTGTCCCTCTCTTGTAGCAGGGAGACCTCAATCAACCGCCATAGGGAACTAAGATAGATGCAGCATGGTCCCCTGATATCTGACAGTACGCCTCCCCTGATAATTAGAGTCTTTTTCCTCTTTGGATGTTGTGTTCTGCTAACGTGATGACCATAAATACCTCAGAAGTGTTTGTAAGTTACTAACTTTTGAATGAAGGGAACAAAGGCAGTGGGTTCCATTTTCTTGTTGGCTTCTGAAGTGCTTGCAGTATATGCTTTTAAAACTTTTAGAAGAATAAGGATGAGGATAACAACAACAACAACAAAAAGCCATGAAGAAAGGTGAGTGTTCACCAGAACCCTGTGATATAAACTAGAAAGAGGTAAACAGTATTCTGCCCACAGACTTCAAAACCTCAGTGTGCTGATGGGCCACTTCCGTTAGGTATAAAAAGAAACAGAGTAGTGTCTTCATGTGTAGCTGTGCTGGATCCTGGGAGATCAAAGGAGCTGTTTTGAACCGCCTGTTGTTTTATCTTATTGGCCTGCACACGAGGCAGCTTTGTTTGCCAGTTCTACCAACGTGTTTCTGATACCAATTTGACTATTTAAAGTACATTTCCTTTTTCTTGTTATAAATGTGGACATATACCAGGAAGATATTTGGTGCTTATGGGTCTATAAATTAACTCATTAGCCAAAACAGTGTCTGAAAAATGTTTTATGGTTATTGGCACACTGACTACAGCTTGGCATCTGGAGCTTTTGTAACAATGGAACAAAGAAATGACAATGCCACTCAAGGCTATTTGTTTGTTTGTTTGTTTGTTTTTTCTGTTTTTGTGGCACACTGCAACAATCCTGGTTTTCTCTGGGAAGAGACTGTGGTGGTACCAATTATTACCTAATTACTGGTTTCAAACTCTTCTCAATGGTAAGCCACAGCCAGGAGAGGGAGACACACATCCCGTGTTTTGTTCTTATTATCAGCTGAAATAAGCCTGGCAGATTTTTCCTGTTATTTTAATATTTATCAGCATATAACAGAGAGGTATGTTTTAATAGAAGCTTTAAAGGGGAATGAAAAATACATGGTTTCTAGTGAACAGCACGGAGTGCTGGAACACTGTTTAAAGCTTAAGTTTTCATTGAAAACTTATGAAAGAAAACCAGGTGTTTATTTTGAAGTACTGAATTTGAATGTCAGTTTTGATAGAAATAGGAGCGTTAAGAAGCACAAGATGATGGTTTGTACACCTTCAACAACAATGTACTTTGTCAGCAAAGCCTGCCTGACTTCCATGGTATGGAAGCAAGGAGGAGAAGCCAGAGCTTAGAAGATGGCACCTCCGTTGCTTCTTCCTCTTCCTGGTTCTCCATCTCGCTTCTTTGCCTTCCCCTCTCTTCATCTTCTCACTCCTTCTGTTCCTCTTCTTTACTTTGTGCTCCTTCTCTTCCTCTTCTGTCTCCTCTTCTTCTGCTTCTTCATTCATACACACAAAATGTGATTCACAGTAAAAGTGAACTCTCCAAATCCAGGTGAGATTCCTGCACTTACCGTGGCTGTTGCTGAACAACCGAGCCTCTGAGTGATGAAATCTCTCGGTCCGAGACACCTTTCCTCCCTCTACTGGACCAGACTCTCAGCTCCTGGAGCTCAACAGAAAAGTCTTGTCTTTGAAAAGACAACTTTTTTTTATTTAGCATAAGTGCTCCTGTTTTTGGTGACAACTCGATTCTGGGATGCACTACGAATCCCCAGTGGTGTTTCTCCCGCTGGTACCCAGGTTCCTGAGGGCAGAGGCTACACCTTTCTCATCTCTCTGTATTCCTAACACAGTGAATTATTTCTACACAGTAGAAAGAGAGTAATGTCAAACCGACCAGAACTCCATACGAGTTGGACCCTATTTGAAGGAAAGTACTCATGAAGTTAAAATATAATAAGACAGTATCTCTGTGTCTGGGAAAATATTCACTTCTGTTTTTCTTTTATAATCTTAATTACTTACTGTCTTGAAATAGAACATTTTGGGGCAAAAAAAAAATTGGTAACCTCTTATATATGTCAATTTGTCCATGCAGGTTTTGAATAAGAAAGAGTAAAGCCTAAGAAGGTGACTCTCTGTGGACAAAGTAGGAAAGGAACCATTCAGTAATAAAAGGCCAGGAAGCCAGGCCTGATGCCCATGCACACGAGTCCAGGAGGCCACAGTAAATCCTCTTGTGAGCGTTGAAATTTTTAAGGTTAATGATCAGTTCATCTGCATAAAATCATCATTTCCTTTTAAATTTGTGAATTCTTGGCTTTTTCTAGTTAGGATTGAAACAGAAAGGGGGAAAAGACAGAATAAAAGAAAGAAAAGTCTAGAACAAGGTAAGAACTTGAATTCTTTCACCTGGACACATTCAAAGTGAAAGACCAAATACTCTAGATTTCAGGATCTAAGGAAAAACAAATCAGATAATTGAAAAATAAATTAATAAACGTGTCTACAGATGTGTGGTTATGTGACAACTGCCACAGTTTCCCCACACCCTCTGTCCTAAGCCCTTCCATCTATGCTTTTGAGTATGTCATTAAAGAATATAAATTATTTATATTATTTATTTAAGATATAAATATACTGAGAAGATGAATTACTAAGTGATCACTGCCTTTGCAGAAGGATTTTTTCTTGCCAAAAGGAAAGAAAAGCATTGTTTTTAGCAACTTTCCCCTCTGACTCACATAAATGACTTGATTTACAACAGGAGGCATCACACATAGAATTCTGACACATCCAGAGTGATGTGTGAAATAGGACATTCTATCATAATATTTCACCTCAACTTCGTCAATGGCCACACGAATTGTGAAGATCGCCAATTGCAAACGATCTGCTGTTTTTAAAGTAACCCAGAAGTTGACAGATCATCCAAAATGTCAGCCAACTGTGTTGACAAGATAACTGAAGAGCTGCCTGGAGGTCTCCAGGCCAGACTGCTACAGTCATTGCATCTCTCTCAGCTCGGGTGTCTGCAGCACAAACTGTGGTGGTTTTCCACATGAGTCAATTAAAATATATTTCAAGGAAAGAATGTATTTGGACAAATAGGATGAGGAAGCAGAAGTCTTCCAGTGAAGCGTGAAATGTGCTGACCTAGCTGAGCAGCAGTCTTCATTAAGGCTTCGCCCAGGCTCCAGGGAGCCCATGTCCTCTAACTATGCTTCGAGGCCATTCTGGAAGGGGTGACACTCCCAGCTGGTCACTGGAAGAAAAGGTTTCCTTTCAGGAACTCAGTTTCTCTACATGACTCCTCGTGTGTCTTTACTTGGTTTTGGCTATTTCTGAGGGCTAAGTAGATGGGCCAGAAGCACATTTTGTTCAAGAAGTAGATCGAGGGCTTGGTACCTGGTCTCTAACCCTGAACAACTCAGAAAACTAAGGCTTTGCTAGAACTCCTAGGGTCTAGGATAAGAGGGGGCTGGGGTGTACGGGCAGAGGTTCCTTGGAGAACCATGGCTGCAGCTTCAAAGCAGATCCGTGTCAGGTGACTGGAAAGGAAGGCCAGCCAGCGCAAGCTGCACCTTTGCTTGGTTTCTGCATTAAGCAAGAACTGTCAAGCAGGATTCCAACACATGAGCAAACAGGAATCAGGGCAACCATGTAATGAAAGGCTCTAAATACTCAGGACAAAGGAGATACTGAAGGAAATTAGAAAAAGAAAAAAGAGGGGAAATAAAAATAGCGGCCATATTCTTCAGTGTTCAGAATGAGATGTGTAACCTAAATAGCTGGGACACTCTGCTCAATTACACACCATGAGTGTATAAAGAACCTGTATATAAAACAAAATCATAAAATAGAATTACACCAGACAAGCTGGGCAATTCTCAAGGCAGTTTTCTAAATGGTTTGAAAAAAAAATAAAACTGTCTAAAATATCCAGCTTGTAAAAGCTTACCCCAGAACACAGACACTGACTGAACTGTCTACACTGGTTTGCAATTATTTCATATATGTCTAAATTTAAGAACGGATAACTGCAAGATCATTAGTAAGTCAGGTAAAGTGTGAATAGTGAGACCATCTCCCTTGAGTGAACAAAGCTAAAAATAATATCTTGCTAATTATTAGCGGCCGCTTTCACTTGTTCAGAATTAATTTCTTCATTCAGCAGGAAAATGTTTTCCTCGTATCAAACAAGACATGGGGACAAGCAGCATCTAGTCTCTCAGTAGTTGCAGAACGAGGCGAGTCCGTTCCTCATGGACTCCACATCGTGTTTTCACACTGCTGAGAGACACCATCCTCCCCCTCCCCCTGAAAGCTGGAATCATGCATGTTAGTAAGTATTTCAGTTATGCGATTGACGTCAATGGAGTCATTAAATAGATTGCTGGCCCTCCCAGAGGCAAATCACTGCCAGGGACCTAGATACAGACACTTTTTTTCCCCCAAAGACAACCATCAGGTTTTGCTATGAGAGAAAACGAAAAGTTTACACTGTAGCTGACTTGTCTCCGAACAGTTTCTTTTTGTCCTTTGCATTTTAGTTCCGGCCTTTCTTTCTCTTTGGCTACAGTAGACTCCAAAAGACACCTAGATATCGTTACCTAAATGTCTTGTGCACAAAAGTATCTCCTGTAATTGAGACCAAAAAGGAGGTTACTCCACTTTGAAAAAAAATCAATGTCTACTTTTGCTTTGTTCAGCCCATCTTGATGTTTAATTCAGTAGCATACATTGCTTGACAAATCACTATTGTCTGCTACTGAGGTTGTTTGACGTTTGGACCCTTAAATAAACAGTTTCCCTCAAACACACACACACACACACACATACACACACACACACACACACACACACACACACACACACACAATTTGCCTTTTTTGCTGCCTTTGCACAGCTAAAGCTGCAGCCCTCATCTGTGAATCAATCTTTCTGCAGCTGCCGCTGAGCCTCAGCACCCGGGCTCTGCAGCACAGGGTGGGAGGAGGAGGCTGGGAAGATAAGCTGGCTCTCATGGCTGCCTCATCTGCAGCAGTACCACCATATCAGGCTATCCACGTGCCTGTGTTCTCCCAAACCTCAGCTGCTGCCTGCCTCAAGCCTGGTCACGCAGCAGCTTCCAGGCCTGTCAGAGAAAGCCCTTCAGGACACAGCTGCCTCTTCCTGGGAATGCCTGCAGGCTCTGTTTATCTGAGTTGCAATTGGAATGACTGCCAAGGACTCACCCTACACCTGCACTCTTCTCCCACCGAGGCTCAGAACCATAAAGCCGTCTCCATCATCTCTTCGAATGCCGCCCTCAGCATCTTCCATACAGGATGCAGACTCTCCTCACTTCAATCCTTGTCTCTCCACTCCATGCTGCTAGACACTTGAAACTTTTGGTAACCTTTCTTGATTCACATAGAGACCCAGGTTCCAGGTCTTTCCTGCCCTGTCCCTTTTTCCTGAAGTTCAAGCTTGGGAGAACATTGTCACCATCACGAATTTATCTCTTATCTTTTGGGACAGACACCTTCTTTAGTCATTTCTCTAGTTTTCCCTTCTCTCCTGCAATGAAAGACTGTTTTTCTATCCCCAAAGCATTATAGTTACCTTCCAAAGTGGTTTGTTGTCTATACTGTTTGCCTTTTTTTCTGACATGCTTCTTCTAAACCTAGTTATAGGTTGTTTTGTTTTGGGGTGGTGCATGTTTGCGTGTGTGTATACGTGTGTGTGTTGTTTGGTTGCTTTTCCTGGTTTGGTTCTTCTTTGTCTTTGAGGTAGGACTCAGCCTTCTTACCAGGCTGCTGGCCCTCAGAACACTGCTCCTAACCCTTCTTGCCCTAGTCTTCCTATTGCTCCACTCCTGCCTTGCTCAATTTGCAGTTGTGTGAGCTAAACATGCCAGCCTCCTGTCTTCTGACATTCCAGACTGACTCTTTTCCCAGGGCTGCGTATGTTTTCTGATTCTTATATCCTGGAGTTACAATTAAAATAAACATGTAGTTTAGATATAAGGCCTAGTGTATAGTATGTATTTAGAAAATGCAAACAATTTAGCCATCGCCATCTGGAATGTGCATTTTTACCATTTAAGACTCTATTTATCTGACATCTTCAGAATGTGTTCCTCTCATATCCTATTCATTTATTATCTCAAAAACTTTTATTAGTGTCTCAAAATCCCAAGATAATACTTACAATATCTTGTTTTCTCTGCTATTGATCCACAAGTTCATATATAAACCCTCTTGCTTTATGCTGCCAACTAAGAATATTAAACTTAACAGATGCCTGATAAGTGTCTGTAGAATGAACAAATAGCACGGGATGATTGCCCAAGCTTGAAATCAAAATATTGGAGGAGCTGAGGTGCTTCCTTGGCTTTGTTCAGGCTTGCCTAAGTCTCTACTGGCTCTCTGGACATGCGCACAGTGCTGTCAACATCCCTGGCACACAGTGCTGACATCGCTGGCTTGCCTTTATTGCACGTGACATTCAAGGCAGGGGAAGTGAACTCTGTTCTATCACTTCAGGGAGAAGTAACAAAGTGAAAAGAAATAGAAAGAAATGAAATGACTAAATCAGTATAGCTTGTCATACTAAACAGTTCTCTCAGTGCCTACCACAGTGCCTGCCACAAACTGGGCACTTAATGACATATTGAGTTGAATTAAGTTACAAATCTGGGTCACTCTCTCAGGAAATTATTCTCCACAACTTGGTTTTCTCATCTGGAAAATGGGCACTTCAATTTTCTATCCCATAAGGTTGTTGTTAGAGCAAATAAGAAAGGCTATGTGAAGTAGTTATGAGGCAGTTAGGGTACCATTTCCAAATTCCAGTTCTAACCGCCTGACCTTGGGACAAATTAGTTAATCTCTTTGTGTGTCAGTTGCCTCACCTTCTAATTAGTATGCAAAGTGCACATGTCCTAAAAGCTACTTATAGGATTAAATGACTTAACAGAGTGAAAACAATGAGAAAAGTGCAATTGGGCGTCTATAGCATGCATCACATGACCTCAGCAGGCCTCACACCGGGCCTAGCTCATGGCAGACGGTCAATATGTGAGAGCTAAGAATGCTTGACTCCTGGTATCAGAGGGAACCAGAACAGAAATCACCCTTGATAGGTTCTGGCTGACTTCCCTTTCATGGTAATATGGCTCCCCCATCCCCCTTAGCTGCAGTTTCACTTTTGAAGGTTTCAGTTATCCTTGCTCAACCTGATCCAAAAATAATGAAGTGAAAATGCCACAGAGGGGGGACATTCATGAGTTCTCAGTCCTGTGCCCTTCTGAGTGGCACGATGAAATTGTGTGCCATCCTGATCTCTCCTGGCCGGAATGAGTTATCGGTTCATTTCACAGATCCATACTGTACAGTCCACCTGCCTGTTAGTTCCCTGGTTGCCCTCTGGGTTGTGAGATTGGATACTGTGCTATCTACCACAGTCTTCAGGTAACCCCAACTCCGTTTACTGCAGTAACTATTCTACTATACTGCTGTTGATCTCAGACTGTGCCTAACTTATAAGTGAAACGTCATCACAGGTACACGTATGTAGGAACAGACATCACGTGCAGGGTCCGTTCAGCATTACCTGTAGTTTAATGGCATGTCCTGGGGTCTTGAAATATGCCTGCTGAAGATAATTAGGGACACTGTGTGACCCGATTTTAAACACTTTCCTCCTCTTCTCATTAAAAATAAAAGTCTGGTTATGTAGAAATACTCAGAGTTGAACACAGAATTCTCTACAACATGCATTAAGGAGATAGAGAGCAGGCGGGAAAAATAAGCTACCACATTTAAACACATTTAAACACAAATTGCCACAAAGAGCAAATGGCTCTAGCTCCTGGCAAGCCAGATCTCAGATGTCTGAGCTTTGTCTTGCATAAACCCATGAGGACGTCACTTTGTGTGTCAGCCTGAGTACCGTCGCACGGCTCACTGCAGCTGTGCTTAAATCCAGCCTTCAGGGTTGAGACACACCTTTCTAGACACAGGTTTTTCCAGCACAAGCAGCTTAGCAGGGGGTCAAAGTTGAAGCCAGCTCATATCTGACCTTTGTAGACAAGAAAAATTCAACTGGCAGGAGAAAAGATGAGGAAGTGATGGGTCAAGGAGGTTTTGGCCTCTTCCTAGAGAGACAGCAAGCCCCCTTCACTTACTGCTGGGACAGGGAAAGGCCCCTCATACACACCCTACCTCCACTCTCCTCTTCCCATGGGTAGGTTGAGCTTATGCTGCAGAAGGAGGAAAATGGAAAATTGCTAGGAGGACGCAGAGGAAGGAAGGGGGCTTTCGACATGTCCTTTTCTACTGCTATATCCCAGAGATAACATGATCCTCAGGAACAGGATGGGTTCTGCTTGCTGCTGATGGTTGTGGGCTGTTTCTAGAGCTGTTCTCAGAAGCCAGGAGCATTTCAGGGAAGGGTTTCACTGGAGAGAAGAGAAACAAAGCAGGGACTGTCCCCTTGAAATAGAGAACAGGCAACAGAACCCGCAGAATCTGCGTGTATTGTCTTGACCTCCCCCCAGCCAGAGATACTGACAAGGACCAAGAGTGACACTCGGAATTCTGTGTCCATTTCTTACCCAGGCCTTCACTTTGTCTAGGAAGTGGGCATCTGACTCACTTAGCCAGCAGAGGCATCCCCAGCAGATTCTGTAAGCTGTCTCTGAACCCTCAATGGTACTCTGGTCTTCCCATTTCCAGGGCCTGGGGTCTAGCTAGCATGAGAAATGTCCAAAGCTCCGCATGCCTGCCTCTGACAACAAGAGAGGAAAGAAGCCAGTGATGGCTATTTCCAGATGCAGGCACAATGCTGTCTCCTCTGGATCTAGTTGTTTTTGCAGATATTGTTCCTCACAGATTGGGAGGGGAGCTTGTGGGAGCGCCTGGCCTTACCCAAGACAGCAGGTTAACAAAGTGATAGGTCAGAACTGGGATCCAGATCCTTGTTTCTGGAAATCCCATGATCTCTGCACTTACAGGCACATATACACACATTTACACATAGGTAAAATAGCATCTTTTCTTAAAGGGGGCTGGCTCTTCAGTTGGAAACAGATATTGCTCTTGCAAAGGACCTATACCTCCAGCTGTAGGGAAATCCAAAGCCTTCATCTGGAGTCCAAGGCTCCTAAATTCACATGGACAAACACAGGTAGACAAACACACATACACGTCACTTTTAAATGAGGAAAACAATTTTTTCTCTTTAGAGAAAGCCTGCATTTTTTCCTGCTGAGGCTGGTCACCTTGTCCCCACCGACAGGCTGCTGCAGTAGGACCCTGCTCTGGCTGGTCACCTTGTCCCCACCGACAGGCTGCTGCAGTAGGACCCTGCTGAGGCTGGTCACCTTGTCCCCACCGACAGGCTGCTGCAGTAGGACCCTGCTGAGGCTGGTCACCTTGTCCCCACCGACAGGCTGCTGCAGTAGGACCCTGCTGAGGCTGGTCACCTTGTCCCCACTGACAGGCTGCTGCAGTAGGACCCTGCTCTGGTGTTTATAGTCTAACACAGGCTTCTTATCATGCTTCTATCAGTGCACATCTGATAACTGTAACGACAGCACACGATGCTACGACTTCATTCCACTTTTTCACACATAAAAAGAAGGGACAAGGCTAAAAATCTGCTAGAGCTACGGTAATGTTTAAATGAGTCTTTATTCGTAAATCGTGTATAACTTTATCTGGCACTTAGTTTTACTTAACATTTTCTCTAATTGTTGTTATCTGCTATCATGGGGACTGAGGTAGATTGACACACAAGGAAGAGCTTTGTCAATAAGCGGCCTTGAACTTGAGCCCTGAAGACTGGAAAGAAACAAGTTGGATGGTCACTGAGAGAGAAACTACTACCTCAAAGGTACTTCATGCACAGACTCTGATTTCTATAGCCCCAGTGAGGATAAGGTGAGAGAGAGGAGGCCACAGTACTTTTCTGACCATGGGAGATAAGTAAACTTTATTGTCATTTTACTTGGGAGCCATGGAATGATTTTTGAGAACAAGACTGATGTGAGAACACTGGAATTTTAAGCACAGAGCTTCAATCTGAGTCCCAAGGCAGAAAGATTAGCAAGTTCCGAGTTCCCAGGACCGGAACCTTCCCCCCCCCCCATCACACTCAGTCTAGGTCTCCCCACCTCCCACCTTGGGGATAAGAAGGCAGGTTCTGGAGCTGGCCTTCCCATGCTTTAGTCCTTCTAGTTCTTTCTTTCTCCATGATTACAGATAAATAATTCAATATGTCTGGGTCTTGATTTTCTCATCTGAACAATGGATCATCCCAAGACCAGAATTAGTCAATTGTATGTAAAGAGTTCAGTTTAGTAGCTGCTACATCAAAGGCACTAAATGGATGCTAATTGGTGGTAGTTTTATTTTATTAATTTATTCATATTACATCTCAATGGTTATCCCATCCCTTGTATCCTCCCATTCCTCCCTCCTTCCCATTGTCCCCTTACTCCTCTCCCCTATGACTGTCACTGAGGGGGACTTCCTCCCCCTTTATATGCTCATAGGGTATCAAGTCTCTTGTTTTTTTTTAAATATTTATCACATTTATTTAGTTGGTATGTGTGTACATGTGCATGCACACATGTGCATACTCACTGTGTGTGCATACATGGGCATAATCACTCATGAAGTTGAGACAACTTGCAGATCTTTCCTTCCATCTTATGGAGACCAGGAATAGAACTCAGGTTGTCAGGCATGGCAGCAAGCATCTTTACTGGATGAGCCATCCTGCCAGCCCCAAAGAGGGCTATCTTGACTTAGGAGTTAGGGCACATTCCGATAAGAAAGAGTTTTCTCTCAGTGACAGAGAACCTGCAAGATTGGGCAGCTGACCAGCTGCTATGGGTTCGGGGAACTTGAAACAACTTCTGTTGGGTCAAATTACATTTAGAGCTTGTGAAGACCGTGCAGACTGCTATCTACATGGTCAGAAACTGACAGCTTGGAAGAAGAACCTTCTCACCTTCTGTGGCTATGTAACTGTTTCTCTAGGAGCTCAAGACAAACCCAAGCCTCTGAGTTCCCTGTTCTCCCTGTCAGGAAGGACAGGTCCTCAGAAGGACTACCTATCCCAGGAGAACTTAGCACAGCTAAGCCAGGCCAAGTAAACACTCACCGGAAGCCAGCCTGGGGCTCTGTACTGGAAAATGCTTTTCACACATTTGTAAGCTCAAGTGACTATGTGCCAAGCGTGTCTTCAGGTCTTCATGAGGCAGCTACCCAGCGACTCTTCCACATCTGCTTGCTGCAGCTGCTACTGTGTACATGCATGCAAATGTTCCTTGAGCCAGTTTGTCACTTTTTTTGTTCCAGGAGAAAATAAGGGTTCTTGAGAAGAATTTTGTCAACACAGTATGTCTGCTCCCAGTGATCTGCTTTTCCATTTTGTTTCCTTCCCTCTCTCATAAAGAGTCTTCTCTCAAGGCCCCTTTTCCTTCCCTCCTGCTCCCATGGCCCTCAGTCTTCCCACCTTCTACCTAGTCCTCTTAAAACAAGAAGTTCAAATCGCTGCCTCTGCCAAGCCTTTTCCTACTACCTGCTGTGGGTAGGGGCTCAGTTCAGTCATCTTACATGGGACCAGGCATGCCCTCTCTTCTCCCAGCATCCACTTGTTTGGTTCAGTATGTATTGCTTAAACAGTATCTTTTAAGGAAAGAAGAGGTGATGTTCTTGACCTTGAGCTTATGCAAGCACTGCATAGATGGGGCCTTCTTTAATTTCAATTTCCCAATTCAGATGTCATCCTTATGTACCAAATAGCTGTACATCCATTAGCTACAGCTTACTGGTTAAGTAAAGGTCACCATGCAGCCCAGCCAAGTTGACACCTCAAGCCATTTTTATCACGGGCACCAACCACACACCGAAGCACACAGCCTGTCCAAGATTAATCAGGCTAGAATGATACCTCAATTGCTACAGGCTGGATACTTAAAGTCAAGAAAAATGAAAATCTCCATGGGCCTGACATCTTGCTTCCATCTCAGCTCACAGCATTCTTCTCGAAATCAGAGTGCAAAGGCAGAAATGCAAAGCTTTGTATTTGTACACCTTGATGGTATGTGCATTAGCTGCAGTGTCACGAAGCATTCTGGTTCTTACCTTCCATTCTATGTGGGCTTTGCAAAAAGCCACTTCCTGGATCTCCACCAATCACTGAAAACTTCAATTGAGACCAGTTATCTTTAACAGACTAATTTGCCCAGAAATGTCTTGAGGGAGGTTGGAGGGACTGCAGGTTTGAGAGGTCTATACCCTCTCTCAGACTTTGCAAATTTGAATTCCAAACTGACTCTCAAAATAATCTTTCAGATTTCTTCCTTTTCAAATCTGAAGAAACATTCTGATCAGCATATGTCCCCTGAGGCTTGCGTTTCTGTCATTCAGGATGCCGTTGGACCTTTGCAGAGCATCCTAACTGCAGACATCTCTCCCATCCTCACTCCAGACTGTGTTCCTAGTGCTTCCCAGCTTGAGCTCTCAGAGGAGGACACCTCATCCCAGGGCAGTGTGTGCCTTTCAGACAAGTGCGGGGATGGCTTTCCCCTGGAGTGTTTACAACAGACAGCACAGACTATCACACACCCTGAGACTGCTTCCCTCCCTCTTTACCTCACCTCACGTCTATTATTTTCTTTTTAAAGACAGGGTCTTGCTATGTAGCCCAGGCTATCCCAGAACTCATGGTCCTTCCTTCCCTGAAGTGCTGGAATTAACAGACATAGGCCCCCATCTTCACCTCCCAAGTTGCCATTTGATGAAGAGCAGCCTGCTCACGTTACTGAAGGAACACAGCTGTGGGAGCTCTCTGTGGCTTAGTGAGTCAGCAGCTCACCATGTCCTCTGCCCCCAGGTCTTGCCTTTTCTTCGGGTCTTGAGTGACTTGCTTTGCTCTGGTTCTGAAAGCATTTACCTCCACCTCTTCTTCTTCTGCAGCAGTAACGCTTCTTCTATCCACTTTCTGAATGTGTTGGTGGATCAGCTGTTACTCTGCCCCTCGGGCTTCTGGGTAAATTCTCTCACGCAGAAGGAAGAACTTGTGTTATGGTGATATGACAACGCTCTAGACTGAGAAGCCATTTAGATTGTGTTCTGCTCTCAATGTGTGTCGTTTCTTTCCAAAATACCTGCCATGAAACACAAGACCTAGGCAGAGATGTGTCAACGTGGTGTCACAGTGTATGCCAAGTATGGCATTTGCCACTAGGAGTTATGTCTTAACTTCGGTTATCACAACATCAATATGTGATCCCATTTTTGTAATCAATGAAGCTACACCTCAGCAAAGATGAACAGCGAGCAGACATTCAGCTGGTAGATGGCATATCTAACATCTGAAGCCTAGCTTTTAGCTCCAACCCCTACATACTTGGTACTAATCTCCTGCTGAGAGGCGATGTGCCCACTGGTACCTGTCATAAAGTGTAAGCTCCCTCATGATCAAGTTTGCATCTGTTGCACAATCCTAGCTTTCTCTGAACAGCACTCACTCATCAGTGCCTGAACTATCCAGAATCTGCTTTTACAAATAGATTCTAGAAATAGAGAAAATTTAAAGAAATATATTTTGTGCTATTCTCTCCTTTCAGAGAATGTACTGAGCCAATGGCTCTCTCTCTCTCTCTCTCTCTCTCTCTCTCTCTCTCTCTCTCTCTCTCTCTCTCTCTCTCTCTCTCTCTCTCTCTCTCTCTCTCACTCACTCTTTCCCTCCCTCCCTCGCCCCTCTCTCCCTGCCCACCCCTCTCTCTCTCTCTGGTGAATCCTCTTCATTGAAGACTGAAGATTTGGGGAAGGCTATGGTTATCAGGACAAAAGGGTAGGACTGAGGTTTTAGGACACTATAGAGCACAACTCACTGCTTACGAGGTCCCCCTGATGTTTGACATCAGAAGGAGAGACTTAGATTTCAGATCTGCAGTGAAACCAGGGTGTGTCTTGTAGGGACACAGGGAGGCACCCATCCAATTCTAGGCAGGCCCTGGAAAGTCCCATTTTGAATAATTTGCTCTGTCAACTTTCCTACCTCAGATGAAACTGTGTGATTTAAATGAAAGAGCACAGGGCTGTAACACTGGAAAATGACATTTAGTACCATCTAGATACCAACCAGGTGTATGACTCGAGGTAAATCCTTTAGCCCTGCCAAACTTAATCATATTTTTATTTGGGACTATTTTGAATCTCTGACTCTAGAATCAAATTATACAAAGCGTTCAAACTGCAAAAATGACCTCTGACCCAGAAACAGTAATGTGTGGGTGTCAGGATGGGTAATTCTTTGTCAGACAAGAACAGCTCATGGGTTAGGAACTGGGACTTTCTGCAGTTTCAAGCCTAAGATGTATTCTCTGCCCCTAAAGCTTGGTCCTCTTCCACAGCCTCCCACCCTAACATTAAGTCTCACCAGTTTTCCACAACACATTAGATCTTTAGTATTTTCCCAATCCCAAGTGTAGCCAACACGAATAGTAGATGTACGTAATATGCTTCCATGTGCTAGGCAAGCAACAGGAAAAGTCTGTACTCCCCTAACCTTGACATTCTGGAACCAGGCTCAGCTTCGATCCCAGGTCTAACTTCAGGAGTGTTACTCCTTACACCTTCGCCAAACCTCCCTTCACTACACCTTAAATTCCTTCTCCTTTAATTCCTTCGCCTCTGTGTTGTTACAGGACTGGATGAGTTATTTCATGTAGAACAATTTAAATAGTGCCAGGCATGGAATTATGACCAAGTCATCTTTATTATTGTTGTGGCTGCATGTGGCTATCAGCCCTCAAGAGCCTTGGGACTTGGAGCCAAACCTTGATCATTAGCACTTAATGGCTGCTTATTACATAATTATTCAACAGCTATTCCTCTGCCTGCTTCTCCTCCTCCTCCTCTTCCTCCTCCTCCTCCTCTTCCCCTGCTCCTCCTCTACCACCTCCCCCTTCACTTCCTCCTCATCTGCTTCCCCTTGCTCCTCCCCGCCCCCTTTCTTGGCTCTGTGTAGAAAAAGATAAGTAATGGGAAAGGAAGCAGAGCACATGTAAACTTGCTAAGCAGCTGGTCTGTATTAGTAGAGTCCTCAGGACATAAATAGGAAAAGGAGAAAGTTTCCTACATCTTGCCAATTGTTTCAGATTTCACTGCATATAATCATTGTGTGGTATTGTGTTAAATAAAGACATTATACAAGCAATATTTCTGAACATATTTCTTTTCCTCTCCTTTCTTTCCAGTCCCCTCCCATTACTCTCCTTTGCTCCTCTAGAGGCGTTCACTTCTCCTTTCAAGTCATATGTACGTATATGGTTTACATGAGACATGCACAATCTAGGAACCATATGTGAGGGAAAAAAATGTAATGTTTGCCTTTCTGATATAAGCTTATTTCACTTAATCTGGTTATCTCCAGGCTCATCCTTTGTTCTGTAAATGATGTGATTTCATTTTTCTTTGTGGTTAAAAGAAATCCATATATATATGTATATATATATATAATTTTTCTTGTAATGCCTCTGTCATTGCACACCTAGGCTGGTTCCATAACTTAGCTGCTATGAATAGTTAGCTGCAGCAAACATTAATGTGCTTATGTCTCTGTGACATGTTGCTCAGCGCCCTTTGTATAAATATCCATGATGTTATAGCTAGCTCATAACACGTATCTATTTTTATAAATTTGAAGACCCTCTATACTCATTTAGTTTCTGCATGAACTAGTTTACACTTCTGCCCCGCAGTGTAGATATGAACGTTCCTCTCTGCCTTCATCCTCACCAGCATTTCTTGTTGTTTGTATTCTTTTATATCTGCCATTCTGACAGACAGAATCTCAATGTAATTTTGATTTGCATCTTTCTAATGATTACTAAGGCTGAACTTTTTATTTAAAGGTCAGTTGTGTTTCACTTTTTGAGAATTGTCTATTTTGCTAGCCTCTTCATTGGTCAGGTCGTATGATTTCTTGTTTAGGTCTTTTGTTTTGCTTTATTTTTGTTTTGTTTGTTCATTTGTTCTTGTATATGCAAGGTAGAAATCATCTGTTAGATATACTGTTAGCAAAGATTTCTCTCCCATCCTGTAGACTGTCTCTTCACCCAATTAACTGCTTCCTTTCCTGTACAGAGCTTTTTAATTTCATGAAGTGCCATTTGTCAGTTGTTGACTTTATTTCTTGGGCAACTGGATTCCTATTCAGAAAAATTCTTAACTACGCCAAGATCTTTAAGTATTTTCTCTACTTTTTCCTCTAACAATTTTAGATCTTACACTAACATTTTTGGTTCATTTGGAGTTGACTTTGAACAGAGTGAGAGACAGGGGTCCAGGCTAACTCTTCTATGTATGACTACCCAATTTTGACAAAATCATTCGCTGAAGAGGCTCTCTTTCCTTCATTGAATATTTTCATCCTCTTTGTCAAAACTCATATAGATATAGTTGTGTGGGTTTAACTTCTCAATCTTCTGTTCAAGTCTGGTTTTGAGCCAATGTCATGCTGGTTTTGTTACTATGGCTCTAAAGTAGAACTTAAACTCAGGAATAGTTTCCTGAATTTCCCCATTATTCATTTTGCTTAAGATTGCTTTGGATATCCTTAGTATTTTGTGCTTCCATGTTAATTTTTAAGATGCTACTTTCTATATAATTGTATTTTTGCATGTGAGGAATCCTGTTGGGATTTTAATGAGTATTGCATTGAACCTGTCCATTTCTTTTGGTAGGAGGAATATTTTCACAATATTAATTCTTCCAATCCATGAGCACAGAGGTCTTTACTTCTTGTAGTCTCTTCTTCAATTTCCTTTTTTCATATTTTAATTTTTTTCATTGTGCAGGCAAGTCACACGCTCGGCTAGGTTTATTACAAGAGTGAGTGAGACGGTTGGTTGGTTGGTTAGTTAGTTGGTTTAGGGAATTATGAATGGAACTGTTTTTCAGATTTCTTCCTTAATGTGTTGAGTGTTGGTATACAGGAAGGTTATTGATTCTTGCATGTTAATTTTATATCCTGATATTTTTCTGAAAGTGTTTATCAAAACAGAGCATTTTCTAACAGAGTATTTAGAATATTTTTGTATAGAATCATATCATCAAATGAGGTTATTTGACCTGCTCATTCCCTGTTTATAGTTCTTCTTGTTTGAGAACAGTAGAGACTGCACACAGGTGCTTAAGCCTCTTTGGAACTCAGACGCCAAATAAGGGAATATCACCTGAGTTTGATGTTTCTGAATCAGAGAAAGAGATTCATTTTGTCCTTCACTCACCCTCTTGTTTATTAACTGGTCTGGCCCCTGCTGAGTGCTCTCTGTGACATGATTCTACATTGTGTTGCTTAATGCAGGTACACAGATGAGTAAGATATAGTGTCTTCCATGGAGGAGCTCCCAGTCTGTGGAGCACACACAAATTGCTATGTAATAAAATGCAATAAGAACTTGCCATAAACATGACTAAAGGTCCACTAAAGCCCAAATGTGCCTAGAAGTCATATTCTCATCTAGGATGAATAATACTCTGCATTAGGCAGTACTAGAAAGTTCATAAATAGAGCTTTATTAAAATTTAAAAATTAGTATTTCCATTACTGGGTCATACATTTCTACAGATGAATTTTTCAGTCGTTCCAACCCAAGCCAGCACATTCATTGACCATCTATCATGAGCAACAGGGTTAGGAGGACATATACTGGTTTTTACTGTTAGAAGAAGAAAGATGGAGGAGCTATGCTCTGCTGTTAGGACAAGGAAGGCAGAGGAGATATACTGAGCTCTACATTAAGGAATGGGTAAGATTTCACAAAGAGAATATTTTTGTTTTATTTTATTTTACTTTTTTTGAGACAGGATTTTTTTCTGGGTAGACTTGGCTGTACTGGATTTGCTGTGTAGACCAGGCTGGCCTCGAACTCACAGCGATCCACCTGCCCCTCCCTCCCAATGTGTTGGGATTATGAGTGTGTGCCATCAAACCTGGCTACAAAGTGAAAATTTAAAAAGCATAGCATGCTGAAACGCATAGAAGCCACAAAAGTTAGGGTTGTTATTAGACTAGGAGACCTCTGTGAAGGCAAGAAAAGGAAACCCAGGGAAGGCTGGCACAGCAGGAGAGAGGTCAGTAAGGATGGGTGTAGAAGAAGGGCACGGTGGGACTTGGGACAGTAAGGATGGGTGAGAAAACACCAGGGGGCTTTATACACCTACTACAAAAGCTAGGGTTTTCCTTCTGTGCCGTGAGCCACTTAACATTTGTTTAGCAGGCAATTGTGCCATCAGAACTGTCTTTCTCAAAGAAGTTAATACAATGTTGACAACCATGACTAGGAACAGAGCCAGATGGAATGGAAGACATGGAAAAGTAGGATCCTCGCTTGTCAATCCATTAACCACGTGATCTTGAGCAAGTTCTAAACAATTTCTGAGCCTCATCCTTCTTAATTTCTACAAGCAAGGTAGAGTCCTCTAAAAGCAAACGCAAGGGGAACCACCACAGTTTTTTATTGCTGCCCCTTGAGTATTTCTATGTGAGGCCACTATTGTGTGACACTTAATCCTCAAAACAACACAAGACATCTGAAGCGTACAGACCCGGGGATGTAGCATGGTTGACGTAATGCTTGTCGAATGTACATGAAGCACCTGGGTTCAAACCCCACCACTGCATGGTGACAGAAACCTGTAATTCCAGCACTCAGGGGCAGAAGTTCAAGATCGTACATGTACACACACACTTTTAGGCCACGTGGCTCACCAATTCTACTCCCAAATACCTATATGAGGGAACTTCAGGTATATGTCTTGAACACAAATATCAGCACCATTATTTTTTTTAATAAACTCAAACCACAATTTATCTATCTGGTGGTCAGGAACTATACAAAAGGTGCTATAATCACACTATATGACCTCCATTAGCAACAAGAACAACCTAGAAATATGTGCTACAGACAACATGAAGAATTCTTTTAAAAAAAAAAAATGTGATGGTCAGAAAAGGAGGTCCACCATGGGGCATGCGTATTGTGTGGCTCTTCTTATCTGAAAAAAATACTCTAAAAAGGCAAAGCAATGAAGACAAAATACTACTTGCCTGAGACTATAATAGGCTGTAATATACACCTATTACATGTGAATAAGTGCATGTGAGATATAATATTAGAGTGAGAGTTGATCAACATAGTAAAACAGCTTTAAAGAAAACCCTGAACTGAATTGTATATCTGGAAAGGTCACGTCATTGATACATAAAATCTGCCTCAATATTACTATTTAAAACACCAAAAGCAGATCTTGGAAGTAAGTGCTACTCCAATTCCTACTTGATAGATGAAGATATTGACTTCCCACACATTTTCACTGAAAGAAATAGAGCCAATATCCAAACTCCTACATATTCCTGAGTCCATACTCCAGCCACTTTTCAGATGGCATCCTTGCTACATGACAATTAGGCTATGAAAATTAATTTAAGTATAGGGTGCCTATTTATTTGAGGTGAGACAGAAGGAAAGCATGTGGATGGCTATCAATAGCTCACAGTCCATTCGGAGTCGGGTAGCAGTTGGCTAGATGGAGTGGAAGGACATGAGAGGAAATGAAGTCAAGGGCTGTGCATTGATGCAAGCTGGACCAGGCGCATAGGCAGATGGGAAGAGAACGTAGCGGATGAAGACAAGAAAGGCCAACCCTTTGTGCTGCCTTTTCGTTTCTTGGAAGAAGCCTGGGGTTCCGTTAACAGAAGACAAAGCAAACAGCTGACACTCTGTCCCATCCTAAACTTTGTAATTCAGGATGTAAAACCAACTCCAACAAAACAGCCCTGCCGGCAGGTTAAATAAATAAACGTTAAATAAATAAGGGCGGTTTGTCTTCCTTTGGCCGCCACAAGTCCCTGCAAGAAGATGCCACGTGCTTCTGGTAACTGGAGCGTATTAGTCAATGTTTCTTCCTGTGTCAATATGGGGGAAGAGCCTACGTGGTATCGGGAGCTGAAGTTGTAAGAAATTATAACTTTCTGTATGTTTTGTTTCATACTTTTCCACCGCGGTGCATGTTGTAATTAATAGTTATGAATCACTGGTAAGGGAGCACAGCTAGGATTTCATTCTTAATTATGAAATGCAGTTCAAACTCAGAAGGAAGAAACATAGCCTGTGGCTTTGGCAGATGCCAGCCCAGGTGAGTTAATGGGGTTTTTCCTGAGTTGCCTCCTATTACGGATACAGTGTGGCCCTGATGTGCCTGCCACATTGTGAGACTTTCATTAGTAATAAATGCACATTTCCCGAAACAAATATGCAGCCTGGCAAACAGTGGTGTTAGCTCTGTGTATGACTGAGTTCCGTTTTTCATCATTTCCCCACACCAAGAAATGGATGCTTCCCGCTATATTGTTGAAAGAGAAAAATGAGGATTCACAGTCCACCTGTTTTAGCAACATAAACATGAGACAATTGGAGGTCACACTTAGGACTCCTTGTTCTAGAGAAGTTAGTAACAACCAAATGGGGGCTGTGAGTTCCTTACGGAGGACAATATTGAAGCTGGAAATGCGTGGGACTTAGCTGACCTGGGAAAGAGAATTCTGTACGTCCTCTGGTTTTGATGACATTTAATCTTTGAGTCACTGTCCCCAGAGAGACAGGAAAAGCTATTGTGTGACTGCCGTAGTAACTAAATGTCCAAGCTTCAAGTAGCTCACAGAAATCCCCAATGTAGCCAACCTAATACTGCCAGCTTTGTTAGCTGCTGTTAAGAACTCAGCCCATCACAAGTCACTCCAAAGGCCCCTCTTGAATGCTGACAATGTATGACGGGGTCCTGAGCCCTGTGAGAAATACCAAGTCCATCTCAGTCCTTCAAGGGATCCCAGTTAACACAGGTGGGGATGGCACTGAAGTGGGACACGTTTATCTTTAAATGACAATAAAAGTGGCAAGTGGTGGTTTCCCTCCTCAGTGAAGGCTTTTTGAGCTGTTCCACCTTCTCCCCTGGCACGCCGAATGCCCATCAACAGCATCTCAGATTGAAGTCTGAGAAGTGATAACAGAGAGGCCATGAGTTCTCATGACACTTCCCCCCCCCCCCATTACCACGTGTTATCTGGATCATAAAATCCCTGAGGATTGTGTCTGGCCAAACACTGCATATCTTTGAAGGCAGAACAATGTCTGATGTTGAATAAGCATGCTATAAATATTCATGAGCCCATAAATTAACGGCATAGCCCTAGCAGAGCTAAGCCTCCAAGACTGCATTCCTCCTCCGGGAACAGCAATAGTCAACTCTTCTTTTTAGAAGTTGAGAGATGCTTTACAGCTCGGGCTGAGCATGAACAATCCAGCTTTCTTGCCTAAGTTCTGGTCCATCAGTTTGTTAACTCCATCTTCTCATTAAATGATTCATTTCTTCCTCAATTTCCAAAACTATAAAATGATGATAATACTATTCCCTACCTCTTAGGTTTGTTAAGAGTATTAAATGGATATTTATATAGTCCTTAGGTGGATACATAGTATGTTATGTGAAAATACTTGTTAAAGAAAGAGAAAAAGGGCACTAGTTTGTCAGAAAAAAAAATCAATGTATGTTAATATTAGAACAGGCCTTACATACCCAGGCATATAAAGTGTGAGTATGTGTTAAACAGTGCTATGGTTGCCCCATTTCCTTAACACTTCCTATGAATTGGGTGCCATGAGGTCTCTGAGGAATAAAACAGCAGGGGCAAGCAGTTTGTGGAGGAGACATTTACAGAATCAGGTCATGAGACATCCGCAGAACTGGGGCCTCATTTCTTAAAGAGAAATTTTTCTTGAAGAGAAATTTGTCATAGGCCGGGTTTTAAGGTGAGCTTGGCAAAGCTCTGCTTCCATGCTGTGGCTCCAATAGCATAGTGAGATGAACCCTGGATAGTTATTGATTTAGCCACTCCTTTATTCGTAGTGTTGACAGAGATCCTGGACATTTTGTAAGCAGTAGCTGAGTAGAAATGGCCCCTATTTGAGCCAAAAGGGGAAAGCAGAATATAGGCAAAAATCACATGATTGTGCTGAATGTTTTGAAAGGTATTCAGAGGGTGACACAGTAGAAGGCAAAACAGTTCTGACAAGAGACTGAAGAGGGTGTCCAAGGAAGCAGACTTTAACAAATACCAGATGCTAAGATGAAGGAAAAAGAGCAATGCCCAGAGCCTTGAGGATGACCCAGGTGTGACAAACATCCAGTGTGTTGGACTGGAGTGTGCTGTTGGTAGGAAAGGAGTTAATGGCAGGTGGACAAAGGCACAGACTATGGAGCGTTTAGTCCACCATAAGTACTTTGGAGTCTATTAAAGCAAATCAGGAGTCAATACAGGAAAAATAAAACAACAGAAGAAAAAGTCACAATTTGTCTTTAAGTTTTCTCATACTTTAATGGGTATATTAAATTCTTTAAGGGAAAAAAATGAAGAAATAAGAGAAACACTGGAACAATGGGTCTTCCAGGCAGAGTTGAGAGTTCATTTGCCATCTTTTTTACATATACATTTATATTATTACACATATATGTAATAGATTACCTATAGCAAAAAAAATCGTAACACAATCAGAAATTATATAAATGTTACATTCTTAGTGTTTTGGTTATTTGCATTTCACAGTCTTGAAGAAGACATCTTTCCTATCTTGGTGTGTCTAAATTTCTGAATGTAAATCAATTTCCATCACACATTGTCATTATCAACTTAAAACACCTATCTAGACCTAAAAACATCTTAACCCCTAAATAACTGAACTTCATTGTAAAACTAAGCTACCTGGTCTTCAACTCTTTCAAGACTTGAGAAGGAATAAACTTGATTACCTGAGTATGCCAGGAATCCTGGCAACCACCAGCCCACCTCAAAGAGGATGATGAGCATCAAAGAACCTCCTTATGGAGATGGCTTCAAATATGTCAAACTAGCCACTGGGCAAAAGGTCCTCATTTCTACCACAGACAGAATTCTGCTTTTAAAAAGGTCAAACTTGGATGCAGGCAGAGTCAACAGCCAAACTCTGCCAAGACAGGGTAAGCAAGTCCTCAATAGTTCCTGCCTCACAAATATGTCTATCAGATACATTGGCCCAGAAGACTGAAGATGCTCCAACGTTATAGAGAGTTTTGGGTGACTATTCAGGTAGAAAAATGTCTCTGTCATCTTTTCATTTGCGATCATAAATAGTAAAGGTAAGATGAATTCAACCCCCAGATATAAATGGTTTGCTCTGCACTTAGCAGTCTTCACTAGACTAACTCAATTGATGCTGTTTGAAGGTGAGGGTTGTTCCCAATGCCAGGAGTCATGATGGCATACACTACATTCCTGGCCCTGTTCATAGATCCGTTTTGTAGGTGTAGCCACAAGGAACCTTCCAGAAAGCATACTACACCCCATCCCCACCCCCACTAGCCCACCTGCTGCTCAGTGGGGTAAACTGTAACTTCCATGAAAGAAATATGAAGAGTCAGCTACAGACCCATCCATCCAGAGAATGTTAGCAATGGACTGGCTACTTTGAGTTTCATACGTACAGGAGGTCTAGGCTGCACACTATCTAGTCAACCTTGCAAAGCTTCTCTCAGCAACAAGGGTCTTTTCTCCACCAAGTATTTACTACTTTCATTAGGCAAAACCAAGATTCAAGGATGTGGAAGGATGTGAAATCTATACTCAAGACAGAACACTTTCTTCTAACAGAATGATGATGGCTACTGTTTCCTGAACATGTGCTTCTGTGAGGAGCCAAGCTGAAAGATCCTAAGGAGCATCTCCATTAACTTTCAAACAACCAGTGACCTTAGTTTCCTTGGGATCTCCTCATCACAGATAAGAAGACTGAACTTCTCGAGAGATTAAATATTTTTCTACAGTGAGAAAGCTTTACAAGTGGAATAGGCAAGAGTAGAAACCAGCCTCCAGGGTTTGGGCTCTTTCAGCAAGCTACATCCTTGCCAGCTCAAGCTATTCCATATTTTGTTTTATCGGATATTTGCTTCCATTCTACAAAACTTACTCAGAAAAGCTTTGGTTTTCACTTCCATCTTTATTAAAACTGGATTCTATTTTCCCATGTTCTCAAAATAAAGGATTAATTCACTGGAGGCAGTTGGAGAATTAATGGATTTTATTCACATTTCCTTCTTTTGAGAGCCTGGCAAAGTGCAAAGCTTGTGGTTTGTTGTTTTTATGCAAGCCTGGTGACCTGTGTTGGGAAAACTTCCCCCTCAAGTCAAATGTGCTGACACATGTGACGTAGCCCAAGCTGAGCAACACGTGCTCTGGAGACAAGCCACAGCCTGATCTTTTCCCACCACATAATTTCAAATTGAAATTTGACCTTTACAACAAATTCCTGATATTGAGGGCAGTAGGAACATCCAGACTTACTGTCCAGGCATCTAATGCATCTAGGCTACCTGTGGCTTTCCTGAGGATAAACTCTGTGATAAGCCAGGTGTGTGATTGTGGCCTCTGAGTTAGGTTGTCTGTAAATGAAGGGTCATGTGGAAGATCTCCATTTCCACACATAATCAGAGCCAAATGGTGCTCATAAGGATTAAACATGAGGTTGGAAATTTTATGCAAAAACTGAGGAATCTGCATTTTAAAATAATACTGTTTGATTCTTATGTAAACTAGTGTTTAAGAACCACTGAGTAAGGGGCTGGAGAGACGGCTCAGAGGTTAACAGCACTGGCTGCTCTTCCAAAGGTCCTGAGTTCAATTCCCAGCAACCACATGGTAGCTTGCAACCATCTATAATGTGATCTGGTGCCTTCTTCTGGTGTGCAGCTGTACATGCAGGGAGAATACTGTATAAATGATAAATAAATAAATAAATAAATAAATAAATCTTTAAAAAAAAAAAAAAAAAAAAGAACCACTGAGTAAACATCTTTTCATCCTGGGATTCTTCCTTGTCCTGTACATGTGAAGATGGTGGCTGGACTGCTGTCACTGAATGGAGAGAGCTGAAAAGTTAAAGCATCCCGGCATGCTGATTGCTAGGATCTGTAATTTAAAAACTTGTCTCATGTACCATGCACTCTTCTCTCAGTTTTGAAAGTCCAAGATGCTCAGCTAATCATCTTACCTCCTCCTTCTTCTCTCTGCCTCTTCCTCCTCCCTCTTCTGCAGATATGGTCAGTACTTAAGCCATCTAAGGCATTCTAAACCACCATCCTTGAAAAAGGCGGCATGAACATTTCTATTGCCTTTCTGTTCCATAGTACCTTTGATGAAGCTGGGCTATGCTGTGACAGCTACAGGTACTGGTGTTTGCAGAAGGCCCCACCCCACCACTGCCCTCACCTGCATGAGGGTGAGCTGAAAACAAACCCAGATAGAGAATTCTGGTGACCCAGCTGCCCAGACCTGCCATAACAACCTATTTGAGGGATGACGTGGTAATTTGGTCTGTGGCATTTGGCTCAGGGGTTGCGGTCGTGACATACAATGATTCAGGTTTTCTCATCGACACACCGGAGTCTCACAGAACTACCTTCCTGGGGTCCTTGAGGTCAGATGAGGAAAGAGGGAAGAGCACACGGGAGTCTAAACAAATGCACTGCGTTTTCACTCTGCCTGCTGAGACAGACATCCTGCCATGCAGGAGCAGCCTGCTCTGTGGAACAGTGCCTAAAAGGACAGAGAGAGGATGTCGGACAGAGAGAAGGGATGACGTCTGACATCTCCCTGGGCATCCACCCCATCATGCTGTGAACACTAGCCATGACACTGGCTTCCTGGGGCCTTTTTTTTTTTTTTTTTTTTTTTTTTTTTGCCTTTTCTCCTTCTTTTCCTTTATGGCCATTTTAAAAGTGTTTGGTTTTGTATTTGCTAAGTACTATCATATACATTGCATACAGTGTACCATCTTGACGAAGAACATCCTGGGCCCAAACCATTCACCACCTGTGAGCCATTTTTTCTGGCCCATGCCATAGGCATTTGAAGCCCCACAGTCATTCCTGAGTTCCATAAGTAACCAGATAAAATGGTTGTGCATCTGCTTTAAAATTTGAAACATGAAAGAAACCAAAGAAAGTGGAATTTGACAAAAAAAAAATACTCTTAGTACAAAAATCTCAATCAAGAAGCCATCCAATTCTCCAGGGTGGCCAGGTATGCTATTTCTAGTTGACTGCTTGAGAACTCTGAACCAAATAGCCCTTCAAATTTTCTATCAACTTCAAAAAGTCTGTGGTTCAGTCAGCACCACCCAAGGAAGTCAATGTTTACACCTTACAGGAGAGAGGTAAACTAATTTTTAAAGGAGGGTAGATCAGTAGGAGTTGGGGAATAGTCATTTCTAGAGTCAACTTCTGATGTTTATTCCAAGAGGAATGTGTGTGCTGACCCACTAGACACCACCTTCTGGGTAACTCTCCTGACGGTGGCCACCAACCCTAATTTGTTTAGGCCCAAAGTGAATTTTACATTTTTTCAAAATCAGTCTCCCCTGTCCCCATAGCCAAAATTAGCCAGATAATTTTGTTAAGAAGTATTCATTAAACCACTTCTGTCAACTTTCTCTCTAACCCTTATACTTTAAAATCCATATGTATTCTTAAGTTCTTTCTTTTCAAAGGCATGTTTTTGTATATATTCTTCATATTTTGACTATATTTTTGTGAAATCAGACAGAAGAAGAGAGAAATAAACAAATAAAACACAATAAAGGAAAAAAATCAAGGGGCAGAGAACCTGGCAAGAGACTGGCTAAGTCCAGAGAGAAAATAAGGAATAAGTCCAAAAGGAGTTTCTAGGGGAAGCCCCACAGAGGGACGGAGGACAAAGGTGCTATGCTGGGTGTGCTCAGTGACTCAGGCTTGGCGCTGCTCCTGGGTAACTGACTCACTTGCTGGAAAACATCACTGAGTACGAGAACTCTTTACAGGTCTCAGACCTTCTTGGAATCATTTGCAGCTTCATTTTTTTGTGCCTGTTTTCTTCTCGGTTCTTTAAGGTGGAAGCATCTGTGGCTTATCAGAAATCTATATCCCCGATAATAGTTTTCATCTGTGTAGTCATGTGGAAAAATAATGTGTGAGAAAATAGGACTGGTTTGTTCCTGGGTCTCCTAAAGGACTAGGTGGTTGGTAGGTCCCCCAAAGGCTCTGCACAAGCTCATCATGCAGAACTAGACAAGAGGGTTTCTGTCTTCTCTCTAATCATGATTGACAATAAGAAATACACTTTCCATCGTGATGCACTTCCCACATGGCCACATGTTCTGTGAGACAATGCTTGGCCTTGATCCACGTGCTACATCGGGTATCTCTATTTTGTTCTCTTCCATTATCCTCTGTATTGCTTTAAATAGCTATAGATTTGAAAACTCACTACTGGACCTTAGAACACATCTGAGTGTCTGTCCTGTCCCAAGTCCCTTCTAGCCAGACACCCTGATAAAGCACAGTATAGCCAGTTTTGAGGAACATTTCGCTCACACTCTCCTCTTTCTACTAAAATCCTGGAAATTCCTCAAACACCAAGCTGTCTTTCACTTTCGTGCGCGTCATTGTCTCTGCCCCAGAGCGCGTCAGTACTTTCCCACTCCACTTCTTTCTTCCCTAATCCTAGCTGCTTATGATTCTGCTCAGGAGTCAGTTCCCTTCCTGTGGCCCTGGGAGTGTTTGTAGCACTGTCCTTGGCTTCCTGGACTCACCTTGGTCTGCTTTGTTGTGCTGTGATTCAATAATAATGCATCCGCATACTTTTCTTGACTGCTAGATTTCTTGAAGGCAAATCTGTGTCATAGTTTATGTCACTACGAACTACCCTAATGCTAAATATAGTCTGGTTAGCAAATTTTGGATAAAAGAGACTCTTTAGTTGGTGGCCACTTGGTATGCAGTAGGTGAGTTCTTGGGGCACTGCAGTCTGTTTAGCACAAACAACAGAGTGCTTCCATTTGGAATGACTGCAGGGTACTTGGTATGCTGGTCCTCATCAGGATCTCCTGTTGCTATGGCTAACAGGAGGTCGTGCAGCCAAACAAATAAGTACTCAGACTTTGGAATATCCAGAATTTTGGTTAGAACTCCGTTTTCCCAGTTTCTAGTTCTGTGACCTTAGGCAAATCACTGTATAAAGCCCAGATTCCCCACTAGAATAATAACCTTCCCTTGTTTTCAGGACTATATAAACATTGCTAAATGACCATGTATATTCCATAAAGACACAAATCCTAGTGATTTGGGTTTATTGCCATAATAGAGAAATGGCTGGCACATGTCTGTCTAACGCTTCATTTTGACTAGGTCTTATTCATAGCAGTTCTCATTCATGTGAATGCCTCGCCAGCTCTTATATAGGATTCTTTGATATATGTATGGTGTGCATAAGGGTTCCTTGCAACATATGGGGACAGACGTGCGGCTTCCCCCTGCATGGTGACTCTTGAAATCAACACACCAGATGCGTTTGCTTTTTGATCTGTTGGACTTTCAGGATTAAATTCTGTCATTTCACCTGGTCTCTGTGCCTCTCCTATAGCCATTAGCACATCTCCATGTACTGTGTATTAAACAGATACAAAGTTTGGTTCAACCTCTTAGGGTAAATTACTAGATTTGACGGTGTTCCTAGATCTTACGCAAAGTCCATTGTTACTTAGCATCTTTGACTCTTTCCCCAATTTTCTTAGTGATGCTTACATTCCAGGCTTTCATTCTGGCCAATTCCCATTTCCAGTAGCTGTTTAGTCTCAGATAACCTGTGGCTCATTAGCAAAGATATCAATGGCAAGTCTGTTTTAATTCTGCCAGCTTACCTACGTCTCTCCATATCATTTTCCTACCTGAGGCAAAAGGGATGTGCACTGGCAAATGAAGTGAAAATGTTCTACAAAGTGGAATCTGAGGTGCCGTCCCCAGTGTCTGCTCTGAATGAGTGGTCTGCAGACTGACAGGCCACCTCCACAGCCTGTGATGTAAGAGACACTGGGTTCCTGAAAGCTGTTGCCGAGGAACTTTTTTAAAAATTAATTTATTTATTTGCGTTATATTCTGATCATAGTCCCATCCCTGCTTAACTTCCAGTCTCACGTGCACTTCCCCTTGCCCCTCCCCCCTCCTATTCCACAGAAAAGGGAAACCCTACTCCAATCCACCCCACCTCATCAAGGTGCGTCAGGACTGAGCCCACCCTCATACCCTGTGGCCTGGTGAGGCAGTTCTGCCAGGGGGAAGTGATCAAAACCTGGCAACAGAGTCCACGTCAGAGCCAGCCTCTGCTCCCCTTACTAGAGGACCCACATGAAGCCTGAGCTGCCCGTTGGCTCCTAAGCCTCCCAAGCATGGTCCTTGGGTGATGCTTCAATTCCTGAGGGACTTTTGAAAAAAAAAAAAAAAACAGTAAGTATTTTGTTTGCCAAGTGAAGATAAAAACTCAGCTAAATAAACATTGAAAACATTTGCTACACGACAAACTCAGACATAGAGGAAGATATTTTGAGGGGGGCGGTTTGTTTTGTTTTGTTTTGTTTTGTTTTTTTCTCTAGTGTTCTCCCTTCTTTGGTCTTTGATAATGCTGTGATGTGTTTTAAGAGTTCTAGTTCATTCTCAAGGCTGACAAGCGAGCCCTATAAAAAATAGACCAGGCAGCAAGAGTCAGTGGTTCCCTTGAATGAATTTTATGTAGAAACCATTCTCTTCCCCCGCCCCCCCCACACCCCAAGTTTTCCTGAGACCCTGACCACCAAAGTGAGCAATGCTGACTTCGTTCTGAGGATCTGCTTAGCAGGTGGCATGGCCTGCTGCACACAGCCTAGATGCTGCTGCTGACTGGACCCCCTTCTGCTTGTCCACCAAGGAACCGAAGCCTGTGCTGGGAGGGAGAGGAGAGTACACCATCTCCATTCTCAAAGGCCTGCCAGGGAGAGCCTTCTTTCCAGCTTCTCAGGGAGAGCATTTGGAATGGCTACCTGGTGTTCACATAACTGAAGACAGGGTCTGGGGCAGAACGCTTTCCAGTCCGAGCCACTCCCTTATTTCTGAGCTCAGCTAGTATTTATAGGTAACAATCGTACGAGTAGCCGTGACGTCACAGATGAATTAGGTGTGTTCAAGGTCTGTATGCTTCTTCCCAGTCACTGTTTATGATTTCCCCCAGAGATATAAGTTGCCTTAATGTGGCAATTCCACCCCCAGGAAGTCTTTCTACCATGGCTGGGTTACATAGCCGCTAACGCCTAAAGCAGAGTCTATTTCCAGAAGCCAGATGCATTCTTCACAGAAGACCCATCTTCCAGTTCTTTTAACTCTTCTACTGAAGGTCCCCAAACACAGCATTGTTAATGAGTAACAATCACCAATGGGTACACTCTGAGTATCAGGCTATGAACTGCTTCATTTTCTTTCTATTAAAAAAAATAGAGGTAGGAAGAGGGATGAAATTCATGTGTAATACATGTGTGTGTGCATGGCGTGCGACTGTCTGAGATACTCAGGGAAAAATGCATATTTGCACATCCATAGACCAAAGTACAAGCTACAGATAGATCCAGATTTCACACAGCTGTGAAACCCACAAGATCAGGCTTGGCAGATGTTTTATTTCAGTTGGTAATGTTTAGTAATTTAAGGACATGCTCTTCCCACTATGTCAGGAGCCCAACTCTTGTGATGGATCCCAGCCCTGTAGGAGGTTAAGGCTGTGGTCCACTGAGTCACAGATTATAATCTCCAGGCCACTTTTACGTTTTCGGTTTTGTCATTCCTGTCCCATTTGATTGTGAGGTTTACAAAGATGAGTGTTATTATTCATCTGACCTAGAGGTAGAAGCTGAGGATGGCAGAGAGGCTTAGAGTCTTGCTAAGACCCTCAATACTGTGAGTAGTGGGTCAACTTAGCCTTTTTGCCACGAGGTCAGTGCTTGGTTTTTATTATTATTATTATTATTATTATTATTATTATTATTATTATTATTATTATTATTACTATTACTTTTTATTGTTTCTTTCCAAATGTCACATCACGCACTGCAGTGCCACTCGTCTCTCTGTCCCTTCATAGCCACCCTCTGGCTTTGCAACCCCTCCCCCAGGAAAACTCAAGCTAAACCTAAACAAACAAACAAAATCTTGCCAGGGAAGCTGTAGTGTGTCACACAAGATATCCTTTTGGCCAAAGAGCTTTACCTGCAAATGCTCATTGCAATAGTTCAAGGCCTCTGGCTTCTGCTACACGGCCAGTGCTGGGTCCTCACCAGGATTCCTCTCAGATACCCTTTTGCTGGCCTGTGTCATGGAGGTCCCACAACTTTGAATCTGCAGGACTGGCCCCTTCACTTGTTTCAGCAGTTCATAAATGGGGTGGAGGTAAGGGTGGGCCAACTCAGAGCTCTGGATCTGGGCCCGAGTGGATGCTGAGTTGGTCAGCCTCCCAGCTCTCCTGTGCCTGTGTCACCCTCGGCCAGCTCTACTGTGGTATTCAGTCAAGGTATGGGCCGCTCTCCAGCTCTCCCATCCTCAGGACCAGCACACTCACCTGTAACAGATAGGACAGGGGTCAGGGTCTGAGAGGGCAGGGGGTTGAGGGGGTAGATGAGGGGTAGGATCATCTCTCTCAAGCGCTGCTGAACTCTGGCTTTTATTTTGAGTAAAAACACGCCTGGACTTAATGCTTAGAAATGCAAGAGATAAAGGATGGTTTTTCCTTTTCTCCTTGTTCTCCCTTCATTTCTTATCTTACTTCCTTCTTTCCTCACTTTCTTTCTTCCTTTCTTTATTACCCTTTATTCCTCTTTCCCCTTTCTCTTCCCCTTCCTTCCTTCTCTTCTTCCTTCCTTCCTTCCTTTCTTCTTCCCGTGATTCCAGGGAATCAACCTTGGGCCTCCTGCACATGAGGCAAATGTGCTACTGTTGAGCTACCTCCTCAGCCCAAGAGAAACAAGTTTTTCACCACCACATAAATTCAGGGTAATAAAGTAATAACAATGGCATTAAAGTACTTTATGTCACAATTAAGCCATAAATCCGCCCTCCAGCTTTTATCCTCGTGCTATATGATTCAATTCTTTTTCCAAAAGAAGGTTTGGGAGTCTTACCCATGTGGGCTGCGAGGATGCTTTCCCTGCAGGATCGCTGCTAGCCTTCTGTTAGGTGATGAGTTAGTGACTGAAGTGATGTGTAGGCTATGGCCACTGGGCTTTTACAACGAGAACAGCTTCTTTCTTCAGAAGCTTAGAGCTTCCTGCTCAGCCAATCCATTGTCGGGACAGCAGCCATTAGGCCATAACCCAGAGTTTTGCATTACCCAGTTACAACATGGTAGTTAATGGCTTTTGAGTTGCAGTATACTGCCCATATTGGTTTCTGGAAGGTTTGAGAAAGACATGAAAGTTGAGCTAACCCACTGGATGTAGGCCTAGTAGATGTTTGAGATGCATAGCAAATCCGCAACCAGCATTACTCCCTAGCTGGGTCCAGCTCATAAGAGTCTCCCTGCACCTGTAGCCCCACTTGCCAAATAAAACAAGGCTAGTAAGAGATTTCCCATTTTGATAAATTTTTCCGCTGGTCACTTTACTGTTATCTGTCACAAAGACATCAGGCATGCATAGGCTGTGCCATGTGGCCTGGGAGACTCCCCAAACTGGTCTTCCAGCTTTTGATCATCTTTGGATTTACTGTCAGCAGATGATATTAAAATTAGCTTGGATTAGCTGAGTAACTCTGGACAGGCACTGGGGAAGAGAAATAGGGAGTGCCCTGGGTGGTGGCTGGAACCAGAAAAATAATCCCTTGCATTTAGCAGGTTGCAAAGCACTTTCCCACACACTGTCTTACTGAGCCCCTACAAAGCCCTGCCGGTATATTCTTAGCATTGTTTGACACATGAGAAATGTGATATTTCAAAAGGTGAGGTGACTGGCCGGGGTTTGGCAATGCAGAAAGCAGAATAAAAGCCAAAGGTCTCGCTTCCTTGTGCAACACGCCAGGGGCTGATTAGAATCTACTAGAGAGCTCTTTGCTAATGCCTGACTTGTCAGCAGTAACAGGACCTCTGGAGCTCTGCTCTTTCAGGGCCTTCGTGCCTGCTCTTCTCGCAGTTCCTGTCCGCGCCAGCTTCGGTAACTGCACTTCTGCTTCAGTGTCTCTCACTAGGCAGTCACTTCCCCCCAAGAACAGCCGAGGCTTCACTAGATATGTGATCCTGTGGGCTTCCATGCCACTTCAACATTCCCAGCACTGTCGCTGCCACTCTGACTCAGTCTGAGCTGGAAATAAACCCCATGTAGGCGCTGAGACTGGTTACTAATAAGTCAATCTCGAGTTGTTGTGTTTTTACCTGTGTAACCCCAGCACCCACCAAAGTGGTGTACGGATAAACAGGGTTTTAAGTAAATACATGTAGTAGACTATAGCCAAGGGAGAATTTCCTATTCATATCCCTATTAAGGGTAGGAGGGGACTGAAATCTCCTCCCTCATCCCACTCCCGGCCTTATTAAGGTGTAATGAACAAATTAAAATTGTACATATTTGATGTACAGCATGTTTTCTACATGTATAATAATTAAACCAAGGTAATTGCCGTGTACATTTCACCTATTTTGTATGGAAAGAACATCTAATACCTCTCAGTAATTTTCAAGTTTCCAAGACATTGTTACTAGTTATGGTCACAATAACGCAGAATAGACCTCCAGAAAGTGTGCTTGGTCTAAGCAAAACATATCCAGAAGCGGGCTGGCTGAACACCAGATGCAAGTCATTCGCCTGAGATGTGAGAGAGTTCCCAGAAGGAGGCCTCGGAGTGACAAGAATGGGGGTTACTGTTTGTGTAACTAAGCGGGGAAAGGTAAGAGCAGATATTTTCGGAGTCCCTGGGAAACATAGCTGTGACACCAGGTCTGCTCATGTGTCTGGTGTTATTGCTGGGAACAAAACTTCACAGTAGACGGCTGCCTGTCTGATATCACTTTCAGGAAGACATTCGGATTTGCAAATGTGGATATTTATAAGTATCTTCCTATCTGGAACCAGTTTAAGGCTCTGCAATCCGACCGGTATATACTACCTGAATCATGTGTTAGAGGGCTACCGTAAGTATTGTAGATGATAAGCAATCTAGGACTCAGAAATCATGTGAAAATAGGATCTATCATTCAGTCTCATATTTAAACACGAAAACTTCTTGTATTTAGGAATTAATAAGTAAAAGATCATAATTATAATGTGTATTAGCTCCACTCCTAGGAAATTATTTCCTCTAATGTGTCAGCAAAGCCATTCTGTAATGGCATAACCTTAAGAAAGAAAGACATCTTGGCAAGGAATGCTCACTACAGAGACTGTGTCAACTTTAAAAAAAAAAAAAAAAAAAAAAAAAAAAAAAAAAAAAAAACTTTCAGCTACAGTATATACTTACACAAAAGATCCAAGACTGAAAAACTTCAATAAAAATCATATCATCATTTCTGGACCGCAAAATAAGCAATACCTCCTAATTCTCATTTTCACTATTTTATTTTCTTCTAAAAGTCTTCTCTGTATTCTCTATTTTCCCAGTAGCTGTGTCTGTGTCTGGTCTGATCAGAACAGTGTTTACATTCCCTGGAGCCTAATGCTTTTTTTTTTTTTTTTAACTTCAAGATCCTCTCACATCTCTCTGTACAGATAATGTCATTTCTTCATGTTTTCTCCCCTGTCTGAACCCACGCATCCTCTATGGTAGGTGATAATGAGGGCCATGGCAGCTTCCTCTGAGGAGCTTTTTGACTCAAGTCAGCTTATGCCTCTCCCACTAACTTCTCTAGACCCAGAAAGAACTGAGGGAGGAGGTCACGTATAGTTTGAAAATTCTCCTTCACTTATTCAGACAGTTCAGGTCCTAGCCCCTCTAAACCACCCCTTTATGGCATTAAAATAATCCTATTTGTACCTCAAAGCCCCTTTGTCCATAGTAGCTTGCATTTAGTTTTCTTTCTATGGACGTCAGTTCTCAATGGTCACAACATTCGTTTACAGCGCTGACCATATTCTTTAATTATTTAAGCTTTTTCTGGACTGAGAATTGTTCTGGTTGCAGAGGCTGATACACCTGTGAGCCTTATAAAGCCCTTCTCCCTGAAGATGGGAGAGATACAAAACATGTGCCCCAAAGAATAAGGTGTTTTCGGATGGTGAAAAGACGATGCAGTAATAGGACGCAGAGCTTATGTACTTAATCTATTCCTTTGCCCTCCTTCCATTGCAGTTCTTTAGTGACACTCTTCTAAGTGCAAAGGCATGCTTCTAGGCACAACTCTTGCCCTCAAGTTGGACAGAGTGACCTGAAACCAGCCTACATGATGATGAGGGAACACAGCAGAGGTGCATAATGCCCACACCTTGTGTGGAAACAGACTGTGTCTAGTCACGGGAATGAAGGAAACATTGAGTGAACAACCAACCACAGGCCCTGATTATCTGCAAGACTTTCATAAGGAACCCCAGAGAGCACGGTCCAGAGAAAACTGTTCAAAGAAGTGAGTATTACCATCACACTTAGAGCATCAGCTGTCAATAAAAATACAGAAGACGAGAGAAGGGGCGATTGTCAGCAACGAAGACTTGATTGTTTCTTATAGACACAGAATAAATTCCGCAGCCAGAGAAGTCATTGTGGTGATGCCTAGTCCTTTGTTTCATGTAAAAGATAACCCGGAGAATAAATGCTTGCTTGTGATACGTGAGCTAGTAGAATGGCAGACTTGGGAAACGGGTGTCCTGTTTTCTCTGTGTGAAGTACTTTCCACAACAAAATGTCTTGTAGTGAGTCTGAGTTTGTAGAATAATTGTATGACGAAATGCAGTGCTTGGATGGACATATAGACATTTTGGCATTTTGGTAGCAGATAAGGGCCACAGGTCTGGGGACATCTAAGTGACACTAACATTGGCCGATAGCAAAGTAGGGTGAAGAGATACAGAGTCAAGCTGGAGGCAGGTGGAGAAGAGCCAGCGGCGATCGAATACTGAGAGAATAATAAAGTTTATTAATATTTAAACAAGAGGCTAGAAAGGAAGTAGATACAAGGTGGAAGGTGGCACTAAATGGAGAAAGATGGGATGCTATGGAAGAAGAACTATAAAAAAAAATTAGGTTGTGCTGAATGAGAAGAACATAAATGTCTTTTCAGGCCAAAGAGAAATGGGATAAATGAGAGAGAACACACTAGCAGTTAGCCAAGGCGTCACAAAAACTGGAGGAGCCAAGGAAATATGAGCGAGAAAGACTGTCTTTTAGGCATGAAGAGGGAAGTAGATGAGGGTCAAACAGACTTTGCCTTCTCGGGGACATCCTTCCTTGGATGAAACAAGAAGCCCAGAGCTGGGGTGGGAGTCTGTGAACACTGTAAATGTTTTGATAATAACTGTTGAGAAACCATGGCGAGATGGCGAAACTCTGTGTCAGGTCCCGCCGAGGTTAAGGGAGTTCATCTGTGAGAAAGCCTGGCCCACCAGTCCATGATGTTTTCCAATTATGGAAGGAGAAAAGAAAGTGTGGGAAATGGCAGGGTTTTCTCAAAACTTCTCGGACTGGGGAGAGGGGCGTGGATCTTTGTAGAGATCCATGGAGAGTGGTCAGGGATGCTATTTACACCACAGTGGATAGGAATCACAGAAACAGGAAAATCAAGAGGGGACTAGGACATAATATTGCCCCAAGAACATGCTCTCATTGGTTATTTCCTTTAACCTGGTTCTGTCTCCCAATAATGACATCCATTGATTTGCCTGACCCCAATGACAAACGTGCTCTGGCAAAGCCACACCTTCCAAACAGTATCAAATGTGGACCGAGTACCCAAATGCCAGAGACTATGGTGGGCACCACAGACACATCCAGAGTTGTGCTTCACTGGTCTACCAGGCAGTTCTTAATCCAATCAAGTTAACTATGCCAATTAGCTATCACAAGTGCCCCTCTCTTTGTCATCTTGATACCAGAGCACATACATTGATTTGAGCCCTAACGTTACTGTATTTTCTTTTCTGTTTGTATTATTTTAGGTACTGTTAAAAATACAGTGGAATTCATTCTAATGCGCTAAACAGACTGGGCAAATGGATAGGGAAGGAGTTGAAAGAATGAATTCATACTAGGGGCAAGAAGACGTTTATACCACGTGTTCTGTTGGCCTTTGCCCATATTATTCCATTTAATATTGCCCGGGTTTTACAGGTAGACAGAGGTTCAAACTGAGTGATGTTTACTTGGGACACTCACACCATAGTAAAAGATAGAACATCCTTTTGAATCACACTTATTATTAACAGTCAAGAATGATAGGAAAAATTGGGGTGATAATGTAGTTGAAATTTAGTGGGAAATTTAAAAAATTTGAGATAGAATGCGCTTCATTAGTGAACTCCAAAGAGGGATAGCAGGGGCAAGAGAAAAGCATTAAAGTGCAAGTAGCAAAGGTGAATGCCCAAGGAACCACAGTATTTTGTCTTTTCCCATAAGCTTTCTATTCCAGCCTGTCTTCCATTGCTGTAATAGAACACCTGCAGCTGATTAGTGATGTGGGAAATAGCCTTTTTAATTTAGCTTACACTTTGGAGATAGAAAGTCTAAGTAGCATGGTGCCTTCTCTATTTGTTACATTATATCAAAACAGATGTTATCACAGTGGGAGGAACGTCTCTACTATAACAACCCAAAGTCACTAAGACACCTATCGTAATTTCTTCTGAAGACAGTACCCTTATTTACTAAATTACCTCCTTCTAAGACTCACTCAAAGATTTCACTTTGGTGACATGAACTCTTTAGGGCATACTCAAACCATAGTCAAAACATAGCAAACGTGCAGAGAACTCACTCAAATCACAGTTATAGACGTCAGTGAGTCTCATAAAGTAAGGACAATCACATAATCAGTAACTTAACCCACAGCTGGATCATGGCCTACCCCACAGAAACCTTGACTCTTTTTACTTTACCTACCTGGTAAAGTTAACTACTAGCTTGACTTTTAATGGTGCAGCTCAGTTGTTGACTCTTCAGAACTTTGCAAACATTGGATCATATATTTTCACCTCTTGCTTTAGAGCATGGCTTTTTCTGCCATGTATTTATGCTTTGGTCTATCCCTGTTATTATACCTGGTAATTGTGTTGATTAATTTAGCCTCATTCAAGTAGTGTCACCCTCTCTAATGGAAAAAAAAACTCAGTCATGATGCAGATTGATGAAAAGTCACAAGTACTTTTTTTTCTATTGTGTATTTTCACTAGATAGATAGTAGAGGACACTGATAATTTTCTGTATTATGTAAAAATTGCATCGGTGGAGTATCCAAGATGGTGGATGACCTGCAGGCACAGTCTGGGAAGCTAGGTAACAAATGTTTGAAGAGATAGGTGACAAGTGAAAAGTCTGTCATCTGCAAAGTAGATTGGGGACCCTCAAAGAGCAGAAGAGGAAAAGCAGAGACTGTGAGAATGGGATGGCCTGGGGAGCTCCCTTCCACTGAGAGGAGACTCCGGAGCCCCAGAAAATCAACTCGGCACTCTCTCAGTAACAGACATTTTAAAGGGAACAACAGGAGACAGATGGGGTTGGAGGGTAGAAGGACATCACACCTGCCGCGGTGGGAGGAGAGGTGCTAGAAAAAGACTTCCCTTTTGGCAGTAAACTGGAGCAACAACCAGACACCATTTTTAGAAGGTTGCTGCTAAGTCAGTGGCTTGGAGGGTCACAGACCTCTGTGAACTACACTGGTGGAAAGCTCAGGGAAGGAGCCATGGGACTGTCTGCTGGAACCTGGCTGGCAGAATACCTGTAGACTGCAGGGAAGGAATTGAATCAAAAACCACACAATGTCCAGGAAGGTGGGAATTGGTGAGAGCCAAAGTCTGCAGGGGAGCATAGACTCAGATTCCAGGTTATGGGCCAGGTAAGGTACTGCACTAGGGTAAGGCCAACATTTGCAACCCAGTCTGTGAAGATGAGGCCACCGTCCATCCATGGCCTAGCCTCACAAAGGGCTATCTAGAGCTGAAAACAGCATTTGCCGCTGGACTCGTGGAGAACTGCTCAGAGGGATGACTGGTATATCACTGACCTGTTGTTTGAAGGCCAGGCCAATGTAGGGACCAGCATTCATGACTGTACTTGGACTTTGTGGAGGACCCCCAGAGACAAGAATGGCATTTGTAACACAGACCCTAAAGGATTTCCCAAAGGTGTGACCAGTATCTGTGACCTGCTGCCCAGGATTGTTACATGCCCCTGGGAGCCCATAAAGGAACATCAAGACCTCAGGAAGACTCTCTACTCCACCCACTCTCTCTCTCCCTTCACATGCGTTTATTCCTCCTTTATTTAGCCCAGCATCAGTTTCAGTTAGCAGGCCAGCTCAGTCGTACTCTGGTTCACCCCCCCCACCCCCCCTCCCTCTCTCTCTGTGAGACAGGGGTTTTCTGTGTAGCCCTGGCTGTCCTGGACTTACTTTGTAGACCAGGCTGGCCTCGAACTCACAAAGATCCACCTGCCTCTGCCTCGCAGAGTGCTGGGATTACAAGCATGAGACACTACACCTGGATTCTTCCCTTTCTTTTTGAAATTTTATTTTTCCATTGAAAAATGTTTCCCTTTTAATGGCTTTCCCCAAAAGCACACAACTATGTGGTTTGTGGGATCACTATTCCTCAGCCCCCTGAGGCTCTTTAAGTTCTAGCTTTTGTGAGAAATGCCTGCTTTTCTCCTCCCCAACCCATTGTGTATCCAACTTCTATTGATTTTTTCCTCCTCAATTTTTTTCTATCCATCAATACTAATTACAAATCTCACTCTGCCTCATCCTTTCCCACTCATAAGTAGTATCTTGATGTACACTCTGCCATCAATGTTTCTTTACATCCTGGAATGATTAGCGCTTAAGGAGTAACTGTTTGTTATTTGATTGTTACTGTGTGCTTGTATGTTGATAGTAAAGCATTCTCTGATAGAGATTATTAATTTTAAATGTATTGTGTACACCTGCACATATGCATTAGCATGCTACGGCCCACATGTGGAAAACATGAGAACAGCTTTTGGAAGCCAGTTCTTGCTTTCTCTTGTTGATTCAAGGTCTTTCTTGCCTCTGCCATCCTGCATAGTGCAGGCCAGCTGACCCATCAGCCTCTGAGTGACTCCCCTGTGCCTGACTCTCATCTCAGTACAGAGGGCTGCGATGACTGGCACAAACAGGCCCCCACAGGTTATTCTGAAGACAGCGCTCTATATTCAGAGGAGCATGGGGCCACTGAGCTTAGTGCACCAAAGGTAAGCCTACAGGAGAAAAATGGCCTATGAATGCTACTACAAGCAAGGCTTTCATGGACAGGACATTCTCCATAGTTGAGTGGACAGTGGGGTCTGACTTTCACAGGAACTGTGGTGCCCCATATTTGACCACGTCCCCTGGATGAGGAGGCCTGGTGGCACTCGGAGGAAAGATAGCAGGCTACCAAGAAGAGACTGGATACCCTATGAGCATATAAAGGAGGAGGAGGTCCCTCTCAGTCACAGTCATAGGGGAGGGGAGTAAGGGGAAAATGGGAGGGAGAGAGGAATGGGAGGATACAAGGGATGGGGTAACCACTGAGATGTAATATGATTAAATCAATAAAATAAAAAAAAAAAAAGAAAAGAAAATTCAAACACCTTCACTGCAAGAATGAGGCTGAAGAAACCCTAGCAAACAGCCTCGAGCGCACAGGCTACAGCACAACAACACAAGAGACATGAACATTCTCAAAAAAATCACGAGCCCCACAGCAACGTCTTCCAATAAGAGTATATTAGGTGAAATGTGAGGGAATACAGATAATTACTATAAGTATATTCAATGAAATCAATTAAACTCCCAAATGAACTTCAAGAGAACACAAAACCAAGCCATATGCAAAGGTGAGGCCTCAGAAGAGCTGCAGAGGGACTGACAGAAAGTTTAAAATCCAGGAGGGCTTGTAACCATGCATTTCAAACTCTGAAAGATGACATCAAACAGCTATTCCCAGAAAATGTATCTGGAATAGTTTCCAATATTTTATTTGAGCACAATGAAATAGAACTAGAAACTACAAGCAACATACAGAATTTTGTGGAGGTTAAACAACATACTCTTGAAAGACTAATCAAAAAGGAAATAAAATTATTCCTAGAAATGAATTTTTAAAAACGAGTGCAGCCATAATTACTAAACACAAAATAGGCATAAGAAGCCAAATAGCAAAAAACATAGCAAAATTAGAGTAATATATAAAGTTCTAGAGGCACATACCCTGAAGCAATTAAACCAAGATAAAATAAATGACAAATAGTTCTATAACAAGCAGTAAGTTTGAAACAATTTTTAATTTGCGAACTCGCAGTCCAGGCCCAGGACTCACTGATGAACACTACATTTCAAAGTAGAACAAACAACAATACTTCGAAAACTATTCCATAAAATAACGAAGGGAGGAACATACCCAAGTAGTTTTAGGGAGCACATTATCACCCTACTATCAAAACTCGATAACAGTAGATCAACAAAGAAAATTATAAACCAGACTCCCTAGTGAATATAAGCACAAAAATCCAATAAAACACTTGAAAATTCAAGCCAGAAAAAAAAAACATTATTTGCCATGATCAAGTTAGCTTCATTCCTGATATGCAGCTCAACATAGAAAAATTAATAAAAGTAATAAAATCTGTTAGCTAATGTAATAAATGGACTCAAGGACAGAAATCATGCCATCATCTCAATAGATTCAGAAAAGCCTTTTGATAAAATCAACTGTTCTTCATTATAAAAGCCCTGAAGGGACTACGAACACAAAGAACATACTTCAGCATAATAAAGACTATGTATTACAAGCCTGTGCTAACATCATGTTAAATAGGGAAAAGTCACAGTTTTTCCACTAAATTGAGGAAAAGACTAGGATGTCCAGATCCTTCACTCTTATTCAAATGGTGCTTGAAGTTTTTGCTGGAGCTATCAGACGGGAGAGAAAGAAATAAAAGCTTTACAGATAGAAAGAAAAAGCCAGAGTATCTTTATTTATGGATGGTAAGATGCTATTCTAGAAGACCCTAAAGACTCCACCAGGAAACTCTTAGTGACAAATACTTTCAATAAAATTACAGGATATAAATTAGGAAACAAAAACCAGTAGTGAAAGCGCGCTACAGTGCGAACTTTAAAATGCTGAAGAAGGAAACGAAGAAGCATGCTACAAGATGGAAATACCTTCCATGCTTCTGGAGTAGAAAATTAATATTGTGCAAATGGCTGTCATATAAACCAATGTACAGTGGTACCCTGAAATACCATCAATCATCACTACTGTTTTTCACAGGAATAGAATGTTATCTCACATTTTTGTGTCATAGCATAAAACATTTACATCAGAGATGACCAAATCAAGCTTGAGCAAAAGTTGCTTCTGGAGGTGTCTGTCACCATACCTGATGTCACATGATGCTACACACTTAGATAATGAGGCACTGGCACAAAACCATGTAGATCGATGGAATAGGATGGACCATGTATAAAACCAAGCAACTACATACAATTTCTGGAAAAGGTGTCAAAAATATACTTTGGAGAAGAGACAGCCTTTTCAGATAATGCTCCCCAAACTTATATTCTGGAGGGAAAACAAACCCCAACCTGAAACTATCATTATCCTCCTACACACACACACACACACACACACACACACACACACACACACACACACAAATCAACTCTGAGTAGATCAATGATCTTAATTCAAGGCTCAAAACTCCAACTGTTAGAAGAAAAATAGGGGGAAAAAATTCAAGATATGACACAGCAAGGACTTTTCAAATAAGATCCCAGTTGTTTGAGAAATAATTTCAAAAAGTTGACAAACAGAATCTCAGGAATTTAAGAGCTTCTGCACAGCAAGGAAACAGTGAAGTAAAGAGATAGCTCAAGATAGGAGAAAATCTTTGCTAGCTACACATCCGCCACAGGATTAATATCTAGAATATACAAAAGACAAAAACATGAAACAGGACATCAAACAACCCAGTCAATAAATGGGCTAGCGAACACATAAAGGATGTAACACAGACGGTCAGTAGACATAAACAAGCAAACAACCAACAACTTCGACCTCACTAGCCATCAAAGAAATGAAAATTAAAACAGCATTGACGGGATAAAAATGAGGGTCATGATTAAGAGCCCTTGTTGTTCTTCCAGAGGACACAGGCCCCACACGATGGTTCACGATTGTCTGTAACTACAGGTCCAGGTGATCCAACACCCTCTTCTGGCCTGTGCAGGGCTCCAGGCACACATCCCAGCCACAAAGGCAATCATAAGGAAACAAGCAACAACACATGCTGGCAACGATTTACGGACTTTTATAGACTGCTGATGCGAATGTAAACTACCCAGGCACTACGGACATGAGTACAGAGGTTCCTCAACAAATAATATCTAGATCTGACTCACGATACAGCACAACTGCCCATGGCTGCTTACCTAAAGGACTAAAGCACATCAGAGACTCTTGCCTATGAGTGTTATTGTAGCATTGTTCACAACCTAGGTGTCCATCAACAGAGAAGTGAATAAAGGAAATTTGAGACAAATACAGCATGGAATTTTTTTTCCAGCTTTTTAAAGAACAAAATTATGGTGTTTACAAGGAAATGGATATAACTGAAATAATATCAAATCAACTAAGCTAGTATTAGAATGTCAAATATCACATGTTTTCTCTCAGGTGTGGTTCCTAAATTTCATACAGACACATAAAATCATGTTTGTATTTTTCTACATTAAAGTAGAAGTCAGCCTATCTAGGAACAAAGTTGACTAGCATAAGGGGGAGAGTGGAGGAGGGGGAGAGTGGAAAACAGGGAGAGTGGAAGGTAAGAGGAGATATACTTCCATAAAAATGTGCTTATTTAATACAATACCAGGGACAGCTGATATTTCATAAAACCATTCTCACTACATTGACTTTATAACCCATCAAATATTGTGAGCCAGCGCCATACAACGTACTCTGCAATGCTATGAGCACTGTGGCTTTACAGTCTGAAAAGATGGCGCAAAATTCAGCACAGTTCCTGTACCAGCGTCTGACTCAGGAAAGGGTTCAATGCACACCGTCATTTTAAAGGAAGAGAGCTGTTATTATGAAGATGCAGGACCTTAGGATTCATCTCGCTATTCTTAGTTGTTTGGAAATCGTGTACACATAGTCCCGGGGGAAATTTTAAGGACACAACAGCTGCTGTTCCGTAAAATCTGTCTGGGAAGGCCCTCTGTTAGCCATCTTGCAATACAAATATAAATAACTGACCATCCTTACAGACACAAGATGAAGTGCTCAGGAACACGATGTCCCTGGGTGGCTGGAAATTTAGACAAGTGCGTGGATAGCATAGTGAGGGGATTTCAAGAGCCCCCTACATTATAGCCTCCCGAGCTTCACTCTCCAGGCTGCTGGGAGGATCCGAGGGCACGATGCGAGCAAGCACTTTGCAAGTTGTATGGTCCGAATAAGCGTGAGTCCTCCGGCTGCGCATCCTTGTCGGATGTTCCCTGCAGGTCAACATGCGGGGTGAAGCACTGTGAGGTCCCTTGGAGGAGTTTAGTGACTGAATTGCCTTTCGAGTCCAACAGGCCTAAGTAGTAAAGCCGACTCTTCCACGCTGCTGTGGCTGTGTGACTTCAGGAGATATTTAGCCTCCTGTAGCCACAGGTTCCTTGGAGAATGGAGATAATTACATTCCTCACAGTTGCCAAAGGGAGTAGGTAATTGTGAGCGGGGGGGGGGGGGGGGGGGGGGGGGGTGAGGGGGAGAGCCCCCCTCATGGCACAGCACCCCGTACATAGAATTATCCTAATAAATAGTGTCGGTTCCTGTAATTCATAACGTTAATAACAGCAGCCCAGCTTCAAGCAGCCATTTAGTGCCGCTGATGTGCAAAGCCTCTGGCAGACAGTTTGCTGGAGAACTGGCCAAGCTTTCCCAGTGCTGGGTGACTTCATTATGTAAAGATACCATTCCAGACTGGTGCTAGAGGGCAGGCACACCGTGTGACGACGAAGAGGCACGTTCAGGGAGCAGGGGTTGAAAGGGCCTCAGGTGGCAGCACTTCTGATGAGATGAGGCGAGACGACCTCATCTCTCCACCGACCTCTCTGGAGGTGAGTCCTGACCTTTCTTGCACTTCTTGGATGAATGAGAGAAAACGGACCATCAGAGATGGGCAATGTCTATGAATCACCTGGCTGGCTGGCTGTTCAGAGTGCACAGCTGGAAACAGACCTCAAAGAAGCTACATGAAGCACCCCCCTCCTTCCTCAGGTGTGAATCCTCAGGCTAAGGCCTGGGCTACCCTAGCAGAGCTGCACGTGTTGCTCTGCATTGCAGAGAAGGCGGGACCCATGGAATCTTTCATTTGAGGAGTGCCTCTCACTCTGAACACCCTAGAAATGTGCCCTTCTTTCCCTGTCTTTAGTCTCTAGCCTGCTCTGCTCAAAATGATAGTTCAAGTAGTGTAGGCATACACTCTTCACTACTGAGGTTTGGGTTGAGAAACCCAAGGTGCTGCTCATTTTCTGTCACTGAGGTGACATCACACAGTGGTGGTGACTAAGGGTTACGGCAAGGCTGTGTTCCTTCTTAGAGACTCTGAGGGAAAATTCACATCTCGTTCCACTTTCTAGAGAGTGCACATGCTTTTTTAGCTCCTAGCCACTTCCAATCTTCAGGGCCAGCGAATCAAACCTTCCTCACATGACATCCCTGAGATCCCAACTTGTGTACCTTTCCTGTCTCCCTCCTCACTCTTGAGAGAGCTTTGATTGCCTTGGTCCACCTGGATCGTCTCCCAGTGACCTTGTTCAGCCTAAGGTTGGCCCAGGCATAGTATGAATTCTGTTATCTTTCCTCCTTTGCCAACGAGTTTGCATATTCCCAGGCCTTAGGTGAGAGTGGCTGCAGGCTTGGTAGCCAAAGTCTTTGGGGAGGCCATAACCCTGTCTCCCCCAGATAGGACAGTAACCCCAGGCTCCCAAACCCCCTGAAGCAGGATTAGCAAACAGTATCCCTCCAGTCAGCCACCTACTTTTTCAGACAAACCTGCAATTTGTGTGTTACTTGTGTGCTTTTACACTAACTGAGAAGTTAGTGTAACTTCTAACTAACAGAAGCTGAGAATTTGCAAGAGACCAACAGCTAGCCCCAAGATGAACACCTCCAACCTGTCCTTTGTGGTGGCACTGTATACATCTCTGGCTCTGACTTGAACACTTTACAACATCACACTGTATAAATGACGTCTTTGTGTTTGTTTGTTTGTTTGTTTTTTCAGAACTTCCTGCCCCACCCCTCCCTGTCCCACCCTACCCTGCCCTGCCCCTCCCCACCCCGCCCTGCCCCCTGTAAATTCTAGCAGTCCTCTGCTGGCCTCTCCAGCTAGTCTATCCCCATCCTCAACAGACAGAGGACCAGTCAACCCCTGATGCAACTCTAAGTTGCTGAGTGTCGATTTTCTTGACTTTGGCAGATGCTGTTTCCTCTTCTCTGAATGCGTTTACCATTTTTCTCTATCCCTTGCCGCACATACTTGTATCCATCCTACAGAGCCCCTGCTCCAGGAAACCTCAACCATTCCATTCAAAGAAAGCAGAGAGTCCCTCTGAACTAGTCTCTGGGGACTCCAAGTCCCTCGGTGATAATAGCTGCCATGTTTACTTTTAGTATACTCAAGCTTGAAGGTAGAAGCTGGTTCCTTCTGTTCTGTAGACAGAACGGTTGTGCTTTTTCTGGACGTTAGTTCTCTTCTCTGGGTCTGGGTTTTACCACCCGGGAGGCAAAGAGTTGGAGAAACTATGGTTGGCCTCGAAGAGCCCTTTCGGTTCTAATAATCTTTTCCGTCAGGGAGGATCTGGTGACCTGGTGCAAGTTGCTTATAGATTCAGAGGAGAGAGAAACCTGCACTAAGTGCGTCCCCTGAAGAGTTGGAAATTATCCCACACGCTATCACTCACAGCTTTGCTCTCACTGTGTGGCCACTGCAGACTGGTGAAATGCAGAGAGAGCAAGGAGGTGTTGAGATCATCTGTAAATACTTGTTGCTGACGTTTCTCCAGGAGCCAATCAGAGGGCAGTGAACATGTCTAGGCATGTAATATACTCCTCTAGGGCAATCCATGCCTGAGCTCTGTCCATTCCCTGGAGACTGCCCTCAGTCCTATGCTACATGGCAATCAGGCCATACTCCGTGGTCCAGGCATCTTTCCACTTGTCACCCACCTCCCTTCCATCTCTTGTGTCCCCCATTTCTTATGAAGATCTGTTGTTTGTTTGTTTGTTTACCTTCCAAACATGTCTTAGAAGATAGCTGTTTTCTTTCACTCTGGCATCAGCACATCTTCTATGCAGCATGGCTCTCCTAGGTCTCCACAGCAGGGTCTTCCGGAACTGCGAGCCCTTCTACTTTGCAGTGAGAGCCCCTTAAGTACACTCTTTATCCTAGTTGCCCCCAGATTTCCTTCTCCCCCACCCCCACCTCTCCTGACTCAGGAGCATGCAATCCCTGCACCAAGTCCACTGAGCTCTGCTCCTTTCAGAATCTTGCTCTGCCCTGTTTTTCTCCGACACTAAGTCTTGTGTGACATCAATCTGCTCCCTGCTTTTCACTTCATTTGGGCCCCGCCCTTTTGCCTGTGGGCACCTCTACCTGGCTGGTTATTATGCTCTGATTGTTTACGTTCTGTGCTCCTTTCTGCACCCCTCCCAGGCCACATAATTCTTGAAGGCAGCAAGAACTGAGGCTTTTGCCTAGTGTACATTGCTCTTTTAACCTACTGTGAGGTCCTTATATTCAGTCTCTCCTTTCCTGTCCTAGTCACCATTTCTTGCCTGTCATTCATAAAATAATGACAATAAATCTACCTTACCAGGTTGTTTTTATAAATTACTTCATTCAGGATGGATGGACATTATACCCTGAGCTGATGGCTATAATGGTAGACATCATTTTTTTCATAGTGCCTCGGTCTTTGGCGTGTAGACTATTAACATTTGGGATTAGAGGAAGCAGCAAATGGATTCATTACCATGAGACATAGACATAGATTTTGCCTATGAATATGGTAAATTCTATACTCAGTCCTGCAAATTACATTAGGTTAGCACACCTCCTTTTCTCTGTATATGAGGAAAGCATTTGTTAGGGCCTGCACTCCTCAAAGCTGCTACTAGCAATTTCGGTGACCTTTCTTACAAATGAATCATTCATTCATCTTCAGCCCAAACCCACACCCCTCCCTCCCAGAGGAGAAGGGTAGTATGGGAGCCACCATGGCGCTCACGGACTAAGAAGAGACCTGGGCCCCTCCCTCTCATCCTTCTCTGGTCTCCTCCTGGGGTACCGGGAGTCGGCTAGGGTTTTCTGTTTGGCTAGCTGGCTAGGCTAACTAGTTCCTAATCTACACTACAACTACTTAAAATCCATCCAAAGTGTAGCCACAACTCATTCATTCAATAAACCCAAGCCATGAATATGTGGAATCAAGTAAAAGTTTGCACAAATTAAGCTGTAACTCAGAAAAGCTGACTCAACCTCAAAATGTCCACCCTGTTTCTGTAGTAGCACTGTAGTGTGGGCTATTTTTAAAATGATTAGGATTCGAAGTTCACTGCTATGTCAAATAACTCAATTTGTTCCTAATTCAGGGGAGCCTTTCACGTCAGATAGCATGACAGTGCCAGGAGAAATGCCATGGCAAATGATTAACTCCCAACACTGGCCAATGAGACAATGACTTATAAACATTTTAGCATTGCATTATCTAGGTTTTCTCATGTTTAAAATTGTCTTAAATCAGTGTGCAGTTGCAATATGTGTGACTCTGACAAAAAAAAATAAAAGGCCAAAATGGCAGAAGTGGCCTGCCAAAACCCCAAATTCCCACTAAGCCCTTGTCTGTCTGTCTGTGTTCCTGGGAGATTGATTTAAGCCAGTATTTTCTACCTAGCCTGCATAGTTTACATTGGCCGAGTTTTACTGGTAAATATTGGTTTAAAGCAAACACTGAAATCTTTAATCACGTTTAAACAGACCCTGCATTATTCTGCAGCCGTGCGTTAGAACCGTAGTATCAGAAGGCGCAGGCACGGCTCATGGCTACGAACTCCAAGAGGAAACCGGCAAAGTCAGAACTAAAACTCTCTGGAGAAGGAAGGGCCAGGAAAACCACTGCTGAAATACAAAGTTTTGTTTTCCTTAAAGTCTGGAGCTGCATTCGGTGAAGTGACGCTGCTTACGGACCAGGGGAACTCGGGACAGCAACGGAAGCACCGCTAAATAAGGAGAAGGTGACCTAAGGAGAGCCAGCTAGCTGTGACACAGCCAGCGCCGTGCTTCCTCCGACTCTCTGACGATTCTTGTTTGCTATTGTGTCAACTTGGGTTGCCATGAAACCTGGGCCCTGGTTTTATGTCTCCTCCCCGAGTTCCGAATCTGTCACAAAGCAGCTACTTGTCTGCTCACGGAGGCTGCAAAAGGCATACTGTTAACCTTCCTCAACACACACACTCATACGAATCTCCGGTCTGCGCTTGGCTGGTCCTGTTCACATCCACGAGTTCTACCCGCTCATCTCGAACCCCACCCCGCACCCCACTACTGCAAAGGCTTTGAGAGTTCAGATTTCCTGCTGGGCGTTCTCTTCTCTTCACCTACCACCTCTGAGCCCCACCTCCACCCCCCACATAGACACAAATCCCAGATGCTTAGGTGTTAGCTGAGGAAGTCTTCAAGAGGACCGACTGTTTTATCTCTAAAATCTATGATTATCTCTGCCTAATGGAAACATTGCTGAGCCTGTGCTGGGGTGGATGATGGGATCTGAGGGCAGGGATCTGCTGGAGATGAGTGCCCGACTCTTTCTGGAACCACTTAACATAAATAACTTTTTTTTTTTTTTTGGTTGATTGGTTGGCTTGGCTTATTTGAGACAGGGTCTCTCTGTGTTGTTACTGACCTGAAACTCATGGAGACTAGATTGGGACCAACTCATAGACATCCACCTGCCTCTGCCTCCCACGTACTGGCACTAAAGGCATGCACCATCATGCCCAGCTTCTTTTCTGTTGTTAAGAAATAAAATAAAATTTCATTAGCTGCCCAAACAGAATGAGGAAATGAAACTCCTAGGAAAATGATGTCTAAAATGGTTGTCTCAGATGGGATGCCTAGCACAAAACGTGGGTTCAAATGAGATTCTTACAGTAATTTTGAAAATGGCAGGTTCCCAGGACCCAGTCACTCACTGGATAGCCCCGAAAGGAATTGGCATGTAAACCCATAAACTGGTGCAGTGTTAAGCATCAGCTTTGAATGCAAGCTCGATTAGAGACTGAGTTCCTTCCTGAGTTATGGTTTGTTTGTTCACTATGAAAGATGGATAATTACAATTTACTGGGGTTGTCGCAGATATTAGGTGAGTTGATACACACAAGTGTTGCTTGACTTATGATAGGAAAAGCAATGTCTCCTTGGGACATTGCCCAGCTCAGAGCCATGAAAGCCTCTGTGATTGCTCTGGGGCAGCCTCAGTAAGTTGAAAGCCTCGCTCCACTGTGTCTGTGACCTTGAGAAAGTTACTGAGTTCCCCTGTTTTTTGTCTGTAAAATAAAGTTATCTGCTACATATATATTTATATATGGTAATATCCAGCTCGTTGGATTATGATAAAGATCAAATTGGCTAATGGGTGTAAAGTGCCTAGAAACAGTGACTGACTGGTGCCAGCTACAGTCATTGCTGTCATTAGCACTGCTTTGAAAGTATTGATGGTGGATGAACATAGGCCTTGGAGTATTCTGGTTCTAGCGACAATCTTATGCTCTGGAACAGAACAGCCTGATAGAAATACAGTGAGAGCCCCCATAGGTAATTTTAAAATTCCTAGCAAACTCATGGAAAGACAAAAGTACAGTTTTTAAAGACTAATTTTTAATTAATGTGTATGAGTGTTTTCCTGGGTGTCTGTTTGTGTGTTTCATGCATCCCTGGTACTCTCAGAAGCCAAAAGAAGATATTAGATCTCATGAAGCTGGAGTTACAGGTTATGAGCCACTGTGTGGGTGCTGGCAACTGAACCCAAATACTCTGCAAGAGTGTGAAGTGCTCTTAACCACTAAACCATTTCGCAAGCTCTCAAGTACAATTAATCTTAATAATGTATTTGACTTCTTGCGTCTAAAATACTATTGTTTCAAACCTGTAATGAAATATAACCATGTATTAAGCTACCATCTTTAGTTTTTTTTTTTCTGCAAAACAAAGTGTTCTGTCTGCAGCATGTCGCATATCAGATTAGCCACATTTTGGGAACTCAGTAGCTACTGCCCCTGCTACTAGCTTTCACACTGGCTGGTACAGGAATCCCTTTCTATGCTTCATGACACACAGGCTGCCAAACACAAAGCCATTCTCAGGTGACCTGCCTAAAGTCACCCCAGGTAGCTCTGTGTAGAGGCTCTTTCCTGGAGCCAGATGAAAGGGTTTAGCCAGCAATGTTTTGTGAGATCAGAACACTGCTGCTCTCCTCTCTACTAACCACACCTGAACTCGGTAGCAGACACACTGCTTCTGCTATTGACCATTTCCTGCTATTTCTTTTATTCTAAAAATAAAGTTGGATCTGGAGAGATGGCTCAGGGGCTGAAAGCGTGAACTATGAAAAAGACTGGGGTTTAGTTCCCAGCACTCATCACAAACACTTGTAATCCCAGCTCCATGGTATCAGATGCCCTTTTCTGAACTCTACGGGTACTGGCACACATGAATGTACATTCATGGGCACATGTAATTAAAAAGAAAATAAATCTTTTAAGAAACAAAAATAAAGCTAAAACTAAAGTGTAAATAGCCTCCTCATTCTCTGTATTCTTCCCTCTGAATTGCTTTACTCCCAGGCTACCCGATTTCTTAAGCACCTGTCTTTTGTTCAGATAGTAATCTCTAGTAAGAACTCACATCATGCATGACCTTCGCTGTGCTGCGTAAATCTTACAACTTGACAAATCAAGGTAACAGTTCCTCTTCTTATGGACACATCGCATATGGCAAAAGCAGAGAACGTGGAGCCAGGACGCCTAGAGGCAAGTCTCTGGGCTCTGTGTTTCCTAGTTCTGATATTTGAGATAAACCACTGAAACCTTTCAAGCTTCAGCCTCTTTCTTTATGGTGTAGGGACAACCAGAGTGCTCTCATAAGGGATGATGAGGATTAGAAAAGATGACACATAGACAGTAATCCACAACTGCACAGCACTAGACAACTCAAAAGTGGATTAAAAGATTTATAAAGTGCTTTACACATACCATTCTTTTGTTGCACAGTTTTCAACGGCTCCACATTGCCTGCCAAATAAAGTCAGATTCCTTGGTCTAGCATAAAACATTCTCCTGGGCAAGCTCTGTCTGTGACTATATTACACGTGCAGCCCTAAGCAGCTCTGCCTGAGGCCGAATGTTCCAGTGAAGAAACCCTGGCACATCTGCTGCTCCAAATGGAGCAGGATCTTACACCTCACTCTTAACCTCCTCTTTCTTCATGTGCGCCCTTATTTGCTTTCTTGTTCCAGTTCCCAAAAGTCCCACTTCACTGTCTTCAAATCTATTCCCACCTCACTGCCCTGGTCCTTAAGCTTTAATTCTGCTGCTTCTGAATTTTGCTCATATTTTTTATGACAATCAAAAATGCCACTTTGGATTCTAGTAACATTTGGTGAAGAGAAATTTGCAAAGAATTTGCTGAACACAATAGCTAGCTGTTTGAGAGAGTTAAAATCTCCAAGTGATTTAATGGAAGTCCTGTTGACAGACAGACTGTCCCACATTTTTAACCTAGCCACTCACAAAAATCTAGGCAGGAAGGTAAAAGAAACTCAGAGTTCATTACTTTTTGTAACATTTAAGAAAGAGCATGGCAGACATGAACTCTGGTGCTCCATATGTGACCACCTCCCTTTGGTGGGGAGGCCTGATGGCACTCAAAGAAAGAATAAGCAGGCTACCAAGATGAGACTTGATAGCCTATGATCATATAGTGGAGGAGGAGGCCCCCCTCGATCTTAGACCTAGGGGAAGGGAATAGGGTGAAAGTGGGAGGGAGGGAGGAACAGGAGGATACAAGTGATGGGATAACAATTTAGTTGTAATCTGAATAAATCAATAAAATTAAAATTAAATTAAAAAGAAAAGCTCATGGCTTATTTGAAGGCTAGTCTTAAAAAAAAAAAAAAAAAGAACGAAAAACAGCAAGGAACAAGAACTATTGATGCTAGATCTTCAGGGCTGTTCATTGTAAAGGTCTCTCTCACTTTAGTAATGGATGTCCATGTCCCAATATTTTGATATTTGGGGCATGTCAACAGGTCCACCAATATCCTCTGCTCTTAAGGTGAGCATCTTGAGGGATGATATAAGCAGAAACAGTTGTGTAAAATATGACCAGTTAAGAACAGTGGCCAGCATGAATTGTGAGAGCTTAAAGGAGGGCCTCTTAATTCAACCTACAATGCTGATAGCATCAGGTTAAGTTTCAAAAGGTAAATATGCACTAGCAAGGTTGACAGGACTGGGAAAGCCTCTGTAGGCAGGTGCGAAGCCTGGGGCCTAGCCAACTACAGCATCTCTCCTCAGTGAAGCCGAAGGCATCAAGCTTGAAGGAAGAGGTCTTTCAAGACATTTGGATACCTATGGCTTACCAAGTAATCTTATGGATATAATTTATGATAAGATGACTAGAAGGTATTAAAAGCCTTTCATAAAAGTATCTCTCTACAAATCTCAATACATTAAACTCTGGCTTGTCATTAAATTCTTGTGCATAGGACTAGTTTGGGTTGAGTGAACCCAGAACATTGATATGAATGAACACAGAATGTGATAAAAGTCACGTGACTGGAACTGAAAATCTGAAGGGATGGTGCATTTTGAGCATTACCCACCATCTTGGAGGTCAGGAGGTTTTCCCTCTTAGGTGTCTCAAATCCCCCTGAGTCTCTTCGTCTCCAGTCCTGCTCCACAGTGCTACCCACTATCATCCCTTGCATGGGCAGTGCAGTTAAAAAAAAATGAGGATATTTTAGTTTACACCACTTGATAGAAAAACTATTTGAGCTGAGTAATAGAATCTTATTTCTCCCAATTTAGGAGGCTGAAGGCCAAGATCAAAGTGCCAGCAAGTTCCTTGTCTGGGAAGAGCTATTCTCTGCTTTAAGATGACATCGTTTAGCAGCGAAGTCCTTTGCAGGGGACACCAAATGTGGTCCTCCCCTAAAAAGTGAGGACAGAGGCCTAGGTCCCTTCAGGTCTTTAACAAGGTTGCCAATCCTATTCATGAGGGCCCTACACATATAACAAGGTTGCCAATCCTATTCATGAGGGCCCTACACATATAACTTACTTACTTCCCAAAGGCCCCACCTCTTAGTTCTTCTGGGCATAGCTAAGGGTCATTTTATAAACAGATGCTATTGCTCTTGTTGTGTGAGTGAGGAGAGCAAATGGGCATAGAGGACTCACGTAATTTCTCCAAGGTTGATTGATAGCAAGAGATGAGTCTGGACCATAGCTCTAGAGCAGTGAATCTCCAGGGACCAAGTTTTAAGCCACTACCGATAATAAGTTCCTTGAGTGTCCTTTAACTTTGGAAGTACATATATTTTGTCTGTGGTTTTTTGTTGTTGTTGTTGTTGTTTGTTTTTTTGTTTTTTTGTTTTGTTTTGTTTTGTTTTGTTTGGATGAATACAAGTTTTCATTAACAATCAAATTCCCAAGTGAGAGTCACTCTGGAGAGTAAATTTCTCGGTTAGAATAATGGCTGGAGAGAGGGCGGGGACGGAACCAAGAGCTACCAGCTGGCACACCAGGGACCTAGCTTTTCCTTGTTTTTGTGCCTCCAAGAAAAAGTAACTTCAATAGTGAGTGAACCTGTGCTTATAACAGGTTTATTTTTATTTATTTTTTAAAAATTACAGAATTTAGAGCCAGGGAACGTGGTTGTACCTCCCTGCTCTCCTCCTCCTACCTTTTTCTCTCTCATTTCAATGCATGGAGTTAATTGTGGGACATGCCTAAGCCTCAGTTTTCTCGTGTGCATCACGGAAACTACACATCATCATCATCATCATCATGACTCTATCCCATGGGGTTTATTTTTCAGGGAAAAAATGAGCCATGCAAGTGAAAGTGCCTGGTGAACTGTCAAGTTGTATACACAAAAGCTAGTTGTGATTGGAGATCTGTAACTTGGAATCTTGAGAGGCTGCTGAAGACAGCGGCATCAAAATGACCTACTTTCCACTGTTATTTCCCTTGAGGGCTGTGAAGCTCCCCAGCGAATCCACCCAGGGCAAAGTCCCTGTCATGAGCAATTGCAATATTCCGTGTTTGTAAAGACGTGTGAACGAAGTCCAGCCTGAAGGGAGCCTACCTGGGGCTTATGAGTTGGCTTGGGAGGAATCGCAGTGCAGCACATGTTACTGTTCTCTAGCAGTGGTTCTAAGAATGCTCTACTTAAGGCTCAAAACACAGATTTTTCCTGGGACCCCGCACTTCAACATGAGTTGTGTTTCATGAGCTATTCACCAAAATTAAATGTACAGCTTTGAGCACCACAGCTTGACAGGAGGAGAGATGCTGTTAATTGTTTGGGGACAAAATCATGACGAAGATCGTAGCATCGACCTGTGGGTGAAACTATATTACATATTAACAAATATTTATTATACTGTGGAGAAAACTAAGAATTAAATAAGTATGCTAACTTTGAGGTACTTAGCATCCTTCCAGGCACCCAGACTAAGGACATCCACAGAGCTTGAAGCTTGTGCATAAAATTAGAGCTGAATCATAAATGGGTGTAAAGAATCTAACAGATGTCTACTTCTCACTTCTTGGTAAAGTGGAAAGGATGCTGATAAGGCATCAAAGTCCATAGACTTACCATCTGGACAATGGCAAGGAAGTTTGTGGTCATCCAACACGACGAGCAATTTGGTTCCTAAGAAGGCTTACTTCTGTTATTGTCAGCATGGCACCCAGCAGTAGGCCTGGCACACAGTAGGTGCTCAGTGTACTTGTGATAAATGAATGAATGAAAGAACGAATGGATGAGTGAACAGTTTCACATACAATTCCTGGTCTCTGATAGGCCACTGCTCAGTATGTCAATAGGATTTGGTGGAAAACTAAATAAAGACAAGTAAGAAGGAGCCATTTTCCTGAAGTAACCCAGCAGAAGGGGCGTTGTGGCCACTCTTACCTGTGTTCCTTTCCCTACAGTCGAGCCATATTGGTACATGATTTAGCTATGAAATATGCCAATCTACCCTCAGGAAAGTGAAGACCAAAAAGAAGAAAGTGAGAAAACAGAAAAAGGAAAAAAAAAAAAAAAAAAAAAAAGCTCTCAAGATGTTTCTGGCACATGTTGTTTGCTGAATCCTCACAGCCGGTAGAGGCCTCCAAGCCCCCAAATAAGGTGAAGAAATGGAGGTATGGTAGCAATACAGTCTTTTGTCTCAGAACACATGGCTTGCGAGTGGCTCAGGCAGGAGTCATACATGGCTTGGTTGGACTCCAATGTGAACTGCTGAAATCTGAATTAACAGGAGCATCCCAGCCTGTTCCATAAGAAACGCCACTGCTCGGCGACATCTCTCTCGGCTCTGGGAGGCCCCAGGATCCCAGTTCAGATGCTTCATTTTAAGAAATCCTGCTCCTGTTTTTTATTGGGGGGGGGGTGTTTGTTTTATACTAGACTTTTCCTAAATGGAACTTTGTTGAAAGAAAACTTACACAGAATGTCAAAAAGAAACAAATCATGAAAGAAGAAATAAACTTTCCTAAAATGATCAGATTCATATAGCCAGCATGCAGATACACTTGAGTCCATCATAGCCAGGCACATAGAGGAAGTCATTTCTGATCACCAACTTGTTCCACCTGCAAAATGATCATTATTTACACCTTGTATTGTAGATTAATTTTGAGGATCACACTTTATTTCAGGCCTTTTTTTTTTTTTTTTTTTTTTTTTTTTTTGGTAACCATTTTTTTTTGTTTGGTTTGGTGTGAGTGTGTGTGTGTGTGTGTGTGTGTGTGTGTGTGTGTGTGTGTGTGTGTGTGTTTTGTTTGTGCCATATCATGCTTAGGAAATTTACCCGGCAGTTGTTCTGATCAATTTGACCCATAACAATAACTGTAAACACTTGCAACCTTCTCATAAGAAGAGAGCCCAATTACATGACACTCATACAAGAAAAGATACGTACACTTCTATGCACTGTACGTGAAAAACAGGGAGAGATTTAACAGACACATTCCTGATATACGTGGCACTGAGGTGCTGCTCTAGCTCCTCTTTTGTAGCTGGTGTAAAGTTTCAATTTAGAAGTATAGAGGTTGTAGGGAAGGCTCTGTCCCATCCTCCATGAACTCAGGGGGTAAAAGATCACCTCCGAAATAGCAGGGCCAGATTTTAGTGAGGCAAGGTCTGCTGCCAGCCAGGTCACCAACTCCGTAAGTGTTCCTATCCACTACCCTGTGTTCTGACTGGGAGGACATGGCTGGATGTGACTACTCAGAAGTTTCTAGTTAGCCTTCCCCACTGTGACCATTATCTGGATGTGTCCTTCTTTTGCGCGCGCGCACACACACACACACACACACACACACACACACACACACACACACACGGGGAAATTAGACTATTATCCCAAATAATAGGTGAACAGAAAATTTATTTTTAAAAAAACAGGAAGAAGGGAAGAACATTAACTGAATGAAAGTTATTCAGCAGTTTATATATTTGCACACATTGTGATTTTATTTAATTTATATACACTTGTATGTAAATCCATGTACATAAGTGAAAAAGTTTGTAGTATGATGTCAACAATGGGGATCTATCACCGAGACTTGTATCATGTCAAGGTTTTCTTTTCTGCCATTTCCTAATTTTCTACAATGCACCTGCACCCCATCTGTAATAAAAAGGAGATATCTGCAAAACATGTTCGATAATTAAAGGCACATTGCCTCTTTGGGTGCTCTCTTCTGTTCTACATTCCCACTAAGAACTGGCTAGCTTGCTTGACCTCACTTCACATGTGAAGCACTTCAGTTTCATAAACCTTGGGGAATGGACCTGAGGTCAGCCACAGCAGCAAGATGAATGTGAGCATCAGACCTGGCCTTCTGAGAAAGTATTGCACAGCCTCCCTCCGCTGAGAGCTACGTTAGATGCACCAGAAAGGGACGAGGAGACTCAGCAATGACAACATTTAAGAAAGCAATTATGCAATTTTAAGTAGAAAAGACCTGGTAAGATATGACTTCAGGAACATAGCATTTTCAGGAACATAGGTACTTCTCAGCTCTAAACTGAGTCCTCCTTTGCACAGAGCAAATGCAATCCTGCCAGGAAACTGGAAGGCACTATTGTCTCTGGTGATTTAACCTCTGTCTTCTTCCTTAGCTTGAGCCTTAATATAAATCAGCCATACTCTCTTGCCTGTCTGTCACAAGAGGTGTTGCAAGGATTAATGAACACTATGGAACTATCTCCTTTGAGAGAAGAGCTCCCTGAATATAATATATCATAACAAGATTAATATTAACTGTAACATTTGCCCATCCATCAAATTCAGTACCTATTGAAGGGAGAAAAGCTTCCTCAACAACCCTTGGAGGAATGACAAGGAAGAAGGTCAAAGTTCCCTGTGGCTTCTCTTTGAATGCTAGGCTTAGTGACACCACCATTACTGGTTGCATTCCCCATTCTTACCCCCTTTAGACTTGGCTCTCATCGGATAGTGTTGCTTTCTTCAGGACCATCTTATGCATGTCAGGAACAGAGACATAATCTCTGACCTAAGTACCCAGCAGGTCTCACTGAAGGGGTAGGAGTAACCTTTAGACAATTCCTAAGCACCAAAGATTGTATGCTGTGGAGTAAGACACTAGAAATCCCCTTGCCCAATGTTTTTTAACAAGGAAAAATGCTTGTCTTGCCTCTCCAAGGCCAGGCATAACATAACAACTGGCTGGAGGAGTGGTAGCCAGGAGCTCATGAGCTATGTGCACACCCTTAGTCATAGGAAGCATCATCTCACATCTCTTGAAGGGTTTGTCCTCCACTCATGGTATTCCTATACCTGAAAGAACATGTTATTAAGTGACACTCACTGAGCCATTTGCTAATTGAGACAAAGGTGCCACAATGATGGAAAATGTTAGCAATGAGGAAAGCGACATGCAATGATGTTGGGACGCTATTATCTTTGCAACTTTTCTGTGGGTCTGAAAGTATTTTAACATAACAACTTCACAGGGGAAAAGGACAGAGAATGCAGGAGGAAGGGAAAACTCCATGCTCTAACTCTTCCACCATTCTCTTTGTCCCAACAGCCTCGCAGTTTCATTTTGCCCCAGGCCCTGCAAAATATGTTGCAGATCTTTACTGAAAAACATCTCACTGAAAGTACAGTCTTGTCCTCTCTTCCTCTTCCTCCTCACATCATTGCCCTCCACGATGGGCCTTTGGGTTTCTTTGTTTGCCAGTACTAACTGCTGCTACAGAGCACTCCTCTACTTACTAAGCACCGCCTTGGCTGCTTTACTAAACACTATATACGTCCTCTCTCACCTTTCCTCTTTATAAATTAAAAAGTCATAGCCCCCTTTTATCACTGTAGGACATGGAAGTCTCAGATGGCACAGGAAGGGCTAAAAGAGGAAGTCAGTGTGCCTGGTTCTTGCTGCAGCACTGCTGTTTCCCGCCACACTGCATTATGCTATTCTGCCTGCAGGTGCCCAAGGCTCTCAAACAGCTTGGGCAGGCATTTTCATTTCCTTTTTCAGAGGTATCTATCACCTAAGTGTCGGCTGGGTCTCAAACACTGCCTGTGGTTAGCTACAAGGTGGAGGCCAGTGGAGAGCTTGTAACAACTTTGAGTAGCAAGTGTTAAAATAACCCTCGCTCACAGTTGTATCTGTGCCCTCTGCCTTAGCTGTGATAAGCAGGCCATGAAGTTTTGACTGTATGGTAAGAATTTGAAAAGTATATGTATGGAGATTATGTGTGAAATTATGAAAGAATTAATAAAAATAAACAGCCATTATGAGAAGGAAAAGAATTTGGAAAGCAACCAATTTAAAAGAATTTCAAATCAGTCTTTACTTTAAAAAGAGAGAGAGAGAGAGAGAGAGAGAGAGAGAGAGAGAGAGAGAGAGAGAGATCGGCTGGAGACATGGCACAGAGCTTACGAGCACTGACTGCTCTTCCAGAGGTCCTGAGTTCAATTCCCAGCAACCATATGGTGGCTCACAACCATTTATAATGTAATCTGATTCCCTCTTCTGGATTGTAGATGGACATGCAGGCAGAGCACTGTATACATAATAATAAATAAACAAAACTTTTAAAAAGAAAATATGTGGTTGGCCTAAAGAAGAAAAGATGAAGGATCAAGATGCCATAGGGTCTGTCAGCCAGGCTCATGCATCCAGACTGCACCTACTGTGGCAGTAACACTGTGCACATGTGTGCACACACACACACACACACACACACACACACACACACACACACACACGCGCGCGCGCGCGCGCAACAATCCCCTTTGTAAATGCTTCTGCTGGCACCCTTCTGTATTTCCTGTGTGAAGCAAGTGTGGAAATCAGATCCCCCTCTTCCTCTTCCTGGAGAAATGTGCCTTGTGTTATTTTATCTTGCAGTCATTTTGCATATCTGCTGATTCCAACAGCTTTGAACAAACTCCTCCCCTTCTGGCTGGCCTGCTGTATGTCTGGTCCTAGTTTCAAAGACTGCAGGTGGTGCTGTGAAAGGCAACAAGGCAGTGAGCAAAGCCCAAGCAGCTGGAAAGCAGTTGGACTTTTTCCTTTATTAGAGGCAGGGAGTGAGGGTGGGAGGGTTCTGTCCCTTCGGGCAAAGCTTTCTTGAAGAAGTACTCTTCTTAGGAAACAGGGGAGGAAAGGGTGCTCCGGGACACACTAGAGAGAGAAAGAGAGGAGAGTCTTGGAGTTGAGGAAGCATTGCACAGGTGAAGAGGAAAAGAGGCGAGGTATGTGCAAGTCTGGCTTGAAATCAGCTTTATTGAAAACACCTAAATTCTTGTCTGCACTTTGAGGAGCATGGAAGAGAAGGTGGAGGAAGTCACCTCTGGTGGTTTTGTGGGTTTTCAAGTATGACATACAGGATGCTGAGTTTTAACCCCTCTTTAACCCGAAGTGTTGCCACACTGCAGGGCTAAGCAAATCTCCCATTCTGTGAAGTGTGCATCTGTGGACAGGACGCTGTTTGCCTGGAATCACGCGTCAGGTCTTTCTCTGTCTGTGTGAGGTATTTGCTACCACACACATAAAATTCTCCACGGGAGAATGAAAGGCTGTGTAGCCTCACTGGGGCTTCTCCATAAACATGTTTTAAACTACTATCTAAGTGTTGTAAGGCTGGCGGCAACGTTGTATCTTACCAGTGGCTGTTGTATGCTTGTGTCCTGGAGTGTGTTGTAATTAGCTGCTGTTCCTCAGTCTATGTGGAGAGTCTGCCCACTCTATACATCTGAAGCTTCATTATTTCACCTAAAATTATGACATGAATTCAGTATTTATTAGCCTAGATCTTAATAACCTGAGGTATTTACTGAGACCCACAAACTTTTGGCAATGGAATGGCATGTCCTGGAAGTGAAAAATAGTGTTCCACTCACAGCCAGATGTAGGATCCTGAACGCACTGATTTTTGTTGGGCTTTGTGGGGGCGGGGATTGTTTTGTCTGTTTTGCTTTGTGGTGTGGAATACTTTGAATTTCTCCAGAAAGCAACAAAGGAGACCCCTAGCATCAATGCAAAGGAAGAGCGCACATCTGGCTCCACCTGAAAGTCCGGTTCAGGGTTTCCCTGTGACCCTGGCACTACCAGAGGGGAAGTCTTGGCTTTGTTTATTATAACAAGAGCCACAAGACTCTCAGGCTAATAAACGTGTTCATGTAAAACTCCAGACAGTTTCTCTAGACTGGAGTCTTATCACTGGGGAGACCTCACGTTACCTCTAAGTTAGAGAGACAATCTACGAAGAGAAAAGAATAGTCTGTGTCTGTGCCTCGGACTTGTCCGGGTCAGTGTTGCTGGGTCCAAAGTGACCCACCTGAAGCATTTTCCCCAGAATGAATGACTGCCCTCCCTGGAAACAGTGCGGTCAGTTGCCTCCCCCACCCCCATCCTCCACCCGCCATGGCTGCAGTGAGCTAGTTTCACTTAGAAGCAAGGCAAAAAGAGGGGAAAACCTCCCTTGTTTCTCCTCCCGACTGCAAACACTCAGAAATGACATCACACACCCCACAGAGCCCCGAGATGACTAAGGCAGAAACAGCCTGAGAAAACTGCTCTGCCCTAAGTTTTAGGGCACAGTTATGCAGATGAGCGTCTGGCGCAGGTTCCCGCCTTCTTCCTCTGAGGAAGTTTCTTGGTAGATCACTGACACCTCATCCCGGCGAGGGGGTGAAAACTTGGCATCGGCCACCACCCCCTCCCCGGGCAGAGTACCAGAGAGAGAGAGCCTGGAAGCAAGGAGTCGGCAAGCAAACAATGAAGGAGCAAGGGGGCACCATCAGTGGCGCCGGGAGCAGCCGAGGTGGAGGAGACTCGGCTATGGCCAGCCTGCAGCCGCTGCAGCCTAACTACCTGTCTGTGTGTTTGTTTGCAGAAGAATCATATCAGAAACTAGCAATGGAGACGCTGGAGGAACTAGACTGGTGCCTTGACCAGCTAGAAACCATCCAGACCTACCGTTCTGTCAGCGAGATGGCCTCAAACAAGGTAAGGACGCCCCTTTCTCTAACTACGACTGAAGCCTGTCTGTCGATCTCTCCCCGGGAACTTCGTCAAAGTACCTCACTTCGTTTGCTTGTGTCCCTGGTACCACAGTAAGCTGAAATTTCTTAGTCCGTGTTAATGGCCAGGCACAAATTTCCGAATTCGTGCAGTATCGAATATAAATGAGAGACATCTGCGTGGCTTCCAGATCATTTTATAAATATAAGTGTCTTTTTAAAAAAAATGGTTTGTAGAAAACTGAAATCTTCAGCAGTTCACCGGGGCGGAACGCAGGACTTCTAAACTTTAATCGGAGCAGCATACACGTGTTCAGCAAGAACGTAGGTCCACCACTTTTTTTTTTTTTTAAATAAGAACACAGATGCCTTCAAGTCTGACAAATTCTTGCTGGGAAGAAGGGCATTTGGGGCTTATATCACTTCATTTGTGATGCTGACACAGCCTGCGATTTAAAAAGAAGAGGAAGGAAGGAAACAATATATGTTGCCTTCTACCACAGAACGTTGCCTTTTGTTTTGTTTTTCCTAATTTTAAAGGTGAAATCGTTTAAAATTAAAATCTACCGATACTGAAGGAGAAGGACCTTGATTTTATTTACAATATCCAGAAAAACAAAACAAAGCTTGGTGTTGGGGAGCTTTAATTATCTGTCATTATCTCATTTGTTGAATTAACATCTGGACAGAGTGCTAATTTATTGACATTATAGAGTGAGGGTTGTTGTTAGTCTTTTTCTGTTTGTTTACATGTTTTCATGCAGATTTTAACTGTGTGTATGTGTGTGTGGGTGCGTATGTGTGTGTGTGTGTGCAGGTGTGTGTTCGAAGCTATACATTATGTATGTAACTTTGCATGTGTACTTGGAGGGAAAGCCTCGACACTGCACCTCACAGAGCACACCTTCAAGGCTCCCCACAGCTCTAGCTTGAGGTATTGCGCTATTGCCTTATATTTCTGAGGCTTGAAGAAACTTTGTACTCCACCTACCCTCCCAGCCAAAGGTGCAAAGGCATTCTGTTTGTATTCTCCCCCTTCTTTCCTGAGTAAAGAGCATCATTTTAGAACAGAACTTGCTGGTTCCTCTTCAAAGCATTATGATAGAGGAAGCAGGACACCCACCCATAGATGCTGGTGTGTGGGTGTGTGTGTGGGGGTTGTGTGTGTGTGTGTGTGTGTGTGTGCGCGCACGCATGTGTGTTAGGGTCCTTCTTATTTTGAAACTCTTTCATGGACTGATTAGTAACAGAACAGACATGAACCCCTTCTGAAATGCTAGCTCAGAGTTCAACTCACTGGGGAGCAAAGAAATAGGGCACATTGGGGTTTTGACTGTATTTCAGGACTTCTCTTAAGCTCCCTGTTAAGCAGGGACTTTCCAGGTTGGTGTAAAACCCAGCTGCTTCCCCTTGCTAGGGGCTTCTCTGTGTAACTTCTCCAAATCACTCTGGGATTTACCCAGAATGCTTTGCCCAGCCTTTACCTGCTTCACAGCCTCAGCAGCTGCTCTGTTGCCTCTTACTCTGTGATATTGGAGGCAATCTGTAGATTTTCGCAAGTTTTCACTCTCAGGGACATGAATCTGTGCAGTCGCCAAGATAAAAGAGACTAAAAAGTGCACCCCTAAAGAACCTGCGCGTCATCATTAGTTTTCATGTCAAGCGTGTGTCTAGAGTGCTGGCTTTGTATCCACTGTCCATCTTGCAAAGTCATTAAAATGTCTTGGTAAATATGAAAAGAGGCATGTGTTGAGAGCGGAGCTTCCCAGTGCCTGAGTCTGTCACTCCTTCCTGATAGTGTCCTGTGCCGCGAGCAATGAAAGCTGAGCGAACAGAACAGTAAAGGAACAGACGCCATGCTGTGTGTGTATCACCTGTTCTCAAGGTCCCCAGTGGGAAAGTGACAGGGCAAAGCCATTATCCAGTGGGCGAATAAGAGAATGCAGTTTTGAAAAGATCTCTCCACTTGGCTGCTTTCCTCACTCTTATTCAGATAATTTTCTTAGGTGACGCTGGTCACAGTGGCAAGCATGGCCTGTATAATGACAACACACTGGGAATATGTTGTGACCACCAGGAAAGAGTTAATAGTATCTGAAAAGGCGAGATAAGTTGTGCACAATAAAATTTATACTCTACATTAAAACTTAAATGTTGAAATTACTTGAGGCTTCTGTGTAATTAAAAATGTCATCTTTGCTATATCACTAAGTAGCCAAATTTGGTCATGTTTTACTTACTCTCCCTTAAACAAACGAGCCACAGCAAAACTGAATTACAGAGCTGGAAGGGAGGGTAACCCACTTTGCAGAGGGTAGGACAATACGAAGAGCCTTGGACTTGGAGATTTCTGGTTTTGTCAGTCTCACTTCCTAGTCATTTCATACGAACTGACACACTTTACCGCCCAGAGATTCAGTACAAAACTGGGTCTCACCTCACCAGGAGTTGTGTACCCAAAGCACTTAGGAAAGTGCCTGGCCAGTTGTACAAATCCATTGTGTGCTCACTTACTAACACCTACTGTTACAAAACCAAGTCTATGTGCCTCCTTGGGTTTCAGAGCTGATCCAACGGCCTTTTGTTTACAAAATCTGAACTTACTTCAGAGTGCAGATGGCTGAGCCACTGTGCTGAGACGGGAGAGTGACTTGGTGACATAGGTTCTAGTCTGCCTGTGTGGAAAAGGTAAGGAGTTGCCAGTGTCTGATAAAGGAAACGCAAGCAGCCTTTCAGGTTCCTTACATCAGGGTAGGGCACTGCTTTCGCCTTCGTTTATAATTTTCCTTGACCCACCTGTGGCCTAAAGAAAAGGAATGGTTCAAAGGTGGGACTTACTTTTCCCCGTGCTCCTTCAAGCAGGTGGACGGGACCTACTCCTGTGCCTCACAAAACCAGTTTTTCCCTTTGCCTCAGTTTTCCTGATCTCTAAATAGTAGCAATAGGCCAGTGGACTTGCAAATTTTTAGAGAGACCTGCAGCCAGATAAGTTAGTGTGAGGGAACGTAGTCCCCAAATTGAAAAATAATAAAATGGAAATGGCAGGATGATGGGCCAGGTGAGCAGGAGCTCAAGGGGCACTGCCGTGATTTCTGATGCTGGGAAGAATGCCTGGGCCCCTCAGTGAGCAGTCCAAGGTAGGCCAGGCATGCCAGAGCCATCCCCTCTCAGATTTGTTCATCAGCTGTTGAGTTTCAAGTTTTGTCACTTCCTCACCTGGAGGAATTGTCTTACACTTCGGCAAAATGCGTTAGAGCATGAATTCATCTGCTGAAAAACAGCCTGGTGTTTTGAAAACAGGATGCCTGGGCTCTGCCCCAAAAAAGAGGAACGGAAAGAGAAACAGTATAGAAAGGAAGAAAGCAAGCAGCCCCACAGGGATCCCCTTTCCCAAGTGCGGCATAAACCGTGACCTCTCTTTCCGACCTTCACTATGGCTCAGTTCCTGGCCGCGTGTCACCAAAGCCAACCCACGTCATCAGAGGGGGATAGGAGGAATGGCACAGCTGCTGTGAGGGTGACTAGAATTTCCTGTCGCCTTCCTGACAGACGCAGTCACAAAAGTACAGGGTTGCAACAACAACAGTGGCTAAGAAAGGACAGAGGACTGGTTCAGAACAATCCTAGAGAGGCGGAGCAAGACTGGAGAGGAGTGGGAGGTGTTCCTTCCCTCTTTGGATTGAGGAGATTCGTAGTATCTCATCTAGGATTTTCAGGTGAAAAGCACCAAAAGGCACAGTATCTGCCATGGTGAGTGTAGGAAGACAAGCATATCGTATTCCACTGCAGCCACATTCAAGTTCAGGGCCCCAGATGCTCTACAAATGCCCTGTTGGGAACTTTCCTTTCTCTGGCAACTTTGCCCAGGACAGATTTGGACCCAGATGATGAAAATGGGCATTCTGAAATTGGGAAATACAGCCATGGATACCAATGACCCCTTTAGACTGAAGAATCAGGATAAAGTACTTTAGTAAATGCTTGCTAAGGAGTCTCACCAGCTGGGAATTCTGGATAAATGGCACTTTCCTGAGGCATCCTAAAATCACATACAGATACCATCACTGGAGAAGTGAGTCCTCCTAGCTACACAGGTTTGTTTTTCCAGCCTGTACCTACTAATTTGGGCCCTTGGGAGTAAGGGAATAAAGTCACTCAATTCTACCAGACTGGAGCCACTAGGAAACCAGAATGTATAACATTGAAAAGTGATTATGACCAAGGCAAGCCAATTGCTCTAATGTCGAGGGAGTCGTAGGCAATAACTATGGGAAATGCCAGGCCTAACAGAATTGAAAGGAAGTAGATCTCATTGGCCAACAGATTCATCTAGAAGCTCTATCAGGAGAAAGGATTCCCAATCGATGATAAAGGTGAGAGAGGGCCTTCCCTTAACAGAGAGGGGCCTTTTCCTGGTCCTGAGGCTTGCCGGGAGTCTCCAGCTGTTTTCCTCCCACTGTGCAGAGGGGCTTCATCAGACCAAAGGAATACATGCCCTCCCCTCCAGACCTCACCGTGCCTCTGGCTGGACTCTTCTTTCTCTACCCAAATGCCTCTGACCCCTCCTCTGAGGGCCTCTGTGTGGAGGTGCTTCTGTGAGGTGCACAGGATGAGGCCCCAGGCACAGCCATGGGGAGAGAGTACGTGGGAGGGAGCACGTGCAGGCTGTGGCGCGGGGCTCACACAAGCTTGCCTATGAGGTCCCAGTGGTCAAACAAGTGGAGGCCAAGGGTTAGTCCAGAGCTGAATGAGTCCAAGCCGTTGTTGACCTTCTGGCCTGAGATGGACTATTTGTTAGGAGTTTAGAAGATAGCTGAATTTATATTTGTAAGCATTTGCGCTTATAGTAGGTGCCCTGACAAATGTTAGGGATGATCTTACTTTACAGGGTGGAATCAAATGAAGATCAGTTCTGACAGGCAGGAGGGGAGGCATGCGTGTTTTGACCCAGTTTCTTTCCTTTAGGGCTCAGACCAAAGTGAAAGAACCGGAATATAAGCCATAAGCTTAAATTCTAGCTCTGTCTTTTCTGAGAATATTTTCCCAGAGCAATTAAATCATTTTCTAAAAAGCTTTTCATTTCCTTATTATGAAACAAACAAAGTAGTTGGGATAGATTATTTCTGTGGTTTACTTCAGGTCTTGTATTTATGTTTGTCGACAGCCAGAGCACTCACACAGGGGTAGACGGCCTCGTGCAGATTCTTGGCTATAAACATTACCTATATACAGACTCTTTGGAATAGACACAATCTATAGAAGGGTAAAGTGGGATTTAGTAGAAAAACTTGATTATTGATTATCATAATTGCATAAAAACACCATCTGCCTGGAAATGCAGCTCACTGGTAGAGTGCTTTCTATGATGCACAGGGCTCTAAAATCCAACTCTAATCTCTGTCTCTGTCTCTCTGTCTCTGTCTCTGTCTCTCTCTCTCTCTCTCTCTCATTCACACACATACACACACACACACACACACACATTTTTACTTCCCACTGCTGAGAATGTGGGTCAATGGCAGTGTGCTTGCCTAACACAATGAGGCTTTAAACTTTTTTCTTTTTTTTTTTTTTTTTTAAGGTTTATTTATTTATTTATTATGTATTCAGTACTCTGCCTGCATGTACACCTGAACTCCGGAAGAGGGCACCGTATCTCATTATAGATGGTTGTGAGCCACCATGTGGTGGCTGGGAATTGAACTCATGACCTCTGGAAGAGCAGTCTGTCCTCTTAAACACTGAGCCATCTCTCCAGCCCAAGGCTTTAAACTTGATGGGGCTGGGAGAGTGTCTAGGATCAGGATCCGGATCTCAGTGGGACAAATAAATGAAAGGGAGGTTTAGAGGTACTTAGTGGTTCTTCAGTGTGAGTTTTGTAGTGTTTGATGGGAGGACTTATCCTTCTAACACTGATCTCTATTAGTTAGGTCTGGTTCAAATTTTTAACGTGCAATATCCTTGTTCTGGGCCTGTAGCTATTAATTCCAGACTCAAGGTTGCCTTGAAAGCAGTTCTTCTAACATAGGTAAGAGTGAAAGCTGTCACAGCTCTAGAAAACGGTGCGTGAGCACTCATGAAAATGGAGCTAGTCCTGTCAAATACATCCTTTGCTTCTTGTGGACTAGCATGCAAACTTGCAGCTCTCTTTGTTTTCTCTAACTTAGCCTAAGATAAGACAGTAAAATGGTATTTGAAAGCTGTGGTCCATTTCCAAATTCTTCCCCCACCCCCCTCCGGCCTAACCACCTTCTTCTCCCTCTTTCCTGCAAATAAAAGAGATGGGGGAGGTGGTACTGTTTTAGATGTTACTGTCGTTCAAATGAAGGCAGAGTTTCATCTTGTAGGGTGTCCTTTCCAGTGCCTATAGCTTGCTTGACTGCAGAACAGAGAATTCATACCACTATACCAGAGCCATTTGGGCTGAAGAACTCCTGGTTTCATAGGGGTTTCCTTAGTTCATTATCTTCAGAGATGAAAGGCAAAGTTTAGCTGATCAGTCTTTATTTATTGTTACTTAAATTACTCTTTGTATAACAGAAGAGAGTTGTATTCTTGAGTGTGATTCAGTATTTGAAATTCTAGTCATGAAAACGTAGCAAATGAGAGGGTGGTTGGTGGCCAGCACTTTGTAATAAATATGATTAATAGTGTTTTGCTTAATCTAACTATTTCTACATCTGTGTGTATATAGGAAGCAGTTCCTTTATTGAATTCTGACCTCGTTCACCCAATCTTTTAGTTAACTCGCTTGCAAGTTTTACGAGAGAGCAAATCTCTCAAAAGGAATAAAATGAAGGAATTTCACCTCTGCGTGCCTCTGGCCACCTGATAGGAGAACACTACAGCCGAGGAGTCAACTGTAAACCTCAAATAGCAGTTTTGAAATCCAGCATTGCAGCACACTGACGGACTTAGCATTCAGTTTCCAATTTTTGTATTTCCCTGCCTTTGCATGTCTAATCTTTGAGAACACACTGCAGACTCACAGCCCCACCAAGCTCCTTGCCGCTGTTATCTATGGAAGCAAAGGCAGGGGTGAGGCAGGTCTTACGCAATCCTTCCAAGACATTGAACTTCTAGGTGAAATGAGTTCAACAGGCGAGGATCATTTACTGTTATGAAAACCGAAATATCCCACGAGAAGACGCCAGGGCACACCCGTGCTGATCTGTGGGCTCGCTCTCCTGCGGCACCATGCCAATTGTCAGAGTACTTTCCTCTACAGACTCCCTATAGCTCCTTTTGGGGACCTACCAGCCCCTTTTTTGTCTTGCCCTCTGGCACCTGATGCTACCCTCACATGGTGCCAAACTATTTAGTCTCTAAGAGATTTTGCTGTAAATGTCCTTTGTTTGGTTTACTTTAAAGTAGACAAATGCTCCCACAAAGGAAAGACTCCTAATTCGCTCAGAAGTGAAGAAGACAGCAAATCTTCTGTTCTTGTGTGCCCATTTTGGAGAGCACCCAATAATCGTCTCTTCTTTACGGAGCAGAGTATAAAGCTAGAAGCCATGCACACCTGCTCAGCAACCACCCTACATTCCCTTCCAAAAGTAATTGCAAAGTTAGGATGGCTGCTGTTGAAGTCTCAAGCCCTCCCACATTGAAGTGCAGCAAGTTTGTTTAAAGCACAACCCACCTTCAGGGCAGAATCACTGCAATCTTATAACTTCTTAAGTTAAATCATAGCGAGTTTCAAGTTTGCCATTAAGAACCTTATAAGACTGCATTGCCCTTTCATTGCTCTGCATCATAGTATAACTCTGAAGTATTATAAAGAGATGATTAAACCGATATTTTTTTTTAAAATAGATTTAGATCAGGAAGTATTGGCATCTAATACCTTAGCAAGAAAATGGGTCACTAAATAAGAATATCTTTTCAGTTGAATTAGATTGGCTGTGCTATAGAGAGGCCCAAGTGAAATGTCAGCCTAACAAACAGTAGTCTTGGTCACTATAAACGGAGAAATCTGATAAATAACTAAAAAACTTGGCACATTTTTATCTCCAATTATGGTTTCACACAGTTGTTTTAGGTATGATCCTGAAACTCTCAGTCCAGAGAGGGACTTTAAAACTCCTGTTTATATGTTTACCTGGCAGGGACGATACCATGGTCACAGTGGTGTTCCGAGACAAAGAGACTTACTTATTGCACTCAGATGTGCAGGTCCTTGCAATTCCCCCAAGTGTGGGAAACCTGATGTGTAATTTGTGATTGGGGCAGGGGTGGGGGCTGCATTTCCATGTGTCTGTTACTTTTAGGAAGTAAAATTTTAATTTAATGCTATTTATTTGAAGTCACTTTACAGATGAAACATTATATAAAATAAGGCCTATTTTCTTATCAATACAAAGTGAAGGTTACATGTCTAATATAACCCAAAAGAAACCTTTGAAAATGCAAGTTGTAATCCCACTGAAAAGCAATTTTATTGTGGTATGACTTCTCCAGAGTCAGAGGATTATGGTACTAAGATAGAGGTGTCATTTTAAATCCAGTTGTAATCCCCTATTTCTCTCTTTCCTCTGTTGGAGAGTTTACATACTGGTGAACTAGTCACCGTGGTGGGATCCTCCAGCTGCTTGGCAGAGGGGCTAGCCCAGCACATTGAGGTCAAGGTGGCAGTCTCAGATTGCGCTCTTCCTACCCCTGCAATGGGTATAGTTTTGCTCTTACACTTGACTATGGGGATATAGGAATCTTCTGATAGTTCTCTCATGAAGTAAGTGTAAGTGAGTAACGAGCCCCTATTCTGGACACCCAACTCCTAGCCTGAAACTTACTTAACTGGCCTGACAGTCCAGCAAAGAGCCCTCTACCCTGCTAGCTCTAAACCCCTCCCTTGCCCATTGTGATGACAGCTGCTTGCTCCATCCTGACTCAGATGATTGAGATACAGCCCTGTTGACTGATGCACTGGGCTTATTTTTCTTGGCCACGCAAGACCATCATTGGTGCTCTTGACAGGATGAGCTACCACTGAATTTCTCCCTGCTGGGTTTTAACACTCAGGATCTGGTTGCACAAAGCTTATTTGCATCTTTCTTAGCAATACATGGGAGTGCCCTTGGGACTGTTCCAACAAAGGCTACTAGCATTATATTTTAAAGGTTTAACTGTCGGTATCATTTAACTTCGGAGAATTTTTGTGTTGAACTTATTAAAGATTCTTAAGTGCTAATATCTTATATGATTAAATACTTCCTATATGACTAAAAATCTGGATAAAGGTGTTGTCTAGTGGCATACTATACTACTAACAGAGGAAAAATTTCAAACTGGAAAAGGTCATATACATATGTTGGTTTTCAAGGAAAACTCCAGGGGGATATTTGGGGCCAGTGTACCTTTACATATCTGAGCGTGTTCACTAGTGAGTGTGCACATGGAAGCTGAAGGTCAATATCAAATGTCTTCCTTTATTGCTTACACTATATATATATTTTTTTTCATTGAACCAAAATGGCAAGCTATTTTGGCTCAATTGGCTAGCCAATACATTCCAGGATCCATCCTAAACCTTTCTCTTCAACCCATGCTAGAGTTACAGACATGCACCGCAGGGAATCCAAAGTCACATCCCCAGCTTTGGATAGCAAGCACCCTACACACGAAAGTGTCTCCCCAGCCCAACCAAAGCTCTTCACACAGAGAAGCCCTTAGCAAAACATGAAAACAGGACATCTGAGCCAAAGAATAAGAACCTCTGGGCAGGGGATAGATTGTTTTTAATATGGTAAATATGTTTGATTAAAATCAGTAAAACATCAGTTCCTCACATGTAGACATTTGTTAGGAAGAATTCAGGAACAGGCCTCTGCTCTTTTCGTCACTGTTTCTCGTATCTAATCTCATGACTCAGAAGTATGATGCCCAGAAAACTCAGAATCTGCCTCGGGGAACATAGGCTTCAAGGCATCCCAAGCCCTCCTCTTCACTGGAGGCTTATATACTGTCAGAACTGGAGGGTCACAGCACAGCAATAAAGGCAGGGATATGCTGAATGGCAAGATGCAAAGGACGTTTTGTGTGAGACAGACGGGAAACTTGGTGTTGGTTGTTTGGAAGCTGGCTGGCCAGTTCGAAACTATTTGGTTTGTTATTCTCTCAAAACGTCTCCATCCAATGGACTTGAATCGAACCCTTCAGGGCCTCATGATGGCTGATGTTGCAGAGACACTCCTTGTCTCTGGAGTGGTGGTGGGGAGTGAGACTTACGAGCACATGTTGTGTGTGTCAATCAACAGCTCTCTCTATCTGTTGCACAGCACCTGAAGGCTTTGCCGTACATGGGCCATAATTATCATCCTGAAAATTTGTGGATGCCAGTAGCCCTTTCTCACCCCAGCAGTGTCTTCGACTACTTCATGTGTTACCAAATTAACTACAACTTTGCAAATCTAAGCAAACGCATGCACAGTGCAGATATCTTTATGTCAGGCAGCCTGTGGTTATTCTTAGCTTAGGTCAATACATGAAGAATTCCGGTCTCCTAATTAGAAGGAATTGGCTAAACTAAAGAAGCATCAATCGACAGTGTTACTATGCTGATTTCTCCAAACAGGCTTGTTTTTTCAATCGCATAACCTCAATATAAGCCCATTTCAAATTATGGTTTTCATAATAAAAAATGAAGTAAATGCTTCATTTATCTTTCTGGCACTTCTGGTTACACTGCTTAGCCTGGCGGATGTTCTAAATGTCAAACAGCAAGCCTATACTTGTATGAGTAAATCATGTGTCACGTAACCTGCATGACATGGCACTGCATCACATACATTGTGGGAACCTTGCAGTTAGTTATGCAAGCTCCTGTCAACACAAAAAGAGCTTAGATGCTGAAGATCCCCAGAAACTTCCGCTCAGCCATGAGTCCAAAGTAAAGAAGGGCCTGAGTTCAGATTTAAAATTCAGGAATAAAACCTAGCTTCAAGCACAAATCCCATGGCACAGAGTGTCTGCTAGGTTACAAGTGTATGCCACACACACAAACCCTCCACCCCCAACACTTTCAAGGTGGAAATTCTTGGTCTCTGAGGGGCTCAAGGACTGGCACAGTTTCCCAGATTAGACTACAGTGTAGGAGTTTATTTCCAGACACGAGAGAACTCTCAGTTGCCTCTGCATCATGTGTTGTAGGGCTTAGGGCCTCCTTTGTGTTATTAAAGTCCACTGGAAGGACAAGCCTGCAGTGAACATGCCCTCTTCTCTGTGAAGGAGCTAGGTGTCCATCTGTGAAGGTGCCTCTATCCCAACAGACCTACAAATTGTAGGGATACATTGTGGTGAAAGTGGGCATCCGTCTGTTCTCAAGTATGGTAGCTATCATAGGAAAGCAATATGCAGAATATAGCTGTCTCTACTAATAGGATAAAAAAGAATCCCTTGAGACACTTGTTTTCATCCTTTAGAGTTCAAGAATATGTTGAAATCTTCTTTCTGTGGCAGATTTTTTTTCAATTTGGACGTGTATAGTCCAACATTAGGCATACCAAAACACTAAAAGAGACTAGTTGCGTGCTTCCAGGAGAGAAAGGGATGAGCCTGTGTAGCTCAGGGTCTCAGTTTACTTGACTGGCCCTATAGGTGACCTTGAAACCTGACAGACTATTGGGCTGTTCCAGCCCTGAGAAACATTAATCCAGAAGGAGTGATCCTTAAAGCAGCTTTACAGCCCTCCCACTATCTCCAGGATCAGGAAGTACGGGAAAGACACCAGCTAAAAACAATACAGCTAATGTTAAATGCATTACAGGCTCCATGGTGCCCCTTAGGACAGTAGAGTAGCAATCTCAAACCCAGGCTATGGCAGAATTGCATAGCCCCAGAAATAGTACACATTTTAAGAGAGTGGGATTTAGAATAACTCAAGCAATGTTGGAGTCTGAAAGTGGGAATCAGTTCTTAAAAGGCACTGGACTGCTGGGTGTGGCAGCACACACTGGCCCTGGATTTGTAAGATGGAGACAAGAACTGTCCAGACAACACTGCAAAACCCTATCTTAAAACAAACAAACAAACAGGGCCTGGGGACGTAGCCCAGAGGTCAAACGCTTGCCTTGACCAATATACATGGTCTAAAAAAATGAGAAGGGTCTGATGTGGTGGCGCACGCCTTTAATCCCAGCACTCAGGAGGCAGAGGCAGGCGGATTGCTGTGAGTTCGAGGCCAGCCTGGTCTACAAAGCGAGTCTAGGATAGCCAAGGCTACACAGAGAGACCCTGTCTCGAAGAGAAAAAAAAGAAAGAAAATGAGACTGTTTGGGGATGTTGTGTGTAGTTTCCTCCAGAAGAACTGGAGGTCATCAACCACAGATTTTGCTTTCCACTGGAAAGGACTCTAGACTTGATGGTCCATGCATCTTGTTAAATATTTCTACTTTTTAAATGTTATAAGTGGTAGGGCTTCTAGCTGAGAAATGTTTTAAAGAAAAGGTCTTAGTCACCAGCTTTCAAATCATATTAAATCCTGTGAGTTTCGGAGTATAAAAGAGTAGTAACTCAATATCGAGCCTTGATTCCTTCTTTCTTTTCCTCGGTTGCTACAATGATTTTGGTCATTTGTTGATTAAGGATATCAGCTGCATTTCATTGTTAGGCCAGCACGTAAAATCTGCCAAAATACCTTTGCAGGCTAAAGGCAAAAGACAGTGCATAAAAGTGACACTGTAGGTTCCAAGAACAGTTAATAGTCTTTTATTTCACAAAAAAATTAAAAATTAAAAAAAATGAAGTGCCAGTCATTAAAAATTAATTAAAATTATCTGAAAGTATACATAGGCTTTCACCTTCTTGTGAGATTTTTGGAAATGTAATATCTGAAATGTGCATGTACTCAAAAAAACTTTATGTAAGTTTCTAACTTAAAAGAGTATCTTGAATTTTTTTATCCACCAAATCATGCAATTCTTTATATGTGGAATATATAATATAATGGACATTATACACAATTTAGAAATGTTATGTTGTATAAAATGTTGTGACTATGATCATTCTTAGAAACATTTGCAGGTTTTTTGGGGGTGTTGTTTTGCTTTGTTTTTTGTCTATTAATCATGTCACTACAGCAATTTAGAAGAGAGTGTGGGTCATGAGAAATTTCTATGAAGGTTCTTACAGGAATGTCTGCAGGGTTAAAAAGAGTCACTTTTCAGCATTCAAACAACGTGTGTCATATTTTCTCTTGAAAAGATTTCAGAAATTGTAAAAAGGAAATAAATGAGAGGAATGGGAAGATACAAGTGATGGGAAAACAATTGAGTTGTAACCTGAATAAATTAATAAAATTAAAAGAAAAAAAAAAGAAAATAAATAAATAGTGAGGAGACTAAGTGGGGAGAGACACCTAAAGATTAGATAGGAGAGCTGTGCAAGGCGATGGGTCAGCTTGTGAAACCACTGTATACTGCAACGCCTCCCCTGCTCTCTCTCCAGTTCTCTGTATGAAAGCACTGTTTTGTCCCTATGTGACTTTTCATATGTCTCTTGAGCAAATACTCATCTTCTGGCAAGTGAATAGACTGGCTTTGTTCATCAGAAATGCCAGCATTTTGTTGCAAAATTCTAATGATAAGATTCATGCTTGTGTTTCCTCTGGTACCTGCCTATCTTGTATCACTCCATCACTGGGGAGCTAGGAAGAGAAATTACTCCATCCTGAATTCACGACAGAAGACTCTCTGATATGGCCCTTGGCCAGTGAGCATTACCTAACCCTGTGCCCCTGTGCCCCTGTGCCCCTGTGCCCCTGTGCCCCTGTGCCCCTGTGCCCCCAGTCCAGACTTCCCTCACAGCAGGACTTGTTGCCAGGCATGACCCACCTTGGAACTCTGCTCTCTGGCTCAGCTACCCTGGCAAAATGGGCACAGTTATGGGCACAGCTCCTTCATTCATTCAGTTATTAATGCACTCAGTGCTATATCACTTGCCTTTCCAATAAGACGAGGATGTCATTAAAGAAATGGGGCATGGGGGTTTTAAAGGGATGATGGAAAGACAGGAGGGGTGAAGTGCAGGACAAGATCACCTGAGCTGTTAAGAACAGTGGAAATTGTGTGTTTCATAAAGGGATTTTTAAAGAACTATACCATATCCTTGCTGCAGATTACCACCCCCACTTTCTAAAGTCAGATTTAAAAAAAAAATTAAGGACTTTGAAATTAACCATCTCAGTCAACTGAAGAAACAGAAACCTAGGAAGTGCATTCAATTTACCCTAGGGTATATACTGCCTGTGGTCACCTTCTCTTGCCTATGTCACCTCTGCTACCTCTCAGCATTCTGTGATCGCTGGAGGGATTTTCTGCCCTTCCACTTTCCTGATACTTGGGAATCCGTATAAAGTTATGACTAACAAGAGTATGAAATGTGAGTCAAAAGTTAGTCCCTAAAAAAGTCATTGTGACTTTAATGACTTCGGCAGTTGTTTCAAACTGCGAAAACAGGAAGATCCTACACAATAAGGCGCCTGTCTCACAGCTGGGCTCCTACGTAGATGGCCACCCACAGGAGTGATGACTGGGGCTGCCTTCCTCTGTTTGGCACCTCCTTCCCCTCCTTAAAATTTTCTCTTACTGACTTCATCAGGTTATCATTGAGAAAAAAGTACCAACTCTCAATTATTTTAGCGATATTTTTAGTCATGTGGAATCTTTGCTAGCAAATCCAGATTAGTTTAAAAGTAGCACTTTTGCATGCTTGATGCCAGCTCCTTGTACCATCATCTGCCTTTTAGCTCCCCCACCCCACCCCAAGAGAGAAACATAATATTACCAAAGACCTTCCACTTCATCCTTGTATGTGAAGTCGCTAAGAGCTCAGGATGGTGCCTGTAGATCTTTGCACAAGTCTTAAGCTCATCTTTTGACAAAGAATAGAAAATGACAATATGTTTTCATCACTCTAGTAGAAGTGGCTCAGAAGCTGAAGAAAAATTGAAGTTATCTGACAATTTAATTTCAAATATTTTCTAAGTAGCCTCTCCCCATTAAAAGAAGTCTGTGTTGAATTTGGTGTACAGAAAACAGCATCACACACAGACTTACTTATTATTTGTAATACTAGGAGCATGGAAACTAAATAAAATTAAAGATGAGCCATTAAAAAATCACAGATGATTTTTACAAAGAAAGAATATTCTAGAAAAGTAGTATTAAGTCATTTAGTCACATATAAAAACAACTTCACACACAGACTTACTTATCATTTGTAATACATTAAAGATAAGCCATTAAAAATCAGAGATGATTTTTACAAAGAAAGAATATTCTAGAAAAGTAGTATTAAGTCATATATATACATATATATACATATATATGCAATAGCTCTTCTCATTTTAAAACCTAACTGCACATCCTCAGCAGTGCTTGCAGAGCCAGTGTTGGGCAGTCATAGCTTTGGGGTCTTGTGGGGAAGTTATGTTCTAAGGGTTCATTCACAAATGTTGTTTGTCCGTGTTGAAAAGGGAATTGGCCATTTCCTCTGGCAACATTATTCCTAGGTAGATTCTAACAAGACTTTCTTGTGAGGACAGATTACTAAAGAAAACTAGGATCTGTGTACAGGAGACATGGGAACTCATTTATCTTTGAAATAGCACCTTCCAGTTTGTGGATTCTCTGCTGCCATTTGGTGAAGTAACTAAATTAATTCCCTTCCAATCTTGCAAGTCATTGGGCCATGGTTTTGTTCAGGATCCATTTGGCCTTCATATTGAGACAGCTAACTGGGTAAGTGGACAGGAAGGCTCCAAGAGTCTCAGGCTACCGAGCTCTGAGTCATGACTGATTCCTCTCCCTTTGCCACTGCTTTATTCTTGCAGACAGAAGCATCTCCATCTCCTCCCCACCCCCCAGCCCCCTCCCCCCCACTCCCTGTTTACCTCAGCAGTACAGAAAAGATTTTGGTTTCTGAGAGGAGCTAGTTGCTAGTAAATACTGTGCCCAATCTGTAGGAGGCTGCCCTAGAGTTTATCACACAATCTTGAGAGGTGGGTCAGAAGTATCATGTGTCATTCTTGTTTCACAGAAGAGAGATGAAGTGATGTCACAAGGCCAATCATAAAGACTGAGAGCCAAAGGCCAGGCTACCTATAGCCTGCCAGAAGCAACTCTCATACAGGATTCAGACACTGAAAACCCACCCACCTTGAGCCCCTTAACCGTCCATCAGCTGTCACCTCAACATTATCAGTTTCAGTCTTTGGCTTGTCCAGTGCCCAGGGCCAGCCTTTGTAATCAGACTCTGTCTTGCTAGAAGACCACGTCTGCCTTTCTTACACGTTCAGAGCCCCGGACAAGTGGGCCCTTCATAAGTATTTTTTTGATGAGAGCAATGATTGCCTTAGTCAGTGTGGTAGGGCTCTCCCTTGCTGAGGAAAACCAGTGGTGGTTGCTAAGCAACGTCTAAAGGGTCTAGATTGGTTTCTGACCCTGGATGACCTCTATTTGTATACGTCATCGCCATGTGTATTTTATGGTTACCTTAGGATGACTTTGGAAAACTTTACTTTCTGTATGCATTGGCCTGCCCTTAGTAAAAGGATCATAGGAGAATTCATTTAGGCATGAAAATAAGGGCAGTGGTATCCCTCTGTTTACTTGCATGAGTACACTGACCCCCTTCTGTAAAGATACAGAAGGCGTGTCATTTACTCAGCCCCATGGCTCAAAACCACCACCCTCTACCACACAGACTGATGGACCACGAATCCCAACAGGATCCTACGGACAAAGGGAAGCTATATAGGGTCAGGGAGTGGGGAGCAGTGTCTTCAGCGTATACGGTTCATTTTTGAACTACTCTCATCTCTTGAACACAGCAGCCAAACAAACTACTTTTTAAAAAGTACCAAAGCCCTCCTTCCCCTATTCAGACTGTTAACTGAGGGTTACTCAACGTGTCCTAATACACATAGCTGCCGTACTAGAAGGAAAGTCGATTAAAACCATGAACGGACTTTTTTGTTCCTTTGCTTGCTTTTTTTTTTTTTTTTTTTTTTTTTTTCTTCTCTCTGCTGCTTTTGCCTGGCCCCTTCAGGTATTCCATCAGTGTTTGCTGAAGACATGACAGAATGACTTTATAGAGGCAACACAATCTTAGTGGACTCCAAAACATTTGCGAATATTTCAGAGATAACACAGGAACCCAAATGAGGGTAACTGTTTGGCTATTATATTTGGCTTAGTCTTGTGCAGGGGGAAAATACAGAAGAAATCATCTGTCTATGAGCCTTTATGTCAGAAAGCTTTACTACTCAGTTTAAGTAAACTTTATTTGTTTGTTTGTTTGCTAGAGGCAGCAGAACAATCAGCACATATAAACACGTGTTTTTCAGCTTTCCAGTCTTCATTAAGTGCTGGTTTTATAGCTTGAAGGTGAGAGGCCATTGTGACAGAGTTGCTTCTTAAGAAAACAAATAACTTGGAACTTGTGCAACTCACCTGGAGTTCAAAATTGCACTGAGGTTCAACATGTAAAGTCTACAAAACAAGAATGATTCACTCAGAGATGCTGGGTTACTTGTGAGAACACACACACACACACACACACACACACACACACACGGTTACCCAGAAAGAGAGTGGTTGTGTCTCAAAGGAGGACACTGTGTGGTACTGTGAGCCAACAGGCAGGGCCTCAGCTTCGGCCTGGCCTCACTTCAAAAGGCAGCTCTCCGGGAAAAGCAATGGTTTGACCATAGTCTTAGATGCCTGAAGTAAAGCTATTGTCAGATACAGGATGCTCTTTTGGAAGGGGAATGCCTCACAGGAAAGGGAGCCAATTACAAGTTCAGGCTGTTGCCATGGCGCTTTGCTGATCCTTCAACATGCAATACAGGAACTCCCAGGAAGACTAGGATGTTGAGATGGTGGTGGTGGGGCGCTGGGGGGCGGAGAGGAGCCAGCTTGGGCAGGGCATCCCACTCCCTGTATTGTAATGCTGACAAGAAGCCAGTGGCAGGGGAGCCAGGAAAAAAAAAAAAAAAAACCGACATTTTCAACGTGTCCTGATTGTTAAAATGAAACTAAAATAATTGAACTCTGAAGCATTTCTAACACAAATTATAAGATGTAACGGCATTAAAATATCAAATAAGTACAATGCCAAGTAATTTGTTTTTCGTGCAGCAAATGCTATCTCATATTTCCTAATGTACTCGGGATTCTGCATGGAAAGGTTAAATGAATTTAATCCATTTGCTGAATACAATCTAATGAGCATATTAATGAACTGGCCGGGTGCAGAAAATTGCACATTGTAGATGAGGTACTTTTTGAACCAAATAAATTAATTCCATCCCCATTCATTCCACTGCGAAAAGAGGGCTAAATGCATCAGCACCCAGTTGGTGGGCAAATAATGTTCCAAAGGCTGGTTGAAAGGAATTCTTGTAATCTGGAAGCCAACTCAGAAAACAGATACAGTTCTAACCTTTTCCAATTAAAAAAAAAAATGCTCAGAGTCAATTAATCAGATGTAGCATCACTTGGAAGCAATTAGAACAGCTGAGCGCTGTGTCAGGCTGCGTCTGCAGAGGATTGTCTGCAGAGGAAGAGAGGGTTAAAGAACACCTAGCTGCAACGGGGGGGAGGGTAGGACCTCAGGTTTACTTAAATATTCATGGGGCTTCCTCCATTTTCATCTTCTGCTTTTTAAAAGATGGCTGTTTCCCAGTCAGACAGCTCCCGGGGGGAATGAGGCTCCCTGCTCCAGGGCTGAGTTGGACTAATCTAGGGTGGAAACCCCTCCGGGCACCAGGACTGTTCCTATCTGAAGACGGGAGTGCTTCAAGCCGGTCATCTGAACGCACTCGCACAGGCTCTTTCTTGCTCCTTCGTACAAGATCTGGTTTCATTACTCTCTCTGTGTGCCTGGGAAGAAGCAGGGAGTGAACGGAGCGTGCGTGCGTGGCGATGGGCTTGCCTGCCGAGGATTAGGAAACACCGCGCATTTGGAAGGCTTTGTCTTTTCTAAGTTTTGACTCTTTAACCACTGGGTCTGCACGGGTTTCCTGATCCTCTGGGGATTGCTCTCATAGCACTGAATTCTTTCAAAGGGATTTGTGGATTGTGGCAAGAAGAGCTTCCAACATGCCTGAGGCAAACTATTTGTTATCTGTATCTTGGGGTTATATTAAGGTGGGTCAAACTGATTGTGTTATGTGTCTTTGGTAGAATGTGATGCTTTTACATCCTCTGTTTTCCGTGGAGTAGAAGGCATGAGCAGGGGTTTAATTTGCAAATACATTTAACCTACTGGAACTTCTTTTAATGAAATAAGAACATCTTTTATTACATTGTATTTTACTGTACTGTAATGTGTTTCAGATCCTTTTTTTTTTTTTTTTTTTTTTTTTTTTTAATTCAACTCTGGTTTAAAAGGATGCTCCCCCATTTTTTTCTTAAACTTTTTACTTAATCTGTTCTCAGTGAATATGTTATCACCTCAAATTATATTTTGGGGTATATTTCTGATTTTCTAATTTAAAAGAGTAGCAATATTTTCAAGTGAAATTATTTTTCCTTTTCCTGAGTCTACAGCTTCAAAAGCAATCAGAAAGCAATTTTAAGAACTGCTTTCTTTTTCTACAGTGACATTGGAATGATTTCAAATGGAGGGGACATTATGATTCGTATCATAGTTTCTATTAACCTAATATAATCGACTGGTACAGTCACTTGGTTCCTAGAAAGTAAAGTTGCAAATACAGCGATCATTTGCTCTTTCTGAGACACTTAATGTGCTTTCTCCTCTTTATCAACAGTTCAAAAGGATGCTGAACCGGGAGCTGACACACCTCTCAGAGATGAGCAGATCAGGGAACCAGGTGTCTGAATACATTTCAAACACGTTCTTAGGTAAGGCCCTAACAGGAAAGCCCGCTGAGCCTCTGCAGGGTGAATATCTCTACAACCTACCAAGGACATCCCTGCGGAGGGGTTAAGCACCGAAAGCGAATCCACCCAAGATAAGAGCTGAAGCCAGTCTCTATAGGAAAACAATAAGCAAGAAAATAATGTCTTTAAAATGATAATAACCAATAAGGAGAACGGGTTAGGATGGGTTGCTTGCATTTACATGGAATCATATTACTGTACCCCTCCCTACAAGGACCCTCAGAGCTGCTCAAGGTCCAGGACCCACCCCAGCAACTCTTCTACCAGCATCTCCAAAAAAATTTTTTTTTCAATTCTTCTAGTAACTGGGCTTTAAGACTAAAAGCTTTGCTCTTAGATGTTTTGTAAAGGATGTGCCACCTCTGCAGAGTCCTGTAGAGTATGTTGAGGAAACAATTTGACTGTCCATTTACGAGGTTATTTCCCAGGGATGAATACATGGAGAAGAGGGGTAGGGGTTCATGTCTAAGAGACGTTGTTGTCTCTAAGCAGTACCACTGTCTTCTCACTCTGATCTTTTAGTGTTCTCTGACGTCATGTGAACAGTTCTTAACATGTAGCAGTGGCCATAGCTTTGCAGGGGTGGGCCTCAATTATTCTGTATGTCTTGCTTGACCCTTAGGAATTCCTTAAATTGTCTTAAGGGTAACTTTAATATCATGAATTCTTTCTGTCTATTTTAATGAAGTCAGCAGAATCAGTGTGTGTACCTCAAAAATGCATGGGAACCCCCAAATTCTGATTCTGCTCACTCTGAAATATCCTTGCTTATGCAGCTCCATTCCATGCCCCCCTCCACCCCCGCAAGGAAATAACCCATTCTTACAGCTAAGCACCACACCTTCCTTTTTTTTTTCCTGGCACAGTCTCTTATTAAATAAGAATTTGCTCTGGTGTCTTATGGAGCACAGTCGGCTTGCAGCTTTGTTTTAAGAATCAGTCCCATTTCTTTCCCACCAAAGCAGTTCCTTCTAACAGCGTATCAACCAGATTTCTCAGCAGCAGCAGCAGCCCATGCAGAGCTCAGTACAACATTACTGTACAGCCCGTGGTCACATCCAGCAGATCAGCAAACTGCAGATCAGCAGGCAGAGGCCGTCTGCACTCTTGCCATGTGTGGGTGTCCTCCAGCACCTGCTGTTCCCCTGGTGCAGTTGCAACAATCTATGGCAGAGAACAAAGGAGAGAAATTTTTATGCATACTCAGTTTTCCAGACATGGCTGGAGAAGGCATGTGCACCAACCCATTTCTTCCCTTGGCTTTCCTGTTTTCTCTGAACACAGGGGTCTCCCTGTACCCCACCCCCACCATCTCCGATACATATCTTGGTTCATGAAACATTCAATTATTTTGCATAAGCTGGGAACTGTTTTCAGGACACGTGACAGGTACTGACAACAGGAGAGAAGAGTGAAATGAGCACAGTTTATTTCCTCATGCATTGCAGTTTATAATCCCTGGCCTTCAGCGGGTTAACGCTTCCCTCACTATTAGTATTAGAAGGATGGTGTGTGCAATTATGTATGTATATGCACTTGAGTGTGTACTTTGCAAACACAAATAGGCTAGATGGGGAAATGGGAGAGTTCTTTAAGAAAAAAGAAACACACACAGAAAAGATGCAAACACACTAGAGGCACTAGCTGCTTCATCTGAAATGTGGGAACCTCAGGAGAGGCTCAGCTTTTCTTCTAACTTGACAGTCTGTGGTCTGTCATGGACTGAGTTGCTCAGCAGCATCCCTGAGACAAACTTGACCCCTCTGTAATGAGCACCAGACTTGCAATTTGTACAATCGAAGCTTGCTTCTGCACTGTAAACGCAGGCCATGGAGCTCTTAGTCCTGTCTTAGAGGGAAGGAGTGTTTCTGGAGGACCACAAGGCTGCCTCATAAACTGCCACACCTGCAGCGGACTTCAGGGCCCTCGGGGTACAATTCCTCATTCTGCAGGAAGCAGAACTGAAGTTGAGATGAAGGAATAAATCCAGTCTAAGGTTACCTGACTTGTATATTGTATTTCCAAGCCAGAACCAGTAACTCTCTAGGCTTTTAGGAACAAATACTATATACCCTTAAGAAATTCATAAGAGCATAAGGAATAGATTCCCATTTAAGGGTGTGACATGGATACTATTTTGGAAATGTTTTCCATAGAAATCAGGATGGTTGGAAATGAAAACGAAGGATTAGCGATTTCGAGGTATACAAAAGGCTTTGTTCTGAAAATAGCAACCATTGCAGAACAAAATGAGATGATTATCTCGGTTGAGGTTATACTTAAAAAGAATATCCCAGAAAGACTCAGGGAATGTTAAAACCTGCCCTACAGAAAGAAAGTGCATCTCCTCAAACAGTCATCTCTGAAACATGTGTGTTTTCCCATCCAAAAAGACAGCGTTCAGGTGGGATGCAGAGGGCCGAACAGTGAGCCATGGACCAATCTAGGTACTTATTATTGCTATCATATAGGGTGTGGATGCAGACCACATATATAAAACAAGATTTTTAAGTATTATATTAAAAGCTAGTTGATATTTTACAGACTAAGACTTTTCTTTTTAAATGTTCTTCCATCTCATCTCTAAAGCTAGGGCTTTAAGGTTTGAAGAAAAAAATTTCAGAATTTTCATGATCGCAGGATGCTGAGATGTCGCAAACAAAACACCTCAAGTTATGCCAAAAACAGTGTTTGGATAAGATTGGTTTTCATATTTGTTTTTGTTTGATTGTGTACACGCTTGCTTTGAAGTGGCCGATGGTGTGCCTACCACATTTGGACCCCTAGAAATGCTAATCCACTGAGGGTTTCTCGCCATTTTTGAGTCTGTGCTTCAGGTTGTTTCCATAGTCCTGGCGAAGGGTTCACCAGAGGAAATTCCGAATAGGGAAGCCTGTCACTTGTTCCAGTGCCTGTGTGCACAGGGGAACACCCATGCATGTCGCTGGTGCCCTTGTGAATAATGCTTCTCTTTATTGCCGTGTTCCAGACACAGCGGTTGTTCTGGGCAATTACTCACTGGTGCAGGGAACCTTTAATTAACCAAAACCAAGAAGGCTGCTGGTCCCCCCAGAGATGCTTAAATCTGCAGAGGACCTGGGGAATCCAGATGCCTTTTAAGTAAAATCTGAAAAAGTGCAGTTGGGAAAAGCAAGAGCTATTGCGACCTTTCATTTTAGAAAAAAAAAAAATAGTAGTTATTAGCGATGAAGTGACAGAGAGAAAGGGAATTTCAAAATTAAAATGGCATATAGTTTCCACACCAGAGACCTTGTGGCAGGAAAAAGGTTTTCTTTTAACAGGAACCTCAAGGCCTGGGGTTCTCTGGGCTGTTAAACACAAAATAATTGCAGAATAAATATCTGTTAACTAGGTTGCCCTTTGAGTTTGGGCAAGTGGCTGACTCCATCTGAGAAATGATGTGGGACTGTTATTTGTTTCCAAATCTAGTTAAAATCATTCAGGCAGCAGAGGAATTACATGTGTGTATTTAGTAGAGGTGGGTGGGCCCATACATTTTGTTGTTGTTTTTTGGTTTTGTTTACTTTTGGTTTTATTTGTTTGTTTGCAATTTCTCCAATGCTAGTTGATACTAAATAGTTTGGCAACATCTAAAACCAACTGAAGTGACTAAAATTTTCTAATCAAAAAGTTATGGTTTTGTGAGCACCTAGGGGCCTTCCAGGGATGCTGGGGATAGGAAATGATGGGCTCCCCCAATAGCCAGGTGGAAAGCCGGCCATGAAGCCGGCCCTATCTTACCGCACTTGGTTTGCTTTGATGGAGTGTCTCCAGGGCCTGTAAGCTGGCAGATGTCCCTAAGGAGGACACATGGATACGCCGCCGTCATCTGCTGGAGTCAGAAAGCAATCCCTGTCCCAGCATGCCATCTGGAAGCATGCCATTTTCAAATGGGGATGCTGTGGCTGTACTGATTCTCACTGTGACAAGCAGAGATAAACGCAGGCACTTCTGAGAGCCACATTAAGTATTTCAGACATAGGTGGCATTTAGTTCAAGGGAGAAGTGGGCCGGCCATGCAAGCAATGGTTACCTTTGTGCAACTACAGGCACCCCTGTAACAGCACAGAGGGGATATAGACAGCGTCATATGCACTCGGGATTCTCTGCAAAACGAAGTACAGTTTTTGATAGTTAATAGATAATAACAATATATAAGAAAGGTTCTCCTCTGTACTAATACCAGCTCTACCATCACCTGAGATTATTATCAATAGTTAATAAGCATAAACATATTAGGAGATAAAATGCTTATTGTGGATATGAGGCCTTATTATTTATTAGAAGAATTAATTGGCACAAAGCATGAAGATCAATTTTTAGTCTTCTCCCAAACCTCAAATGGCAATGAACCAAAGCTTTAAAATAATCATCTGAAGGTTATGAAACCATTTATTTTTCCTTATATACACATTCTTATTTAAATCGAGTCTGATTGAGTCCATACAAATTTTTACATAGAAAAAAGAATAAGAACATAATGAGAATATAGTTTGCTTTTGTTAAACTGGGTCTGTCTTTTACAATGGGCTTTTTGTTGTTGTTTGTTGTGAGATGTGTCCCATGTAGCCTAGGCTAGCCTCCAGTTACTTACGTAGGTCTTTGGGGTTTTTTTTGTCTTTTGTTTTTTGTTTTTTGACTTTTTTTTTTTAACTTTTTTTATTAATTTATTCTTGTTACATCTCAATGCTTATCCCATCCCTTGTATCCTCCCATTCCTCCCTCCCTCCCATTTTCCCCTTACTCCCCTCCCCTATGACTCTCACTGAGGGGGACTTCTCACGTGGGTCTTTGAATCTTTGTCCTCCTGCTTCTGCTTCCCCAGTGCTGGGATTACAGGCCTATACCACTATATCCACTGACAAACATCTTATGCATAATAATGTCACTCACTTTAATAAAAAAATCTCTCTATAAATATTGACACTCCACTTTGAAAATATGAGTATAGTTCTGGGCTATTTTGAAAATAAAAGGCTTGAGACTTATCTCTGCCACTTCTTAGATAAGTTACTTGCTCCTCTGGGCCTCAGTTTACCTTCACAGTAGCATGGAACCACACGTATGTCTCGTACCTACTTCACAGGACCATCCTCCAATCCAGTGAGGCCATGCCACAAGAGGTCTTTATGAAACCTAAACCTATTACACGTGGCTGACGTTGTTCTGAGCACCACTATGTGCTCACAGGCACACATGTGCTCAAAAGCATGTTCACTGCTCTGTTGTAGACAAGCAGAATGATGTGGAGATCCCGTCTCCCACCCAGAAGGACCGGGAGAAGAAGAAGAAGCAGCAGCTCATGACCCAGATAAGTGGAGTGAAGAAACTGATGCACAGCTCCAGCCTGAACAACACAAGCATCTCGCGCTTCGGAGTCAACACGGAAAACGAGGACCATCTAGCCAAGGTGAGCATGAGCTGAGTATGTGTGCACACAGCTCTTTATTGTGCACGTACATGCGAATGCACACACACACACACACAAACGCACACATGCACACACGCACACTTGCGAGCACCCCATCCACCACTTAGGAAAGAAGAGGGATCATGTATACTTATATACTTTGCTATTGAGTTTTATGAGGAGGAAGCCCAGGTAGCCTCTTTGTCCATTGCTGGAACACCTGACTATACCAAAAGACTGTCCCTTTGTCCTGAGGACAGGCTCAGTAATGGAGAGCCCCTTGTGGACAGTGCATCCTGTTTGGGGACGACACGGGGAAAGTCCCAGGGAAAGCTGGCAGGTTGGGCTGCATTATCCCAGAGGATTGGCGGGGCTAAAAATAACATGAAGAGCCAGTGACCGCACTGACCATGAAGCCCAAACCCAGGAGCAGAGGAATGGAGGAAGGTCCATTACCCCTGTAGGAGGCTGCACCGACACTAGCCGCTAAGGTCCTTGCAGCCTGGTCAAAGACTGAAGTGAGTGAGCGTCCTCTGAGCAAAACTTTTTCCCGGGAGTCCTTCTGAAAACTGCCATCAGAGAAAAGTCAATTAAACATTGGGCCAAGCCTCGGGCCAGTTATTCAAAGTGAAATAAATTACTCCCCCCAAGCAGATCGTCTTTGGGGTAATCCCACGGCAAAGGTCTGAATGATGTTCCTTCTGTGTCTGTGGGTGGCCCATCAGCCCTAAGACATAACCCAAACCAGGCAGGCTTCATGACCTGTTAATGCTAAGTCAGGATTGAGCACTACACACTCTGGCAGCCGAGCGTCCCTGACGTGGCTTCAGGGATAATGAGCAAAAGCTGCCACAATTTCCCAGACACAGTTATGCAGCTGTTGCTGATGGGCCATCGAGGACACGGCGGGGGAGGGAGGAGCGGGGGGCGGGGGGGAGCGGGGGAGACCAGCGAACAGGAGCAGCAGCCTGTGCTCATTGGAGCTGCCTTTGAAAGCGGCATCAGTTGAAGACGGGTGCTTAGCAAAAATAGGTCAGCAACTGAATTTATAACCACAAACACACTTGGGTGTTTCTTAACAAAAGAATATACAGAGACCTGTAGTTATGGCGAAGACAATATCCATCCCGCCACTCTCAGTTCATAATTATGCAACCAGACACTCTAAACAAACACACGAGAGACTCAGTGGCCAATTTCCCCAAGGAAAATCTTTTAAAGCATTTTACCAAAAAAAAAAAAAAAAAAAAACTAGTATTCTTAAACGTCTCTGATTTTGATTGCAGGAGCTGGAAGACTTGAACAAATGGGGCCTTAACATCTTCAACGTGGCTGGGTACTCACATAACCGGCCCCTCACATGCATCATGTATGCCATATTCCAGGTGAGAACGCTGGCGCGAACACTGCTTAGCCAGGAGCGCAGCTCGTCGTTTTACACCCCAGGTTGTTTTTATGACACCCACTTACTCATACCCTCATCCATTTTACTACATAGGAAAGAGACCTTCTAAAGACATTCAAAATCTCATCCGACACCTTTGTAACCTACATGATGACTTTAGAAGACCATTACCATTCTGATGTGGCATACCACAACAGCCTGCATGCCGCTGACGTGGCCCAGTCAACCCATGTTCTCCTTTCTACGCCAGCATTGGATGTGAGTAGATACGATCTGTTTTGCATACTTACCCATTCAGCCTTTTTAAAAGTATCATAAATGTACAATACATTTATGGAAATGATACACTTGAATGACCCTGAGTACTTGAACTCCTGGGGCATTCAGCGATTTGGGTTTCTTATGAAAATAGGGAACACTTCTACTTCCCTCATTTTCCAGTGTCAGTGTAATGACCCCTTTTCCATCTTTGCCATCTGAAGGTTACTTAATCATCAGACAATGAATTGGTAACCTGTTTTCATCATATTCCTAGTAAGAGATACGATGCATCTCAAGGCATCTTCTTTAGTGATGATGGTATACATACAGTGTATGTGTTCATCTGAATTGGCCAATATACACTCATCCCAGGCCCTGAAGAAGATATAATGTATATGTAATATGAAATGCTCTGTGTAGTCTCTGTTAGGGATAAACATATAGACTCATTTTCCTAGGAGTCCCTGAGAACCAAGAGCAGATGGGTTAATAAATAGAAGCCAAGAGAAATTATTCCCCAAAACTTCTGCAGAGATAACTATGACTCTTATAGAGCATGCTTTCTCATGGGCTACCATAGTTAGCAATGTGCCCAGCCATGCCACCTCTGGGCAGATGGCAATAGTGAGTAACCAGGCACTTCCAAAATGTACTGCCTGCTGGCCAAGTCTCATCCTGCCCCTTTGGCAGACTCAGTTTGGGAGTTGGAGAAAGGCTAAACTCTTTGCTTGACTTTCATGTGATCTGAGAAAAGAAATCTAAGACAACTGGCTAAAGTTTGATGGAGCTAAGGGGAAAAAAAACTAATATTACTTTTGAACTCATGAAGTGGAGTAGCACTATTTACCTAGTGTTATAGATACCTATGACTTGGCTGTAAGTTGACTATGAGTGTTACAGACTTTAAAAAAAAAGAGTATGGAATGCTTGGTGTATGATAGGATTAGTCTTTGGGGGAAGACATAGAAAATGAGCTACCATTTCAATGAATGGAAGAGTCATGGCTTCAGGAGGATTAAGAACTAGTCATATTGCATGCCTAAGAGGCACTAGATTCAAACCACTGTGCGTGAGGGAGGATGAGGACAGAGAGGCCTTCTCGACAGTGTGAAGAAATAAAGCAATTAGACATTAGGCTTCATTTCTTAGACATGTTCTCGACTCTAGCCCATAGTAAACATGCAGTGGGTGTGTGGGTCAATTACTGCATATATGACAGTTTATGACCTCACTATAAAATAAACTTTGGCAAATATTTTATCATTTGCCTCCCAAATCTGGAGTTTAACCTCTTCTCGCCCTAGTTACTTAGCTTGCCTGGGTATGAAGAGTACCTGCCGCATTCGCAGAGCCAGTGTGACTTGCATCTTTGACTGCCACAGACTGTGTTACCTAAGCATCATATTGCTATACATCCAAGCAGCAACTGTAGGCATCCACACACATCATCAACACTGTGCTAATGACCTACCAAACCTCAGCCTACGGGCTCAATATGGCATGAGTTCTGGTAAATCACCCTTCTCACATCAGAGATTGTATGGTGGTAAACAGAGTCTTAGGCTCTATTAATCAACATTCTGAGCTATTATATAAAAACAACAGTGCCTCTCCCAACAAGAGGGAAATGTGGTACTTGAAACAGACGAAACTGAAGAGTGAGACAGGTATGTTGGATATGGAGTTAATGGGCTCCTTTGAACCTACAGGCTGTCTTCACAGACCTGGAAATCCTGGCTGCCATTTTTGCAGCTGCCATCCACGATGTTGATCATCCTGGAGTCTCCAATCAGTTTCTCATCAACACAAGTGAGTTCACCACTGCACAGTCATTCTAGATCATTCTGTGATTCACTGCAGTTTTCCCTCCTAATGTTTTCATTATGGGTAATAACAAGGGCAATAATGAGGTAATCCTTCCATCCCATGAAAATTGCTCAGGCCTTTCCTGGATACTGTGTCCAGCTTGTCAACACAGTGTTTGAAGTGCATGGAGAACTTGGAGAGGGTCAGGGGAAAGCCATAAAAGCAAAGTTCAAAAGCTTGGAAAAAATACAATATGGAAAGAAAGAATGAAAGACTTGAAGTAGCCCAGCAAGACTAGGGAGGCTTGGGTATGTGACAGTGGCTCTCAGTCTTCTATGAGGCTAACATACACAACATAGTAAGCCATGAGTGTACCTCTATCCTAGAGCATAGGCAGAGATGCTAAGCCTGAGCATAACAGCTTTCATATAGAAGTAACATTCCCTGTGGAATACTGGCATAGGTCTCTACAGTTCAAGAGGAAGGGTCATTAGAAGGTCCACACATTTTCTTCTAACTACACAGCTTTGACTACACGTTGTCAAGCAGCTGAGGGAATGACCTGGTTTGACCAGCCTCAGGATGCGAAACTATCCCCAAAGCTTTATCATACTCAAAATATTTGATTTTTGTGCTCTTCCGAATCCATTCATTGTCTCAGGGGGTGCTCCATCTCTGTGCGCCCAAGAATATTTTCCCTTGGTAGCATTGGTTAGCCCATTATGATCATGATGGACATCCAGGGCTGGCAGTCTTCTGCAGGTGCAGCCTGAGCTTCTGCTAGAGGGGGCCTTCTGCGGATTATCTTCAAGATATTCTGAGTACCCGAAGCCAGGGCCACACTGGATTTCTGTCTCATTGTTAACATCTTGTTCTTCTATTTTAAAAAAATCAACAACATAAACTTGTAGACAAGCTTTTTCGCATAGGTTAGTTCAGTCAATTTAGCATGCTGCTAGTTTGGGTCACTGAGGATCTCTAGCTACCTACAGAACTGAGACACATATAAAGCATGTTTGTAAATCTGTGCCCTTGGCTATGGAGTTATCAGAACAAAGAGACTTAAATTACTTCGGAGAAAACTATGGTCTATGAGAGAGACCACTAATGTGTAGTAGGCACATACTGCATCACTTGGCTGTTATTCTTAGTTGAGATAAAACATGATTTAATGAGTTTGATGACCGTATTTTTGGGTACAAAGCTGTATCATACAAAATATAGAAAAAGCAGAGTGGAATTTGTAGTCTGGGTGCCTAAGCATTGTGATGTCTCATATAGAAGCCAAGAAAACAGAAAATCTAATGTCCACATTGTTTTTTTTTTTTAAATTCATGCTTAGTTGTCATATTTGAAGAAACTTCCAAAATCTACATTTTTGGGGGTAAAATAAGATTTTATGTCAACACTTTATCTTTTTTGAAAATGTAAACTCATAATCGTCAGAGGTTGGGAAGTGTCTGCGAAAGTGAGTAGAGTTTGAAAATCTCAATACTTTGGATAATGTGTTGCAGCATTTTCATCTCATTCCTTTTCAAAACGCATGAGAACTTAAAGGAAATTGTAAGCTGAGGGGAAAATACAGTTTATCTAATGTCAAATTCTTCATCTCATATGGAAGAGAAAAGGAGCCTTAGGACTGAATTTTAATGAAAGGCAAAGCATGCGTAGTAATATCTCCTAGATCATTTTGTTGTTGGTCTGCCTCCCTAGTATGTAATGACCTATGGATTATGGCTCCTGAAATAAGTTAAAAAGAGCTAGATCAAATTTCACATTGAAGCAATGCCAATGTTTTGATAATACAATTTTATTACATTTTTTATTGTCATCATTTTTCTTTATTAGATTCAGAACTTGCTTTGATGTACAATGATGAATCTGTGTTGGAAAACCACCACCTTGCTGTGGGATTCAAACTGCTGCAAGAGGAACACTGCGACATCTTCCAGAATCTTACCAAGAAACAACGCCAGACACTCAGGAAAATGGTCATTGACATGGTAAGCTGTCGGCCCACATTCCTTGCTTACATTTGCCATTTTCTCTTATAAACTGACTTGATTAAGGGTTTGAATTCTGTTTTTACCCAAGGTGTTAGCAACCGATATGTCCAAACATATGAGCCTCCTGGCAGACCTCAAAACGATGGTAGAAACGAAAAAGGTGACAAGCTCTGGTGTTCTCCTCCTGGACAATTATACTGACCGGATACAGGTATCTGATGTTTAACACAAAGCCAATCCAAAGAAAACCAAGTAGTATTTAGAAAAAGAAAATAGAAGTCTAATCAGTTGTATGACCTAGGTTAATACTATACCTTTGGGCATATTTTTAAAAACAAGTTAAGAAAATAGAGTTTATCTATTCATTTATGAAATAAATAATACTCTACTCATTGAATTACTTAGTTCTAAAATTGAATTGCAACGTGAATTTATGTTAGGGCATATGTGACTGTTGGCCCTCAATGCTCACATTTGAATAAAAATTCCACCAACTGGAAGCTTGTTAGGTCTGTTTGGCTAAACAAATTCCCATCAGGGGGTCTTTTTCCACACTTGGAAAAATCTAAAAGCAACTACTTTAGGTTATTCTTTGCATTCTTTCCAAACTAAGGAAAGAAGTGTTAGCAGAGTTTGACTTCTAATACACCCTCCTGTTTTTACGTAAAAAAGCTATCAGTCTAGAATAATATACACACTTCCTGTTTTAGCTCTAATGGTAAATAACCAACCCTGGTCAGCACCACTGAAATGCTGTTCTTTTGATGGGTGTATTGTAATTATATTCAACTAAAATGTTCTTGGTACAAAGTGTACCGGGATGTCAGGGATAAGATGTTCTGGTGACGGTTATACTTAGTTTTATGGGATTTTTCCAAAACTTGATCATTCCAGGTCCTTCGCAACATGGTACACTGTGCAGACCTGAGCAATCCCACCAAGTCCTTGGAATTATATCGGCAATGGACCGACCGCATCATGGAGGAATTTTTCCAACAGGGAGACAAAGAACGGGAGAGGGGGATGGAGATTAGCCCAATGTGCGATAAACACACTGCCTCTGTGGAAAAGTCCCAGGTATCTATCTACCTACCCTGAGACGTTTCAATGTTTCTATGCACTCTGCCAATGGTAGGACTGGAGACTTCTACCTAATGCCTTTCTTTTCGCGCATGCGCGTGCGTGCGTGCGTGTGTGCGTGCGTACGTGCGTGCGTGCGTGTGTGTGTGTGTGTGTGTGTGAAATGATAAAGAGATAGCTATACGCTTACTTCTCCTGTGTGCTTTATTCATTGGCTTTGTTTCACGGGAGGAGATTAATCGAAGTTTTCAGTTGTCTAAGACCTTATCAGAGTCAGTGGACACTTGAGTACCTCTACCTTCCACGGCCCTGTCTAGATTCCTCCTCGTTGCCCCCTCTCCATCTAGGCCCTCCAGTCCTTCTCTTTTCTCTCCAAACTTCTGTTGCTCTCTCCTTAGTCGAACAGGATGTCCCCATTATCAAAGAGAAAAAGCCCCATCTTTGCCATGTAACTACAAGTGTCTTTCCCAGTGTGAGGCAAAAACGAAACAAACAAACAAATTTCCTCTTGGTCTCGTTTGCTGACTTCTTAGTGACACAGTTGTCCTCTCTGTCATGGGGACAGGTTCCCCCCCCCCAAGTGTCATAATGTCATCATCCACACTGCTGCTTTGTTCATGGGCTTTGTTGGACTTTATATGCTTGCTCTAGTAAGAAAGCTTCTCACCAGAAGTTCTTAGAATTTGAGGCTTTCTCATCTCAGGACTCAGAGAATAAACAACCAATGACAGCCTTCTATGAAAGGCTGAAGCATTTCTTACTAAAAGCAAAGCAAACAAAGAAAGGAAATGACTGCACTGTGTTGTTACTCATATTTGTCCATTGCTGTGAGCTTGTTTCTAGTCCTTGGAAAACACTTTGAAAATGGGTCTCTAACATCCATTAAACCATATATAAAGCGATAAGAGAGAAAAACGGTGGGTGGGGGCAAAGTAATATCTGAGTCACCCAGGCTAATTCTTGTAACCAACGCAGATCAGAGCTTCCCTGACTTTAGCACGAGTCTTCTCATTAAGTTAGTAAAGAACCATTAAAAGGCATAATACATCCATGCTCTGACACACCCACATGCGTGCACATACGTGCATACATACGTACATACATACATATACATATATATACATACAGACATACATGTGCATACACACATTACATACACACATGCATGCACATACACACACATAACCCATACATATGTACGTACACATATACATCCATGCATACACATACACAGAGTGGAGTGGGGCAGAATCTCACATATAGCCAAAGTTCTTGTATATACAATTTGAATATTTAAATATGGTATGGCAACACACCATAATATTGTTGGAGGAAGGTTTCCAGTGGAGTGAAAAGATACCAACAAAATGTTCCAAAGAGACCCTAGCTTCATCTCCCCCTTGACCCTAATTCAGCATCTCTCCAGCCCCGCTCCCCACCATGATGGAGGTGGGCAGGGGGCGGGAGGGGGAATTCCATTCCCTTATCCAGTGGCGCCTGTTCTCTCTCTACCTGCCCCAATGCCCTGTTTCCTGTTTGTCTGACCGTGGGGAGGTCAGTTTAAGGCCGCTTAGCTAGCTCCTGCAGGATGTGGAGCCTCTGTGTAAACTACAAGAAACCCACAACCTCAGATTTATGCTCTTGCCCTGGGCAAAAAGAACTGCTTAATTGTTTTTATTTTCCTTCTTCCTCCTGATGGGAGTGACTGCGTGCACTGTGAATCCTAAGCAATAGCAGCAGTCGTCACAGTGGAGATATTTGTTTGTTTAGGGTTTGAATTGTTTTCAAGTTTTTATTATTGTTGTTTTAAGGCAAAGGTTTGAGACATTGCAGAAGAGTGGAGGACTGGGCTCCCATCATCCCAAGCATATTCTGAGTTATCAGGGAGAGAATGTCGAAATAGAACACTTCAGAACTGGGGCTTCCTTTAGAGAATGAGTCACAGAACCCAAGCAGCGACAAAGTCATTCCCAGCTACATCCAGACTTAGCTGGCAGGTGTGAAAGGAAAAAGTGTGCTGTAGTGAGATAGATGATCACAGGTTTTGCAATCAGACAAAGTGGAGAGTAGGCCCCACATCTACCGCTTAGGTGCTACACAACCCTCTCTACTGGGTTTAGTCTGCATGGGTCTTAGTTTCCTCCTTTGTAAACAGCAGGCAGCAATACTTTGCAGGATTGAGAGGTGTTTGCCAGTATTGTATACAGTACAGCCCCAAATAAATAAATATCTTACTGTTGGTCCCCTTGAGTTAGTCTTCTCTCTTTATATTGAAACCAAGATGGCATGGTTGGTTTTCAAGGGCCCATGCAATAACAGATGTGTGCACCTCTTTCCCTCCAGGTTGGTTTCATTGACTACATTGTCCATCCTCTATGGGAGACCTGGGCAGACCTGGTACAGCCTGATGCTCAAGACATTCTAGACACATTAGAAGATAACAGGAACTGGTACCAGAGCATGATACCTCAGAGCCCATCCCCACCCCTGGATGAGAGAGGCAGGGACTGCCAGGGGCTTATGGAGAAGTTTCAGTTTGAACTAACCCTTGAAGAAGAGGACTCTGAAGGACCAGAAAAGGAGGGAGAAGAAGGCCACAACTATTTCAGCAGCACAAAGACACTTTGTGTGATCGACCCAGAGAACAGGGATTCTCTGGAAGAGACTGACATAGACATCGCAACAGAAGACAAGTCTCCGACCGACACATAATCTCCCTTTGTGTGGAGATGAACATTCCACCCCGTGACAAGCATGCCAGCTGAGTGGTAGGGCCAGCCTACCGTGGCCAAGACCTGCACGGGACAAAGGCCACCTGGCCTTTCCAGTTACTTGAGTTTGGAGCCAGAATGCGAGGCCGTGAAGCAAATAGCAGTTCCATGCTTTCTTGCTTGCAAGCTTGGCGGAGGCCCGCAGCTTGTATGTGGTAGTAGAGGTCAGACCCCGTCACAGCTACATGGCTTGAAAACAGAGGACACAATGCTGAGAGATTGCTCTGCACTAGGTGTTGGGAAGCTGTCCCGACAGGTGACTGAACTCACTAACAACTTCATTTTTAAGTCCCACCCATCCCGTTGTCTGCCAACCTGTGTGCCTTTTTTGTAAAATGTTCTCGTGTCTTTGAAATGCCTGTTGAATATCTAGAGTTTAGTATCAACTTCTACACAGACATGTGTTTAAATTTGACACAAACTTTTTTGAGTCTTTCTGGAAAAAACAAAAATGAAAGAAAACAATTTCCCTTCTTTCTTGGGCAATATCTTTGGCTTTATTCCAGTTAACTATTGCGAACAGACAGGAAGATGCACTTCTAACCACATGCCACTTCCTTCTCTGTGCAATCTGACGCCACAGTGGCCCCTGCAACTTAGATGTTTGCCTGTTTTGAGCACTATTTTCCCCTGTGAAATCACTCTGCTTTGCTTTAAACTGATGGAGAAAGCCTAGCAAACTAGGAGATGGGGGTGAGGTTGGGGGGGGGGGGAGCTGTGGCATTTGCCATCAGTCTACGTCGCGCTCAGTCGCGTAAGGCCATGTGTGCTGCTGTGTCCCAGCCTCCATGCCACTGTGAGTGGCACACCCCCGGCAACCTTTCTCTCTCACCTCTTCCTCACTCAACTATACTATTTTCAACTTAATGCTGCCATCTTTGTCTTGCACTGCCTTCCTGCACTAACACTTCCCTCTCTTCCTGTTTATAACCATGTATTTATTATGTAATGTACATATTGTAATGTTTTGTAAGTTATTAATTTATATATCTAACATTGCCTGCCAATGGTGGTGTTAAATTTGTGTAGAAAACTCTGCCTAAGAGTTGCAACTTTTTCTTGTAATGTTTTGTATTGTGTATTATATAACCCAAACATTGCTTAGGAGAGACTTCATGAAGCCCCATTAGGAGTGAGGACAGGAAAAGCCGTTGTTCCAAGGGTCTGGCCTTTCCTGGTCTGAGTCCCTAATTCTGCCCAACCCTTTGATGAGTTGGTTTTGCAAACATGATTATAACATTAGATACGAAATGGTTTCTACTGAGGCTTTATTTTGTATAGTTTGATAGGGGCTGGGAGCACTGGGATAATTTTTGCCCGTGTTCTCTCCAAGTCTCTGTATGCAGGAGTTGGGTTTTCACTGGGCTCTGCTCTAATGATGGTCTGGGTTCTGAAAACAACACTACATTTGCTCACAGATGATACTGAGTGTCCCCAAACTACTGACTTGGAAGAGCTGGCCTCCACACTGCTCACAAGCAGGGGAGCCAGGTTCAAATTTATCACGAAAGGGCAACAATAAGACAATGTGAATTTTTATCGTAGAATGTGAACTGATGTCATAAATTATGCAAATGTGAAGTTTCTGGTAACACTTGTTAGACCTCTTCCTGGTGTCAGTTTCAGTTTGTAAAATACACGCCATGCTTCAGTTCAGCATTGCGACAATAGTTAAAGAAAACGGCACAAATGTGCATGACCGACCAATGGGTTCGTAGGTCTGTAACACTGCATTGTCCCAGGTGACATTACATTGTTTTCAAAAGTTTCTCACAATGTATGTTATAATGTTATTACTATTATATATTGTGCTCAAATGCATTCTTAAGAGACTTTTATATGAGCTGAATAAACAAAAGCATGAATAGACTAGAATGTGGGCCCATTCATTTTGTGGTCAATTCTAATACATTAAAGCAGATTTTCCTTTTCTTCTTCTCCTTGGCCATACGTCACCAAAATGTAAGGCACTTTGCTCATCCAAATCACCACTGAAGTTTCAGAATCTCTGTATCTCAAAAGTCCCGTGGCTCAGAACGTGTCATTTCCTTCTCAGTAGACCCTGCTCATGGTCCAGGAAGGAGGGCAGCGGGGGCTAACACACAAAACCACTTTGTTCGTCTTGAGCCACTTCCTTCTACCTCTTCAGAATTCTGAAAAGTTTAATCTGTTAGGTAAATAAAAGGCATCCTCAGCTTGGCTGGGTCTGCTGCAACAATGACTCAGAGAATCATTGTGCTTTAGCTTAAGGTAGAGAGACCTGTTGATTCATTTGACACACAAGGAATCTGAGGTCTAAAAGAGTCACTTAGACCGCAAGCCTCAGAGCACACAGAGATGCTCATGGCCACCCCAGTGACCTGTCTATGCCTTCTCGGTTAGGTTTGTGCTGTTTGCTCTAGAAAGAACAGTTTAAATGTCATCAACTCTTAAAAATCATCATTTAAAAATAAGTCATCCTGAGTGCACGCATGCGTGTGTAGGAGGTAGCACATAATCAGTGGGTGGCTCGTACTAACTGGACCACAGAGAAGTAAGAGCCTGTGGCTCAGTAAAGAATCTGTTCTCGAAAAATTCCCTCGATAAGAGGAATTGCTGAACTTCTGGGGAAAAATCAAACGCTTGTCTGTTGGTTCTAGACAGGACTTTCCACCACCCAGTCTTTGATTGGCCATTATCATCTGACACAATGACAAAACTGAATTGGTTATAAGAGTTTATATAAAAAGTATGACTGGTAACTATACCTAAAAGCATTCTTTGTTCTGTTTTCCACTGACGAGGTCCTTACCGTAGATAACGTACCTGGTTTTACTACTGTCTGGGCTCCGGTCTCCTCCAGATCTCTAGATGCAGTGGCTTTTCCTAGAGGCCTATAGCCAGACTTCTAATTCTCCCCAAGTGACAGTAATGTAGGATAAAGCAGTGATCCTTTGCCCCAGTCCCCAAGTCATGTTGGCCTGAAGCCATCAGCATTCACTGTGTAACCACCTACCTACCATGACCCCAGCATGGGGGTGCCCTGTGTGAGAATTCCTCAGCAGTGATTTGGGGTGTGTCTTAGTTTTACTTTTCCCATTGACTTGTTACCTAATTTCTCCTTCTTTTTAAAGGAAATATACTTATAATTTATGTGTATGGGTTTTTTGTCTGCATGCATGTTTGTGCACTAGATGCACATCTGGTGCCCACAGAGTCCAGAAGAAGGCAGGTATCAGAGACTGTGGGACAGAAGACACAGTTGTGAGCCATCAAGTTGTGCATGGAGAACTGGGTCCTCTGGAAGGTCAGCCAGTGCACTTAAGAGTTAAGCCAACTCTCCAGCCCCTCGCCTGACTTCTTGACCAACTGGGAGTCTGAGACTTCATTCATTTCTACACAGAAATCTCAAGAGCCAGGCCAGAGTTCAGATGACCACACAAATGGTTACCGCTGAGCACAAAGACCACATTGGGTGCATACTCCTCTGATCTCATCTTCCTGTATCACACGCTCGTTGAGTAAATATGGATATTGATAACTGTAACATATTAGTGAACAGGTAGATATGAGGAATGTACATTATAGGCACCCCAACTCTCAGGTTCTCTCACTTAAAATGACCCTTTTTAGACCCATTTCCTTACTCAAGCCTGTACATTTAGAAGAGAGGTGCCCAGTGGTGTTTACTGAATAAATTTCACAATTCCATGGTAGAGAAATGGCTTTTATTGAAATAGCTGTTCAAGTCTATATATCTCCTTGGGTTTCTTGGGGGAAAGAGCACAATGCACTGAGGCCTTTGCCTTGGTCCTTCCTAACCATGGCCATATGTGCACTAATATTTCTTACACCGAACTTTCTCATCATTAAATTAAACTAACAGGTAGCTAAAGGTAGAATCAAATAGAAGATTACATATGATGGGCTATCAATAAAATTTTCATCTAGATATATTATGTACCCTTTGAGAGAGGAATAAATATTAAAATACATATGAAAAAAAATCACCTTTTTTTTTTTGGTTTGTTTGGCTTTTTGTTTTGTTTTGTTTTTTCGAGACAAGGTTTCTCTGTGTAGCTTGGGTGTCCTGGACTCGCTTTGTAGACCAGGCTGGCCTTGAACTCACAGCGATCCACCTGCCTCTGCCTCCCAAGTGCTAGGATTAAAGGCGTGCGTCACCACTCCCTGCAGAAAAAATCACCTCTTGTCTTCCTGTTTCCACCCCCCTCCCTTTTCCACACTATTCCCCTTCCTAGGCCTCTGACAGGTGGAGTGCTCCTCCCTCACCATCTGATCACAGCCTATCAGGTCTCATCTGGATAGCCTGCATCCCATTCTCCTGTGTTCCCACTGGGCCTATCTGCCAAAAAGCAGTGATCAAATCATGGGCACTCGAGTTCATGCCAGAGGCAGTCTCCAGCTCTCCCGGCCCCATTTCCCATGTGGAAAATGAGCTGTCCATCTGCTACATCTGAACGGGGGGAGGGGGTCCCGGTTCTCTGCTTGCAATGTCATAGGTTGGTGTATTGGTTTGTGCACCTCTGACTTTGAAAAGCACAATTCAAAAGCACATTTTGGTTAACTTGGGAAGAGTTCCTGCATATGCCAGTTAGTATAATAGCCTTTTCTACATGTATTTCCTGATTCTAAGAGGACAGATGCTGTCACTGGCTCATGGAATTAGGGAAAAATATGTAAACCATAGTCTATGTCTTCTTTCAACACAATAGAATCCCTCTGAAAACATGTCCAGTCAAAAGCATCCAGTGGTTATTAAAAAAAAAAAAAACAGAAAAACAAAACAAAAGCAGCATTGTTCTTTTTCAGTATCTTAAATTTCAGGTTTCCATGATGGAGTCAAGTTCTGTTCCTTCAGCATGCTCACTGACTTCTTTTCCATTTGTACCCAAATAATGTGTGTGTCCTAGTTTAATTTCCATGCTGATAAGGTATTCTGACAAAGGCAGCTTAGGGGAGAATGGGTTTAATTGTCCCAGAACCCCAGGTTACACTCCATCACCACGGGGAAATCAAAATGGCACTAGTCACACCCACAGTCCAGAGCAAAGAAAACGAGTGCACGCATGCCTATATTCCAGGAGCTTTCCCCTTCTACATACAGTACAGGCTCTAACGCAGAGGACTGCGTCTTCCCACCTTAGTTCACATAATCAAGACAATTCCTCACCTTCCTCCACTGAGACTCTCTTCCCAGGTGATTCTACACTGTGTCAAGGTGACAATTAAAACTAGCCATCAAGATGTGTAAGTCCTATTATAATTTTCAAGTTGGAAAGAAGAGCTGCTGGACTCTCAATGTTTGTTTAAGTCCTTGGAAACTGCTATCAGACCTCAGTGCCTCAGTTTCCTCATCAGTAAAACAGAGTCACATGATTATCAAGAGAATCAAATGATAATGAATGGAGGTCAATTTCATGTAAGGAGCGGTAGTGTGTTTTCTACACTGTAGTTTCTGCAAGCGTGTTTCACGTGACTTACCTTGACAATTCTGATCAAGTCATCCCGGGCTTATCCAGGGACGCAGACAGGCTCAGCATTCCAGAACCAAGAGCATGCTTTGCTTGTTGAAGAGTAGTGTAATTCTTGCCCGCCTTTGTTGCGCACACTGTCTCACGGCTGAGATTGTGTTCATTTGGGGGACCTCAGTGACTCACCTGGATGATGCATCAGGTACATACAGGCCAACAAAGCTCTCCACACCTTGTCCCATATATTAACCCTTCCCCAACCTTCCACAACTAAGTTTCTGAAACTTCTTGCAAAATTTTTAATTCCCTTCTTCTACATTTCATCTGAAAGGCAGCATGAATTCCTGCTCTACAACTTCCTTTGTCCACTTAGGAAAGGTCCTCACCTGATGGGTCTTGAGTTTTCTTTTCTACAAAAAGGGATCCGTAAAGTCTACAGCAAAATATTATTTAGAATGACAGACCATTTAAGCAAATCTGCTGACACATTCAAAGCATGCAGCATGTGAGACTAGTATCAATAACCTCCTGTCTGGGCTAAATAAGATAATGTACACAGAAAAATACCTTCATACTACCAATTGTTCCTAATTTTAAACTAAAATTATTTTGAATTGTGATCTGACAATCCAGACACCACATCCTCCTTAGAATCTGTGAGCTTTATCTTTGACAATTAAGTACTGAATATTTTTATTTACACTGTGAATAAAACTGATGATCAGGGAAGGACAAGGAATGGAATTGCTATTACTTCTGTCTTCCAGATCAACATTGATCTCTACGCATGCTCTGTAGGCAAGGGAATTGAGGGAACCATAAGTTAAGCCAGCTGCCCTATGGTTAGGGTGACCTAGCCAACAGTGTATCAGGAAAAATAAGTTCAAGTCCTTTAATGAAATGTAGTTATACTGTAACTAAGGCACCCATTCCTTGGTCTTATCTACTAATGTTACTAACAGAGAAGAAGCCATGTTGCATGCAAATTTCTGTTAGTTATCTCCCTCCCAAACTATATGTCGTTAATCTGTCCAGAACATCACATGACTGATTTTATGGTTGGCCATCTTTAGTGCTTGACTTTGGAGACTAGAATAACGTTTGCCTAGCAAACACTCTCCTAGGGTTACAGTTTATTACATGTTCTCTCCTGTTTCTCAAAGTTCCCAGTTATAATTAAAAAAAAAAAACTATTGGCAAATTCCTTTCATATCCTGGAGAATCATGTGTCTGGAGACATGGACAGAGGGGCTCTGCAATCACTTTTTTCCCTCTTCAGCTCTTCAGTATGTAAACACAGTGACTGTGTACTCTTAGGTAAGGGCTTAGCTCCTTCACACTGAGGAAAATGTCCTCCCCTATCACGTACGTAGCTTCATATGTGATACGAAAGAGCAGGGAAGAGCTTGACACCAATTCTCGTTGGACCATCATCACCAAGCATTGAATATATCAACACACATGTAATTAGTATATAGAGCCAGAAATGGGGATGAGCTCTTTCTTGCCCATTATGAAAGGTCATAACTGACATCATATCATCTATGGTATGAGTTAATAATAATTGATAAGAAGAAGCCATGCCTGAGAGGGTTCTTCTTCGCCCTCTCTGAAGGATTCTTTTTTTTTTTTTTTTCCCAAATCCAGATTCCTTTCTGAAGTAGAGTCTTCTGACCTACAATCAAGCAAGGCAGACTAAAGAGTGTTTTTTTGTTGTTGTTGTTGTTGTTGTTTTGGTTTTTTTGGTTTTTTTCAGATTTCCACAACATGGTAAAGAAAATCCAGGTGATACATTTACATTTTATGACAGGCTTTAGGAAAAGGTATTCAGGTTTTCATGGCCCCATTTTGGCAAAAGGAATCCCAGTTTCTGAGATTGCCTGGGATGGAAGGAAGTATTTGGATAATGGGGTGGTGAATTAAGCTCAGATATGAAGTTCACTTCTCAGGCCTTCACTGTGGAGTATGGTTTTCTGAGCCCAAACAGGCTTCCCACGTCCTTTTGGGTTCCATACTAAGACACATTGCCTATTCCATGTGCACTGGAAAACATGGAAAAATAAATGTGCAAGCAAAAAAATCTAGTGACAGCACAAGTAGTGCTAATACAGAGGATCACATGAAGGCACCTAACTCTTTAGGCTTGGGAAACAGGATTCAAGACAGCATTTCTCATATGAGGTCAGATTGAGCCCTCACATAGATGTGAGAAGAAGCCAGAGAGACCATTCAGTAGCTTAGCACAATTTTTGCTCTTATAGAGAACACAGTTTCAACTTGCACACCCACGTGTGACTCACACCCATCAGAAACTGCAGTCCTTGAGAATCTTAAACTCCCTTCTGGTCTCCCTGGATACCAGGTATGGACATGGCACACTTACATACATCCCAGGCAAAACACCCATGCATATAAAATAAATAAATCTGTAAAAAGAATAAAGTCAACAGACCAAATAGATTGGAATGTCAAGAAGTCCTGAACTCTGGTATGGTAGGAGCCTGTGAAAAGAAGAGAGAGCAAAAATAGGGCTTGTCTTTTATCTGGTTGGTTGGTTGGTTGATTAGTTGGATGGATGGTTGGTTGGTTTTTGTGACAGGGTCTCACTGGGCTCAGGTTGGCCTCTAATTTGCAATCTTCTTTCCTCTCAAGTGCTAGAATTAACAGGTAGTGCACAGCTTTAATCCCAGCATTTGGGAAGACAGAGACAAGTAGATCTCTGTGTGTTCGAGGCCAGCCTGGTCTATAAATCGAGTCCAGGACAGCCAAGGCTACACAGAGAAACTCTGTCTTGGGGGAAAAAAGACAGGTGTGATGAAACAGTTTTAACCTATTTATATGTTCACCCATTTGGGGGAAGTCCCACAAGCCAAGGTCTCTACTAGATTTTGGGTGCACATATACAAACAGAGCATTAAATCTGTCATCAAATGCTGATGCAATTGAGAAGACAGATATTAATACAGTTTTTAAAAGTCAGTATGTTGTTGGGCTCTGATACAAGTTCTCTGAAGGAGAAACAATCTTGGTCAAATTGTATGAAGAGGGCAAGAGAAACATTTTATGGCTATAAAACAGCTGATGGCTGAAGTCCTTTAGTCGGAGGCAGCACAGCTCTGAGGGCAATGAGAAAGCCCTGTGTGACTCAAAGTGTAGAGAGCTAAACAGCATTGCTTTATGGGGTGACACTAACCAATCTCATGTGACCCAGTGGCTCTTCTTTAAAACAGTGGGACTCCATCAACACTGTTGAGGAGAGAAGCATGATTAGGCACACTTTCATTTGGAAAGACTTCCCTAAGTATAGTGTGTGGGCACATCCAGACAGAATAATAAAGAATGTGAAAGATGAGATTTATGCCATAACCCAACAGTGACAGAATGGTAACTTAGACCAGGATGAAGCTGTGGGCATAAAGAGAAATGAATCGAGTGGCTATAAAGAGTTATAAAGAAACTGCATTTGCAAGTCTTGGGAATGGGCTATGTTAAAGAGGAAAAGACTTGAGAATAAATGTCAGGTTTTTTGACTTATGGAAAGATGGCAAAGTCATTTTCAGAAACAAGAAATATCAGGGAAGTTTCAACTGGCAGGAAAGAGTGTGTTAGTGTTTTCTTTGGGGCTGTCTTTGTGACATGGAGTGGGCCATGTGGGTCAGGTAATTAAATGTGACATTCTGAACACACAAAGAAGTCCAAATACATTTATTTGCAACAATACACACACACACACACACACACACACACACACACACACACACACACACACACAAACATTACGTGAAGCCATAGGCTACTCAAACAAAGGACTGTGTGACTGAGAAAAGGGGCAGGGAATACGATTTACCATTGAGTTATGCTGGTATTTTGTGAACAGATACGTTAGTGAAGTTTGCTGGTTTCTACCCATGGTACACCCTGACCGCCTATGCAAGAGACTTTCCAATTTCCTCCCCTACAAAAACAGTTATGTGTTATACCATTTGTGCTTCTGTAGGTGTTAGGTGTTCTACTATTTATGCCTTTCGGTAGCACTTCTCGATGTCATGAAGCATCCGGGGGGGGGGGGGGAGTTATCCTAGGGAGAGAGTATAGTGAAAAGAGGAGTAATAGACAGGACTAACTTTTGAGCTACTCTGGTATGTAATATGCAATAGAAAGGAATACATCCATAAAGGAGAAAGAAACTATACTACTGGGAAACTTACAGGAGAACTTCATGTCTGAGGAGGCTGGATAGCCTGGAATTTGCTCTGTAGACCAGGCTGGCCTCAGACTCAAAGATCTGCCTGCCTCTGCCACTCAAGTGCTGGGATTAAAGGCGTGCTTCATAATTGAAGGATTAAAATGTTAAGAAGGAAATTGACCACAGTAGTCTACCCGGATGCACAACAGTGGAAGGGAAATGATCCCTGGCGGAGTTACAGCATTTTCATTCAAGTGAGACCTCCCCGCCTCCCCCGTTCCTCTCCCATCCCCCAACCCCCCTTCCCACTTCCCCTACCACCACCCTGCCCCTTCCAAATCTCAGGATTAAGAGTTAAGCACAGTAAAAGAGGTGGAGAGATAACTGGAGGAGGCAATTTCAAATAAAAGAACTATTTAAACATGCTCTAATAAAATGGACATTCTCCTGCTACTGCTAAGAGAAGAAAACCAAAAATACCCGAGAGAAATCTGAATACTAATAACATCTGCCTGAAAAGATGGAAGAAGAATTGTCAAGAGAACTAATGGAGAACCAATCTTAGACATCGTTTTATAAGGGGCAGAGTCATTTTAAGGGTGTGTGGCCTCTGGTAGGTTAGCCACAGGCCAGTGGGTAGCTCCCCACCAAGGAGTGTCTTTGATCAGCATAATTGGATTATATGGCTTACTTAAAAAAGAAAGAGAGAACACAAAGTTGAGAGGGCTGGAAAAGTGGGGGTGAATGTCAGAGGGAGCCATGGGGAGAAGTAAGATATAAACACAATAAAAATACTCATATTTCTCATAAGAAATTCTCAAAGAATTAATAAAAATACTATTTTTTAAAGTCATTTTTTCCAATGTAGCAGGAAAGGAGGAAGTGGCACAGGTCATTTGTGTGAGGCTTTCTCTGAGGAGGAGGCAACACCCCACAGCCACGTGCGCACACACATGCACACACACACTCACACACAGCACACAACACCTCACCAGCTCAAATAGGGCACACACCAACTTGTGTTCCACAAATGCACAATTTGACAAACTCATGAATTTCTAGAGGAGACTTATAATAGAATCATGAACAATTTAAAGGCGGCTGCGTCACAGAAAAGGCCGCCTCAGCAGGAAGCTGCAGGCCTGGAGCTCTCCGCCTGACTAGAAGGCAGTTCAACAGCTGGGAATCTGCTCTCTGGACAACTGTTCACTGAGGATAGCCTTGGTGAGGCCCTTGTGAATCTTGTTAGTTTGGGTTTTCCTGGATTTGCAAGATGTTATTTCCTGAGTTGCCTGAGGCTGCACATCAGGTCTAATTGGGTTTGTGAGTGCACTAGAGGGAATGTGAAGGAGATTTTTCACCCAATAGCTTGTGCAGTCCTTAAAAAATAAAAGAAAAGAAAAGGACTTCCTTTTGCCATTTCTTTCAATCAGGAGGGATACTTTCTAGCATCAACATTTTTACTTTTGGAGGCAAGGTGGGATTCAAGATAGGGTCTCTCTGTGTAGCCCTAACTGTCCTGGTCCACTTGCTCTGTAGACCAGGCTGGCCTCAAACTTACAGAGATCCACCTGCCTTTGCCACCCGAGTGCTGGGATTAAAGGCGCACCCCATCACCACCAGGCTTAAATCAACTTAAAACCTATTAGAGAATGCTAAGTCAAATGGCCCACCATGGAATTGTTGGAGAAAAATGAATCACACTGAAATGTGTTGATTCCACTTCCAATTGGTAAGGAACCTGTCTGTCTGAAGAATATTCCTTTTTTTATTACAGGAAAAGTGGGATCTGGGTTGAGAGAAGCCATGGAGATTTCACTGGACCTGGCGTAAATACGGACTGGACTTTCCATGTTGTCCCTAAAAGACGGTACATTTCTCTGAGATGTGGTGAATCCTTAGCCTCAGAAGGAGGCCTATACTTCTTGTTTGTAAGGGGGGAATTTCAGCATCATAAAAAGATATGTGTATGGGAGTTTCTTTCGCATTGAAGTGTTTCTCCCTATGGGATCATAAAACATTTACTTTTCACGAAGTCCTTTCTCCCTGATCCACAGAAGACATGAAGAGTTACAGCTAAGGGTTGGTCTGTGAATTTGTTATCTTTCAGCTGTTAGCTGAACGTGGGTGGTGACTCTTAGCTTCTCATCTTCAAGACGTTTGAATATCCTCTTCGGCAGCTTTTAGCTTGCCCAGCTTCTACACAATTGCTGTTATTTTTTATTTCGCTATGCTTATCAAAAAAAAAAATGAACCTTGGGTTTTATTTGAGGGTTCTAAACTTTAATACTTACTATCTGTCTCTCACAGTTTCTCTGTGATTTTAAAACCCAAATTCTTCAGACACTATCATTATGTAGTCCCGTACGTCCTTTTGCCATGTTCCTTCCCCAAGGCCTGGAACAATGGCCATTTCTACAGTACATACTAATCTATAAAATACTCACTCACAGGGATCATGTGTGCTATTATCACAGACTCCACAAATGCAAGGTCTGAGTCCTAACTCCAATGGCATCGCCAATCTCAAACACCATAAGCAACTCCACCACCTCAACTGAAAAAAAAAAAAACGAGGTCCAGAGTGATTAATGAGGTGTACCTGGATTCCATGCACCGAACAGCTGAGCGTCAGATTCTGCTGGCAATGCTCCCGCCCTGAGCTAGTGGACTGTTGGCAGTCTCCACTTGGTACAGCCATTTTCTCCAACTCTGCCTGCTATTTCCCCCTTAAACTCTCTCTCTTTGGCTGTTTTTATTTGGAATTGCATTTCGCTTAGTTACTTCACTTAGAATATTGAGCAGACTTTCCGAGACCCTTCTCTACCAAGTTCTCCTGAAAACTAATGCTACTTAGGTCGCTTGAACCAGCTCTTCTTAGTCAAAAGAATTTGCCTCTTAAAAGATTTGTACGTCTGACAGATCCTTCTCAAAGGCCTACAAATTCCAGGCTTGAGAGTGCATCTAAGCAGCCTATTAAACATTCAGACAGGTAAAAATGGCTTGCCAAGCATCTTGCCAAGTGCTATTTAGATCGGGGCGGGGGGAGATATTAACAAAATAAGCAATATATTAAGCAGTCGTCTTTTTTTTTTTAACTCATTGTTTACTATTTTAATTTTACTCTTTGGACAAGGGTAGGGGGTTCTCTTGTGGTAATGTACTGCAGAAATTTATGTTTGATGCAATGTGACTTTTCCACAATGTACTTTGATCTTAGAAAGCCTCTTGATTCATTCATGGGTATTTAAGACTTTTGAACTGGAGGAGATCTTTGAAAGTAGCCATTGTGGTACCTCTAAAACCTCACAAATCCACAGAGGACTTTTAAAAATGCAGCTTTGGTGTTAGCATGTGTGAAAAGGCACCACTCCTGTCCATGCTGTGGCTGCTGCTGGCATACCCTACTTCTTTTTTATAACGGCTACTCTTTACTATTAACTTGACTACATTTAGAATTGCCTCAAACATTGGTTATTAACCTGTGGGTCACAACCCCTTTGGGGTCACCTAAGACCACAGAAAGCACAGACACTTACATTACAGTTCATAACACTAACAAAATTAAATAGTTATAAAGTAGCATTGAAGACAATTTTATGGTTGGGTTCACCACCACATGGGGAACTGTATTGAAGGGTCTTAGCATCAGGAAGGTTGAGCACACTGGACGAGAAGTTAGAGGAGATCTGTGGGGGCCCTTCAGAGGTTAGCTGATGGGGAGATGCCTACCCCACCCAGAAATGGGCACCATGGACTATACTGCAGTTGGAATGAAAAGGGAAAAAGGAAAATGCAGCCCAGTACCCAATGTCCCTTTCTCTGTTTCCTGGCCCTCCTTTATGAGCTGCTCAGCAGCGTCACCTCAGTGGATTGAATCTTCTGCAATACCAGGCCAGAACGAATCTTTCCTCGTTCAGTTTCTCTGCTATGAGAACTCCATCCTTGCTCTTTGAAGTTGTATGGAAGACATCAACACGGCAAAGAACCTGAGGTGACTGGCCACATGCTTTCATTTTTTATTCAGTCATGGACCTCAGCCCAAGGAATAATATCACTCATAGTTTAGATGGATCTCCTCACCCCAACAAACCTAGCCTAGATAATCCCTCCCAGGCAGGCCCAGAAGCTAGCCTAGCCTAGATGATAACCCCTCACAGGCAGGCCCAGAGGCTAGCCAGGCCTAGATTATAAACCCTCATAAGCAGGCCCAGAGGCTGGCCTAGACTAGATGATACCCCTCACAGGCAGGCCCAGGGGCTAGCCTAGCCTAGATGATCACCCCTCACAGGCAGGCCCAGAGACTAGGCTAGCCTATCAGATAACCCCTCACAGGCAGACCCAAAGGCTAGCCTAGACTAAACTATAACCCCTCACAGGCAGGCCCAGAGGCTACCCAGGCCTAGACTATAACACCTCATGAGCAGGCCCAGAGGCTAGCCTAGCCTAGACTATAACCCCTCACAGGCAGACCCAGTGGCAGCCTAGTCTAGATGATAACACTTCACAGGCATTCCCAGAGGCTAGCCTAGCCTAGACTATAACCCCTCACAGGCAGGCCCAGAGGCTAGCCTAGCCTAGACTATAACCCCTCACAGGCAGACCCAGTGGCAGCCTAGCCTAGATGATAACACTTCACAGGCATTCCCAGAGGCTAGCCTAGCCTAGATGATAACCCCTCACAGGCAGACGCAGAGGCTAGCCTAGCCTAGATGGTAACCCCCATAGGCAGGCCCAGAGGCTTGCCTAGCCAGATAATCCCTCACAGGCAGGCCCAGAGGCTAGCCAGGCCTAGACTATAACGCCTCATAAGCAGGCCCAGAGGCTAGCATAGCCTAGATGATAACCCCTCACAGGCAGGCCCAGAGGCTAGCCTAGCCTAGATGATCACCCCTCACAGGCAGGCCCAGAGGCTACCCTAGCCTATGAGATAACCCCTCACAGGCAGGCCCAAAGGGTACCCTACCCTAGACTATAACCCCTCACAGGCAGGCCCCGAGCCTAGCCTAGCCTAGACTATAACCCCTCACAGGCAGGCCCAGAGGCCAGCCAGACCTAGATGATAACCCCTCACAGGCAGCCCCAGAGGCTAGCCAGGCCTAGACTATAACCCCTCATAAGCAGGCCCAGAGGCTAGCCTAGCCTAGACTATAAGCACTCACAGGCAGGCCCAGAGGCTAGCCAGACCTAGACTATAACCCCTCACAGGCAGGCCCAGAGGCTAGCCTAGCCTAGATGACCCCTCACAGGCAGGCCCAGAGGCTAGCCTAGCCTAGACTATAACCCCTCACAGGCAGACCCAGTGGCTAGCCTAGCCTACACTATAACCCCTCACAGGCAGGCCCAGAGGCTAGCCTAGCCTGGACTATAACCCTTCACAGTCAGACCCAGTGGCTAGCCTAGCCTAGATGACCCCTCAAAGGCAGGCTCAGAGGCTAGCCTAGCCAGGACTATAACCCCTCACAGGCAGGCCCAGAGGCTAGCCAGGCCTAGACTATAACCCCTCTCAGGCAGGCACAGAGGCTAGCCAAGCCTAGACTATAACCCCTCACAGGCAGACCCAGTGGCTAGCCTAGCCTAGATGATAACCCTTCACAGGCATGCCCAGAGGCTAGCCTAGCCTAGACTATAACCCCTCACAGGCAGGCCCAGAGGCTAGCCTAGCCTAGACTATAACCCCTCACAGGCAGGCCCAGAGGCTAGCCTAGCCTAGACTATAACCCCTCACAGGCAGGCCCAGAGGCTAGCCTAGCCTAGACTATAACCCCTCATAGGCAGACCCAGTGGCTAGCCTAGCCTAGACTATAACCCCTCACAGGCAGGCCCCGAGGCTAGCCTAGCCTAGACTATAACCCTTCACAGGCAGGCCCAGAGGCTAGCCTAGCCTAGATGATAACCCCTCACAGGCAGGCCCAGAGGCTAGCCTAGCCTAGATGACCCCTCACAGGCAGGCCCAGAGGCTAGCCAGACCTAGACTCTAACCCCTCACAGGCCAGCCCAGAGACTAGCCAGACCTAGACTATAAGCCCTCACAGGCAGACCCAGTGGATAGCCTGCCCTAGATGATAACCCCTCACAGGCAGGCCCAGAGGCTAGCCTAGCCTAGACTATAACCCCTCACAGGCAGGCCCAGAGGCTAGCCTAGCCTGGACTATACCCCTTCACAGTCAGACCCAGTGGCTAGCCTAGCCTAGATGACCCCTCACAGGCAGGCCCAGAGGCTAGCCAGACCTAGACTATAACCCCCCACAGGCAGGCCCAGAGGCTAGCCTAGCCTAGACTATAACCCCTCACAGGCAGGCCCCGAGCCTAGCCTAGCCTAGACTATAACCCCTCACAGGCAGACCCAGTGGCTAGCCTAGCCTAGATGATAACCCTTCACAGGCATGCCCAGAGGCTAGCCTAGTAGACTATAACCCCTCACAGGCAGGCCCGGAGCCTAGCCTAGCCTAGACTATAACCCCTCACAGGCAGGCCCAGAGGCTAGCCAGACCTAGACTATAACCCCTCACAGGCAGACCCAAGGGCTACCCTTGCCTAGATGATAACCCTTCACAGGCATGCCCAGAGGCTAGCCTAGCCTAGACTATAACCCCTCACAGGCAGGCACAGAGGCTAGCCTAACCTAGATGAAAACTCCACATAGGCAGGCCCAGAGGCTTGCCTAGCCTAGATAATCCCTCACAGGCATGCCCAGAGGCTAGCCAAGCCTAGATGATAACCCCTCACAGGCAGGCCCAGAGGCTAGCCTAGCCTAGATGATCACCCCTCACAGGCAGGCCCAGAGGCTAGCCTAGCCTAGACTATAACCCCTCACAGGCAGGCCCCGAGCCTAGCCTAGCCTAGACTATATCCCCTCACAGGCAGGCCCAGAGGCTTGTCAGACCTAGACTATAACCCCTCACAGGCAGGCCCAGAGGCTAGCCAGGCCTAGACTATAACCCCTCATAAGCAGGTCCAGAGGCTAGCCTAGCCTAGATGATAACCCTTCACAGGCAGGCCCAGTGGCTATCCTAGCCTAGATGATAACCCTTCACATGCATGCACAGATGCTAGCCTAGCCTTGATGATAACCCCTCACAGGCAGGCCCAGAGGCTAGCCTAGCCTAGATGACCCCTCACAGGCAGGCCGAGAGGCTAGCCTAGCCTAGACTATAACCCCTCACAGGCATGCCCAGAGGCTAGCCTAGCCTAGACTATAACCCCTCACAGGCAGGCACAGAGGCTAGCCTAACCTAGATGATAACTCCACATAGGCAGGCCCAGAGGCTTGCCTAGCCTAGATAATCCCTCACAGGCATGCCCAGAGGCTAGCCAAGCCTAGATGATAACCCCTCACAGGCAGGCCCAGAGGCTAGCCTAGCCTAGATGATCACCCCTCACAGGCAGGCCCAGAGGCTAGCCTAGCCTAGACTATAACCCCTCACAGGCAGGCCCCGAGCCTAGCCTAGCCTAGACTATATCCCCTCACAGGCAGGCCCAGAGGCTTGTCAGACCTAGACTATAACCCCTCACAGGCAGGCCCAGAGGCTAGCCAGGCCTAGACTATAACCCCTCATAAGCAGGTCCAGAGGCTAGCCTAGCCTAGATGATAACCCTTCACAGGCAGGCCCAGTGGCTATCCTAGCCTAGATGATAACCCTTCACATGCATGCACAGATGCTAGCCTAGCCTTGATGATAACCCCTCACAGGCAGGCCCAGAGGCTAGCCTAGCCTAGATGACCCCTCACAGGCAGGCCGAGAGGCTAGCCTAGCCTAGACTATAACCCCTCACAGGCATGCCCAGAGGCTAGCCTAGCCTAGACTATAACCCCTCACAGGCAGGCACAGAGGCTAGCCTAACCTAGATGATAACTCCACATAGGCAGGCCCAGAGGCTTGCCTAGCCTAGATAATCCCTCACAGGCATGCCCAGAGGCTAGCCAAGCCTAGATGATAACCCCTCACAGGCAGGCCCAGAGGCTAGCCTAGCCTAGATGATCACCCCTCACAGGCAGGCCCAGAGGCTAGCCTAGCCTAGACTATAACCCCTCACAGGCAGGCCCCGAGCCTAGCCTAGCCTAGACTATATCCCCTCACAGGCAGGCCCAGAGGCTTGTCAGACCTAGACTATAACCCCTCACAGGCAGGCCCAGAGGCTAGCCAGGCCTAGACTATAACCCCTCATAAGCAGGTCCAGAGGCTAGCCTAGCCTAGATGATAACCCTTCACAGGCAGGCCCAGTGGCTATCCTAGCCTAGATGATAACCCTTCACATGCATGCACAGATGCTAGCCTAGCCTTGATGATAACCCCTCACAGGCAGGCCCAGAGGCTAGCCTAGCCTAGATGACCCCTCACAGGCAGGCCGAGAGGCTAGCCTAGCCTAGACTATAACCCCTCTCAGGCAGACCCAGTGGCTAGCTTAGCCTAGATGATAACCCTTCACAGGCATGCCCAGAGGCTAGTCTAGCCTAGATGATAACCCCTTACAGGCAGGCCCAGAGGCTAGCCTAGCCTAGACTATAACCCCTCATAGGCAGGGCCAGAGGCTAGCCTAGCCTAGATGATAGCCCCTCACAGGACGGTTCAGAAGCTAGCCTAGCCTAGATAATCCCCCCTCACAGACAGGCCCAGAGGCTAGCCTAGCCTAGATGATAACCCCTCACAGGCAGGCCCAGAGGCTAACCTAGCCTAGACTATAACCCTTCACAGGCAGGCCCAGAGGCTAGCCTAGCCTAGACTATAACCCCTCACCGTCAGGCCAAGAGGCTAGCCTAGCCTAGATGACCCCTCACAGGCTGGCCGAGAGACTTTTCTTGCAAGTGATTCTAGATACTTCCAAGGTTACAATCAATAGCACCTATTATATATCCAACAAAGTTCCAAATAGAACACCAAAGAATTAAAAACAAACAAGCAAACAACAGACCAGCCATTTTGCATCATTGTGTTCCAAGGGTTCACAGGACATAGTTGGTGACTCTGGAGGCAGCTTTACCTCACAGCCTTCCTAAGGCCCAGGAAATACAACTATAAAGAGCCAGTGCGTTCATATTACATAGCACATACATTAGAATACTACAAAAACAACACCAGAACCTGGCTGAATGAGATGAAAATCATAAAAGCACAAAGTGAAGGAGGCTTAGTGACACCCACAGACATGAGACACTTGAAGGAAAACCCATGAAGTCCACCCTAACCTGCTTAAAGCTAAGGATAAAGGAGGGGGGAAACACTCGAAGAGCCTGAGGAAGAAAAATCTCGTATTTACAGAGAGCAGCAAAGATAAACGTGTGAACAGATTTCTTGTCAGAAATAACAAATGGAAGCAGAAAGACAATGGCACAATGTCTTTAAAGCTCTTGGGGTTGTGGGGAGGGGGGTGGGGGAGGCTGTCAGATGTGAACAAACTGCCAAATAAGTGAAAATGCTTCTCAGAACTAAATGAGAAAGGGTGGTTTTAAACCCAGGAAGAGCTGAAAGTGCACATGGCTGAAGGACCCACACCACAGGAACTCTTAAAGGAACTGAGCAAGAAGGATCCAGATGGGACCATGACCCATTAGGAACAAAGAGAGCCAGACATGGGAGCGACACCCTTACACGTGTACTACTTCTTCTCGTTTAAGAAACCTCTTTAAAAGGTAATTGGCTCTTTAAGTGGGAATAAAAACAATGTGGCCTGCGATCTATAGCATATGTTAACCAGCTCGTGGGAAGGAACACACGTTGTAAGGTTTTCCATTATATGTGTGGAAAGGACACACATCCCCAAAACAACGACAGAAATAGCAGTGCCACCATTTGAGGCAGGAAACTTTTAACATTTACTCAGCTTGAAGTTAGCAGGCTCCCACTCCGTTTCGTTTCTTCCTCTTTCTACTAGTATATTTAGAAAAAACACAAATGGATAGTCTATCATTTGGGGTTGTGTAATCAAAGAGCAATGATAATAGGCAATATTGTTTGCTGGGTGTCCATATAACAGTCCATCCAAACCTTCCTCTTTCTGAACCCTATTATACAGAAAAGAATGCCTTGGTGCCATGCAAGCTACAATAGAGTCAGGCCACAAGCCTGCAGGGTCAAGCCCAGAGTCCCATGCTGAGCTTCGCCATGGTGCTCTGTCTGCTTGTATTTTTGGTTTTCGCTACTTTGTTTTTTGTTTGTTTGTTTCTGGGAATTTCTGCTTGCTACATTTTTGAAGTTAGAATATACAAGGCTGTGCTCAGCATCTCACAAATCGGATGCTTTTAGTTGTTTCTTTCAAAATGACATTCGGATTCTCTTCTAAAAATAGCCTAATTTATTCTTTTAGCATAGATATAGTTAGCACTGGGGAAACTGACTCAGAAACTCCATCTTGATGTCAAGAAGCTTCAGAAAGTTTACAAAACTGGGACAAGGAGACGGGACGTAAAGCTGCCTTCCCTCAGGGGGCGAAGCACCTGGCTGGAAGGAAGCAGGACAAGAGGATTTGCGTGGCCTTTTTCAAGAGCTACAGGGGCTAAAGCTAGCATTCCATGTGCATCACAAGCTGTCTAACACAGGGGAACAGGGCACATAAAAATACTTCATAAATAAGCAATAAACCAGCACACACACACACACAGACTGTCAGAAACTCTTTTATTTTTCCCCCTTTGTTTCTTCTGTGCACACACCTTGGAGTCCTCGCTACTAGCAGAGCTGCCTCTGAGGCTGTAAATGAGTGAGAACGCCCTGACAAGTACCACGCTGGCTGCAACAGCAGAAATTTCTCCTCCTGACCCTGCAAACTAGACAGATGCCCATGCTCTCCCTCAAGGCGCCAGAAAACACCTGGCATGCTGTCTCTTCCTACCTCATCCCCCACGTTCTTTCACTTGTGGCTGAACCTCTTCTCTCTCTCTCTCTCTCTCTCTCTCTCTCTCTCTCTCTCTCTCTCTCTCTCTCTCTCTCTCTCAGCATATCTTTATCTTCTGTGTGGGGCCTCTTCTCCACTTTGTGCATATGTTTTTTTCCCTTCTTTTGCCTCTATTAAGGATGCTTGTTACTGCATTTGGGGTCTATTCACTTATCCAGAATGATCTAATCTTGAGATCCTTAATGATATCCACAAAGACAAAAATAAAAATAAAAAAATGTTAACATTTACAGATTCTAAAGTCTATGACATGGGGATATTTTGGGTGGTGGTGGTGGAAAGACTTAAGGCACTAGAAGGCCATTTCCAAGAGCATCAGGAAGACACTGGGAAAAGCAAAGGATTCTAAAATCAAATGCCAATGCTAAGAGAGCATCCTAAAATCAGTAATCAAGACACTAGCTTAATGGTAAACAAGATCAATTGTTTTGGTTTTGTTTTTAAGATAAAGAAAGAATTTGTATTGCTCTGTAGTCCTCTCCCACCCCACCCCACCCCACTCCCTGACTCCATATTGCACTGAATTCCAGCAAAAGCCTGAATTTCCAGCCCATATTAAAGATGACCTCATCCCAGTTGCATTTCCCTGGCACCTTCTGACAGGCTTCTCAGAAACGCTGCTCCAGGGAGCAGTACTCAAGGTTCCAGGCTCCTCTGAGCTTGGATTCTCCCTTCCCACGCAAGCTTATGTATCTCATGAGCTGTGTAAACACCTCCTGAGAAGCTAATTAAAATGGAAGTCACACTGCCAAATTCAGGAATTTTCCAAATGAGCACTGGAGGCTACCAGAAAATGTTATTCACACACGCACACACAGAGAGACAGATACAGAGACAGAGAGACAGAGAGAGACAGACACACACACACACACATAGACACAGCAACATAGATACATACACACACATACACACACATACACATGAGAGAGAGAGAGAAATAGACATAGACACACAGACACACACACACACACACACACACACACACACACACACCCCTCACTGGCTAGTCACATTAATTTTGAAAGGTGAATGGCAGGTGAAATTCACTGAGCCCCACTGCCTAGCCCAGCCTTGGGCCCAGGAAAAGCAGGAGGCAAGTGTGTGATCTGAGGATAGTGTGGGTGACAAGTAGAAAGGGGCTGGTGCCTGGGGACAGCACCAAGTACCAAGAATTGTGATTTTCATGGTGTTGGTGTACTACTGTGTGGAACTAAATGAATAAGACAGATTGGTAAAGCAAAATAGAACATTCGACATGATCACTGAGTAAGAATAATAAAAAGTAAAATCGCATCCATAGTAGTTTATCCAAAGTTTAGAAAAACACTGTGCCTAGGAGAAAATGTTAGGAAGAATAGGGAGGGTCTACAAGAAAAAAAAAAGGGGCTGGAAAATAGAATTTTTGAAAGAAAAAGTACATAAGATTGTAGATAATTAAAAATTGTATAAGCTATAGTTTTCAGAAAACAGCTGGTATTTTAGGCTAAGAAATGGGACACATGCCATAGAACCGAAATCTTATAGGCTGAGCTCTCTGTACATAAGATTTTAACATGTAAGGAAGACTTGGTGAGTTTGATCAATCTAGGGCTAATAAATTACTGGAGGAATTCTCTACTATATTCTGTACTGAGCTTGGTGAAATAGTCTAAGACAAAAATGTGTTATAAGACATAAGACAGATCTTTTTCTAAAGTTAAAAGTAAAGAGAGCAGGTGAGGGGGCTAAGCAGGTAAAGGTCCCGGGTTCAATCCTCAGGGTGAGTACAGTGGAAGAAGTGGCTCATCTCCCACAAAGTGTCATCTATACCCCATACACATGTTGTAGCATTATTAAATTATATTTTTAAATCAAGAGACTGCAATGGAAAAGATTAATCAACACTTTTCTCTATTAGAGTATTTTTTGCCAGAGTTCACCATGAGCAATATTAAAGGACTCATACATGAAGAAAACAACACACCATGTATATAAAATGTAGGTCATTCTTAGCCTTGGATAATTGACTTCTAAACAAACTTACAATAGTTCATTTGGATTAATAAAATAAATCAGTATGGAAAAGATAACATGAATACTAAAAGTGATGAAGGTAATGAACAGGTGGCTCATTTGACAAGAAATACAAATGCATAATTATGTATGAAAATTACAAACCTTATAAAAATAAGCCAAAACAAAAATAGAATTCCATTTCACAAATTAACAAAGTTATTTTTAAAATAGCATCCAGTGCCTTGATGGGGGCATGGATAACCAGTGAGAATTTTCCAATACATTGTGAGCAAACCTCAAGACAGAAAGCACAGGGTGTGACCAAACCTCTCTTCTGTTGCTCGAGAGACTAGTCCTCAGCAGTCCAGACTCTCAAGTGTATTCTAGACTCCTCTATCTGGGACTTAACAGGCTCAATGTGTATAGTTAGAAGGGAATCAGCAAAGTGTATCCACCTCATGCCACATATGTGAGCTCTTGGATACTTGCTGAGATCCTCCTACTCCTAAAGTATATGGTGATAGAAAGGTCGGTGGGGGGGGGGGTTGTGTGTGTGTGGGTCATTCAATAAACAAAATGTGATTGGCAGAATCTTGACATGTGGTATCCCTGGTCTTGAAGGACAGAAAAGCATCTTCTCTCAAGAGGACGGCAGGGAAGATGGTGAACAAAAAGTCCCAAGGCTTGGCTATGAAGTCATGAGATGACCATGACCAGCCATATGATGACTGTTGACAGACGGTCATTATAAAAGGCCGTGAAGTCTGTGAGAAGGAGAACTGTGGCCGTCAAGTGGTGTATGAGCAGTGGGAAGGAGGCAAAATGAGTATGGGCACACAGAAAGCTAGCATCACCGAAAAGTATGCAAGCTGGCCAGCAGCTCTGTCGTTGCAGAAGAAGGCACGAAACAGTGACAAAGCAGGAAAGGAAGCGGTAGGATTTGTTCAGAAGCATTTTCAGTCATTATCAGAACCTCCAGAAACACTGAAGCAAGCCTGGTCCACAGCCTCTCAGCTGAGAGCCACCAGCTCAAGTCATGGACAACAGGTAGAGGTGGGTGGCGGTTGAGCATGGACGACTGAGCTCGTGCTCTCACACCTGCCATAGTGGTGATGGGCAGGTCACTAAGCTTCCCCGATCCTCAGTTTCCTTGCACGTGTAAGGTGGGTAGTAATAACCTCTGTCTAGTGCGGCTCCTGAGTAGGCAATACGGCATTGTGCACAAAGTAGGAGTAATACTGAATTGTTACTGTTAATTCTAGAACATGTTTGCATTCTCTGGGACTCTGGATCCTCTGTAAGAGGAAAGAGTTAGGTGAGTGTGCTCTTACTGAGTGTGTCTAATTTACTTAAATTATCCTTTGCCCCAGAACCCAGGAAGGCGCCATGAAGATCTAGTTACTGAGAAGATAAGACAAAGATGCTCAGTCTCTTGAATAAGGTCTCTAGATGATCTGATGCAGAAAAAAAAAAAAAAAAAAAAAAGAATTATACTTCCCTCCCAAATCCCTTCTGAGACCTTCTGGATTCTGTGAACCAGGCTTCTCCAGGCTATTGCCCTCCCTGGCACAAAGAGCTACAAGCTGTTCGTGCCACTGCCTCTGTACACCTGCTGCCATGGGAACAGGGCTCCCGCCCCCTCAGTACACAGCCCTGGAACACAGACCTCCTTCAGCTGGCCATGCTGACCCAGCCCAGGACATCACCAGATGTGCCATGCCGGAGTTCCAGACAGATGCAGGTCACAGGCACCCCGTGACAACGACGCCTCAGATGCAGAGTCACTGACTGAAAATCAGGGCACTCAGGCTGAAGCATTAAGGAAAGAAGCTTCTGGGGCTGATGGGAAGGAAGCGTCTAGGGTCCCTGAAAACCCAGTATCACCATACTAGAGAATATTGGGGAACACTTTTTCAGGGCTGGGCTTTCACGTATGCTAGGCATGCATTACCACTAAGCTGTAGGCCCACTTCTCCCCACTACAGGTCCTCCCATGCTCCTTTTTTGGCACACATAACAGGAAACAGAAGTTCAGATATGGTTCATCCCAGAAGCCTCTTTGTTGGGTAGCAATGTGCACTTGTTCTCTCTCTCTCTCTCTCTCTCTCTCTCTCTCTCTCTCTCTCTCTCTCTCTCTCTCTCTCTCTCTCTTTCCCTCTTCTCCACCCACTCTCACTTTTGTGCCTGTGTGGTCTTGGGCACGTGGCCTGGTCCCTGGGCTAGTACAGCCAACACCATCATGACTATCACATCCAGAGAGCTTGTTGAAGGCTGGGCCTTGTCCTAGGTGGTCCTACATGAATTCCTGCGGCAGCACATCTTTCCAGTAACACAGAAGAGAGAAGCCATTGTCTCTTGCTGAAAAGAATTGTGGCACAGTGAGAATAGGGCTCAGAGTGCTCAGCCAATGTCCTGAGGTCAACCTGGCATACTCTTCTCCTCTCTAGAGTGATTCTGAGGATCGAAACGGACAATGCCAGAGGAGTTTCTATTTGAAAAGTGTCACACAGGGTGGCGCCAAGTTACGGGATGCTGTGGGAATTCTTAGATGGCATCCAGGAGGCAGGGGCTAACTGCATTCTCTAAGATGGGCTGTCCTTTCAATGAGTGAGCTGGCCTTCCCCACTCTGGGCTCTGCTTCCTGAAGCCTGGCCCACACTCGAAGAGCCTTGGGTGTGTTGAAACTTTGTAGACTTCAGAGGAAATCTCTGCTGGGTCAGAGCCTATGCAGCGATCCCTCTGGGAGTTTCCAGGTTTACATGGGCCCAATATCAATCATTTTTTTTTTTAAAGAAGAACTGGACAAAAGCCAATGTTCTCTTTCCCTTGCCCAGGCTGGGGTAAGAAAACTCAAAGATTACTTCAATAAAAGGAAGAGAAATTGCTTAAGCCTGGTTGTCTTGAACAGAGGCTGGCACAGAAAGGGAAGAACTTGCTGCATGCCCAGTATAGACAGGGGTTTTGAGTTCGTCACTACACTTGGCTGTTATCCTGATGGAACATACTGTCCCCATTGTAGAGAAGTGAGAATCAAGTTGGCCAATTTCACCCATGAATGGAGAACTAGGACTTTTTCTCCTTTCAAAGCTTTCCTCATTGCCTGAAATTCCTTGAGACGTGACACTGGGGGGTGATAGAGAGCACACTGGGAAACCATTGCTGTGTGACTTTGAACAGACTACTGAATCGCTATGAATCTCAGTTTCCTCTGACCAAAGAAACCCCCGCCCCCCCAAAACAAAACAAAACAAAAAACAAAAAGCAACAAAACAACAACAACAAAAAAAAAAACTGTAATCATTCTAGTGTATGCATCACGGAGCATGTGTGAGTCAAAATAGGTGAATTACTTAGGACAATGTACTGCCCTAATGTTAGAGACTGATTATAAAACTTGATTCTAGAAATGTCGTTTTGCTGCCTATGCCATGTGCTCAAGCGGTAATTCAGACACTGTGGTAGATGGAGAGAGTTGAGGATTTAGGCAAGGAAATTGAAAAACAGAGAAGTAAGGCCACATGATGATATTGAAGAGATAGTGGCCTAGGGCAGGAGTGTAAGCCCCAGCCTCATGCCAGCACTCCCACCCTCTCCACCATCTTGCTTGTGTAAGGGGAGAAGCAGCTCAGCCTCAAGGCATGTGTGCATCTGTGTGCGTGCGTTCACTCGCGCTTGCCTGTGGCGAGGCATGCTCTACGGCGAGTGTGGCTGCCATCTGCTGCTGCCTTAGATGACAAATACGTTGTTTCTGGACCAGGTCTCCTATTTTAAACGCTTAAAGCAGAAAGCGGGCTGGCAATCTAGTAGACTCCTGGAGTACTTCAGGTTTGTAAGATCTGTGTGTTTGTTCACGATCTGGCTCCTGTGTGCAAGAGGCAGGACGAGGAAAGTACACTGAAAAACAATGGGACCCATTAAATAATCAGTGAATGCCAATTCGTGAACAACCTAAGTACCATTCGACAATGTTCCAAGGCGGGAGGTGGTTTAAAGAGGTAGGTGGGGCTCTGGTCTTAACAGAACTTTATCAGGTGAAGAAAGGCAGAGTGAATAGCATAAGAAGAGCACATGCAAAGGCCTATGGGAGAAGGGGTGCAGACAATTTAAGGAACTTAAATTGTGTATTTAGAGCTGGGCTTCTTAAATCCCTTGCACTATAACCTTAACTATATATAGGTATATAATATACAATTTCTATATAGGTTTCTAGTATGCATTCGTATATGCATATGTGTATATATAGGTATGGAAGTACATAGACTAAGCGTTTTTGACAACAGTGGAAAACTTTTATCAAGGAAGTCTTTCTTACGTATAATTTTTTACCATTTATTAAAACTGAAAATGAGTTCACATACCTAGGTAGATGCACTTGCTTATTTTTTATATAAAAAGTTAAATCCTGGCTGAATATTTGATTCTCCAGGGCACAGGGAATCACCAATGCTTTCGAATCTGATTGGTATTCTGAGTTTTGAATAAGTGCAGAGCATGCCACCTTACATCAATGCATCAAAGAGAATGGCAGAAGTCTGTTTAGGGCTATTTCAGTCATTAATAATAATTCTGTCCTAATTCCGAGCCAAAACAACTCCACTGAAGGACTTTTCAGGAAACTCGAGTTAGCAACCTAGTAATTTTCAGAACCAAACATTCAAAAACAACCAAAGAAATACTAGTCTGATGCTTCCATATTGAGGGACAATGACAAGATAATATTAAACGTCTTCCTTTTCCCTAATTAGCTCATTGGGTTTCTAGAGGAGCAGAGAACTCTGTATATGAGTCCAAAACAGTACAGTTCAGATGCTTGATAGGCTGGATCCTGTGCTGAGCTGTTTGAGGCACCCACCAGTAACACTGTGGGGGGTGACAGCATGCGTGGGCCAAAGGGCACAGGCTGTATGCTCAAACCCTATAGTTAAGTCACAGGCTGTAATGCGTGTATGGGGGCATTGCCAGAAACACCTCAAAGTCATTCTGCGCTTGATTTTGAGCTAATGTTTGGTGATCAAACATTTGGAAACATTTTACTATTACCCAAAATTTCAGGAACCCTGCATTCAACTGTGTGACCTCAGGAGCTAAGGCTTGGAGCAGAGAAGAGCTCTAGGTGACAAGAGCTCTTTGTTACACTTCTGTGCTCCAAGCCAGAGCTCCACAAGAAGACCTACAGAGACAACTAACCAGGGCTCAGAGGGACCTGTGGGGTCTGAAACACCAACCAAGGACCATGCATGGAGTGGACCTAGATCCTCTACACAGATGTAGCCGATGGGCAGCTCAGGCTTCATATGGGTCCTCTAGTAAGGAGAGTGGGGTCTGTCTCTGACATGGACTCTGTTGCCTGTTTTTCTCATTTCCCCCTGACAGGACTGCCTTACCAGGCCACAAGGGAAGCAGAGGAACTCGGTCAGTCTGATGCAATTTGATGGTCTGGAGTGGGTGGGTAGGAGGGCTCCCCTTTTCTGAGGAATAGGGGAAGGGGAAGGGAGAGGAAAGATGGGACTGGGAGGAGAGGAGGAAGAGAGCTATGACTGAGATACAAGGTAAATAAACATATTACTTAATTAAAAAGAAAGAAAAAATAAAGAGCTGGAGACAGAATGTTAGTGAGCTGTTCTTCTCAGAGAAGATTGAGATTTATACTAAAAGAGTGGAAACTTTTAATGCTAATAGAGTGGAGATGTTTTTTTTTAATACAAGCTATGATAAACTTCAAGCCATGTGTAGCCAGTACTTGTGAGAACGCGGACAATGCCATGAGGGTCACCCTGAATCCACAGTAATGAGCACTGCTGTTCATCAATGAGACAGGCCTGAGGCATGCTGCAGCTGCCTGTCTGACCTGAGCTGTTGAAAGCCCTCTGGGGGGCATCATCCTGACCATTTTGAGTCAAAACTGGCCCACTTAGTATCTGTCCGAACATGGGCAGATTATTTACTTAATAATTTAGCACCTCAGCTTCCAAAGCTGCAAGAGAGAACTATGGGTCCCACCTTCAGGCATTGCGTAGCAAACCATAGAAAGTCGGACATTTAACCACGCATCCAATAATAGGCCCCATAGTGAGGGACTTCCTCTGTACGTAAAGGAAATGTCAGCATACAGTCACAGAATATTTAAAATTGGAAATAATTTAGAATGAGCAGGAAGGAAAAGAAAAGAGAAGGCCAATTACTTCACCTTTTCACAAGAGATATTCCACTTGTTTGTGTACTATAGAAACTCTCTGTACAGGGACCTGCCTGGCAGCACGTAGGCTGCATTGAATCAGGCTTCCAGGGCACTCAGCGGTGTTTTGGAGAACACAAGTTGCCTATGACCCTTGGGTGCTGGGCCACAGACTTTTGCTGAAGCACCTAGGAGGGCAGGCTTGGGCTCTGAATCCTTCCATCCGTGTTGACAAGTGAGTTATCTGTACAGCTCCCTCACTGCCTAAGATGCTGTCAAACTTCAGCTGCAGAGACGGTCTTGGTGTCAGAGACAAACGTGTGAGCCAGCCACCTGGGACGCCTGCTAAAGGAAGGAAGAGACCATTCTTCACACTGGTAGAGAGAGAGGCACTGGGGTGCTGAGGGCTGAGAGACTTCTTCTGAGAGAGCTAAAAGTGAGCCCTTGGGCCCAGCTACCCCCAGGGTTTGATTACACATCAGAACTTCTCTGGCGGAGAGCTTGGCACAGAGCCAATCGTTCACGAATCTAAACCAACATAAGTAATAAATGGGAGGGAAAAGCATCAAAAGTCATTAATTCACATTGAGCTCCAAATACGTGTAAAATACAGCTCAGTGGGTGAGAGGAGCAGTTTAAAAATAAACTATTCTCTGCAGAATATAGACTGATTTGAGAAGACGGGGAAAAAAAAAGAGACAGTTTTTCTTTTTCCAAAAAGCTGGGCTTCAGAAATGCTAATCTCACACTATTACACTGGGCCAAACCCTAGAGAACGCTTCTCAGCATTCAGTCATGCAGAGTCATTGCCGGGGCTCTTGTCTGTGAGGGTCATTTAGACTTCCTTGATCTGGAACAAGTTAAAAATAGTGTGTTTAGATTTTTGAGGCACATTTGTTAGCTGTGACTTTGGGAAATATTGATGAATGATAAGGCTTCAGAGTCATCATCACCAACCTCTTACCTGAACCCATTTATGGTGCATTAGTCAGGCCAGGATCATGAGCTCATACTGTATGCGGTATAGTGACTCTCAGTCCTGGCCAGCCATTAGAATAATCAGGGGAACTTTAAAACACCATTTCTGGCCCATCCTCAGAGTTTTAGATTTTATCTAGTTGGAACAGACAAGACCTGTTTGAGTACTTTTTAAAAAGTTCCCTAATGTACAAAGGTTTGTTTTGTCTTAATATCCTGTTCTTAGGCACAACTTACTTTTACAATATATTTTAAAAGATGAGACTGAAGAGTAGGAAGCCCCTTGCATTATATCTGTAATTGAGCTCAGACTAGGAGTGATGGAGTTAAGTTTAGAGCGAGCAAGCAGGGATGGTAGAAAGATGGCTCAGCATTTGAAAGCTTTTGCTGCTCACATTGAAAACCCAGATTTGGTTTCCAGTACCTACATAGTGGCTCACAGGCGTCCATAACTCCAGTTTCAGCTGCTCTGACCCTCGCTTCTGACTTCTGCAGCCACCAGGCATGCAGGTGATATACATACATATATTTAGGGAAAAAAACTCATACAAATAAAATAAAATATATAAGTCCTAAAAGATCAATTAAAAGAAATGAACAAGTAAGAAAGTTCCAGATAGATACGTGGGCCAAAGTTCTTGTAATAGAACTATTTTGCCAGGTGGCTGAGTCAGCATCTGCAGATGGCTCAGAGCTAAAGCACCCACACAGTGAGGGTGCTGAGACCCAGTGCTACATGGAACCCTCTTCATCACGCTGGAAAAACAGAAATGCAGATGGTGCTCTGACCTAAGATGGTGCTGAAGTGGGAAACATGGGCTTCGAGCCGTGTCGTGACTGACTCTGGTGGCTAAAGTTTTATTAGTCTTAACTGTGGTTTTATGCTGAAAGCGAAACTAAAAGTTACTTCAAACATTTTAGAGGTAGAGTCTGGGCCTGGAGATATTAAACAACTTGCCCAAACACACGTGAGTATTGGAGTGGCAAAACCAGATCTGAGAGATATTTTGACTTTATTTTCTTTTTGAGATGAGGACCTGAAAATGTAGATTCCGAGGTGGTTCTTGAACTCATGATCCTCATTCTTCCGCCTTCTGTTTGGTAAGGACTTTTGTTGTTATTGTTGTTGTTTTGTTTTGTCTTGTTTCAGAGGATAAAAAGGAGAGAGAGAATGGGATGGAGGGGGGGACAAAAGGGGGAATGAGAAGGGAGGGAGGGTGAGAGGAGGGGGACAGGAAGGAGGGAAGGGGAAAGAAAGAGAAAAGCAAGAAAGCAAGAAAGGAAGGAAATCTCTGTTTTACAAGAGTCTTTCTAGAGAAATAAAAGCCTGGCAGGCCCTGGCCTGTTCCACAGAAACCGTGTGTCTGGAGGGAAATCCCCAACAAGCTCTGGGAAATCCTGAGGAAGAGGCCCACCTCCAGGAGCGACGCTGGGTTTATTCAACAATCCTGAGGCCACCTCAGAGGCACTTGTTGACTGATGTCAGTTCAGGAGGTCACCTCCCCTGTCAAGAACAATGTGAAGGGCTAAGAGTCCACGCTTGCTTTCTTTGACATGGGGAAACTCTGGCTTACAAACAGAAAACAGGCAATGAAGGCATTTCACAGCACAATACAAACCTTTTCAAGGGGTAATTTTGGAATAGTATGTTCAGTGGCTGGCTCTTGTCTACTTGAACATGAAGCATCTCCTGGTCACTTTTTGGCTACCATCTTGCTTCTGCTCTCTCTTCTGTCTGTTTCCATCTCTGTGTCTCTGTCCCTCTGTCTGTCTGTCTGTCTGTCTCTCTCTCTGTATGTCTCTCTCTGTCTCTGTCTCTCTGTCTCTCTGTCTCTCTCTGTCTCTGTCTCTCTCTCTCTCTCTCTCTCTCTGTGTGTGTGTGTGTTTGTGTGTGTGTGTGTGTGTGTGTGTGTGTGTGTGTGTGTGTGTGTGTGTGTGTGTTTGGATAGGCAGTCCCAATGAAGGCTAGGGTGGCCTCAAACTCCAGTGTGTGTGTGTCCATCCCAAGTCTGCTTGTGCTATACCTTATTTTCCTTTTTCTCTTCAAGCATCCGCAATCACCTCAAACTTCCATCACATTTGATAGAGCTGCCTCTCTCACTACTGAGCACAGGGATTTATCTGAGAAGGCACATAGTACCCACTCAGTGAGCCACAATTTATTGCAATATAAGAGTGAAGCGTTAGAGAGAAACCAGCAGCACCAGTGTCTGTTAGTGTGACTTGAACCCCCATGGGAATTACAAGAAGCTCAGATGGAGTATCTGAAGGAAAGGCACCTTTTCTATTGATGGTAGCAATTCAGAGCATTCTCCAGGCTGGACCCAGTCACAGCCCCAAGCCTCGGTGGCTATGTGTTGCAGGGGGTCCCAAACTGGTAGTCTCATTTCTCTTCTTTTCAAGGCCAGTCACTCTGGAGAATGAGGACAAGGGGTACAGTCACTAGTGGGCATAGCATGCTGAGGGGTGGGGCCTGCTTTAAATGCACCAGGAATATGATTTCACCAAGTCCTCACAACTGAGGACTTTACAAAGGAGAGAACATAAGTTCAAAATGGCAAAATAGTTCATCCAGGAGAGTCAGTTTTCCTACTGGAAGGAAGCTCACCTCTTGAATGCCATGGGACACCAGAGAATCTTTAGGAATGTTCTACCGCAAGCCTTCAGGAAGGACCCTCTCATCCTTAGACTCACAACCCACAGCTGTGCTGAGGCATCCCTGAATCAAGATAACAGTGCTTTCCTTCCCCCTCTTGTGGGGTTTTTATAAAGGGCAAATTTAGCCTCCAGACTCCACACGTTTAACTGTGAATCAGACTGCAGATTCATAGGACTTTTTGTGAGTCTCTAGGGACAGCATGAACAAACAGCTGCAGCAGCTCCCTTCTCCCACACTGGTTTTAGAAGGGGCTTTAACCCCAGTCAGAGGAGCTGAGCACACCATCACACTTCTGCAAGGACCATTTGTGGTCTTCCAGCCATGGCCAACATGCCCACATCTCCACAGGAAAGGATGGGTTCCCCTTTCTGGCCCTGGCACAAAGATCAGGGAGAAAACCACCCTCAAATGCTTATATTGAAAGATTACACTAACCGTCCCTGTCCCAAATGATTTTTGAAAGTTTCCTCTTCCTGGAACAGGAGCTGAATCCACCCAAGTCTACTTCTTTTGCTGAAGGGGGAAAACAATAGGAGCCTCCATTGGCTGCTTTGTGGGGAAGGAACCATAGGCATTCCATGTGAACCCTCTAGGCTTGAGACAGGACTTGCCATCCAAATCCCTAGGGAGGTTCTAGAAAGCCATGTCTCGTAGAGCTGTCTCAAGCTTCAAGTCCTTTGTCACCTGCTCAGAATGAGGTATGACACTTGCTTTGCATCCTTCTAGAAAATACTTGCCTTAATCGATTGTAATTTCAAGGTCCTCATTAAAGCAATCTCAGGAGAGTGTCTATTAAGGGGGTCCCAGGATATTTGACCTTTCTTGATTACAGGCACCAATTCCTTATGACTCAACCTACAAACAGCAAGCCAAACACATTTTGAGCTCAGACTGAAATAGAAATGGCTTGAATGACCCTTGGTCAAGTTGCCTAGAAATAAACGCTGAGAGGAAGACTTGTGCCAAGCCGGACAACTATAAAAAGAGAAAAAAACAGGGTGGGCAGAGCGAGAAGTGGCCTGCAGTGAGACAGATGGCTCAGCTCATCTGCCCTAGGCAATCTCTGTACTTGGGTGGCCCTTTAGATTGTCCCCAAGGAAGCTCTTGCTCTTTGTAACTATACATATACCTGCTTCCTGGGACTGATTTATGCATCACCTTGAAGCAGCAGATATATTTGGTTGAGAGAGGGGATTTTTTTATTCTTAATATATGTTATATTCTGACTGCAGTTGCCCCTACCTCCATTCCTTCCAGTCCTCCCCAACTACCCCTACCCCCATGTGCATTCCTCTTTCATTTTCCTGAAGAAGAAGAAGAAGAAGAAGAAGAAGAAGAAGAAGAAGAAGAAGAAGAAGAAGAAGAAGAAGAAGAAGAAGAAGAGGCCTCCCAGGGATGTCAAGTGAACACAGCATAAGAAATTATAATAAGGCTAAGCACAAACCCTCATTTCAAAGCTGGATGAGGAGACCCAGTAGAAGGAAAGGGGAAAGAGGTCTCAGGAACAGGCAGAAACATCATAGATAACCCCCCAATTCTCACTATCAGGGGTCCCACAAGAACACTAAGCTATATCACCATGTAAAAGACCTAGCTCAGACCCATACAGGGTCCATGAATGTAGCTTCGGTCTGTGAGCCCTTATGAGCCCTGCTTAGTTGATTCTGTGGGTCGTGTTCTTGTGGTGTCCTCAGCCCATCTGGTTCCTAGAATGTTCCTCCTCTTCTGCAGGGCTCCCTGCCTTTGCAAAAAATGTTTGGCTGTAGGTCTCTGCATCTGCTCCCATCAGTTGCTGGACAATGCCTTTCTGAGGACAATGGGGTAGGCACCAATCTATGTGTGTAGCAAGGTATAATTAAGAATCATTTCATTGACTTTTTTTTGCCAGCCACATTTGGTTCTATCCTGGGTCTCAAGTTTGTTCAACCTCTGGTACAAGGCCACACAGTGTAGAGTGTGGGTTCCCTCTCATGGTGCGGGGGCCTCAAGTTGGACCAGTCATTGGTTGGCTACTACCACAAGTTTGGCACCAACAATTACCCCAGCACATCTTTCAGGCAGGACATATTGTAGGTAGAAGGTTTTGTGGCTGGGTTGATGTCCCACTGCTGGTAGCTTTGCTTGATTATAGAAGATGGCTGATTCAGGCTTTACACCCTCCTCCACGCCCATTGCTAGGCAACTTCATTAGGGTCACTCTCCCTTAAATGTCCTCAATTCCAGTAGTTTCTCTCAGTACTCTCTCCACCCATCCCCCCAACTCCACCCTGCCTGGATCCTCCTTCCTGGTCCCATCCCCACCTACCCCTGTCTGTTCTTCTCTATTTCTCCTCCCCAGGGAGATCTGTGAAGACCCCCCCCCCCACATGAGCCCTCCTTGTTAATTAGAGAGGTGAAATCTTAAAGAAGAATTTCGTGATGGGTTGTCAGCAGCCAGCACTGACAGTCACTAGGAGACTGAGGGGACCTTTTGTAGCACATACCAGGATCTCCTGTTCCAGAAACTCAGTCACTTTCGAGGAAGTGAAAATCCTAAAAGGATTCTAGGAGCCTAAAAGAAGGCAAATGGCCCAGGAGCTATACTGCAAGGTGACAGAACAAAGAGTCATTTGCTCAGGACAGCAACCTTCAATGGTTTTCCCCTCCGAGCAATCCACACATCACTTTGTCTGGCCAATGTGTCCAGCATGTTGCATGGATTTGGAGGTCATCAGATAGAACCCCACACCATGGGTATTATTATCTTCTTTATCCAATGAAGAAAATTGAGGTCCCTGATATGTTCAGGAGCCCAGAACAGCATCTAACACATGTTAAATGTATTTGTCTCTAAACTCTGTCCAACCCAGTTTCCCCAATAGCTTCCTCTCTACCAATGTAAACTATGCTGCTGCCCTGAGTGGGGGAAAAGAGGATGTGTCCCATTTTCCATCCACTGAACCTTTACTTTAAGAAAGTGTGGGATTCTTTTCTAGCTCACTGAAATTCTCTTGTTTGCTTGATTTTTTTAAAAAATGAATTTCTACTTTATTCCAGCCAGAGGGCTATAGAATACAATCTTTTAAATATACATGCTTCCAGGCATGTGATCTAGTGAGGGCCCACTCTGAACTGGCTGTGTGCGTATATTCTCTCAGACCGCCCGAGAGGATGAATGTTTTTACTCCAGCTTTACAAATAAGGAAAACAGAGGCTTAGACAGTTCAATAACTTCCCCCAAGATCAAACAGCTTGGGTTTAAACACAGATCTGCTCAGCTTGGACAGAGTTGTGTTCCCTCCCTCCCTGTTATTAAACAAATATGTATTAAAGGCCTACGTGCTGCCAGCACTCTGCAGGAATGTGGGGGTGGTGGTGGTGGCAAAGCTGTGCCTGGGACACGTGCCTGCCATCCAGCTTACTTTGCTATTGTGTTCTGCAGGACCAGCTATAAACACGAGGCTGACAGAGACTCTGAGTGAAGTGGTCGATGAGGAATGCAGGGCAGCCGAATACAGTTGCTTCTGGAAACAGCAGCTGCTCAGCTGCAGCCAGATGTTGTTGCATGACAGCATCAATCCAGATGGCCCCTTTCTTGCTTCAAGTGTCACCACAAACCTGTATTTGTGGAATATCTTGATAGCTTAAAATTGAGGGCTAACCCAATCTCTCAATCATGGTCAGCCTGGATTTCACAAGGCGCATGGGTGGAATGGACCCGCAAGAGCCACCAGTGCCATCTGACCTTGACTCTTATCATCAACTCAACTGAATGCAGCTCTGTCTTGTGTGGAAAGATCTAATTGGAAGACCACGTACTCTTTCACTATATCCAGAGATTTTTGCCCATGTTCCAAGAAGCTTCACGTGCCTCAGTATCAAAGTTTTCTTGCCAAAGGAGCCCTCCAGCCTCTTCAGGTCCTTCCTCTTCTTCCTCGAAGCGCCATTCTTTCCCGAGACTAAGTTGTTCTCTGACCTTCTGGCAGGAAATGGTTTGATTGTTGCTGTTTGCAAACAGTAACCCAAGGCTACGTGACCAGCGCTCACAACCTCCTTTCCCTTCCCATTCCTACTGCCACCAGATGGCTCTGAGATAATGCCACGTCTTTCCTGCAAAGAAATAACATCCCCTAGCCATTCTACTTAGCCCCTCTGACCACACTGAGAAGGCAATATGTCAACACCCACCCACCCAACCTCATTGCTTCCCCTGTCTTATCTTTTGAGAATGAGTGACAGGACATGCTCTGGTCGTGTTCCAAGGAGTCAATCATATACCATGCTGAGAGTTCAGGGGCTCACGTAGACAGTAGCTGTGTGTAGACTTAGAGTTCCGGCTCACCCAGGGATGTTTGCAGGATGTTTTGGACTGCCCTGTCCCTACCAAAATGACTTGTGACGCCAATATCACTCCTTCTCGTAGCTGTCACTATCATAATCTCTAGTCGAACACCTCTAGTTCTTGCATCTTGAGAGACAAATTCTCCTGAAAGACAAAACCAAGATGATGTAGCTCACAAACCTGGCACCTGGCAAGGCTTCGATCTCTTCTTGCAGCCCCTCTATTGGCCTTCATCAGGACTCCAGTCACACTGAGACAGCTCTAGCTTTGCTGATGGCATAGCATATATTAATCAGTAGGAGACAGAGCAATGCAGGTGACCTGGGATTATTATGGGCTGGAAGAGGACACTTGCTGTCATTTGGAATCAGTACCTTTTAAAGAGTGAGCAGTACTCTGAAATCCTTAGAAAACCTAGTTGATACTTGCGTACACTGCTTGTCATGGGGAAAAGTTGAAGCTTAAAATCATATATTTGAATTATTTTCAAACACCCCACAAAACACTATAGTTTTTTTGTGTAGCTTTGATTGTCCTGGACTCACTTTGTAGATGAGCCTGACCTTGAACTCACAGTGACCAGCCTGCCTCTGCCTCCCCGAGTGCTGGGATTAGAGACATGCACCACTACAACTGGCTATATGTTGTCATTTTTAAGTTTGCCAAGGGACAAATTTGGATCGTGGAATGAGAAGCAAATCATTTCTGCTCTCATTTCACCGTTGTATCAGAGATGCTGGGCTAAGGTGATCTTCAGAGCCACAAGGACTCCCTAGTGCATTGTTGAAAGTGTCTCATTCGTGTGACAGGATTCTACTGAGTCCATAATCCTCTTCTCTACTTGACCAGTCTAGTCCGGAAAAACACACGCATGTGACTGATAGCCTGGGAAACGTTTTCTGTTTCTTTTGTAAATAGCACCTGAGACCACTATGACTGAGATCCAACTAGACTGGCCAGCTAGAAAGAAAAAAAAAAACCTTATCTCTAGATTTGATGGATTTGATGGCCATTTCTCTGAGCATCACACTCATATAGGAAGCTCCCTCATTTGTGAGCTGTGTTTCTAATCTGTTCGGAATATTCCCAGGTCGATAATCCCATAGATTTCTGTGCAAATACAGTACAATAGGAACCTGTGGGCTTTACAAAAATTTGTTTATTTGTTGAAGAGAACAGTGTTGGTTCAAGAGTGGTTTCTCAAAAACCAATAGGAAAATACAGAAATATCATAGAGGTGATGGCTCTTACAAGGGCCTGAGTTAAAAGTAACTTGCTTTTCCTGAATTTAGGCCAGATTTGCCATGTCTTGTACCTCACGAGGCTGTTGACTCTATTGACCAGCAGTGAGGCCCTTTGACCTTTGACCCGGTCATTGGAGCAGTGGTCTTTCCACGCCAAATGGCCTGTCCTGTATGGCCAGATGTAGAGGCATGGAGCGGATGACTTGGATGCAATTTCCAATTCTTGGAATCAAATATCAAAGAAATTCCAGGCAAAGAGATTTCAACCCTCTGTCATTTCTTCATCAATAAACATTTGCTGAGCTCTAGTAACCCAGGCAGTAGGCCAGAATTTGAGGACACAGAGCTGATTAGCATGAGACATAACCTTGAGCTCAGTGCCAACCTCCTTCCACGAAGTGAAATAAAATTCCCGCTAAGTCCTATTTGCAAGAAAAAAAAAAAGTCTTTCCCCATGCATCCACTCACTCACACTTCATCAAACTCAGAATACATGGTAGCCCCACCTAACACAGGCAAAGGAGGCTCCAGGGACCTCCCGCGATCCGTCTAATGTCTAGGACCTTAAGGATGGAGCTAGAGTTTGAAGGAGGCCACCACTCCATTTGCATTGTCCTTAATGTGTGCTGACTGTCCGTAGAATTCAGCGCCTGTCTCAGGCATTAATGTGAAGCATATGGGATGCACATTAAGGAATCACGCTGGTCCTTCTGCTGTGTCAGTACCTCCTCGCTCACACCCCACTGCAGGATGTCCCTAAAGCCAGGCTGAGGCTAAGCTTGCACTGGCAAGGCGAGATTCATTTACACACTACAAGGAGCTGGTGAGCACCTGAAGGGAGAGTCATGCAGAAACCAGAAGCTGGGTTTCGGGGCACTTCTGAAGGTTTTGGAGGTTTTGCTAAGAGACAATGCTTTGTACAGAAGGCTTTTAATTTCTTAATTGGGACCAGATGGTCCCAATTATAGTCGCCAATGTCATCATCATCATCATCATCATCATCATCATCATATTCTTCTTCTTCTTCCTCCTCCTCCTCCTCCTTCTTCTCCTCCTCTTCTTCTTCCCCACATCTCTCTTGTCTTCTGTGTGTAGATCAAACACAAGGCAAACTTGTCATAGTTCTTAACACCTGTTGAAAACTAACTATGGTTGACCAATGGCTGGAAATACCTCTCCTTCCTCAGGATACGTTGAACTCGTTCTCAGTAGTAATGGTGTTCCTAGGGTTTGTTTTGCACACTGGGGAAAACATAGTGTCCCTGGAAATCATCAACAGGTTTAAATTAGCATTTTCTGTACCTTCAGTGATTCAAATGTTTCTTTAAAAGTATATCCCCATGTTTTTTCCAAGCCAAGCCAGCTTGGGTCTTAATAACTCCCTGATGAGGCAGTATTTCTGCCTCTCCCTCTTTTTTATCTGTCGCTGTGGATTCCACGAGCCTCAGACTCTGCCTTGCTTATTCTCAGAGTCCCCAGGTGTTGGCTCATCTCATGCAGACTCTTGAGTAGGAGTCTTGACTGCTGTTTTCTTCATCTCTTATCCTATATCCCTGCCACCTCATCCATAGGGAATTGTGTGACTTCTAAGTCTGGTTCTGTGGAAATGTTGTGAGTTCCATAGATCCTCAGCACAGTCCCTTTCTTCTTAAAGTGGTTATAGGAGATGTGGGTGCTTGCAGTCAGCAAGTGCTCTCACCCTATATTGTGTCTGCTTTATTAGTTTCTGATAAGATGCTTACAGAAGTCATGGGTACTGTAAGGGATGCTAAGGAGAAGTGCCTTTTACTACCCTACAGTCAGCCTCCTTCACAGCAGCTAACGGGCTCCCTCTACTCCCTTCCTCTTTCCTGAAGCATAAAGTGCATTAGCAGTGGTCATTATGACCCCACCTCAAACATATCACAGTCTACGTTTTATTCTTCTCTTTCCTGCCAGTCTACATTCATTGCACTTCTGGGGAACATCTACTATGCACTGGACATTGAGGAATCAAATGGAAAAAGTCATTCAAAATCCCCTCTCAAGAATTAGTTTCCTAAAAAAAAAAAAAAAAAAAAAAAAGAATTAGTTTCAGTTTCCTGGCAAAGAGACTGAACTTAAGGGCTTTGGGTTCAAATATGAATACATTAAAACTCTGGTAAGCTAACTTTACCTGCCCTGGGATACTAAGTGTCCACAGCAAAGCAGGGCAATGTAATGAGAGTGTATACATTTTGGCTTCACACCAGTTGGCAATTTTTCTAAAGTATTTCATCTCTGAAATTTAATTTCCTCATCTATAAAACAAGATTAATAGTGAGTCTTATATGAGGTACCTGTGAAAATTAGATAAAACAGTGCACACAGAGTACTCAACGGACTGCTGCTTCTTTGTAACAACCACCAAATTTATTAACAAGAAGTCTTTTTGAGGATGGCAGGAAATCCTTCACAGAAGGAAGAAAGCCTGCAGGATTATTTAAAGGAAGTAGTCTTAATCTAAGCTGGCAGGTGCACCTGTGCATCTTGTTTCTTAGTCAACACAATTCATTTAAAAAATGTTTCTTATAACATCCTGGGATGCAGAGTATCCTGTTTTTATTCTTCTATTTTGCAAACAGAGAAGAATGTCAGAAGTTAATTGGCCCAGACATGCTATATTTCTTGTTTACCCACTGGAGGCCTTCTGTGAGTAAACACTATAGAACACCCAAAGGAAGTTCCTCCTCTGTGTAGAGCCTTAAGGAGGACACAGAGATGGCCTGCTTTGAGTCACCACCAGGTGCCAAGTGATGTGACTGAGGATATGAAGCTAAGCACAGCATGAAGTCAAAAGAGAGAAACAGCCACACTGCAGTGCTGGGCTACAGTCATGGACTAATTGTCTGTTGGAAAGCAAGAAATGTCATCAAAAGGCCTCCAAAGGGCTGTCAAGACTTGCTGAAACTACAAAAACACCCGACTTATAGATAAATTAATCTGCTATATCAGCTTTGGAGGTGTGGAAACTGGGGTTCACAGGGTCACATGATATGTAGGACTGGGGTGAGGCCCTCCAATTTACAGTGTGGTTGATTCTGCTGTTCTGTGAAAGTTTTATGTCTGATAAATGTTGCAAAGAAGGTTTTGTTTCACTTACTGTCCAAGAGGGGAGGCAAAGAGACTGAACTTAAGGACTTTGGATCCAAATATGAATACATTAAAACTCTGGCAAGCTAACTTTACCTGCTGAGGCACAGCTGGACCATTCTGTAGGGAGGCTGATGCTACTGGCTGGGGCTCTCACCACATCCTAACTCAGACCATCAGCACATGGCTTTATAGGGAAGGTGTCCTGATGGATCGACCCTACTCTGAATTTTCAGACACACGGCGTTTATGGAATTTATTACCCAGTTTTGTACAACGAAATTAATGGGTCATCAACTACTTCCGATGCTACCCTCTTTGATGAGCAATGTTATCTAAAAGTTTGTGCAATGAGGTTGGAGAAAGAGGATCCAGGTTCAGCTCTTCTACATTTATGACTTGGGACAAGTTAATTATGAAAGGCTGTTGCTATGGAACTAGAATAATTCTTTTACTTTGTTTTGGTTTTTCTTTTTTCTTTTTTTCCCCCCAAGATACGGGTTCTCTGTATAGCTTTGGCTGTCCAGTAACTCACTCTGTAGACCAGGTTGGCCTTGAACTCAGAGATCTGCCTGCCTCCACCTCGTGAGTGCTGGGATTAAAAGCTTGCACCACCATGCCTAGCCTAAACTGGTATTTTGTAGGCTAAAAACAAACAAATAGGAAAACAAGGAAGCTTAGACGATATAACCCACTTAAAGTTACACAACACCTTAGACCTCTAAATCTTTATTTCCTCAAAATGAGAAAAAAGATGCACCAACTCTCTTTTCCTTACAATGATTGCATGGGGCTCCAATAAGAAAGTTGATATGAAAATATACCATATAATTTTATGTGGATATCAGGCATTTTGAATCCTCTCCATAAAGAAAGATGATTGAAATCACATACACTGTCACACACACACACACACACACACACACAACATGTGTATAACATAAGGCTATCAGATTTGAGCTAAGACTAATCAGAACTCATATCCCTGGAGTCTGCGCAGGATTAATTCCTAGTACGAATAAGATTATATGCTCATTTCTAGACTACGTTATAACTCAGCCTCAAGGTGTGCCGGGGCCATGCTCCTGTAGTGGTGCTGACCACAGCCTTACTTCCGGAAGCCTGTCAGCAGCTCACGGCCTCTGTGCTATTTTTCGGCTATTTGCCTCATCATTTCTGATGAGCAGAGTGGCTTCTGGCAGAAGTGTTCCCAGGCAGGTTGCTACTAACCAGGATGAGCCGATTGCCTTTGTGTTTCACCCATGGCAAGCCTTTTCTTTAAATGTTCTGCATTCACCTAAGGACAAACGGACCAACTCCTCCTACCTTCAGAACAGATATGAGCAGAGTAGAAGAGCAGGAGGGAAGGATTCTCCTTGCTTATTGCTTGTTTTGGTTTGAGGACATAATTTAAAGATTATTTTTATTTATTTGTTTGTATAGTGTGTGTGTGTGTGTGTGTGTGTGTGTGTGTGTGTGTGTGTGTGTGTGTGTGTGTTGGGATTATGCACCTGTGGGTGCAGATGCCCACAGAGGCCATGTTGGAACCTATGGAGACAGAGTTAGAGATGGTTGTGATCTGCCCCGCATGGGTAGCGGGAACCTAACTTGGTTTCTCTGGAAGAGCAACACATGCTCTTAACCTCTGGTTATTCTTTAATCCACGTGAATGTGTGTATGTATATACGACGACATGCATATAGGTGCAGAGGACAGAAAGGGAGGTCGGAGTCCCTGAAGCTGGAGTTACAGCTAGTTACAGCACCATGTCAGTAGCACTCCTGGTGCTGGGAACAGACTTAGGGTTCTCTGGAAGAATAGCAAGTGCCCTTAACTACTAAGCCATCTCTCTTGACCATTAGGTATTAATTTACACCCACAAGCTAGCTATATAAGAGTTTCTCTAAACACATCAAAAAAAAATTTAAGTAAAAAAATCTAGAGTTGGAAAGATGGCTCAGCATTTAAAGGCAGCTAAAATCATGATGGCCTGAGTTTAATCCCCTGAACTATAGGGAGAAGAAGAGAATCAACACTGACAAACTATCTTCTGACATCCACATACCATGATGTTCTCTCTCTCTCCCTCCCTCTCTTTCTCTCTCTCTCTCTCTCTCTCTCTCTCTCTCTCTCTCTCTCTCTCTCCCCCACTGCCCCATTCTCCCCCTCTCTTTCACACACACACACATAAACACACACAACCATGCATACACAAACATAAACACTACACATACACACACTATGCACCCACAGAAACACACACACATAGACAAACACATAACACATACACATACATAAATACACACGCATAGGCACACACAAGCACACATATATGTACACACATATATGCACACACACAGACACACATTCACAAACAAACAGGGGTAAAATAGTTCAGTTCGCTCAAAGCCTTTGGCAATGTTCACATCATAAAGCCCAAACTATGCTTTTAAAACTCAACCCAGTCAGTCTTCACATCAAACCAACTGAGCTAGACTTATCTTGCTTAGGTAAGTTTACCAGGCTGTCAGCAAGATTCCCATGCAAACTAGAACTTGGAAACTTCTGCAAAGCCTTTTCAGCTATGAGGTCATTTGTGCTTTCCGTAGGTAGAGCATCTCTTATCTCCGACTCTCACATACTTGTCGTCAGTTGGTCTCCATTGCTCCTTCCTTTAAGACCATTGAGATTTAGCATTCTGCGTAGATCTTAGACAAAGAGTTCAGATGCCTCCCAATAGAAAGCCCCTCACACTTTCTGTCTTAAACCTTCACCCTTCTCCCTTCCTGTCTCCACTCCCTTCACAAACACACAGCAGTAAAACGCATCTATTTTTACAGTTCCATTCTTACGTGCTCAAAGCTTAAGAAACGCTGGCCCGCATAGACTTGCTGCTATACAAGTCAATGTTCCTGACTAATAGGCGAGGCCCATGAGGGGTCTGTGGCAAGTGCGTCAATGGGAGGAAGGAAGATGGGAAAGGAAAATAAAGACAAGACATGAAGGCTCCATGAGGGTGTGGTGCCACACGGACACAGGAGTTGGGTTTTGTCCCTAGCTCTGTTTCCAATTCAGTGTGTGACCTAACGTAAGTCACATCTCTCTCTCTCTCTCTCTCTCTCTCTTTCTCTCTCTCTCTCTCTCTCTCTCTCTCTCTCTCTCTCTCTCTCTCTCTCTCTCTCTCTCTCTCTCTCTGCCTCTCTCTCTCTCTCTGGGCTTCAGAAAGGTCACTCGGAGCTGGGCAGACTTCTCTCAAGCTGACCTTCCCATCCTAGATACCACAGATGGACGGCATGTGTGACATGAAATACTGGGCTCCTTGGTATCTGGAGTGTGCCACTGCCCACGGGGAGCCTCATCACAAATTTCTTGGAGATGTCCTGGGCAGTGTACGAATTCAAAGACCACCTTGAAATCCTGGGAGAAAGCTCTGGGCAAAGGGCACATTGCCCACGTTTCTCCGGGGCGAGGCTCTGAGTGCAGTCATCAAGGCTTCTGGGTGTCCATGTGTCATTAGTTAGTTGGAGAATGCCCTGCTGAGCAGCCTAGGTGGCTCTGAAGATGAACAGCATCTGTGTGACCAACTGAGCCCAAAGCGCAGCCAGCTGGGGACGAGTGAGTGAAGAAACATGGGGCGGGGGACTGACAATCGTCCTGTAAATAAACACAGATCCAGAATTCCTATCTTTACATAAACCGGATGTTCTGTCTGTCAGTAGTGATGGAATAAGAAGTAAGTCCATTCCGTGAGCTTCAGGCCAGCTGCTGGGCATTTGCTTTTAAAACGCACATGGAGATACAACATACACATTAGTGCCTCGTTGTCATAAAATTGAACACAGACAGCAGTAGAGACGGCTGCGTGGTGAAGAGCACTTACTGCTCTTCGAGGGGACATCAGTTCAGTTCCCTGTGTAAGTGGTTCACAACCATCTGTAACTCTGATTCTAGAGAATCTAAAGAAAAAAAAACCTAAAGATTCTCCTGGATCTTTTGGCACATGTATACATTTACACACACACACAAACACACACACACACACACACACACCTCTTTAATAAAAAATTAGTAAATAAATGTTGTTTGGGGCATCCTAAGCAGAGGACTATACTATTAGTTAGCTTCTGCAGCTTCAAATTCTGCAGTCCTCCAAAAAGTTTTATACAATGACTTAGCTTTTTATTTCTATTTTATTTTATTTTTTTAGTCAGGGGAAATCTTTTATTTTATTTATTTATTCATTTAATGAATATGAATGCTCTGTCTGCATGTACACCTGTATGCCAGAGCCCGACATGAGATCACTTTACAGATGATTGTGAGCCACCATGTGGTTGCTGGGAATTAAACTCAATACATCTGGAAGAGCAGCCAGTGCTCTTTTTTTTTTTTTTTAATTTTATCAATTTATTCATATTACATCTCGATTGTTAGCCCTTCCCCTGTTTCCTCCCATTCTTCGCTCCCTCCCACTTCCCTCCTTCTCCCCTCCCCTATGTCTGTGATTGAGGGAGACCTCCTCCCCCTATATATGCTTAGAATATCGAGTCTCTTCTTGGTAACTTGCTATCCTTCCTCTGAGTGCCGCCAGGCCTCCCCATCCAGGGGACGTGGTCAGAAAAGGGGCACCAGAGTTCGTGTGAGAGTCAGATCTCACTCTCCACTCAACGGTGGAGAATATCATGTTTCGTCGGCAGGTCCTGGTAGGGGTTCGAAGTTTATTGCCTATATTCTCTTTGGCTGGTGCCTTAGTTTGAGGAAGACCACAGGACCCAGATCTGCCTGTCATAAAGTTCTTCTTGTAGGTTTCCAGGACCCTGTGGGACCTACTATTTCCCCATTCTTCCATGCTACTCTCGCCTAGAGTCTCAACAGGATGTCCTCTCTTCTGATCCACTTTTTTGGTAAGTAAAGTTTTTCATGGGACGTATCCCTTGGACTAGTGTTTTTGATATAAGTGAGTATATACCGTTTGTCTCTTTTTGCTTCTAGGTGAACTCACTCATTATGATAATTTCTAGATCAATCCATTGTCCACAAATTTTGGGGATTCCTTGTTTTTAATTGCTGAGTAGTATTCCATAGTGTAAATTTCTTAGTCCATTCTTCTACTGAGGGACACTTAGGCTGTTTCCATGTTCTGGCTATTATGTATAAAGCAGCTATGAACATGGTTGAGCATATGTCCCTGTTGTGTGGTAGGGCATTTTCTGTGTATATTACAAGGAGTGGGATAGCTGGGTCTTGAGGAAGCCCTATTCCCATTTTTCTGAGAAAGCGCCAGATAGCTTTCCAAAGTGGTTGTACTAGTTTGCATTCCTACCAGCAATGAAGGAGTGCTCCTCTCTCTCCACATCCTCGCCAACATGTGGTGTCATTTGAGTTTTTGATCTTAGCCATTCTGATGGGTGTAAGATGGAATCTCAGAGTTGTTTTGATTTGCATTTCTCTGATGACTAACGAGGACGAGCATTTCTTTAAGTGTTTCTCGGCCATTTGATATTCCTCTGTTGAGAATTCTCTGTTAAGTTCCAAGCCCCATTTCGCAATTGGGTTGTTTGGTTTTGTGGTGTTTAATTTCTTGAGTTCTTTATATATTTTGGATATTAAACCTTTGTCAGATGAAGGGTTGGTGAAGATCTTTTCCCAGTCTGTAGGCTGTCGCTTTGTTCTCTTGACAGTGTCTCCTGCCTTACAGAAGCTTCTCAGCCTCATGAGGTCCCATTTATTAATTGTTGACATTAAGGCCTGGGCTGTTGGTGTACTGTTCAGGAAGTTGTTTCCTGTGCCTATGTGTCCCAGGCTCTTCCCCATTTTTTCCTCTAACTGAATTAATGTCTCTGGTTTTAAGTTAAGGTCTTTAATCCACTTGGACTTGAGTTTTGTGCATGGTGACAAATAAGGTCTAATTGCATTTTTCTACATGTAGACATCCAGTTAGACCAGCACCATTTGTTGAAGATGCTATCATTTTTCCATTGAATAGATTTGGCTTCTTTGCCAAAATTCAAGTGAGCAAATGTGTGTGAATTCATCTCTGGGTCTTCAATTCGATTCCATTGATCCACCAGCCTATTGCTTTAATTACTATTGCTCTGTAGTACAGATCAGGTATGGAGATTCCTCCAGAGGATCTTTTATTGTATAGGATTGTTTTTGCTATTCTGGGTTTTTTATTTCTCCATATGAATTTGATACAAAATATCTTCAAAATATTTTGTAGGTATTTTGATAGGGATTGTGTTGAATCTGTAAATTGCTTTTGGTAAGATGGCCATTTTTACTATGTTGATTCTCCCGATCCACGAACAAGGTAAATCCCTCCATATTCTGATGTCATCTTCAATCTCTTTCTTCAGAGGTTTGAAGTTTTTTTTGAATAAGTCCTTCACTTGCTTGGTTAGAGTTACTCCTAGGTATTTTATATTGTTTGTAGCTATCGTGAAGGGAATAGTTTTCCTAATTTCTTCCTCTGCCTGTTTGTCATTTGTATACAGGAAAGCTACTGACTTTTTTGAGTTTATTTTTGTATCCTGCCAATTTGCTGAAGGTGTTTATCAGCTGTAAGAGTTCTCTGGTGGAATTTTGGGGGTCACTTATATACACTATCATATCATCTGCAAATAGGGATAATTGATTTCTTCCTTTCCCATTTTGGATCCCCTTGATCTCCTTTGATGTCTTATTGCTCTGCTAGAACTTCAAGAACTATATTGAAGAGATATGGGGACAGAGGGCAGCCTTGTCTGGTTCCCGATTTTAGAGGGATTTCCTTGAGTATCTCTCCATTTCATTTAATGTTGGCTATTGGTTTGCTGTATATAGCCTTTATTATCTTTAGATAAGTGCCTTGTATTCCCGATCTCTCCAGAACTTTAAACATAAATGGGTGTTGGATTTTGTCAAATGCTTTTTCTGCATCTAAAGAGATGGTCATGTGGTTTTTCTCTTTCAGTTTGTTGATATGATGGATTACATTGATGGATTTCCGTATGTTAAACCATCCCTGCATGCCTGGAATGAATCCTACCTGGTCATGGTGAATGATGTCTTTGATATGCTGTTGTATTCGCTTTGCAAGTATTTTGTTGAGTATTTTTGCATCAATGTTCATAAGAGAAACTGGTCTGAAATTCTCTTTTTTTGTTGGGTCTTTGTAAGGTTTAGGTATCAATGTGACTGTGGCCTCATAGAAGGAATTTGGTAATATTCCGTCCATTTCTATCTTTCAGAATAGCTTGAATAGCATCGGTATTAGCTCCTCTTTGAAGGTCTGGTAGAATTCTGCACTGAAACCATCTGGCCCTGGGCTTTTTTTGGTTGGGAGACTATCAGTGGTTGCTTCTATTTCTATGGGTGAAATAGGGCTATTTAATTTGTTTATCTGGACTTGGTTCAATTTCGGCAAAATGGAATCAGTCTAGAAATTTGTCCATTTCCCTTAAATTTTCGAATTTTGTGGCATAAATGCCTTTAAAGTAGGTTCTTATGATTCTTTGTATTTCTTTGGTGTCTGTTGTTATGTCTCCCTTTTCATTTCTGATTTTGTTAATTTGGATAATGTTTCTCTGTCTTTTAGTTAGATTGGCTAACGGTTTGTCTATCTTGTTAATTTTCTCAAAGAACCAGCTCTTGGTTTTGTTGATTCTTTGGATTGTTCTCTTTATTTCTAATTTATTGATTTCAGCCCTGAGTTTGATTATTTCTAGGCGTCTACTCCTCTTGGGTGTTTCTTCTTCTTTTTTTTCTAGAGCTTCCAGATGTGTTGTTAAGTTATTTATGTGGGATGATTCCATTTTCTTTTTAAAGGCACTTAGTGCTATGAATTTTCCTCTTAGCACTGCTTTCAATGTGTCCCACAAATTTGGGTATGATGTTCTATCATTGAATTTCAGGAAGTCTTTTATTTCTTCCCTTATTTCTTCCATGACCCATGTGTCATTAAGTAGAAAGTTGTTTAGTTTCCACGTGTTAGTATGCTTTTTGTTAATTCTGTTGTTGTTGAAGTCCAGCCTTAGACCATGGTGATCTGATAAGATACAATGTATTATTTCAATCTTCTTGTATCTGTTAAGGTTTGCTTCGTGACCAACTATGTGATCAATTTTAGAGAACGTTCCATGGGGTGCTGAGAAAAAGGTGTACTCCTTAGCGTTTGGGTGGAAAGTTCTGTAGATATCTGCTAGATCCATTTATTCATTGACATTGGTTAATGAGGTTATTTCCCAGCTTAGTTTTTGAATCAAGACCTATCCTTTGAGTGAAAGTGGGGTGTTGAAGTCTCCCACTATTAATGTGTGGGTATCAATGAGTGGGGCAAGCTTTGTTAATAACTCTTTTACCAATGTGGGAGCCCTTGTATTCGGAGCATAGATGTTCAAAATCGTGATGTCTTTCTTGGTTGACTTTCCTTTGACGAGTACAAAGTGTCCATCCTCATCTCTTTTGATTAATTTTGGTTGAAAGTCTATTTTATTAGATATTAGAATGGCTACCCCAGCTTGTTTCTTGTGACCATTTGCTTGGAATATTTTTCCCCAACCTTTTATTCTGAGGCAATGTCTGTCCTTGTGGTTGAGGTGTGTTTCTTGAATGCAGAAGAATGTTGGGTCATGTTTATGCATCCATTCCATGTCTGTGTCTTTTTATTGGAGAATTGAGACCATTGACGTTAAGAGATATTAATGACCAGTGATTGGTAAGTCCCTTCATTTTTGGTATTTGTAACAGTCGAGATTTTGTGAGGTTGTGATTTTGCAATGGTATAGTTACCTATTTCCTATGTAGTTTTGGTTGTAGTTTGACCAGTTGGGGTGGCGTTTTCCTTCTAGTAACTTCTGTAAAGCCGGATTTGTGGCTAGGTACTGTTTGAATTTGTTTTTGTCATGGAATATCTTGTCTTCTCAGTTAATGGTTATTGATAATTTTGCTGGATATAGTAGTCTTGCCTGGTATCTGTGTTCTCTTAGGGTTTGCAGAACCTCTGTCCAGGCCCTTCTGGCTTTCATGGTCTCTGCTGAGAAGTCAGGAGTAATTCTGATAGGTTTGCCTTCATATGTTACTCGGCCTTTTTCTCTTGCCGCTTTTAATATTTTTCCTTGTTCTGTATATTTTGTGTTGTTATTATTATGTGGCGGGAAGATTTTCTTTTCAGGTCTATTCTATTTGGTGTTCTGTAGGCCTCTTATATGCTCGTATGCATCTCCTTCTTCAAATTGGGGATATTTTCTTCTATTATTCGATTAAAGATATTTTCTGGGCTGTGGAGTCGGTTGCCTTCTTTTTCCTCTATCCCTATTATTCTCAAGTTTCGTCTTTTCATGTTGTCTTTTAATTCTTGAATGCTCTGTGTCAGGAATTTTTCAGATTTAGCATTTCCCTGGATGGTTGTTTCCAGTTCTGCGATTGTATCTTCAAGTCCTGATATTCGTTCTCCCATTTCTTGCAATCTGTTAGATAAGACCACCTCTGAGATGTTTGCTTTCTTTTCTAATGCTTTTCGATCACATTTTTCTTCCGTGTGTTCCTTTATGATAGCTTCCATCTTTATCTTCAGGTCTTGAACTGTTTTAATGATTTCCTTCAGCTGGTTATTTGTATTTTTCTGAAATTCTTCAAATGCCTCTTTATATGACTCTTTTAAATCCTCAGCCCTCTTGTTTGCCTCCTCCTGCATTTGTTTACAGATTTTATTTGTTTCTTCCCTTATCATCTTACTTACTAAGGACTTGAGGTCATTTTCTTGTATATCAATTGTTGTTGGGTTCTCTAGGTTGTTTTCATTGGGATTGCTGGAATCTGGAGATGCCAACCTGTTTTGGTTTTTGTTAGCGTTCTTTCGCTGTCCTCTTGTCATTTTGATGACTCTGGTGTTGGGAGGTGGTTTGTAGTGACCTTCCCAGTTTGAAAGTGGATAGTTGATACCTGATTATAGGTAGGGTGCCCTTGCCTGTGGGGATCAGGGAGTATTTCCCTGGACCAGGTAGTTGATTCAGGTTCTACTCCTGGAGATTTTTCTCAACACCTTAGGCTCCAGGCTGAGTCTTGCAAAGTAGGTTTCTGTTTGGGACTTTTCACCTTACTGCTGTAATTCAGAACAGCAGTTTTGAGCTCTAGAGTAAGGTCAGCACGCAAGCTCTCTGGTTGTGTAGGTTGATCCCAGCTGCCTGTCCTTCCTGTTGCTTTGTAGCCAAGACCCCAGGTGGATCAAATCTTCTGGGCTGCAGCTGTCTTTTAGCTCTGCCACTATACTCTGTAGGAGCGTGCAGCCTCTCCCGTGAATTTGGGAGTTCTTGCTGGGTCTGCAGGAGCTGACTCAGCTAGGATCTGCCTGTTGGAGATTACAGAATCAGTGTCTGGTGGGCCTGAGACAATATGGTTTCAGGCCACTGGCAGTATCCAAGGAGGCAGCAATTTCCATGCCTCTGTAAGCCAGGACACTCCCAGATTGCTTTAGATCATCAGTTAGGCCCTGCAAGCATGATCCACAGCTCCCTGTATCATGGGAGGTCCTGGCGCGGCAGCATGAAGCAGCCAGTGCTCTTAATGTTGGAGCCTTCTCCCCAGCCTGTTTTTTTTGTTGTTGTTGTTTTGTTTTGTTTTTAATTTATTTAATTATAAAAATATTTTTGATTAGGGCTGGAGAGATGGCTCAGCAGTTAAGAGCACTGGTTGCTCTTCCGAAGGTCCTGAGTTCAAGTCCCAACAACCACATGGTGGCTCACAACCATCTGCAGTGAGATCTGGTGCCCTCATCTGGTGTGCAGGCAGAACATTGTATATGTAATAAATAAATAAATAAATCTTTAAAAATATTTTGATTAATTCTTTGAAAATTGTATACAATATATTTCGATCATATTCATCCACTATTTCAACTCCTCCCAGATTCACACATCTCATCTTCACCTCGCAATCTAACCAGCTTCTAATTTTCATCTCCTTTGCTTTTCTTTAAACCCATAGAACCCAGTTTATGTTGCCTAACTACTTTAGGGAGTGGGGCCTGCCCCCCAAGTGTGGTCAGACGACCTGGGGGTCACATGCTCAAAGGGAAGCCCCTCTCCCTCTCCCAGAAGCCACCAGTGGTTAGTAGCTCCCGAGTTAGGAGTGGGATCGTTGTTCATGCCTCATCTCTAAGCTGGGGTTTTTTTCTTCCAGTGTGAGCTTGTGCAGGTCTAGTGCATGGTGTCACATTTACTGTCAGTTTGTGTGTGTGACTGCCCTACTGTGTTGGGAAACCACTGTTTACTTGATCCACCTCTGGCTCTTGTAATATTTCTGCCCCCTCTTCCCAGAAGAATATCCTAAGCCTTGGGGCGGAGGGTGTGATACGTACGTCCCATCTAAGGCCCTGCACTCTGCAGTATCTTATTCTCAGGACTATAATTTGAGAAGTGTTCTATATGTCTATTGAATGGCCTTGGCACCCTGGTCCAAAATTATTCAGCCACACACATGAGGGGTTATGAGCTCTCTGCCCTTATGAGTGTCTTTGCTCTCATCTTAGTGTTTGATTTCTGTAGCTTTGTGGTGAGTTTTGAGATCGGAAAGTATAAGGCTTTCCGTTTTCTTCCAAATCGTTTTGGTTGTTTGGATCTCCTTCTAACTATACAAAGTGGGAGTTTCTGCTTATCTATAGCATTCCATTGAGATTTTGATATTAATGGCGACCATATGAAATCAGTAGGCACTGTGGGTAATAGTTTACATGCTACCAATCATTGAGTCTTTTACTCTATGAGCAGGGGATGTATTTTCTTTGACCAGTTTCTTTCTGGGATTTTTAAAAAGCGTGTTAAGTCCTCTGTGCCTCATTTGTTAAGTTTGTTTTCTTTTTAAATACAATGAATTGCTTTACTATTTTTTTTTTTTTAGTTGCTCACTGTTAGTGTATAGAAATGTAACCCTTTTTTTAAAAAGTGTATAGAATATGTTGATTCTTCTTTCTTTGAATCAAACCTTGAATTTATGGCCAGAATTCACTTGCTTCTTATTAACAAGCACAGGATTCAACATACCTTTTTATAAGTCAATCTCTTGATCTTTGATCTCTTTCTCACTATCCCACTTCTCCAGAAAAGAAAAAAAAAACCATAATCAGCTGAGCCGAGCCCTTTATCACATGAACCAAGGAAGTCAATGATTACAATCAGCCCAAATGTCAAGGCCCGAGAACTTGGAATTTCAGGTGATATTTGGCAAATAGACCATCACAATAACTTAATTTTTTAAAATTGTGAGCTTGTATTCATGAAGTTCTACTAAGGATTTGGAGAGATCATCATCAAAATGTTGGTTGTTGTTTTACGTAGCCACGTAAAACATTTTATTTGTTGGTTGACATCAGTGGACAACACTTCACATTGTCCTTTGACGTTTGAAGTGATTGTGTCTGGAACTTCGATATAAATGTGATGTTTACTGTATTCTTAAGTACTTCCTGCTTTTATTTTCCACTTAAGCACACAAAGTATAATGAAGTTTTCACTGAGTTTTATATAATCCTCCTAAATCCTCTGCAATTTTCTCCCTGACCTTCACTTTCTATGGGTGCAAGGTGAGACTAGATTGTTGAATGCAGAGTCCTAGGAAAATGGATCTCTGTCTCCCTCTCCCCTCCTTCCCTCCCTCCCTCCCTCTCCCTCCTTCTCCCTCCCTCTCCTCCCACCTCCTCTCTCTCTCTCCCTCTTTCTGTCTCTCTCTGTCTCTCTTATTCTGTCTGTCTGTCTGTCTCTCTCTGTCTCTTTCTGTGTCTCTCTCTTTCTCTCTGTCTCTCTCTCTGTCTCTCTCTCTCTCTCTCTCTCTCTCTCTCTCTCTCTCTCTCTCTCTCTCTTTCTCTCTCTCTCTCTCTCTTTCTCTGAGCATTTGGTGATATATAGAGATATTTTGGATGCCACCTCAGAGGAGTTGTTTACTAGTATGCCACAGGAGGAGATCAGGAATGCTGGCAAACTGCACACAGTACACAGGGAACATTCTTAGAGAAAGTATCATTTGCTCCCAACGGCAGTGAGTGAATCCTTGCTGAAGTCCTCCTTCACTCTAACGTCCCGCTTCTGAACTGTGAGCTTAGGGAAGGAGGAGACGCTGCAATGCTGGGCAGTTGTGGGTGTGACCAGGAATGGATAGTCCTCACAGTGGCGAGTAAAACACAGGAAGGGACTTCCCTGTAGTCACTCAAAACCACACTCCAGTCAGAAGCCTTTCACACAGCACTTGGAAGCTTTGATGATACCTAGGTATCCCTGTAGCCACCTTCTCCTCCTCCCTGACACTTGTCTTTAAGTTCCATATTCTGCAGTCGGGCATGGTGGCACATGCCTGTCATGTCAGCACAGGTTACAAAACCAGTACTACATAACAAGACTTTGTCTTAAAAGGAAAAAAAAATCCATATTCATCAAATTTCTCTCCCTGTCTTTGATCCAGACCTTCTGATTTGTGACTAGCAGGGCTAATATGGGCATCTCCTACAACTGAACTCAATCCCTTCCTCTTGTCCAACAATTTTCTTGAAAATCAATTCATCCTTTTTGGCATTAATGTCTCGTCTCCTATATTAAACAAGCCTTTTGCAGCTGGCCTATTATCTGTCTGTCTGTCTGTCTGTCTGTCTGTCTGTCTGTATCTATTTGAACTTCAGAATGATCCAATCGGTTGGAGATTGAGCCATCAAGGCATCCGTACTTCTTTATCGTTATGACCCTTACCCCCTCTCTAGTCAATTTTTACAACAGATTCACATCTGTTATCTCAGCAGCAGGTTCAATAGAGCATCAGATTCCTTTATTTTTCCTGGAACTTAACTGAGGATGGTAAACTCTACTCCTAGCAGTGCTTGGATGGGAGAAAGATCAATGCTGCCAAGGTTTGCTGTGTTGAATTTAAGCGAGCTGTTCTATCACAAGGCTTCTCTGTGTTCCAATGTAAAAGAGCAGTAGCAGCCAGACAGCTTGTGGAATTCTTTCCAACCCTGAAAGGCAAAAAAAAAAAAAAAAAAAAAAAAGCCATTGAAAACGATCCTTGAGTGTTGTTGACTCACCGATAATGTGTCACTTCTATTGAAATGAGGAAGTTAGTTTTTACAGTTCAAGTCAGGAAACAGTTTACATCCTCTATAGTGTTTAGAGTCACTGCAAATTTATGGCCATTGATGTGATCTCTGATAGCACTTCAGTGTCAGTGAAGCCAAGCCATGAGTAATTTAGGGGATATATCAAGACTGGATGATGTTCTTTAGTTCAAAACTATTATCTCTGTTTTGTAGATGAGTAACTGAGGCAGTTGATGATAATGTGGACACGCCAAGACAGCCTAGAGATTTTGACTAAGGAAGAAGGCAAAGGGTCGAAAGACATAAGAAGAGCAACCCCAGAAAAACCCTCCAATTTCCAGCTACACTAGTAGAGTTCTGAACATGTGTTCTTTATTGCCTCCATAAATTGTAGCATTGGTGTTATTAGGAAAAAATTCAACATTTCATCATGGAGGGGAGAGGGCTGTGTGGGGTCTGACCCCTAGGCAGCTAACAGTTCCTGGAGGAGAGAGGTCAGTTTCTGTCAGTGATATGTGCAACGAAGAGTGACCCATGTTGCTAGAGAGAAACTACCCTCCTCACGCTCACACTAGTGACTCTAATAAAACTCAGTAGCAAACACGTGCGCGCGCGCACACACACACACACACACACACACACACACACACACACACCCCACACACACACCACACACATATCTGAAAGCTGAAGTGAGACTTCTTCCAGGGGAAGGGAGTTTTAGAAAATACAAAGGAGACAGGAGAGATGGGATGGGAAAGGGGGAATAGAAAGTACTGAAAAGAATTGCATGTATGAGACTGCCAGAAGCAAAACATTAAACTAAAAAGTACTTTACAATGTTTTCAGTTTACTTCCTCTTTGTATATTTTCGATCTTTCATGTTTATATTCATTTAGACATTTTTAAAATGTGAAGACATACAAGTATAGATCCCACACTGTACTTTCAACATCATTTCTCCTTTCTGTTAGGTTCCTTTGCTCCTCAAAACAATTTTACTTCTACTTTTGTAAGATGTGTACATGTGTATGTGTGTGTGTGTGTGTCTGCCTGGTTATGTGTGTGTGTATATCTTATGTATCTATATAAAATTTAGAAAGCAGATGTGATAAGGAAATTTATGATAGTTGTCTAAAACTGGCTTTATTCGTTTAATTTTATTATCTTCAAGTGCATCCTTTTTTCTACAAATGACAGAATTCCATTCCCTGTTGCTGAAAAAGTTACACTGTGTGTGTGTGTGCATGTGTGTGTATGTGTGTGTGCATATATTTGCCTGTCCTAATCATTGTTACATTGTGCTGTGAACAGACACCATGGCCACAGCAACTCTTATGAAAGAAAACATTTAACTGGAAGCTTGCTTACAGTGTCAGAGTTTATTACCACCATGGCAAGTGTCATGGCAGCACACATGGTGCTGGAGCAACAGCAAAAAGCTATGTCCTGATCCCGAGGCAACAGGCAGTGAGAGAGACTGAGCCTGGCATGAGCTTCGGAAACCAAAGCCCACCCCCAGTGACACAGTTCCTCCAATGAGGCCATACCACCTAATCCTTCTAATCTGTTCCAACAGTTCCATTTCCTGGTGACTAAGCACTCAAACATATAAGATCCATTCTTATTCAAGCCATCACATTATATACCACTTTTAAAAATACATTTCACTATTATTATTTTTTTTCAAGATTCTTGTGAACCAAGTTATAATGCTGGGCTGGAGAAATAATATTACCTCAAGATAGAATAATAAAACTGTGCCTCTGTCTTTGCTGAATGAAGGAAAATAGAAAAAAAAAGAAAGAAAAGAAAGAAAGAAAGAAAATGGCTTGGTGGTCCTTATGGACAGGTGTTGAGAAATGGGCATCTGAAAGAACAGTAGTGACATACCAGGTACCAGGAGACACGGTACTCTACTCAAGGAAGGAAAGCACATCTGGCACAGCAGCTTCAATCAGAGTCATTACCTGATAATCAACTGTCATTCTCCACTACCTGTCTGTCTTCAGCACATGCTACACCTAAGAGTTAAAAGGAGGTGTAGGGGAAATCACCATTCCTACAGCTTTCAAGTCCTTGCTGGTCACACTATTCTTTGGACTCTTCCTAAGGATGTGATATTGTTTTGAGTTCAGTGTCTGCTATGAAAGAGGAATCCCTAATGGCTTCCATTGACTTTCAACCCTTGTTCCACAGGTTGGTGAACCAATGCCTAGTTTCTGCTCATTTATATCACAAATATGCATTATAGACTGGATAAATAACCACAGGCTGAGTCTAGGGACACAGTAGACCCATCATGACTCAGATTTCAGCTGAAGCTCCATTGTACATTTGACCTCCATAAGCCCCTAACTGGAGGTCTACCATGCTTTTTAGGATGCCGTAGAATCCAGGCCAATGCAGTGCCCATGTATAACAGATTTCCAGAGGTCTTATTTCCTGTTGTAGAAGTTTTGGTTTATGATCTGTAAATATGTTTTTGCTTTAATCCCAGGTGTGGGATATGGGAACAGCCTGAGGGTGAGTGATGTTTGTCAGCTGGGAACTACCTTGTGTGGGGGGGATGGAGGGGGGGGCATGGTCTTTGTTAATGAGAATAAATGCCAGACCCAGAGAGAAAGAGAGACACAACAGGGAGTGGGGGGGGGGGTGCGTGTGGGGGAGGGGAAGGCTCTGAGAAAGAAAAGGGCTGCTGTTGCTTCCCTCCTGCTGCTCCTGGTTGCTGTTGATGCAGTTTGATGAGAAGTTGGAGATATCCTAAAATGAGGATTGAACATGCCCCCAAGGAACCCAGTGGCCCTAAACAGCAGGAAGAAGATATGGCTAACTATGCCCCATCTCCCCACTAACCTTTCTTTCCTCCCGGCGTTAGGGTGTTAGGAGAGATTGGGATAGAGAAGGGAGAAAGAGATATAAGAATCTAAAATAAAAATAGATTTCAAAAATATGCGTACAATTTCCCTTTCTACACATACAGTTATCCTAGGAAAAGACTGTATGTTTCTTTAGTTAAAAAAAAAGTTTATAGTAAAACTTTTAGTAGCTGTAGCAAGGTCCTTCTTCAAAATGGCATGCCCTGCTCTTCATTCGAGTCTCTAGACTTGTTCTAATCAGGAATATAGTTGAGGGGCCATGGTTTTCCTATTGCTATATAATTCAAGGTCGTCTTTGTCATTCCCTCACTCTGGAACTTTTCTGCTTGTGCATCTCAAGCAGGGACTAACTTAGCATGCTTCCTGTCTCTTTGATTTCTGAGGACACTGTGACTAATTAGTATCAAAGGTATACACAGATCAGACCATTATGAAATTGCTTTGCCTGGACTATTACAGTCACTTTCCCTTTAGGGTTTTGCCCTGTCATGTGGCCCTTGCTCATCTAGACTCCTAATAGCCCCCATGATATTTAAACTATCCAAATAAGCATTTGCAGCTCCCACTAGAAAGTCTGGCATACACCAAAAAGTGTTAAGTAGTAATGAGCTCTTCAGATACCCTGGTGCTCATCTTAGGAATTTAATGTTTTTTTAAAAATTTCAACACTGCTCATGAAGTAACTTTGTCAATTTCTTCTCTTCTTTCTGATGTGTGTGTGTGTGTGTGTGTGTGTGTGTGTGTGTGTATACACATACATGCAGACCTGTGTTGTGTAACAGTTTCCTCCAAGATTGAAACATTCTCCACCTGCAGGATGGGCAATGTACTCCAGGCTTCCAGATTTCCTGAGTTGTCACCAATGCTGGGGTAGGCTTTGGTGATGTTGCTGTCTTTGAGTAATTTCTGCTCCTGTAAACAATCACGCACCCATATTCTTGTAAGTAGTGCCAGTAAAACTTGGTTCACCAAGCTGAACTTTGGTGGTATCTGTACTTTGATTTGTCATGGTCTCCCTGTCTGTGATGAAGATACAACATGTATGTTCTATCTTCCTAAGAAAACGTGTCACACATACAACATTGTGTGTGTGTGTGTGTGTGTGTGTGTGTGTGTGTGTGTGTGTGTGTGTGTGTGTAAAGGCTGTTATTCCTCAGTTAGCATCAACTTTGTTTTTTAAGAGAACCTCTCTTGGTTGGCCTAGAACGCGCCCATTAGCATAGTATGGTTGGCGAGTACACTGCTGGGATCTACCTGATTCTATCTCCCTCGGTGCTGGATTACAGGTGTGTGGCATGACATGATATGGTTCCTGGTGATTAAATGGAGGCCTTTGTGCTTTTGTGTCATTCAGTGTCCTGGCTGACCTATCTCCTATATATATATATATCTGGTTTTTGTAGTATTACTGAAGAAACATCTTTTGTACCCTCCTACTCCAGAGGAACGTTTCACACAGCAAATCTACTCCACTGTTCTAAGGTTTCTGAGCTTTCAAATTCCAAGATCAACCTTGAGCCCAGGGATGTCCGACATCTTCAGCTCTTTCACAGTGGGCCATCTTTCAATGCAGACTTTAGCCAACCAATCACATAACCTCTTAGCATCCATTAAAACTAAATGTGTTGCATCAGTAAAGCTGGAATCTCTGCTCAGAGGACCCTTATCAGTAAACTGATCTGGTTCTGTGTGTCTTCCATCATTCTCCCACACATTTAATATTCATTCCCACACATAGGCTCCAGATGTCTGTTTATGTTAATCACAAAACTCAAGTTCATTAGGGGTATAGAGGATCTCCTTATTGCTCACACTCTGTACCTTACTTCTAGGGTCCCAATGAGCCGTAAGTATGGTTACAGGTCTAGAGGTAAAGGTGAGTTGTGAAAATGGACCCTTGATGGGGCATGAGCATTGTCTGACATGAAATCAAAGAAGAGTGACTGTAGCCCTGGTCTCTGGGCCACGTTAGCACCTCCAGGAAGCCTTTCAAACCAGCCAACATTAGGCTTCTTCTGAATTGTCCTAGGATTTTTCCCCTTTAGTTTATTTAATCACTTTACAGCCTGGTTGTAGCCCCTTCCTCCTCTCCTCCTAGCCCTACCTTCACACCCCACATCCCTCATTCCCCTTTTCCTTTCTCCTCATAGAAGGGGAAGCCCCCCATGGGTACAAACCCACCATGTTACATCAAGTCATTGTGGGACCAAGAGCATCCTCTCCCATTGAGGCTAGGCAAGGCAGCCCAGCTATTAATGATACTCTGATATGCTTGCAGACAGAAGCCTAGCATAAATATCTTCTGAGAGGCTCTATCCAACAACTGATGGAAACAGATGCAGAGACCCACAGCCAAACAATAGGTGGACCTCAAGGAGTCTTGTGGAAGAATTGGGGGAAGGATTGGGGAAGGTTGGGAGACCAAGGACAGCACAAGAAAACCTACAGAGTAAACTAAGCTGGACCCATGGGGACTCACGGAGACTGACGGGGCTCACCTAGACCCCCTACACATAGTAGCAGATATGCAGCTTGGTCATCATGTGAGTCCCTTAACAACGGGAGTAACGGCTGTTTCTGACTCTGCTGCCTGCCTTTGTACAAATATCTTATCCCTTTAAGTCTCAAAACACTTGTAGGTAATTGGGTAGCCCTCCAATTATATTTCTGCCTCTCATCTCCTGAGATTTTATTACAGAGCTCTCTGTGTCCTCAGAGATAGCACATAATGAACTGTCAGTACATACTTGTTAGGTAGTTTCTCACCATCTTCTCACTTGCCCTCAGCCCCCTTGTCTCTGCATTTTGTTCCAGCCTCTGTGTACAGCCTGCCCTACGTTGATGCTTTCTCACTCAAGGACCTTGACATTCAGTATCTGCATGCCTGCTGTGCTGACTTAATTTGCGTCAGGGAGCCAGAGCTAAGAGTGACTGCCAGAAGGCAGAACCTAAAAGAGGAGAAGAAGAGGTGCCACAGGTGAGCAAGGACATCCAGGGCTAATTTCAGGCTGGTCTGCATCTCCACAGCCTCAGGGTATGCACATGAGTAGACAAGAGTGAAAATTCAAGCATGAAAGGTAGGGGGCTTAGAACCACATAAGGAAGAGTTGGAAGCGCACCAGGAAAACTGAGCTGTGTAGCTGCTTGCTTAAGTTTTCTTTAAATATTACATTGCCAAGGAGAAAATCAGAACAGACCCTGTCCCAACATGGAGCTTAATTGCTTGAAATCATCAAAAGGGATGCCTCATTCCTCTTTCACATGCATGGCATCCAACCACTAACACACACACACACACACACACACACACACACACACACACCACATACACTATACTCACATAGCACACACACACACACACACACACACACACACAGATACCCCCACCATACTCACATAATACACACATACACACACAGATACCCCACACACACCATACTAACATAACACACATATACACCCACACTAACGCACACCCCCCACTTACTTACGCCCCACCCACACCACCACCACCACATCTTGGTGATTAGAACTACCTCTGATGATTTCTTGGGCCATTGACAAATAAGAGCACAATCTGATAATCAGTCAAGTTGAATATTTCTACCTAGGGAAAACCATACAGGGATTTATTAAGAAGGGGCCCAAATTTCAGAGTTGCTGTTTTTCTCATATACTTGTTTACTATTTTATTTATTTATTCACTTTACATCCTGATGGTAGCCCCTCCCTCCTCTTCTTCCAGTCCCACCCTCCCTCCCTCTCTCTTCCCCCTCTCCCATGTCCTACATCTCAGAAAAGGGAAGCCCCGTATCAACCCACCCCAGCACATCAAGTCATATTCTATTAATTAATCTATACTGCCACCCTGATCAGAACAGCAAAAGCTTCTTCCACAGGTGCCTCTGCCTTCCTAGTGCCAGAGCTGCACAGATCAGCTCAGTGTGGATCCACCTTCAGGAGAAGTGCCAATGGAACAGTCTTCACCTGTGGAAATAGATCCAGCTCTTCCCAAAAAGAAGAAGCTGTGTGGCATCCAGACTGGGTGGTTTTTAAAAACTGGGAGCAAAGCAGAATGACTCTCCCGCTTGGCAGGCCAGAAAGCAAGAAAAGCCATCTTTGTGCATGAGTGAGTGGTTTTATAGCACCATCCAGTGGCATAAAAGCAATATTGCCCCTAAATCTAAAAAATAGCTCTTGGATTCTGTCTGTGTATTTATTCAAGTATCTTGATTATTCTAGATGTACACTAAGAACCGTCAGTGTAGCAAACATTAATTACAAAAGCCTGTGTTCTGCCAACCAAGGACAATACATGCAGTAAACCTTGAACTCCTACTCAGATCTAGCCAATGGACAGGACATTCCCTACAGTTGTGTGGAGAGTGGGGACTGACTCTGACATGAACTCTGGTGCCCCATATTTGACTACTTCCCCTTGGTGGGGAGGCCAGGTGGCACTCAGAAAAAGAAAAAGCAGGCTACCAGGATGAGACTTGATAGGCTGTGACCATATGGTGTGGGAGGAGGTCCCCTTCTGTCACAGACCTAGGAGAGGGGAATAGGGTGAAAGAGGAAGGGAGGGAGGGATGGAAAGATACAAGTGAGGGGATAACAATTGAGATGTAATCTAAATAAATTAATTAAATAATAAAAGTGACAATAAAAAAAAAGTCTGTGTGCTGAATTTATAGAGATCTTCTATGCTTCTCTTAGAGGTATCTTACAAGGAAGCCAGTAACTGTCCACAATACCAAGAAGATAAGTCTCTCTGATTCCCCTAACTATGATTCAAAATGACCTCATCATCTCAGGGCCTAAACTGTACAGACTTAAATCTTATTTTCCACATGTGGGTATTTCTGAGGATGGAGAGGACTTTGCAAAATCTTCCCAGATGATGAACAACTATTTGACAACAGTCTGAGAAAGTAAATTCCTGAATACTAGCTCCTGGTCATCCCCATCAACTCTCCATTATCCCCAACAACTCTTCACTTTTCTTTCTTTTTTCCACCTTTGTTTTCTTGTTGTTGTTGGGCCCAGAGCTTTGAGCATACTAAGTCAATAGTCTACCACTGAGCTGCATTCCCATTGGAGTTTTTATGCCAAGCTGTTGCTATGTGGCTCAGGCTGACACTGTGTTCATTATGCAACCTTGGCCTCCAAATACTAGGATTATGGGCATGTACCATTATGCATAACTCCTACATACTGTCAAAGAAAACATCCTGCGATTAGAAAGTGCATCCTGTTGGGTCTGAGGGAAAACCGTGTGTCCAAGACTCAAAAAACACCAGATCAATAAATCAATTTCCTTTTTTTCCTGCTTATCATGATTTCATGATTCTACTTTGTAAGTACTGACCAAACTTGAGATGGGCAAGCTTAAGGTTTGTACCTAAAATGTGGAGAAGGCACCACTGTCTGACATCCTGTGTGATCTGTATAGGCCAAGCAGCAAGCCGTTATGTCAGCTTTCTCTTTGCTTTTGCCTTTAGATTGGTTTCTGACTTTATTTCACAAACTACTACATAATACAAAGGAATATCTTATTTCCAAGGCAAAGTTTTAATTGTCTTTGTTTTTAAATTGCTGAAGTAATTTGGAATAATTATTAACTATTTATAATGGAAGAATTATCTTATCTCTCGCCTTCATTAATCTTTCTGGGAAAATAGAGCCTACAGGATTAGCCCTAAAGAATTGGAATGTGTGTTACCCTTCTGGAAAATTGAGGCAAAAATCCTTAGAGTTCTAGCCTACCTAAATCCTTAGCCTTTAGCTTGTCAAAAGCATATAGAGACTTCAACTTTTGAGACTATAGTATACCGTTTATTCTATAAGACCCTCCAGATAAAATCCCACCAGATGATTAGCTATGTTACATAATAGACATGATGTTAATGCATTAATGCATTTGTTGGAGTGGAGGAAAATACATAAATCTGTGAACTAAATAGTGACCGTAACAGACTAATGCCTAGAACAAGAGGAGTAGTGAGTAAGGATTGAGCCTGGGAAGGCTCGATTGCCTGGAAATAAGGACCAATGTCACCCCAGGACTTTCACATCATTACGCATTTCATTCAATGATATAATAAGCAGCTTAAGTAAACATCAGAAGGAATAAGTGAGAGAAACAAATGTGAATCTAGGCAATCTCAAAATCTTCAGATGTTAAAATAACCAGGTAAGTAATTCAAAATTAGTGTGTAGAAATCTAAAATAGAGGAAAGGGTAGATAAAAATTAGCACTAAAACAAACAAAAGAACAAAAGACAAATTTTAGAGAGAACTAAATGAAACTTACAGATTACAAATACACACAGATTGCGATAAGTGAACGAAGTAACAGAGCCGAAGGCGCAATTAGAGAATTGGAAAATAGAACATGAAGGAGCTCCTTTTCATGAAGCCTAACTGGTGTAGAAATGAGAAAAGCTCTCTCTGGACCCTCTAAAGCTCAAAGATGCAGTCTGTGAAATATATCAACACTAAATTATATGACTTATGCATGAGAGTGTGGAAATGGTGAGATTTAAAGAAGGAACACGCAGCGCCATTGAAGCTTTTCAAACATTCCTAGCTACAAAGGAAAAGGGTGTGGCCATTCTAGAAGAGCAATTGTACATTTATGCAAGTGTGTGGTGAGGAAGGGAGATGGCTGATGTCGTCTTGCTACACAAAGGGAAGTTTCTCGGGCAATAACACCTGTCTTGGAGAAGCTGTCAGATGACCAAGTAGTGGCCTGTAACAATGTGGTGGTGTCCTTCTTCTCCTGTGGGGGATGGTGAGTCCATCTTCTCTCATGGGCTGGATTCGGAAGAGGGGTTATACAGAGACTATGCTCCTTTGCAGAAAGTTATCTTTGGGAAGATCTTCAGAGAAGGCCCCTTCTTCTGATTCAGTCCCTGTGGATGAGGTACAGGAAAGTTAGGTGGTCAGAGAGACCTGAATCAGTCTTTACTCAAAGCACTCATTAAGTCAAAGGGCATACTCTGAAGTATGCATTCCATACTTTGGACATTTTGGGACCTACCAATTATACCCATTGAATATAAGATTAAGAGACAGATGATGGTGACAAATCCGAAAGCATAGTAAGTCTCACCAGGAGAAGCTGGCACACAAGTGAAAAGGGACCTTGTGGCATAGGGATTAAGGAGACGGTTGCGAAACAGCAAGCTGACATTATGGTGGCAATGGCGATGCTGAGAAAAGTGGAACCCTGACTTTGATAGGCGATTTCCATATCTTTAGAGCAGACTCCACTAAATGTGGAACTAATCAAACAACAGAAGAAGATAAGATGCAAGTGAGATGTGTGCATATGTTTGAAAGGTAAAAGTTGTTAGAGACGACAGAGGAAACATGAAAATCCACAGTCCATAGTGGTAGGCTCTGGGGGATAGGATTATGAGTTCCTGGTACATTTTACTCTTTGTTTGCAAAGTTCTACCTAAACAGGTCATAGTGGGCATTAGGTAGGATTATGGGATCATGTGAGTTTCATGTACCTTTTTAGGATCTTTAACCAAGTTATGAATTAAGTAAACATAAGACAGGTTAAAAGAAGAAACTCAAAGTTAATGATGTACACATGAGTTCCATGTAAGCATGAGACTCAGGAAAAACTGGCTTAGTAGAGCTGTTGGGCTCCAGAGGAGATGAGGTTAGGTGTGTATATATTGGGAGGGCCATGAAATGAACAAATATATGGTGAATGAAGATTGGCCTGTTAGCAGATTCGAGTTGCTAAGGTGATAAAGTTCTTTGAGGACCAGTTCTTCCCAGCATAGGCATCTGTAGTGGTGAAAATCCTTTATAAATGTGAAATCATCTTACAACTACTATGTCTATAGTTTCTGAAAATAACCACAAATAGCATATGAATGAGTACTGTTAGTAGTAATCGTTACTAAGCTCCATCTATTTTTTAAAGGTTCTGTAACAAAATGCCACAAGCTGCGTAGCTTAAAATGATGAAAGTTATGGTACCACATTGAAACTAGAAGCCAACTTATAAGCAGTGCATGCTCTTCCCTGTAGCCCATAGGGCAGAGTACAGTCTGTGTGCTTTTCCTGGCTTCTGACATTACTGGAACTCCTCATCCCTCTGACCTCTGCCCCCTGTTATCCTGTGGCTTTCTCCCTGTGAGCATGCCTCTGTGCCTTAGCTCCTCTTAAAGGGCAGGAGCCATGTTGGATACACCTTCCTTCATTAGATCTGCATTTTAACAAATTGCATGTGCAGCAAACCCTGCTTTCAAAGGTCACACTCAAGGCACAGTATGTGGATACTGAGACACCATCCAATCAAGGGCTTTGGATTAAGGTCTTGACTCAGCTACCAACTACCTGTGTAATCCTGAGCAAGCTGTTGGCTCTGCCTGAGAAGTTCGTTTCTGTCGATAAATGAGGGCAAGAACATTAACCTCACAGGCATTTTGTAAAGATTTGTGAAGGGCTTAAGTATGTGCCTGGAATAGAGAAATTCTTTCTTTGGAAGAGCAGATGCTAACAAATATAAAGGGAGAGGAAAAGATAATAAGGATCTGAACTAAAATATGCTATTTAAATGAGAAAACCATAGTGTCATTCCTTTGACTCCCGTGTTATACTTAGTACCTAGTGAAACATCTAATGTTAATATTCATTTCTACAGCTATTTCAAGCAAAAATGTTAGAGTAGCAGTGGCCATGGTTACGCCTTACACTTGAAGTCCTTAAAGTTCAACCATAGCCCACACACAACAGTGAAGCTGTAGCTCCTGAGTATCTCACAACGAAGATTATGGGCTTTTTTTTTTTTTTTTAAGTTAAAGCACACATCTTAACTCGCCTGTGCTGTGACCTGAGAGTTCATCTTATCGCTCTGCGTCCAGTGCACCTCATGATCCCTCCTACGGTGTCACTTATAAGAAAAAACAGTGCTGGTCTTTTCTGTTAGGGGCTGTAGTCATTTAGCAGTCTCCCATCCCAGCCACAAACCACACAAGCCAAAGCCTGGGCCTGGGACAAGAATTCAGGACTGCCCAAAGAACAACTCGTGCCTCTCTGGGCAAGGTGCGGACAGTTTTTCCTAGTGTCAAAATAACGGAAGAATTGTTTTTAATGCACATTCTGTCTTGTTGCTGTTTTTTGTTTGTTTGTTTGTTTTCCCCCTTTCCACTGTGTCCACTGACACTTTTAATATTCACAAAGCATGTTACAGGGTCTTTGCGCAGGTGGATCATTTATAAGAACAATCAGGATTAAGGTGGACTACCACAGGGGGCTAGGACAGCACCAGCTGTGAAGACCAGGGACTACTACGAAGGCTTTGAAAAGAAGAGAGTGGGCAAGAGGCAGAATCTGCACTTCCTGCCACAGGGGCTCTTACTTCACTGAGGCGATCTTTATGTTCTGAGTTTATCCAAACAGAAGCATTCTGTTCTCAAACACTTGCTCCCCTAGGGTCTTACAAGAGCATACACAGCCAGCACTCACAGTGACCAGCTGGACCCCTGAACTATAAACACCTGCAGGGGCAAGTTACAGCGTGAGGCGTTACCATTTCCTCAATTGCTGTTTTTAATTAAGAAGGCAAACAGCGCATGCAGATGTCTGTCCTTTGGGAAGGAGTGTCTAGTCAAATACCGTATCCCCCTGCTGTAATCAGTTAGCCAGGAACAGTTCTTAAAACAATGCCCTTCATTTAATCCAGCAGTAACAGCAGACAAGACTGCTTGAACCAGGCCATGAGGGGAGGTTTATTTTGACATTTGCCTTGCTCTTGGCAACAGGATACACAAAATAGAGTTGGGGAAAAAAACAATTATTTTTATTTTGAGTTCCTTAAATCTCTTTCTCCCTACTCCACCCCATACCCTTCCAACATCCCAACACTAGGTAGGAGAGAAAGAAGGTTAGTGGGGAGAGAAAGGATAGTTTTTCTTAGCTGCTTCCTGCTGTTTAAGATCTCGGGTTCCTTGGGAGCAAGTCCAATCCTCGTTTCAACCTAACTCCAACTTATCATCAAACTGCGTCAACAGCAACCAGGAGCATGGGGGGGGGGGGCGAAGCATCACCAGCCTTCTTTCTCAGAGGCCCCAGGGTCTTCTTAGGTCTGGCTTTTATCCCCAGTGACAAAGACCACACCCCCAAATGAGGGGGCTGATAAACATCGTGTGTCCTCTCAGGAGACAATATCAGCTGTGGATAAACTGGAGCAGCCCCCATATACCACATCTGGGATTAAAACAAAAACAGGTTTACATATAAAGCAAAACTTCCACAACATCACAGTTTAGACTGCTGGGACTAGGACCGAGAGGGAAACCAAGGTGGATGCCTCTGGCTGCCCTGGTTGACTGGACTTCTCTTCCCAAGTGCGCTATTCCCATAACAACCACAGCAAATACTGGTAACTGACCCTGTGTGTGTTCACTGGAGTCTACCTGCGGTATGGATCCGGCTATCAGTCCCTCTTTCCCCCAGGATATGTAGACACATAAAGTAGAACTCCCTGGTTGTTTGGGGAAAGGTATCCATCCACACAATACCTGCATTTGTAAAAACAAAAAACAAACAAACAAATAAAACACCAATGAATCCACTTTTCAATATTTCTAAACGGTTTTGAATATTGATATAATTCTTTTCCATAAAAGTGCAAAGTAGCTAATTTGGGTATGAATCCCGATATATTATATTCATATAAGGCTGAAAGTGTGTCAGAATATTTGCTATTAACACAAACAGTAGGTAGCAGTTAACGGTCTTAATCCTCACTACAAGCTGTGAGGTTTAAACCCTATGCCCTCTATTCCGAAATGAGGGTGAAAGTGACCAGACCCTCAGAGAAATCAGAATGATGGAAGGGTCATCTAGGCTTTTTGCCTGTACTGAACAGCAGCAAGTACCCATGGGATTTCCCACACCACTGTGGTTATCATGGTAGAGAGGAGATGCTGCAAGAGGCTCCCTGGCTGATGGACCAGAGACTAATTACCCACTCCATTACCCACTGGCTGGAGTGTTGATTCTAGAAAACATTACTCTTCTCATGTTGCCAAGAGAAGCATGAAGAGGACGCCAATAAAAGAGGAATTAGGAGAGCCTGGGGACTGTGACCAGTCCACAATTCTGCCATTGTCACGGGACTCTGAGGACTCCCCAGAAACTAAGAAGCTGTATCAGATAAAGAAAAGTATGGTGAGGAGAAGTCAGGTATGACACCTTTGCATGTTTCTAAGTTAACTAAGTTGGCAACTTTGGGTCCCATCATTTCTGGAATGTGCTCTATCTACTCCAGGGGAAAGTTCAACATTCCATATTGCATGAAGTTAGTACATCTGCAGAGTCTAGTCCAACCTCCACGTCAAGAAGTTTACTAACTGTTTTGATATCTACTGTGTTTTTATCACTAAATTACAGAAAAATACAAAGATTAGATGTGATTACGCATGTCAAAGACGATTAAAAAACAGTCACACTAGCATAAACTACAGAAGCTAATTTATACCAAAATAAAATCAGCCTTTTGCAGTACATAGTCCTGTGAGTTTAAAAAAAAAATAGCTATATAGGAGTTCATAGCTCTTATGATAAAGATGTGGATTAAAACAGTATGACAGTCAAGACATGGAATGGTTTCATCTGCCACAAAAATTCCTTTATCTTATCACTTTCGCCTGAAACAACCAGCTCGTGTAAAGGGCACTGCAGATAAACATTTGCTAGCATCTCCCCTTATCATCTACTCCTATGTCTATGGAAGTTGCAGAGCTGATGCCACTTGATGCCAGCGTCATTCATGCATGGCGTCTTGATTGTCTACCTGACTAATTAGGAGTTATCTTCAAGAACCAGCTTTGCACTCCACAATTCCTTCTATTAACCTATGTGTGTTTCACTGATTCTCACCCATGTGTTTCATTTATCTGTATTGTGTCTGGATGTTTGTGTTCTTCTCTTCCTCGTACCTTAGGAAAGAAGCTTAGATGAGTATAATTTATCAGAGACTTTTCTAGCCACGTGTATACATTTAATGTCACAAATCTCCCTTCTAGTAGTGTTTTAGCTCTACCGCATAAATCTGAATATGTTAGTTGTAATTTCATTCATATTCCAGCATTTTGTCATCTGCATTATTTCTTGCTCTTTGAGCCACAGGCTGTTTCAAACTGTGATGTTTAATTCCCATTTTTCCAGGTTTTAAAAAAATATATTATCTCTAGTTAACCAATTTCAACATAATGAGAAAATAGACATTTTTATGATTTCAACTCATTGAAATCTGTTGATATGTATTGTATGCCATGCCTTCAAAGGCTGCATCTTAGTGGACTTGTCACTGCATTTGAAATAATGTAAATTCTGAGTGAAGAGATCTGAGAAGATTCGTCATGTCAATCTAATAAATAATGCTGTTTATATCTTTTCTATGCTAACTGGCACCCAAAATCTATTTGCTCCATTAGGCCAGGGATAGGAGTATAGAAGTCTCCAAATTCAACTGTGAAATTCTCCTTCTTACATTTTGTTCTTATGAGCCTTCTGCCTAGTTATTTCTTCTTCTGGAAAAGATGCATACACATGAATGTTAGGTCATATGCTATTCTTTCACTGTCCATGTTATCTGTCATTCCTTCTTTATTTCTGTTTGGGTTTCAGAGTGAGTATTTTCCTCAGGTTTATTGATTGTTTCCTCCAGTGTATCAACTCTACTGGTAAATCTATCAGAGTCCTTTGCAAATTCTGTCACTATGGCTTTAATTCAGTATTTTGAATTCTGTATTTTTCCCTTCAAATTTTCTGCTCAGGGATTCCAAACTGTTTATATATGTTATTCGTATTTTCTCCATAGTATTTGCGATAATAATAACAGCTGACTATGATTTTAATCTGTCAGTTTGCAATATCTCTGGATTTGGCTCTGATGATTGCTTTCTCTTAAAGGTGGGAGTTGGTTGTTTTTGTTTGTTTGTTGCTTTTATTGTAGACATTTTATAAGCAGTTGATGTTTTAAATATTTTTTTGAAATTATAATTACATTATTTCTCCCTTCCATTTCCTCCCTCCAACCCCTCCATACACATGCCTTACTCTTTCTCTCAAACTCATGACCTCTCTTTTTAAAATTGTTATTGCATAAGCATATATTATATACTATAGATGATATTACTAAACTTACATATATATTATATATACTAATAATATATTATACATTACTAAATACATAAATACTACCTGCTCAGTCTGCAATGTTACTTGTATGTGTGGTTTCTGGGCTGACCACTTGGTACTGGATAATCAGTTCCATTTCTTCCCACCTCAGCAGCCTCTATTTGCCTGGAGTTCTTTGTCTAGGGCTTAGGCTTCATGCGATTCCCCCCTCCCCACGTTAGCATGGCTGCCGGTTTGCCCTTGTTGAAGATTCGTCTAGGCAGCCATGCTGATGCAGCTTCCCTAACACAACGTCACAGTAAACTTCCTGGTCTTCTGGCTCTGACAGTCTTTCCATGCCCTCTTCTGCAACGATTCCTTGGAGACAGTTTTTTTTTTTTTTTTTTTTTTTTTTTTTTTAGCAGAAGAGTCTATAGTTTTGTTTTTATCTCAGTGCCTACCAGTTTAATTAATCTAACATTATCATGTATGAAAAACATGAAAAAGTATTTAAATGTTCTGTTCATTGGAATCAGGAGTTAGTAAGGAGTTTATGTTTTTCAAAAGTCAGTAGCCTCCCCAAGTGCAAATGACAGACTGAGGGTGAAATCATGGAAATAAATCTTTCCACAATAGCCTCAAAAATAAAAATTTGGCATAATTCTAACCAAATAAGTTTAAGATTTGTACAATAAAAGCTTAAAAGCTACAAAGTAAGAAATCGAGGAAGATATAAGAAGATGGAAAGATCTCCCAGGCTCATAGATCTCACAGATAGGTAGAACTAATGTAATGAAAATGGCCATCCTTCCAAAAGCAATCAACAGATTCAACACAATCCATATTAGAAGTGAAACACAATTCCTCGTTGAAATGACAAATTTCAGCTCCATATGTAAACACACACTCAAGGAAAAAAATACTCCTGAATAATAAAAGAATTGCTTGAGGTATTATGAATCTGAATTTCAAGTTTTACTACACAGCTGTAGTAATAAAAAACAGCATGACATTGGCATAAAAACAGAAATGTTGATCAGTGGAATGACATTCAAGACCTAGACCTAAGTTCAAGCACCTATAGGTTTCTGTTTTTTGAACAAGAGGCCAGGAACATAGGCTGGAAAAAAAGAGAGCATCTTCAATAAATAGTGCTAGTCAGACTGGATGACGCATATAGCATGCAAACAGATTCGTATTTATCAGGTTACATAATAACACAGTCTAAATAGACCAAGACCCCAAAAGTTTGATATTCTGAATATGATAGATGAGAAAGTGGGGAATAGTCTTGAATTCATTGGCACAGGAAAAATCTTTCTCAACAGGACAGCAATAGCACAGGAATTAAGACCAGCAATTAATAAACGGTACCTTATGAAACTGAAAAGCTTCTGTATGGCGAAGGAAGAAAGTGGCAGCCTACAGAATGGGAAAGGATCTTTACCAATTACACATCCAACAAAGGGTTAATCTCTAAAATATACAAAGGACTCAAAATATTGAGCAACAACAAAACAACCCAAATTTTTTTTAAATTTTTTGTTATTAACTTATTCTTGTTACATCTCAATGTTTATCCCATCCTTTGTATCCTCTCATTCCTCCCCCCCCCCCCATTTTCCCATTATTCCCCTACCCTATGACTGTTCCTGAGGGGGATTACCTCCCCCTGTATATGCTCATAGGGTATCAAGTCTCTTCTCGGTAACCTGCTGTCCTTCCTCTGAGTGCCACCAGGTCTCCCCCTCCAGGGGACATGGTCAACCCAAATTTTAAAATGGTGTACAGAACTGAACAGAGAGTTCTCAAAAGATGAAACACAAATGGCTGAGAAGCACTTGAAGAAATACTCAACATCTTTCCTCATCAAGGAAATGCAAATCAAAATTACTTTGAGACTTCATCTTACGTCAGTCAGAGTGGCCAAGATAAATAAAACAAATGACAGCTCATGCTGGTTAGGCTATGAGGAAAGGAGAACACCTATTCATTGCTGGTGGGAGTGCAAACTTGTACACCCACTATGGAAATCAGTGTGATGTTGCCTTGGGTAGTTGGGAGTAGATTTACCTCAAGATCCAGCTATACTACTCTTGGGCATATATCCAAAGGACGCTACATCCTACTTACGAGACATTTGCTCACCCATTTTAATTGCTGGCCTATTCATAATTGTCAGAAATTGGAAACAACCTAGTTGTCCATCAACAGATGCCTTCAAAGTCTCTCATTCTTGCTTACGAGTCTGCAGTCATTGATACCACTACACAAAAACCTTCCTTGCCCATAGCAGTGGGGAGCACCATGCATCATAGACTTCCACATGGTTTCTGGATGCAGTACAGACTGTAGAATTATGGGCATCAGCATGGATTCCAGCTGCAGCACAGATTATGGACATCCACATGGCTTTCCCCTGCAGCCCGGACCATGGAAGTCTTTGGAGGAGACTTAATCCATAAAATGAACTGTCCTTTATCTCAGATATCTTGTTGCTCAGAGTCAGGGTAAGAGTGCAGTTGGGCAGCATATCTGGGCATAGGCCCTGCTTAAGCTCCAGGCTGCTTGCTGTATACCACTCAGCCCTCGATGCTGGTCACCCTGCCAATACCCTGGACACGACTATCGTGTTTGCAGCTCAAGGCAAGTACTGCAAGCCATACTCTCCTTCTCACAGCAGGGTCTCTCAGTGGCCTGGGCGCTGGCCCTACTTGGCCACAACATGCTCCTTTGTCCACCATGGCTACGCTCCCCTTTCTGTTGTTGCTACGGCATCTTCAGTTCTGCCCTCTTTTTTTTTTCCCCAATTCCATGAAACCGCTTTTAAAAAACATCTTCCCGTAAGATCCGTCTTCTTTTTTTTAACTTGTTCTGAAGATAATGTGAGCTCTGCAGGCTCCTTATCCCACTGCTACCTCTACCCTCGAAGCCTCGGTAGGTCTCCTTTGGAGCAGCCCAAGGCTGGGCCACTGTGACTGACACCATCTTGAATCTACTCTCCTCCAAATATTCTTAAAATGTGTACATATATAAGGAGATCTAAAGGGAGTCATCAATAAGAAAGGAGGCAAGGCCCCAACTGGACATTTTTCACTGAGTGAAATCTCAGCTGCCTCTCTAGCACCCTGCAATGCTTCCTAGTGTGATGATGAACTAAACCTCTGAACTGTAAGGCAACCTCAGTGAAATGTTTCCTTCATAAGAGCTGCTGTTGTCATGGTGTCTCTTTGCCGCAATAGAAACCCTAACTAAGACAGGGTCCCTTTGCTGAGAGGACAAGTGAACACAAGCTTTCCCTGTCCTCTAACCAAGAAGACATCTTTAATTACTCATGCTTGAAATTTTTGTTTTCTCCAATGGAGTCTCATTAGATATATAAACCACACATAAGGGCAGGCCCCATGCCCAGAAGTGAAGGCAAACACAAAATGAAATCAACGGCATTTTTGTAGATTTTGTTTATATCTTCCATCTTGTTTTGTTTGGACATTTTTAACCACACTGGTCTTTTGCCTGTATATTATGGTTTCTGATTTTGTGTTTTTATGGGTTTTGCTTTTGTGTGTATATGATGTGTTTCTCATGATTTTCTTTTTTTTAATCCTGGTTTGTTTACTTCTTTTATTTTCCCATTTGTTCTCTAAGGAGAGAGAGAAAGAAGGTGAATAGTTGGGACCATGGGGAAAATTTGGGAAGAAATTATGGAGAGGAAAACATTGTCAGACTATATTGTATGAAAAAAAAAACTATTAAAAAAAAAAAAGAGAGAATGTGTCTTGCCAAAGTCATGGCCTGTCATTTTGTGCAGGCAAACAATCAAAGCTAGGGTTTTATTTAAAAATAAATAAAATTAGCATATCAAAGAATTGTTTGTTCTTACATGTTTATCAATGTATTCCTTATAATAGCCATCAATTGATATATGTATAAACAATATATTACGTGGAATGTAGCTCATGCCTATAATCCCAGCACTAAACTAGGAGGACTGCTCTATGTTCAAAGACAATCTGGGCTACATTGTGAGTTCCAGACCAGTCTGGGCTGTACTATGAGCCTTCATGGCGAAAGAGCAAAAGAAACTGAAAGTTAAAGAACAAGAGAAAGAAAATTATCTATCTATCTATGCATATATACACACACACACCCAAAATGAAATATTCTTTTATATATATATAAATATTGAACACTGTCTGTTGTAGTACAAAGCATGGTATAAAGTGAAACAAGTCAAACACAGAAACCCAAACATGTTGTCCATCATTAGCAGACGCTAAAAATGTTGAACTCAAAATAGAAGGAGAATAACAGTGATTATTAGAGAATAAGAAAGACAGTGGGGTAGAATGTCCCACCTGGTTAGCTTCTGGCCTCGGGACATCCAGACATCTTTGCCCATCAGAGCTTGAAGGAAAGAAGCCTAAGTGGGTGGGTGGCCTAGTAAGACCTCGGTCAGGTGGTGAGTGCCAGAGGGGAGAAAGCCTTCTCCAAGACAGCTTTCAGTGAAACAGCTCTTCTTTATTTGGGGGCATAAGGGCTATATAAACCTTGGGGAAGTGGGTAGGGGCTTTCAGTGTGACTGCGCATCATTGGCTGGGGCTGAGGTACTGGGAATTCTTCATTTCCATGGAGATGAATTCTAGACGCTAGAATAAGGGCGTGTCCTTATAAGGAAATAGCAAGTTTTAACCTGAAACCTGGCCACCAGGCTACATGACTACCTCAAGGGTGGGGGCCACAAGGCTATGCGCACTGAGGCATGCAGGCCCAGAACAGGGAGGGAGTGGTTCTTACTCCTGCTGGTCTCTAGATTTTCGGGGTTTGGACATATCTTGACCTCACTCTTGCTCTAGTCTCACGATTCACTTTCCCTACAGTAGAATATACAAGAAATCTGGGTACCAAAGCAGGTTCCACAAAAGAAGTTATTCCTAGCATTCAGCACATAGAATGACTATACTTTTCAATAACCTATTACACAGTTTGTGGATGGATAACTTAGAAGCACCAAACATAAATGTTGAGTTGTGAGCACTAACTACGCCAACTTTATTCTCTGTTCTATGCGTGTACTGAACTATCACAGTGTGGACTACAGATACATGGAGTTAAATGTTCTTTTAAAAGACAAATATGTTTTATAAAATATCCCTTTTGCAAGGTAAAACCAATATTATTCTCATCTTCCTGTATTCTAGGTGGAAACAAAGTGGCTACAGATGTGCTGTTCTTAAAATGTGGTGTTTTCCCTTCATCTTTTAATTTTTTAATACATAACTCACTATAAAAAAATGAACATTTTTTAGAAACCTAAAATTGATTGGAAGTCATATTACAAACAGAACTACATGAAGGTTTGTTTCTTTTTCGTGGTTCAACTCTAAGCTTTGGAGGTCACTAACAATATGAACTGGGGGTCTTAACTCTGAGTCCCAGAATAGCCTGCCAAAGTAGCACCCATGAACAACCTGACCTGGGGAGGTGTTATATCCTGGCAGGCACAATGACACTGAACAGCGACATCATAGAGACACAAGGAAAGGGCCAACATGAGAGATATCAAGTTCCGTGGCGTTTCTTTTCATCTGATCGTAGACGTCTTTCCCATCCACCCTTGCATCTAGACCAGTGCCTGGCATGTAGAAGTCACTCCAAAACCACTAAAGACCTGCATAGTGAGGCCCCTTCTGCGGTGTTTGTGTTGAGCTGCAGGAGCACCCTGGACTCTTCGTGATGACGGCAAGTAGAAGCTTAGTCCCTTAGCTGTACCAAGTGATGTCTCCACTGTTAAAAAGGCCGTGTAATTTACACATCTTAAGGGAAACTTGCACTGTTTGCAGGCTTTATTTTCATTGCATTATCATATTCAGTTATAGCATTACTAAAAATAAGTAGTTATATTTGGTAGTGGAGGTGTGAATAAAGTTCAGTCTTAAAACAACTTTATATTTAATCCAGGTTCTGTGGAGGGCGGGCACAGAAAAAGTGTTGAAATGAAAGAGTAGAATTTCATAGAGGAAAAAAAAAGTTTCAGCTCTAACAGACCTGAAGCTTTGTGGTAAGAAATGAAATAAGATTAAGATGGACATCTCATACCCATTATAGAAGGCTCTAATACATAAAGGTTTCGTGATCAGGTTGACTTGCCTATGAGTGTGAAAAAACATGCATTAATCTACCAGCGTTTTACCTTTTTTGTGGCTGCTCAATCTCATAGGCTCTGAATATTATCTAACAACCTCTGTTTTTGGTCTAAATTGCTTTTCACAGTAGGGAAAGCACCATTTTCTATGCTTCCACCTCGCCCTACTATCACAATTGGACTTTGTTGCCCTGGCAACTAGACAAGATGGAATGTGCTGCTGTATCCACCTGTGATGCCATAGCACATGACACTGTCTCTCCAGACTTGTTTGGATTGTCTTAACAAATATTGTGCAATGAAGAAAAATCACGCATCTCTCTTGAATGTGGTACCCTTTTTATGCTCTCTATTATTCCAGAATATATTTTTCCCACTTGTAGCAATCAGTCATCACATAACTGAAATATAAGGTGTCCTTGGCCCCTGCTAAGGACTTCATTTAATACTTATGCAGTCTACATTCCTGGCTTCCTCTTTCCTAACCATGTTATATCCTTAACATTCTCCAGTAGTTATGACTTAGAAAAACTGACCCCATCTACATCCCTTAAGTGGATTTTTAAAGTAATACGTAATGAGAGTAGTCCGTACCCACTGGTTTGGCCAGCATGCAGGTTTAAACTAGACAGTATTCTGGTGTATTTTCTTAGTAACTCAATTGATCCAGGATTAAGCAAAGGGGCAATATGTCTGAACCTTAATGCATAACTTCTATTCCATACTTGGAGGAAAGAATTCTTTTTTGCCATATCCACCGTGGTGAGGCACACAGACAGCATGAAAGATGAAGCTTAAGGCCAAAGCTGACAACTGGCAGTTGAATAGAACAAGAGTCACTCTTGCCTCTGCATGGCTTATTGACTGCCCCAGAGATGGAATTCCTGCTGTATGAGACATTGTGTTCTGTTATTGTGGAATGTGCTTTAGAAAAAGGGTTTCTTCTAACTGGAAGCATCCTAACTGGTACAGTCTAGTATCTAATAGTGAGTATGTGGTCTTGGACGAACCTTTTCATGTCTCTTTGTCCCAGCTATGCTACTGAACAACGAAGGAATGCAGTCAGAGCTTCTGCACTGTCTTCAGCTTTCTCAGCTTCTAAAAAGCAGTTTTAAACACTGTGGAATTTTGAGACAGTTTAAGAACCTAAGCAAAATTTTTTAGACCTGAAAGTTGGGCTGGAAGGATAAAGAATCCATCAAAGAATGTTTTATTTCAAGAGCTTATGCCTCTGGAAGTTTACCTGGAGTCCTGGCAGCAGGCACCTAACTGACGAATCTCAAGTCAGTAGAAATGGAAGGTCAGGAGGTTTATTGAGAAATAGCCTGCAAAGAGAGACTACTCACTTCCTCGTGGATCAATTGGGATGACTGGGGGTGCGAGCAATGAGGAAAGATTTTAGTTTATTTTTCATATGAACTTTGCTTGGCGGGCTGGTTGGTGAGATGTCTCAGTGGGTAGAGGTAAGGTCTGCTCCATGGATGATGCATAGGATGAAACGAGAGAAATGACTCCTCTAAGCTGTTCTCTGACTTCCATATTGTGTTGTGGCCTGTGTATCCATCTGCACACACCAGGAGGGAGGAAAGAAGGAAGGAGATAAAAAATAAAGGATAAATAGATAGATAGACAGACAGACAGACAGATGGTACAGAGATAGGTAGATTTGTTTAACTAAGCTTCATTTACTAATCTGTTTCACAGTCTAGCTAAAGGAAGGCACAATTAGAAAATAGACATTCCCAGGAAAAGAGAGTGAGGCAGCCTGTCTAGAGCTTACCTGAGATTCCTGTAAATAGCACCATGTGATCTTACCTGGGCTACCTGGCTAATCAGAGAGCCTATGTAAGACTATCTTCATGGGCAACTAAACAACAATTGCATCCATCAGCGTCTGGATCAGAGTCTTGCCCATTGGAGATGCCCTGCATGTCCAAGTACAGCTCTGAATGTTGTACCTAACACAAGTCCTGCCCTAACGCAGGTTCATAGTTCACATTGATGGAAGGAAGACAGGGAATAAGCGTGGCTTTGCATAGGCCCCATACATGTTTTAGTTTGCTTTTTAGGAAAATGGGGGAAATGAAGGCAATGTGCCTAGATGCTCTATCATTCCTTAGACCCTACACTTCAAGACACTACACTTCAAAGTCTGACTTCCTCTCTACTGCTCTGGCTTCAAGCTCCGCCCTGCTTTGCCCACACCTGGAACTCCCCGCACACAGAACACTTGCTGATCCCTAGGAAGTCCCTGTTCCCTCTCTATCTCTCTCCCCTGCCTCTCCCTCTCTCTCTCCCTCTCCCTCTCTCTGTCTCACATACATCAGGGCCTAATCTCTGAATTCCTTTTTTCCTGGTCTGTCTGCACTCGCTCCTCATTCAAAGAGAACTCGAAGACCTTCTTATGATATAGGATTTCCATGACACCTTGCTCATTTCTTTTCATCCTTATCCCTTTCCACCACCACCCCCCACCACTTTTTAAAAATTTTTTTCCTTATCCCTTTTTAAATTCCTGACACATATTTGGCCACGATCTTTGAAGTGATCCAAGTTTGTCATTTTGTTTATCTTCAGTTAATAATATTTATTCTCTTCTTTTAGTTGCCAATGCATGTATTCCTGTGCTATAGTCTCATAGCTCTGCTTAAAAAAAAATTTCTCCTTAGAATTAGAATTGTAGTCTTTGGGGGTATTGGTGACATTGTCTATAACCTGCTATTTTTATGGCTAGAAAGGGTTTTTGAGGATGGCCTAATTAGCATCCCTTTTTCAATGATAAGAAATCTGAGGCCTTGAGAGGAAATCCGGCTTCTCCAAGTATAAACGCTGTGCCTAAGGCAGGATCTGCCTTTACGCAGGTGTGCAGTGCTTATGTACGCAAGGAAGGCAGGGACAAAGTAACTGTGCACAGGCCCTATGGGAAACTTTATAACAAAGTCAAAACATGAACCCTTACACCCCAGTAGACAATGGAGTCTTATAACACCTAGTGGCCCGGTAGGCAGTGGAGTGTTACTGCTTTTCCAGTACTAAAGACAAAGCAGATCTGATTATCTTCCGTTGAACTCACTCACAACTCCGTGGTGAAAACGTTAACCATTACCTGAGTGCTCTTCGCATTGACCTCAGAACTCCTAGTCACTTCTTTGCATATAGGATACTCTAAGGCAATAAATGGTTTGGCAGGAGCACAGCACAAGGAAAGACAGACCTAGCAGGGACTAGCAAAAGACTGTTCTCTATACCACACCCAGACTTTAAATGGACCCTATCCATCACTAAGACTGGTACTTTCTATGTGTTAAGCATTCAGTAGTCTCTTGAAATACAAAGTCCTGCTTACCGATCAAAATGTGCACATTGAGAAAAGTGTTATTTTTGTTTTTTAAGTGATGGGACTATATATTTCCCATAATAAATAAGTGTATTCTTCAAATTTGCTCCTGTAGCTTCTAGCAGTGGCCTACATGCTCAGCTGTGACCATCTTAATCCTTTCTCCTTAAAGCAGGTTCACCTCTCTGGTCACACAGTTCTCTTCTGCAGATGGCATAAAACAGCATCCCAAATTCCTCTGCAATGTCTCAGAGCGGAGAAAAACATGTTTTCTAAGAATGCTGTTTCGTCATATGAAGAATTCTTTGTTTTCGGGTATTAGATCCCTCACGAGGCTCCCAGGATTTCTTTATACAACCCTTAGAAGCAAAACCAGGGGTTGGTTCTTTGCTGTGCCTCTGCCTTCAAGTTCTCCAATTTTCTCAAGCTCAAATCTCCGTTTCTTAGGAGGACCCATGCAGCACTCTCTCAATTGTGAAACTTTCCTTCTGGGCTCATGCCTGGGGGGGGGGGGGCTTGTCTTGTACCCTATTTTCTGTGCTTCTGTTGACATATAGCCACAGGGACCAGGACTCCCCTGGCCATCTGTTGTCAACTGAATAGCACATTTCTTTTATTTTATTTTATTTTATTTTTTTGGATAGCACATTTCAATGAACGCGACTCGTTGCATTGTCAGCACAGTTAGGACACATGACCTGAGCACCATTCTGCACAGTGCCCCAGAATGCTCAGACGACTCCCACAAATGCTCAGGGGGTCTAAGTTTAAAAAGAACGCTACTAACATCAGCCAAATTACTTTCAGATACAGCATCACAGGCTTCCACAGGAAATCACCAAGCTGCCCGGAGCTGCAGCAGCTCTGCTGAACTGTTGTCAAGCCTCTTGCAGACTCGGGGGCGCAGGGAAACATTGTCATCATCTGTTCTGAGCTAGGCATTGCCTTCCCTCTGATGTCATGTTTACTGTTTACGGACATCCCAGGTAGTGGAATACATGAGTAAGACTCCCAACTTCAAAACTAGGGCACACACTAAGAAACTTAGTTGCGAGTGGATGTTTCTGTGTCAGTAGGTTCCCTGGGCAACAGTTGAGTTTATCTTTTCCCACACAAGGGAGAAGCAGCAACAGCTCAGAGAATGTTTCTCTAAAGTCCTCAGTCATCAAAAGAGATGAAACTTCCCACCCACGCCGAGTAACCCAGGGCTCAGACTGTCAGTGCACCACCAGTATGTGATAACGCTCTGTTTGCATATCATAGCATAGGCAATGTGCATATCTGTGACAGATGAAAGCCAGCTAGATGGCAATCAGCATGAGAGCACTTCCTCTTTGCCGTCATAGTTCACACATGATGCACAGGACTGAGTACATCTGGATGGATAAGTAAGTAAATCAGGGGGATCAAACCTTCAAAGGCAGACATCGGCTTGAATCACCAGGTTTGAGAGTCTCCTCTGGTATCTAGATCCATATATATATGGAAATCTTCTGTTTCCCATTAACAGCCCCCAGACCCAGTTTCCCTAGGTGAACCAAATTTTTCCTCCATACAATTGTGTCCCTCTCTCTCTCTCTCTCTCTCTCTCTCTCTCTCTCTCTCTCTCTCTCTCTCTCTCTCTCTCTCTCTCTTTTAAGGAAGATGCTATGACCAAGAGTCTTTTCCATCAGGAAAGGATGGTGGTCAGAGGGTATAAAATTCTAGTCCTATGATGAGGAAGAGCTGGCTACCTCGCGTAGACACCGTGATTACAGTGAATAATAGAATATTCTATACATGAAATATGATGAAAATAAATTTTATGTGCCCTTTCACACATAGAAAAGGTAGTGAGTTTATTAACTAAACTGATAATTTTTCAATGTATATGGACATGATATTATCACTCATACACTTAGTAAATACCTTTAAAATGTGTTGTGTGTATGTGTGTGCACATGTGTGTATGTGTGCGTGTGTGTGTATGTGCACGTGCACTTCTGTGGATTCCTATGGTGACCAGAAGGTGTCAGATGTCTCCCTCTGTTGGCCTTCTTATTGAACCTGGAGAGCTCTGATTGATCGAGACTCACTAGGCCGTAAGCAGCTGTGATGCTTCTGCCTCCTCATGCCCAGTGCTGGTATTCCAGGCACACACCTTTTATGCTTTTATGTGCAAGCTAGTGATGGGTCCTCATCCTTAAAGAGCAAGCACTTTCTAGACTGAGCTATCTCCACAGCCCTAGTACACTCACTTTTTATTTGCCAATTAAACTTTATAAACAGGGTGAGAGGAATAGGTAAAGAGTTTCTCCATGATATTCTGCCAGCATTCTTACTTTATGTAAATAAAATCAAAAGTGCATTTTCTTAGTAAACATAAAACCCACAGGCTTTTAAGTTGGAGACAGAACTGATTAAAGGAGTTTGGGGAATCAGGCCACTTTTGACCCATTTTCATTTTAGAGCCTGTCACTCATTCTCTGTGACGTCATCATGCTGTGCTACGCAGCACTCCCCCATATTTTTTCTGAACCTGGTAATTAGGCCTCCCTCAATTTCTCCTAGATCAGGTGAGGCAAGAACTAGTACAAACAAATGAAAGTTTATGATGCATAGATGATACAGTAAAGGGAAATAAACACAAGTCATTGAGATCATCAATCAGTGATCTTGCTGACAGGGTGCTTTGTTCTTGGTTTGTTTATTTGGAAGTTTGTCTACATAAACTATCTGGCAGATTTCGATGAGATGAAAGAAGTTTTAATAAGTTAGCATCTATTTCTAAACAAAATGTTAAAATGAGGTTGTAATATGTAATCAAGCCATGTCCTAATAACTGATATGGTCCAAGTTTCTAGAAGTTTACAGTTACAGCTAGATACGGTGGCACAAATCCACAGTCCCAGCACTCAGGGAAGAAGAGGCAGGTGGAGCTCTGTGAGTTCGAGGCCAATCTGGTCTACAAAGCTAGTCCAAGACAAGCAAGCTACACAGAGAAACTGTCTCAAAAAAGAAAAAAAAAAATTAGATTATACCAAAATGCAAATGCGATTCCAACATCCTAAAAGTCTAGTGTCAGACTTAAAACTACAACACGGAACTTTTCATACCAGTCTGCTTCTTTGGATAACAAGCAAGTGTTTATCACTGGCTGCTTGCCTCTTCAGTTGTCTGTAGGTCTTAATCTCTGAAATACAAGTTAGGTTATAAATGAAGTTGATGCCATTTGTGATATTTTACTAACATACAGGGTTGTTTTGTAATTAGAGAAGGAATTTATGGCCTTGTCTTAGTTGCTGTTCTATTGCTGTGAATAAACACTGCGACCAAGGCAACTCTTATGAAAGAAGGCATTTAATCAGGGGCTTGCTAACCATCAGCGGTTTAGTCCACTGTCATCATAGCAGCATGCAGACAGACAAGATGCTGGAGAGGGAGTGGAAGCTGAGAGCTGCATCCTGATCTGCAGGCAGAGACTGAGACTCTGGATGTGGCATGGGCTTCTGAAATCTCAAAGCCCACCCCCCACACCCCTAGGGGAAGAGTTTCTTCAACAAGGCCACACCTCCTAATCCTTCTAATTGTTTTCAAACAGTTCAACTCCCTGATGACTAAGCATTCAAATATGTGTGTCTATGGGGCCATTCTTACTCAAAACTGTCACAGACTTTAAAGAAATGTTGTTCCAGGTATGGTGGCACATGCCAAAAAGATAAAAATAAAAATAAATAGACAAAAAGGAAAGAAAAGGAAAAGAGAAAAGAAAGTGTTGATGTTGGTTAATCAATGTAACACATTGTTTGATCAAAAGGAAAAGGTTGTTTAGAAAAGGGTAAAGCCAGCTGGGCTCAGTGGTGCACACTGGTGTAATCCCAGCACTTAGGAAGCCAGAGGCAAGCAGACTTTTGTGAGTTTGAGACCAGCCTTGTCTACAGAGTCAGCACAGGCAAGGCTACACAGAGAAACCCTGTCTTGGAAAAAAGGGTGGGAGGGGCTGGGGACCAGAAGATGATTGCTCCTTCTTTTTCACTTTGTCAGATAAAGATGTTTGTGATGGTCAGTCACATGACAGAATGATAGACAGGGGTGGGAGAAGAAAGGGGGACAGAGAGAAGCAGAAGGGGCAGGGATACACACAGAGACTACGTTGTTATTGAGCAAGAGTTTTCTAGAACAAATCATTAAAACAGGATCAAAATGATTACACAAAGAAAATATTGAGTAGATTTGCCTGCGAGGGCAGGTCTGAGCAGAAGAGTCAAAGGTAAGGAGAGAGAGGTAGGTAGTTAACCCGCAATGTCTTCATGGCAGCTTTCCCAGTATATCAAGATAGGCAATAGTCCTCTGTTAGCTTTTTCATGAGGTATTAGAGGTTGTACCATCTGACACAGCTGCAAGCCCAGATGTGCTACAACCAACAGCAGCTGTGCTGCTCGGTTCTTTGATGAACAATTGCTAAGAGCCAAACTCACCAAAACACCAGAAGAGAGATACAGTTAAGACACAGGCAGATATAAGTGAGTATATACAGTTTGTCTCTTTTTGCTTCTGGGTGAACTCACTCATTATGATAATTTCTAGATCAATCCATTTGTCCACAAATTTTGGGAATTCCTTGTTTTTAATAGCTGAGTAGTATTCCATAGTGTAAATGTACCACAGTTTCTTAGTCCATTCTTCTACTGAGGGACACTTAGGCTGTTTCCATGCTCTGGCTATTATGTATAAAGCAGCTATGAACATGGTACTAGACCAAGGGATATGTCCCATGAAAAACTTTACTTACCAAGAAAGTGGGTCAGAGGAGAGGACATCCTATTGAGACTCTAGGCGAGAGAAGCATGGAAGAATGGGGAAATAGTAGGATCCACAGTGTCCTGGAAATCTACAAGAAGAACTTTATGACAGGTAGATCTGGGTCCTGGGATCCTCCTCAAACTAAGGCACCAGCCAAGGAGAATATAGGCAGTAAACTTCGAACCCCTACCAAGACCTAGCCGACGAACAGGATATTCTCCACCGTTGAGTGGAGAGTGAGATCTGACTCTCACACGAACTCTGGTGTCCCTTTTCTGACCACATCCCCTGGAGGGGGAGGCCTGGCAGCACTCAGAGGAAGGATGGCAAATTACCAAGAAGAGATTCGATATTCTAAGAGCATATATAGGGGGAGGAGGTCTCCCTCAATCACAGACATAGGGGAGGGGAGAAGGGGGGATGTGGGAGGGAGGGAGGAATGGGAGGAAACAGGGGAAGGGCTAACAATCGAGATGTAATATGAATAAATTAATAAAAAAAAAGAAAATGATGGAGTTAAAGGAAAAAAGAAAAGAAAAAGACACAGGCAGAAAACCTCTGCTGCAACCAGCCTTGGGGATAAATTACAGAAAGCTGCTGTTATTTCTCAAGAGTGTTAGCGCAGAGAATATGACGGGAACATAGCAGAAGAGTGTCATACGCAGACATTAGTAGAGGACTAAGGAACACCGGGACGTCAATTCCAGCCCACATGAGAATTGACAAAGTTCTGATTAGTGGGTTCAGCGAGATCTCAGGATATGCCAAAGAAAAGGTGGAGGCCGCTAATGTGAAATCACACTGGGTCTATTCAGCTCACTGCTCTTAGGAATAACGGGAGAGTTCAGCAAAGAAGCCTAGGAGAAGTGAGGTGGATGGAGGCAGTTCCAGAGCACAGGCAAAAGACCTGGAGGACCCAGCTTGTTTGAAGGCCGCTGACCACACAAGTCTGAGTCTACGGCAGCCGGGGGCCGTTCTGTTTGTGGCATGTAGACAGAACAGTGAGTTGAGGTTAAAAAGAACCTATTCTACACCTTGGCTTCAGTGTTTACTAAATGTGGAACTTCAAGGATTACATTAGTTATCCCTTTGAGCCTCAGTTTCTCTGGTTTTTTTTTTTTTTTTTTTTTAATGGTCCACTGTCTACCTCATTGGCTGAATCAAGAACATTTAAAATAACAAAACTGGACTGCTGGAGCCATGGCTGCCAGCAACACGTTCAAAGTAATTCAGAGATGTGTGAGGCCGGCCAGCCTGAGCCTGCTCACTTTCAGGGTCTATTGCAGCACCCAAAAAGGACTCTCCTCACAAAAACTATGTGAAAGTTGATGAGCTTTCACTCTACTCAGTTCTGAGGGTCGATCTAAATATGTGGAGGAGCCAAGGACTCCACTTGAAGAAAACATCTCACAAATCCGACATCACTGTGAGCCATAAACAAGTTGGTGTCCAGAAATGTATTCCCAAACTCAAGCCAAGGTGGACGCTTTGTCCAGTGGGAACTAGACAGCTGTGAATATCTTCACAGTGCTCCTCCTGGGTTTTCCGCAAGACTCGGTGTTATTTGTTTTGATGATTTTGATTGACTCCTTTTTGCTAGAGGTCCAAAAATAAAGAAGCTGGTGTACACTCCTTTTTTTTTTTTTTTTTTTTTTTATGGGATTAGGTGCCTCTATCCATTACTCACAACAAACCATAGCCCAGGTCAGCAGGGGAGGGTGCTTGGGTTGCCCCATTTTCTGAGGAATAGGAGCTTGGGGGGTAGAGAAAGAAGGACCTAGTGTGAGACCAGGAGGAGAGGAAGGAGGGTCTTACAATCAGGATATAAAGTGAATAGAAATAAATTAATTAATTGAAAAAACTATTCATGGAGACATAGCAGCCTTTTGTTTTTAACAAAGCAAACCCTATCTCCTGTAACTGAGTGATTTCAAGATCTCAGTGAGCCAGCCACTCAAGACAAGCCAATAAGCACTCAAGGGTATGTTCTTGTCTCTGAGGTAGTTTAATATCCTGTTACTTAGTTGCTTTCCATCGAGAGCCTTCCCAGCTCCAACCTTACTGTCTTCCTCTCCATGAAACTGCTTTGTCGGCTGGGCCCAGCTTCTCATGATCTGCCTTTGGCATTGGTTGTTCTTGCTCCAAAATTGCCCATGACTATAACTGCCTATGTTTCAGGGCTGAGATTTGATACCATTTCCTCTGGTAACCTGGGTATTTTCAATCACACCCTCCTCAGAGCCACCCTATACACACAGAACAAATGACACTGTAAGTGGTTTCTAGAAGAGATAAGCACAAGTGGCCAAGACTAAAGTCAGAAATAAAGCTAAATCACTTTCAGTTCTGAGTGGTGGTGGCACACTCCTGTAATGCCAGCACTCAAGGAGGCAGAGGTGGGTAGACGTTATAAGTTCGAGGCCAGCCTGGTCTACAGAGCTTGTTCCATGACAGCCAGGGCTACAGAGAGAAACCATGTCCCCCAAAACCAAAATAAAGACTTTTACAGAGATAATTCGATCTTCTTCTCCAGAATGAATTGAACAACTGGCATTATTGTTAACATTCATAGTAATATCAAAGGCTAAGAGCATGTTACTACAAGGCTAGAAAGCGTAAGTTCGTGTTTGAAGTTCAGTGTAGAATTCTCAAAGCTGTTGCCTTTGTTGTAGCTCTTCCTTTACCATGGAATCAAACCTTCAGCACCGCCTCTCCCTTTCAGTCATTTTCTCCCCATCATCCTTTCTGGGGTTAACACGGCATAGCTGACCTGTGGGTGTTTTAGCTCTCTACTAAGTGTACAGGATGGTAATGGCAGTCTGAATGTGGAGCTGCTCTTCTCGTGTCCAGAAAGGACCCCACAAATCCTTCAAAAGCTTATTTCTGCTCACCTGAAACATCTCCCCCGGAGGCCTCCCCGATTCACAGCCACTCCCAACAGTGTGCAGCCTTGGGACTGAGCCCAGGACATACAAACCTCTCAGGACTCAGAGCCTCAAAAGTAGCAGAGGGCCCTCCTCTGCTCGAGAGTACAGAGCAGGCATGAGAGCTAATGTAGGCATAGGAGGCAGAAGGCGACAGCGCAGCGAAGCAGTCTTTTACGTTTCTTTAAGACCGCTGCTTTCTATTAATTGCAAACGTATCTGCATTCTTTCTAAACAAAGAGTGTAAGCGGCCTGACTGTATGACACAGGTCTCTTGAGCTGCTTGGGAAATAGTGAAGAAGATGGTTCTTGTGGGAGAGAAGAGGAAGTTCTAGAAGCAGAGTCATCGCTGCTGCCGGTTGGTGCCACACATTTCACTTGAGCTCCCCGATCGTCACTACTGGGAGGTGGTGGAAGCTCTAGAAAGTAGGGACTTGCGCGGGGTCCTTGGGTCAATCGGAGCCGTGAGTTGAAAGTGACTGTGGTACCCAGAACTTCCTTTTTCCTTCTTGTGCTTCCTGGTTATGACGTACATAGTTTGCTTCATCAGCGTTTCCCGTCAGTTCTATGTGGTAGCCTTACCCACACCGGGGACCTAAAAGCAACAGTTTCACCCAGACTGGAAACTCAAATTGTGGCCTCAAGGAATCTTTTTTATCCTATAAATTAATTACCTCATATACACTTTCATCATAACAGATATCAAACGTTCCCTTTTCTCAGGAGGCGAATAGCATTTAGCGTGATTTATGTAAAATGAGGGTCATCCTGCTGCCTTCACCACTGATTAGTTATTCGCGGTGTGTCATGCACTTCTGGCCAATAGAGTGGGCAGAAGCTTCCTTCTCCACTTCTGACTTGAAGGAGAGTTTTCATTCCGTTGGCTTTTCTGTGTGTCTTTGTGAGACTTGATGCTGCTTCAGCCAGGATGGAGGATGCAGAAAGAGTGAAGATACCCGAGCCCCCTTGGTAGGGCAGAATCTCAGTGGCTGCCAAACCAGGCAAGCTCCTTCCTTTGCATGCCTGCCTAAATAACGGGTACATTATTATTTAAGCTACATGCAACTGTTATTTTTCTTTCCTCCTGAAAACATCTCAGGAACTACAGTGATCTTCTGCTTAATGGAGTTACATGAAGAACCAAGAACCTGAAAAATTATTCTTTCACTTTAACTTGAAAGAATATAGGTAATGCCATTCCCCAAATTTTTCATTGAAAACAATTTGGGACAGAGTATTCACTAGTCCTGACTCTCATGAAACTCACCATACAAGCCAGGCTGGCCTCAAACTTGCTTGGATCTACCTAATTCTGCTTTCTGAGTTCTTAAATTAAAGGTACAAGTAACCGTTCTCGACACCAGTAACGTTTTGATAGACACAAGAAAAGATTCGACCTTTTAATATTATAAGGAACTAGCTGACTCCCCAAAGAATTTCTAAAATATAGACAAGATCTTAAAATATCAAAGATGATATGAATACCTACAGAAAAATCTATTGACACCAAATGCAAAGTTTTATAGACTTAGACATATAAAAGTACAAACTCTTAAACATGCCAATTTCATAATCAAATAAAGTAAAATAACAAATTAAAATATGAACTTCATATATATATGCATAAATATATAAAGCAAATATTATTAATATATATTGAATACAAGACAATACCTTATTAGCCAGTAAGAAAAATGTGTTAAAAGCAACTGAGAGCATGTTTATCCAGTTGGTACAAATCTTTTAAATTAATAATTTAAGCATTGAAAATAAAGAAACAAGGAGTCTCCTGGCTTAGGATGTGAGTTTGTCAAGATTTCTAATGTTGAGGGAAGAGTAAAGAAGAGTGTCTCCTAAACTAATAGAATTGTGACTGGCGTGGTGGCGCACGCCTTTAATTCCAGCACTCGGGAGGCAGAGGCAGGTGGATCGCTGTGAGTTCAAGGCAAGACTAGTCTACAAAAGTGAATCCAGGACAGCTAAGACTACACAGAGAAACCCTGTCATGAAAAACCAATAAAATAAAATAAAAAGATAAGAACCATCACCACCACCAACAAAAACCCAATAGAATTGTGCTATTAAAATTTGTCAAACAAGACCACAATTCAGAATTATTAACACTCTCTGACTCAGTGATAGACAATAGAGTATCTTTGATCAGACAGTGGCATTTTAGTCAGGAAAGGCTTGTATATGACTCTAGTCCCTTACATCTATATTGGAGCTGGAAAGTACACATTCCCTATGGACACTGTAGCCATGACAACAGCATTGCACAACACCCTACTCATGTACTTACGATGACGATGCTGTGAACAAACCTACTGCGCTGCCCTTTGTAAAAGTGTAGCACACACATCAAGGTGCAATACATAGTACTTGATAATGCCAATATCCATTATGTTATAATTTTATTGTTGTACTAGCAATTACTTTTATTTATAAAAATATGTTCACCACATTGACGTCAGTCAAAGGACAGAGAAGCAATGGATATTGTTTAGCATGAAAATAGGAACCTGTGTTACCTGGGCAGCAGTTTCTCATATGTCCTGTTTATCTCTTCCCTTCGCTGTATCAAGCCACACCACATGGCTGATGGATTACAGCTCAGTTCATGTGAGAACAGTCTGTGACGCTCCTACAACCATGATATCTAGATTTGTGTGAGCATACTTTATGATGTCAACACAGTTTTTAAGAATCACAAAGGCATTCACCTCTCACAGTGTGTTCATATCATAAAATGTGTACATTGGTATATATGTTCACAAACTAAGAGATTATTTTTAAAAAATGAGTACTCCTTCTACAGGGAAACCTTCTCCACAGCAATTTAAAGTTTTCTATGAATGATATGGAAAATCTTGTGAGCTGAAAGATCCTTTAAGGCTTGTCTCCATATTAGGTCTAGTATGATCTCGACTTTCAAGTGCACTTGACACACCTTTTACCCAAGCCATTGCAAAGAGTCTTCCTATGTACAGCAGAGATTCACAGAAATGTTGATGGAAGATTGGGTTTATGAAAACTAGTTAGAAAGAGGATGAAAAGTAACTTCTAGCACACTGCCCATTAATGTCACGCCGAGATCTAGAAGCTACCAAGATTTTATCTCTCTGCAGTTTCTCATTGGCCAGATTCCTCCACAGCACAGGCCTTCATCACGATGCTGCCCACCCTCTTACTTTTCTGCAAGGAAATGCAGCTCCTCTTTGTCTGATATTTGCCTATTGACGTCTTACTTTATGTGTGCTCGTTTTATTTTGGTGACAGCATAAGCTGTTGCTTTCAAAAAAATACCCCATTAAGTGTGATCTTCTTCCTTGCAAATAAACCAGGAAGTTTACACCTATGTTGAAACTCTTTTCTGAAAGAATTTTTATATGTTCTTTATTTGATGATGGTTTTATTCAGGCATATAATGAGGTCCTGTCATTTGCATCCTTCATTATCCTCTGCTCTCTCACTAAACCATTCTTCCCACTAAGTCCTCCTAATTTATCTTTTTTCTTTGGGCATGTAACCCACTGACTTTAATTAAGGTCATTTGCATGAGCATGAGTGAAGGTTTACTCACTAGAGTTAAGGACGACTTACGGCTACATCACTGAAGAAAATGGAGCACCTCCTCCAGTAACCATAACTGCTTACAGTCCCTTAGAAGTGAGAAGGGCCTCAGGAGCCTCTCTCTCATCTGTGATGAAATGTTGACAAGCCCCCTTTGTGTAGGTTTTATGAAGGCACCCCCTGGCATAGGGAGTCTATCACTGCGGCTGCCATGCAATGTCCAGCCGAGCTCTTTCTGCAGTATGCTGCCGGCTCTTAACGTTCTTTCCACCTCCTCCTCCTTGACATGCCCTGACCACCAGAAGTGGCTGTATGGAGCCGAACACTCACCAACCACTTATTTTTGGCACTCTGTTCAATTATGAATCTCTGGGTTAACTGCCGTCTACTACATGAAGAAGCTGCTCTGATGAAACCCCTGAATGACACTAATAAGTAGGAGTAATAGTAAGTGTGTTTTGAATGTTTTATAAAATTTATTACTCAAAAAAACTTGCAAAAAATACACATACCAAAACTGTCTTAGCTAGGGTTTTATTGGTGTGAAGGGATACCATGACCACAGCACCTCTTATAAAGGAAAACATTGCGAATTCTACATTGGAAAGGGTAGGCAGCAGGAAAAAAGAGCTGGGCATGGCTTGAGCACCCGAAACCTGACAACGCACCCCAGTAACACACTTCCTCCAACAAGGCCACGCCTCCTACTACTGCTCTATAAGCATTCAAATATGAATCTATGGGGGCCATTCTTATTAAAACCACCACAAAATTAACCAGACTCGAGGTTTGTATATCACAGAGAGCTTCTACACTCCCCGAACAGCCATTTTGATGCTGTAGAGCTTTAGACTTCCACTATCAGTATTTTGATATACTTTCAGTATGTATGAATATTTTCACTAAAAAAAAATCGATTTTATGCACTTAATTACCACCAAGAAATAAAAAGTCCATGACAGAAACAGAACTAGGAAAACAATTAGCTTCATGTCCCGTGTCATAACTTATACCCGTTACCTGCATTCCCCCTTTCCTCACCCCCTAACCCTTTCTTTCTCTCTTTTCAACATGTTATATTGTACCCACGTGTTTATCTAAAATGAAAGTTTGGCGTGCACACACACACACACACACACACACACACACACACACACACACACACACACACACTACTATTCCACTCTGAAGAAAATTGCAATAAACATTTACAGGGAAATGATGGACTTAGAATGTAAGGGGACCCACACAACATTAGAAAAAAAAAATCCAGTGCTCTCCCTTTATGCAGAACCTAGCCGAATGTATCTACATATAAATGTACATGTGGGACTAGCCATCAGCATTTAAAAGGCAATTTGACAACATGTCCATTTACCAAGACAACAGTAAGTTCCTCCCTAGAGCCCATCGCTCTTGATCATATTTACAGTCCCCAAAGTGAGTAGAATCTGGTAACAAAGAGGTTGACTACCCTCATATCAGTGGTGGCACTTTTGTACCAGTGGGCACATAATGCCTGGCAGGTTCAAAATGTAGCTTATGTGGTTCACAACTGGGTAAGATCACTGATACCTCAATTTCCCCAGCAGCCCACATGGCATCTGAGACTCATAAAAGCTATGTCACAGGGAAGATTTTCCCAGATCATTTCTAGTTGCTTCTTCTGTCTCTAGCAATCCAAGTGAATAGTTTTTAGAAATAGGGTCTAATCATTTCCTTGTGTATTATTTAGGGTCCTCTGGCTCTCTCTAACTATAAAAGGTATTCCCATCTGGCACTGGGACTTTTATTTAGTAGCCTATGGCTTTTGAGAGGACTACTAGCCACCCATATATGATACCTCTGGTCAAATCATTATTATTATTATTATTATTATTATTATTATTATTATTATTATTACTACTACTACTTGTATGCCTTTATACGCTTGCAAAAAGATCCCCATAAGGTTTCTTTATACATCCTTTATTTGTTTACTCTTCCCATTCCTTCCCACCTCCTTTCACTCATTCCATTTAAGCCCATCCACTCCCAGGACTTTTCCTCACCCCCACTTTCATACTGCATGTGTGCTGCCATTCTCCTTCTCTTACTTGGCCTTTTCCCCCTATCCTTTTTAAACTACCCTTTTCTATTTTCCTAGTCATTATAGGTACTAAAGCTAAGCATACTATGACAATAATTCAAAGATAGTACTCACATATAAGGAGACCATGCAGTGTTTGTCTTTGTGTTTGTCTTTCTGGGTCTGGGTTACCTCAGTATCATTCTTCCCAGGTCTGTTCATTTCCTTTTCTATCCTTTTTTTTTTTTTACTGAGTAAAAGTTTATTTTCTCTAGGTACCATAGCTCCATTATCAGCTCATCAGCTATTGGACATCTAGGTTGGTTTCACTTCCTGGATCTTGGGAGTAGAGCAGCATTGAACACCAATGTGAAAGTATACCTATAATAGCATACGGAGTCTCTGGATTGTGGTATTGTTTAATCTTGTGGTAATTTGGTTCTTAGCTTTGATAAACTCCCACACCAATGCTGCACAAGTTTACACTCCTTGAGTGTCCATTTCCCCCACATCTTCTCCATCGTTAGTTGTCATGGGCTCTCTTCACCATAGTCGTTCTCACTGGGGTGAAGTAGAATCCCAGGGCCATTTTAACTGTATTTCCCTGATGACTAAGGATTTTGAACAGTTTTTAAAATATTTATTATCTACTTCTTTCTTATTTTAAAAGCTCTACTCAATTCTCTAACCCAGCTTTAAGTATAAGATTTAATAAAAGAAATTTAATCACCAAAGAAGCAAAACAAGTTCATAAACATTCAAAACACAGTGAATTCTTTATAGATATTTACATGTCAATAGATACTGATCCTCAGTAACTCAATGTTACTGTAAACATTAAAAACATTTTTAAATTACTCTTGAAGAGAAAAAGTAAGCCGTAGTCACAATTTTACTTTTAATTCATTCTTAGCCTAAAGAGAATGATATTCATTGTGATAGAATAATAACTATAAAATCATATTTTAAAAACATTGTTCAGCCAGTCTCATCAATAGTTTAATGATCTAATCATAGTGGAAAAACAAGGCAATGAAAGAAACTTGAGAGAGACTAGACTAGGGCATGTGCTGGGACATCAATTCCCTTAGAGCAGAGGGTCACCTACCTCAATTACACAAGTCTAGCCCACTGAGTTGTTTGTTTTCTTGTTGTTTAATTTTATTGTTGTTGCTTGATTTGTTTTGTTTTAATTATTTGTATGTTCTATATATTAATTTTTTGTCAGACATAGGCTGGGCAAGGATCTTCTCCCATTCTGTAGACTAAACAGCATTGTTGTTTGTTGGTTTGTTTGTTTGTGGCTCTGTTTGAGATAGGATCTAGCTAGATATCCTCGGCTGCCTTCAGCCTTATCCTTCCTCAGACGCCAGAGCAGAAGTTATGGACATAGCTACTAAACCTAGCTCTAATAGAATTTCTTTTACTTGTTAAATAAATACATATAAACATTCTTATTTTATCATTATTTAGTTTGAATAGGTTGTGTAATTTTACTTCCTTTTTCTTGTACATCTTATTTATAAAAAAAAAATTCTACAATAAGTATGAAAATGTTTTGAAAGTAACCAAATGCTTCATGTGGTGACACACATATACCTTTAGGTCCCAGAACAGGCTGGTGCGATCTCCATGGGTTCATAGCCATCCTGGTTCCAGGCCTGGTTCAAAGCTTTATAGTGATTTTTTTAAATGTAACCAAGATTTTTTCCTAATGATTTTCAATTCTATCATTTAAAAGGCTGAATCACAAATATAACTGAAAATTTCCTGAGTTAGAATCAATTGTTGTATATATTACACCCATGATCAGTAGGAAAAAGTTAACTTGTTATTGCAAAATACTACAAATATAAAAGGAGATTGGTTTTCAAGGTACTATGGAAGACTAGAAACTCCATCTTTGGTACCTGGGTTAAGAAAAAGTAGTATAGAAAAGGTTAGAATGTTTCAAACAGAAAAGGAAGAAGAGCTTTAGAGACCCATGAGGGAAGTGACAAGATTTGGAAAGTGCTGAGACAGGCAACAACTGACCCCAGCTCCCAGCCCTCAGCTCTGTAGCTCTGTGCAGGGCCCACCAGAAGCCTCTTCCAACACATAAGCTGTGGCTCTGAGTGATAATCTTACCCTCAGGACAAGCTTCAAATCTACTCAAAGGTTTTCTTGAGACAGTGCCCCTCCAGCAGATGAGCCAACAGGTTCTGAGGACCCTCACTTTGTCACTGTGATTCTGAGGGTAGTGTCTGGTGACTGTCTAGAGAGGGCTCCTTTAAAACTCAGCCTCCCTTGCTGGGGCTTATGGATAAGGAACAACCAGTCTGGCAGCCTACCTTTAACCTGCTGGCTCCCCAAGGGCTAGGCAGCAATGAGACACAGCTCAGGAGGGGATAGGGCATGCTGAGACAATGACAAGCTGGAAAGTGCTGGCTGCAGGAGGCTCGGTTCATGTGTGATGAGCGAAATCCCATTCAATGGTTAGAGCAGATCTCATCAGCTGTAGAGCCATCTATCTGCCACTCAGTGTTGTATAGCCCAACACTGATGTACATGCTCCCAGCAGGCTGATTAACACATAAATGCTGAAAGTACAAATACAAGCCATTCACCTCTATAGAGCTCACTGCTGTGGGTGTTTCCCATCGCCCCCTACCCTCCAACATGCCTGAGAGATCCCCAGCTACAGCATTAGCCACACCAGGGCCTCCATCTTGAAAGTATCAGGAGGGTGAGAAATCCTACCAGATCATAAGACTGCAAAGTTAAGGGTGGCTAACAAAGACCCTTGGTATATGAACAAGTGAGAATAGTTGTGGTGGACATTAGGCATTTGCCCAGTACAAGTCAAATACTGACATAAATCAGAGGACAGACAAGGGCCTTCAGGCTAGCTGACCGTTCCTCCCTATGCACATCGCTGGCAATTTTCAAGGTTTAAGAACCTGGAAAAAAGTTGCTCCAATACTTCGTCTTTTCTTTTGTATTTGTGTGTGTGTGTGTGTGTGTGTGTGTGTGTGTGTGAGAGAGAGAGAGAGAGAGAGAGAGAGAGAGAGAGAGAGAGAGAGAGAGAGAGAGAATGAGTCTGTGTGTGTGTGCATGTGTCTGTGTGCATAAATGCACATAACACCTACATGAATGTATACACTTATTCATATATATGTGTGTGTGTATATATGTATATATCTAAATCAATAAATATAACTTAAAATATATCTAACACATAATAAAATGTAATATGTCATTATATTCATATTATATTATAAAATTGATTTACATGATAGAGATCAGGTAGTCCAACGATGACTGTTCGCGAAGGGGACATTGAGTGACTCTGTATCTGTTCAATCCAAGAAACCAGATGCCTCAGAAGTCTGGACATTCACTGAAGGCCTAGGGTTTACTTGAGAGCCGTTGGAATTGGAACCATATTGAGAGACCAAAGAAGCTGGTACGAAGCTGAAATTAGTTGTCCAAGGACAATGGCCACAGTGATGCGCATACTTGCAAGGGAAATAGAAGGGTCTTCCTTCTTTGTATGGCCTTCCTCCTTCAACCTCCTTCTCTTCAGGCTTCCAGCCTGTTGGATGATAACAGCCATACCTATGTCAGACGCTCCATATGCCGATCTTCTCTGGGACCTCCTGCACAGACACACTAGAGGGTTTTTAGTGAGTCCCAGGCATCTGTTAGTCCAGTCAAGTTGGCACCATGACCAGCCAAGCATCATACTGAGTGGCCATGGGTGCATCACTAAAGCTGAGCTGAGTTTCCAAACTATACAGTAGATATGACTGCCTTGTGATGGTATTGTGGGAATTAAAGATATTATATAAATCATTCATGACTTCATAACAAACATGCCCCCCATCTTAAACTCTAATATTAAATATTGAAGTGAATAATTAACATTGGACAAGTGACTTAAGCCTCTTGTACTTTAGTTTTCTTATCTGCAGGAAAATGCTATTTCTTACTTGTATTCAATTTTCTCTGCAGAGAAGAAATTTTATCACTACTTTCATCATCTACATTAAGTGCTGTACCCTTTGCATGCTTTCAAGCCTACTTCCTGAGTAGACACTGGGAAAATGATGTTGTTAAGTGTGGCTGTCATTTAGCACTTCCTTCTGGGCTCATGTCACCAAGGAAAGCCCCCTTGAGCTCCCTGCAGGTACTGTCAATCATTTATGAGAACATTATGGACTCATCTGGATCCAGGGCCTCTATGGCATTCTTTCTCTGGGTCTGGGATTCTCTCATTATTGCTCGTCATTTCATTGATGAAGCTCCTGAACACTAATGGCCCAAACCATTAAACTCCGTCTATGCAAATGTGAGAATGTGGGGATTGTTACAGTTAATTTACCAGTATGGCCTAATAATATTTATTATCAGGTCTATACTCATTATTATTTTCTAACCCACTAGCAATAAATCAAGACACAGCACCTGTTATATTTTAAAATAACCTTAGATAACCTGGGGCAGGGAAGATATTAATTCTTTAAACTACCTCCCATAGTCGGGGCAGGTACGAGATATCTGTCCCAATCCCATGCCATCTGCTTCTAATAATTTCTATCAAGCTACCTCCCATCCATAATCCCAAGTACTTGATAATGTTCTTCATCTGGGCCAAATCCTCCATCCACGCCAGCTTCTCCTCCACATCACCTGTGGCACAGTCTCCTTGTTCTCTTCTCCTTGGGTCTCTCCTTCCAAGATTCTCTCTGTCTCCCCAAGCCCTGGAACCTTAGCCACGCCTGTCCCTTGCCCTGCCCAGGTGTGATGGCCTTTTATTGGTCAAACAAGTTAGGCTTTTAGGCAAAGTACAGGTGGATCACAGAAACAAGAAGCAGTAATTAGCATCAAAATACATCAGACCAACCTCCAATGGGGGTGACAGTGTTCCCTCACTAATGCCTTATATGACATGGTCTGGGCTCAGTTTAGGCAGGGACCAAGTAGCAATCTTGGTAAGAGTACTGGGATGTCCAAATTAGGCATGTTAATACTCAACCTTTCAGCCCACTGACCTAACACTCCAGCCATCTAATTATACTAGAGGAATTTTCTCTCTTCCCATGAGTAGATTTCTGAACTCTTATATTAAGGAAGTAAAACAGAACAGAGAAATGTCCTCTGACAACTATATAGATTGGTAACAGAATATTTTAAGGAAAAAAAAACAAATAAGCAGGATGGTGATTCAAAGGTATATTGGGAGCCAGGGACTAATATAACAAAGGAGAATTATAAAGCTAGTGACTCAATTCTAATTCTGTGGAGAATAAAAATCAATACCCCACCCCATCAAATTGTTGATTACAGAAACATTAATTTAAGACTTGAAATAGTAAATAATTGCTCTAATCAAGGATTCAAGTCGGGCCACACTAGGTGGTATGTAAACAGCCAGTTAATGAAATGAGCCATAGAAACGAGAAAAATGGCTCTAAAATCTCCCCTAAGAGCAGCTGCTTCTTTGTTTTTCTTTTTTATGGAGCAATGAGAAAAGGAAGGCATGGGATGAATATAAATAAAATAGGAATGTAAGTAGGGCGAAGTACATCACTTAATTGGAGGCCACGGAAAGGCAGCCACAGAGCATGAGAACACACTACACGGAGATGACAAGACCCACCATGTGAAGCCCACTTCCTTACTTCATGTACGAGCACCAAGGATCTTAGATAAAGGTATATATGTGTCCCAACTTTTAGACTATTTAATAGTTATTTGATGGTTTTCCAAACACTACTAAGGGTTTGATTTATTTTCTGCTTGGATAGAACTCAGAAAATGTGACGAAACATCCACTGAACTGCAGCAGCACTTCCAGAGCAGTGTTAACTATCAGTGGCTTGTCAGGGCATTTAATTCTAAGGGTTTTGTTCTCCAAATGTACAGCTATGGGATCTACAGTGAAACAGAATCATGCAGCCTTTACTGTTATTTTAAACACGCGCTAACAAATTTGGTTGTCCAAAATACTCATGGCATTTTCCAAAAAGAAAAATTGGAAGAGAGATTTGAGGTCTGTTAAAGGAAAACCAGCTCTCAGCTGTGAGATGAATATCTGAGTATAATCGATTAGAAAACATAGTTGAGAAAGTGAAATTTAAAAAATCCTCAGTAGACCAATGGTTCTCAACCTTCCTAACGCTGTGACCCTTTAACACAGTTCTTCATATTGTGGTGACTTCCCCAACCACAAAATTATTTTTGTTGTTACTTCATAACTGTAACTTTGCTACTGTTAGAAGAGAGTAGAGAAAAACTAAAAAAAAAAAAAAAATATGTACAAGTCAGCCCCTGGGTAGGTATTTGATCATTCCTCATGCATTGTTATTAAAAGTATCCCCTCATGGCATCTCTCAGTAGAGCCCTTTCTATTTTCAGATATGTTTATATTTGCTACGACAACCAGTGTCTGCAACAGACAAACCAGCTGTGGTATTAATATAAAACATCCCCCACGGGCTCAGGTGTTCAAGCTGGCCCGCAGCTCAGTGCTTGAGGAAGTTTTAGAAGTGTCAAGAAGCAAACCTTCACTGGAAAAAAATGGGTCATGGGAGTAGGCTTGGGGGTGTGATACCTTGCCTTCATTTTCTGTTCATTTTCTACTTCCCGTTGCAAATGCAACCAGTGACCAGCTCCTGATCCTGGTGCTATGGCCTCCACTTTAGGATGGAATGGATCAGGCTCTAACACAGAGAAAAACTCTTCTTTCCTGTGGACCTGGTTTGTGGGAGCAATGTGGAAACACTGGGTTTCTTTAGCTCTCAGCTTCAAGCTTCCCCACGTTCCCCTCACAAACCTGCTCCAGAGGCCTCAGGATGGAGCAGGTAGGGCACTCAGGGTCTGTAGCTCAGCTCCTCTTCCTGTTCACTTTGCCTTCTGACTACGGATGCAATATGGCCAGCCATGCCCCTTCTGCTCCCGTGCCTTGCCTGATATGATGGAATCTACCCACTTGCGTAAAGCAGAATAAACTCCTCCTTCCTTAAATTACTTATTGTTGGATATTTTTTCAGAGCAGTGAGAAAAACTAGTATGCTAACCAAATAAAGCTAGTCAGGTAAAAGGTGTCTGCTCAGTACTGAATCAGGACGTAAAGTCCTTCCATGCTCTGCAGGTAGCTTCCAAGGGTACCATCATCATCAGTCCAGTAAGTGGAAAAGGAAAGCAAAAGACTATAACCAAGATGCTTGTATCCCAGGCCTGGATAAATATTTAATTACTTAAACTCACAAGCAAAGAATTTAGTAGATATTTAAAATGTATGCCATACATGGGATATAAGAATGGGGATTGGTGCCTCATCTTCTATCAACTAAAACACCCATATTACATGTACCAGGATGCCAAAATGAACCTGAGACAAATGGCTCTCTTCAGAGGCTCCTGCTATAGCAATTTAATTTCTTTTTAAAATACTAAGTGACAGCATATTCTGGTGAGGACGTGGAACAAGAACACTCCTCCATTGCTGGTGGGAGTGCAAACTTGTACAACCACTTTGGAAATCAATTTGGCAGTTTCTTAGAAAATTGGGAATAGTGCTATCTCAAGGTCCAACTATACCATTCTTGGTCATATATCCAAAATATTCTCCACTATACCACAAGGACACTTGTTCAACTATGTTCATAGTGGCTTTATTTGTAATAAATATCCAGAAACAGGAAACAACCTAGATGTTCCTCAACTGAAGAATGGGTAAAGAAAATGTGGTATATTTACACAATAGAATACCACTCAACTATTAAAAACAAAAACATCATGAAATTTGCAGACAAATGAATTGAAGTAGAAAATGCCATCCTGAGTGAGGTAACCAAGACTCAGAAAGAAATGCATGGTATGTACTCACTTGAAAGTGGGTATTAGCCCTAAAGTACTGGATAACCATGCTACAACCCACAGACCCAAAGAAGCTAAATAACAAAGAGGTCAAAGGATAGTGTTTGAATCTCATTCAGAAGGGGAAATAAAATAGGCATAGAAGGTGGAAGGATGAAGGGAACTGGATGAGAGAGGGGATGTGGAGGGAAACAGCATGGTGGTGGGGGAAAATCAGTTGTGAGGAAGGACAGAGGGCTGGGAGGGAGAACAGAAATTGATGGAGGGCATCTCTGTGATGAGCCAGAGACCTGAGATAGGGGAGGCTTCCAGAGTCTTTAGGGATGACCCTAGCTGAGACTCCTAACATCTGGGGATGTAGAGACTAAAGTGCCTATCTTCTGTAGTCAGGTGAGATGTCCAGTGGAGGGATCAGGACACCAACCCACCCATAAAACCTTCTTCGGCCCAAAATTTGTCCTCCCTACAAGACGTACATGGATGAAGATAGACCAGAGGCATGTCCCATGAAAGTCTTCACTTACCAGGAAACTGGGACAGAAGGGAGGACATCCTCTTGGGACTGTAGGTGAGAAAAACATGGGAGAATGGGGAAATAGAAGGATCCAGAGGGTCCTAGAAATCTACAAGAAGAACATTATGACAGGCAGATCTGGACCCAGAGGTCTTGCTCAAACTATGGCACCAGCCAAGGACAATACGCGCATAAACTTCGAACCCCTACCCAGATCTAGCCAATGGACAAGACATTCTCCACAGTTGAGTAGAGAGTGAGGACTGACTTTCACACGAACTCTGGTGTCCCATATTTGACCACGTCCCCTGGATGGCGAGGCCTGGTGGCACTCAGAGGAAAGATAGCAGGCTACCAAGAAAAGACTTGATACCCTAGGAGCCATACAGGGGGAGGAGGTCCCCCTCAGTCACAGTCATAGGGAAGGGGAGTAGGGGGAAAGCGAGAAAGAGGGAGGAATGGGAGGATACAAGGGATGGGATAACAATTGAGATGTAATATAAATAAATTAATAAAATATATAAAAAAGAAAAAAATGGAGCAGAGATTGAGGGAATGGCCAACCAATGACTAACCCAACTTGAGACCTATTCCATGGAGAGATAACCCCTGACACTATTTTTTCTTTTTTTTTTTCTTTTTTTTTTTTTTTTTTGGTTTTTGAGACAGGGTTTCTCTGTGTAGCCTAGGCCATCCTGGACTCACTTTGTAGACCAGGCTGGCCTTGAACTCACAGTGATCTGCCTGCCTCTGCCTCCCAAGTGCTGGGATTAAAGGCGTGCACCACCATGCCCGACAACCCCTGACACTATTAAAGAAACTCTGCTATGATTGCAGATAGTAACCTGGCATAACTGTATTCTGAGAAGTTTCATCCAGCAGCTGATGGAAACAGATGCAGAGACCCACAGCCCACCACTGGACAGGGGTCTTGTGGAAAACTGGGGGTGGGGAATGATTAAAGGATCCAGAGGAGTCAAGGACACCATACGAAGACCTACAGAGTTGACTAACTTGGGCCAATGGGGGATCACAGAGACTGAGCCACCAACCAAAAAAGCATGCATGGACTGGACCTAGGCCCCTGCACATATGTAGCAGATGTGCAGCTTGGTCTTCATGTGGGTCCCCTAACAGCTGGAGCAGGGACTATCTCTGTGCCTGTTGTCTGCATTTGGATTCCTTTCCCCTAGCTGGGCTGCCTTGTCTGGCCACAGTGGGAGAGGATGTACACTCTGAGGAGAAGGGGAGGGGGAATAGTGGGAGAGAGGATGTGAGGGAGAGCCTTGGAGGAGAGGAGGGAGCAGCTTGCTATTGATACTGATAAAAGTATAAAACACTAAAAAAGAAATAAAAAATAAAAATAAACAAAAACTGACACTGAGAAACTAGTACAGATATCATAAACCCTCAACCAGATTAATGACTGAAAACAAGATCAAGTAGAAAAAAAGTAGAGCAAGAAAGATATTTGAGAGGCACATTGACTTGCTATAGTTCTCTACACTCCTCTCAATACTGGAGCAAAGTAGAGCTAGAACCTTCTCACTTCAGATGTATTGAGATGACCTTTAACAGCATCTCTTTACATATGCTCTGAAGTTGGGTGTGGTCACGAATATAATCCTCTATGAAAGCTAAAGTGAAAAGAAAGTTGAGGTCTCAGAACAGTGACAGAAAAAAGTTAGCAAATTAGAGGCCCAGAAACAACAGAGTACATGACTTGTGGTAGACCTCTATTCTAGAGAGACAAATGGCAGAAGACTATAAACATTGCGGCAGGGGGGAGGGGTATATGTAAATGTTTTTATTTTCTCAGATGAGGGAATGAGATGAGAGCCATACCCAAGCTGCATGAAATCATGGGTTGGGATGAGCCTAGTGTTTCTTTCTCTGTTCTAGCTGCCCCTAAGCTTAGGCATGGAAGCTTTTAGCCTAGGCCTAGAATTTTTTAGCCTCCAAGACTTACTGCCAAATAAACTCACCTTTTCTAGTTTTTTTTTTTTTTAATTCCTGCTGACTGATTCAACTCAGCTGTTCTGGCCCTAACTCCTCTCCAAGCAGACTGCTTCCCTTGGCTTCTGACTGAATTGCTTTGCTTGGCCTCAAACTAACTCTGGTGATGTGTTCTAATTGTCTGGCTCCTTCTTTCTGCAAACTGCCTCTGTAAAACTGTCCAGGTAAAACTGCCAAATACACTCCTATCACTACTCCACCTCTCTTCTCTCCCTCGCTGCTATGAAGCAGCTTCTCTTTCCTGTGCTGTTTCCTGAGAGTTGGGTGTAGCCTGTCTCTAACTCATTCTGTCAAATCTTTCTCCGATTCGTCACTTTGTCTGCCCCTCAATTAGACATCACATTGGAACATCACGGCCTCCTTCTGTAAACTAATTTTACTTTCATTGTTTGAGATTAACAGTGTCTGCATTCCAGCCAGATCACATCAACCTAGAAGGTCTTTGGATGTGATCCCTTGCCAGAGAGGCCATATTGCTAGATTAAATTTCCTGTATAGTAGATCTTTTCTATAGGACATCTGTGGGCCACTTGAGAAGGCATCAGTGTGGAGTTTCCTGAGTCCTACAGGATAGAAACCCCTGGGGGAATAAGAAATATCTGAAGCTAAAAAAAAAATATGATAACAAATCTTACCACAATGAAAACATGCACCTCCATGGTCAACAGAAATGGAAGACAGTAAAATTAGTACCTTTCAATAGCCTACAAAGGCATGCCAAGAGAGTGTTAGTTCTGATGATCCATTAGGCTCATCCATCTATGCCAATTTCATCACTGGCTAGGCCTAAGAGACATATAGCTACACAGACAAATAAGCACTGCTGTACCCTTTATTTCATCCCTGTGCATGCCTTCGGGCAAATCAGTGGTAGAGAGGATAGACTAAATAAGCAGGATGAGTGAACCCTAGCAAAGCAGGATCCACACCTCCTTCCCTATGCTACCCTCAGCATGAAGCATAAGAAACTAGACGCAGTAACGAAATAGGAGCCCAAGTTTTTGGTTAAAATCTTAGAGCAGGTAACTCAAAGGCTGAATGGAGACTCTCTTTTCAAATTAATCACAATATTATGCATTTCCAAGACTGAGCAAAAATTTCACAGTGCCTTCCCAAAAGTGCCATCAGATTACCAGGGAGAGGTGACTACAGCGATGTTTGTTCAGTAGAGAAATTGAAATTCTCCCAGCGTGTGACTCCTCCTTTCCAGATGATTCCACAGAAAAGAGACTTAATGTGGCCACAGGCTACATACAAAATGAAATAGACAAATAGAAGCACCCAGTATTAGGATGGGAATTGTTATATTTTGGCAATGAATTTCCCCTAAAATCTTAGTGGTCTTACAAATAAAAGTTTGTTTGTTTGTTTAATTCATTAAATCTCCTTTAGGTAAGATAGCTATCCAAGGCTGTCCCCTTTCTACTATGGACTGAATGTTTACCCTGAATTTCTACATTGAGAACCTACTCTCCAATGTAGGTAGTAAGAAGTAGGATTGCTGGTAATCAGGTGGTGAAGGCAAGGCCCTCATGAGTGATGTTACAAAAAGACATGAAAACACACGAAGTTGAAAGTCTGCGGCCAAAGACGATGTTCACCAGCACCTGCCTCTGATGTTGCTTTAATCTTGAACTTTAAGCCCCAGAACTATGAAACACAAATGTCTGTCTGCCATGAGCCACCCAGTAATTAGTTTATGATAGCAGCCTTACTGGACTAAGATATATCCCACCTGGGGGTCCAGGCTCCTTCCCCTAGAGGGCTGTGTTCCAAACAGATAGGATGGAGCCTGTAGAAGCCACACCTACGCTAAATGCTGCTGTGCAGAAACATGCAGTATTCTATTTCCCAACCACCCAACAAACCTAGCCACGTGGCTTCACCAGATTTACAGGCCTGTGATGTACCCAAGACAGAAAAAGAGAAATAAATGTGCCAATCAAAGCCTCCACTGAGTCAACATGTAGAAGATGATGACGACTTCCGCCTCACAGCCCAGGAGGCTGGCCGGCCATGCTCACAACTCTTTCAGCTGAGCATCTGGCGGACCACACCTAGAGCAGGAGTTCCCAAGGCCAAGTGGCTAACACCTTTTGTAACCTTCCTCTAGGCACAGGGCCAGACCCTGCTGCAGGCCATTATTAGATTCTGTATCTATACAAGTAATGTTTCTCCTGAGTAAGAAGATCACTACACAGGGCAGAAAGAGGCCTCAGCTTCACCCAACTGCAGCCAGAGGCTTTGAGGGTTACTCTTCCTGACAAGCATTCTTTTTGCTACTGAAAATAATTGCATAGCTTAAGTCACTTACTGAGAAAGGAGGCAAGTCATTCATTCCTTTGATCTGATTTTGGTGGGACCCATATACCTCCACAGGGGCAGGGAAATGTTTAAGTGAGTCTCCATGGCCCCTTTACCTGAAAATACTAGGGATTTGCATGTTACTGAGGATCAGGAAAATCACCAAAACAGGATTGTTAGGGGCAAAGACTTTGTGCTGTGTGTTTTGTCTTCTCAGCCTTGCATGTGACTGCTGGTGTGACAGGATTGGGTAACGTATAAACTGTACTTTGCATAGCATCACTTAGAGAGGGCCTTTCTCTCTGACGTTCTCTTCATCTTTGAGCTTATTAAGCTATGTTCATTTTGTAGCCCCAGGGTAAAGTTTATGTGGAAAGTAATAATGCAGACACCTTATTTTCAATGGTATTAAAAAAAAAAAAAAAAGACCTTAAAATAATACAAAAGGCTGTACTATTTCCCTGCATTTTCCTCATGTTCACCAGATAATTCCTTGTTTGTTGAAATAAGGAAAATATTATTGAATAAAGAACTTGGAGAAAAAGGATATCTTAGCTACCTGATCATAAAGACTGGAGAAACCAAGAGATAATACAATCTACAAGAAAATGTTGACTGATGCGCTCTGAGAAGTCCTGTATTGCACACTCAGAGACTTGAGTTCCATCTTCAAAAAACTCTAACTTAAAATCCATAAGAGCTACCAGCAGTAAACAGTGGTGAAGCTAAGTACCCAATGTCTGTAATTAACACCAACTGACAACTTCAAAAGAGGAGCTGACATCAACACCCAGGCATAGAGCAGAAAAAACAACTGTAAACAAGTTAGTACAAATGGGGGATGGCCAGAGGTTGATTTCATCTGAGGTTCCGGAAATCAGACAGGCATAACTCTGAAAGGATATGCTGTTTACATAGAATGCATTCTCAATATTTGACAAAACCCAGTTTACCAAAATAATTTGTTTATAGGAGATGCTTATTTATTTTGCCTCTTTGCACAGCGTACACAATATTAACAAATGATTCATCATTTCTTGAGTTTTCTTTTGAGTGGAGATTACTATAGATCGAAAACAAAACAAACAAATGAACAAAATTTCCCCCAAAACTCTCACATATGGCATATGTAGTTTTACACTGTCTACCACACTGAGGTCAGTGCCAGTGACTCAAAGATATTTTATCACCTGGCCATCTTAGTTCATGTAAGCAAATGCTATAAAGTTGTCATGGCAAAGTCACTTAAGGACACGATTCTCAGAATGTGTTCTCCGTTACTAAGCAATGATGACGGTATCTTTCATCCATCATTGCCTGTGGTTCTTTTCATACAGGGCCCAGTATCTGAGTGATTCTAAGACACCGATGAGGTCATAAGAACTCAGTGGTAATCCGTGGCTCAGAGTCACCACAACACTTCAGAAGCTCTTCCTCCACCTCTTTTCCTTCTGTGCTTTGTACAGATTCTGATGTATTTCTTCAGCCTCTGGTGCCAATTCCTCCTCTTTATGTCCTGTCTATAGAGCTTTCTCTTCTTCAGCTAAATATCTTCCCCAAATTCTTATGTGAACAAGCCACTGCCTTTATTAAGGTTTTCAGTGATTCCTCATTTTGCATGTAGCAACAGTCTTGAGAGTATGTGCATCCCAGTGTGTACATAACAAAAGTATTCTAAGGAGAAAAGAATTTATTTGTGAGAAATGTCACCCTCCCTCTACCTGGCCCTCTCTCACCCCAGACTGCAGTGCTCCCCTCACAGATGTTGGCGGGGCAGAAATGTCTCCAGGCCATGCTTGCAGCAGAAGCAAGCCCCACCCTTCCCCTCCAGGGCTCAGGTGCCATTGCAAGGAGGGAACAGGCAACGGAGAGATGAGAGTGATGGAGGAATGGAATAGTGCATGTACTGTGGAGAGAGATTGAACTGGTGACACGGCAGCGATGGTGGGCATGAGAGAGGGCTAAGGTCAACAGTAGATCATGTCTATGCCATTGTCCAGTGGGTTGATGGGATGCTGAGCAGCATCTGGGAGCTTAAGCAGATGCAGACTCAGCTCCAGAACAAGCTGCCTGGCCGTGAGATCACCCTAGCTCTGGACAATGTCCGAGGCATGAGATGAGAAATAGTTCGCTTTCTAGATTGAACCTCTTCAAAGGATCACCGTGTCCATGATGCCACTGAAGGCTATGTGTGAGCCATTGGCTCTGATAACAGCAGGGGTCTGGGTTGATATCTGAAGACCGTGTTTATCATCTAATGACATGCAGATGTTCATGGCCTATGCTGTAGCCTGAAGCCATCTTGATGTCCATGGTTTGTACTGCCCACAGGGACCAAACTGATATGAGTGGCTTGCTCTGACACCTGAGACTGTAGTGATGTCCAGGCCCAGGCTGCTGTCAAGGGCCATGTCTGAGTCTGTGGTCTTACTGTGTCTGAGTTTTTGTTGATGTCTATGGCCCGTGCTACCACCAAAGGCCATGTGGATGTCCGTGGTCTATGCTGTAGCCTGAAACCATGTTAATGTTTGCAGGCAATGCATCCATGCCATGTTGATATGTGACCTGTACTGCCACCTGGGGCCATGATGGCCTGGACCCATGATGCTGCTGACGGCTATGTCTGGGTCTGTGGTCTTACAGGGGCCAGGACTCTGCTCATGTCTGAGACCTGTGTTGCCACCAAAGACCAGGCCGAGACCGACTGGGTCTATGGTCTGTGTTGTGGCCTGAATCTATATTAATGTTCATGATCCCAACTGCATCAGAGAATCTTGTTTGAGTTGATGGCCTTACTGCAACCGGGAGCCCTGTTCACGGTCTCCGATGATGCTAGAAACCCTGGGAAAGCCCACGATCCATGACAAGCAGTGATATCGAAGGTTGAAGACTCACAGTTGAGAAGATGAAAATGGGAGGCCTCTATGACAACCCCTACCTCCACCCCAGCGGCGCCCCCCCATAGTAACAGCATAAGTAGGAAGCCACAAAAGAACTTTTTAAAAAAACTATGATAGGATGCTGAAGAGTGGCTCTCCACAAGAAATGGCTTCCAGGAGGGATGCAAACGGGGAAGCATACAGTTCTATTTAAAGGACAGGGCACTGAGAATTTGACCACATTCCAGTGAGTATATAGAGAACACAAATTAGACTTTTTTTTTTTTTTTTTTTTTTTGCTAGGGGGTAAAGTCACAAGGATAGGGGGAGGACAGGGAAGGATTGGGGTGCAAATGTGATAGAGGTGTATGAAGTAAAAGCCCCAAAGAATCATAAATATATTATGATGGAGGAATAAACAAGTTCCAGATTTAGGGTCCCATTCATTCCTAAAGTCAGTGTACTGAGAGGTCACGTGTGCTCAAAGAAATTCCTGCAATTGTCTTTTGTCTATTAAAACAAAAAAAGGTGGTGAACATCACATTTATTCTAGATTGCCATGGGAGATTGTCTATGCTGTACATGGCCATGGGGTGCCATAAAAGTCACTGTATCACAGTAAGTATGGAGAAAGGACTGCCTCCCATAAGTACATGGCACAAGTGGGAAGGAGTCTCTATGCCATGTTTGTCAGGAAGCAAAGATGAAGGTTGGTGCTTACTTTCCCCTTTCTATGGAGTACGGGATCCCGGCCAATGAATAGTACCAGCCACATTTACATTGGGTCTTCCTGCCTCAAGCAACCATACCTAGAAGGTGTCTTATAGAGCTGCCCAGAGGCTGCTCCTCCAGCTGATTCTTTTCACATTAGCAATCAACGTTCACCATCACAACACTAAACAGTTGATAATGGACCACACATATTCTGTCTAGGCATACACCTCACAGACCCAAGAAGACTTGGCTATAGGTACAACACAATGCCTTCCACTTCCATCTAGTTATGCAAATGAATGGCTTCTTAGAACCTGAGGTTGTTTGAAAGGGAATGACCCCCAAAGGCTCGTATGCTTGAATGCTTGGTCCCAAGTCATGGAACTGTTTAGGAAGGATTAGGAGGTGTGGCCTTGAAGGAGGAGTGTCACTGGGGGCAGGCTTTGAGGCTTCAAAAGCCTCTGCTCTCCCCAGTTAGCTCTCTCTTTGCCTCATAGTGATTGCTGTCCCATGATATAAGCTCTCGGCTAGTGCTCAGCACCATGCCTGCCAGCCTACTGTCACCATCCCTGACATGATGGTCATGGATTCTAACCCTCTGGAACGATGTGCCTCAAATTAAATGGTTTGGTCATAGTGTTTTGTCAAGCAATATAAAAGTAACTAAGACAAACCTACAACTTACAGATTTAAAAATAGAAGGTGGGGGCTGCAGAGATGGCTCAGTGGTTAAGAGCACTGGCGACTCCTGCAGAGGATCTGAGTTTGATTCCCAGAACATATATGGAAATTCACACACATCTATAACTATGGTTCTAAGAGCTGATGTCCTTTCCTGGCCTTCCCCAGCATTGAATTCATATGATGCACTGCCAAAGCACGTATACACACCAAATAAAATATAATTAAAAATTTAATGGAATAGAATTGATATAGATACCTGAATTGTTCAAATAGAATTTAATATTGATCTATGGATTTTTGTATTACCTCTTTTTGGTTTTTGGTTTTGGTTTTGGTTTGGTTTTTTTCAGACAGGATTTCTCTGTGTAACCTTTGCTGTCCCAGACTCATCTTGTATACCAGGCCGGCTTTGAACTCACAGCAATCCGCCTGTCTCTGTCTCTGCCTCCCTGAGTCCTGGGGTTAAAGGTATGTGCCCCCATGCCCAACTTATATTAACATTTGGAAAGAATGTAGCCATTATATTAAGAGATTCGATGCCAATAAAATGTTAGTGTTTATATTTAACATTTATCAAAATTTATGACATATTTATGAGTTTTTCAGACTAGATGGGTTCTATATGAATCTTGGAAAGGTTTACTAGCCAACTGTGTTTATTAATAATTCAGGAAACTGTTTTCATATGTTTATTAATAATTCAGAAAACTGTTTTCATATTTCAAGTTTTTACATTTATTTTTAACTTTAGATATATGGATAAGGAACTAAGATATATGGATAAGGAACTAAGAAATAACTCTCTGCTGCTAATAAAATAACTATAAACATAATTCCATCAAGAATACAATTAAGAAAAGATTTAAGTTTCCAGAAATACTTGAGGGGAAGGGCAGAGGGTGGGGAGCGAGTGAGAGAAGAGAGTGGTGGGAATCACACTAGATAAAATGGGCAGCAACAAAAATAGAATGTGCATGAAAATGCCATAAGGACATCCATTACTGTGTGTACTGCAGTAAGATTGTGTTTTGGTACGTAAAAGTAATTATCAGGATAAAATTCTGTGCAGCAGAATAGTTTTCTGTTTTTAGAATGACTGTCTGTAAGTCACTGTCATCAATTTGGTGGCAAGAAAGAGAGTGGTTGGCTTTAGAACTGCTTGGAGAACATCACTGTCTTAATATCTAAGATCCTTTTTCAGTCTAGCTGGCAACTGCCTGGAGCCTGAGACATGGAAAAGTGAAAGATAATTAGGGTATCTCTAATAGTGCTGGGATTGCGGGAGAGGACAAAAGCCATCCCTTGCCAGGAAGAAGCAAATATGGAACTGAGCGGGCATGCAGCCTGGAAAGGCATCTTAAATTCAGATGTGTGACAGTAATCTGGGAGAGTAACTGGATATAGTGAGAGACACTGCTCTCCCGTCAGCTGTCATTCCTGCCAGCATTGGCAGGCCTCTCCTTTAGGACTCGTGACCTTTCAAGGTAAGAGCTCAATGTCAAATAAGCAGATGAGCCTGGTTGATGGCCAGAGAATCAGGAAGGGACAAGAAATACCATACAGCAGTCATCTTTGTTTCAAAATATCTTTCCAATGGTTTAAAGAACACCTGTTCAGTGGGTAAATCAGCACGGTCTCCCCCCAGATTCCACTTCCTTCCAATATAAAAAGACACTTAAGTATGCATAAAGGAAGTGACATCATATGTTAAAGACAAGCAGCTTCACTCCCTGGGAGATGCATCTTTCTGGACCTTTATGTCTCCAGATGCAAAACGCAGATGGTAGTGGCTCTTTGGTAGGACTGCTGGTGGGAACTGAAAGAAGGTAAAATGTGTAAAAGACTTAAGACAGTGCCTGGAATCCTCGAATACACTGCATGCTCACTGCTCACTGAAATCAGCATTTTCTGTGAAATCAGTACCTCAGCGCTCACAGATTCCTGCTGGGAGCATGGTGGGAGCAGCTTCACAGGTCTCACGTGAGGAACTGTGGAGCCTCACTGTAGATGCTGCAACCCTGACTCAGAGAGCTAAAGGTTGCATGAGCTCCCTGAGCCATCAGCATCTGCCTCTTGCTCTGATAGAGATTGTAGCCAGAGATAATTTTTTTAGAGAAAGTTGTTTATTCCAGTATTTATGATTGCATGTGAATAGAAAATTCCACCCCACAAACTGACCCAATAATGTGTGCACTGGGTTTAGAAAGCAGCAGCGGCATTTTAAATGTAAACTTCAGAAGGAGATGGGTAAGCAACTGAGGTGTTATCTCAGACACCTAAAATTACACTGAGACTTTTATAGCTCCACAGGGGGATGTGCTTACAACGCAGTGGGGGAAATACATAGCTGCAGGCATAGAGTGTTCTGGAACCGCGTGTGCACTTGTGCACACGCGCACACACACACAACCATGAATAAACAGGAAATATATATTATTTGCATGCATTCTGAAAGTATTCTTTGTATAGAGGCACTTAAAATGGAAAAAAATGCCTAAAATAAATATATGGAAATATATGCAAGATTTTTATGGAAAAATACAGATTTTTCATTGAAAGGCTTTAACTACCTAAGGAAATGCTCACAGATATTAAGAGAGGATGACAGATCTCACCCAACTCCCAACTCAAGGAAGATGAATAGTAAAGTCCCACCCAAGGTTTCCATATAACTTGATGGGATGTGTCCTAGTTAGGGTTATCATCACCGCGATAAAACATCATGACCAAAGCAACTTGTGAGGGGAAAGGATTTGTTTCCCTTATAGTTCCAAGTCACTGCTCATCACTGAAGGAAGCCAGAACAGGAACTCAAACAAGGCAGGAAGTAGGAGCTGACACGGAGACTATGGAGGGATGCTCCTAACTGGCTCGTTCATTATGGCTTGCTTAGCCTGCTTTTCTTGTAGAGCCCAAGACCGTGAATCCAAAGATAGTACTGCCCACAGTGGGCTGGGCTCTCCTCCACCAATCACTAATTAAGAAAATGCTCTGTAGGCGTTATAGAGACGTTTTTCTCACCTGCAGTTCCTTCCTCTCAGACAACTTCAGCTCGTGTCAAGCTGATATAAAACTATCCAGCACAGACTGTGATATGTATATTATATTCTCCTTAAGATTCTGCAAGAAATTCTAACTTCAGAATGCTAGTGCTTTTAGAGAGAGCGTCAGCAGAGAGGCGACGCAGCTGAAATGAGGTCATCAGTGCGGGCCGTAGCCTAACACAACTAGGATTTGTAGTAAGTGCGGATGAGGGTCTGAAGCGCCTCTGCTGAAATCTCCGGGTCCTTGTATTTTGGAACAGTGAGTTGGACCAGGAAACACATGGATGGTGACAGACCCAGGGGCAGTTTACCGCGGAAGGGAAACTGTACTCTCAAGAGTAGCCCTGAGCTGCTGAGCAGGGAGCTCTGGCCGCCTGTGCTCTGATCCTTACGCCTCCTTAGAACCACCTTGCCCAGGAGCTCTCTTCTGTGCTTGCTGTTTGCTGTATCTGGGGGAAGGATCTCTAGTCTTCCTGACGACTCAACTCTTTCACACAGTGATCGCGATGCCCCATTCTCTGTGCCGCTACTTTACTGCCGGAAGTGCCTTCCTAAGAAAGGAAAACTCGAAAACAGATAAGGATAAAGAGAAGATAACATCTTATCTTCTCCTCTGGGGAGAAGACGGCCACTTTTAAGCCAAGAGTCTCTGAAGCAGATATTTTTCTCATGAACCTGAGGACAAGCCTGGCAAGCCCTTCATCCTGGACTTAGGGCCTCTGGAGCTGTGTGAACATAAATTTCTGTTCCTTGCACCACTGAATACATAGTGCTTGATACAACTTCGTGTCGAGGAGAGAGGGATCATGAACACACCGGACAACTTTTTTTTTTTAAGTACTCTACGAAGGGTATTAATATATTATTTTAAGACATACTGATGACAGAAGAGAAGTTTTTGAGAAGATTGCATTAGTTAGCTTTGTACCACTCTACTTAGAATACCCAAAATAATTAACCTACAAGAGATAATAAAGAAATAATTAACTCTCACAGTTTTTGAGACTCCAGTCTGATGGTTTGGGGTCTCTGCTGGGGGTGTGTAAAAGAGAAAAATAGCCAACATCACTACCAGAAAGCAGGGTTGCATGCTCTTCCTTTGCTGCCACACCCAGCAACATCAGGACCGTTGGGACCCACCTAAAGATTGCACTCTCTCCAAATATAGTACCACCGGAGCCACGACGTCAGCACAAAGACCTTTGAGGATAATTCTCCAAACCATAGTAGAGATGTAGACCAGTGGAATCAAGTAGAAAGAATAGAGACAGAGCCTGTGTTTTCAGTACAGTTCAAAGGCGACAGACAGAAGACATGGCGAAAGTATAAGGACACCACGAAGTGCCTGGGGAAAAGTGAAATGCAATTCTCGTCTTTTGTGAACATAAAAAAGTCACTGCCAGCAGATGGCGCTAAATACAGAGCCCCACAACTGGCTAAACTGCAGAGGATAGGAAATTGTGGAGAGATCACGGCCTTCTCTGTCACACCTCCTCCCTTCAAGGCTCGGGATCTTTGGGAAAGATGCAGCTGGAAGATTTTAAGAGGCAGAGGTTGCTGAGTACCAATGAAAAACAGTGCTTTCAGAGCATGAGAGTCCCATTGCACACATCAACTCGGTGCCTGCGGCTGCACACAAGACTGACACTAGATCAAGGTGGTAAAAATACCAACAGGGATGGGGAGGAGCTCACAAGCCTCCCCCCAGCTGAGGAGCTGTTGGTGGCTGACGCCGCCAATGACGGGACGCTGCGAGTCCCAAGATACAGTAACTGGTCTTCTTCCCACAACACATACTCGCGGCACCAACTGAACTCATGATTTTAAAAAGGAGGTACATGAAGTTAGGAAGAAAATGCGGTTTCATGGGAGGATATGGGACAAATTGGAGGAGAGGGACTGCAGGTAGATTTCATCAAAACACACGTTAAACACAGATGGCATTCTCAAAGAATAATTAGAATATTTTTAATCAAAAATAAATCTCTACCAAATAAGACAAAGCTTAGGAAAGATCACGTTTAGCAACTAGAATATAGGGAAAGAGTCATTAAGCCAAACTTTAAAAACATCAGCATGAAGGAAAGACTTGAAGATGTAGAGAAAAGACACATTTACGCCAGGACAAATTTTTATAGCAAGTATAACTGAAAATGCATATAAATGATATATGCATATATATTTGTCATTTTATGTATGCTGGATATATGCGTGTGTATATGTATATATACATATATTCATATATGTATATACATATTTATGTATATGCAAATATAGTGTATAGACATGTATATAGTATATACAAATGCATATATATATTTTATGTGTGTGTATATATACATGTGCATATGTATATATGTGTGTTATGTATATATATATGTGTGTGTGTGCGTGCATGTAGAAAGACCCTATTTATGTTTATACACATGTACATTCAATAGCAAATAATTAAAGACGCCATCTACATATGAATGAGTCCATGATTTTTAGCAGTAAATGAATATGAGCACCACAATAAACATGCCTTATTCTCACAACCTAATATTTACATTTTTAATGAAAAATGCAGATTAATTATATCAATGACTTATCTGCCTCTCTCTATATATAAGAATATATAAGCTTTATATCAAGCTAAAATGAAACCATTGTTAATAGTGACATACATATAATGTTAAAAAAAGTTTTTTCTAAAAGAATTGGGATCTTAGACTGAGAAGATGATTTAGTCAGTAAAGTACCCACTAGACAATCATGAGGATCCCAGTGTCCATATAAAAGCTGGGTGTGGTCGGGCATCTCCATAACCCTAGCACAAAGTGGCTGGTGAGTGTTGGGTTCAGTGACATATCCTGTCCCAAAACATAAGGTGGAAACTGATGAAAGCAAACTCTGGCCTACACACACACACACACACACACACACACACACACACACACACACACACTCATCACAGAGAGAGACAGAGAGACAGAGAGAAAAGAAGGAGGAGGACGAGGAGGAAGAGAGGAAGGGAAAGATGGATGCTGGGAGGGAAAGAACCAGAACCTCAAGTTCAAACTTGAGACATTCTTTTATTAGGCATAACAATGTAGCACCAGGCACAACACATAGATAAACAACCTATTTTAGTAAGGGTTTATTTCTTATATTTATTATACCAAATTTATGCCTGTTGCATAGATTAAAGCTTTAATATATTAAGGGACATTAGTAATTTTATTGTAAATTCTGCTCCATTCCAGTTACTACGAGTAGCACTCATCATCAGGCATTATTTCTCTCTCTAACCGTGATTTATCATCTCCCATAAGTACCACTGTTACTTCTTAGAAGTATGATTTTCATTGATTGACAAGAAAACCAGATATCAGCATAATCCATTAGCCAAACAAGATAGCTTTGATGCTGAGGTAGTGGAGATGCCTGTAATCCCAGCACTTGAGAGGCTGAAGCAGGGGGATTGTGAGTTCTATGCCAGCCTGGACTATACAGTTAGATCCTGTCTCAAAAGGAGCACACCTTTAATCCCAGCACTCGGGAGGCAGAGGCAGGTGGATCGCTGTGAGTTCGTGGCCAGCCTGGTCTATAAAGCTAGTCCAGGACACCCAATGTTACACAGAGAAACCCTGTCTTGAAAAACCAAACAACCAAACTTGGTTTTTCGAGACAGGGTTTCTCTGTGGATCCCTAGCTGTCCTAACAAAACCACTTTTGAGAGACAGAGGAACAAGTAAATAAAATGAAATTACACTGGTAAGCAATGAGTGTGGAAGCTGATGCCTGCAGGGAAACTTCTCCAGGCAGCCTACCTTTAGCTGTTCATCTAACTGAACAGTATCCCATGATCCCTTTCTTTGAGTAAACTTTCTCCTTAGCACTCAAAAGCACTTGAATAAGGAGTGAATTGATGCCCCCATGTCATAGTTTTCCTTCAGGAGCACTACTTCCTAGATGCCCTTCTCTGACAGACGTGTTGAGTGGCATAGAGTATATCGCCTAAAATTTAACATCAAAAATGTCTTAATGAAAGTGTTTGAGAGGCAACTGAGTTAGGACAGAATAACCTAGGAGCAAAAAGAGCACATGGGAAGCCAGCAAGAGAGAAGAGAACATAGTTCTTGACTCGAATGTGGGTGGTCTTTGATCCATCCTTCACCCAGAAGATCAGAGGCCATTCTAGGAATGAGGAGGATCCCAGAGACACACGCTTAGGGGATGTGAGATCCCTACAGAGGAAGAAATAGAGGAACTTGCCATCTCAAAATAGACCGTGAGTAGAAAGATCAGAAGAGAAGAGACCTCAGAGAATTCTCAAATGCAAGCCCAGGGTCACTTGACACGGGACAAAAAATTCACCCCCGTAGCCAGTGAGCTTAGACATACAAGTGGAGCCCCACATTGGTAGTTTGACAGGCATAGATAGAACACGTAGATCCCTTCCGGAAGAAAACATGTTTGAATCAGTTTCCTAAATTACGTATAAGTTTTAGTCACAAATCTCACAGATCAGGACTAAATGGAAACATTAACCTTCAGAGTTAAATATAAATTAGTTTGTAAGTTAAAATTAATTGATAATATGTTTTAACTGATGCTTAATATGCTTAAAGAGCCCAAAAGAGCAGAGCACGGTAGGAGAGGGCTTTGGTCCCTCTGTTCTAGAAAGTGTCTATGTTTTTAAATGGGTGTAAGATTTCATTTTTAACTCAATGATAAAGATTTAACTATTCTCCCAATGGTTGGATATTCATGGACCCCTCGAAGTGCTGTCAGCAAAGTTGGTTGCCGGCAATTTGAAATATGCCAGTTTAAATGTATCTCTCCTTTTCAGGGACTGTGCTTCCAACGCCCCAAAGTCAAAGCTCCCCACATGAGATGCACCAGAAAACTTAAAGGGACCGCACACTGTAAATCTATCTGCTTCAGAAAAACTTGAGATCCATATTTATTAGAACTGGATAAAAATATAGGGTTCTTGTGCTCGCTTCGGCAGCACATATCCTAAAATTGGAACGATACAGAGAAGATTAGCATGGCCCCTGCGCAAGGATGACACGCAAATTCGTGAAGCGTTCCATATTTTTCTTTGGAAATCTATCTGGTGCTATCTCAGAAAAATGGGAATAGGGCTTCCTCAAGACCCAGCTATTCCACTCCTTGGAATATACCCAGAAGATGCTCCAGCACACAACAAGAAAATTTGCTCAACCATGTTCATAGCAGCCTTATTCATAATAGCCAGAACATGGAAACAGCCTAAGTGTCCATCAGTAGAAGAGTGGATAAAGAAACTGTGGTACATATACACTATGGAATACTACTCAGCTATTAAAAACAAGGAATTCCCGAAATTTGTGGATAAATGGATTGAGCTAGAAATGATCATAATGAGTGAGTTAACCCAGAAGCAGAAAGAATCAAATGGTATATACTCACTTATATCTGCCTACTAGCCCAAGGGGCATGCCCCACGAAAGCCTTCACTTACCAGGAAACTGGGACAGAGGGGAGGGCATCCTATTGGGACTCTAGATGAGAGAAGCATGGGAGAATAGCAAAATAAAAGGATACAGAGGGTCCTAGAATCTACAAGTAGAACAATATGATAGGCAGATTTTGGGCCCAGGGGTCCCGCTCAAACTAAGGCACCAGCCAAGGACAATACAGGAGGTAAACTTTAAACCCCTTCCCAGATCTAGCAATGGTCAGAATATTCTCCACAGGTTGAGTGGAGAGTGTGATATGACTTTCTTGTGTACTCTGGTGCCTCACATTTGACCATGTCCGCTGGAGGGGGAGACCTGGTGGCACTCAGAGGAAGGACAGCAGGTAGCCAAGAAGAGACTTGATACCCTAGGAGAATATACAGGGGGAGGTAATCCCCCTCAGGAACAGTCATAGGGGAGGGGAATAATGGGAAAATGGGGGGGGGAGGAATGGGAGGATACAAGGGATGGGATAAACATTGAGATGTAACAAGAATAAATTAATAAAAACAAACAAACAAACAACAAAAAAAAAATATAGGGTCTTGCTCCTGTTCAGTAAAGGTGAATTTAGAAGGAACGACAAACCCTGAAAAGTCTTCTTGTGTCCTTGCAAAACACGACTTATCACAAGGACAGACGGTTAAAATTCCTGTTTGCACAATTGTTTTTGCATCTCTTTTTTAGGATTTTTTTCCCAGACAAATTTCTATTTGTTGTCTCTGAAGACAAAGACCCCTGGGTTCAAATTTTACTTCACCCTCTTACTCGTCATTTTCCCATATATTTAAACTTCCAAGTTTACCTGTAACATAAGGATGACCCATGTCTATGTTTACGTGTTTTACCTGTAAAAGAAATTCTGACACTGTCCTTAGCAGAGCTCCTGTCAGTATTTTCATGTCTGTTTCCTTATTTAAATATCTACCCTAAAACAAACAAAGAAACAAAGAAACCCCTATTTATTTAACTCTTCCTTGGGGAAATAAAAACAAGATGCCCACACTCAGTCTTTGGATTAGTATTAAAAGCAGACGAGCGCCCCCCTGAGGACAAAGCGTGTTTGACACCCACTGTCGACTAAGGCTGCCTCCTTGGGCCCAGAACCAGCAGCAACAGCAGGTAAGAGGCAGGCAGAATAAAGACTCAGGTCCTTGCTCAGAAAACCCCCAGGATTTCACCGTACACACAGCACAGAATATAGCCAAGCATGGAGCCATATGAGCTATGTGGCCCACAAAGCTGGTCCTTTCTAGAAGCACCTCCATTTATACTCTTAGGAAAACAGGGTTTGGTTCTTACTGTTGAAATCATTATCTTGTTTCAATAAAGTTTAATTTCACTGTGAGGGTTTCTTTTAACGGTCCCATTTATGACCCTTTCTCCCCTGGCCAATGGGGTCCGTAAATGGGCAGCATTTTTTCATTAAAGGTCCACACATGTTAATAAGGACAAAAAGCACAAATGCAATCATTACAGAATGTATTTCCCTTTAGACAGAATCCCACAGGAGTTCTTGAAAAATGCCAAGTTTGTCATGATGGTTACCCCTGAGGAAGAGGAGAGTGGTGAGACTTCGGGGAGAATTCTCGGAGGAAGCATTTCAACTCCATCATATTTCATTCTCCTACCTAGATACATACTTAAACACAACACGTATTAACATAGTAAACTCTGCAAGCTTCTGTGTCTCAAATATTTCCCAGCAAAAGTACTTTGAAAGGTCTTAAAGCAAGGCAGCCATGGTCTTTAAACTAAAGGCATGGTAGGAATATGGATCCCACCTCAGGCCTGCAGTACTACTGTGTCCTCAGGTAAACTCACTTTCACTCTCTGCCTTTGTCCTCTTACAAACGGGGTAGGCTGAAGGCACATCTGCTAAGGTCCTTTAGGGCCCGTGTTCTACTTTTGTAAAATAATGTCTTTAGAATATAATTTGAGCTAAGTTAGTTACATGTCTAATGCTGTGTGAAAATCCAGAGAAAGGGGACACAATGTCAATTAAGCTAAAACACATCTGAGATGTGAAGACGCTTCTTTAGACTTCACTTGTTAGAGAAACTGGTTGCAAAAACAGAACACACAAGCCTGTAGTGCACACCTGAAATCCCAACACCCCAAAAGCCAAGGCAGGAGAACTGCTGTGTTCAAAATTGACATGGACCAGCTCTAGACACATTGTGAGACCTCCCAAAATCAAGCCAAAGGAAAGCAAAACAAGCCAAACTCCCCAAACTGCCTTTAGACCTTATTAATTGCATCCCAGCTATAATCGCCTGCTTTCAACTTTTCCATTTACTCTCTCTGCCTTAAATGTTAATGTCAACCATGTTTTGACTCAAGGCACCTACAGTCAGTGGATCACTTCTTCCTTTTCACTATCTATGCTAGTTAGGGTTTCTGTTGATGTGATGGAACACCACGACCAAAAACAGTTTTGGAAGAGTTTATTTCACCTTACACTTCCACATCACAGTTCATCATCAAAGGAAGTCAGAGCAGGAACTCACGCAGGACAGGAAACCAGAGGCAGGAACTGAAGCAGACACTTGGAGGGTGCTGCTTACTGGCTTGCTCCTCATGGGTTGCTCAGCCTGATTTCTTATAGAACCCAAGACCACCAACCTGGGGCAAGGGGACCCACAAATGGGCTGGTTAGTCTCCTATCAATAATTAGAAAATGCCCTACAGGGTCGCCTAAATAGCCCAATCTTACAGAAACGTTTCCTCAGGTGAGCTTCCCTCCCCTCAGATGACTGTAGACTGTATCAAGTTGACATACAATTAGCTAACACACTCCTCCTCCATGCTAAAATGTTTTCTTACTTCTTAATTGCTTTAAAAAACTCAATCAATATAGTCATTTACTTATACATACTCAATTTTTTGCCCAGTCCCTCAGCAGGATGTGAGGATGTGTTTGAAGATGGGTAAGTTTCAGGGTGTGTAGACTGAGACAATACAATCAAGGCCACAGTGAACTATGGTCTCAGCTTGGTTAGAATGGTCATTACCAAAACAGCAAACAGCATCACTCACATAAGTATGCAGGGAAAGGGTGCATTTCAAATGCTGCTGATAGGAATATAAGTTAGTATAGCTATAATTGAAAATGTTACTGAAATTCAACACAAACTACAGACTACCATAGAAGCCTGCAGTTCTACTACCAAGTTATGTATCTAAAGGAAATGAAATCGCTGGATCAAGAGGCTGCTATCACCCCCACATTTATGACAGCAGAATTCCTAGCTAAAACACGTGACCAGACCAGATGCCTTTCCATGAATACATGGACACAGAGAAAATGGGTATACTTACACAATGGAATATTGCTCAACCACGGAAAGAATGAAAATTTGTCATTTGCAGCCACATGGGTGGAAATGGAAGTCATTATGTTATGTGAAATAAGCCAGGCACACAAAGACAAATACCATATGCTCTCACTCATGTGTGGAAATCAGACAGTCTTGTAAAAGAATAGGGTGGGATGTTGCTTACCAAATACTGGGAAGGGTGGGGCTAGGGATGGAAAGAGACTTCATAGGCGAACCAATGGGTGAGGGGAGGAATTGCTTCCGGCTCTTCTGCAGTGCAATAGGGTAATTATTAGGTAAAATAATCTCTGATATGTTTCAATATGCATAGACTGGTATGAAATTTACAACATGTAAAGCTTATTAGTAGCTAAGGAGGTGTTAATGCTTAACTATTCCAATTTGATTGCCACACATCTAGTGCATGTTTTGAATGACCATAATAGATCCCAAAAGATGTACAATTGTCACATTTACACATAAGAAAGAAAGCACAAAAATGGACAATTGATAGTAATGTTGCAAGGTTGGGGATTTAGCTCAGGGGTAGAGCACTTGCCTAGCAAGCACAAGGCCCTGGGTTCGGTCCTCAGCTCTGAGAAAAAAAAGACAAGATAGTGATGTTGCAAGGCATTGTTAGACTTTCAGGCACACCTCAAAAAATACCTTAAAATGTGCATATTTTATAAGTCATAGAAACCTCTAAAACCTTTCCTTAAATGATTTTTCAAGTTCCTGGATTGGGAGGGGGATGAAAAACAGGGTTCAAAGGTTTTTTCTTTTTCACTTCTGTTTTTAATACCCGAGCTGTTCAGTTAACTGAAAACACCCTTTTACGTGCCTGATACTATAAAATGTTGTGCATTGTACTCGGTGCTTTCCAAGATGGAACACCAGTCTCTGCCCCTTATTGTGAACTTAAAAATATTTTAAAGACATAACAGCAAAGATGCCCACATTGTTCACACCCCCACTACACATGGAGAAGTGCTTATGTCCCCATGAGCCTCCATGGTGCATGGCTTCCTTTCATGGGTGGTGCTGTTCTACAACTTGTCATCCCTTCCCCTTCTCAGGAGAAACCTAGGCAAGCTAGAGCAAGGGTCCAGACAGAACGGAGAGCTAGAGCAAGGGTCCAGACAGAACGGAGAGCTAGAGCAAGGGTCCAGACAGAACGGAGAGCTAGAGCAAGGGTCCAGACAGAACGGAGAGCTAGAGCAAGGGTCCAGACAGAACGGAGAGCTAGAGCAAGGGTCCAGACAGAACGGAGAGCTAGAGCAAGGGTCCAGACAGAACGGAGAGCTAGAGCAAGGGTCCAGACAGAACGGAGAGCTAGAGCAAGGGTCCAGACAGAACGGAGAGCTAGAGCAAGGGTCCAGACAGAACGGAGAGCTAGAGCAAGGGTCCAGACAGAACGGAGGAGAGCTAGAGCAAGGGTCCAGACAGAACGGAGAGCTAGAGCAAGGGTCCAGACAGAACAACGGAGAGCTAGAGCAAGGGTCCAGACAGAACGGAGAGCTAGAGCAAGGGTCCAGACAGAACGGAGAGCTAGAGCAAGGGTCCAGACAGAACGGAGAGCTAGAGCAAGGGTCCAGACAGAACGGAGAGCTAGAGCAAGGGTCCAGACAGAACGGAGAGCTAGAGCAAGGGTCCAGACAGAACAACGGAGAGCTAGAGCAAGGGTCCAGACAGAACGGAGAGCTAGAGCAAGGGTCCAGACAGAACGGAGAGCTAGAGCAAGGGTCCAGACAGAACGGAGAGCTAGAGCAAGGGTCCAGACAGAACGGAGAGCTAGAGCAAGGGTCCAGACAGAACGGAGAGCTAGAGCAAGGGTCCAGACAGAACGGAGAGCTAGAGCAAGGGTCCAGACAGAACGGAGAGCTAGAGCAAGGGTCCAGACAGAACGGAGAGCTAGAGCAAGGGTCCAGACAGAACGGAGGAGAGCTAGAGCAAGGGTCCAGACAGACGGAGAGCTAGAGCAAGGGTCCAGACAGAACAACGGAGAGCTAGAGCAAGGGTCCAGACAGAACGGAGAGCTAGAGCAAGGGTCCAGACAGAACGGAGAGCTAGAGCAAGGGTCCAGACAGAACGGAGAGCTAGAGCAAGGGTCCAGACAGAACGGAGAGCTAGAGCAAGGGTCCAGACAGAACGGAGAGCTAGAGCAAGGGTCCAGACAGAACAACGGAGAGCTAGAGCAAGGGTCCAGACAGAACGGAGAGCTAGAGCAAGGGTCCAGACAGAACGGAGAGCTAGAGCAAGGGTCCAGACAGAACGGAGAGCTAGAGCAAGGGTCCAGACAGAACAACGGAGAGCTAGAGCAAGGGTCCAGACAGAACGGAGAGCTAGAGCAAGGGTCCAGACAGAACGGAGAGCTAGAGCAAGGGTCCAGACAGAACGGAGAGCTAGAGCAAGGGTCCAGACAGAACGGAGAAGCAGGGACTGTAACAGCGTGAGCTTCAGAAACACACACGCACACACACACACACACACACACACGCATGCTCACACACACAATTTTACATTATTTTTCTCTCTCTGTCTCTCTGTCTCTGCGCCTCTCTCTCTCTCTCTCTCACACACACACACACACACACACATGCATGCTCACACACTCACAGTTTTACACTATTTTCCTCTCTCTGTCTCTCTGTCTCTGCGCCTCTCTCTCTCTCTCTCTCTCTCTCTCTCTCTCTCTCTCACACACACACACACATGCATGCTCACACACACTCACATTTTTACACTATTTTCCTCTCTCTGTCTCTGCACCTCTCTCTCTCTCTCTCTCTCACACACACACACACACATGCATGCTCACACACACATTTTACACTATTTTCCTCTCTCTGTCTCTCTGTCTCTGCGCCTCTCTCTCTCTCTCTCACACTCACACACACACACACACATGCATGCTCACACACACATTTTTACACTATTTTCCTCTCTCTGTCTCTCTGTCTCTGTGCCTCTCTCTCTCTCTCTCTCTCTCTCTCTCTCTCTCTCTCTCTCTCTCTCACACACACACACACACACACACACACACATATGCATGCACACATAGACACAATTTTCCTATAGTTTCAGTTTTTTCATTTTAAACCTAGATCAGATATTTTCAATAGATTTTCAAATTCACAGAGACAATCTGATTTTATTCCTCAAGTGATCCTGTAAGGAAATTATTTTCACTCTTGTTTTATAGGAGAGGAATTTGAAACTGTCAGAGGTTGTTTCATCAAGATCAGACAAGAAGCAAGCACAGACCTGGGATTAAAAATATAACTAGACGTACAGAATTCTCAAACTGAGGCCTTTACCTCCACAATAGCTTGGAGGAACACCAGAGGCACAAATGCAGTTTCTAAGACATACGGATAAAATAGTGAAGACTTTCCTAACCTTGAATACAGAGAGGAATTCCTGCCCTCGACCTATGGAGGTTTACTGCTAGTACTTAGGTAAAAATGGCAGGCACCAAAATTAAAATCAAGTGCACAACCTTTGACCACACCGAGAAATTACACTAAGAACCTGACTGCCATTCTCCAGGGTTCAACTGTTTCATTGCCCAGCGAGACAAGCGTTCAGGTGGCCTGCCTAAAGTCAGTTAGGAAGACAGCCACTGAAGCGGTACTGGAACTGGCTTCTCCTGCTGGTGCATGCCGTGCTGTCCTGTGTACCCTGCTTTGCAGGAGATGGCATGATGCTATCAAGTGACACCTGCATCAAATATTTACTGAGCGCCTATTGTATGTCACGTCCTGGGATGTAATGATAAACAAAAGGATGAAGTGGTAAACGAAATAGCCAGTCTGTCCTGAGACTTACAGCTTAGTAGGAGTAAGAGACATCAAAGAACGGAGTAAATATGTGATGAAACCATAGCAGGCATTATCAAAGCAGCACAGTGCTGTTCTGAGGAGCTAGTCAATCTAACTCAACACTGTAACCTCAACGGTATTCATTCTCCTTTGTTTTCTTAATTGTAGTTGTTTCACTTGAGGGGAGATGGGATATAAAATTAACTTTAATTTGTATTTAATTTCCTGGTGGCTTAGGCTGTTGAACACATTTATTTACTATATATGTCAGTGTGTGTATGTGCTTGCATGCACATGCAAGGAGATCAGAAAAGGACTGAATATGCCTTCGAGCTATAGTTACAGGCAGTTGTGAGCCACCCAGTATGGGTGCTGGGAATCAAACTCTGGTTCTCTGAAAGAATGTTAAGTGCTCATAACCACTGAGCCATCTCTCCAAATGCATGAATACATTAAAAATGCTTACTGGCCATTTCTATGCCTTGTATTGAAAGCTCGCCATTCGGCCCTTAGCCTGAATTTTCACTGGGTGGTTTGTTTTCTTGGTACTTAGTTTCTTATATATTCCAGATATTAATCCTTTGTCAGATGCATATTTGGCAAAGGTTTTCAACATTGTGTTATCTGTCTCTTCGCTTAACTAGTTTCTTCCCTCACTATACACAGCCTTTTAGTTACAGGACGCCCCGTTTGTCAGTGATTGGCACTACTTTGGAGCAAGCAAAAGTCCCGTTCAGAAAGTCCTGACCTGAGACCTTATCATGACGTGATTCCTGTGATTTCCCTCTAACAGTTTAATATCTTCAGGTCTTGTGTTGGGGTCTTCAATCCACTTGAAGTCGTGCTTCCATCACGGAGAAGAATAAAGCTCTAGTTTCATGCTTCTGCACGTAGGCATCAGTGTCTGTAGCACTCTTTGCTGCATGCCTTTTTTTTTTCCCCAGTATATATTTTTGACATTTTTGTAAAAAAAAAAAAAAAAGATGGAAATGGTTGTTTAGGCTTCTGTCTCAGCCCTCTACTATGTTTGTCGTGCTGTTTTTATTACTGTGTCTCTGTAGTGTAACTTGAAATCAGACATAACAGTCCCCCAGCATCGCTCATTTTGTTCCATGTGGCTTTAGCGACCTGACATCTTTTGTGCTTCCATATGAGTTTGGAGATTGTTTTTTCCCTTTGTGACGAATGACCTTGGACTTTTGGTTGAGATTGCACTGAATCTGTAGATGGCTTTAGTAGATGGTGATGTTCACAGTATTACGTCATCTATTCCACAGGCAAGGCCAGTCCTGTCGTATTCTGGTATCTATCTTACTTTGGCATTTTAAACCTTTACTATGTAAGTCTCTCGTTTACTTTGTTGAGTTTGTTCCAAGGTACTTTTTGAGACTACTGTGAACATACTTACCCCCTGATTTCTTTCTTGGGATGCTAGTCACTGTAATCTAAGACTGTTTCTGAATTTTGTGCATTAATTTTGCATCTTTCCACTAAAAGAATCCATCATCTGCAAATACGGATACTTCTACCTTCTTCCTCTCCTATTGGTAGTCCCTTTGTTTTCCTCTTGTCTTCTCCTCTAAGACCTCAAGAGCTATATTAACTAGAAGTAGAGAGAATGGATGGGTCTTATTGTGGTGGCTCTTGCTCTTTGTGGAGACTCTTTGAATTTTTCTCTGTTTGTCATGATGGTTTCTATAGGTTTATGGTAAATAGCCTTTGTTATGTTAGGACATGTTCATTACATGTCTAGTCTTTGGGGGGAATTTTATTGTTAAGAGATTTTGAATTTATCAAAAGTCTTTTCTACATCTATTGAAATAATAATGTGATTTCTGTCTTGAAACAATAATGTGATTTCTGTCCTGGAATCCATTCATGTGATTATTTCATTTATTAATTTATCTGTGTCAAATCACCCTAAATATCAGAAATGAAGCCAGCACAACCATGGAAAATAATCTTTTTGGTGTCTTAAATATATTTTATTGAGAATTTTCATGTCTATGAGTATCAAAGTAATAGGTTTATCATTTTCCATTTTGTTATTTCTTTACCTGATTTTGGTATCAGGGCAGCACTAGATTCACAAAAATAGGTTTGGAAGCATTCAGTTCTTTTCTCTTTTATAGAATAATTTGGGAGGATTTTATGCTAATCTTCAAAAGTATTGTAGAATCCTTTCAGTGAATCTGTCTGGGCCTGGACATTTTTTTCAGTTGGAAGATTTTTCTGTATGGAGCCAGAAAGCCCTGAGTGAGTGAAGTCCTGGGAAAGTGTGTATTGCTTGATATGGGTATGGCTATGTCAAGGACTATAGACTTGGATTCATGGGAAAGTGTAGGTGAGGTTCAGGGGGGTGGCAAAGTTTTCCTCTGATATGTGTGTGGATGCTGATAACGTGTGCAGAAAACTGACAAAAGCGAAAATGAATACTTATTTTCCCAGTGTGGCAGTATTTCCTGGGAAGATCAGCCAGCTCTCCTGGGGTCATTATTTGTTCTTACTGGACCAAACATTTATGAATATGCATATAAATTTTCTTTCTTAGTTGAGTGGTTCTATAACCATCATGTGTCAAGTCACAGAGCACTTCGTGCACAGTGTGATTATTCCACACAGATATTATCTTCAATGTCAGGGTAGGCTCACGCCCTCAGAGTTTACTTGGTTCGCCATATTTCCCATCATCCTTAAGGAGCTGCCCTGCTATCACCCTGCATGGCCTTTTGACAACAAAGGCTTACAGAAAACACCAACATCAGGATGACACATATTTTCTGAATCATCAATTAGTCTATTGTTATTGAGACATTATTTCACCCACATACAGATGCCAGAATTTTAGAACCATGTTGTGAAATAGCTTATCTCATTGTATACCTAAGAATCCATTTTAAAAATTTATACTGGGAGAAGCAACATCCTCCAGGGAAGAGGCCAACATAGACAATCCAATCCCAAATGATCAGCCATGAGCACATATACATAGGAGCAATACCAATACAGTGCTAAGTGGACTTAGCAGGTTGTACTTCTGTGGTTTAATTAAGAATAGGAAGTCATGCATTTGAGAAGAAGTGGGAGACCTGAGAGGAACTGGGGGGAAGAGGAGCGATGGGGAATGGAAAGGATGTAAACACAGTACTTGTGTATAAAATTCTCAAAAAAATACCTTTTAAAAATTTAATTCTCATTCTTCTATTTTTGGTTTCCTGTTTTTTGTTTGTTTGCTAGCTAAATGACTGGCAAGGTTCCTGGTTGACTATCTGTCTTTCATATATATATATTTTTTATGTTTAGATGTTTGTTGTGAGACAGAGTTTCTTTGTGCATCCTTGGTTGTCCTAGAACTCATTCTAAAGACAAAGTTGACCTCGAACTCAGAGATCTGTCAGCCTCTGCTTCCCAAGGACTGGGATTAAAGGCCTGTGCCACCACCATCTGGCAACTATACATCATTCTTGCTTGAAACAGATCTTGCTGTATTTGAGGTTTCCCTCAAAATTTTGATGCCCCAGCCTCCCAAGTATTAGAATTATACTTACGTTCTACCAAACCTCCTCATATCAGTGAATATAACTATCATTATTATGAAGCAAAGTACTCTATTCCACCTGACTACTATGGGCAGCTCAGCCACCTGTGAGATAAAGAGATTCATCATGATTATAAAGAGAAATTAGTTTTCTACGGAAAATGAGAATTAAGGAGAAATTAGTTTTCTATGGAAAATGAGAATTAAGGACTTGGGACTAGAACTTCAAATATTCAATTGAATTCCCTTTAGTGTCTTCATAAAGCACAAATGATGGAAAATTCTAAAACCCTAACACAGACAGGACTGCTGGTGGCCAGGCTCCTCCAGGAAGGATCTTTGCTAGGCAAAGAGCTCAGGCAACTGAACCACTTTCTGAGGACAGGAAAATCAAGAAATGCATAAAAAAAAAAGGTAAAAATGCTATAGCCAAATCATCAGGTGTCAAAATAATAATTGTGTTCATTTTCTTTCTTATTTTGGTTTATATCTCCATACATTAATGGACTATTTTGGGTTTTTTTTTTTTTCTTATCTTCAATCTCACATCATTTAATACATTGTAATCATATGTCACTTACATATTCATTATTTATATCAAAGGATTTCAAAGGCATAAGTGTAACATAACTAAAGAGGGATTGAAATTATCTAGACACCCTTAAGATATCATGTGGATCTTAGTCTCTTCCTTGGGAAATGGGTATTTAAATATTTTGTTGTTAAAAGTTGGCTGCATTGTGCTAAGGAAAAGCATAATGTTATTGGGTTTGGTTGGGGGGGAGTTTTTTTTTGTTTGTTTGTTTCATTTTGTTTTTTTACTTTTTATTGATTCTTTGTGACCTTCCCATCATGAGTTCCATCCCACTCATATCCCCACTCCTTCATATCTGCCCTCCACCCTTGCAGCTTCCCCCCAAAAGAAAAAAATCTCTCCATGGAAGCTGTTGTGTGTCACACAATACACTCTCCTGCCCAAACAGCTTGCAAATGTTCGTTGCAGTGAGTCACTGGTCTGGTTCCAGGCCTCTGGCTTCTGCTACGCTATCAGGACTGGATCCTCACCAGGACTCCTCAGATATCTGTTGTTGACCTGTGTCAGGGAGATTCTGCAACTTTGAATCTGTAGGACTGGCCTCTTCATGCACTCTAGCAGTCCATCGATGTTGGGTGGGGCCAACTCAGAGAACTGGATCTGGGCCTGGGTGGAAGCTGAGCTGGTCAGCCCACCAGATCTTCTGCACCCATATCACCAGGGCCAGCTCGCCTGCTTTGCCAAGGCAAGAGGCAAGGCCTCTCTCTTGCCCGCTGATCCTGGACCAGCTATATTGTGCTGCCCAGGAGAGGTGTGCGGCTCTCCCTGAGTGCTCCAGTGAGGGGTGGGGCCAGCACACTAGTGCCACCAGAGGAGCTTTCTCATGCTGCCTAGGCAAGGGGCAGGGCCAGCTCAGCACCATGCTCAGATAGGTAGATAGATAGATAGATAGATAGATAGATAGATAGATAGATAGATAGACAGACAGATAGTAGATATAGATATATCAACATGGCCTTCAGCACCATCCTGGGCCAGGAAAACACAGGCCACTCAGATCAGTTTCTCCCCTCCAGCCCCCATGGGGGGTCAGTATAGCCCCCAGACATCAACGTGGTCTCAGGCAGTAGCTTAGACCACTGACGTCCAGATGAAATTCAGTGGCAACACAGGCCACAGTCATCAGCACAGACCCCAGACATGGCCCTTGGTGGCAGGCAGCCCAGGCCCAGACATCACCATTGGCCCACATGCTTGTGAAGACTCCTCATATCCACCTGCTTCTCACTGCCGTTGTATCTCCAATTCCAACTCTCTCTGCGGTACATGAATTCTCGGCTTCACTTTCTCTCCCATCTCTCCTTTCATATCCCTCTTTCCCATCTCTCTATCACATGGACACTCATCATAGTAGTGACTGCTGCAGGGTCCAGGGTGGGCACTTGAGTGTCTCTCTCTTCTGGCTGCCCAAGGCCATGGGGCCACATTTTTTAAAAAAATAAAAAGTTAAATAATGTCAGAAGAAATGGAGTAAATGTCAAAATTCCAAAGAAAGCACTTTCACTAGATTGCTGCTTATTTGACAGCAACTTGATAATTCCCTAGAATCTCTTTCCCTGTTGGCTCTGGGTAAGGGCTTTCCAGTATGAACCAGTCATACATAATGAGACTTTGGAAAGCCATTGCTGTTCCCTATGCTATGTTACCCCATACGCATATACAAGCTCTCACCTAGCAGCTACATTGGTTTGAAAACTTATCCCCAAGTACACTAGTCTTTCCTTGGCCCCGTGTTTCCTCACTGAAACTGTTTCTCAATTCCCTGATCACAGCTACCCAGACTGCTGTTCTTCAGCTCTCTCCATACTTGCATGTGCCCCCATTTTCTTTATAAAATCAAGACAGGCCCCCAAATACATTCGGAAGTTCTGCTATCTTGAACCATTTCAGACTGATACAGTGAGTGACCATCAATGGCTGGTTTATCTCAGTACCCACAACCTCTGTGGGAGTTATGCCTAGTGACATAAACTTACAGACAGGAAACAGAGCTGGGAAACTGTTTGGTGAAACCAAGTAAGTGCCCAGAAAGCAGGGCATCTGTAGATGTCAGCGAGATAACCAAGAGTAGATCAGGTACAGAGACCAGCACACATGGAGGGTGAGGCTTCAGCATCCAGGGGCTGCCCGCCTCACGCTGGCTACGGAGCTGAAATTCCAGGCTCTAGCTGCTGGTTGGAATGAACACAGTCCCTAACATTCTTTACAGCATTTCTCAGGTTCAGTTCACTATTGGCATAGCTGAGGCTGCCCATGAAAGAGATCATCATGGTGGCTTTAAATGGGGTTACAAACTCACTCCCGTCTAGGATAGTTCATAACTACAATGAGGGAAAAGCTTACCATCATATATGTAAGTAACATACCGAATTATAACCAGCAAATACTGAAATGAAATTATCAGTTACTATACCACTTTAGGTCACAAAGAGAAATGCCCACCTCCAATCTACTTCTCACGTTCGGTGTCTCTGTCCAATTCAGACGCACTTCGCTGCAGCTACACAATACATGATTTATATTGCTGTCCCTATGTCCCAAGCAACCTTGGGAGTGAAAGGATCTCTTCAGCAAGACTCTTCTTTTACTCCACTTCACAGATGTAGTGATTTAGTTTGTCAACCACACAAGTGGTATGATTAGAGAGCTTCCTGTTGTGTCCCTCTTACTGTAAATAATTTCACTCTCTTTGTGTTCAAGCCTTGAGCCCTCCCAAACCTTAACTTTCAGTGGCTAGGTTGCATGATTAAGACTGTACCATAGGTATATGGTCATCCATTTCACTAGCAAGTCTCAGCGATGTGGCTCACATATTAAGGGGGGGGCGCTTTCTGCAGCGAGTTGGCCTGGATACCGTTCCCCTTCTGAGCCGCAACCACACAATTCCCAAGAAGCAGTTTCAGGTTCTGTATTGCACTCTGTGGTGTGAAAGGCTGCTCAGTTTCCCTTGGTTGACACATCTGTGTGTACGTACATCATACACACACTGTACTTGCACATATGTATATACGCACATCAGACTTGGTGATAGCACACGCTCTCAAGGCTCTGCCCATCTTAGCTCCCAGCAGTGCCCCCTCTAATGGGATCTGTTGACAAGGCCCCTTCTGGTCACTTGCTGACAGGGGCAAGGAGCTTATGGCTTTTAAATGGAAAGGATTTGCTAAATAAAGCTGCAACCCCAGCCTTTGCCCCTCCTTTTCAGAGGTCAGAGCACTAAGGTCCTTGGTAGCTATGGCAATCACACCATAAACTGATGAAATTTTGACATTCTAGAGCTGACTGCTTAACACTGATCCAGTTAAACCCAGTTAGAAAATTAAGCTTATAAAATTATGTTTTCAAAATGAAAATTCATAGTGAGAATGCCTTTTTTAATATACAGCTAAGTAACTAGATACAGTGTGTGCCTCCTAGGCCTATCATCACAGATTGATTAGCCCCCAACCTAAACTCCAGCACATCATTCTGGTGACACTAAATTTGTCAAGAGCCATGGAGCTTTTTCTTCTGGATTAGCTCTGTGTAACCTACGTTTCTTAGCCAATGATCAGTTGTCTTTAACTGTCCTTTTGAATTTTTTTTTGGACCTAGAATGTAATTTAGGCTTTAATGGTCATCATTTTTTAAGTAGTGAATACTTGAAGATATTATTTTAAGGTGGAATTGACCTTCTCCAGATCCGAGTCTTAAAAGGAATGTTTTTGTCTGATTAAATCCTAATTCCTCTCATTCCACTTACTATCTATTTTTTAGGGGAATGTTTTTGTTTATTGTTTTCTATTTGTTTGTCTCTTGGTTTTTGCTTTTGGGTTGCTGGTAAACAAACTCCATGTCTTTTGAAGACATGCTAAGCATTGTCTACCGCTGAGGCACTCATCAACCCCCACCAGTGTCACTGAACTAAGCTGGCCCTTGAGTCTCATTTTTGTTAGCAACCTTGAAAAGAGAGAGAGGACTTCAGGTTTGGAGCTCGTTCAGAATCAGTGCTCTGAGGTGTCCTCAGTCCCGTTCTCACCCATGGCCCCACCTCTGGTGCCATCCAACTCTCGTCTTGTTTTTTGTCTTTGTCTCAGGTTCTGTATTCCATCTGCTTCTCGAGTGTGCTTATACATAGCAGTGTTGCTGATTTTTAGACTCCAGCACTTCCTGGGGCAGCCTGATTTCTTTAGTGTCTCTGCAAGGGACAGGTGAACAGCCTACATTTGTTTGAGCACTATGAGGGAATTCATTGTCATCCTATACAGTTTAAATGTATGTGCACCTCCCAAAATCCATGAGTATACTTTCTCTCTGGAGCACTACTATTGAGAAAGGGGTCTTTAAAGATTATGCTACAAAGGCTCCTCCATTATAATTAAGATTAAGGCCTTCGTGAAAGGCTTCACACAGCTTTTGAACCATCTTTCCCTCCCATCCTGTAATGACCCCTTCTAGAGGAGGCAGAAACAAGGACTCATCTTAGAAACCAAACAGCCCTCAGCAGATACTGAGCCCACAGTTGGTCCTGCACTTTCCAGATTCCAGCAATGAGAAATAGATTTCTGGTCTTATAAACTGTGCCTGTGGTATTTCATCACAACAGTACAAGTGGACTATGTTTTTCTAGCCAAACACAATAGGAAAAACAGGCACCCATCGATAAAGCTGGCTGCTTCTCTCTCCATGGCAGTGTCATTATCTCCTGCACACAGGCTTTTCCAAGCAGAAGATATTTAAGGAAGCATAAAGACTTCTTGTTTCATTTCCCCAGAAAGGCTGGGAGAAATCCCAATAGGGATATAATTCCACAAAATTACTCCTCTTCCTGAGTCTCAAAAGCCAGACATAAATGGATGGGGTTATTGCTGGGGAAAACAAGAACAAAATCCACAGAGAAGCATGATAAACATGTTAGGAAAAAAGAACATATTTTTATTGGATTAATGTAACAAAATAAAGCACAGCCTATTGTTTGTAAAATAATTACTGAGCACGTAAATATATGTATTGTCCAGCATTTCTTATTTGTGTAGGGAATAACCAAGAAATAGACTGTGTGATCTTTTCTTTTAGATTTCCTTTTTCAGTCCATCCCTTCATGGAGAAATGGTGGCTGTCATGTAGCAGGCCCCCAGACCTTAGCATAACCTACATCATGATGAAAGTGCCATTCAGGCTTTGGAATACAGCATATAAACAGTACCACCTGCTAAAATGAAAACAAAGACCTAGTCCATCAAAGTCCATAGTTCTGGGGAAGTCCCTAAATGTGCTAACCTTGATTTTTGGCTTCTGTAGTTCTGCTTCTGGCTTAACTGTTCTTCCTAACTGTAGAGTGTCAACACAAAATGTGGTCAACACAAAAGCTCGCCCTGAGAAGTGCTTGGGGCTGCACTCCACTCCAGAATGCCCAGTGTAGTCACCAGCCTGCTAATAAAGGCTTCCTAGTGGCTTGCATCATGTCTGAGTGGTCTTCTCTGATGGATACCCCACAACAGTCATCCACCAGTGCTAGGTGTACCTGTTTTGTCACAATGACAAGAGACAGTCATCTGACACTGATCGGCTCAGTATGCCCTGCTACCTTAAGCCTTGACTCGACCTGGCCAAAACAGAATTCTTCCCTGACAATCAAGAAATTCAAGCTAAGGATAAGGATTCTTTTCCCATCAGATACTCAAGTAAACAATGCCTAACAGGCATGGCATAATTATACAACAAATAAGAGATGGCTTAGGCTGAGCAGTGGCTCATTTTCTGTGTCACCTTGACTAGGTTCTGGGTATATTGATGGTAGGGATGTTTCTAGAGAATGCTGCCATCGGAATCAGAGTAAAATCAGACACGTCTTCACACTGTGGACAAGTGCCATTAAATCCCCTGAGGGCCTAAATAGCAGGGGAGAAAAAAGGTTCCATTTTTCTCTTTTCTCAAGTGGAACATCAATCTTCTGCTGCCGTTGGACACCGAGTGCCTTGTCCGTGGGCCTTGGGACTTTCATTAAAACTATACCACTAGCTTTTGGGGCCTCCAGGTTACATGTTGTAGGTCATGTGATTTCTCCACCTTCACAGTCATGGCAGCCAGTGGCTCATGCTCCAACTCTCTATATACATTAATGTAGATCTATGTACCTATATTTCAGGCTATTTTTTTCTTTCTCTAGAGCACATTGATACGGGCTGTATACTCCACCTGATATAGTTAGCGCAATACGGCTTAACAGAAAGATACACATGTTGCTCCTTCTAATCTTACTACACCTTTGTGCAGACTCAGCTCCTAAGACCTAGAGAGGTGACTATAAAGAAAAAAAAAACTTAGAAATACAAAGAAAAGGACACAAGAATAAAAATCTGTAGAAAAAGAAATTTAAAATATGTTAACACTGACATGTGGCCCGTGTGAACCAGAAAGGGGTTGGCAAACAGATTAGAAGAATACATGGTGTGAAATGTTAAATATGACCAAAGTCGAGGTTCAAAAGATGTTTGTGCGGTCGGTAGTTAAAACACGATAGGGTCAGTGGCAGTGAGAAAGCCAAGGAGCTGTAAGGTAGGTGTCCTGGTTACAGAAGAGATGCCTAGGTCCTGGGTGAAAAGAGGACTGTGAGGTAGTTGGTGAGGTCACAGAGGAAAGTCTTGCGGGAGGTGGTGAGAGGCGGTGGGGAAAAAAACAGCAATGAGGAAAGCAGAAGGGCGGGGCCACTGGAGATACTTTTGACTGGCAGCTAATGAATGGCCCAGAAGCTAAGGTGGGAGCTAAAAATGCCCTCTGCCCCTTTACTCGGAGCCCCGGGATGGGGGTTGGGGTGGGGGAGAGAGGGGGTACAGTCAGAAAAGACTGAGTGGCTACCAGTAAACTGGCTTAGGAGGAAAGAAGAAAATCAAAAGAAAGCCAGTGTTGAGATTAAGCAAGTGTGTGTTGATAGGTGTCTCTACTATGAGAAGTTAAAATTGGAGAGAAAAGCGAGAATGAGAAAGGGCGTAGGGCTGAATAAGGAAAGGCCTAAAGGAGCGGAGCATGGTGGGATGTTTCTGCAATCCCAGGCTCTAGAAGCTGTGGCAGTGGGAGGTCTGTAAATTGCGGCTCAATTTAGGCAACGGAGATGCTGTATTTACAAAGAAAATCTGTAAGAATATTCAAAAAGCACTTACATCCTTTGCTCTAGAAAGGGCCAGGAACACCGCTGTGTGTTCCTCCGTCATTCGGTGAGATGTCTAACTCAGAACATCTGCCGTGGATCTGTCTTGCCAGTGTTATTTGCTCAGCTGCCTCGCCATGCTACAAGCTGTTTGAAAGATTCGTTTTCTTCCGTCTCTGTGTTCCCGAAACTTTATGACAAGCCTGGTAAAGATCATCCTTGTTTCTCTCTCTCTCTCTCTCTCTCTCTCTCTCTCTCTCTCTCTCTCTCTCTCTCTCTCTCTCTCTCTCTCTCTCTCTCTCTCTCTCTCTGTGTGTGTGTGTGTGTGTGTGTGTGTGTTTTAAGAGAGGGTTTCTCTGTGTAGCTCTGGCTGTCCTGGAACATACTCTGAAGACCAGGATGTCCTTGAACTCACAGAGATCTGCCTGCCTCTGCCTCCCAAGCGCTGGGATTTGAAGCATGCACCACTAAAGCCCAGCCACAGTTTTATTTTTATACTAGTCTCCAGCAGGTTTCTGTTTTCTGCCTGTCTTTAGTGCAATTCAGCGAATTGTGCTTATCCTGCTGCCTTAAGTGTCTATTCACTGTACAAAGCAATGGGTTTCATAGAGGCGTACTTGTTCAAATGTGTCATGTACTGTGATCAAATTCACTGCCCGTCACACTTGCCTGACCCATTTCCCCACGCTCATACATGTGCACACATCATGATGATGATGATGATCACCATCATCATAATCATAATAATAATGAGTTTTAAAATAAATGTATACATTTTACTTAACCAAATGTACAGAAACATCTCCATTCCTGCATATTTTAAGCATAAAATAATGAGATATATTATATTCTCTTTGCTTTGTACTTTCTTCAACCTCAAAGAGTATTTTAAATTTTCATCTTTTTTCAGATTAGGCACTTCTCATGCAGTCAAGAGCCTCCCATGTTGTACAAGGCACTTCTAGGCCTAGAGTGCACTTCATTCTTGCTTGTAGGTGGCTGGCTGCCTCCCTTGAAGGCTCCGGCTTGAGTTACCTCCGTCTAGCTCTGTTTAGAACATACATCAAATAAATTATTTACAAAGGAGTATGCTCATGTCTTGCAATAAAGAACTCATGACTAGGATTAGGTCCCCTATAAAAGAGGTTCCAGGCAAAGCAAAGCCTTCCACAAGATGAAGACACGAGAGAGGGCACCATCTATGAGCGAAACAAAAAGTTCTCTCCTGGCGCTTTGATTTTGAAATTCCAGCCTTTATTTATTTATTTTTTATTTTATTTTATTTTTTTTAATTTATTCTTGTTACATCTCAATGGTTATCCCATCCCTGTATCCTCCCATTCTTCCCTCCCTCCCATTTCCCCCCTATTCCCCTCCCCTATGACTGTTCCTGAGGGGGATTACTTCCCCCTGTATATGCTCATAGGATATCAAGTCTCTTCTTGGTAACCTGCTGTCCTTCTTCTGAGTGCCAACAGGTCTCCCCCTCCAGGGGACATGGCCAAATGTGAGGACCAGAGTACACAAGAACATCATATCCCACTCTCCACTCAACTGTGGAGAATATTCTGACCATTGGCTAGATCTGGGTAGGGGTTTAAAGTTCACCGCCTGTATTGTCCTTGGCTGGTGCCTTAGTTTGAGTGGGACCCCTGGGCCCAAATATGCCTATCATAATGTTCTACTTGTAGGTTTCTAGGACCCTCTGGATCCTTCTACTTTGGATTCTCCCATACTTCTCCCATCTAGAGTCCCAATAGGATGTCCTCCTCTCTGTCCCAGTTTCCTGGTAAGTGAAGGCTTTCATGGGACATGCCCCTTGGGCTAGTATGCAGATATAAGTGAGTATATACCATTTGAGTCTTTCTGCTTCTGGGTTAATTCACTCACTATGATCATTTCTAGCTCAATCCATTTATCCACAAATTTCGGGAATTCCTTGTTTTTGATAGCTGAGTAGTATTCCATAGTGTATATGTACCACAGTTTCTTTATCCACTCTTCTACAGAGGGACACTTAGGCTGTTTCCATGTTCTGGCTATTATGAATAAGGCTGTTATGAACATGGTTGAGCAAATTTTCTTGTTGTGTGCTGGAGCATCTTCTGGGTATAATCCAAGGAGTGGAATAGTTGGGTCTTGAGGAAGCCCTATTCCCATTTTTCTGAGATAGCACCAGATAGATTTCCAAAGTGGCTGTACTAGTTTGCATTCCACCAGCAATGAAGGAGTGTTCCTCTCTCCCCACATCCTCGCCAGCATGTGGTGTCGCTTGAGTTTTTGATCTTAGCCATTCTGATGGTGTAAGATGGAATCTCAGAGTTGTTTTGATTTGCATTTCCCTGATGACTAAGGAGGTTGAGCATTTCTTTAAGCGTTTCTCAGTCATTTGATATTCCTCTGTTGAGAATTCTCTGTTTAGTTCCAAGCCCCATTTCTCAATTGGGTTATTTGGTTTGGTGGTGTTTAATTTCTTGAGTTCTTTATATATTTTGGATATTAGACCTTTGTCAGATGTAGGGTTGGTGAAGATCTTCTCCCAGTTTGTAGGATGTCGCTTTGTTCTCTTGACAGTGTCTCCTGCCTTACAGAAGCTTCTCAGCCTCATGAGGTCCCATTTATTACTTGTTGACATTAAGGCCTGAGCCGTTGGTGTTCTGTTCAGGAAGTTGTCTCCTGTGCCAATATGTTCCAGGCTCCTCCCCACTTTTTCTTCTAAGTGACTTAGTGTCTCTGGTTTTATGTTGAGATCTTTAATCCACTTGGATTTGAGTTTTCTGCAAGGTGACAAATATGGGTCCAGTTTCATTTTCTTACACATAGACCTCCAGTTAGACCAGCACCATTTGTTGAAGATGCTATCCTTTTTCCATTGAATGGATTTGGCTTCTTTGTCAAAAATCAAGTGACCATATGTGTGTGGATTCATATCTGGGTCTTCCACTGATCAACCAGCCTGTTGCTGTGCCAGTATCATGCTGTTTTAATTACTATTGCTTTATAGTACAGTTTGAGATCAGGTATGGAGATTCCTCCGGAGCACCTTTTATTGTACAAGATTGTTTTAGCTATTCTGGGTTTTTTTGTTTTTTCCATATGAAGTTCAGAATTGAACTTTCAATGTCTTTAAAATTTGTGTAGGTATTTTGATAGAGATTGCATTAAATCTGTAGATTGCTTTTGGTAGGATGGCCATTTTTACTATGTTAATTCTCCCGATCCATGAGCAAGGAAGATCATTCCATCTTCTCAGGTCATCTTCAATCTCTTTCTTCAGAGTTTTGAAATTTTTTTCAAACAAGCCCTTCATTTGCTTAGTTAGAGTAACTCCTAAATATTTTATACTGCTTGTGGCTAATGTGAAGGGTGTGGTTTTCCTAATTTCTTCCTCTGCAAGCTTGTCATTTGTGTATAGGAAGGCTACAAGACTTTTTGAGTTAATTTTGTATCCAGCTAATTGCTGAAGGTGTTTATCAGCTGTAGGAGTTCTCTGGTGGAATTTTGAGGGTCACTTATGTACACTATCATATCATCTGCAAATAGGGATAATTTGACTTCCTCCTTTCCCATTTGGGTACCTTTGATCTCCTTTTGTTGTCTTATTGCTCTGGCTAGAACTTCGAGTACTGTATTGAAAGAGATATGGAGAGACTGGGCAGCCTTGCCTTGTTCCCAATTTTAGAGGAATTTCCTTGAGTATCTCACCATTTACTTTGATTTTGGCTATTGGCTTGCTGTATATAGCCTTTATTATGTTGAGGAAAGTGTCTTGTATCCCCGATCTCTCTAAAACTTTAAACATGAATGGGTGTTGAATTTTATCAAATGCTTTCTCTGCATCCAAAGAGATGATCATGTGGTTTTTTATTTTCAGTTTGTTTATATGGTGGATTACATTGATGGATTTCCGTATATTAAACCATCCCTGCATGCCTGGAATGAAGCCTACTTGGTCATGATGAATGATATCTTTGATGTGTTGTTTATTCATTTTGCAAGTATTTTATTTAGTATTTTTTATCAATGTTCATAAGAAAAACTGGTCTGAAATTCTCTTTTTTTGTTGAGTCTTTGTGAGGCTTAGATATCAATGAGACTATGGCCTCATAGAATGAATTTGGTAATTTTCCATCCATTTTTATCTTTTGGAGTAGCTTGAAGAGTATCAGTATTAGATCGCCCTTGAAGGTCTGGTAGAATTCTGCACTGAAACCATCTGGCCCTGGGCTTTTTTTGGTTGGGAGACTATCTATGATTGCTTCTATTTCTGTAGGGGAAATGGGACTATTTAGCTTGTTTATGTGCTCTTCATTCAACGTTGGCAAGTGAAATTGATCAAGAAAATCATCCATTTCCCTTAGATTTTCAAATTTTGTGGTGTATATGCCTTCAAAGTAGGATCTTATGATTCTTTGTATTTTCTTCAGTGTCTGTTGTTATGTCTCCCTTTTCATTTCTGATTTTGTTGATTTCAATACTGTCTCTCTGCTTTTTAGTTAGTTTGGCTAACAGTCTGTCTATCTTGTTGATTTTCTCAAAGAACCAGCTCTTGGTTTTGTTGATTCTTGGACTGTTTTCTTAGTTTCTAATTTGTTAATTTCAGCCCTGAGTTTGATTATTTCCAGGCGTCTACTCCTCTTGGGTGTTTCTGCTTCTTTTTTTTCTAGGGCTTCCAGTTGTGTTGTTAAGATGCTTATGGGCGATGTTTCTAGTTTCTTTTTAAAGGTACTTAGTGCTATGAATTTTCCTCTTAGCACTGCTTTCAATGTGTCCCACAAATTTGGGTATGTTGTTCCTTCATTTTCATTGAATTTCAGAAACTCCTTGATTTCTTTCTTTATTTCTTCCCTGACCCAGGTGTCATTTAGCAGAGAGCTGTTTAGTTTCCACGTACGTGTAGGCTTTTTGTTATTTCTGTTGTTGTTGAATTGCAGCCTAAGAGCATGGTGATCTGATAGGACACAAGGTATTATTTCAATCCTCTTGTCTCTATTGAGGCTTGCTTTGTGACCTACGATGTGATCAATTTTGAAGAAGGTTCCATGGGGTGCAGAGAAGAACATATATTCTTTCTTGTTTGGGTGAAAGGTTCTATAGGTATCTGTTAGATCCATTTGACCCATGGCATTGGTTAATGATGTTATTTCTCGGCTTAGTTTCTGTTTCAAGGACTTATCCTTCAGTGAGAGTGGGGTGTTGAAGTCTCCCACTATTATTGTGTGGGGATCGATGTGTGGTTTAAGCTTTTTTAGAGATCTTTTACAAATGTGGGTGCCCTTGTATGGGAGCATAGATTTTCAGAATTGTGATGTCCATCTTGGTTGACTTTACCTTTGATGAGTATGAAGTGTCCTTCCTCATCCCTTTTGATTAATTTTGGTTGAAAGTCTATTTTGTTCATACTAAAATGGCTACTCCTGCTTGCTTCTTGTGACCATTTGCTTGGAATATTTTTTTCCAACCTTTTACCCTGAGGTAATGCCTATCATTATGGGTGAGATGTGTTTCTTGAATGCAGAAGAATGTTGGATCTTGTTTATGCACCCATTCAGTTAGTCTTGTTCTTTTTATTGGAGAATTGAGACCATTGATGTTGAGAGATATTAATGACCAGTGACTGTTAAGAGTCTTAATTTTGATGTTGTTTCCAGTTGAGCATTTGTGTAGTTGTGTTTTTGCCATGGGATAGTTATCTATTTCCTGAGTAGTTTTGGTTGTAGCTTGTCCCTTTGGGATGGAGTTTTCCTTCTAGTACCTTCTGTAAAGCTGGATTTGTGGATAGGTACTTGTTGAATTTGTTTTTGTCATGGAATGTTTTGTTTTCTCCATCAATGGTTATTGATAGTTTTTGCTGGGTAAAGTAGTCTGGCTGGCATCTTGGTCTCTTAGGGTTTGCAGGATCTCTGTTCAGGCCCTTCTGGCTTTTATGGTCTCTGCTGAGAAGTCGGGTGTAATTCTGATAGGTTTGCCATTAATGTTATTTGGCCCTTTTCCCTTGCAGCTTTTATATTTTTCTTTGTTCTGTATGTTTTGTGTTTTGATTACTATGTGACGGGCAGTTTTTCTTTTCTGGTCAATTTTATTTGGTGTTCTGTAGGCCTCTTGTATGTTTATAGGGATCTCTTTCTTTAGATTGGGGAAATTTTCTTCTATGATTTTGTTGAGAATAGTTTCTGGGCCTTGGAGTCTGATATCTTCTCTTTCTTCAATGCCTATTATCCTCAGAATTCTTCTTTTCATGGTGTCCTTAATTTATTGGATGTTTTGTGTCAGGAGTTTTCCAGATTTGGCATTTTCTTTAATGGTTGCTTCAAGATCTGTGATTGTATCTTCTAGACCTGAGATTTGTTCTTCCATCTCTTGGATTCTGTTAGAAAAGCTCACCTCTGTGTTGCTCGCCTTCTTCTCTGAGATCTCACGTTCTCGTTTTTCTTCTGTCTGTGTGTTTATCATTGACTCCATTTTCATTTTCAGATCTTGAACTGTTGTTTTGATTTCTTTCATCTGATTGTTTGTATATTCCTGAGTTTCTTCCATTGCCTCTTTATAGGTCTTCAGAGTTTGAACCGTTTTCTTGATTTCTTTCATCTGGTTGTTTTCATTTTCCTGAAATTTTTCCAGTTCCACTCTATGTGCTTCTTTTATGTCTCTCACCTGTTTGGCTGCATCTTCCTGCTTTTGATTACGAATTTTATTTGTTTCCTCCATTATCATCCTGATTACTAAGGATTTGAGGTCATTTTCTTGAATTTCTGTTGTATTTGAGGTCTCTGGGTTGTTTTCTTTCGGATAGCTGGAAACTGGAGACGCCATGTTGTTTTGGGGTTATTTGCATATGTTTTTCGCTGTCCTTTAGACATCTTGCCATCTTTGTTTTTGTTGGGTAGCTTCCAGAATTGGATGGATGGAGTGTGATGATAGATTCACCTGTTTTCTCACAATTTCGCTAGGCTGGAAGCTCTAATGCTTCACTGGTGTGGATGTTAGGAGGTTAGCCCTGTTGTTTTGGACTTTTGCAGCCAGTGATCCTCAGCTCCCCTATGCTGTGGGTCCTGCAATCATTCTGGGTCTCTGAATGCGCGTTGGGTCAGGCCAAGTTATCCACAGCCTTCTGTTTCCCCTGCCAAGTCCAGCCAGGAACACTGTGCCTGAGCCACAGGCCTAACTCAGCTAGGTTCTCAGGGCCTGAACCGTCTGCCGGGCTCAGCTAGGGATTCTGGTTCCAAAATGCACACAGGGTCCAGCCAGAATTTTTGGGCTGGGACTGCACACCAAGCTCAGCTAGGGGCTTTTGGCCCAAAATGCATGCTGTGGTCAGTTATTGACTCAGAGCCCGAACTGTTCACCAAGCTCAGCCAGGAATTCTGGATTCTAATTGCGCACTGTGTCCAACCAGAGTCTTAGAGCTGGTGGAACTGAGCACTCCGCCCAGCCTGCGTCACAGCAGGAGAACTGCGACTGCGCTGAGCTAGCACCCCTGGTGGAACCTAATGCTCCGCCCAGCCTGCACCATAGCAGGGGAGCTGCCGCTGAGCTGAGCTGGTGCCTAGGGTGGAACTGAGCACTCCACCCAGCCTGTGTCACAGCAGGGGAGCTGTGGCTGCGCTGAGTTAGTGCCTCGGGCAGAATTGCTTGCTGAGCTGGGCCAGCGTCTCGGCGGCACTGAGCACTGAGCTGTACGCGTGACACTGGGGCCGAACTGTCCACCAAGTCCACTCTGGGTCCCAAGGCACCATGCTACCCAAATCCTGCCCAGAGTCCCCTCTTCCGCAGCAACTCCCACCAGCCACCACACCAATCCCCTCCACAGGAAGGCTCTGAGCTGCAAACCTCAGCCACCGCCGCTGCTGATGCTGGTGCCGCTGGTACTGCTGCTGCTGCTGCTGCTGCTGCTGCTGCTGCTGCTGCTGCCTCTGCCACTGCTGCTCTGATCCGAGAAAAATCTGTGCTCCTCCCGTGTGCAGGGGCACGCAGGTCCTCCGCACCCTGGTCCCTCCGAACCGTGGCGCACTCCCGCTGCTGTGGTGTGGGGTCCTCTGTGTTCCTGGCTCAGAAATCTGTGCAATTCCCTGAATTGTTCACTGGAGCCTCCAAATACGGTCCACACTGCTCGCCGCCATGTTGGATCCCCCCAAAATTCCAGGCTTTAAAATGACAAGAAGTCTATTTATAAGCCACTCAACTTGTGCTATTTAGCAGTTACAGTTACCTGGGCATCAGGAACGTACATGTAACCATGCAGGCTACAGACAGTCACCATAAACACTTAGCTCACTTGCATCTGCAGCCTAATAAAGACCATACAGGCCTCTGTCCAAAGGTAAGAAGAGCTATGTGTTAACCTCCTTGTAGTCAAGAGCAGGCTGTCTTTGGAAGTCAGAGGAAAATATAGAGATTCTGCAAGATACTTACAACATCCATATCTGGAAGATTCTGTCCACTGTGACATGGCCCCACTACTCCATCCACAGGCACGTGAAGCCTTCCTATACACCCAGGCAGAGAAAACTGTGATGAGCAAATGCTGCCTCTGACAAAGTTTTATTTCTTTTTCATCCCTGTCTTTTGGCTGGCATTCATAGAATAGTATCACATTTTAAATAATAATAAGAAAAGACACTGAAGTCTTATTCTTGACTTCGGTTATTGATAATAAAAAATAAATTATTTTGTCTTCACTTAAGAAGATGTAAGATTTGTATATTCTATTATCCTCTGAAAGCTTTTAAATCTTTTTTTTTTTTTTTTTTGCTAAGGCTTTAATATATTTAATAAGTGCCATAGTGAAGAATTAGGTAATAGCTTTGCAGACTCAGCACACTGTAGACTTTAGTATTCCTTAAGCAGTGTGCGTGTGTGTGTGTGTGTGTGTGTGTGTGTGTGTGTGAGAGAGAGAGAGAGAGAGAGAGAGAGAGAGAGACAGAGACAGAGACAGAGAGACAGAGAGACAGAGAGATGGACAGTTGAAGAGAGGGGAAAGCGTGCTGAGAGCAAACAAGCAAGGATTCATACGTTTGATCTTGCCCTACTCCTGACTATGGATGTACAGCTCTAAGTTCCTGCCTGACTGCCCCACAATGGTGGACCGTAACCAGAACTCCAAAGGCAAACAAGCCCTTTCTTCCCTTATAGCATGCTTTACGTACGACAGCAGCACAATGAAACCAGGACAAGTAGTTTAATGTTGGTAATCGTACTAGTAGATAATGCTTAATTATTTTTATTACTCACAGAATTGAAAATGTTGTGATACTTATTGTGTTGTGTTTTATGGGTTATGTTGGCTGATATTTTATTTTAAAAAATCTTCCACCAGTATCCATAAGCAAGAAAAGTTTATGGTCTAATTTTATCAATTTTGTCATGATTCATAATTGACAAAGTGAATTTTTGAGACTGTTCTCTTGCTTCACTGCTTGAACTGTTAAAGGCACATCTGTCATTCAGGGCAGTAGCACCCCTCAGTGTGGTGGCAGCCATGCTACTGTGGGCCTACGCTCTAAGCACATTGACACTGTACTGACTGGTGTTCAATCTGAGCAGGATATGCCAAATCATTGATTATAGCAACAGTGTTTAATAAATATAGTAGACTACTTACATGAAATTTTTCTGGTTCTCGGTATGCTTTTCATCACAGCAGTGCACTTTTACTGTCTGTCTGTCTGTCTGTCTGTCTGTCTGCCTGTCTGTCTGCCTGTCTGCTTATTTGTTTTAGGGTTTCACTTTTGGAGGCAATAGGGTCTCTCTGTATAGCCTTGGCTATCCTGGACTCCCATCTGTAGACCAGGCTGGCCTCAAACTTAAAATGATTCACCTGCCTCTTCCTCCCTAAGTGCTGGAATTACAGGTATGCATCACTGCACTCAGCTTTTCCCCCACCTTTTTAAGAACATTTTTTTCACACAGCATGTTCTGATCACAGCTTCCCCTTCCTCGTGTCTTGCCAGATCTTCCCTACCTCCCCACATCTCCACATCTCCAACTTCAAGCCCCTCACCCCCACCCCCACTTCTCAGACAGAGAACAAACAAAAAACAGGCAAAAACAAACAAAAAAGCACAAGAAACTCACACACACACACACACACACACACACGCATAAAGTCACAAAATAGGAAACCACAATATACAATCAAAAGACTAGTGAGGTTTTTAAAAATGCCCAGACAAAACATGAGTCAAAACAAAATCTCCCATCCACTGCTGGGCATGGGGCCTACCCTTAACAGCAGTTCATCACTCATGAGGGTTCATTGAGAAAATTAATTTTTCCATTTCTTTTGCAAGCAGTTTTCAATTGCAGACAGCTTCTCTTAGGGGTGAGAGAGCTCATCTCCGCTTCCCCCTCTCAGCACTGGGACACTGTCTGGCTTGGACTTATGCAGGCCCTGTGCATGCTGCCACAGGCTTTGTGAGTTCATATATGCAATATACACATTGTCTCTGCATCGTATCGTTGGTAGCATCTGTCCCCTCTGATTCGGCTTTCTGTCTCCTCTTCCACATAGTTTTCTAAGGCCCAATGGGAAGACTTTGATGAAGAAATTCCATTTAGTACTAAGTGGTCCAAAGTCTCCTCCTCTCTGCACATTGCCCAGTGGTAGGTTTCTGTATTCCTTCCCATCTACTGCAGGAGGAAGCTAAGATGGGTATAGCAGAACATCGTTAGGAGTCATCTTATTGCTATGTTCCTTTAGCCAAGTAACAATAGTTGGCTTTCCCATAGTCCTGTGGCCTATCTAGTCTCAGGCTCTTGGCACCTTGACAGTGTCAGGCATGGATTCCATCTCACAGAGTTGCCTTAAATCAGACAGTGGTTGTTTACCAATGTAACATTTGTGCCACTGTTGCACCAGTGTGTCCTGCAGACAGGCCATCACTATTGTGCCAGTGTGTCCTGCAGACAGGTCACCACTATTGTGCCAGTGTGTCCTGCAGACAGGTCACCACTATTGCTCCAGTGTGTCCTGCAGGTAGGTCACCGCTATTGCTCCAGTGTGTCCTGCAGACAGGTCACCACTATTGCTCCAGTGTGTCCTGCAGGCAGACCATCACTATTGCACCAGTGTGTCCTGCAGACAGATCATCACTGTAAATTGCAGGATTTGTAATTAGGTTGGTTTCCATGGGGCTGCTTTGGCCAACAACTCAATGAGGTGTAGCCCAGTCCTGGCTCTGGAAGTTTCACTTGGTAGTGAAAGATGTCAAATTGGGGCTTTGTCTTCCTGTTATTTGGTGGCTCCATTTATACTTCTTTCATATCTGCATTTATCTTCTACTATAGTAGGTTTTCATATGACTCCGCAAATGGCCCTTAGCTGTCCCTTGATATATTTCTTCCTTTATGCTCTCTTCTCTCACCCTCTGCATCTAACCCTCCCATTTCAGTCTCCCCTCTGTGTCTCCATAACTAATATTCTATTTCTCCCTCTTTGGCGATCCTCCCTCCCTAGTCCTTTATTCTACATCTAATCTCTGTAGTTATAAGGGTTGTATCATGCTTACTGAAGGCTTAAAAGCTAACATCCACGTATATCTACATATAAGAGAATACATACCATATATGTCTCTTTGGGTCTAGGTTATCTTACTCAATTTTTTTCTAGATCCATCTATTTACTTATGAATTTCAAGATTTCATTTTTAACAGCCAAATAATATTTTATAGCGCAAATGTACCACATTTTTCTTTTTTTATATAGTTTATTAATTTATTCATATTACATCTCAATTGTTATCCCATCACTTATATCCTCCCATTCCTCCCTCCCTCCCATTTTTCCCTTACTCCCCTCCCCTATGACTGTGACTTAGGGGGACCTCTTCCCCCTGTATATGCTCATAGAGTATCAAGTCTCTTCTTGGTAACCTGCTGTCCTTCCTCTGAGTGCCCCCAGACCTCCCCATCCATGGGACGTGGTCAAATATGGAGCACCAGAGTTCGTGTGAAAGTTAGACCCCCACTTTCCGCTCAACTGTGAAGAATGTCCTGTCCATTGGCTAGACCTGGGTAGGGGTCCGAAGTTTCCTGCACGTATTGTCCTTGGCTGGTGCCATAGTTTGAGCAGGACCCCTGGGCCCAGATCTGCCCATCATAGTGTTCTTCTTGTAGGTTTCTTCTTATCCATTCATCTGTTGATAGACATTTAAGCTGTTTCCAATTTCTGGCTATTATGAACATAGCAGTTGCTGTATCCTTGAAACTATATCAAAATTTAAACATTGATTTTTTTTTTAAAGAAATATCTTTGCAGTTTCCTTTGCTGTCAGGTAATTTCCTTTGCTTTTGTGTTTAAAGCATAGTTGTTTACTTTCCTTTACTGAAACCGCTCATTCTCTGTGTATATTCAAGGGTTAGTGCCTGTCTTTTTAAATGTAGGTCTTGATTAAGCAAAGTAGTTGATATAAATTTACTCAGCACTCACACTGGTATATATAGACTTTCTGGACAAAAATATTCTACTGAGCACACAACGTCTTTAGACAGTGGCCAGCAAGTAGGAAGTGTACCCTATAGGAAAGGGTGGCTTTCTCTTTGCACGCATTGTGTGACCGTGCATAGACTGTCTGCTGTATGGGTCAATGTGGCGTTCTGAGTAGCTCTGACTGGAGTACTTTTGTGCTTGATACACTGAGCAATGTCAGTGGGATAGGTTGCTTTGTTACATAGTTTCTCTCATCTCTCCTGGAAGTAGTGCCTACCTTTCCTTTGACACCTTGTCTGACCCTCCTGTAATATGAGGATTTCATGTTTTTTAAATATTTCTTAACATTCTATTGTGCAAATGCACCACATTTTTCTTACCCATTCATCTGCTGATAGACATTTAAGCTTGCCTTACTTTCCATCCCCAAGTTTAGTCTTAATGTTGAGCATGTGAAAAAGTTAAAGGTGGTGTTTGTCTTATGTAAATTCACCATGAGGCATCAACAGCATGGCCCCAGGTATTGGTTTAGAGACTGAACAGTTATCCAAGGCCAGCCAACTAGAGCCTTTCCCTGGTAGAGATATTGGATAGTCAATAGCTAATGGCTAGACCCCCTGATCATGTGGAGAAAAAGTACTATAAAGAGAGGAGAGGGGAAAATGCAGAGAGAGAGAGAGACAGAGACACAGAGAGACAGAGAGACAGAGAATAAGAGAGAAAGAGAGAGAGACAGAGACACAGAGAGACAGGACAGAAAGAGACAGAGACACAGAGAGACAGAGACAGAGAGAGAAAACAAGAGAGAGAGAGAGAGAGAGAGAGAGAGAGAGAGAGAGAATATCTGAGTAGTTCCCTTATTGTTTCTGTAGCCGTGAAACTATCAAAATTTAAAAGTAGTTTTCAAAAATACCCTTGGCACTTCAGTCCTTGGTTCCACAGTAGTTTCATAGTGTGTCCAGGGTCCCGCTAGCCCTCCAGCTGTTCTGCTCTTCCTGCGGTCTGTAAGCTAGACAGATCCATTCCTTTTGTCTATTCATTAATATTTCAAAGTGTAATTCTTTCATTTTAACCAAGAGTATCCTATATGCATACACATATAGACAAAATACATACACACATGGAGGAGGTTTATACATTGACGTATGGACATGGACCTCTTTTTCAAGAGAACAGCCGGACCTCAGCACAAACTCATCTGCTGTCACCTTACTGCACACCTGCAAATATCTCACCTGCAGTGACTCGTAGAACTCGGTTTCCTCAGGTGCGACGGCTCACTTAGTGCTCAGGCAGCACTTCTCCTTTTATAGTCATTGACTTCCTGCAAGGAGAGAGTGAAGCACAGAGTGACAGGTGTTCCACTCAAATGAGAACCTTTAAGAGCGAGCTCCCTAGGTTAGCTTTCCTTCCCTCCTCATGACTTGGTTCTTGTTCTTTGTCTCCTCTGTTTTAGCTTGTGTCTTCTTTAATAGGAAGACTAATCCCCTAAAATACTAAAATTAAAAAGAAATTAAGGGTTCCAACTTTTGAGAACATGATGAGTATCTGATTTCTTTTCTTTCATTTCTTTATTTATACTTTAAGACAGGGTTCTACTGTATGGCCCTGGCTGGCCGCAAGCATGATATGTAGACCAGGCTGGTCTGGAACTCACAGCTCCACCTTCCTCTGGAGTACCAGAAAAGACTTGGCTACCACACCCAGATGGAATCGCATTCTCAATCACTGACAACTAAAGAAGCATCCTCAGAATGAAAATCTAATTTCAGATGCATAATCCAGCGTCTAGTAACATCACACCCAGGTTGTTGGTCTTCAGCTGGCCAAAAACATGTTCGGTGAGCCTGGTGTGACATAGTTTGTCTCGATCACGCTGAACATGCTCCCACACAATGCTTGCACTCTTTTCCAAGATCTTTTGGCTGCAATTTCCAGCTTGTAAGAGACATCCCCTTATTTCAACAGAAAGAAATTCTTCTTCGGGGCTTGTCATGAAGGAAAGTGAGAGAATGCAGGTATAATCTAAAATGCTGCTTATGATTCTGAGTGAAACCACATTCCCCTAAGTAATCTATGAGGAGATAAAATCAAGACATTTGATCTTTTCTGACAGCACATTTGAGTCCGTTTTTAATGTGAAATGGAACTCTGCTCCTTGTATAGACTTATAATTGATAATAGCATAGTATTTTTACAAGGCACAAGACAAGCAGCTGATAAAGCTATGGAGAAATGTGTCTGCCCTCAGGACTGACCTGATCACTCTTTTGCTACATTCCTCTTTGTTGGTCCTTCTAGGGAAATCATAGCTACACATCTCATCTTCCTATAAACATAATAATTATTGACCAAATGTTCTGAATCAACAGTCCTTAAAAGAAGATATTAAATAACCAGGAAATATGTAAAAGATGCTCAGTGCCAATAATTACAAGGGAAATACAAAACCACTTAAAATTGTCTATTAAGAATTAGGCAAAACCATAACAGATTCTGATGAGGTGCTGAGGAAGGAGAACTCACACACACTGTTAGCAGAAATGCAGTGTGTGTGTGTGTGTGTGTGTGTGTGTGTGTGTGTGTGTGTGTCTAAAACGCAAAGTTTGCTCAACTTGATAGAAGACTGCCACGTGATCTAGCTGTTCTTTTACTGGTATACATCCAAAAAGAAGGAAATTGGTATGATACAAAGACACCTGCACACACCTGTACATTGTGTTATTATTTACAATAACCAAAATATGGAATCAGCCTATGTGTCCATCAACAAATGAACAGAAAAGGAAAAAGTCATATATATATATATATATATATATATATATATATATATATATATATATATACACACACACATACATACATACATATATACACACACATATATATTTATCAGGAGTTTTTCCATCTGAGCGCGCACGACCGCACACACACACACACACACACACACACACACACACACTGTATTATTACTGCAGCTATTTATTGTAACCTGAGTGAGCTTGCAGGGCTTTAGATTTGGTACCATGCCAGGCAAGTACAGAAAGATAAATACACATATTCTAATTAAATGTGGAAGCTAAACAGTTTACTTGACTGATGTAGAGAACAGAACAGTATCCTTGGCAGCCAGTAACAGTAAGGGAACAGGTGAAGGGAAGATGGATTACTGCTATGGCGGAGCAGCTAGAATCCTGTAACTTCTCACAGTCCAAGGCACAGCAGAGACACAATGGTTGGTCATAGTTGTTTACTTCCAAACAGTAGGAAAGATACCTCCCTCCCTCCCTCCCCCTTTCCTCCCTCCCCCATACCCTCCCTCCATCCTTCCCCCCCTCTCAGTCCGTGTGTGTCTCTGTGTCTGCCTTTCTCACCCACATATTTCTTGAGGTGGCAGATATCTGAACTTCCTTGGTCTAATCACTACACATGCCATATCACAATGCTTATATGTACATTAAAATTTTGAAACTATATTAAGAACAGGAATCTTCTAGCTCACATTCTGTCTAGCTAGGAGACTTGTTGTAATCCTGAAACCAAACTGGTGAGAGTGTGCATGCAGTAAATGTGGGACGTCTTCTCTGTTACACTAGAGCCGGGGCTGGGAGCAGAGGCAAGAAACTCTCTCCTCCCGTCATCTGCAGCATGGTCCATCTCCTGCATTTCCCACTCCCACTTCCTTCCGCAGTTTACTTACCCATTGTATAACTTCCACCTCAAGTTCATCCCTCTCCCTCATGAACTATCCTAAACTCCCATCACTCTGGGATCTCTCCAATCAATCTTGCTTGGCTCTACTCTCTCTTCAGCAGCCTCTCCGGCATCTCCAGCTGGTCCTCTGCCTCATCGAGTCTCTCCCCACTGTTCTCAGCATGCGTGGCTCTCTGTGCCTTCTGGGTGGCATGTGCCAGCCCTTCTGTGTCCAGGATACTAATTCTGCAAAGCTAACATGAAGGACTTAACAAAGCTCTAGACACAACTTGAAGTGACTTTCTGGCAGAGTATCAGCACATGGCTGAGTGCATGGTAAGGCATTGCCACAGACTCACTGTTATTACTGTTTATAGCAGCATTTCTCAGGCTTCCCAATGCTGTGACCCTTTAATACAGTTCCTCACATTTTTTTTTTTGTTGCTACTTTATAACTGTGCTTTTGCTTCTGTTACGGATTGTAATGTAAATATCTGTACTTTCTGGTGGTCTTAGGTGATCCCTGTCATTTGACCCACAGATGGGTCATGACCCACAGTTTGAGAACCACTGGTTTTATAGGCTTGTGAACTTGGTGCTATTCTCTATTTTATAGGGGAAAAAAACCAAAGGCCAGAGTTGCATGACTGGCCTAGGGTCTCAGACCTCAGTGAAAAAGAGACATAATTCTATCTCATTCTGTTTGACATCACTAGCCATCTTTGTTTTTCCTCTTCATTAAAATAATTTGCATATTCTCTCTCTCTCTCTCTCTCTCTCTCTCTCTCTCTCTCTCTCTCTCTCTCTCTCACACACACACACACACACACACACACACACACACACACACGTCTGTTGTTTTTAGAGCAAATCAAGTTGTCCTTAAGACATGTTTTACTTTGTAATCTCTTCCGTTTAAAACTTTATTGCCTCATAGACATAGGAAAAAGCCACAAGCCAGTGTATTTCTCAGGAGGTTTTAATTTTAAAATTCAGAAGACACTGACATATGTATCCTTGAGGGAAAATCATAAGTTGTTGGGTTTTTTTTTTAATTAAAAAATATTGTAAGTTGCTAAGGAATTGAGTTGCTTTTCGATTTTGACTCATTTGTTTCTTCCCTTGACCTCTTTAGTTGTGTAGTGTTTCACTGCCACCAGTATCTCATATTCCACCCCCACTCCACCCCCGGAGGAAAGGGCTGGACTATGTCGGGATCTGGGTAATATTAAGTGATGGTGTTATAAATAATCAGCACCATTGTTAGAGACTCTGACCTGACCTTCAATAAGGGGGTTTTAGCCCAGATTCTGCTATTCTTCCTCATTTTAAAGGGATCTTTCTCTAGCCTTGCGCCTCCCTTCATCTTCCATCCCTCTCCTCTCAGAGGTTTCCTCAAATAGTTTCTGTTTATTTATTTACTTACTTATCCCCCCCCCCCCCCCTTGACTTTCTGGCCTGGTTAAAAACAGGATCGCAGGACAGGAGGCCTGACAGTCCCTTTGAAGGACTCTTAGGTCTCTTGAGTGCACTCAGGTGACAGACCCTCAACTCAACCAGACCATGGGGCGGGAGGCCTGAGAGCTCCGCCCATTCCTCCAGTGCAACCTGGAAAGATTGCCTCCTCCTGGATATCCCTTAGGGTAAACCGCTGGGCTCCCGGGCGACCCAAGATCTCAGGAGGCGAGTGGAGCAAAACATGCCAAGTAGCAGGGGCTGCAGTTGGCAGCTGTAGCCAAGGCTGCGAGAGAGGCTCCCCACCTGGGGCGGCGGCGGTGGCCCAGCTTGGCAGGAGGACGCGTAGGCGGCGGGACCCGCGGCCGGGGTCGCGGCTAAAGAGAGTGCGTGGGAGAAGGCGGCGCACGCCTGCCTGCGGTGACCCAGGCTTAGGCTCCTGCCTTCAGCCCCTTCTCCCGCCTCTCGCCCCAGAAATGAGCTGGAGCATCGCCGGGTTGATTTCAGAACCCGGATCGGGTGGGTTCTTTTGTTTCTTTGTTTTAATGACAGTTCCCAGCCCTTGGGCATGTCATGCGCAATTAATTTCCTGCTTCCTTTCAAGGCAGCTGGGGTGAATTTTTTTTTTTTTTTCTGCATCATCCTTTGGGGGATGGTTGTTTATGATGTGACGTCAGCGAATTGATTTTTCTCTCGTGAATGAGAGGGAGAGACACACAGAGACAGAGACACATAGATGGAGAGACGGGGAGGGGGGCTGGGGAGGGGGCGGAAGGAGGAGATAGAGACAGGGAGACAGAGAGCGAGAGCCAGCTACAGATGACAGATGTGCGCAGAGGCCTGGCTCTGACATTTGAAATTCCTTTAGGTCAAAGTAAGGTTGGAATGTGTGTTGCCAAGACCTGAAATTTCTGAGAAGAATTTTCTTTAAAAATAAATAAATAAAAGAGAGAAAAACGGAAAAAAAAATATCCACTGAGCATTTCACCTCCTGGGCTCCTTTCTCGCTGGTGTCCCCACTCACGGTGGCTCAGACCTGGATCCGCAATAGGCTTGCTAGGACCACGAGGAGGGGCGGGGGAAGTGCGTCACCAGGTGGGGAAGGGGCTGTGTGTTTGGAGAGGAGCGGGAGGCGGTGGGGGTGGCGAGCAATGGGGACGGGAAATGGGTTCCGTGCGCTCTCCGGGGGTATTGTGTCAGGAGATGCAGGCTGGCTACCATGTGACGCGGTCCAGAGCTGAAGGGATTGGCCAAGGCAGCGCAGGCGGTGCAGCTCGCCGGCTTGCTGTTCCTCTGCCTTTCTCTCTCAGCATCTTCCTGGGAGCCTGTAGGTGAAGCAGCACCAGCAGCATCCATGGCCTGTCGTTCGGGTTAACACTTATCTCCTTTGGCTTGGCAGCAAGCAGAACAGACCTCAGCAGCTGCATCGCAAGGATTTAGCTGGGACCTGGAAGCGTACCCTCCTGTGTTTTTTCTGACTCCTTGGAAATTAAGGAATGCAATTCTGCCACCATGATGGAAGGTAGGATTCCCTCTGCTGTGGTTGGCTGGCTCCGGGCAAGATTTGGATAGACCAGTATGGAAGAATGCGTGCAGCTGGTGTCTCGGTGTCTGTGTCTAGAACCTGGCTCAGGATTTTTGCAAGCAGATACTGCAGCTTGCTTGCAACCGGCCAGGGCTTAGGCTAATGGAACCAACCACAGGGTTTCTGCCTAAGCTCAGAACCTCCACAGCTCCGTGGAAAGAGAAAAGCCTAAGCATTTGCAGAAAGCTGAGACAGCTAAGAAGAAGCTCACAGAACAAACAAGTTGGGGGAGAAGATAAGGTTTTGTTTTGTTTGTTTTTTGTTTTTTGTAGGTTCGTGAAAGCACCTTGGTTAAATCTTTGCAATAGAAAGATATTTTCAGAAATTGGCATTAGACGGGAGAGGTCACAGATAGAGTTATATCCACACTGTCGTTTTCAGTGGACAGCTTACATATCTTAAAAGATATTTTGATCTCTGGGGTTTGTATTTTAATATTGGAGTGAGGGGTGCAACAAATTAGGTTCATAAACTGGAGTTTTATGGGGACTGTCACTGTAGCAGAAAGAAAGATCTAAGAAAAATACCGGGGCCTCTTGGCTCCTCAATCAGGATCATACCAGTTTAGAAAGGAAATGGCTCTTAGTTAGCCATCAAATGATTAGTTGCTGATCATCTTATTGCATTTAATATTAAATGTGATGAGGGACTTCCCCTGGGAAATGCTATTGAAACTACATGTGATTCTCCTAACTTGCCCTTTCCAGCCTAAGGGAGTGTGACAGCCTACATGGCCTCAGAAAAGCAACAAATTGGTCAGGGGAGAAGCAGTCAGCCCAGTGCTGGCTTTGGTTTTCTGTTTTCACATTACAGGATGGTGCAAACCTCCTGGCCCTTCCTAAGATGACAGGCAGAAATTTTGTATTCAGGTTAGATTTTATAATGGAGAATCATAGTGCATAATGGGTCTCAAAGCAGCCATGGAAATGGCAGAGAGGCTGCCTTTTAAGCCAAGGTCTGCTCTACCAGTTGTCAATGGTCAGGGGACCTTAGAAATTTACCAAACTAGAATAAAAGGAAGATGGTTTCAACCAAACCTGCAGTGTAGCCTGTAGTCGTTTGGCAGGAATGAAAATCTCTCTCTCTCTCTCTCTCTCTCTCTCTCTCTCTCTCTCTCTCTCTCTCTCTGTCTCTCTCTCTCTCTCTCTCTCTCTCTCTCTCTCTCTCTCTCTCTCTCTCTCTCTCTCTCTCTCTCTCTCTCTCTCTCTCTCTGCCATCATGTCAAACATCATTAGTGTGATATTTGAGGGAGAGAAAAAATCTGGGGTAGAAGCTTACAGATTTGGGGAAATAGGCTTAAAATGAGGCAGGGTATCATTTTGTTTAGAGCCTGGTCTTGTGTTCAGAGAGCTAAGTAAGATTGTTAAGACTCTAAGATTAAATTAGTTTTAGTTAATCCCAAATGAATTTAATCTTTGAGATATCAGGCAAGACAAACAGAAAGTATAACTTACGCACTTTTCAATTCAAAGCCCATATGACTTATCTCCATCAGAAAAAAAATCATCTATAGAAGTGTACTCTATTTTCAGCTAAATTTTCCACACAATTTGTTTAAAAATGTATCTGCATATACTCAGCTCTAACCTTCCATGGGAAACGTGAGGCCCTTTCCTTTTGCTTCTGAACTTAAACGGTCCCGTGAGTTCTTTGGAGGTGCAAGTGCTTCTTGACGCTCATTAGCGGTTCTCCTGGTAATCAGGTCTGTCCTGCCATCCAGAACGTCAGCTCAAAGCCCTGAGATAAGCTTATCTGAGCCACAGAAGCTGAAATGGGTACTCTAACAAAGACTGGTGTTGAGCTAAAGTAGCGAGGTGGCTAGCTTGCCCAATTTATCTAATGGGGGATGCTCCCTTCGCACCAGTAGGGATCCGAGGTGACACTGTGGGTACAGTTGCCTCTGACGAACCTTTGCAGTGATGATTTACACAGGTGTGCCCCCGCCCCCCGCCTTTCAAGTTCCATGGGAAATTCATGTTTTCTTAACTTGTGATTCCTATGTAAGTGGTTTCCTATTAATTGTTCAGTGACCTTGGGAAAAACAGGTAAGAGCCTCAGCCAGAGCGCTATTTGCCTATCAGTGGCCTTCCAACTAAATTGCCAGGGTTTTTGTTTGCTTTCGTTTTGGCAATGTCTGTGCCTATTTTCTGATAGTACATTCTGGCATTCCTGCTCTAAGTTGCCCGTATTCTGAAGATGTGATACAGCAGTTATGTCCACTGAACTCGCCCCCTATAGAATGCCAGGCTGTTGCGGGTACCACAGTAACCTTGGGAGGGTGAGGAAACCCCAAAAGGTGCCCAAAATGCTGCTACGGCAGCTCACTGCTCAAATACCAGTGTGTGCTATGAAACTGCACCAGTAAGCCTACACAGTTAGTCTGTCCTCAGCCAGTTCCTGTAGGCCACATACACATGATCACACATGCATGTGCAGTCATGCCCATAAACACAGTTCTAGAGAGGTTGTAGTTCATGCTTCTGTGTGTGCATGCGTCATGCATGCACACTGTTCTATCGCTGTGGTGTTTCTGTCTGCTGCTTTGAGAAAGCACGGCAGTACAACTTTTCTACCCCTCGTCTACTTTGTGGGAGTAAAATGCATATTTAGCTGAATGGCTCATGGTTCAGATTCAGGTCTTGTTTGTACAGAACAGGGTATAGGTTTCACTCAACCACCACCATTTGGAAGGCCTGGTCTTAGATGAGGAATGGTACCATCTCCGTCTTGTTCCAGTACTATGGGAGGCGCCATCCAGAGATGGCCAGCCATGTGTGGCCCCATAGCTCTCTTTGAGTTGCTCTTGTGAATGCAGTATCTCTTAAGAGGCTTGGTTGCTGATTCCTGAATTCTATATTTTTTGACAGTGGTTGGTACTGAGTTGGTTCTTTTTCTGAGAAGAGCTACATGATGCTATTCAGATGTAGTGTGGAAGTGAAGGTGGCAGGCAATGGCAGCTATTGCTATGGGGCTGCGCATTGGTGATGCTAAGACGCCGTCGGTGCTCTTAAGGCAGGGGATCAAGGGATATTCTTAGATAGATTATTAGTATTGACAATCTTACATGGTATCCCCTAAGATAACAGAATGTAAGCTAGGGTTTTTTTTTTTTTTAAAGAATCTATTCCCCCTGTGAGGCTGACTGGTAAGTGTGTTAATTGTCCCATGCAGAACCAGTTGGTGCTCTGTTTCTTTTCTTTTAGTTTAGTTTCTTCGACACAGAGTTTCTCTGTGTAGCCTTGGCTGTCCTGGACTTGTTTTGTAGACCAGGCTGGCCTTGAACTCACAATGATTCACCTGCCTCTTCTTGTCTCATGCAGAACCACTTGGTTCTCTGTGTTTGGAATCCCATCCTCAGGCTCTTAGGAGCTATATTCAAAATATCAGTTTCAGCCCAGCATTGGTGCTACACACCTTTAATCCCAGTGCTCAGGAGGCAGAGGCGGGCAGATTTCTGTGAGTTCGAGTCCGGCCTAGTCTACAAAACAAGTCCAGGACAGCCAAGGCTACACAGAGAAACCCTGTCTCGAAAAGCAAAACCCCCAAAACGAAACAGTTTCCTGGTGCCAATGAATTCATCATAGTATAATGGTTTTGGAATGGAAAAAGAACATTTTTAAGGATTTAATTGCAACTCAAGGTGACTAATAAATTTTACTTTATTTGCCCTTACAAGAATGTCTGCATCAGTGCATTTGAGATATACTAACTTCATAATACTTTTTCCAAATTTAAAAAATTATAAATAATACATTGTGGCAGGAAAAAAAATGAAATAAAATTAGGGAGTAAGGGGAAAATGGGAGGGAGGAGGGAATGGAAGGATACAAGGGGTGGGATAACCATTGAGATGTAGTGGAATAAATTAATTAAAAAATTTTAGAAAATTCATGATTTTTAGCCTCTAAGAACTTTTTTCTTTTTGACTTTGTATCAGAGCAGGCAAATTAGCCACACCAGAAAACAAGCCTTTGTTTCTATAGCTACATGTTCTGTTTCTCTTTCTTTAAACTGTGACTCTTAGAAGATCCCTTATTAGTACTTTTTATGCCCCCAAATGATGGCTTAGGTGACTTTGTCCAATTTGAGATTAACTGAACATCTGTTGTTGCAATAAACCTGTGAACTCTAGAAATAGAATTTTCTGTTTGGAAAATTCTTTGATGTGATTTTTTTTAAAAAGAAGGAACAAAGCATTTTGAACGGGAGTGCTCATTTTATAGCTAGCTCGGGGGCTTTGGAGAGAGAGTTGCAGCCGCTACTGAGTCCCTTCCCTTAAATGGTGAAGTTACTTTAATAAATCAAAGTGTGCACCTGAGACTCAGATATGCCCTCTGTCATTTACGTAATTTCTCTCCATCTTCAAGTGCGAGTTGGGAGGAGACTATTTAGATGCTTTAGGTCCCATCCAGTTCAAGCCTCTGGAAAGAGTGTGTGGTCATACTCTGGTCCATCAGAGGGGGCTAACCTAACTTTAGACTGAATACTAATCACGTGCCGTGAGCCCAGCAGCTATCCACTGGTGCAGCACAAGAGAGTGATGGCATCAAATGTGTTTTTAATTTCAAGTATTGCTTTTGCATATTGCTGTTAGTCTTCCCACATGGCTTATCGAAGTCAATTATTAACAACAAAAACTTAATTAGAAGAAAACGAGGAGCCAGAGACAAATTTTAAAGGCATCTCCAGAAATTAGTTTACATAAGAAGCTTTACAGACTTGTGATAATACTGTATTTTTCAATCCTGTTCAGTTTTAATTTTCAGGTCCATTCTTGTGGCTTACCTTGTCTCATTCCATTTTCAGTTTCGTTCTTGTGGCTCACCTTTTCTTAATTCCATATATCATAGGAACCATCATCCAATGATAAGGCCATTCACATAAACTCAAAAATGGAATGAAGGATGGAAGAGTTTTTACTAAAATTACTAGAAAGGAGTTGGAGAAAAGATTTAATGGGTTGTGGTGCATTTTAGCATGTGTGTCTTAGGAGCCTAAGGAAACATTAGCTTTATGAGGCAGCAGTCATAGAGAGAAAGGGACGGGAAGCATGCTGAGGGCAGGACCCCTGGGGAGAAAACAGGTGTGGACAGAGGCATTGGACTAGCCTGTCTGTGCATTGCACATGCATACTGCAGTGGGTGCAGCCTAGCTCACTCACCAATGGGACATCTGTGGGAGAAGTACTATAGACGGAGGAGGGATGAGGCTCCATTCTTGGGGTCTGAATATCAGTTCACTGGCACTATAGGATATTAGAGAGACACGGAGCATCTATATTTAACCACCTTATGTCATGCTACTTTCTTGTTTAAATTTTCCTGCCATTTCCATTTCTATTTCAGTCTACATGGGTTGCATGCTAGGGCCTCCTATCTTCTTCAGGCTCGTCTGATGTTTCACTAACATGGATAATCATACTACATGCCTCCTAGTATTTAGGATTTTCCCTCCATCCAAGCTCTTGCTTTGAGAAAAAAAAATCATTCTTCATAGCTTGTACATTTACCAGTTCTCTAATGACTTCTGTAAAATCATCACTCCACAACAGGTTTTCCATCTTGTTCTTGCTATCCCCAAATCCCAAGCACACACCTTCGGCCACTGAGTCCTCAGAGCAGAAAGGCTTGGAGGTAAGCACTTTAAAGACAGACATCTGGTCAACCACGTTCACTTCTGTAGCCTTCTTACTTAATAGAGGCCTAATATATTTATTCACTGAATGAGTGAGCGAAACTGGATATAAATTAATAGCTATGATAACTACACACTGGGCATGGTACATATAAAAATAAAATTTCAAACATATGTTCTCATGACACAATTAGGAAATAAGACAGTGTGCTATGAAGTGCTAAAAATAATTCATCTGAGAATATGCACTTGAAGTTGAATTATTTTGGTGGCTCACTCAAAGAAAATGAATTCATAATGGAAAGAGACAAATTGTGCTACACCTATCCAAATAAATTCGGTCAGTTTTATGAACACATTGGGTGCCTCCATGATATTTCTGCCTTTTCTTCCGTATTTCCCCCATTCTTTCACTCCACCATTTCATCCTGTGTTCCTTTTCCTTTTAACCACTTTCAGATCAAGGCTGAATATGACAGATTCAAAAGCTAAAGAGTTTGAGTTAGAAATTAATTTAAAATAAATAGATGAATACGGGTGAGTGTATAGTTGAGCAGTGTGTCTGTGTGTGCAATGATGGCATCATAGACTGTGAGGTTTGTCAGGTACCAAATTATTTCTGAGTGGAGAATGTGTCAATCTTAGGAGTTCAGTGTGTTCACTGAACTCTTTTACTTTGGGCATTTGCATATAAGGAGTGTGGATCCAGGAGCAAGACTTGAGTGTGAGTCTAAGGGATACTTGGCTAGACGCTTCGAGGAAGTTACTTGACATTCCAGGCTGTGTTTCCTCATAACAAAATAAGTTGACTGATCTGTCCCGTCTCTAGAACTCCCGGCTCTGAGAACCATTGGCCTCTGCTGAATGGTTGGATTCTCCCACATTTTCTCTATGCAAGGCTGAACTTGGGGGCTAGACTTCTTTCCCCAACCTCAAAACATACGGCCGGCACAAAATAAACCAAAATGCATTGCGTTCTCCTTTCTTGTTTAACAATTTTCTGTTGTTCTGTACGCATGCCACAGATTAGCTTTGCATCTTACAGAAGCATCTATGTCCTCGCCACCTATAAAACCTAGAACTATTTCTTTACCTATTAAAAAGGATGTGTTGGACTATTAAAAATACAGAGAATAGCTGGGTGTGGTGGCACATGCCTGTAATGCTAGCCCTTGGGGAGGCAGAGGCGGGCTATCGCTGTGAATTTGAGGCCAGCCTACTCTACAAAATGAGTCTGGAACAGCCAAGGCTACATAGAAAAACTCTGTCTTGAAGGACCAGAAACCAAACAAACAGCAGACAAAAAAATACCGAGAATAAGTGCCTGGAGGATAACGCCATAAATGAGACATCTATAATGATCTTCTTGATCTCCTTAAAGATCAAGGAACTTCACAAAGAGGAGGCAAAAAGGTTGTAAGAACCAGAGGTTAAGGAGTACCAGAACAAAACTATGTCTTCCTTACATGACAAAACAAACACACTGACAGACTCACACAGCTGTCCTTGCCTGTTGTGGTGGCTTAATTAAGAATGGCCTTTATAGGCTCATATATTTGAATGCTTAGTCATCAGGGAGTCTGAAAGGATTAGAAAGATTAGAAAGTGTGTCCTTGTTAGAGGAAATGTGGTCCTGGAGAAAGTGTTTCATTGGGAGTGGGTTTCGGGATTTCAAAAAGCCCATACCAGGTCCAGTCTCCCTCTTGTCACCTGTGGATCAGGATGTAGCTCTCAGCTACTGACCTTGATCCTCGCGTGCTGCGTTTGCCCCCTGTCATAATGATAATGGACTGACCCTCTGAAACTGTAAGTCCCCAAGTAAATGTTTGATTTTATAAGAGTTGCACTGCTCATGGTGTCTCTTCGCAGCAATCAAACACTAACTGAGATGACCTGTATAAGACCTGCACAAAATCAAGCCAGGCAGCATTCTATACCTATGACAGTTGGATCCTTAGAAGGCTGGGATTATCAGGCCAACACAACGAAAGCCTGATGATGGTGCCTCTTGGATGTATTCTTCCCACACTTTTAAGTAGATGGATGGATGTCATAGCCCTGTCTTAGTTCATCCTGCCTAATCCGCAGAGCTGAACTAAACTAAACTTGAACACATCCAACAATGAGGTGTTATACCTATGATAAGGCTCATTCAGAACCGAGAACATTTCTCAAGGGATGAGCCTTCAGCAGTGTCCCGAAGGCCTTTACGGAAGAGGGAAGGAGCAGAGGAGCCACTACCACTGTCTGAGGAGCTGTTGACAGCTGATAATTGCTAGGGGGAGGGGAGTCGCTTTTCTTTAGCGGTGTAATCTCTGGTAGGCTGACCATGCTCCAGTAAGTGGCTTCACATCTGTGTATGTATGAACAGCATGATTTGGACTCATTGAGTTATAAAAAAAGGTTCTTGGTTTTGTTTAAGAGGACATGATGCTGTGAGGGGGTGGACAGTTTCAGAATGGGTGTGAAATGAGGAAGGAAAGGAGTGGAGAGTATATATGATCAAAACACGTTGTATGCATGTATTAAGTTTTACAAGAATTAACGAAAATATATATTTAAAGCAATTAATAAAAATGAGCATATGGTTAAAAACTATGTATTGGATGCATACACGTTTTGCTAAACAACTTGTTCAAAGTGCTGTTCATTCATTGGTGAATGGTACAACCCAAAGTTTGTCCAGATCCATTTGGAGCTTTTCCTTTCATCTCAGGTATTATATTCACACTAAAAATGACAGGAAAAGGAAGCCAGATGCAGTCACTGTCTTTAGAAACCTGGAGTCTGGCATGGGGCCTAGTGAGGTACTATCTTCTCACACACACTGCAATCCCACAGCCTCTCTGTGTGGGAGAAAGGATAAGTATTGCCATCCTGATTTCCAACAGGAAGAAACTGGGGCTCCACGGGAAGGCGTGATGAGCTAAGAAGACCAATTCAGAGCATCCCTGGCTAGGCTTTGACTCTCAGTCGAGAGCCCTTACTGTATCTAATGGTGTGACTGGGAATTTGGGTCTCCGGCATGCAAGGAGCAGGCTGTCAAGACATGGTGTGGGTGTGGCATTTCCTCACAACTAAGAAAGTTGGCTTCGTCACCTCGCTCTGATCCTCAGGATTAGCCATCAGCGTGAAGAAAGCCACCACTTCAGCAGTGGGCTTTGCTCCATTCAGCAGCACTCGTTGCCTTTCCTGAATTTTATGGTGACAAAGGTCACAGGTTGGTGTCACTCTTCCCGGGCACTCTAAACTTTCACAGCTTACATTCTACAAAACATTTCGTATAAAACCTGCTTCTCACCATGAACAAAAGCCCCTTTCTCTCTTAGAGGAACAGCTCAGCTTTCACTGGCATCTTGTGAAAGCTTGGGCCTTTATCCTGAACATATGATAGTGCACACCATCATTTGAAGGTTAACTAAACTGGTCCAGCCCTGGTTTTGTAGTTGAGGAAGCCAACGCCAAATGCAGCAACTTATCCAAGGGTCTTTCTTCTCTCCGGAAGATAAATGAAAGCCCATTTTAGTCATGATTCTAAAACCGTGGCTAGACAAAGACTGGGAACCTATGGTGTCTTTCACGTTCAAAGGTGCTGAGGGTGGTTGGGTGACTGCCAAAAGACATACAAATGAATGTGTCCCCAGGGTCATCGTTCTACTGAGTTCACTTACAATGTGACCATTTATAGCGGTCTGTGAGCTCAGGCACCTGCTGTCAGTGAGTGTGAAGAGGACAGGCCTCGAAGCCCCCACCAGCTGTGTGACCTTGAGTGAGTGCTGAAGCTGCCTGGCCTCAGCTTCCCCGTGTGTGAGACAGGAACAGAGTTGGCTTCCACCTCACCACAGTGAGATAATGAAGATGAAAACATCTGAAAGACGTTGGGACACAATCACTATTTTCGCAGGGCTCTCTCTGCTGGAATGCTTACCCTTTCATTTTTCAGAGGCTTAACCTTGCTTCTTGCCACTGTTCCTATCATGCCGAGGGTTGCTGCACCCCCTCTGCAGACAGCCCTTGCACCCTTCTTTCTTCTCCATACCTACTTTTAATTTATTAGCATCTTCTATCATCCTTTATTCTCCACATCCACACTATGTGCCGCTCCTTTTCTGACTATGGCTGGCATCGTTAATCAATCTCAGCCGCCATTCACCCTCTGGCTTCAGCAACTATCTTGACATAGTAGGGTCCTTGTGTGAGTTGGCGGGAGCTGGTACATAGCTTATCACTTTGTGTCATTCCCCGCCCTCCCCCCGCACCTGTCCCCTGATGACGGACAGTTTTCTGAAGTAAAAGTAGAGTGAACAAAACCAGAATGCGGGTGGTCTAGCTAGCTGTGCATTCCCACATCACAAATGCTCTCAGTGTGTAACTGAAAAGGAGATGAAAAGTGGTCCACAGCACTACCCAGCACTAACTACGCAACGATGGCAAGAAATAAATGGTCTAATCCCTGCTCCAGGGAAAGAAAGCACTTGTGTTTGTGTGGTGACCGTAACCTTCAAGCATCTCTTAGATTCTCATAACCCTAATGTGGATGATGGGGGCACATACCAGGTAACTCGTGCTAGTGTTTGGATCTGTTCCTAACTTCTCACTTCATCCTCTCATCAATAAAGTCTCAGAGCTGGTGGTCCCTCTTCCCACTATGGCATCTGATCAGACTTAGCCATGTCGCCTCCAGTGTGTTACATCATCATGGCCATCAGACATCAGACAGTTTATCTGCCTTTTATCGGTTTCTTCGCTTGTGAGATAAAATGTGCTGTGCAAGAACATTTGCTCAACCATGTTCATAGCAGCCTTATCATAATAGCCAGAACATGGAAACAGTCTAAATGTCCCTCAGTAGAAGAATGGATAAAGAAACTGTGGTACATATACACTATGGAATACTACTCAGCTATTAAAAACAAGGAATTCCCAAAATTTGTGGACAAATGGAAATGATCATAATGAGTGAGTTAACCCAGAAGCAGAAAGACTCAAATGGTAGATACTCACTTATATCTGGACACTAGCCCAAGGGGCATGTCCCATGAAAATATTCACTCACCAGGAAAGTGGGTCAGAGGGGAGGACATCCTATTGGGTCTCTAGGTGAGAGAAGCATGGGAGAATGGGGAAATAGAAGGATCCAGGGGGTCCTAGGAATCTATAAGAAGAACATTAAGATGGGCAGATCTGGGCCCAGGTATCCGGCACAAACTATGGCACCAGCCAAGGACAAAACATGCAGGAAACTTCGAACCCCTACCTAGATCTAGCCAATGGACAAGTCATTCTCCACAGTTGAGAGCAGAGTGGGGTCTGACTTTCACACGAACTCTGGTGCCCCATATTTGACCATGTCCCATGGATGGGGAGGCCTGGTGGCACTCAGAGGAAGGATAGCAGGTTACCAAGAAGAGACTTGATACCTTATGAGCATATACAGGGAGAGGAAGTCCCCCTCAGTCACAGTCATAGGGGAGGGGAGTAAGGGGAAAATGGGAGGGAGGGAGAAATGGGAGGATACAAGTGATGGGATAACAATTGAGATGTAATATGAATAAATTAATAAAATATATTTTTAAAATGTGCTGTGCAAGGCTTCCCCACACAGCCTGTCTTTCTCTCTCACTGCTCTGTCTCAGCACCCCAAAACCCCTTGTTACTTTCCTTCCTTTACACACACCGTTCTTCCCTTCCCTTTTGAGTAAAAGTCCAAGTTGATGCTGATTGCTCAAGGCCCTACAAAAGCGCCCTCTTTAAGTGCCAGAGTTCCCTTCTCCTTGCTCATGGGAAGATTTTTTTCAGTTGCCAAGGCCACATAGCATGCTGGAGACAGCTGACTTTAGCCACGATGACCTCGGTTAAACCTCCAGTCTGTGACCTTGGGAAGAGAACAGATCTATTTCCTCATTAGGGAAATGAAACTTGTGGTTGTGGTCATTTCACATGGAAAGTTGTAAGAATTCAGTCAAAAAGTATACAGAGGACATAGGTTCTCAGCCTGTAGGTCTTGACCTGTTGAGGGTCACATGTCAGATACCTTGCATATCAGATATTTACATTACAAGTCATAGTAGGAGCAAAATCACAGTTATAAAGTAGCAACGAAAATAATTTTATGGATGGGGGTCACTGCACATGAGGAACGGTATTAAAGGGTCACAGCATTAGGAAGGCTGAGGACCACTTACTTAGAGAGACAAGACCAAACCACTTGAAGGAAGGAGGGAGCAGGGAATGGAAGGACAGAGGGTGAGGTGTGGGCTTCAGGAATTAGCTCATATGGCTTCTGAGGATTGGCAGGACCATTCTGAGTCAGGCAGGTGTCAGTGCTTCTGCAGTCTCGGTGCCTAGTGTTAAAGTCCAGCAAGTCTTATATGTCCTCCTCTGTGGACACAAGGCCGTCTTCTCTATTAGGTCTTTCCTCATATAAAAACTAAAGACTGTGCCTTGGCTGAACACTCCCTCGCTTATTTTGATTGTCCCAGTGAGGAGCACATGTCATCTCAGGTAGCATCCTGTGACTGAGTGAGCGCTCAGAGGGGACTACAGGCCTTAGCGGAGGCAGCACATAACATGCAGTTCTTCTCAGAATCCCAGGACTTAAACTCCGCAAGGCATTTAGAAGACCCCTGGGTCCATAGTAAAGGTTCAGTACGTGTGACTGCCGGGCCTTCAGGGACTCCTGTGTGATTCCAAGATGTCAAGGCAGTGCCCTGGATTGTATCCTCTCTGTACTCCTAAATGCCCTGTGCCAGGGAGCATCCTTCAGGCCAAGAGCCACACGGTAGTCCTGGCAGCACCCTGGCCTGTCTCACCCATGTCTGCCCAATGCTTTAAATTTTTTTCCCCTCTGGTTTTAAGTAACGAAGTTCCACTGCTTGAAAATTTGAACAAAGGCAATGTTGAAATCACCAAAAAATCACTGTTATGAAATACTAGCCATAGCTACAACTTACTGGGTGTAGGATCTGGTCTCTGGAGACAGACAATTTGAACTTCCTTAACTCCTAATGACTATATTAGCAAAGTGGTAAAGAAATGCCTACTGCATAAACATGTGAGGAAAATTAAATGAGATACTAACTAATCTACATGCAGCACAGAACCTAAGACACTAAGTACATGCTCAATAAAGTGTAGCTTTTAATCACTTCCTGGTCAAAATATATTTTTATGTCAAATGACAAATATATATGTATATGCATACCTGTGCACACATACATGTATATGTGTGTGCACACATGATCTTTCTCTACTAATCTGATTATCACCACTATTCTAAGCAATTTCTACTTTGTTAAAAAAAATGGATTCTAAGAATGACTTCTCGAGTTCAAATCCTCACATCTCTACATTTAGGTGAAAATTTTCAAGTTATTTAACCTCCCTATATCTTGGTTTCTTCTTCTACACAAGATAGTCTTTACTTGAGAAAGTTATTAGGATTGGATTATTTAATATGTATTATTATTATTATTATTATTATTATTATTATTATTTTCTACACAAAATCTTGAGATAGTTTCCAAAATATTGTTCTTATTGGCTGCATAATATCCCATTGATTGATAAGTTATGTCATAGTTTCTCTGCCATGAGATCTCTAGATGACTATGAGGAGCTTAATTTGTGATTGAGCTAAAATATTTCATGTCAGTAAGTCATGTATTGCAACATGCGTGTGTTGTTGGATTTTGTCCAGCGAGTCACCATAGTGAAGGGCTGTGAGTCCTGCACTGTGTTCTGCTCCTGGCTTTGCCCAGTGGGTCAAGAAAAGCCACTTACTATGGAAAGAGAAAGTAAGCTGTAGAAATAGAGCTTTGTTTAAATTAAGAGCTACTGTCTCCCAGCACTGCTGTTCATTAGTTACAGCATAAGGCTGCGTTTACTAGGCGGGCAGGAGGAGGTTGGACACTCCCTCTGCTGGCTGTGCATTTTGGGCACGTGGCCACTTCTCTGTTCCGTGATGGATATTTTTAGCATCCCTAATTTTGTAACCTGGTCATAGAGAGCAAAGTGCAAAATATATGGAAAGTATTTTGGTATGTATGAAGTTGTATAGAGATAAAATATAGCCCTGGGGGATGTTATTCTCTGCTGTCTCTTGGAAGTTTTGTTTTCCATTCAAGGGTCAGGTTTGGTTTCAATTACTCTGAAGATGTAACTAATTTTAAGGTCTCTGATGAGCTTTCACTACTGTCACCCTCTCCTCTCATGCCCTGCCTCTAAGATCTACCAAAAAAATCTTCATTTTTGGATACCAGGAGGTATGTACCTTCCTATTGTGTTGAATTATTTAGTATACTGAAGGAAGCTATATATAACTTTGTTAAGCAGGATAAAAATATGGTTACTAATAATGACTGTATGGTGAGACAGTTTCAAATACAGCTGAAAGTGTGCTCAAATAAAATGTACCTTGGCCTGGTTACAAAGCCATACATAGCTCTGAGCCCAATGTCAGATTACAGGTAGAGAGGATTTAGGTCTAATCTACTCAACTCAAAAATGCCAGATCCAATTATTCAAACTAGATTTTTTTTCTCCCCAACTCTTCTCTTGCCGGCTCCTTCATGGCTACACAATTCGACTTGGCTCACTAAAGAAGGGAGGTCGAGGGTGCTGGCGAGATAGTTTAGTCGGGAAAGTGCTCACTGGCTAAACATGAGGACCAGGGTTCCATCCCCAGGACCCAGGGGAGAGGCTGCGCTTGTAGTCCCAGTGCTTCTGAGTTGGCATGCAAGTCACTAGGGCGCCAGCCTAAGTGAAGTACTGCACCAGGGCAGCAAGAACACCTGTTCTCACAAAACAGCGGGAAGAGTACGTGATGGATTATACCCAAGGCTGACCTCTGGCCTCCACACACATGCACACATAGTGAAGCCCACACACATGTGTGCCTGCGTACACGTGAGTCCATGTATACGAGCACATACAACATGTGTACACTTTTCACATTCTTCATCAGCTTCCGGCTTAGGTATGTTGCCCATGTCTTGGTGACCATGGAATGCTGTGCAATAACCATACGTCTAGAAGTGTGTCCAGGACACACAGAGGGGGGAGGGGGACACAAGGTTAACAATAAAGGGACAGCTTAGCAAAACAAATACAAACATAAGTTTCAGGTGATGTTAAAATCAATAAAAGCCAAGCAGGGTCATGTATGTGCTGGATGGCAGGGGTGCTGGGAGTTGAGAAGGACTCCCCAGCAGGTGTCCCGCAGCTGAGATGTCTCTAGGCCATGACCCATAGAGATGCAGGAAGAGGCTATTACAGGACTGCAAACAGCAGACATGAGGGACCTGGGACTTGGGAAAATCGATGAACACAAAGGAAGCCAGGCAGGACACGGAGAGACAGGCTGGAAGATTGAGGTCAGGCCAGGCTTGGCGAGCAGTGGGGATGGATCTGGAATTTATTCTGAGGCAATGGAAAGCCACTGGCAGGACTTAAGGAGAAGGTCATGATCTCATTTGCATCTTTAAACAATTACTTTTGATGTAGGATGGACTTCAGATGGCATCCTAACATTCTCTCTCTCTCTTCTTTCTTTCTTGAGGGTTTGTCTTCCATTTATGTTTGATAACAGATGCCCCCATTTTATTTAATTAAATTTTATGATTATCTGAGGGCAAGCTGGAAGAAATTGGAAAGGACTATGGGAGCCGTTCCCCACCCTCCCCTTGGCAACATTGATGACAAAGAAAGGCTGAAGGGCGAAGTGAAGATTTAGTTCAGGCACCAAATAAACTCTTTTTCTAACCCAAATGTTTCTGGCATTCGGCATTTTCAGAGTCATGCTGACAGGTGAGAAAGAGATGAAAATAGCAGAGATTTAGTATGTCATGTATTTCTCTCATGTGGTTGTTTTTAAATGCCTTTGAAGCACTGTAGCCCTTTGATGGCCATCTTGGTGGAGGATCAGTTAGATCATGAGGCTGGCTTCCACCACTGAGCCTCTGTCCCTTGAGCAGATCAGATAGAGAGAATCACCCAAGATTTCTTGCCATCAACAGATACCGACCTCCCCATAGTCTACTTTTCTCCACAAGTTCTTCTAGCCAAACCTCTTGTCCTCTCTGGATGCCATTGGCTGAGATCACCACTGTACCCTTAGCTGCACTGTTCTTGACCTCCTGTCCCTCTCGCTGTGTGCTGACCCATGCTATCAAATACACTTGTGTCCCACAGGAAATTGTACCAGACTCCCTGTAGGCCGGAGTTGTTCCTTTCCCAGCTCCCTTCTTGAATCACTTACATGTATAGCAACTAAAGGCACAGGCCTGGAAACTAGGCAGGTCTGGCTCTGTGACTTGCTGGCTATATGCCTCCAGGCAAGTCAAAAACCTGTTCATTGCCCACTCAACCCTACACACAACAACAATAACAGAGAGAGAGAGAGAGGGAGGGAGAGGAGAGCGGAGTAGAGAGAGCGAGAGTAGAGAGAGAGAGAAGAAGGACAAAGAGAAGAGAGAAGAGGAGAGAGGACAGAGATAGATAGAGAAGAAGAGAAAAGAAGAGAGACAGAGAGACAGAGAGAGAGATAGAAGAGAAGAGAGAGAGAGAAGAGAGAAGAGAGAAGAATAGATCGGAGAGAGATATTCTTACTTCTTTTTTTGCCATTTTTTATTCTTCTCTCATATATTACACGCCAACTGCAATTTCTCCCCTCTTTCCTCCTCCCAGTCTCCCTGTTTTGCTCTCTCCCCATCCCCCCACCCCTGCCTCCCCTCAGAAAAGAGCAGGCCTCCCAGGAACACCAACCAAACACAGCCTAACAAGCTACAGTAAGAACAGGCACATATTGTCACGTCGAGGCTGAATGAGGCAACCCAGTAGGAAGAAAAGGGTTCCACAAACAGGCAAAAGAGTGAAAGACAGCCCCCGCTTCCACTCTTAGGAACCCCACAAGGACACTATCCATCACATATGTGCAGAGGACCATTTACTTAGCTTTTTAATCCATCCCAGATTCACAAGATTGCCAGCAAGTGTCCACTAAGGTTCCAAACGCAGTAAGGTGCTAGGTGTACATGACAAACAAGCATAGTGAGGCACACCTCGTGGAGTTTACAGCTTCATGACACCAACAGATAAGTCCGTGCTGTGAGGAAGAGCAGGGAAGGAAGTAGGGCAGAAGGTTCTCCAAGGTCTTCTGAACTTCAGGACCTAGCCTGGGCTGTTGGGAATGAGACAGGTTATTCAGTGTCATTGCATGGGCGGAGCTACATATGCCTCCTGTCCTGTTGCATTCAGCGGCTCATAGCTGCTGTGATCATAGCTGCCGTGATCATCGCTGCTGTGATCATAGCTGCCGTTGCCCATGCTGTACAGCTCTCTCCCTAATCTAACTCAGGAAGGTTTTATGGAGCTTGCTACAAGGTGCTGCCAAGATGTTTGCTTAGCAAACTCTTCATTGCTGGCTTAGCCCTACTTCGAACCTGAGCTTCTGACTCTGGCCACTTACATGGCTTCTGGCTTGGTGTCTGTGCAGGCTCTGGGGTTGCCCCCCATGCCACGCAGAGTATTTTAGTTGCCAACCATGCCTTAATTTTCCATTAGAAAGCTCTTAATTTCATCACCTTTCCTTCTCAACATGTCACCAAAATCTCGGCAGGACAACTACCATGGACCTTTCAAGAAAGATTTCAGAAAGAAGGGGGGGGGGGTGTTTGCCCCTCAGGGAAAGCCTTTTAAGGAGATGCTCACAACAGCCACTCTGCGCCACAAGCACCTGCTCTGGCTGAGCTGGAGACCTGGAGTACGTGTCTTCTCACTCAAAGTATTGTCCTTGTTCCCACTGTCCTAGAGATGTAGGCCATTAACCAAAAGATGTTACAAACCCTCTGTCTAATGCCTCAAACACGGTTTTCTTGTATTTTGGGATCCTTGGTGCATTTATGTTGATTACGTCCATGCATGGGGGGCCTTGAGTGTAGGTATGAGCCCGGCCCACCAAAGTTGCTCTGTTTCTTTACATTTTCTCATTAGATATTATTAAAAGAAGGCTGCCTTTGCGTGTGACCAAAACTGCTTGTGTTCAAACAATTCAAGATCTCTAGGGGTCACGCTGTAATAGGGAAAGCTAAGAATAACATTATTAGAATGTTCCGTCGTTTCTCTTCTGCAAGAAACAGCGGTCCCTCCCCGAGGACCATCTCTCCCAAAGAGAGGAGGGGAGTATTCAAGTCTCCTTGGATTTTTAATGTAAAAATAGTTAGCATGCTCTGCTCTCCTACTATGTGTAATTGTGTTTCAATTAGAATTCCTCCAATTTAGCATTCACTACCCCAAAGAGGCTGAGACTGTAACAAGCACCTGCTTACCCTGTGATACCCTGAAACATGTCACACCACCCCTCACCACTGCCGGCTGTTAGTCAGATGAGCAAAGGGTGGCAGAAGGAAGGGGGCCATTGCTCAGGCTGTCTCTGTTCCTGTAGCCAGATGGGCTCACAGCTTCTCAGATTGGTACCTTGTGGGTCGCTGTGGCATTATGTGTTGACTTTAGTGATCACAGGATACTTCAGAGAAACTCTGTGATGTCTTTCTCAGGATTTGCTGCAATTTTTCATGGTAAACAAAAGCCAACTGGTAACTAAGTTTATGAAATGCTATAAAATAAAATTCCTATTACAACCAAAACCAGAAGATGTGCCCAAAATTGTTTTGGTTATAGTAGGGATTTTATAAATTCAGCTACCACTTGGCTTTTGTTTACCATGAAAAGTAAAGCTGTTTTTATTGAGTTTGAAAAGTGTTACACTTCCTGGCTATATATCAATAGTTTTATTGTAATTAAAGCTTAATCCCACTTTTCTTTTAGGGTTTATTTTTATTTTAAGGGTATGCGTGTTTTTTCTGCATGTATGTGCATCATAAGCATACTCCCGAGGAACAGGAGTTGTGAGCCACTAAGTGAGGGCCAGGAACCGAACCCAGGTCCTCTGCGACAATAGCAAGTCCTCCTATTCACTGAGGCATTTCTCTAGCTCCTTAACCCCACTCTTTATATTAATATTCCTAACAGATGCTCCTCTCTCCATAGATATAAAAATACACACTTTAGAAATGTGTAAAATTATGCAGCTCTCTCCAACTTTATTTATAATAGCATTTATGCTATTTACTTAGCAGTAAATAAAAACACAGCTCTGAGCATATCCCCTTTTATCTGTGTGCTGTGTTTCTGTTCTTCTCACAAGTTCATTAGCCGAGCAGAAAAATAAAAACAAAATACAGAACCAGCCTAGAACAGCAGCACTGAACTCTATCTGTAAGGCCCATGACCTTGAAGTGGGCCAAAGTTAGAGAACCTCTGCAGCCTCTCAGAGAGTGAAACTATCACATACAGAGGTGGGCCGATCCCACTCACAGCTGGTAGTAATAGCATTCGTTGGCGTGCCACGCCCTTTGTGCACATCTGCGCCCACACGCTTCACCCATCTCTCGGCATAACTCTATGGGAGCTGCCTTGCGTCTGCTTTCATAAATAAGGGAACCGAGGATTAAGGTCACTAGCACAGCTAGGGAGTGACAAAGCTGGACTGAGACTGAGTCCCAGCCCCTGTGATCTCGGACTTGTGCATACTGCATGACAGGCCACTCTCAGGTGTGAGTCTGGCTGAGGCTGTTGTCCCCTTCCTGAGCAAGGACTTCCTGTGTAATTCTTCCTCAGCATTCATCACCTGAGCTTGCCTGCTTTGCTGGCCGTGTGTTTGGAGAGCCCTTGAAATGACAGAGTTTGTGGGCAGCACCTTATCCTGGGCTGTGTGGCCCTTGCTGCCTCCACCAGCCCCCCTCTTCTCCACTGTGCTAAGTCCCCCCTCTTTTTTCTCTTCCCCTTCTTTTCTCTTCCAGCCTTTCCTCTGTTCTTTGATGTGGTTTGCTTAGCGCAGCCACTCCCTGCACCCCTGCTCTATGGCTTCCGCCTTTGACGCCTCTTTTGGAGCCAGGATGCTTGACTTAATGTGCTACCTGACCAGCTTAAGTCTCTATGCCACCGCTTCATGTTTCCATGGTTCTAAAACCAACATGGCCATGCTCATGCCAGCTCAGAGAGTGCTTGTGGGGAAACAATGACTGAACGTGTGTGAAGAGTCTAGCTTAGTGCCTGGCCCCCAGTGATGACGTCATTGGCATGGTGGCCAGTAATTTATGTCTGAAAAACCCACTGTTAGGTTGAGGGAGCAATCCAGCCACAGCAAGGAAGGAAACAAGTCCTCCTTTCAGGTGCTCTCCATTCCTCAGTCCCCTCTTCTCTTAGCCGCAGTGAAGCAAGTTGCCGGGCTACCACTAGGGACCTCAGAGGGCAACCCCTCAACCAAGTTTTGTTTAGCTTTTGCAGTTTCTGTCTCTGGCCCATGTTCACAACATGGAGGTGCCACCGCACGTTTGGCCCTAGTTGGCTCAACTCTGTGGTCCCAGGAAGCCATAGGCTGAACTGTGTGTGCTGGCGGGGGTGGGGGGTAGGGGAGTGCCTTTCACAGATGTCTTCCCACTGTTCTGAGAGATTTCTTCACCTGTAAGACAACAGGCTTGGATATGATGATTTTAGGGTCTGGAGCCCTGGGATCTAGCACCTGAGCTCAGCATGCTGCAGTTGCTGCTTAGCTCCTGAGCATTCATCCTGTGAGAGGACAGGCCTCACTCACTCACTTGGCCTATGCCACAGCTGGCTGCAGCGCTGGCACTGAGTCACACTGCAGCTCACATCCTCACACTTCTTGTTGCAAGCAAACACACTTTGCTCCCATCCTACAAAGTAAATCCTCCAGGAAGCTCCATGGTGCTCCAAGAACGCTCTTTTGGAAGTTACATAATGCATGTGACCTTGTCCTGCAAGCTGGCAAATCTTCAGAAGAAAAGATGCTCCACAGAGCCCAAATGAGGCATATAGCTCAGTAGCCCAGGAGATGAAGCCAAACAGCCATTGAACTCTGTGGAGTTAAACACCTTTGGCTCTGGGGGAGCAGATGCTCTCTCCATGACTCAGTTAGACCCTATGGCTTACGTGAATAAGTCAGGGCTGAGTCCACTTGTATGTTTTCTATGATGACAGTGCCATCCTTGCTGCTACTCATCTTCAAGGCAATATTCGGGGGAAGACCTCCTTCATCTTTGCTTTTCTTGAATGAGTAGGCTTAGAGAGTCTATCTAAGGCCAAGTTGCTGCTTTAGTATCTCAGCTAGCCAGGACACTGAAGCACATTCTCTTCCTTTTCCCTCATGTGAGAAGTCACCAAGCACCATCAGTTCTCTCTTGAGGATGCATCTTTCTGTGTCTGTAGTCCCCACAGCAAAGTTGGACCCAATAGACCCATGGGATCCTGGAATCAATTCTAAGATGTCTACTCACAGGTGTGTGTGTGTGTGTGTGTCTGTCTGTGTCTCTTCCTGTGTACACCTATGCTTTCTTACGCTTCTTTGACTCTTCATTCTCTCTTTCTTGATGGCCTCATCAAATTTTCTGGGTTCCCATAAACAAAAACCATCTAGAGCAGTGGTTCTCTACCTGTGGATTTCAACTCCTTTAGGGATTGAACAATGCTTTTACAGAGGTCGCATAATGGATATCCTGAATGTCAGATATTTATGTTACTATTCATAACAGTAGCAAGATTATAGTTATGACATAGAAATGAAAATAATGTTATAGTTAGGAGTCACCACAACATGAGGAACTGTATTAAAGGGTCACAGCATTAGGAAGGTTGAGAACCAATGATCTAGAATCAACTTTCTATCCCATCTTCTCTCTCTCTCTCTCTCTCTCTCTCTCTCTCTCTCTCTCTCTCTCTCTCTCTCTCTCTCTCTCTCCTCTCTCCTGTCTCCTCTCTCCTCTCTCCTCTCTCTCTTCTCTCTTCTCTCCTCTCTTCTCTCCTCTCTCCTTTCTCTCTTCTCTCCTCTCCACCCCCTCTCTCTCTCAGTTTCTCTGTGTAGCCCTGGCTGTCCTAGACTCACTTTTTGGACCAGGCTGGCCTCAAACTCACAGAGATCCTCCTGCCTCCGCCTCCCATGCACCACCAGGACTGGCCACACTATTTCTTTACTGGGGTGTTTATTTGTACAACTGTCTTAATCTACTTTTTTTTCACACCCCTCAAGGTCCAGCTTGACTACAGAACAGAGCCCCACCCCTCTTGTTGGCTGAGTGCTAAGGTCCTAGTGCAATGCCCAGCTCACGGGAATACCTCATACCTGCCTAGCATGCCTTTCCTCCCAGTCTCATTCAGAACAGGATTCTGAGCAGCATCATGGACTCTGTGGTCTCAGTTGTTCCAGATGGTGGCTTTGTTTCCATCCCCTTAAGGAACGCTAACATCAGTGAAGTGGAAGATGTCTCCACAGGACATGAATGCTAGCTGTGGCTGCTTTCCTTAAAGACCAGGATGAGAGAGCACTTCTGATGCGTCAAACCCTGGTCTGAATGCCTCAGCTATACTTTACTCATTGACTTACTAACTATGAGGTGAGGCGATGTGTTATCCCATTTTACTGATGTGAAAACTGAGGCTCAAGGAGATTAAGTTATTTGTTCGGAATATGAACTCTACTACATGGCAAAAGCCACACTGTAAGCCAGAGATTCTGGCTACAGAGTCTGCAGCCATCAGTATTATGTCATGCTGCCTTCTAGAGCACTTTAAAGCACAGCAATTATCAAACATCTCTCCAGACACATTCTGAGCCTGACAGGCAGCTCCCAGGTCAGCCTTTCCAGCCAATGGGGTACAGTCTCACACTGTTCAGAATTCACAGCCCTTTAGATCCATCCCGTTTACTTGGTTTCTGGTGTTTGCCTAGTTGTTTATAGAAGGGACTGCTCGTGTAGTTTGGCACAAATTGACAACAGCTGTGCCATGGCTCGAGCTCCTGTTTTTCCTCAGAAGGGAATGATCCAGCCCTAAGAGGCCTCGTGGCCAGGAGCAGGATGAGCCTTCTTTAAGGAAGCTCTGCTTCCGGGAGCTTCTCTGGCATGCCATCCTGGGAAGCTCTTCACTGGGAGCCTCTGGTCAGCTGAATAAAAATGAAGTGGCCATTTGTGTTTCCCCACTGATGGAGTTGGCTCGACCTGATGTAGGTTCAGATTCACAAAAGCATAGACAGGCTTGCTTCCAGGCCTGCAGCGGAGCTAGAGGAGGCAGGCTGCGTGCCCAGCTTCTTGCAAAGCATGGCTCTGGATTTGGGTCACTGGTACCCTTTAAAACTGACATGTCAGATTTGGGCCCAGGGGTCCCGCTCAAACTAAGGCACCAGCCAAGGACAATACAGGCGGTAAACTTTAAACCCCTACCCAGATCTAGCCAATGGTAAGAACAGTCTCCACACTTGAGTGGAGAGTGGGATATGATTTTTCTCATGTACTCTGGTGCCTCACATTTGACCATGTCCCCTGGAGGGGGAGACCTGGTGGCACTCAGAGGAAGGACAGCAGGTTACCAAGAAGAGACTTGATATCCTATGAGCATATACAGGGGGAGGTAATCCCCCTCAGGAACAGTCATAGGGGAGGGGAATAAGGGGAAAAGAGGAGGGAGGGAAGAATGGGAGGACACAAGGGATGGGATAACCATTGAGATGTAACAAGAATAAATTAATAATAAAAAATTAAAAATAAAATAAAATAAAAAATAAAAATTAAAAAAAAAAACTGACATGTCAGAGCCTCCACCTCCCACCCCCACACCGAGTCGTGGGGTAACCTACCTGTTCAGATGCCCCATTTATGATAGCAACTGGATCCTGACCAAAGGAGTATGGCAGACCAAAATACCCCTTTTCCAAGGCTGATTGCATCCACCATGAGTGAAATGCTTTGTAAAAACAAGATATCTCAACTGGCCCCAGCTTGGTTCTTCAGGGTTAGTACTTGTCCCATGAAAGCACTTTCTCGGAGGAGCCTAGATCTTGAACGTGTGACTATTATGTAATTAAGGGAATACCAGGTGAAAGTAAGTCTTTGCCCCACTCTTGTGTGGCAGACATTGACTGTGCCCCTTTCTTGATATTGACCTTTCAATGTGCGGGTCCCCAGTGCTCCTGTGGTGCACTTTAGGGTCACAGTAAGGAGTTTCCTAAGATATAAGCGTGCATCTCTCAGCAACACAGGGGTTCAGGTAGCGGCAGAGCGTAATGACACATTGTCTCCATCTCGGGCTCTGCTGCCTTCTGGGGTAGTGCTGATAACTTAGATTTCTCCTCCGATTGTCAAGGGTAAAAACTGCTTCTGCATCAGTTGCATGGGTTTTTAAATTTCATACAAACAGTGGTGGCACGGGGCTTTTGGAATTGTCACAGTTCACATTCAGGGCAGACCCAGATAATCAGCCAACTGCGCTGGTCAGATGTAGCTTCCCCCAGACGACTCCTCTGTGAGGCTAAATGGACTGGATGCCCACCACAGATGTGACGGAGGCTGGCTCACTGCTACTGGGGTCTGCAAGCGCTAAAACGAGCTGCCTCTTTTTAGCTTGAGCCTGTTCGTGAATGTAGATTTACCCATTCCCTCACAGTAATTTGGGTCTCTCCAACAGAACTTGCTAAGCATTTCCTAAAAACATCAGGAAAATGGGTCACTTGTACGTGTCTTGTCTGCTCACCTTTAGTAATGGGACTGAAGTAGGTCTTTTGAGAGGTTTGGATGAAGAAAAGGAAGGCAAAAGGCCAAAATTCACACAGGAGAAAGCGGCCACATGATGAACAGGTATCCACATGGACAAAATAGTGTGTCACTAGAAACTTATTTAATAGCACCCCAAGCCCGACTATGTATAGTCTTTAGTTATAAATCAGTAATATTAATACTAATTAAAAAATTATTCATGACCTGTGGAAGGCAGGTTTTTGTGGGTCTATGGTTCAATATTAAATAACACAGGTGGATCTGCCTACCACAACGCAAAGGCCCCCTTACATGCCTGCAGTGTTTGCTCACCTACTGCAGTGTGTTGGTCTGAGGAGTCCTTTTGTTTTTAATTTGCATCTATAAAACTGTCAATCATCCTCACCTGTGGTAAGGCTTGAGCGAAGAAGTGAATAAATATTTAGTGTGATGGTTTCACCATGCATCGGTCTAAGACTTGTATCACCAATGTCTTCCTTTAATCGTACAGTATTTTCTAAAGCTAGAGACTTTATCTCCTTTTACTTTGAGAGATGAGCTGGCTTCAAGGTCACCCAAGCCTGGAACTCCCACAGTGAGGGGAGCCTCATGCCTGGTTCAATGCTCTAAAATCACCTTATCGAAAGTCTAAGCCAAGACTGAGGCGATGGATCTGTGGAAAGAGCAGATGCCATGCAAACATGAGGGCTGAAGTGAGATCTCAGGAGCCCAAGTACAGACAGGACGCCTTGTGGTACATCTCGTAAGCCAAGCATGCTTGTAACAAAATGGAAGATAGTGAGAAGATAAAATCTCCAAATGTTTGCTTCTCAGAAACCCTATCCAAGCAAGGTGAAAACTGAAGACAACCGAGGTGTTCCTTTGACCTCCACAAATGCCAAGCAGGCAGGTGCACTGGTGCCTATTCAGAAGCATTCATAGACATAAGCACGGACCATATATACATACGTACTAGGCACATATATCACACATCGCACATTATAGACAAAATTCTAAATCATATTTTTTATTTTCTGCTGTGTGTACGTGTGCAGAGGTGTGTGTGAAGGGGGAGGTTCACTCGTACATGTAAAGGCTGGAGGGCAGCCTCTCGTGTTGTTTCTCGGGTGCCGTCCCCATTGATTTCAGAAACAGAATCTCTCATCTGGCCTGCTGCTTGCCAAGTAGGTTAGACTGGCTGGCCAATGAGTCCAAGTCTGAGGTCTCTGTCCCCTACCCAAGCCCTGGGATGCCAATCACTTACAAATACACTTACATAGATCATTTTAAGTAAAAATCCACATTTCATTTTTGCACCTAGCCCTACAAATTATATCCATCCCTGAGAGCCTACTGTGTGCACGCTATGTGAGGATGGAAGCCATGAGTCACCTCATCCCTCAAGTCTAGGTTTTCTTACCACATCTGAACTCACAAATAACGGCTCGGTTTAGGATGTGGGCTTTGCTTTTCTTAATTAAAGCCCTTACTGGCCTCTGTCTTGTTAGAAAGAGGAATACCCTTGCCACTTGAGCTTCAGGTAACTGCTCTCAAATTACTACATGGTGGTAGAGTCAAAACGGACCCAAAGGAAAGGGACCAGAGTGTGACGTGACTTCTAAAGCTCTTCCACAAGAACTGGGGAGGAGGGGAGGGGAAAAAATCTGGGCAAACTGGAGGGATCACCAGGAGGTAGCTGGGAACTTGCATTGCTTAGCTCCTTGTCCTCAATGCACTTCCGGTGTCTAAATGTCCTAGGAAGATGCTTCTCCAGTGTTAATATGTGCAGGAAAAGCATGCTAACCCTGTTGAGATGCAGTGTCTCACGCCTTCAGCCAGGAGAAGCTTCCAACCCTGCATCTCAGCTGATGCTGATGCTGATGCTGATGCTTCAGGGCTCGTCCTTGGAGGACTAAGGCTTGCAAGTTCCCAGATGATGCCAGAGACCCTGAATTCTTGCTTCATTTTGTCTTTTGGCAGTACTTTCCTAGAAGCAGTTTGACCTTTCCTGTTTTCCTAGCACTTACACCGGCAGATGGCTGCACACAAGCATGCATCCCTCTGTGTTGTAACTTCTAATGTTCAGACCTTCAGAGAAAATCTGGCTTAAATCTGCTTTGAATAATGGCATCTATTATCTAACGCAGCTGAAGAAGCAGAGCAAGTCAAACAGAGGATTCAGGAGCTGTTTGCGTGCGTGGTTCTGCGGTGTCATCACTGCTTTCTTTCTCTTCCTTCTCTGATGTCCTTGGCACTGCAGACTGTCCAAGGTCATCCCAGCCTACACTTTTGTGTCAAACTCTGTCAGAGGCAGAAAGAGCTGCATCTTTTGTTCTGTTTAGGATCTAGATGCTCGTCTTCATAGTTCACCATTTCCCAAAGCTCCGTGCAAATGTCACAGGTCTGTTCTGGGCCAGCCACTTTATCAGGAGAATGGGATGGTTGTAATTCTCTCAGTTTGAAGATAGTCAGGGGGTGTTTGCTGTGGCCAGAGAGGAGGTCAGTATCCCTTGGAGCACCTGGATCTGCAGAGGAGTGGATATGGGGGCAGGAAAATACAGGTTCTATTGGAAAGAAGGAATATGGCATGATGGGGGAAGGGAGAGTGAACACAGTGCTGGAGCCAGTGTCTCCTGACTTATAATATCCAGTGAAAAGCCCTGACTCCAGGGAAGGCAACAAGCCACAGCCTCCTGGCCTTCTTTTTGCTTTTCCTGGACTTACCCTCTCCTGAAGCTGACCTCAGAAATTCTTGGCTTGACTTCCCAAACCTAGCCTTTGCTACTGCTTCCTACGTCAGCCGTTCATCTGTGGTTAATTACGGCGTAGGTGAGGAAGCGGTGGTGAGACTGTGTCGTATCTGATGGGTGCTGCTGTTGCCTGGACTTGGCTCGATTATTAAACATTTTTATGGTCCACCCTCACAAAGCATCGGGTGCCCCTTACACTTCAAACCTAGACAAATTGAGAATACTCTGGATACTTAACCCTGTCCTTGTTCAAGTCTCCAGACTTCCACCAGGAGGGTGGGAGTCCTTGGTGTAAACACTAGAAGGTTTGAATTAACCAGTTAAACCATAACCAGCCTAAGTACGGACTCAGAACTGGTCCAAGTTCAGAGAATAAGTCATTGGAGTGTGGGACCTAAACAAGACATCTTTATGACTCACCACCAACAGCACCACCAGAAGCAGCACCAGCACACCTCCCCAAGGCTCAGGGAACCATCCCTGGAAGGGGAGGGAAAGAATGTAAGAGCCACAGGTAGGGGAGGAATGCAGTGAAGCTGCCTTCTGGACATGCCATCCCTATTACATTCATGAGCTCACCACAGGTATCGCCGTCTGCATATGAGCATCATAGACTCATCATGGGAAAGGGAAGGGCTCATAGGCCCCGCCGCTCCCCGAAGGACCATTGAGAGTTAGCCGTGGAATGACGTCATTTTCTTCAGTGGAGTGGCGACGGTTAATTGCCTATGGTCAAGTAAAAAAAACCTCTTGTCCATGCTCATGTAAGCAACCCCAATGAAACTCAGTGGGACTGACACACACACACACACACACACACACACACACACACACACACACACACACGGAGGGGGGCTGACTCATAAAAGTAGGAGAGGTGCACTTGCTGGGAAGAGAGAAGGATCTCAACAGAAGAAGGAGAGAGGGGATTAGATAGAGTAATGTTTGAGTAAGTATGAAGCTCTCCATGGGATCTGCGGTAGTCTAGACAGTGACGGTTCTGTGTGCAGTCTGCAGTAGTCTAGACAGTGAAGGCTCTGCGTGTGGTCTGCAGTAGTCTAGACAGTGATGGCTCTGCGTGCGGTCTGCAGTAGTCTAGAATAGTGGAGTTCCAGATTCAATCTCAGATGTTTTGCAGCCATTCTTTCCGTTTGCTCTGTTGTTGCTAAATATTGTCTCGTCCCATTCGCCGCCCCTACCTCCCCCCACCTTCTCCCACACTCCCACCCTCCCCGACCCAATGTTTGTGCAAAATCCTACGGGGGAGGGGCATTTCCCTGAGACATCAGTATAATGTGGAAAAAAGGGGGAAAAATCGAGGTTTTTTTTTTTTAATTTTTAAAAATTAATTTATTCTTGTTACATCTCAACGTTTATCGCATCCCATTCTTCCCTCCCTTCCATTTTCCCCTTATTCCCCTCCCCTATGACTGTTCCTGAGGGGGATTACCTCCCCCTGTGTATGCTCATAAGGTATCAAGTCTCTTCTTGGTAACCTGCTGTCCTTCCTCTGAGTGCCACCAGGTCTCCCCCTCCAGGGGACATGGTCAAATGTGAGGCACCAGAGTACACAAGAAAGTCATATCCCACTCTCCACTCAACTGTAGAGAATGTTCTGACCGTTGGCTAGATCTGGGTAGGGGTTTAAAGTTCACCGCCTGTATTGTCCTTGGCTGGTGCCTTAGTTTGAGCGGGACCCCTGGGCCCAAATCTGCCTATCATAATGTTCTACTTGTAGGTTTCTAGGACCCTCTGGATCCTTCTACTTTGCTATTCTCCCACGCTTCTCTCATTTAGAGTTCCAATTGGATGTCCTCCCCTCTGTCCCAGTTTCCTCGTAAGTGAAGGCTTTCGTGGGACATGCCCCTTGGGCTAGTATGCAGATATAAGTGAGTATATACCATTTGAGTCTTTCTGCTTCTGGGTTAACTCACTCATTATGATCATTTCTAGCTCAATCCATTTATCCACAAATTTTGGGAATTCCTTGTTTTTAATAGCTGAGTAGTATTCCATAGTGTATATGTACCACAGTTTCTTTATCCATTCTTCTACTGATGGACACTTAGGCTGTTTCCATGTTCTGGCTATTATGAATAAGGCTGCTATGAACATGGTTGAGCAAATTTTCTTGTTGTGTGCTGGAGCATCTTCTGGGTATATTCCAAGGAGTGGAATAGTTGGGTCTTGAGGAAGCCCTATTCCCATTTTTCTGAGATAGCACCAGATAGATTTCCAAAGTGGCTGTACTAGTTTGCATTCCCACCAGCAATGAAGGAGTGTTCCTCTCTCTCCACATCCTCGCCAGCATGTGGTGTCACTTGAATTTTTGATCTTAGCCTTTATGATGGGTGTAAGATGGAATCTCAGAGTTGTTTTGATTTGCATTTCCCTGATGACTAAGGACGTTGAGCATTTCTTTAAGTGTTTCTCAGCCATTTGATATTCTTCTGTTGAGAATTCTCTGTTTAGTTCCAAGCCCCATTTCTCAATTGGGTTATTTGGTTTGGTTGTGTTTAATTTCTTGAGTTCTTTATATATTTTGGATATTAGACCTTTGTCAGATGTAAGGTTGGTGAAGATCTTTTCCAGTCTGTAGGCGTCGCTTTGTTCTCTTGACAGTGTCTCCTGCCTTACAGATGCTTCTCAGCCTCATGAGGTCCCATTTATTAATGGTTGCCATTAAGGCCTGGGCCGTTGGTGTTCTGTTCAGGAAGTTGTCTCCTGTGCCAATATGTTCCAGGCTCTTTCCCGCTTTTTCCTCTAAGTGACTTAGTATCTCTGGTTTTATGTTGAGGTCTTTAATCCACTTGGATTTGAGTTTTGTGCAAGGTGACAAATATGGGTCCAGTTGCCTTTTTTTACACATAGACCTCCAGTTAGACCAGCACCATTTGTTGAAGATGCTATCCTTTTTCCATTGAATGGATTTGGCTTCTTTGTCAAAAATCAAGTGACCATGTGTGTGTGGATTCATATCTGGGTCTTCGATTCGATTCCACTGATCAACCAGCCTGTTGCTGTGCCAGTACCATGCTGTTTTAATTACTATTGCTTTATAGTACAGTTTGAGATCAGGTATGGAGATTCCTCTGGAGCACCTTTTCAAAAAATATGGAACGCTTCATGAATTTGCCTGTCATCCTTGCTAAGGTGCCATGCTAATCTTCTCTGTATCGTTCCAATTTTAGTATATGTGCTGCCGAAGCGAGCACAAAAATCGAGGTCTAAACAAGAAAAAGAAGAAGTATCTGCCCTTTGTTACTTTGTGGGCTCTTTTTCTCCCACCCTTTATCTCTCCCCAATCACTAGATAGGAGAGAAAAAAGGATAGAAAGAGGAGAAAGATCCTTGAGTAGAATATCTTTCTTGTTTTTTATTTCAGCATGACTGCTAAGTAACCACAACCGACCCTTCTGAATAACCAACACACACATACACACACACACACACACACACACACACACACACACACACTCACTCACACACACACACCCATGGGAGATCTAGCATTTATATACCCTCTGAAGGTTCCCAGAATTCCAAATGTTACACAATTGCTGAAAATATCTGCTGCTGGCCAAACCATGCCTCTGCTAGAACATGAGGCAAATCATAGTCCTCTGCTTCAAAGCAGCCTCCATCCCCATACCTGGAATTAAATGAAAACATACTCTTACAATATTTCTCGGGGGGGTGTCTGGTTTTGGTTTGGGGGGAATTTTTTCTCAGTGTTATTTGAGACAGGGTTTTTCTGTGTAATCTTGGCTGTTTTGGACTCTCTTTGTTGACCAGGCTGGCCTTGAACACACAGAGATCCTCTTGCCTCTGCCTCCCAGAGGTGCTGGGATTACAGGCATGCACTGCCGATTTCTGTGTGTGTGTGTGTGTGTGTGTGTGTGTGTGTGTGTGTGTGTGTGTGTGTGTGTTTAAGAAACCAATATTCCTGAATTCTCACTACAGAACACATACAGGAAGAGCCTGGAGGGGAGTGCGGGGGAGCCAGGGGAGTTGGGGGACTGTGGGCCTCAGGCTGGTCTGCACAGTTCTGTTTGGGTGCTTTTTGTCAGGGAAGGCCCGGTGCTTGTGCTGTGTCATTTAGGGGTGCCTATTCTGTTGTAGCAGGAGACTTCACTGAGCCATCCTCGTCCCTCTTTATCCTGTTTGGTAAGCAGGCCAGAGAGTGACCAGCTGCAAGAGCACAGTCAGGTCTGGGATAAGAGGCCCTAACAGGACCTCCCTCCACTCGCTCAGCTGCCTGGTCTTTACCAGGGAGGAGCTGGCCTGCAGGGTGTTTGGGAAAATCCTAGTGATTTAGCCGTCTCCAGTGGGCCCGTGGTTGAGCAGCTGGGAAACAGTGAATCACATTGGATGGAATGCTCTGTTTGCTTCCTCTCCACAGGGCTAAGGGGGAGCAAGTTTTGCTGCCCTTCTACTTGGTCCAGTTGGATGGAAATGGCAAATAGTACCCCAGGTTCCAGAGAAGGGGTAACATTCAGAATACTGGATTTCTTTTCAGAAGATGCAAGGAGAAGGGACTGGCTCTAACTCCAGGATTAATTACTTAATGCTTGTTCTCTCGCTACGTTGCCACGTGAGGTCCTCTCTGGGGCAGCCAGAAAAGGAAGTGCATGCAGAAATTGGGAACACAGGCTGTAGTAACTGGAAACACTGGCAGGCAGCTAACTTACTGCGACAGAAGCCCTGGCTTAAATAGAATTAAAGTCAAACCCAGTAAACAGAAGCTGATAAGCCTGGGGATGCTCAGATTATCTCAATGGCTGATGGCATCTTTACCGTTTCTTGTGGACGTGGTCACGTGGTAGTCTTGAGACAGGCCCCTAAGGACATCGTTGGAAACAAAAGCATCCCCGCAAACTGGCTATAAGGACAAGGGTGACATTCAGGATTCCGCCCCGCGCATGCGCTAATGAGAGGCATGTCTGGGCTTGAACTTGGGTCCCTTGACCCCTCTGTAGCATACTGCAGGAATGAAATGCTTTAGGGACTTAAGCTCTACCTGCACTAAGTCTGCTTGGAGGCGGACATTGACAGTGTGAGCCACAGCAAGCCACTGTGGATGTTAAGTAGGGAGGTCCTTGGAGCTGACTTGACTTTATCTAAGGAAATGCGCACAGCATCCAAGGCAGGCCCCTGGGATGCCAGCCCCGCCCATCGTTTACTAAAGTGAATACATCCTGGTGGTTCCGCTGCTGTGTGTCCCTCACAACCCTGAGTGGTATACCCTACAGCACCTGTGGGCTGGATGGTGAGACCTCACCATGACCTGTTGGCGAGGCCATGAACAAAACAACATAAGATTAAAGCAAGCACAGGGAAAAGGAAGGAATCCAGAGGCTCAGTAAACACCGGGCGTATGTTGATGTTCCTAATGAGGCAGTGTATCCTGTCAGAGAGGAAAGAACAAAGCAGTGGCGGAAAGCTTAGTATGGTAAATACATAAGCCACAGCACGGGCATTTATGAAGTGTAACATAGTTTACCTAACTGCGTATGCTACATTGAAACACTACTGGCAACATAATAGGTTTGTTTATCCGAGCATATCACAAACATACAAGAGGTGGGTCATGTTATGTTATCATAACGGTATGAAGTCACCAGACAACAAGAATGTTCTGGCTCCTTCACCGCCTGACAGAATCATCATTTACTAAGTGTACAATTGACCAAAGCCTCATTATATAATACTTGATTAATGTGTTGCCTGCCATTTTTTTCTTATATTGGATACAGCTATAGCCCTGGAATTAAAAAAAAAAGGGGGGGGGGCGGGGATAGAGCAGGTAGGAAGCCATGCTGCATCCCTGAATTTCTTTTCATAAACATATCATGGAAGGAAGCATTCACATGGCCACACTTAGTAAGGGAGTTAGCTTTGATGGATTACACACCCAGACTCTTACGATCTACTGCCTGTAGGGAAGTGGTCCACTAGTTTCATCCTGCTTCCGACTCCCCATCAGGAGAAAGTGAGATGAGAACAAAGAGCCCCCTCAGCACAGTGCCTGAAGTAAGCTTTTCTTCATATTGTCATTATGTTATTTGTTTCTTTGTCTTATATGGGGTGGGGTGGGCACTCGGCCACAGTGTGCGAGGTCTGAGGACAACTGTGGGACTAGGCTGTGTCCTTTCACCATGTGGGTCTGTGGATTGAACTGAGGCCGTCAGGCTTGACATCAGGCTGAGTCATCTCACTGGACATGAGCTATTCTTTTTATCTGTGTGATATAATAATAATAATAATAATAATAATAATAATAATAATAATAATAATAATAATAATAATAATAATACCTTTTACAATTACCCCATAAGACTTAGAATTATCAGAGTTTTCATTGCCAACATGAGGAAACTGAGGAATGGAAAGTGTAAAGAATCCAAGCCCTAGGTTTGTTAGAGGCAGAGAGTTGCTATAAAACAACAGCTACCTGACAGTCACAATTTGCTGTTTATTACCATGACCCTCAACACTTCCATACTTTATTTTAATTCAGAGAGGAAATGTTTCCACCAGTGCGTTTTCATCTGCCATGTAATTGGCTTTCTCTTTGTGGAAGCCAATTTATTACAAGTATAATTATCTCATTCACTCCGTCAAATACTTTGTCTCTTTTCTTCCATTTACATGGCTTTTGTTTTCTCTAGCCTGTTTTTCATTTACGTCTTAAACATTTACAGTATTATTCTTGTGTATGTTCTTTTGAAAACTGTCCAGGTTATCAGAAACAAAAATTCAACTGTAAGTATTTGAGAGTTTTACAAAGTTATAGGGGATATAAAAAAGATATGAACTCAGGTTTCCATTTTCACTTTTTAAAAATCACTTTGTGTTTTGTTTCATTTTGTGTGCGTAAGGCCTGCAGCCAGCACGTCGAGGTCAGAGGCCTACTTGCAGGAGGCGTTTCCCTCCTTCCACCTGTGAGAAGTGCCCAGCACTGAACTCAGGCCTCAGGCTTGGCGGAAGATGCCTCTTCATGCACCGAGCCATCCCACTGGCCACAACTGAGGCTTCTCATGTCACAAAATGTAAAGTTCCACTGAGGACACCAAGAACTATGTGGGGCAAGGACGAGGCAGGAAACACATTCCAAGCGAGAGGAAAGTATGAGGCAGCGCTCAGAGATTATTTTGGGAAGAATGTGCTGAAATGTAGGCTTAAAATCCTGGGAAATAAAGTATGTCACAGCGAAACCCAAAAGGTTTGAGGACTTCTGCTCTTCTAAACTGAAGCGGCCATCTGCTTACTCTTGAGACAGTACACTTCTGCCCCACCTCCACCCTCACTCCCACCCCACCCCCCACTCACTCCAACCCGGGCTCCGCTCTGGCTCTGTGTAGGTACCAGGAGGTGAATCTAGTAAATATCAGCTTTGTCTTTACAGAATTTAAAATCTAGTCAAAAACAAACAAGCAAACCAAAAAACAACCCACGTTTGCTGGGAGAAAGCCAAGAATGAACGATGCTTAGTGTAACCAATCAGAATGGGCCCTCTGGTCCCATTTGCCAGTCCATTTTAGTGAAGGCAAAGGATGTTTCAAGTAATTTATTCTAGATTGTTATAGCTTTAGTTAGGTTCAACCAGACAAGTCTTTCTACTAAGATAGACTCATTTTAATGTCTCCACTGTGAAGAGAAATCAGTCAGCTAAAAGCAAGCAAGCAAGCAAACATACAAGCAAAAACCTTAAAACAACCAATATGGCACCCCTAATCGCAACACTTAAGGGACTGAGGCAGACCAGCCTAGGCTACTGCGTACCAGGACTATAGAGTGAGACCCCATATTAACAACTAACTAAAACACAAAAAGGCAAGGAAAAGAAAGAGGGAGGGAAATGTTGGCGCAGCCTACCAGAAACAATCGTATTTTTAGGATGGCGCTGAGTGATGGCTCTGGTTGTGAGTGACCCACCTCAGCGCACTCGTGCCAGTTCACTTGATGTTTGAATCTTGGGATGTTTTCAAAAATCAATGTGAATAATGAGAAATCATTGTCCCTCAGGGGCCATCAGTTTTCTGGAAGAGGACTCTCATTGCACTTGTCATTTTGATTTTAGACACACCTGGGGAAGCAACCGACCAACTGGGAAAGGAACTGCTGTACTTTCATGTTTGCCTCCAAAATCATCTCTTGTTCCAGAAAATTAATTCACTTGTCTCTGAGGGAAGAATTCTTTCAGTTTTGGAGCAAGGAACGTTTGTGCTAGTGCAGTGCACAATCTAGCTAAATGAAATAACACAGTTGAAAAGAAGCACCTCTGTTTGGTCTGTTATAGCCCTAACCACAGCTGTTGCTGGCTTGGTTTTCATCTGTGGAATTGTAATAATAAAAATGAGATGATAGTTATGAAAACACTGTCCAAAGTCGGAGTGTTTCATCATTTTTGCCTTTCCAGGATGTGTTTACTCTTTTTTAGAAATGGTATCCAGATTCCCCCATGGAAACTAGCTGATCCTGTGTGTATATCACAGAGCATGTGTAACAAAACTGGCTAAGATGGACAGTAAATGGTGCCTATAAAAATAAACAGCAATTGGCTTAGCGTTAATCAAACTGGTCTAATAAGAATGGATTTTGGAAGTTGTTTGGAAGCTGCAGCGATGAGGTGCCTGCCATTTTCAAGAGTGTACACCTGGAAAAATATGAGCCTGAGGCTGTAATCTTCCTACAGGAGGCTTGAAAATGAAGGCACACAGAAACAATTTCAATTTTAATTTCTTCTGCAGTATGTATAACTTTATTTTATTTTCTTGTTTTATTGCGTTAGCAAATACTTCTAGTACAAGATCCAAAGGGAAGGCGAGAGTAACCATCCTTGCCTTGTATGTGATCTTAGTGGAAAACTAGGAGAGTCACCATTCAGCAGGATGGCTTGTTGGCTGTGGAGTTGGTAGGGTGGCCTTCACTGAGCTGAAGAGGTGTCTGTTTAGCCTTGGTTTACTGAAGGTTGCCCTTTATGAATAAGCATTGCATTTTGTTAGATTTTTTTTAATCTGTGAATATGATCCTGTGAGTTTTCTGTCGGGTGTTAATATAGTGGGTTGTATTGTCTGATTTTCTTAAATACTTGGTACAAATTCCACATGGAATTCTTTTTATACCAGGTCTGATTCCATGCAATCAGATTATATCTATATCACTGAGGATTTTTAAAATCTATATTTGTGAGAAATATTGGCTTATATATTTTTTCCTTGTTTGAAGTGTTTGGTTAATTATGGCCTTAAAATTAATTAAGGTCGTTCATATACTTGTATTTTGTGAAATGATTATAAAGAATTGATACGATTTCTTTCTTAAATGTTCAACAGATTTCACTAGTGAGTCTGAGTCTGTTTGAGCAAAAACGCATTCTTTTTTGAAAGTTAGTCATTGCTGGTTCAATTTCTTTAAAATATATATACACATCTAGATTATCTCTGTCTTCTTACATGAGTTTTGGCAGGTCACACTTTTCAAGGAATTAGTTCATTTCGTCTTGGATGTTCCTTTGCATATCCTATGCATGATGTTCCTTTATTACTCATCAAATATCCAAGATAATTGTAATGATGTTCTGTCTTACACTTCTGGCTCTAACAATTTATATCATCACGCCCTCCTCCTTTTTTTCTTACCCCGGGTCTTGGGATTACTTTTGATTTTTAAAAATCTTTTTAAAATACTAGCTTTGGTTTTGTTGGCAGGCTTTTTAATATTCTTCATCTCGCCATATAAAATGCCACCAGTGGACAACAATCACTTCTCCAATTTTAATAATTCTAGGAGCCTTCAGAAACTTCCTCTTTGAGACTAACCCCCACCCAAAAAACAACAACAACAACAAAAACAAAGAACAAATGAAAAAACCCAAAGGTTTTGAAAAATTAATGCTTATACTCCTGTAATCCAAATATGCATTGCAAGGGATAAAGTTAATTTTTTTCCTAGACATTCTTAGGCTATACTGTTTAAGAACTTTATTTCAATGTTAAGTGTTTGCCGAAGGTATTCACCATTAATTATCACTAGGGGCGACCCAGATTTGAAGAAAGGTCTGTGTAACTATTTGATCTCTAGTATTAGTGTGAACACCCTACTAGTTCTCTGCCTCAGAAGTTCCAGCCTTATATATCCAGCCACCCAATGAAACAGTAATATGTATACTTAACAAATATCTATTGAATATGTATTCTATGCTAAGCATTCTAATAGGCAGGCATTGGGGACTCAGAATTCAGCAAAAATTCAAATGACCTGCTTTTGTGGAGTCTGTTGTGTAGCTTTATGTCCCCATCACTTGCTTATTTACCTTTATTCTTATGGCTCATAAAGACTTCTGGTAAATTTCTAATTTTTCAATAATCCCATTCCAGAATTATTCTTATCCTTTTTGACTTTTTCTATAGAACATTACACTTGAAGTTTAAATTCATTCATTGCTTTTGCAGTGCTAGCCACCGAAGTCCGGGCTTCATACTTGCTAGGAAAGCACTCCACCAATGATCAACAACCTCAGGCCCTCAGGAGTATTTTTTATTCCGAACTCTCCATTTCTCTACTTAATATTTCTGCCTGCTCTCCCATCTATCTCATCCCTCTTGCAATTCTGCAATGTCTCCTCCCACGGATGCCTAGCATTGCTGGCATTAATCTTCACAAGTTACCAGTGAGTCATTTTCTTGGAAATAAGTCATGTCAGTCTCAGCATCACTGTGGACCAATCAACTAGATGACTAGGAATGGGCCAGCTAGGCTAGTAAGTCAACTAGTCCCCATCTCTCAACGGAATACGATATAAAATATGCAGTGCCATGTAAGAAGGAGTCTTACCTTAAAACCAATTGAATCTAAGGTTTGGAGAAGATGGCCCAAGTGAAGAGCACATGTTGCTCTTACAGATGACACAGGATTGGTTTCCAAGACCCACGCTGGGTATCTCATGACTACCTGGTCCAGCTCCAGGCTACCTGATGCTTTCTGGCCTCCTGTAGACAAAACACTCAAGAAATAATTTTAACTTTTTTAACTGAATATACATTTGAGCCTTTAAGAATAACCTACCCATTTAAAGGAATTTTTAATGTAACCACATTATAATTTTTATATTGCTTGAAAGATTTTTGCTGGAATACATAAGCTGAAGGGGGAAAAAGAGGACATTTAAAAAAAAATAGAAGAAAAAAATTAAATGACACCAATAAGGAAGCAAGAAAACAGACAAATTAAGGCTGTTACACAGTCCCTGGAGAATTATACCAGGTTTTCTCAGAAAGAGGAGGATAAGAGAAGGTAAAGAGAGGATATCCTAAGTTAAGATTTTTCAGGAATTGTTACAACATAATGTAACATAGAATGTAATGAGGTCCTGAGTTGAGCAAAGATATAAACTGGAGACTTTTGTGCAATTCAAGACACCTGAGAGCAAGCCTGCCTGATTTCCTGATGTCAATAAAGCAGTGTTAATTTTGCTGTGAAAATAGGTTATGGTATGCAAACACACACCTGTATGTGGTGGTATAAGATCGTGGCAGATGAGCTGAGAGGTTTCCCTCTATGCTACCTGCTTACATGAAATGTCACTTGAATCCTCGTGTTTTGCACAATTATATTCATTAATACAGGGTTTAAGAAATGCAAGTAAAACAGCTTATCAAAGTGAGGAAATCTAGAGAGCTGTCGAGCAGTTGATATGGACGTGCTGGGCTTTTGTTCTTCTCTTTTATGGTATGTGTTTTCATGATTAAGTTTTAAGAAGCTGTCCACTGGTGCCATATTGTTTAAACCCGTTTCTGGTTAATAAGTTTACATTAAGCCATTGGTTCACCACACGGATTGCTTCATAGGCTTTCGTGTAGGAAGACCCTCCTGCCTTCTCCATGGTTCCTCCTTGCAGGAAAAACACTTCTCTAAAAACGCGTCCCATTGCCTAAGCCCACCATGTCCTTTGAGACTTCCAGTCTCTGGGGAGTCCCATCCCCACTGCCCAGGAGCACCTTCCTCTCCCTTTCAGCACCAAGTATTTCCACTGAGCTGGGGAGGCCTGGAACATCTAGTCGCTCTCCCCAGGTTTCCCCTGTGCGTGCCCACTCCCCACCCATCCCCCAACCCCAACCCCCACCCCTCTCTCTTGCTCTTGCTACATTTGGTTACAAATACAAAGCCTAAGCGTCTGTCTCTTCACTCCTGGTCCCATTATGGTGCTACTTAGTGACTTTTAAATTAATATCTATAGGATGCACCCCTTCCCCCCGCCCCCCTTTGTGCTGTAAAGGGAGACATTTAGAAACAGCATATTTCTATCATGCAGCCTTTCTTCCCAATCTCTGAATCTCCGCAGAGATGCGACTCTTCTAAAGAGAAGAGAGAACGCAGTTCTAACCCCCTAGGCACACATATGCTAGAAAATTGCCAGCAACTCGACTCTGACGTTAAGATTTAATCATTGTTAGAACAGCTGCCATTTCTCTTTTTTTAAAAAAATATTGAGGGGTGACTCCTTTAATGAACACTTTTCCCTGAGCCAGCAATACTTAATATCTACTCAATTTCTTTGTGTTTATATGTTTATATTAGATTTAATTCCTTGACTTCCTCCCCAAATGTGTTTTTATGGAGGTTTCTCCCAGGCTATTTGGTTACAGCTAATTAGTTTTTCCTTAACTCATGAATTAAAGATTTGAAACCATGTGTTGGATTTTCTTCCCCATCCCCCACACTTGGAGACTTTGTATAGATCACTTTGACAGTGGTTTCAAGTGTTCCGAGTGTTTTCAGTGGCGTTAACCATGTTTTGTAAGATCTGGATAGCTGTAACCCTCAAATCTTGAGTGTGTGTTGACCAGTTAAGTGATTCCCCACTTTTGGTGGCTATTTTAAAGTATAAGATATTTTATGGAGACTGAAGCAGAGGTGATTAAAGGTTATATATGAGTTATTAAGTAATTACTGAACCAGTACAATGTGATGGATACATAAGAGAGAATCTCATTTCCAACCCAAAGGAATGAGCACTGATGTAGACTTCAGTTGTGTTTAAAATGCCTATGAGGCCTCTGCCTTGTTTTGGCAAGGAGAGGGGGGGAAGGAGGAAGAGAGAGAGAGTCAAAAGAGACTTCTCCATTTCTCTGCCCTGCTCAACTTGGGAACAACCTATATGGCATCTGCTCATGTTCCACTGAGCTGCATGGCACAATGAATCTAAAGATACTCGCAAATGGCACTGAGTTGTATCCAAGAAGAAGAAACTTGTTTAGACAGTGGCTAGCCAGTTCCTGTCATTGTCCACCCACCCAAACCCCTACCTACCTTTGCCACCATCCCATGCCCCATCTTCCTGCCTCTTTTGCGGGTGCCTATTTCTGGTGCTTTGTTTTACTCATCACCTAATAGAATTTCATATTTAGTGTGCCCTAACTATATATATGTGTGTGTGCATATATATATATATGTATTATACACACATATATAGATGCATATAGATGAATATACAGAGCATATACATATATATATGGTATGTGATTGTCAGTGTCTTTGCTCAAGAAATTTACTTAGTGATTGTATTTTCCTGCTCTTCAGCAATTCAAATTTTTATTTTCTTTAATATGCTGTGGCACGAGGTGTTTGGTGTTGAATTTCCATGCACTGTAAAATAGATCTAGCTCTATACTTCCAAATCTGGGCAAGCACGGACCCAAAGAGGCCGAGGAGAGATTTTTAAATGTCAAGAGAAGAATTTATGGAGTTGCCACTCATAGTGTCGCGACCCTTCCGACCAGCGGAAAATAAGGACACGACTCGAACGTTCTTCTCCAGGCAGTTTATTCAGGAACCTTTTCAGCAAGCTTCCTTTCCTGCACCCCAGCGCCCCTCTTATATCCTCTGCCTCACCCAATCAGCAGCCCTTACGTCGGTAGCTCCAATTGGTTCCCGACAAGGCGAGGTGCATACATCAGAGCAAAGCACGGCCCACAACCCAAATAAGGACTTGTTTACCAGCCAGGAGCAGAATTGCAAGTCATCTTGCCTGGCAGGTTGCCAGGAGCTTCAGCTTCCCACACATAGGACATTTAAAAAGCACATAATCTACTAGCTCTGATCATACATGCAAACATGCATGCATGCATGCATACATACATACATGCATACATGCATACATACTTTGTGTTTCATCTTTAGAAGAGTTAGACTTGCTTGTAGTGGTTGGAATGAGAGTAAAGGGTTTTTCAGGAATTCAGAAAGCACTAGAAAGACAATGGCAGAGCTCACCCTGAGTCGTGTGTGAATTCCCCATATGCTTGCTATTTAAAAATAATCATAATAACTTTTGATCCTCACGTCAGTCCATAGAGTGTATTTTCAGAGCTGCTTCGTATTTGGCCAGGGATTTTGTTTTTATAATTACTTGACTTTACATTTACTCCAGCTCCAATGTGGCCTACAACTTAGGTGCGTATCTGCCCCCCAAAGCCTATTTAGAAATGAGCTGTTTGTGACGAGTGGTGGCTTGGAAAGGAGTAGGCACTGGAATGTCCCCCATGCTCCTGTGAGGGGCCATAATTAAACTCACTGGTCCTCCAGAAAACAAGGAGCCATTTAAAATTAATAGTTGGAACCAGGCACCATGACACAACAGGCATCACCTGCCTGTGATGCCACTCCTCATGCTGAGGTAGAGAAGTGTACACTGCTGGACTTCCTGCAGGATGTGGCAAGCCTTGTCTCAAAACAAACCAAAACAAAATGAATAATAAATATCACAAGCCTTTAAAACTGGACCCACATATACACGGCATAAATTTAACTGTAATAATGTAAATGCTATCAAACCCACATGCATTGACATCCTGAACGTGGCTCGGTGTGTGTTCTCCTATGAGTCAGGCGAGCCAAGGGGCTCAGTTTTCACAGATCAGTAACAAAGGCCAGGCCTGGTGTCTAATGCCCCTTCATACTTCACTCTGTGTGCACTGGATTGCCATTGTCTGGTGCCTATGTACTTTATGGTAAGATCACGTCATGGACTCTATACTCATGGCTAGAATCTGGCAAACTTCAATGTAAATATACACATGTGTACATGTATAAAGCTTAATCAGAAACCTCTAGTCATCAGAGTGCCTTGGACAGACAAATAGAGCCATTTTGCCTTTGTTGTCAGTGACTCATGCCACCAGACCCAGGCTTCGTGGGCAGCTGTGCCACAGCGTAGGAGCAACATGCATCTTGTTCAGTCTGCATGGACTTTCTTCCTAAGTTCATGTGGGAAGTGGAGCTGGGCAGGGAGGTCCAGGGTGCTTACATTTTTTTTATCAGAGGGTTGGAAAATAAACACACACAGTAACAATAAGGAGATGGCTCTCAGGATGGCCCTTCCCAGGCATGAAGGAGAGACGCCGGTAACAAAGAGAATGCAGGGTATTAGCAATTACAGATTTCTTGTAACACCCACATTAATGTAATAGTCATCCAGTTGGAGTCAGTAAAGATAAATGAAAACGAATGGGAAAACCTTTCTCTGTTGGGTAAAATAAAATAACTCAGGGATTTCCACTACCAAGCCTAGGTAATTGTAATCCCAGTATGAGAATCTTCTGGTGTCAGCAACCCGGGTTTAAAATCTGACTCCTTGGTAAGTGAAGACTTTCATGGGACATATCCCTTGGGCTAGTGTCCAGATATAAGTGAGTATATACCATTTGAGTCTTTCTGCTTCTGGGTTAACTCACTCATTATGATCATTTCTAGCTCAATCCATTTGTCCACAAATTTCGGGAATTCCTTGTTTTTAATAGCTGAGTAGTATTCCATAGTGTATATGTACCACAGTTTCTTTATCCGCTCTTCTACTGAGGGACACGTAGGCTGTTTCCATGTTCTGGCTATTATGAATAAGGTTGAGCAAATTTTCTTGTTGTGTGCTGGAGCATCTTCTGGGTATATTTCAAGGAGTAGAATAGCCGGGTCTTGAGGAAGCCCTATTCCCAGATTTCTGAGATAGCACCAGATAGATTTCCAAAGTGGCTGTACTAGTTTGCATTCCCACCAGCAATGAAGGAGTGAGTGTTCCTCTCTCTTATGCCACATACCAATGAAGCCATGGTGTCCTTGTTTATAAAATGGAAATGACACTGTAAGACAACAGTAAGGCTTTAAAGAGACAGTGAGCCCAATAGGCATACTTGTAAGCAATCTGGGACTTGGTTGCTGTTTATTCCAATTAACCTGTAATATACAGTCCTAGGTCTCTTGGCCCAGGCTCTTCTGCCTTTACCATTTTGCTCCTTAAAATCCCGCTGTTGAAACGTTCGCAAATGACTTTCAGTTTTGTGTGCTCCTCTCGGGTTTCCCGACCCTTCCCCCTCGCAGCAGGTAAGTCGTATGAAGACCACAAGACAAGGTGTTCTAGAAAGAGGTGTTCTAGAAGGAGAGTGACTTCAGATTAATCACGCAGCACGTGAAGTTCGAAGGGCACGGATTACCCCCCACCAATTGCAGAACAGACAAGGAGGTGATTGTCTTATTTCTGCCTCCCACCCCTCCCCTTGCAGAACTGCTGCCTGCGGAGGGCTACAGTGTCAGCTGTGTTGTGCCTGGTGCTTGAGATTACAGCTGTGGCACGGCGAGCTGAAGGGTGCCACTCCAGGCTTGTTGTACGAGAAGGGCAGCTGCCAGCGAGCCGGGGCGTGCTGCAGTATCTTGAATCCGAGCTACCTGCTGCCGGCTGGGGTAGTTTTTCCTCAGATGAGGCTCAAGTTGCTCCTGAGCCAATATCCTCCTCCCATCTCTGCAGATTAAATGCTTTGCCCGTTTCTTCAAGGTCCGTTCCAATGATCAGTCCATGCGTGAAGGCTTTCTTAGTCCTCTTGGTCTTCTTCCCCGCTCTGAGTTTACGGCATGTGCTAATAGCCATGTGTCTGTGAGCTTCCTTGACTAATGGGGTGAATTATCCAGGGCCTCCCCTCAAATCAAAGAGCACCCTGAAAACACTAGTGGCCCAGTTGGTGTCTGAACTCACTTAACGTCTTCTGATCTACTTGTTTCTTGAGGCGATGCTCATTCTCTGGTTTTAACCAGATATAATTTGATGTTTTAAAGTGACCATAAGTTTTGTCCATCCTGGTTCTGACCACAGGGATAACACATAAGGAAAGTACACAAAGGAAAGAGGCCATGGGCCATTTTAGCTATATTACTTTCATTCATCTGTACTATTGTGAAAAACTCGTATTTCTTCACCCTACGACTCCAGGGCCTTGTTTGTTCAGGTGCTCAAAGGCTTAATAACTTGAATTTGATGAGCTAATTCACTTAGCAGTGTGGGAAAGTGATACCAGTACAGGGGTGGAGTGTGTGTGTGTGTGTGTGTGTGTGTGTGTGTGTGTGTGTGTGTCCTTTGCATGTGCACGCCTAAAAAAAAGGAGGTATGAGAGATGGAGAGAACTGGTTCATTCTTAGGTTTTACTATGAAACTTTTTTTTTTGGTACTTTCCCTTGATGAAGTCAGTATTCCAGACCAGTTGTTCATCTTAGCTTTGAGGTTGGATTCTGTGACTCAGTACCCTTCTCGGACCTACTCCTTCCACCTGTAGTCCCAGCACTCAGTAGACTGAAGCAGGAGGATTGCCATGAGTCCAAGGCCATCCCGGGCTTCAGAGGGAGGCTGTCTCAAAAAGAAAAGTAAGGTAGAAGATCTATTCTAAACAAAATGCCCTGCCACCATTTGTAAATTAGTGTATCTTTCATCACGGTGCCAGGTCCTGGGCAGCATTTGTTGTGCCACCGTTGTTGCATTGTCACGTATAAATTCCTGCCATCTGTAAGTACAGAGGTAGGGGGGAACCCAGTGTGTGACCTGACAGATCTCCCCAGCAGTGCCTGTCCCTGAGCCCATCCTTAGAGATTCCGAGTCAGGATGCCAGGGATGTGTTTCTTTAAAAAGCTTCTCCAGTGAAGCTAATGAGCAACTGATGTGGAAATCACAGGGCTAAAAAGCTTAGGTCCTTCCTGGTAGGAGTCGATTAACTTCTCAGGAAAATCATATGGAAGGACAGATAATCCTCAGGCCTTAGAGTCTGAGATAAATGAGTTAAGTTCTGTCCCATTGTTTGAATCATCTCATAAAGTGCTCATTGCAGATTCCTCCCCCTCCTCCTCCTCCCCTTCCTCCTCCTCTCCTCCTCTTCCTCTTCCTACCCTTCCTCCTCCTCTCCTCCCTTCCTCCTTCTCCCCTTCCTCCTCCTCCCCTTCCTCCTCCTCCCCTTCCTCTTCCTCTTCTCCCCTTCCTCCTCCCCTTCCTCCTCTTCTCCCCTTCCTCCTCCTCCCCTTCCTCCTCCTCCCTCCTCTTCCACCTTCTTTCAGTTGGTACTGATACAAAAAGTATAAACTCACTTGCTTAGAAGTCTCACAGTCCTCATTGAGGCCAGCTGAAAATACTGAGCTCTGTGCCCTTAACTGTACAAAATGATCCAGTGGCTCCAGGCATTTGTTGGTGGTGATGGGTACTTTGAGCCATAAATAGAGAGGACCTGGGGGTGGGGGTGGGACTTCTTTAGAAAGGTTGGAAGTGACAATATAGATACACCTAAAATAGGTGTTTTCTGGTTGTCTGGAGGAAAATCTAATGGCTGAAAACTGCAGGGAACATGGTTCCACGTGTTTATTTGGAGGGTTAAAGTTGTATGTTTGCATTACATTGATAAATCTGATAGTTTATAGTACTGATAGTTCTAGACAGAGTCATTGGGCAAGAAAATCCAACAACTGCTATTAAATCAGAAATAGTGGAAAATAATTTGTCTTTTGTTAGGGACTGTGCAGGAGGGACAGCAAAACAGCTTTAGAATTCATGGAATGCAGCCCACTGGCTAGCCCAACCATTGAGGCAGAGTTCCGAGGGCTGCTTGTCCTGAGGACCCTGTTTGTTGCCTTCACAATCCCCAAACTCCTCATAATCTGTGAGGTGTATGAAAACTGCAAGAGGGCCTACAGCCCCACAGTGTCATTGGCACTTACGATAATAGTGACTGATCTTTTTCAAGCATTGCTGCTGGAGCAGATTAATGATTCATCCACCACCCTCAGAAAGGACTCAGAGATGTAGATTGTTAGTAACATCACCACCCTTAGAAAGAGTTTGGAGATGTACACTGTAAATAACGTTAGGATAGGATGTTTTTGCTAGTGCCTTTGATGGAGGAAAGTCTTAGGGGACAATTTGAAGTTCAGAAAGGCACACTCTTAATAGTTGAACAAGGGCTTTTTAAAAATTTAGGTGATTTATTCAGATTACATCTTAATTGTTATCCCCTCACTTGTATCTTCCCATTCTACACACACACACACACACACACACACACACACACACACACACACACACTCCTTCCCTCTTTCATCCTATTCTCCTCCCCCTAGGTCTGTGACAGAAGGGAACCTCCTCCCCCACCATATGATCACAGCCTATCAGGTCTCATCCTGGTAGCCCAGCCCACTTACTCTTTCTCTGAGTGTCACCAGGCCTCCGCACCAAGGGGGCACCAGAGATCATGTCAGAGTCAGTCCCTGCTCTCCACATAACTGTGGAGAATGTGCTGTCCATTGGCTAGATCTGGATAGGGGGTCTAGGTTTACTGCATGCATTGCCCTTGGTTGGTACCAAGGGGTAGTTTGAGCTCACCCCCCTGGGTCCAGATCTGTCAATATTTTTTGAGGTCAAGAAACAAGAGCATTGGCAGCCTGACTAGCACTAGCTGACATGCCTTTCTTGCTAAGGCTGGGCTGGTGATCAAGGTGATGATTAACTTCTTGTACCCATGTTTGCCCTCTGCTTCCCAATATGACCTAATAAAAATTGTTAATGAGCAGATATGAATCCTGAGGATTTAACATTGAAATGACTGTTTTCTATATAAAAGTTGAAATTTGTGATTATTTTAAGATTTTTATTAAATTTCTTTTTAAGATAAATAATAAAATATTGATCCTTTCCTTATAAGCACAAATTGCAGGCTGCCAGTAGGAGAAACTGGCTGAGAAAATTACCTTGCTTGCTTACATTTTGTTAACCTAAAACAAATTGCTTAGTTACAAATGTATGTGGGTTCTTGGGAATAATTTGTTTTTTCACCCATAATACCTAAAATATTTGAATATGTGAGGGCATTGGGGAGCATGTTTTTCTATGTGTACTCATTGTAATTGCTCACATAGAGAAAAATAGAATGCAACTTAAAGAAAAATATAATTGTGGTATTTGTACTGCTTGGAAGACTTTGCTGGGATATAGAAGCTATGAGAGAAAAATTAAGCTTGTTGGAGCTTTGCTCCATCCATTAAGCACGCGCGCGTGCACACACACACACACACATGTTGTATGTATGCTTCTGAAAGGATTAGCCAAATGTTTGTTGTTGTTGCTGTTTATAAGAAGCAACTGTCCTCTTCTCCCTCCACCTCAGTCCCCACAGCACTCCTCTCCAGAAGCACAGTGCTCAGCATCTCCCACTTTTTCCTAATATGGACCTAGGTGGCCGGCATTAGAAGATGAACCACGGGGTGCTTAGTACAAGGAGTTTTGTAGAGTCACATAAGACAATAGGAACAAGCATTTCACAGGGCATAATATGACATTTCTATAGGATGATAAAAGGAGACCATACTTCCGGAAGTCTGTGTATGTAGCCAGGATCTTGTAAAGTCCACATTCTTTGGGGCACATGAAAGGCTCCTCATGACCACAACTCCACTGAAGACCAAAGCCACACTTGCTCTCATGTAGCAAGCAGTCTGCTTGTGTTTCTCATATAATTCTTTTTAGTCTGCCACTGTCTTGGCTCACAGTACCTGGTCAGATGGAAATAAATAATTCTTGTTCATGCTTCCTCTACAGCTCCCCTAAATAAAGTTTTATTGACTCATAGGAGTCTGTTTTTCTGTTCTCTTCCCAAATACAACTGGCCGCTCTGGCTTCATCCTTACTAAATAAGAATGTTGTTGCTATAGTTTCTTTTTGTTTGAGGCATCTCAGATTTTTCATGTATCTTGTATTGCGTCCAGGCAAATGACTAGGCTATGCCCTCTTGTGTCAGAGGATATCCCAAATATAGTGCCCCCCCTCTGTCTATCACACATACACACATACACACACACCACACACACACACACAGAGAGACATGTGCCTAAAGCTTCCTCCTTTTAAAACACCCTCTGCTCTCTGCTGCTTTATTCGCTTCCTAATCATCTTCCCTGCTTCCATTTGTAGCCCTGCTTCTATCCTGTAGGCAAATGTGTGACTTTTGTTAGGCCGATCACTTAAAAATATAGGTCAGTCTATGTCCAGCTCACAAACAGGTTTCTCTGAAGAGGAGAAGGCTGTGGCTTACACAGCATGACCTGAGACCAACGGCCACTGACTCCTTTTCAAGCTGCCCACAACCACAGGAGGGATGCTGCTGTTTCCTGGACCTCTAAGCATGTTCCTGCCGGAGATGGTCTCAGGTCTTGCTCTTCCATCTCCCCAAATCCATCTTTCCCAAACGCTGTACTGTTCACCACTTACCTGCTTTCCATCTCTGCTCAGGGGTCTCTCCCGATGACACACTTAAAGTGGCAGCCTCTATTCCACCTGGACTGCCCTTTTCCTGTCCACACTACTTATTACTACATATTACGTTATGTGTGCATCACCTATCTTCTCATATACACCAAAAATTGTGCTTGCCACTATGTATTAATACTCAGAGCAGTGCCAGCATAGTGGCTGACTGAGTGAAAATACCCAATGTTGCTGCTTACTGTGGTCAGCTCTTTATATTCTTGTTTGTACTTTATTATATAGATGTCCCATTTAGTCATTTTTCCCAGTGCCTGGCACATACTAGGAACTCAATACGTATTTAGATCATGTCTTAGTGAGGGGTTCTACTGCTGTGGTAAAACACTAATGACCAAAAGCAACGTAGGGAAAAGGGGGCTTATTTCAGCTTACAGTTCCATTATCACAGCCCATTGCTGATGGAAACCAGAGAAGGGACTTGGGGACAGAAACTGAGGAATACTGCCGACTGGCTTGTCCCTCCTGGCTGGCTCAGTCTGCCTTCTAACACCCAGGACAACCAGTTCGGGCATGGCGTCACTGACAGCGAGCTGCCCTTCCCCGACTACCTGTCATCAAAGAAGAAAATGCCCTGCAGGCTTGTAACCACAGGCCAGTCTGGTGGGGCATTTTCTCAATTGAAGTTTCTTCTTCTCAAGTAAGTTTAGTTTATGTCAAACTGACGTAAAACTAGTGATAACAGACTGGAAGAAAACTATATAGTACAAAATGTTGGGCTATCTCTAGTAAATTGTGTATCTTTATGCAAAACAGGATGACATGGCAATGACAGACATATCTATAAAAATGAGCTAATATGGCCAACGGTTAGCCACTTTTAGGGTTTGCTTTAAAATATGGCTATTTCTCCATTTGTGGGGTTCGGTCAGTTCTCATCTGTTTTTTTTTAAATAGCCAGTATAAATACAAAAAGCATAAGAAAATATATGGGAAATTTGGAGAAATTTTATTTTTAATTAAAATAACCTCACACAAACAGAGGGTTGTATTTTCTCTGAAGTTTAAAATGCTTTACCTGGCATATCCTCAGTGTTCCCCAACACGAGCTATATGTATTTCTCACTAAAAAGTCCAAAATGTGGGGGTTTTATTTTGTACTTCTTGCTGATGAACGGTTGATTATCTTAGTAATGAATAACATTAAATGTAAGTTTAGTACCGACTTCTTTCCCCCGTCAGCATGAAGAAATGCAGGAGACTTTATAAAATTTCTCCAACAAATGAATGGGCTACCACATAGAACTTGCTTCGCAGAGAGTCAGTATAACACGAACTGGGGGCTGGTGAATAAGTTCCCAGAGAGAGGATCTGTAGCACTAAAGCCTTGCCTACCATGGGATCATTGTAGAAGCAACGCCAGGTGACTCACTACTGCTCTGCTCCCTAGGGGAGCAAGACACTTTGAACTGTGTCCCAGAGAGTACCATGACAGATTCTAAACCACTTACGTCACAGGAAGAAGAAATAGCTGGCACGTTAGTGTTGGCAACAGGGTCCGAATCCAGGTCTTCCAACGTGCATTGAATGCTCTTCCCACCCTGCACCTCTTGTAGCTGGTAAAGAGGTTGTGGGTTATGTGGAAACCTGGGGAAAGGTCATCTTGATTTTTATGAGGGTTCATAAATGCTTAATGAGGATAAGCAGACCAGAAGAGTAATATAAAACACTTATTGTGTAATGTTGCCTTTGGAAATGAATGGCTTTGCTGGAAGGTACTTCTGCCTGGGGGGAAATGTCCAGATGAAAAAGTGACTGAAGATAGGGCTGTACTGTTCAGCTCCTTCCCAGGACGCTCTGCAGGAAAGAGGGTCAGGTCCCAGGCTGCGGTGTGAATGGAGAGGCATTGTTGTCTGGTGATCTGAGGAAAGGTATTCAGCTCCAAGATTTTGATTAAGTGAGGGGGAAGCCCACGCCACAGGCCAGAGATATAAAGGGCTTTGACAATTTATTTCTCTGTAAAAGCTATTAACCCTTTCCAGCCAGAGATGGGAAGGAATTGAAGACATCAGTTCATGGGTTTAGCTTAAAATAATAACCCATATTCAGTAATCTAAGGTTACGTTTAAAAAGCTATAGCCACAAAATCTCATTCTTAAGACTTTTAATCATTGTTAACTTTAACAGTGCTAGCAGCTGTACCGTGCTAGGAAAAATCAATACAACATATGTAACATATATACCTGTCTTGTATATATGTTCATCTTATAGCTGTCCTCTACATGTGGTTGCATGTGGCCTTTTTAAAGCTTTGTGCACGTGTGTACAAGTGTGTGTGTGTACACATGAAGACATGTGCTCGTGGAGGCCAAAGGACAACCTTAGGTGCCACTTCTCTGTTCTCGTACAATTTGTTTTTTGAGACAGTCTGGGGCTAACCTGATTAGACTGGGCTAGCCGCCCAGCAAGCAGTGCCTGCTTGTGTCTGCTTTCCCTATGTCACAGTTACAACTGCACACACACTACTATGCCTGGATTTTTAAACTATTGATTCTAGACATTGAATGTATGTCCTCATGCTTATAAGCAAGCATTTTACCAAGTGAGCCATCACCTCCAGTTTGCTTCCTGTTCTGGATAACTTGAGTGCATGTTTCTCAGTCATAAATTTGTAGATGCCTGGGCATGCCTATGAGAAAATCCAATTTAAAATTTTAACTATAAAAGATACAAATTACATATTAGTCAACATTAACTATCCACATGACACAGCCTAGACTCACAAAAAAAAGGGGGGGGGGAGTTTTAACTGATTTATTGTCTTTATTAGGATGGCCCATGGACATTCTATGATGAGCTGTCTTGATTGCCCTAATTGATGTAGGAGGGCCTAGCCCACTGTGGGCAGCACCACTCCTAGGCAGGTGGTCCTAGGCTAAAGACTAGCTAAGCATGAGTTTGCGAGCAAACCAGAGAGTGAGACAGGCAGCAGGAAGCATCCTCCATGGTTCCTGCTCCAGTGAGTTGCCTTGTCAGAGGTCAAGGAACAATGAGCAGCCCTGCCTTTAGGTTCCTGCCAGAGCTCCTGCTGTGACTCTCTCAGTGATGGACCAGTGACCTGAAAGTGTAAGATGAAATGAACCATTTTCCCTTACGTTTCCTCTTACTGCTCCGGTCAGAGTGTTTTATTGCAGCAATGGCAAGGAAAGTAGAGCAACATGGTGTCTTTGTCTCACACATACTTGCCCCTATCTTTAATACATCAAGTGTCTGATGCGTTTGACTCACAAATACCTGAGTTGCATGTGCCCACTTAGATCCTGTCTAAAAGTTGTTAATCAAAGAGATAAGACTTCAGGATGCATGGTCCCTTAAGTAAAGTAGCCAGCCGTGATCAGACGCTACAAAAGGCCAAGTGGCCTTGATAAAACCGGAAGATGAATTTGTAAGTGGTGAGCCATAAACTCTTCTTGTAGAACAGGAAAGAAAGGCAGATGCATCTAAAGCAGTCAGTCGCAGGTTGTGATTTATTAACCATTTGCACCAGAATCTATAATACGTTCAGATGAAGTCAGTTCTGCTGAGTCTTGGGGAACAGGCCTCAGCAATCCCACTAGGCTGAGTTCCTTGGTCTGTTCACATGCTCCTTGGGCTTCTCAAACACTGGCCTGACAACTGGCCTTTGGCAGTGGTCAAAGAAATTGACAGCCCTGCTCTTTATTTTTATAAATAAAGATCAAAGTTCCTCAGTTCGTATTTATATTTAAACACAATTCTCTGAGCTCAAATAGACAAACTAGTGACTCCCTGTACGGTGTCAGATGTGCTGGGTACTCTATCCTCTGTCTAGGCCCTGCCCGTCCTGCTCGCTGTTTAGTGTCTACAAAGACTTCTCCAGTACAAGTTCTTATACTTGTTTATATGCCTAGTTTATATTGGGATATTGTCAGTAAGAAGAAATTTCCTTTAATTCTAATCCCCCCAATATACTAGTCAATAAATCGCCATTGTGTAATTGTTAATAGTTTGATAAAGAGAAGAAAACAAAACATTGACTTGAAAGCTTTCCTTGGGCTGAGGGGAGCCTTTTTGTGGGAGAGAGAGATCAGTGTTAGGGAGATCCCAAGAACTACACTTGAGCCAGTAAGTAGAATGAATAGGGCATAGTTCAGTCGCTGTTCAAGGGTTTGCAGATTAAAGTGAATCTCTTGGTTTGGCATCTGCTTCTACTCAGACTGTAAGATTTCTGAGTGTATCATTTAGATGTTAAGTCTCTCCATGTCTTAAGCACCTGGCATTTAGTGCAGATAGTAAAAGGGAGAAAGGAAGTTCATTCGTATCAAACGTAGCCCTTGGAGTGAACACGTGCTGAGCAGATGTGATTTGGACCACCTGCTGTCCACACAAATCAACTTGAGTTCCTCCAGGAGATGCACATCTCTGAATATTTGAGGGGAAACAATTCCATCTGTGGCCTCTGGAAAAATCCTCTTGACCCCCTGTTATCTACTCAGACCCTATTAAGTTCCTCTAGGCCTAGGCAGCTTATTGGCTTAAAAGGGAAAAAGGTATATTTAAACCACTCTACTGTCCACAGTCTTTTCTATGAGGCAGACCACTCAAACCAATATATTACCAAGTAGCCTTCCTCCTCCGGGTTGCTCTCCAGGGTTTCCATATTGGGACATGTTCAGTGGAAGGGGATTGATGATTGTGTGACTTCCTGGGGAGATATGAATGACCTTCTATCTACCCCAGGTACAGTACAGATGAACAGGACCAAAGGAACAGTTTCATGTCTAGCTTGATGAACCAGCAAGCTTATGGGGCTCGCTTACAGGGCCATGGGATAGAGCTCACTTCCAGGAATGCAGGTGGCTCACAATCAGGTGCATCACAAGAGCCCACAATGGGGAAACTGCATACCTAGGCTTCCAGACTAACCGTAGCTCCATTGCACATGCGCTCCTCTAGCCGTCGCTCACTGCTGAGCTGTAGGGCGAGGCCTCTTGAGCCCTGTGGGTTTCTTGAGCTCTCTGAGTCTTAGGAGACACTTCCCTTTGGGATGGAATGTTTTAACTTGGAAAAAAGAGCAACGCAGTGAGGGTGTGTTCAGTGGTACAGCACTGACCTAACGTGCACAAAAGTCCTGGATTCTATCTCCAGCATACATGTGCACACACGTTAGTGGATCACATACATGCAAAAAAAAAAAAAAAAAAGTCAAGAAAATAGAAGAGGGACAAGTTGGAAAGAAAATGTTCATCAGGAAAAAGGGGCAAGATAAAGCAGTAAGAAGTTAATATGATAAAAATAGATCACATTCATGTATAATGTTATAGAAACATGGACACATGTATGAAGCTGTAAAAGTAACAACAACAACAAAACAAACAAACAAACAAACAATAGCAGTAGATAAAATTCCCTTCTTCCCTGCAGCCCATTTTCCATGATCATGGGTACAGTAGGCAATCTGACAGGTGGAGTCCTTCCTTGTAGAGCCTCGGTTGGCCTTACTTCATGCCCTCCTCAAATGGTTTACATCACTGTCCACTGATGGCCAGGCTTACCACTCCCCAGGTCCACCGAATGAGAGTAGCAGCTGCTGTAAATTCCTACTCACCCCCACAGTGAGCCCAGCAGCATCTCTATCGGGAAGTCCTCCCTGAACTGCTTTCCTGTCGCACCTGTGTTTTCTTCCACCCCTACAACTGTTCATGCTCTCTGGGCCCCGATTCTGGCTCTGCGTCCTTAACTGTGACCACAGGGTGCCTTTATGTTTGCCTGCCGGCCTTCTCTCCTCATTCATTTCATGCCTGGACTTTCCTCTGTTGCTTCTTGAATTCTTAGCAGTGATTTTGTTTGTTTTCTTCTGCTTTGTTTCCCTTGACTGTCTACTGTGACCTTCCGTTAATTTCCAGGAGAACTCTGCATCAGCGAGACTCTGATTACTCTCTCACTGCCTCGGGTGCGGCATCTGTTAGATCTTCTCTCGTGGAGACTGAGACTTTACATTTGTGACGTGATATTCATAACACTTCTTTTGTGTGGAAGGGGGTCTAGAAAGTAAAATTATGTTAATTTGCACCTCGGGCCAAAATGTCCGTCTGCTTCTATGTAGACTATAAGAGTTTTGAGTTTATGAATTCGATGTGAGAATCTCCATGCCCTCAACACCTACCATCTCATGCAGACAGTAAAAGGAAGTGATTACTCTTGTGTGTGATGCTATTTCCAGAAGAGGTAGAAGGATCTTGGCATTTTCCTTAAGTATCCAGCGAGTAAAGAGTGTGCAGTGGAGAACCCTCAAGCCTAGCAATGTCTCTCAGAGCCCCACCAAGATATACGGCTAATTGTCCCCTCACCCTATCAGTTGTTGAGAGAGAAGTGCAGGTCCCTCACTGTTCCCTGTTTTTCAGTTTCATCTACATTTTGCAGCTCTTCTGTATATGCTATTGTCCCTTTTTATAATTACAGTTTTCTCTGTACCCTGAGTAATCACTTGTCCAGATGACAGCTTTATCTCATATCCACAGTCACTCTTGCTCTCCTTTGCCTCACATTTGCATAATGTGTTTTCCCGTCTTTTCAACAGACACATTACATTTGAAATCAGTTCTTATACACAGCATGCAAATTGGGCATATTTTTAACCACCTGACCAATTTCTGTTTTGATTACACATATTTAGTCCACTTACGGTTAATGAAATTGTTGATGTGGTACAGCTTAAGTGTGCTACTTTGGGTTGCCTTCTGTTTTCTGTGTCCCACCTTCCCAGGGGCTGTTGCTTGAATATATTTTAGAATTCTATGTCATTAAAGTATATCTCTTTATTAGTTGTTTTCCAGTACTTTCTTTAGCTATTACAGTTTATATGTATAACTTACCATAGAGTGCTGGTGCCATTATTTTGTCATTTTGGGGGACATGTGGAAACTTTATATTCTATTATGTCCTTTTACCTTCTCCAGATTATGATAGAACTGTTTTAAATATCTCTTACATGTGGCCTTAAAGCCACATAAGACAGTGATATAAGTGTGCTTTATTGTAATCTATATTATGTTATTATATAACTTTTTTTGTTTTTCAAGACAGGGTCTCTCTGTGTAGCCTTGGCTATCCTAGACTTGCTTTGTAGTCCAGGCTGGCCTCGAACTCACAATGATCCACCTGCCTCTGCCTCCCGCGTGCTCGGATTAAAGGCATGCGCCACTGTGCCCGGCTATATAGTTATTATTATAAGCTATCTTGCTATAGTGTAAGAAATAATTCATAAAACTTGAGAAAAGATATAAAGCCTAGTGTATGTGTTCATATTTTTTCTTGTCGTGATTTTTTTTTTTTTGAGACAGGGTTTCTCTGTGTAGCCTTGGCTGTCCTAGACTCGCTTTGTAGACCAGGCTGGCCTCAAACTCACAGCAATCTGCCAGCCTCTGCCTCCCAAGTGCTAGGATTAGAGGTGTGCGCCACCATGCCCGGCCTTTTTTTTTTTTTTTTTTTTTTTAAGATTTATTTATTATTACATATACAGTTTTATATATGCCTGCATACCAGAAGAGGTTATTAGATCACATTATAGGTGACTGTGAGCCACCATGTGGTTGCTGGGAATTGAACTCAGGACCTCTGGAAGAGAAGTCAGTGCTCTTAACCTCTGAGCCATCTCTTCAGCCCTTGTAGTGATTTTTATTCTCCTGAAGTTCCATGTTGGTGTTGTCAGCCATTCTTGGGAAACCATTAGCTTTCCTTTAGGGAGTAAAATGTTAAGGTCTCTTATTGTTTTCTTTCATCAGGCAATGACTCAGTTTCCCTTTGTTTCTGCACGACAGTTTCCCTGAGTGTTGACTCTGGGCTGGCCTAGGGCTTTGTTACTGGTAATTCGGTTTTAGCACTTAAACATATTTTTGCCACTTTCCTCTGGTTTTCGTGATGTCTGACACGAGGTGTGCTGTAATTAGGATGGTTTTCCTACATAAGCAAGATGTCATATAGCTAGTTGTTTTATGGATTAAATTTTAAATGTTCCTTATAATTAGCTTTTGGAAATTCAGTTATGATGTGTGGGCATCGTAGATTGGGGGGGTGTTCTTTTTATAATTTGCTCAGATTCTTGAATTGGTAGTTTACTTATCATCAGATTTTGGAAATTGCAACTTCCTCTGAGTATTTTTCAGACACACCTTCTATCTCTCTTCTTCTGAGAGCACAGCGACACACAGAAGAGTCCTGTGGTACAGGTTCACATGTCCTTTACAGTGGTTTCTCCTCCATCCTTTGGCTCTTTTTTTCAAATTTGGCTGTTTCTATTCGCCCATTGTCCGATTCACTGATTCTTTGCTGCCTTTGACCCTTCACTAGGCTTTTTATTGAAGTTATTTTATTTTTAGGTGAGACGAGTCATATTCTAGCCCATTCCCTGCCTTGTCTGGATCACTTCCTCTGCAGCTCTAGATAACTTGAAATTTTCCATCCATAACACATCAGAATTAGCCTGAGTGCCTCATTCTTGATTAACCATGTTCCCACATTCCTAGTGCTTATGTGAATATCCTAGAACCCTCCTAATTCCAGCAAGATTTCATCTTCTCAAGCTTGAGCTAACCCTCCTCCTATAATGAGACAGCCTTCCTGCATAATTAACAACATTGTATCTGCCCAAAGCAAGTGCTCTCCTGTTTGGCTCCTGTGTTACCCACTACTCTTCAAAAAAAAAAAAAAGGCATGGTAGAGGGATGGCTGGGATATGTCTGAGATGGTAGAGAGGGAAAGGGGGCCTTGTAAAGCTTTACAATAGCTTTCCCTGGATTTCCTCCCACTGTTTTCTTAAAACAACAATAATAACAAAACATTGGGGCATGACTTCATCTGAATTATATATTAGACCTCAGAAATTAAGTCTGTGAAAATATTTGTGGCAATGTCATTCTCTATGTTATTTAGACTCTCTCTTCACTCTGTTCACTTCCAAAAATACTTTTCAGATAGATAGATAGATAGATAGATAATACATGACATATACGTATATATGGGGGAGGGGAGAGAAAGGGGAGGAAGGGAGGGAGGGAAGGAGGGAGGGAGGGAGGGAGGGGGAGCAAGGGATGGAGGGATGGAGGGAGGGAGGGAGGGAGGGGGGAGCAAGGGAAATGGAGCCATGGTGTTTCACTGTTCAAAAATGGACAAGATTGGTAATAAACAGTATTTGTCAATATTTGAGTATAAATTCTCTAAGTAGACATGTGTCTAAGTGCATTGTGATTTGATTTTTACAGTAAAAGAGCGAGCTAAAGAGAGCCAATCTTCACTTTTTAAAGTTCGCGTGCTTGCATTGCATGGCAGTCCAGGTCCATGAGTCTAAAACCTCAGGGCAGTTTACCTCCGCAAGTTTCCATGGTTTCCTTACTTTGACTGCCTTGAGAATTTTTATTATATATTCTTTCATAATTTCAAATCTGAATATGATGATTTTAGACTGTATTCATGTCCCGTTTCCATTCTCCTTCCAATGGCTGCCAGAGTCCCATACACATCCTCCTCTCAATTTTGTCTTCTACTTAATTTCCTTCTGAGTACAGTTAATGCTGCCTGTTTGCACATGGGTGTGAGGCCATTCATAGGCAGCCTGCTGTGGACCATACAACCGAAGAAAACTGACACCTCTCCTTCAGCTGCCATCACCTACTAAAGGTTCCATGGTTACAGATGGGACTTCATGAGCCTCCTCTCTCTCTCTCATTGGGGTGTTGGCAGGCTTGACTTGGCTTACGCTTTTTGTGGACAATCACAGCAGCTGTGAGTTCACTGGTGCAATGGCCCTGTCATTGTCCAGGAGACACTGTATTAGCAGTCCTCCCCAGCCTCTGGCGTTTATGGCTTTTTTGACTTCATAAATAGTTTATACCTGACTCTTTGCAGACTGTTGCGTTAGATTCTTAGTCGAATATTTTCATAGATGCAACAAAGCTTTCTTATAAATCCTTGGGGTTTTAAATAGAGGGAATGAGCTGTCTTTTTAGTTCTAGCGTTCTATAATTAAAATGTGGTTAGAAAAGCGGTATTTTTTTTAAAAGAAAAAAGAAACAATCTTACGTCTTAACACAAACATCAGAAGTGGGCCTGCCTTCCTAACTTACGTTTTCTCCCACAGCGCGGCACAGACTCGCCTGAGCGAACATGGAACTGTCTTCAGGTCCTCTCTTACACTGGCGCATGCCAGCATTCCTTTCCTTCACAGAATTCTCTTAGCTAAATGAGAACTTTTTTTTCAGCATTTGGGGTTCAGAGGATGTGAAGGGTTCAGGGATTTCTCATGACTGGAAGGAAGTGAGATGAATTAACTTGAATGTTTGCTGCAGAGGTTAGGACCTGCTTATTTTAGACTTTCTTTTTCTTCTTCTTCTTCTTCTTCTTCTTCTTCTTCTTCTTCTTCTTCTTCTTCTTCTTCTTCTTCTTCTTCTTCTTCTTCTTCTTCTTCTTCTTCTTCTTCTTCCATTTGGGCACAGATATCTCCACTGTCCTTAACCCCAATTTATCTTCTTTTTCTAAAACCAAACAAAACAAATTCTTTAAACACTGGTCAAGAATCGGCAAGAGTCCTTGAATCAAATCCAAACTTTCAACCTTTCTAAGTCGTGAACTACCGAGGTTGAAGGCTCCTGTACTGGGGGCCACACTCCATGCTCCCTCACCATCTGCAGTCCAAGGCATGCTTACGTGGACATCCGAAGCCCACTGCAAACATTGCCCTGATGAAGGCTGCATCTCTGTGCATAGCAGAGCTCAACTCCCTGGGGCTCAATAGATAAGAACATTAGATAACGTCCCTCAATCAAAACCAAGAGGTTTTGGTTGTGTTTATGTCTCTATGTCCATGTTTGCATGGTGTGTGCCAATGCCTAAGGAGGCCAAGGAAGGGTTTTGGATCCCCTGGAGCTGAATTACAAGATGCCTAAGTGGATGCTAAGAACAAAACTCAGGTTCTCCAGAAAAGCAGCAAGTGCTCTTAACTGGTGAATATCTAAAGACTTTCCAATCTAATTGTCTTTAGAGGTCATGGGGATATCAGGCTATTTAAGGCCAGCTTGACTATAAAATTCCCACTTTCCCCTCTGTATATCTGTGTCATATTTAATCCTTTAGGCTTGGCTTGAGCCTTATAAGCTGGACTAAGCTATCAACCAATGTCTTATGCAATTTCTGTGGCATTTATAGACCACAAAATGATAGGATGCTGTGTATTCCATCTTTGCCTCATCTGAATGGACATCACCTCCCCATCAAGATTTTAAGCTCCTTATGGGAACAGCAAGATTGAAACTTCATGGGACCTAAGTGCCAAGAAAAGTCTTGGCATCTCCCGGCCTTGTGGCATCCAATTTAAAATTGAATAATGGTATTTAGCCCAATAAATATAATACATTCTAGCAAAATTTAAATTTTCACATATTTGTTCTTAAAACACAACAACAACAACAAAACCAAATCTAATTTTAGGTACAAACGCTAAGATGGTCTACCAGTAAACCCTGATTTGTTTGAAGGTAAAAATGGGCATCCCTACAGTTCTAAGGAACAATTAGAACGTGCCCTCATCTGTCTGATTGGTTAAAAGAGTTCTATAGTCTATCCCTGCAAGATTCAAGGACACATCAGAACTGACTTAATCTGAGTTGTTGGCTTTATAATGTGGGTTCTGTGTATCAGAACTCCCTGCACTCTGAGGCATATTCTGTATCTACAACCCAAATGGCAGTAATCCAATTGTCTTGTTTTTGCAAATGCTACTCCACAATGCTTCTAAATATAGGGAGAAAAACTGCTAAATGTTCCAGGGGAAATTTTATATGCAGTCATAGTAAAAATCGAAATCTAATGTTTCTAAAGTTGAGCTCTGGTTCCATGATTCCAGGAGAGAGAAGAGGTCCCTCCCCTCCACCCCAGAACCCTGCTGTGTTCTAGACTTGATACCAAAGTCCTGAAGCATCTTAGCAAGGTACTTTCCCAACAAGTACCTTTTTCTTTACAAGAACTATTGATTCGGCTTGCTAACAAAATTTTCTCAGATGCTTATATATCGTTTAGGTCAAATATATGTAATATTCTTGAGGTCCAGAGAACCTGCTGAGATGACAGGCTATAGGCACAGACAGAGAACCTGCTGAGATGACAGGCTGTGGGCAGAGATGGCCTCCCATCCGTTCTTATAGTCACTTTCTCTTGCTGTCTCTGTCCAGCTTTTTTCTCTTTAATAGATTCTGGTTTTAGACTTTTGTTGTAAGGCAGAGTTGGTCAAAAACAGAGCACATGGCTCTTGCCTCCTCTCCTTTTGCAGTTGGAATATCATCCTGAACCAGAGAAGGCGTGACAGCCCTGGTGAACCTTTCTGACTTGTCAGCTCGGGGAGGCTGTAATTTTCATTATGATTGGCTGGTATCATGCATTTGTGGGTTTTGACATACATATAATGTTTTTCCATGTTACAGAATCACAAAGATCTGATTTACCACCTGAAAACTATAGCTTGTGCGCCCCCGCCTCTTCATTCCTGGCAGCCGTGATCTTTATGCCTCTTCCATGGTTTTGACTTGCCGTAGTTGTATGTCATGTGCCCTTCTCAGCCTGGACTCCTCCACTTAGTTCCATGCACAGACTTCTCTTATCTTTTCATGGCTTGATATCTCATTTGTTTATAAGAGTATCTCAATGTCCCATGGTCATGATCTGTTTACCTACATAAAGACATTGTGGCTGTATTGTAAAGACAATTTGGGACAGTGAATAAAGCTATTAATTTTCCATGTGCACGTTATATGAGGACATAGCTTTCAACTCATGTGTAGCACTGTAATATTAAAATAGTATGTAAAATAGTGTCTTTTATAAAAGATTTATAAGTGTGTAAATATTTGGTTTGTAATACGTGATTCTTACTGAGTCGCTCTTTATGGCATGAAATGAAAGCATCTTATTTATGACTTTCTGATCAGAGGAATGTGTTTTCTTTCCTCCAAGTGCAATGTGAGTTCTTAGAAGTGAAATTCCTTTATAACCATCAGATCTAAAAGTAAGAGCAAAGACCATCCGTGGAGTGATTTAATGAAGATCTGTGTGGGGAAAAGGAGAAATTATACCTATCTAAAGCTCCTGAATCTTAATCCCTTGAATTATTTCCTCTGACTCTTCATGGGCCCCATGGGGAAACTCGTTCCCATCTGTTACACCTGTTGTGAATACGACTGTGTTTCCTCACCTTGTACCATGCTTCTCTCAGTAGTTCTGACTGGCAGTGGGCCTGTGCTGTGGTTTCTCAGTACGAGCGAGGAATCAGGTCACAGCTCAGAGGTGGGCGAAGGTCGGAGGATACACCTCAATGGCAGTTTCATTCAGGGTAGTGGTTTCCTGGCTTAGGTCCTGCTGTCCCATTACCCAGATAACTTGAGTCAGTGCTTTTCTGTTCATTTACTGCAAGCTTCTTGCCTGAACAGAGCTCAGGTACATATACATCGTTCAGCCCTGTTCCTATAAACTTTGTTTTATTTTTGGTTTGGCTCTTTGCATTCCGGGCTAGTCCTTAACTTGGCCCATCTACATGGCCTTTCTTTGGCTCTGTCAACCCTGCTACTGTCAGACACCTGGCATGGATACTTTGAGAGATCAACCAGTTTCTGATGCTGCTGAGCCTGAGCTCACTCTCTGAATTTTCTCCATTACTGCCCTTGGGGCAGCCACTGCCAGTCACTCCTAATCTGTACTGGAAGCAAGATGTATTTGCCATCCTGGGAACAGGCCAAGATGACATCATCGTCCCCTACTTTTAGCTAAAAGCACATTATTTCTCATCATGGCGTGCTGCTTCACCACCCTAAGGTACTTTGAGGATAACTTTCTAACTCTCCAGAGCATCAGAGAACAGGAAAGGCTAATGATGAAAAGAATATCAGCGAATCCCTGACTCCAGCACTCTGCGTTGTGTGTATAGTTTGTGCTTTGGGCATTTCTATTCACTGACTTCTTTAAAGTCTTCAGATAGTTTACAAGAAGTATGGCTGGCTGACCAAGCACTGTGTGGGAGTGAGAGAGCACACAGCGATGGGGAGAGGGCTACTGGTACCGACACCCTGCACAGATCTCGGGGGGGGGGAATTATCTTGTTTTTAAAAAGCCAATCTTAGGGCTAGAGAGATGACTGTAAGAGCACTTGCTCTGTAAACATGAGGACCCAGTTCAAACCCCACCACCCATGGAATAAAACCAGGCACACCTGTGTGAACCCAGCATTGGGAAGTAGAGACTGATGAATTCCCTAGGACCATCCTAACCAAATAGCATGAGACCCTGTCTTAAGACAGTAAGGGGAGATCAGTAGAAGAAGACACTTGAAGTTCTGCTCTGCCTCATCCTTAAAAGGTTAACATTGAGCGATCCTATTTCTGAAATGGCAACACTTGGAGTTGGAAAGAGGATTGGTGGCTCCCGAGGCTTTGGCACAGGGAGGCACAAAGGTGTACACAGTCATTTAAGGGTGCCCAGGAGGCTTTGCGATGGAACTACTTGAGTCTTGGTGTTCATGAACATGCTGTAAAACTATATTTTAAAAGTACAGACAGGCTGGTGAGACCCAGGTTCAGTTCACAATTGTCCATACCTCCAGTTCCAGGGATCTCAGTTCGCTTCTGACTTTGGAGAACACCATGTATGCCATGGTACACACATACAATTAAGAAAGACACTACAGTCCAGGGCAGCCAAGGCTACACAGAGAAACCCTACCTCAAAAAACAAACAAACAAAAAACTACATAGAAAATGTAAATTTCTGTATTTTTAAACATCGAGTAAAAATACAAACATAGATCAAACAGACAAAATCTGACTAGGTGGGTAGATTGTAACAACGCCAAGGTTTTGCTTGTAACTCTGTGCTACAGTTGTAAGACGGCACCCCTAGAATGCAGTTGGAAGGGTAGATAAGGTCTCTGCTATTTTATTTTCCTTCTTTTCCGGTGACTTGTTGTTTGTTGTTTGTTGTTGTTGTTGGACAGTTTCGTGTGCTACTGTAATGAACTATAGTGGTTTAACTCCATCTTCTCTTTCCTCCCCTCCCCCTCCCCCTGGAGCCATCCTCCTCCAAGTCCCCCCTCCCTTTCCACACCTTCTCTTCATGTGTGGCCACTGGGCTTCTTGCCTGCCGTGGATGGAAGGTTATTTGTTGAGGTACTGGCAACTTTTCAGTGAGGACACCACTAGAGAAAATGAACTCCCCCTCCCCCAACATCAGCAACTGAAAATAGACCCTCAAGAAGGGGTACAACCTCATAACCTCTTCTAGCATCCGTGATGAAATATCCACAGGCCTAACCAGGTGGCGGTGCGCAGAAAACCACGGGGAACTGATGAGTCCACTGGCGATGTCATGTCCAGGGCATGTCTTTGCCCCCTCACACCTCAGATTCTTCGGGTCTTCCATTCTTTCTACTCCCTCTTCCAAGGCATCCCCTGAGCCTTGGGTACCATTTAGGGCTGAGGACTTGACCATCACAAATTCTTAGCATGTTGGTCAGTTTACAGTTCATAGGTTTCTGTGTTGACTGTGACCCACTGAAATGAGTAGCTCCTCTAAAGACAGGAGGCCACCACATCAATCTACGCGTATAAACTCAGGCATAAACACCAATGAGCATTGAGAACTGCAGCCGTATTTCACAGATGTTCTGCCCCAAAGAAGACTGTTGTTTTAGAATAGTTTGAAATGTTGCTCCTGTCGTTTCAAATTTTAAATAACTGTGTCCTTTAAATTACCTGTATTTTTCTTTTGTTCACCCTCCAAATGTATTCACCCCCTCAATTGGCCTGAGTCACCTATACTGTAGCAAAATATTGCTTTTCTAACATTCTGTCAGCCCAAAACCTTATTTAACACACAAAAGAAAATTGGTTTGTAGTTATTTGTTTATTTTTCTATTTTCAATATGAAACTAAAATAAGTCAGTAAAAACATGAGCTCTGGCTCTTTATTTTCGCTTTGGAAATGGGAAAAGAGGAAGTCTCGTAGATGTAGCAAACTGCCCATCAGTGTCCAGCCCGTGCAGATGCCAGATATCATTTGCTGACCATGGCATATCGTTTTCTGAAGAGCCTGGATGCTCCTTCAGAATACTTCTAACCACTCTCCGCACATGTGCAAAGTAGCCATTAACAGTAAGTTGCCACCAACACAAGATTGAGCCCTGAGCTGAGCGTTTGTGTTGTGATTCTCCAGCCTCTAGCGTCGGGTTTTCTAGAATACTCCATCAACTGATGGCACAGAAGGAGGAGGGAGCCTTGGTAGAGGATGGCTCCAGAGGGAGAGGGAGGCGAAGAAAGAGAACACTCACATTCTGTCTCCTCCTACTTCTCTTCTGAACGCAAACTCCAAGCTTGCTGAAATGCTTTTATCTTTCATAAACAAATATTTGCCAGTATAGTATGGGATTGTTTTCCGTTTGATTATCCTTTAAAAAGAAACAGGAGTTCCAGATGCAGCTGGCAAGCTGTGACTGATTTTAAATTATTTATAGATCAAGAAAGAAATGGAGAGCTGTACCTAGCTCGGAGGTAGAGCAGATGCCTAGCATGGATATGGCTTAGGTGCTATGTCCAGTATAAAGGATGGAGGGAGGGAGGGACGGATGGACGGGCGGAGGGAGGGACGGAGGGAGGGAGGGAAAGACTGGAGAGTAGAAGGAGGAAGAGAAGAAAAGTAAGGAAATAAAAATAGAGAGGAAAAGGGAAAGCAGTGTAGTTTGAAAAAAAGCACAAATAGCTTGCCTGTGTGGAGGAGTGCAGGCTCTTAGCAAGCTTAAGTTTAAAGCTCTGTTATCTCTACAACAGTAGGTACTGGCAAGCTAAGCGCAGAGAGGCTCATCAGTTTCTCTCTTTTTTTTTTTTTTTTTTTGATTTTTTTTTTTAATTTATTTTTGTTACATCTCAATGGTTATTCCATCCCTTATATCCTCCCATTCTTCCCTCCCTCCCATTTTCCCTTTATTCCCCTCGCCTATGACTGTTCCTAAGGGAGATTTCCTCCCCCTGTATATGCTCATAGGGTATCAAGTCTCTTCTTCGTATCCTGCTATTCTTCCTCTGAGTGCCACCAGGTCTCCCCCTCCAGGGGGCATGGTCAAATGTGAGGCACCAGAGTACATGAGAAAGTCATATCCCACTCTCCGCTCAACTGTGGAGAATGTTCTGACCGTTGGCTAGATCTGGGTAGGGGTTTAAAGTTCACCGCCTGTATTGTCCTTGGCTGGTGCCTTAGTTTGAGCGGGACCCCTGGGCCCAAATCTGCCTATCATAATGTTCTACTTGTAGGTTTCTAGGGCCCTCTGGATCCTTCTACTTTGCCATTCTCCCATGCTTCTCTCATCTAGAGTCCCAATAGGATGTCCTCCCCCCCTGTCCCAGTTTCCTGGTAAGTGAAGGCTTTCGTAGGACATGCCCCTTGGGCTAGTATGCAGATATAAGTGAGTATATACCATTTGAGTCTTTCTGCTTCTGGGTTAACTCACTCATTATGATCATTTCTAGATCAATCCATTTATCCACAAATTTCAGGAATTCCTTGTTTTTAATAGCTGAGTAGTATTCCATAGTGTATATGTACCACAGTTTCTTTATCCACTCTTCTACTGATGGACACTTAGGCTGTTTCCATGTTCTGGCTATTATGAATAAGGCTGCTATGAACATGGTTGAGCAAATTTTCTTGTTGTGTGCTGGAGCATCTTCTGGGTATATTCCAAGGAGTGGAATAGCTGGGTCTTGAGGAAGCCCTATTCCCATTTTTCTGAGATAGCACCAGATAGATTTCCAAAGTGGTTGTACTAGTTTGCATTCCCACCAGCAATGAAGGAGTGTTCTCCTCTCGCCTGCATGTGGTGTCACTTGAATTTGTGATGTTAGCCATTCTGATGGGTGTAAGATGGGGCTCATCAGTTTCTTATGTTGCTGGCTCTGGTGGCTTTCAACCTGGAAAAAAATGTTGGGTATTTGGTTGAGCCAGGGTTTCTCTGTGTGGCCCCTGGCTGTCCTGAAACTCACTCTGTAGATCGGGCTGGCCTTGTCATAGAGAACCTCTTGCCTCTGCCTCCCAAGTGCTAGCCAAGAGTTGTTTAATAAAAACTAGAAAAAAATAAAATAATTTATTGACCTGAAGAGAAGCAGCTAGTTCCTATCCAAACTATGGTCGGATGGAAAGCCAGACTTTCCGACCTGTGAACAAGTTTAACTGAATACAGTGGAAGAACATATACTGTCAATCATAGACCATGCCACATTCCTTTAAATTATCTCATATCCTAGCAACTCGGGCTTTGAATGGTCGCTGTGATGGGACACAAACATGCCATGGGAATCAGCACCTAAGGGAAATGCAGGAGGCAGGGCTCTAGGCAGAGTTCAGCCGGCAAACTCGACCTTCATTCAGTGTGCTCGGTCACAAACAGAAAAAGTTGTTTTCCATTCTGCTTACATGTGTCGTTTTTTTAAAATTAAGTACTAAGTTGTTAGGGACGTCTATATTCGTCAAGTCATTTGGGCCTCAGTGCTCAGTGAGTGGGCGGGACAATTGGGGATTTTAATATCGCTTAGATCCAGGGCTCTGGAGTGGCTGTGTCACCCATGTGGCCTTAGGAAAAACCCACAAGATGAAAATGAGCAGTGTGTGTGTGTGTGTGTGTGTGTCTGTGTGTGTGTGTGTCTGTGTGTGTGTGTGTGTGTGTGTCTGTGTGTGTGTGTGCACGCAAACGCTCACACCCCCCACACGTATGTATGGAAGCCAGAGGTCAACCTCAGGTGTTGTCTCCAGGAGCCGCTCCCTTTCTCTCTCTCTCTCTTTTTAAATTTATTTTATAAATATGGGTGCTTTGCCTGCAGGTATGTCTGTGTGCTGTGTGCATATATCATGAGGACACCAGATCCCATGGGACTGCCATCACAGCTTGACATGAACCCTGTGCTCTGGAGGAGCAGCCAGGGCTCTTAACCACCGAGTCTCCTATGTTGTTGTTGTTGTTAATTTTTAGTATTTGAGGCAGTCTCCCTAGGAAGCCTTGGCTGGCCTAGAACTAGATATACCAACCAGGCTGCTGGTGAGCTCACAGAGATCCAGCTGCCTCTGCATCCCAGGTGCTGAGGATTAAAGGCTGAGACAACACCACCTGGTCCCACCCTAGTTTTTGAGACAAGATCTTTTATTGGGACTTCGGGTTAGGATAGGCTGGCAGACAGGTGAGGTCCAGGGACCCTCTGGACTCCCCTCCCCCAGCACAGGTACAGGCTGCTATGCCTGGCATTTTTGTGGGTGCTGGGGACTGAATTGTTCATGCTTGCAGGCAACCAGGCCCCCCACTGAGTCATCTCCTGTCCCAATCAGCCTAATTTTACCCTCTCAGAAACACTTGGGGGGGGGGGTGATGACTAATCCAAGTCCTCAGCCCTGGCTGTGACTGGGGCTGCCAGTTGCCTAAGTGCGTGGGTGGTGGTGGGGGCCGGGGTCAGTCAGAACTCAAAGGCCAGCACCTCGATGCCCCACCCTGTCCCATCCCCCTGCCACCACTCCCCACAGCACACCTCCAGTGAAGCCATGCTTTCTCCAAAACATTTGTCTTCCTTTGGTGTGAGATCGTAACACGAAGAGACAGGCTTCTCTCTGTATTTTACCTCAGGAAAGTGTGGCTGGCTTCCTAGCTGGCCCGAGATTCTGAGGATGTGAGGACAACGCACGCACGGGGTAGTAATGGTGACAATGTCTGTTAGGTCTGAAAAGACACTAAGCCAATATTAAAACACCCTCAGGGCCCACAACCAAAGAGACCCCGAGCCTCCCAGAGGCTGTCTCCTCCAGTCTAAGTGGCTGAGCTTGCCCCTCAGGGAATTGGACACTCGGGATCTATTTTCAACCTAGAGCAGGCTCCAATTTAACCCTGCAGAGTCTGGGTTTTCTCTTCAGCTCTTACTGAAAGAAACGATTCTTGAACCTTCTTCTAAGCCTTCTGGGGAATAGGTGCTTTTAAAACCTGAAGTCCAAAAACCCCGGTAGAAGCTGTGCAAGATTTCTTGGCCTCCGCGTGAAGGAGTGTGCACTGCGCAGGTTTGTTGGGGTTTCCTCTGTGTTGTTTCAGTGGATTTAACATGCACCCTCACAAGCAGCACATTAAATAGTCTTTATCCCTTTAGGCTCATCTTAATAAGCTTCTAGAAATTTAAAATTTAAAAGGATTCATTACGGGGCTGGAGAGATGGCTCAGAGGTTAAGAGTACTGTCTGTTCTTCCACAGGTCCTGAGTTCAATTCCCAGCAACCATATGGTGGCTCACGACCATCAGTAACATGATCTGATGCCCTCTTCTGGCACTCAGTGTACTGTATACATAAGAAATAAATCTTTTCTTTTTAAATGACTCATTATGAAATTGTCCTTAAGGCTTACATTTAGACTAAAATGTATCTGATTGACACTTTCTGTGATTTTAGCCAGTTCCTCCACTATTTATGGAATATGCATTGTCAGTCTTCCTGCTCGAAACTGGAGACCGAGAGAACAGAAAGGAAAGAGGCGCGCCCCTCCATTTATGTGGATGTAGCCACCCGCTTATGTTGTCTCAATAGCCAGGCATTCACACGTTCCTCATGGCCCAGTCAGAAAGAAGGGCTGATGATTAAGCTTTCCCCTGTACATTTTCCAGGAGAAATCATTAAGGGTGAAATGCAAAGCAGACTGGCAAGGCATGCTGGGAGGGACGGAGGATGCCGGGGTAACCATGTGGCCCAGGGTGGGTAGCAGAAGCAGGCAGTGATGAGAAGCTGCAGTGGGGGATGCTTTTCATGTCAGTAAAGGTGTCATGCTCTATAGAGGCAGAACTTGTCAGTCTTAGGCAGAGACATGGCATGATCAGGTTTGGACAATAAATTAAAAAAATATATTTTGTGGTCTGGAACAGGAATAAAACCTAAAGGAGGAAAGAATCCAGTGGGAGATGCCAATGGTTGTCACCTTGTCACTGTTGACAGTTGAATAACTAGGCTGGGTAGGTAACAGATTCTTATTGGAAATTGTATATCAGAGTAAATCGGTGCAAAGAATTTAAATGTCATTGAAAGTGTTCTTTAGCGTACAGTCTGGACCAGTCCCGCTAGCTCCTTAATGGCTGGTTTAATTGCAGCCCCTTTTGATTGTTGTGTGTGCTTGAGAAAAATGCACAAGATAATAGGGTATAAGGAGCTGTGTTTGATCTGAATAAACACTGAGACTGAGAGATGGTACTAAAGCGCCTTTGGACCCATCCATCCCTCCACAGACATCTCTCCCTCTGGACCACGCAAGCATTAGAGTCTGGAAGCACACAGGCCATTCCTTTATTTTTTTTTTTTCTTTTATCTTTCTTTCTTTTTTTTTTTTTTCACTTTCCAGTGAGCCATGAAAACCTCTAACCTTTTGTTGCTTCATCTTTAAAATGTCAATAATAATCATATTCCATAGAATGGTGAGAGCCAGTACCTGGCATTTCATCTTAATTTAATATATAGCCATTTGAACCGTTATTCACATTTTAATAGCATCTCAGGGCAGTTAGTCCTCTTCCTGTGCTTGCTAGGAGGAAATCCAGGAGCGTTTCCACATGTGCAGTCTTTGCCGTGTCCTCATCTGTAGGCCCTTCAAGAAGAAGAGTCCTCCGGTGAGTCTGAGCAATGGCTCTCCCTCTTGTGCCTCCCATGACAATCCTGTCATTGTCCAGATGTGGTCTTTTCTTGACTCTCGGGAGGAGCATCGTATAAAAGGAAGCCCTGTCTTACTTCTTCCTGTTGAGACCTGGGCACGGTATTTAACCTCTCAGGATGTCAGCTTATCTCTATGGTTACAAACTAAAATAAAGCAACATTCCTAACAGTATCTGGATCAATTCCATGTAAGCGCCACCTTTCTCATACAACATTCTCAGCACATCTGAGTAATTTCTCCATATGTTGACTAGGCACCATGTGCACATAGCAGGACTGTCCCCAGTTGAGACTCAGAAGTGTGCAGAACCAAAGTGAACTTTGCTATTGAGCTTTTATACCTGTAAGCTTTCTGGCAGCAACAATATTCTCTGGAGAGACTTAGAGTCTTAATAGGTCTCAAGGAGCCAAAGTTTGGGTGCTAAAAGGGAAACCAGGCCCTAGACTTGATTCAGGAGAGCTCAGCTTCCAAAAGAATGCATTACGGATTGAGTCTGAAATGTGCCCCCCCACAGGCTGTGTGTTTGAACACTGGGTCCCCAGCTAACAGTGCAGTCTGAGACATGGTTCCCGGCTGGCAGAGGTGAGCGCCCCAAGATGAGTTTTTGAGAGTATAGCCTAGCCATGATTCTGCTGAACATGTCTCTACTGCTTGGTCAGCAGAGATGTGCACGTTCACTTCATTTGCATGCAATTGCCCACGCAGACCAGGCTGCTCCCTCTGTCATGTCTTCTCCATCTTGATGGGCAAATGAGCCAAAGTAAATACATCTTACCTACGATTGCTTCTGTCAGGCATTTTTCATGGCAATGGCAGGAGTAATTGATACACTGGGCCATGGAGCAACTCCATCAGAATCATTGGGGGAACTTTCTGATATAAAACTCCTTGACCCTAAGAGCTACGAACACTTAGAGGTGAGATCTGGGGACACAGAAACCTCAAATGTCCCACACACACGATCTCTCTGCATGGAACAGAGAGTAGTGTGCAGTCAGCTCCCAGGCGGCATGCTCTCTTTGTTAACCTGGGAAAGTATTATTATTATTATTATTATTATTATTATTATTATTATTATTATTATTATCATTATCATTATCATTATTATTACTACTATTCATGAAAAGGCAGGTGACGGTACTAAGAATTTTCTAGATGCCGGGCATGGGAATGTTCATATGGAGTTTGAAAAACATAACCAGGTGAAGCCTGCCATGAGCTACCGACCTCTCTGAAATAATGTGCTGGGTTCTAGGTGTTCACCTGTAAGAAACGGTGGCCTTTGTGTGTATACTGACATCTCCCCTTTTATAAATCTGTGTCTGAAAGAGACTTGAGTAAGTTCACCTCACAGTTTGGGAGTAGGTGAAGGCTGAATGGATGAGGCTTCTTAGATGAAATAAGAAGCTGGGGCATTGGGACAGTGTGAAAGAAGGGAGTAAACAGAATGTTTTGTCTCTCAGGAGAACACATCCCAGGATTTTACAGGTTGGATATAAGATAAAAAGCATTCTGTTCCTTTGTATTACTAGTCAAGATTTTTATTCAATAATGTATACAAATTGCAGAATTTGTATATCAAATTCCATACTTTGTGTAAGAGTGAGTTTGGACACTGGTTAAGTGGCATACAGAAAGCTGCATTTCTATCTTAAGAATGAGCAACACTATTGCTAAATGGCTTAAGGTGCTCCAAGGAAAGTTTGAAACAAACTAAAGAACTAAAATAAGAATATCCACGTACATGATCCATACTAAAACATTTGGAGTATAAATCCATGTATAGTATAGACTAACTAGCCGTCTGGATCTCACTACACTGGAGCTGGGATGCCTTCCGAAAAGAGCTGACATCAAAAGCCTAACCTAGGGCTGAGCAGCAGCTCAGTGGTAGAGCCCTTGTTTGAGGCTGGGGGTTCAATCCCCAGCACGAGGGTACAGGGAAAAAGATAAAGAGCTTGATAGAGATTTTTAGAGCAGGAAAGCCTAGTCTTTGGGGGCAGGATGTATCTGTAAATGTCTAGAAACGAAGACCAGTTTAATTAGTAAATAGAGCAATTAGGATCATTATGCTTTTCTCTCATAGACCTGTATCTAAATAACCCGAATCAGTTTTGGAACATGATCATATGAGGGACAGAAGGAGTCTGGAGGACATTTGTAGTTTTTCATCATTTCGCTTTTATTCAATACTGACCTTAGAGTAGCAGCTTCATAACATGAGTGAGATACACTGCACAGTAGTTTATGAGTCCCCTTCACATGTCCTGTCTTATTGGACCTTCTCGGTACCCTGGTATGGTAGTTAGATTCTGAGTCTTGAAAATAACTTTAAGCTAAGTACGAGCTGTTGGGGAAAGATGCAGTGCTGAGAAAAAAGAGACACTTTACTGCTGACCAAAGTTATAAGACAATCAGCATCACCCCTCGGGTCTATTCCCAGAATCAGGACCCATATCTCATAATGTAACATATTATTCTATGTAAGAAACCACTCGGTCCCAGAAGCCTGCGGAGTCTGAAATAATTGATGAAGGAGCAGCCTACGTTTCCATCCTGAGCATCCTAGACAGTGAGACTCCTCTACGGGAGAAGAATGTAGACAATGTGGGTTAGAGCATTTGAACTTCCCAAAATAGCCAAAGTGAACTACTTCATATGATTCAATGCGAGAAAAAAATTTCCTAGATCTGGGTGGGTTCACCTGACTCTGAGCCCTCACTCTGTGGCTGCCTGTTATGTGACCTTGATCAAGGCCATGAACTCAAATCCTTGCCCACGAAGCAGAGAAAAATAATGCTGTTGCATAGAATTACTGGAAGGAAAATATGTAACGGGACATATATCTGGGGCATGAATTATGATCACGGTGTGACCGTGTGATCTACTCCGTGGGCAGCAGTGGGTGCACTGCTTACGCAGGTCTTAAACAGCTCCGTCTTGTCTGGCTGCCGCAGCCCTTTGCTTCTCACTGTGCATAGCTCTGCGCTCTCTTCTCTTCCTCAGCTCAACATGGAGTCATCTCTTTGCTGTGACGCCCACTTGCTTGTTTAACCTCCTTGTTCTCTGTTGATTTTCATAGCACTGTCTCATTTCAGGGAACCCAGAAGAATTCTTGACTAGATGGTTTTAAGGATTTCAGAACCTAATCCTTCATACTTTAACCCATCTTCCCTGCTAAATACATATCTAACGGGGTAGATGACTCTCTAGTTTGTATTTGCTCCCCAGTAAGCTGCAGGCTGAAGTCCACATTGCCACGATGGCATACCCGAGTCCTTTGGCTTCTATTCTTTACCTCCTGTCACTGTCTCCTTGCTGTATTTTACTAAGAAATAGCACGTTGCTTTTCCCACATACACCATCCACTCCATTGTGTGAGGCTATGGAAGAAACCGTTCTCCCCTAACCGCCTATAGCTCTGTGTCTGCCGTTCCCCAAAAAGGTCCATGTGCAACATTCCTAAGCTCGGGGCCCTGAGCCTGGCAGTTGCCTGGTCCACAGGGAAGATAAGAGATGGAGACTGTTTTTTAATTAAAGGAGAAGGATCACAACCATTACCCCAGGCTCTCTCTAAGATGATAGGGCTGTGTCAGGAGGTGAAGAGTGTAGACATAGGTAGAAAAATACATACATACATACATACATACATACATACATACATACATACATACTTTGTGACTTGGCATATCCCAGAACCCTTAGGAAATACTGCCCAACTACGATTCCCAAACTCTCTGTATCCAAACACGAGCAGCTATTCTTGCCAGAACAGTTTATAATAGTGACTCCTTTCATCCAAAGGAAACACAGGTAAGGCTCATTTGGTGACAGAAAGAGGCTATGAAGTTTCGCCGCCTGACGCCACTTCCTGTCTCTGTGGTTCAGTGAGCTGTGTTTTAGCAGAGGGCAGCATGGGTCAGAGTGAGCCTGGATGCTTTCACTCACTTTGTGCCTCAAGCCCATGTTGGAATCCACCTGAATAATCTAGATGGCATATGTCGCCCTGTTCCTACCCCGTCTCCCCCACCACCAATGCAAATTCCTTCATCTGGCCATGCTTTGAGGTCTCACAGACGTAAGTAATTTCAAGATATGGGAACTGTGGAGTTAGACACTAGCCTTTTTTCAAAAAGTACTTTTAAAAGTATTTTCAGAGGGTGACATGGCAGCACACACCTATAATCCCAGCACTTGGGAAACCGAGGCAAGATTGCCTGACTTCAAGGGCAGCCTGGCTACAGAGTAAGAGCTCAACCACCACCCATGACATATACAAGTCATTATATGGCAGGAAAAGTACTACACTGTAAGCAGACACACTCATGTTAAATATTTTTTAAGATTTATTTATTACATATACAGTGTTTTGCCTGCACCTATACCTGAAGGTCAGAAGAGGGCACCAGATCTCATGATAGATGGTTGTGAGCCACCATGTGGTTGCTGGGAATTGAACTCAGGACCTTTGGAAGAGCAGTCAGTGCTCTTAACCTCTGAGCCATCTCTCCAGCCCTCTTGCTGTCATTTTAAACCCTTGGTTTTATGTGCATCACGTGTTCTCTCGGATCCTTTGGCTTCCCACATGTAAAATGCAGACGGATGTTTCTCTCCAGCAGGACTGACCCGAGGGTTGAAAAGATAAGGTCTGTGAGACGGCCTAGCACCAGCACAGCACACTGTTGGGAACTGTGTCTTTTTCCTTCATCATCATTACTAAGGGCCAGGCTCTTTATCTCTGTTACTGTAATAATTGAATTTTTATCTCTTTTTTTTCTCCTCCTACTCCAGTTTGAAAGCTTCAGGCCCAGAAAGATCATTATAGCTATTTGTAATAGAAACAGAGATTTGAATGACTAGACCAGCCAGGGGAAAATTAGAAAGGTTCCCTGGGGAGACATGACAGGGGAGCTTGGATGACTGCCTCTAATTTAGAGCATCCATCATTGTGAGTCCAGGGGCAGATACTGTGTTTTAAGCCTGGCTCGGACTCTGATTCCTTCAAGGTGGGAAGTCACTCAATGACAACCTGATGAGGCAGAGAGGCTTGGTGCAAATGGTCCATCTTTGCCGTGATCGTTGATGTGTTTTATGTAGTAACGCGAATGATGCATCCCTATAGCAGAAGGGGCTTGGCACGGCACCCACAGATCCATTCGGGAAACCTGTAATCTCCCTGGACTTAATATACACAGGCTGGCAAGTATCGATCCATGCCTGTGTTTCCTGAGGACAGAACATGGTTTTTATTAAATCCTCAAGGGTGTGCGCGTGTGACCAAAAAGAGAATGCGAGACACAGCTCCACAGAGAAAGACCTTGATTGTTGCAGGGTGGAGAAACCCAGTCTTTCCTGCCGTCTCAAAACAGGCACCTTGAGAAAGACAGGACTGGAGCCCTGCATTGTATCTCTGAACTGTAATATGTCATGCCGGGACTCTGAATGTATTCTATTCCGAACGGAATTCACAGGCATTCCAAAATCATGCTTACTCACTTGAGTTTGGAATACGCTTCTCACCATAAACTCACCTACCAGTCTCTAACATTTCAAAACAGGTACCACCTTTTTCGGCACAGGACTAGCTCTCTGAGACGGAAGTGCCATGGCTTGGAGTTTCCTCCTGTGTGATCCCAGTACCTATGTTTGTTATTTATGAATAAAACTTGCTGAATACTGCAGAGTGCCCTTGGGCAGGTGGAAAGCAGTGGACCATTTCAAACACAGCCCACCCCACAGGTGGCCATTGGTGAGTGGCACAGGCACTGAGTGGTTTGCACTGGACGTTGATGACAAGTGGAATTGAAATGAGGAAAGCCAAAGCCACTGGCTCTATTGCTAAAATAAAAACTGAAAATTCAGAGACAAAAACAAGGCACAGTATTCCCCTAGCCCAGACTGCAAGGCTGACTGACTCTCAGTCTCCACCTACAAGGCCTGCAGTGTCGCCATCTCACCACTAGGGGACGTTTTGGCCTCTACAGTGCTTTGAGTGGAGAAGGCCGCTTGGAAAGTTGGCACTTGGTAAAAAGAACAGTTTTTTTTCTCAGCCATCCCAACCACTGACAATTCTTGCTATACATTTTCTTCCTTATAAGTTTAAATTTCCTCCTCTATAATAATTAGCAAGAAAACAAAACAGAGCAGACAGGGCCAGGAGTCCTGGAAGGGGAGAGTAAGTGTGAGGGTCTCATCAGGAAACAGGAAGGCAGTTCAGTTCCTGTATGGTTGGGGTGTTGTGTACCCCATCTCTCTCTCTCTCTCTCTCTCTCTCTCTCTCTTTCTCTCTCTCTCTCTCTCCAGCCACTTGGCAAAAAGAACGTAAGTGCTTAGGACTCAGGCCCACAGGCCTTGAAGACTTCTTATTCTTCTACAGATTGGATGCTATGCTTTTAATGTGATAATGCTTAGAAAGAATGTGGCATGCTTGTATTGGCTTAAGGCTGTGTGCTCCTTTTAGAGTAACCCGTTTTACTGTTTTTTAGGTCTTTGTTGGGCATATGAATTGTGCAAGGTGTTGTGTTACATGTGGACATTTTCATTCAAGCATACGTTGTACGGCGAGCATTCTGACGTCACAGAAGTTAGTTTGGGAAACTAAGATCACTAGCCATAATAGTATTTCTAAAAGGCTATGTGCATATACATACCATCAGCCCCTCACAGCCACAGGGTCCATATCTGATAAGGTCCATTGGCCACTTATGAAAAATATGTATGAAACATAAGAATATAATATCAAAAATAATATAAATTAAAAACAATATAATAACTATACCCATTGAACTTACATTGTACTGGGTCCTATGATAACCCAGAGATGATTTAAGAGTATGCGGGAAGCCAGGCACCTGTAATCCCAGCACTCAGGAAAGCAGAGGTAGGTGGATCTCTGTGAGTTCAAGGCCAGCCTGGTCTACGAGTCCAAGACAACCAGGGCTAACACAGAAAAACCCTGGCTTGAAAAACCAAAGAGAGAGAGAGACAGAGAAAGTATGGAGGAAGATATGTTAAAACTAAAGGGAGCTGGGGATGGTGGCACACGCCTTTAGTCCCAGCACTCAGGAGCAGAAGCAAACGGATTGCTGTGAATTCAAAGCTAGCCTGGTCCACAAAGCAAGTCCAGGACAGCCAAGGCTGTTACACAGAGAAACCCCGTCTTGAAAAACAAAACCAAAAACAAACAAACAAACAAAACTAAAGGGGATCCAGGACCCAATCCCCACAAACACTAAGTTATGACTGTAAAATTAAATGTATATCCATGTAAAGTATATACATACATATATTAATCTAAAGTCATCAAACTATATGCATTTGTGTCATCGACTCAAATACTTGACAGAAAGTTCTGGCTCATGGTTTCAGAGGAATTTGGTCCATTATAGTTGGGGCTGTGTGGCCGAACAGCTCTCTCAGTGACCGCCGTAGCATATCACATGGCAGCCAACAGGAAAGAGAAAGCAAGCCAGAATTGGAAGCAGGCAGAATCTGCCAGGAAACCCCTAGTGACTTACTTCTGTCCTTCCAAACAGCACCACAGGCTTGGGGAGCAAGGACACAGAGTGGGAGTGGGAGTGGGAGGCACTCCAGACTCAAACTGTAACAACAGCCTGCTCTTTCTTTCTTTCTTCCTTGGTTTTGTCTTTTGAGCCCGGGGTCTCTCTTTGTAGCCTTGGCTGGCCTGACGTGATAGAGCTCTGCCTGCCTCTGCTTCCTGTGGATTGGTAGGAAGTGTTGGGGAGCACCGCCATGCCCAGTTTTAATCTTCAATGGTGAAGAGTGTCATTTTTGTAAACTGTGTAAAACAACTTAAAGGTGTTTTTTTTTTTTTTTTACATTTGTCACTGTTTAGAACAGTGGTTCTGAACCTGTGGGTCACAACCCCTGGTTGGAGAAGGTCAAATGACCTTTTCACAGGGGTTGCATAGCAAATATACTGCATACCAGAGATTTATATTATGATTCATAACAGTAGCAAAATTACAGTTATGAAGTAGCAATGAAATAATGTTCTGGTTGGGGGTCCCCATGCCGTGAGGAAATGTATTAAAGGGCTGCAGCATTAGGAAAGTGGAGAACCACTGGTTTAGAATATTAATGAATGCCCTGTGAGATCATTCCCAGCGATTTGGGACACCCCTGCTACACTCTGGGCTGGGGCACAGAATGTACCACTTTCTCTCTGAAAGCTGCCGTTCCTACATACATTTAACTTTGTCCCTTTGAACCAATCTGATTTGGGGCAGCATGTCTGGTCTGAAAGGGGAGATTTACGAGGGCAGAAGAGTCAAGGGCAGGTCCTTACAGAAAGGGCCTGGCATGAGTCTGATTTAGAAAATGTAATTAAAATAATGAGACAGAGTTCAGCCATAAAGGTATTGGCGTCATGGGAACTGTGATTCACAGTGTAGGGATAATGTTACTGGGCTAAATTGGGGTTCAGCATGCTCTTCCAGACATCTCAAAACTAATGAGATATTTTTAGTTTAGAAATAGAAACAAAAACTGTATTAAAACTGAATGATACCACTCAGTATAGAAGAGTTCGACGGAAGACCAGACACATTGTGTTCCTTCTCTCTACCCAACCAGAAGTATTTTTCTACCTCTAGGCTTATTTATCATATACACATGTTTAATGATGGAACGCGGTAAAACAAAATGGGTCCTTACAGGGACGTGTTACACATGTTTAATGATGGAACACGGTAAAACAAAATGGGTCCTTACAGGGGCGTGGGTGAGGGGAGACGCCTTGCGGCTTTCTGCGTGCTGCCCTTTTACTGTAGCCTTCTGGACTTTGGACACACCTGGACCTCTGTGTGCTCTGTATTCTGTCTGCCTGTAGATTGTGCCACACTGCTTCCCCTTTCCAGTGTTTTGCTTTTATTGTTGTTGTTATTATTGTTTTGTTTTTGTGTTTGTGTTTTGGAAACTGGCAAAAAAAAATCTATTTCCGAGGATAATTTTTTTCCCTAAACTGTCACTTGGAGCAGGGACAAAAATTTCAAACCTATTCTTCATCATTTCCCAGCGAAATGATTCAGTAACCTACACTATAGCTATGTGATGTTTTTAATTCCAAAAAGGATTTAATCCTACTGTCCATTTTATATTCAGACTCGATTTCTAGAAAATATCGATTGTGACGAGCTATTTATGCTGCGAATCTTGCTACATGCAAGAATGGTCTACTCCTTGTTGCCAGCCCATGAGAGGAGAGCCATCTTATGGATTTTACTTGGAGAGAGCCAGGCACGGGATCTGCATGACAGGAGCTGAGGAATGCTGCTTAGGGATTTCCATGTGAACAGTGTGATCCTAGGGACCCGTCAGGATCCATAGAACCTTAGACCTAAGGCTTCCAACAGCAAGCCCTGGATGTCACCTTGCCACACAGCTTAGGAAGGGAAATGGAATTCTTTCCCCTCTGCACGTTATGGGGAAAGAGGACTTGCCGCTGGAGCTGAGCTGTGTACTTTACTTTTTTGTGATATGCACTCTGTGGATCACTATTTTCTTACCCTCAAGTAATAAAATGCATAATTAATAAATATCATACAAATAAATGATGGCTTGTACTTGGCCAGTCCTCTCTATACAAATATATCTTATTTACTACTGTGGTCATTTGATGCATACATTTTACAGTTACAGAGGCTAGATTAGTGAGAAGTAACTTTTTTTTTTAACTGTTACACAGCTAGTCAGTGGTTTACAATGCTAAAATCAGAGTTCAGGTCTGATTCCAAAAGTGTGACAACAAAGCTGAGGGAATTTGAGTTTAAGAGCTATGAGGGGGCTCATAAGAAGGGCCACAGGGGACTGCCACCGTTGACAAGGTCACACATCCTGTCACAACTGGAAGGTGCTTATGCAGTAAGAAATGCTCTAGTCTTCAGCTGCTCTGGAAAATAAGTGTTTCAGTGGGAGTTATGTTTCTTCATGACTACAAATAACACAAATGCTTGTTTCTAAATAATTATGTGTCATAATTATGTGATAAACTAGGAAACACTAGTTTCTTGCTTATAATAGTGGCCATGCTACAAACGAATCTATTATCTAGGGACTTTTTGGTCCCAGGAAGCAGGCATCGCTGGTGGGGTGCAGGGGAGGGGAATAAAGAGATTTTTAGTACATTTCTATTCTAATGCTCTCACAGACTTCCGTTGACGTTTAAATTATAACATTTTTAAACCCTACCCTCAAGAATTTGCCCCACAAGCCATCTCATGGTACTCTCCAACGCCATGTGTGTGACTGTCACTTGGAAAGTAGATACGCAGGTGCTAGAGTGAGTGGCAGCCACCTATTGAGAAGGGGGTGTCGAGGGCTGGAGAAACTGAGCTCTTCTGTCCTGTAAGTCACAGGTAATAGAAGACGCTGCCACCAAGTCTCTGGCACATGATAGATGCTCCCCCAGGTCCCTTTTCCATCAACCACTGAGCAGGAAGATAGAGAGATCGCCAGATAGAGATCACCCAAGCTCCTCAGTTTGTATGATTAGCACCGAATGAAGCACAAGTTCTTAGATTGCCATGTACATGAGGGGCGTGGAGGGGGGAGGGAGAAAAGAACCTGACCTTTGCAATCCTTCTAGGTCACCAAAAGGTCAAATATTCCTTAAGAACAGTCTACCTTGCTGTTTTGGTTTTGCTTTGTTTGTTTGTTTTACACAAGCACTGGGGATTGAACTCGTGTCCTCACACTTGCATACAACAACCTCTCTCTCTCCCCACCCCTAACCACTCAGCCATCTCTCTCCCCAGCCCTAACCACTCAGCCATCTCTCTCCCCAGCCCTAACCACTCAGCCATCTCTCTCCCCAGCCCTAACCACTCAGCCATCTCTCTCCCTAGCCCTAATCACTCAGCCACCGCTCGCCCCAGCCCTAACCACTAGGCCATCGCTCTCCCCAGCCCTAAGCACTCAGCCATCTCTCTGCCCAGCCCTATTTAATTCTTTTTAAAATGTTTTTGCTTTTGGCTTGGTTTGGGTTTTGTTGGGTTTGTTGTTTTACTTCTGTGTGTATTTACCTGGTAGTTGGTCTTCTTAAATAGTTACTCCATGCTCTTAGGCTTCTGACTTATAAGCTATCCCCATATCTTTTTGGAAGTTAGCTTCATACATCCTTACTAAATAACCCTGGCCAGTAGCCTGTGATGTGTAGAATGTGGAAGCAGCTCGGACCTCACTTTTCCCTTTGCCATCGGCTTCTATCTGGGTAGGGCAGGCCTAACTGCTTTTAATTGACCTCTGAGTAACTTAGGATAGAGGCCACAACCCTCCCATGATTCTTTAATATTTCTGCCGTCTAGAATGTGGGAGATGTTCATTAAAAGTGAATGTCAGGTATCAGGAAGAGTTGAGGCCACATGAAGCCTAGAATGATAGATGTGGTAACAGATCTTAGCTCTGCAAAGAGCCTCTTCCACCCTGCGTGAAACTCCAAGGAGTGAGCGCTTACAAAAACCTTTTCCATTACCGTCCAATGTGCGTTCCTTTGGATTATGTCTTTTCCCTTGAATAAGGTTTGTTTGTTTGTTTTCTTTTTTCAAAAGGAGGTATTTGATTACTTATAATACAGTTGAGTTTTTCTATCTGTGGCAGTATTTATCAGCCCGAAGCCCTAGGGATCAGTGCTGTCCATCTGTCACAGACAGGCTGGGGAGCGTTTGCAGGTGCCAAGGGGAACCGGCGAAAGTGAAGAGACAGAGAAAGACAAAAGAGACTGTATTACACATTGAGAGTCTAGCGGGATGGGTCATATAAATGTGAGTCGCGGAAGTGTTGCTTTCTTAGCAAGAGCCTGTGTCTGATGAGAAGCTAGAAACAGGACATACCATATTCCATGCGCGGTGCCTCTTGCTCAGGTGGGAGGGATACTGGGTTGACTTCGGGTGTCAATGGGAAGACTGATGGATGCAAGCTATAGTCAACACTAGAGACTTCATCCGCGCTGTGTTTTCTGCCTCTTCCGGAAACACACATTCCTTCCTCTGGGTCTTTTCTCACTAACTGTTTATGGTGACTGCTAACTGGCTGTGTCTCTCAAGAGTGACTTTTGATTTGTCATGACTGTTGTAACCAAGGCAAGGTTGAGGTTTTGAGATTTTGATTTTTTTTTTTTCTGTGTTTTTAATTTATTTCTAGAGAAATAAAACTATAGAGACACCGGCAGTGGTAAAAATTGAGCATTTAGTTGCTTTTGTCTCATCGTTTAGAATACCTGATTTGTTTTACAGTTATCAGCATGTCGAGATAGGCAAGAGAAATCTGCATAAAGTGATGCCCAATATATTTCCGGTTCTATGAAGTTTTATTACAGCATCAAAGACTTACAAAACCCCTTATAATTATGAGCTATGACCATGGAGACCTGGCGAGATCAGGCAGCCCATCCCCAACAGCAGTAGGGGAAAGCGTCGAACCCAAGTCTAGACCCAGGGCTCCCACTCTCTTCCCAGCGAAGCATGCTGCTCAGGGTCTCCGTACTGTGGTGACAGCCTATTAGAAGTCCTCCATCTGCCAGGTGTAGTCGTGGCGCATGCCTGTTATCCCAGCACTTGGGGAGGCAAAGGCAGACGGATCTCTCTGTGAGTTCAAGGCTAGCCTGGTTTACAGAGCGAGTCCAGGACCGCCAGGATTACACAGAGAAACCCTGTCTTGAAAATAAAAAAAAAAAAGTCATCCACCTGCTTCCAATTCTAATCAACAAGCCCCCCGTTCCGTTAGCACCGGCGTGGCAAACCTGACCTTTGCAATCAAATGCATTCCATGACTATCTTTAACATTTTCTTCTAAGTCACCAAAAGGTCAAAAATATTCCTCTCTTGAAAAAACAAAAAGCCATGCTTAGCCCTTGAAGTTCTTCTCTGCCTTTAGGATTCCCTATGTCTGTGTCAACATGAATTTCCAGACAACTGAACGTGAACTTGCTGTTTGTTCACATCAGACATTTGCGATCCACGGCTGTTGGACCATAACTGGGATTCTTCCCAAGGGGCTTAGCTCAGAATGCCGTGTAAACAGGGTTTGCACTTAGCAAGTACAAAGGTCCCCTGGACTTCCTTTGATCACTGAAATGTCAAACTACAGCATCCAGACCAGCATGCTTACCAGCCCTGAATAATTCCTTTGCTTAAATTTGCAAATATATAGAGCAGCCAGAAACATGCAGCCAACTGCCACAGGCCAGTATACTCTTGAACACTGTCCTCAACTCTTCCTGATACCTGTTGTTCACTTTTAATAAACATCTCCCACATTCTGGACAGCAGAAATATTAAAGAATCGTAGGAGGGTATGGCCTCTATCCTAACCGACTCGAAGAATTGGGGATAAGACTTTTTTTTTGTAACAGTCTGAACTGAGACACAGTCCTTGTACTTAAACCGGAAGGGTGAGGGCTGGGAATTTAACTCAGTGGAAGAGGACTTCCCTAGCCTTCCTGAGGACCTAAGGGCAACACCCAACCTTAGAGAGGATGCTGAGGTGTCAAGCCCCAGCATCTTTCCTGAGACAGGGTAGCCATCATAAGGAATACATGCTGCCATACTGGAGTGGCCATCTGCATAAGGCACCATGCCCAGGACAATTAAATTTGCCTGTTTTTTATTACTGAGACTAAATGCTTGGCCTGGGTTCATGCAGAAAATAAGTAATTCCATTACATGTGATTCACCTTTAAGTAACCCTCAACATTGATGAAGACTCCAGCTGAAAATTCACATTCGTTACGGAAATAATTCACTTAGCCAATTCTTTATTAGCTTCCCTTTCTGTTTACCGGGAACCAGACAAAGATTTCCACATGCAGAATACAGTCTTTATGTTTAATTGATGCGCAGCTCAATTTGCCTCGAACTGTCTTTCCATTTTTTCTTTTAATCACATTGACAGGGACATTACTTTTGGTTAGAAGGCAGAAATAGTTGTAATGACAAAGAGAAAGATATTCCAAGGACGAGAGGAGGCAGGTCTCAGTCTGGCCGAGGGCTCTGCAGAACGTTGCTACTTGGTAACCTGCCTTCAGTTACTTCTCATGAGCCACGGCGTGTGGTGGGCATGACTGTGATTGCTGCCTTCTAGCATTTGGGCCAAGGCAAAGAAGTTCCTTCCTGTTGGGGGGAGAAGACTCGTGGATGGAAAGCAAACAACGCCGCACTTCCCAGATCCCTGGCCTTCTGAACTTGGAGCCCAGGTGCATGCCTGGCTGGCGTGTTGTGGTTTGTTCTCCTTGCTTTTGACTTGGGTTCCAGAGATTGACCTCAGGTCCTCGTGTTTGCAAGGCAAGCATTTTACTAACTCCCCCAATGCATAATCTTAAAAGCCAGAAGGTTCTGGTAGGTTCTGTGTTTTTCGGGGGGGGGGGAGGGGTTGCTTGTTTGTTTGGTTTGGTTTTAATCCATAACCCATCCTAAGGGATGCGGTTAAGGATGACAGAGGAGACTTATGTCTAGCTGTTCTGAGTAGTCCGAGGTGGAGAGTAGGAAGGGGTCCCTGGCACTTGACAGGAGGATGTGCAAATGCTGATCCACAGTTCAGCATACCCCAAGACACACAGTGTGTCCTCCCTTCCACCCAGGCTGGGCAAAGCAAGGTTTAGAGTGAGTCTTGCCTGCAGATTTTGTAGAACACGACGAAAAGAACTCTTGGGGTTCAAAATTCATCCCTCCTAAAGAGCCACTGCCTGGGAAGGGCCTAATACAAACACCAAACCTCTGGGCAACCGTAAATGTCCATGACCATGTTTCTACTAACCCTTTAGAATGACAGTAGAGGAGGATCTATTTTGTCTGGCTCAGATGATGCCAACTGACATGCCCACCACAGAGAGGCTTTGACTAAACATCACTGGGGACATCAGGGCTGAATAAGAACAAGATGGAGACCAACATCCTCGTGTATGTCTCTGTGGAGGACGTCTGTTGTGTATCAAGAAGGTTTGAAGAAGCAGCTTATTCAGAATTCTAGAGATGCAAAAGCCAATATACAGTGTAGCTCAACACATGATGTAAATATCCAAAAGACCAGTAAATGGCTGGCACCTGAGCTATAAGGGACTCACTCCTGCAAGATAAGTGCTGGACCATTGGCTGCCCTTATCTCATCTCATCTTAATGGTAAGCCCTGCAGGGGGCATCTCTGGCCTACCATGAAGATTGTCAGGGGGAGTCTCAGTAACTCTTCATATTGCATATCTTTTTATCAGTACTTCCTAATACTCCTTCTGCAAAGGAGAAGCCAAGACAGTACGGCAGCCCCCAGTTAAGTCTTTGAGGCTTCATCACGGTTGTCCAGATATGGATACCAAAGCACCGCCTGGCAGTGAGATGTAGAGCCAAGCATCGGTGAGTGGTTTTGATGTAGAGAGGACTGTGGGAGAAAGCAAGTGTGTCTGCATAGTGAAATAGAGGGCCTGCAAGATCTTGACCCCGAGTTAGAACAAACCACTCTTTAAACAGTAATGATGAAATGAGCCCCAAACCAGGCGAACCAGGTTTCAGTTTGCCCTCAAAAACAGCAAGAAGACCCTCCCACACAATGAAACCGGCCTTTACATATAAATGAAGCTGAACAGCCTGAAGTTCTAGAGGAAAAGGAGCCTGCGAACCTGAGCATTGGGAGGAAGGTTTGCTGCAGCGCAACCAGCAAAGGAGCCACTGAAACAAGAGCTCCTGAAGAGCGAAGAACCATCGGAGGGTGCGACAAAATATCAGGAGGGGACATCTCTAGAATCCCCAGTGCCGAGTCATGCAGACACAGCCCAGTTAAATGGCTGCATGGCGGAGCTGTTGGATTCTCCCTCCGGAGGAAGGAATGACAGCAGTCTTGACAGCGGTGGAGAACAGACCAACCCACCTTGTTTGTAAAGGCAAGGAAGTGGGAACGTGAGAGCAAGTTCGTAATGAGACTTCTGAAAATACAGCCAACACCAAGTCTAAGCCTCCATCCCAAATGGAAGGCAGCGGGCCTCTATCTCAGCCAGAGACCTGGCTTGCCAGGACCTACCTAATCCACATCCTAGGTGCAGGATGTTGGGCGGGAGCTAGGCTGGTGATACTTGCCTTGTTATTGCCACATTCCATTCCCCTGTGAGTATAAAAGAAATGAATGGAAGAATTGAATTATTTGCCCATTTAAAGGCCACTGGGTTGTAAGACCTTTGCGACTTTATGGCCCCAGACCTTCCACAGATTCTCCTGTCTCCACCTCCTGGATGCACACCGCTGCATCTGGCTTTATGTGGGTTCTGGGGATTCAAACTCAGATCTGTACACCTGCACAGTGAGTGCTCTATGCACTGGGCCATGTTCACAGCCCAAACAAAGTATTCCTAAGCTTTTGCACACGTGGAGTACTACGAAATGCCATCGTGCGCATCCTCCTGGACATCACGTGCAGAGCGGAAGCTGGGGTTGTCTTGAAAGACTATCCTTTCCGTGGGTGCCGTGTGCTTCCTTTCCTACTTCTCACTCTGACACAATTTCGCCCTAATAAATCGATTCCAAACACTGCAAGGGCCTTGGTCGCAGTTTGAAACAGCTCTCCTTTAACACAGTTGAGCAAATGCTTTAAAGCATGCCCTGTCCTTCACTGAGGAAAGTAAGTGACGCTCCCACATGGATTGCCAACCAATGTATTGACCTTGCAATTGGACCAAGCGCAAGCTTCTGAGATCAGATCAAGAGAGCAACCGACAGAATAAAGTGCATTTGTTTCTGGAAGCTGTGTACATACCTGACAGAGGAAAGTGCATGTTCTCGGTAAATTCTCACGGAAACACCTTTCTTTGCAGTGGACATTATGGGGAGCACACACTTGGAACTGTTTCCAGATATGCTCTTACTTTTGACATCACAACATGACATTGTCATCTACAGAGTTCACAGTGGAGAATAAACACAACTGAATTTTTTTAATCAACAAAAATTTTCTCAAAACATTTTAAGTAAATGAATGATTTTATGTTGATTGATTGTCATGTGTAGTAATGCAAGGCCATAAGCCTCAAATTTTTCAAGCAATGTACCTTTTTTTCCTTTCACGTTTTTTTTTTCTCTCATAGCAAAATAACCTGGTTGAACTCTTCATTTCTTTTCCTGCTCTGATAAAATGCGCATGACATACAGTTTTCCACATACACAACTCACCATACTTCATATATTTTCCCTTAGGATAGCAACCACCATCTCGATTCAGAATTTTCCACAGTCAGAAAAAAAAAAAGGCTCTCTGTCATTCAACTATCTCTACACCTCCATTCACCCAGGCCCACAGACCTTGCTCTGATGTCTAGGTGATATTCTATGTTAATCTGATTTTGGTTATCACAATGTTTTAAAAATCTATTTCTGTTATAGCAGGTATCAGCACTTAATTCTTCTTCAAGGCTAAATAATATTCTATTGTATGGATATACCACATTTCATCTGCTCATAGCGAAATGTTTCATCTTCATTTTACTTACAGAATGACATAAAGTAAATGATGAGACATGTCTTCAGGGGTTAAAGGCATTTATAAAAATTCTGGGTCAGTGGGCAAGTCTGGGTAGGAGAGATGGTGTTCATTCAGACCCCAAGAGTTGCTGCAGCACTTCCATCTATAGATTTGGGATTTGTCCGCTGCAGCATTGCTCAAGCCAGTCCTCAAGCTCATTGCCATGACATATGAACTCTTACACTCATACGTGTAACACACACACACACACACACACACACACACACACACACACACACACACACACACTTAAAGAGACAGCACATGCAGCTAGTGCCCATCCTAGAGAGAGGCCCTTGGTGACACTTTCTGCTTGGCCCAGAGTTTTGGACTAGTACCATCAATCCTGTATCCATTGCTCTATTTAATTTTTCAGCATCAGCACACTCAGAATTGTCTAAATTGAGATAAGCTTTCTAACCTCTTTTTTTTTAAGTCTATTTTTAATGTCCCTTTAAAACTTGACTACCTTGTCTCAGGACACCAGAGGAAACTAACAGACTTAAGACAGACAGAGGGGTGCAGGCCAGCTCACCACAGATGCCCATAAGATACCCTTGATTCCACAGCTCAGAAAAGAGCTCTTCACAGCTGGGAAATCCTCCTGCTGTGGACTTTAGCATTTGGAGAGGGGCATTGCTTTAGAATAAAACAAAGTTTGACTTCTGCTTTCCTATTCCTAATAAATAGTAGTTGACCAAAATGCATGTCCACACTCTAAACAGTCCTAAATAAAAATTGACGTTAAAACTATCATGGTGTTGTGAAGTCAGAATTGGAAAATCATCAGTTTTAAAAATTTTTCGTCACATTTACACATTCATTTTTTATGGGTATGGGTGCATGTGTGCCAGGGTACATGTGTCAGAGGGTAGCTTGTGGGAGCTGGCTTTTTCCTTCCACCATGTGGGCCCCAGGGAGTCAACCCCTGATAAAGCTTCTTTACACTCTGAGCCATCTTGCCAGCCCGCCGTTTCTTGAACTTATTACGTCATGACACAAAAATGTCTTTACCTCGATATTCTGATAATATCCTTGAGAAACGTTTCTCCTTCCTGTGACTGTGGGGTGGGAGAGTGTTGCATCACCACTGCTCCTTGTCCACCTTAGCACGAGCTGAGGGACAGAACTCAGTGCCAGGCAAATGCTTCTGCCCCTGAGCCACCTCATGGACTCACTTCTCCTAGGAGACTTTTCAAAAATAGATTTTGATAAGTTCTCAAAAGGTATGATTGTCTGTACCTCATGTTTAGCAGGGATGGCACGGTTATCTCTATTGAACCTTTAAAAGATCCATTAAAATACAAGTAACTTACACATTAGGGTTTTATTGCTTTAACCAGAGTTGTTTTTGCACACTCATCTTTTCACGTCTTTGTGCTTGCCATGGAGGAGAGCCTTTTTAATGCTTAATTAATAATTTTACTTTTTCAGACATGTCCCATATTTGTGTGTTCCTCCTTTTTATATGCCATGTGTCCATATATTCTATGTGTTGGAAACGTGAGTCTCAGTGTCACTAAAGCTCCAAGGTGGCATAGGACCTTAAGAGAGTGTGCGATTCCTTTACTTGTTACTGTTGTTTGACTTGGTGTAAACTGAAGGCAAACCCAAAGAGACGAGAGGGGACAGCAAGCCCTATATCCAAAAGTGATGCTGGGACACACTCTGTGTCCCCCGGCTCTGGGTCCGGTGCACTCTTTCCTGGAAAATAGATAAGTCGGGACATTCATGACCTAGTTCACATCGGCTGCTATCCAACTGTGTGGGTCCAAGGCGAGACAGTTTGGTGGATAATACAGGATTACCTGGAACCTGGGAGCTGTGGTACTTCTTGATGTGTTTTGGAGGACATGCTGTCTCTTATGGGTAGTTACCAGTATGAAGAACTTGTGAGTAATGGTTTATTATGGCGTCCTAAAGTCATCAGTAGTGATTCATGAGTGTGTACAGCAATCATCATGAGCCTAAAGCTAAATTGGAAGCAGTAAGAAGTTGAAGCCTGGGGTAAGTGGTGAGAAGAAAATAATGCTTATGTAACCATGGTATTTGTCCCTTTGGGGGAATAAGACAGAACAGGGAAGGAAGAGAGATTTTAACGAAGAGAATTACAAATGGAGTGGGGTGGGGGCAAGCGTTCCTAAATATTGTGAGTAGTTTGAAATGTCAGTCAGCTCCCTTATAAACTCAGTATGTGAAGAGGAATGGAGAATCGTTTTGTGTGGGGAAATGGTTTTTTAAAAAAGACCACTGACATTTTAAAGACTTAAGCGTCTTAAATAGAATGACTATTAAATGAAAAGTCGGGCTGCACAGAGACATTTTGGAAACTATATTTGAGTAGTACCCTTAGAGACAGCTAATGAGTGACTCAGTCTCGGTGACTCACAGGCCTCTTATGAGAGGTAGCGAGTGCCTGGTTCTGCCTATTCTTCTTGTTTGTGCCTCCTACAGCACAACAAATCCTGCAGCAATAGTGGCCATATATTTTTGAGGGGCGGGGGGAGAGGAGAGAGTGCGAGAGAGAGCGCAATCCCCATCTCGGCCTCCCAACTGCTAGAATTATAAGGCTAAGCCACCATGCCCAGTACATCGGGTTTGATTCACTTCCTACCTCCCAGTACAGCTTTCCCGGGGGTTCTGGTTGCAGTAGCATTTGCTATTGTAAACTAGCGCTTGCTCACATGAGCTGCACGTGCACCTGGAGCATGTAGGAGCTGGGACGCCTCATCAGGTCCTAGATGGAGTAAGAGTGGAAGGCCCAAACTGGACTCGGTTCACAAGGACGAAAGAAAGGGGCCGCCTTACGCCACTTCTGACCAGATGGTGGTTTCTTAGAATGTAACTTTATTCAGCAAATATTGTCTGACACCGCTACAAGATGGGCATTCAGATGCAGGGGGCGGGGCGGGCTGGGGGCTCATACATGCAAACCAGGTGGCCCTGGCTTCCAAGCTAGAAAGGCTCACAGTCATCAAAGAATCTGAAATAGCTGATGGCTAGCACCACTGACGTATTAGTACACCAGTAAGATTAGAGCGTCAGTAAGGTCGATATGGGTCCTATCAACACGCGGCGTTGAGACCCAGCCCTCGAGGATGAATGCAGTTCCGAGTGTTGAGAAAACAAGCAGTGACTTTCAGCCAGAGATGAAGGTGCCATGCAAGAGATACAGGGTTGGGTGTGTTCAGAGGACCGTTCATATGCCAGCCTAGCCATGATGCTAAAGAGGAGAGGGGAGCGCAGAGTGAGAGACGCGAGGGGCGAGGGGTGTGCACGGCTCTTCTACTATGGCTGGTAGTCTCCGCATTTTAGGATTACCCAGTCTCGACAACAGTATCCACCCTGGAAATGGCTATTCTGAATCTGCGATTCAGCTTCTTGGCAAAGTCTTGATCTTACTGATGAATAACGGTAATCTAAGAAAAGCCTGTGATCTTTCCCAGTCCCAGCATCCTTATGTCACTTAGGAGTCTAAGAACCTCCCCCCTCCCGAGGCCCTTATAAACGCCTGTTGAAACCTCAGTAATGAATCATATTTACATATTCACATACGCACGCACATGCTGACACTGCTTTCTGGCTATGTAAATTTAGCAGCTATGTAGCCACTTTTCTTCTTTTTAGTACTGGTGACTGAGCCCTTAGGGTACTCAACCACTGAGCCATAGCTCTAATATCCCTAGTTTTTTGTTTTTGTTTTTGTTTTACCTTTTTTTTTTTTTTTTTTTTTTTTTTGAACCTTTGAGACAGGATCTCACAAAGTTAACCAGCCTGATCTTACACTCACTCTGTAGCAAAGAAAGGACACTGAATCCAAAACCCGCCGCCTCTGTCTCTGGAGTTGTGTGCACTGTCAAGCTCCCCAGGTCTGGCTGTACCTTCCAAGATGCGTTCATCTGTACTGATAACTGTTTCCTGACCCTTTGCTGTTTTCCCACAGGACTGAAAAAACGTACACGGAAGGCCTTTGGAATACGGAAGAAAGAAAAAGACACTGACTCTACGTATGTACCTTAGAGTTTGCCTTTCTGGGCACACTTCGGTCTAAGACCCTGGTGCAGTTGATGCTTGAAGAGTGTCACAAATAGCGTGTATTTGTTTGTTTGTTTGTTTGTTTGTTTGTTTTTCTGGGTCATTTCTGAGTCAACTGTCACTGTCCATTATAAATACTTCTTAGATTTATGCTTTTAAAAGGTAGAGATTTCCCATCACATGTTCAGTATTTTTATCATGTACTTTTTTACTGCCTCATATCTAATGTTTCTTCCCCGCAGAGAGGCATATAATGTGGTTATTACATTTGCAGAGGTTAAAAACACCAAGTTGCTGGGCATGGTGGCACACGCCTTTAATCCCAGCACTCGGGAGGCAGAGGCAGACAGATTGCTGTGAGTTTGAGGCCAGCCTGGTCTACAAAGCATAATCCAGCATAGTCAAGGCTATATAGAGAAACCCTGTCTCCAAAAACAAAACAAAACTAACTAACAAAAAATACCAAGTTACCCTTCTAGAGATATCTGTATGGTCTGACCAAGAGAATAACAAAATACTCTGTGTAAACAGGTTTGCCCTAGCCCAACCCCTAGATGACGCCCCAGAGCTCTTCCTTAAGATCCCAAGATTGGGCAGGCAGAACTGTAAAACCAATAGAATGGACAGTAACCTCAATATATTTCACTGCCAGTAAGAAGCCCATGCCAAAAGCAACTATGGGGTTGCTTTGATGTAGCTAAGTGATCATACTCAAGAAAATGGATTCCCTGCGTGCCCCCGAAGACCCTGAAGATTTATTAGTATAACATGTTCATGCACTTCATTCATATTTAACCGTACTGAGGGTTCATTAAGAATCTGGCCCTGACACAAGATCTCATTTGCATTTTTGAGCTGAACAAGTAACACCATAGATGATGTCCACTGGACAGGGCCAAGGGGTCTCCATCCTAGCTCAGTGTAAGGAGAGCACCAGCCAGCAGCTGCAGCGAGCTATGAAGAGGTCCAAGTGCAGCAGTGGGATGGCATCCGGTAGGACCCTCCTTCACCCAGCATACCCGAAAGGGAACCACAAAGAAAATTACAGCCGTGTGTGAAGAAGTGAACATAATTCATTATTTTCATTTCCCAGCTTTCCATTTTCATTTTAGCTAAATATAAATATTTTTATTTTTTTATATTTAATTAATTTATTCAGAGTAAATTTCAATTGTTTTCCCCTCACTTGCATCCTCCCATTCCCCCTTCCTCCCACTTTCACCCTATTCCCCTCCCCTAGGTCTGTGACCAAAGGGGACCTCCTCCCTCACTGTAGGTCACAGGCTATCAAGTCTCATCTTAGTAGCCTGCTTATCCTTTCTCTGAGTGTCACCAGGCCACCCCACCAAGGGGAAGTTTAACTAAATATAAATCTTATCATAAGATGCTCAGCATTTTCTTGTGTCCTTCCATTCAAGAATATATCATTCAATCAATAAGGTATTGAACACATTTTAAAGTATTTCCTACAACTAAATAAGGCAATATATAAAGTGCCCAGTGTGCTCCCTCACGTGTAGCAAGTGTCGGCTGTCCCTCTTCTTCTGTCCGGTATAAACTGATAGCAATGAGTTCCCCGTGAGCACTTCAAATAGAATTTCAGAGACAGTTGAAGATAAGAAAGTCCACATTTGGCTTGATGCTTCATCACAGGAGCACCTTGAGTCTAGCCTTCTAAAGAATAAGGGACTGTCTTTCACATGAATGGAATAATAAAAACAAGAGCAGAGAGAGATGGGAAATCTAGCAGGCATTCAGGATGGAGCAAATGGACAGAGCATATACCTGTGAGCTAATGGTAAAAATAGTGATGAGAGGCAAGGGTGGACGAGATGAGATGTGAAGGGCCTTAAATCGTAGGGGCTTCATCCTTGGCAGTGGGTCACCTTGAGCTCCTTGAACCTTGGAAGTTATGCAGTCCTCTACTTGGCCTCAGTTTCCTCACCAGGGACAATGATCTTTCTACTAGATGAAATCCACAATCCCTAGAAGGCCAGACACTGAAGGGGTGGGGCTCTCAGCACTGCCAGCACCTGCACTGTGCCACATGTTATGTAGAGCCACACCTGCCAGCACCTGCACTGTGCCATGTGTTATGTAGAGCCACACCTGCCAGCACCTGCACTGTGCCAGTGTTATGTGGAGCCACACCTGCCAGCACCTGCACTGTGCCAGTGTTATGTGGAGCCACACCTGCCAGCACCTGCACTGTGCCAGTGTTATGTGGAGCCACACCTGACAGCACCTGCACTGTGCCAGTGTTATGTAGAGCCACACCTGCCAGCACCTGCACTGTGCCAGTGTTATGTGGAGCCACACCTGCCAGCACCTGCACTGTGCCACATGTTATGTGGAGCCACACCTGCCAGCACCTGCACTGTGCCAGTGTTATGTAGAGCCACACCTGCCAGCACCTGCACTGTGCCAGTGTTATGTGGAGCCACACCTGACAGCACCTGCACTGTGCCAGTGTTATGTGGAGCCACACCTGACAGCACCTGCACTGTGCCAGTGTTATGTGGAGCCACACCTGCCAACACCTGCACTGTGCTATGTGCTATGTAGAGCCACACCTGCCAGCACCTGCACTGTGCCATGTGTTATGTAGAGCCACACCTGACAGCACCTGCAATGTACCATGTGCTATGTAGAGCCACACCTGCCAGCACCTGCACTGTGCCAGTGTTATGTGGAGCCACACCTGCCAGCACCTGCACTGTGCCAGTGTTATGTAGAGCCACACCTGCCAGCACTTGCACTGTGCCATGTGCTATGTAGAGCCACACCTGCCAGCACCTGCACTGTGCCAGTGTTATGTAGAGCCACACCTGCCAGCACCTGCACTGTGCCAGTGTTATGTGGAGCCACACCTGCCAGCACCTGCACTGTGCCATGTGCTATGTAGAGCCACACCTGACAGCACCTGCACTATGCCATGTGTTATGTGGAGCCACACCTGCCAGCACCTGCACTGTGCTATGTGCTATGTAGAGCCACACCTGCCAACACCTGCACTGTGCCATGTGTTATGTGGAGCCACACCTGCCAGCACCTGCACTGTGCTATGTGCTATGTAGAGCCACACCTGCCAACACCTGCACTGTGCCATGTGTTATGTAGAGCCACACCTGCCAGCACCTGCAATGTACCATGTGTTATGTAGAGCCACACCTGCCAGCACCTGCACTATGCCAGTGTTATGTGAGGCACTGTCAGAAGCATCTCAGAACCCCACAGCAAAAGCCAACGCTGTTGCTGTGAAGCCTCCACTGTAACTATGCCAGGGATTTGGAGTGTCTGAAAAAGGTTAAAAAGATGCTAAATAAGCCCCAGGGCAAGCTAGGCTAATTTGCATGTAGCCAAAGCACTTCTTTTCCATTGCCAAGTCTATGAAAATGAGTTATTCCTCATGGCTTTGCCTCAGATGCCCAGTGTCTTTCTGCAGGCTTCTAATGAGCCATTACTTCAAAGACTCCCAAGCACATTTTTTTAAGTCCTCATGAGTGCTGAATTCCTTACAGGAGAGCAAATTAATAAACCGGTTCCTCCAACAGTGATAACTAAAGGTCTCATTGTCTTGGGAAAGCTTTTGTTTTTCGTGTTCTTTAACTGGATCGCGTATCATTCTTGGAAAAGGAATCATCAACACAAAGGGTTTAGTAGAACCCTCTGCCAGCGTGCTGTCCCTTCCACTTTAGCTATGCTTATGTTAGCCTGCAATCATTGAGACCTTGTTGATGCGAACCTTTTTCAGAATTGTTGCCTGGCCTGGGGTTGCTGAGCAACCTGCTAGGGTAGCGGCCAGCATCAACTTCAGCTGAGTGACCCTCCTCAGAGAGAGTGGGGTAAGAACCCGAGCTTCCTGATTTAATCATCATTAGAGTGGCTGACAGGGAAAGGAGGGGAGAGGGCCTGTGCTAAGTGGCAGAGCGTCTAACTGCGCTGGCATCCTTCATTTTCACATAATTTAATAAGGTTAGCAACAGCATCTCACTTCTGGAGATGAGAAAGTAGTGCCAGGAGGGTTAACAACTTGCTGAAGGCTAGGAGGAAAATAGGGCTGACAACAGGACCCTGCGAAGGACTATAACCCAGACAGAGGCCTAAAGAGAGAGAGCATTAGCTAAAAGAAAGCAACATTTAAAACTACAGGCCACACAACCTTGATGTTTAAAATAGAACTCATCCAATATAAAGTACCTCACACACACACACACATACACACTAAAAACTTATTAAAATAAAATACAAACCCAAGGCTTTGTTGGTTCTCTTATAGAATGCTGTAGAAATTTGGCATTATGCAAAAGTGGCTGATTAAAAGCTGCCTCTGTGTGGCCTGCTGAAGGCAAAGACTTTTTTTTTCCAATTTTTTTAAATTTTATTTTATTAATTTATTCATATTACATCTCAATGGTTATCCTCTCCCTTGTATCCTCCCATTCCTCCCTCCCTCCCATTTTTCCCTTACTCCCCTCCCCTATGACTGTGACTGACGGGGAATTCCTCCCCCTGTATATGCTCATAGGGTATCAAGTCTCTTCTTCGTATCCTGCTATCCTTCCTCTGAGTGCCACCAGGCCTCCCCATCAAGGGGACATGGTCAAATATGGGGCACCACAGTACGTGTGAAAGTCAGACCCTACTCTCCACTCAACTGTGGAGAATGTCCTGTCCATTGGCTAGATCTGGGTAAGGGTTTGAAGTTTACGCCCTGTATTGTCCTTGGCTGGAGCCATAGTTTGAGCGGGACCCCTGGGCCCAAATCTGCCTATCATAAGGTTTCTAGGATCCTCTGGATCCTTCTACTTTGCTATTCTCCCATGCTTCTCTCATCTAGAGTCCCAATAGAATGTCCTCCCTTCTGTCCCAGTTTCCTGGTAAGTGAAGACTTTCATGGGACATGCCCTTTGGGCTAGTATGCAGATATAAATGAGTATATACCATTTAACTCTTTCAAGGCAAAGACTCTTATCTCCTCCTGAGAGAGAAAGAATAGAAGAACATCAGAAAAACACAGAGGGAGTGGTAGGGCAACTGGAGAGTGTGAAGAGAGGAAAAGAAGAGCAAAGAAAAGCAGTGTGTAGAAAGAAGCAAGAGACAATGAGATCCACACAAGCCTCCAAAGAAAGACTACCTGGAGCTGCCATCGGCCAGCACTCAGACAGATAGAGCCATTGCAATTCACCTGGGGCAAGGATCAATAACAGTGTCCAGAAGGTGCTGGGCCCTGCTGGGTACAGCCACCTAGGAACAGCCGTCTGGAGAGAGAATAGGTGGGAAGCACAGTCACACCTGAAAACTACATACACCCTGCCTGTGGAGAGTCCAGGGTAGTGCTGACTGTGGAAACGCCATCAGAAATGTGAAAAGGGGGCCTAAAGCTGAAGTCTCCCACAGCCCCACGGGTGACTGTCTTGCCTGCAGAATGTGTGGAAGGCAGCACCTCCAATTCTGCCCAGGTAAGCAAGAGCAATGAGAGCACAGGAACTGTTGCCCGACTGGGGCTTCCACTACCAGGGAAAAGGCCAGGATCCTCAAGGGAGGAGAAAGCCCAGCAGCAGAGGTAAACACCAGCCTGCGAATGCCCTCCACGCCTGCTCCTCAATGCTGCGTGCCCTGAACAGGAAACGGGCTCCCCAGTCCACCAGGAAAAGGTATAATTAGATGGCTAGAGTCTCCCATTAGGAAAGTCCAACAGAAATCTGTGCCCAGCACAGAAGATCCTCAGTGAGGAGGCATCTAACTTGTGTGCATCCTTTAAAACAGTGACCCACTCTTCACCTGTAGAGACAGCTACACGGAAAAACTGACAAACGAATAGGACCAGCCATGTTATCCCACCTAGGAAGAAGTACAAGCTAGTAGTATAATATCTCCTATTTAATCCTATTTTTGTTATTTTAATTCACTCTTTTGTATCTCTATTATTTCGTTCCTTTTAGTCTACATCTTGCCTGCACAGGCCTTTCATGTCTTTTTCTTTTTTTTTTTTTTTTTTCTGAGTTCTTCTTTAATATTTTCTCTTATTATTCCTCACACTTCTAACCTACATACTGGGTTTGGGGTTTTGGTCTCGTTTGGTTTTGGTTTCGGTTTCTCAAGGCCAGGGCTTTTCTTAGTAATGTTGGTTGTCCTAGGACTTGCTCTGTAGATCAAACTGGCCTCAAACTCATAGAGATCTGCCTGCTTCTACCTCCCAAGTGCTGGGATTAAAGTCATGTACCACCACCACCTAGCCCCTTTTACCTCTTAACTATTAATTCCCACAGCTCTAAAACACTATAAACTACATTCCCTCCCCCCAAAAGTATCCTAGTGCCCCTGTCTCTGAACCTTATTGGAGACACAAGTGTTTTGCATTTTTTTGTTTTGTTTTGTTTTTTACTCTGTATGTGTACCAAGATTGTCATAAAGGCTCATTTCTGTATATGCAGTTTGGGTCCCCAGAAAATAGTAATAAGGGAGAATCCAAGAAGAGACAGTTAGATCAGAAGAGTTCCATAAGTATAACAAGGAAAAAGTGAAAAAGGACACATTAAAGCCCCAACAAATGTACCAAACAAATCAAAGAAACAGAAATCATGTGGGAAGTCAGGCCACTCTAATACCTCTGCAAGCTCAGAGCTCAGTGACAAAATACAAGGTCCGGGCAGCTGGAATGCCAGCAGACTTCTGACTCCTGCATTAAACATAGAAGCCTCAAGCAGCAGATAAGTGAGGAAAGGAAATCAGTTTAGGGCCTAGATGAGAAAGTTAGCCAAGTTCATGACAGTCAGTGGTATGGAGGGAAAAGTCTGAAACACAAAGAAACTCAGATTTTGAAGAAAAAAAAAGAAAAAAGAAAACAAAGAAGAACTGTTGGAACTAAAAGAGCCGTCAACAAACAAGGGTGAGCAGCAGAGAGATGACCAAGTCTGGAGGGTGAGGTCAGACATACATGAAGAAAAGTAAAGGACTAATTATGACCAAACTTCCAAGAACTCTGGCTCATGTTCAAGAGACTCCATGAGGTTAAAAAAAAAAATAAAAGGTTTAAAAAAAGCATAGACAATTTAGTCAATGAGTTTATAGCAGAAAATTTCACAAGTCTGGAGAAATGGGCATCTGAACATGAGGAATGTAATATCAAAAAAGTATGAACAGAGAAGGAGCTTTGCAGAATACAGAGTGAAAGTGTGTGTGTGTGTGTGTGTGTGTAAAAGTTGTAAAGAAAAAACCTCATTAACCCACAAAGGCTAATACAACATACTAATACCAAATTTCTCATCATTTAAAAGCCAGGAAAGCATGGGATACGTGTCAAGCCCCAAAAGGAAATACCTGCCAATGATACTGCTTTCTTTCAGCATTCTGTTAAATCTGGTGGAGAACCAAGGACATTTGAAAACAATCACCATTAAGGCAACTCATGACAACCATATCATGACCAAAGCAAAAGCTCAAAGAACCACAGTTCTTGTGTCTCACAAAGGGTGAGACAAAAAGTCCCAATCACAGCACCACAGCAAAGAATAAACTGATGATAGAAATAGAGGGGACCCATCATGACCACACAGTGGAGCAGCAAAACCCTCATCCTAATAGGGGAGAAAGGAGAGAACACTGAAGAATCCAACAAACCAGAAAATAACCAACATGACAGGAATTTTTAGACACTGCTCACTAATGACTTCAGTGTAAATGGCATCAACTTAGCTGACCAGGGAGGCAGAGAGATGGCTCAGAAATTAAGAGCACTGGCTGGTTTTTTCCCCAGAGGACCTGGGGTACACACACATGGAGATTCATGACCACCTGTAACTCCGGCTCTAGGGGGGTTTGGCAACCTCATCTGGCTTTTACAGGAACAAGGCATGCACATGGTCCACAGGCATACATGCAACCAAAGCGCCCATACTCATAAGATAAAAATCAATAAATCTTTCCAAATAAAGCATGGTCCAACATTCTAGTCCTTGATAATAGCGTAACACTTTAAATTTCCTTACCGTGAATTAAAACTATGTTCCCATATAACAGTGGCTACCCTCTGTCTTCCTGCTCCATACTAGTGACAGTGCAAAAACTGCTGTCACCAAGACAAGTTACGAAAGACTTTACTTACACTTATGGTTCCAAAGAGTTAGTGACCATGATGGCAGAGCAAAGGAGGCAGGAAGAGGAATCTATGGACATCCATCTTGTACCAAAGGCAGGAAACAGCGAGAGGGCATGATATAAACCTTAAAGCCCTGCCCTCAATGATGTAAGTCCTCTAGCAAGACCACGCCTCCTGAACCTACCCCAACTGCTCTGCTAAGAATTCAAAGCCCTGAGACTATAGCTGGACATGTCATTCGAACAACTTCACCTTCCCTCATTTAGCCAGTCTACTTTCCCGCTCTTACAAAAATAGCAACTTGCTTACACTGTTCTACCGCACAGTGTGGCTGCAAATCGGCCGTTTGTGCTCCCGGTGAAGAACCGTCAATGGATGAGAAAAGAAGCTAAAATTGACACTTGCGGAGGCTTGGCAGCCGTCAGGAACTAGGATTTGTTCGTTCTTTGTGCTGCCAGGTTAGACAATGAGTTCAAAGTGACAGAACTTAGAAATGGCGGCGTCTGAACCTCCAGATCCCTCTTACACTGAACCCTTTACCTACAACAGCACAGCACAGCATGGCACCACCACCGAACCGCTACCCTGGGATCCGGCAACAGAGGGCGCCACTTAGCACAATTGCAGCCTTCATCTCCTGTTCTATCCCTGAAACATATGTAGATCAAGAAATTAAACACCACCAAAGCAAATAAGCGAATTGAGAAATGGGGCTCAGAACTAAACAGAGAATTCTCAACAGAGGAATATCGAATGGCTGAGAAGCACTTAAAGAAATGCTCAACATCTTTAGTCATCAGAGAAATGCAAATCAAAACGACTCAGATTCCATTTTACACCCATCAGAATGGCTCAGATCAAAAATTCAAGTGACACCACATGCTGGTGAGGAAGTGGGGAGAGAGGAACACTCCTTCATTGCTGGTGGGAATGCAAACTAGTACAACCACTTTGGAAATCTATCTGGCGCTATCTCAGAAATCTGGGAATAGGGCTTCCTCAAGACCCAGCTATTCCACCCCTTGGAATATGCCCAGAAGATGGACCAACACACAACAAGAAGATTTGCTCAACCATGTTTATAGCAGCCTTATTCATAATAGCAGAACATGGAAACAGCCTAAGTGTCCCTCAGTAGAAGAGTGGATAAAGAAACTGTGGTACATATACACTATGGAATACTACTCAGCTATTAAAAGCAAGGAATTCTCGAAATTTGTGGACAAATGGATTGAACTAGAAATGATCATAATGAGTGAGTTAACCCAGAAGCAGAAAGACTCAAATGGTATATACTCACTTATAACTAGACACTAGCCCAAGAGACATGTCCCATAAAAGTCTTCACCTACCAGGAAAGTGGGATAGATGTGAGGACATCCTTTTGGGACTCTAGGTGAGAGAAGCATGGGAGAATGGGGAAATAGAAGGATCCAGATGGTCCTAGAAACCTACAGGTAGAACATTATGACAGGCAGATCTGGGCCCAGTGGTTCTGCTCAAACTATGGCACCAACCAAGTACAATACATGCAGTAAACACTGAACCCCTACCCAGATCTAGCCAATGGACAGGACATTCTCCACAGATGAGTGGAGAATGGGGACTGAATTTCACATGAACTCTGGTGCCCCATATTTGACCACGTCCCCTGGATGGGGAGGCCTGGTGGCACTCAGAGGAAGGATAGCAGGTTACCAAGAAGAGACTTGATACCCTATGAGCATATACAGGGGGAGGAGGTCCCCCTCAGTCATAGTCATAGGGGACTGGAATAGGGTGAAAGTGGGAGAGAGAGAGGAGTGGGAGGATAGAAGGGATGGGATAACAATTGAGATGTAATATGAATGATTTAATAAATAAATTTTAAAAAAGGAATACGGAGGAAGATACAGATTCTCAGACTGGCTGAAAACTACCACAAAAGCTTTACCTCATTAAAGAAAAAATTCAGGATCACTCACAGTGGGGGGCTAAAGGAATAGACATCCATGTATACGTGTTCTATGATAGGTCTAAGTGAAGCTCCCAAGAATGAGCCAAGGGGACAGGAGAACTGGTTCCGCAACTAAGAGCCAGTGCTGCACTTTTAGAGGAGTCAAATTCGGTTCCCAGCACTGATGTCAGGTGGCTCACAGCTGTCTGTAACTCCAGCTCTAGAGGATCAAAAACACTCTCTGGCCTCTATAGGCACCTACACTCACACATGAACACGTCCACACACAGTCATGCACATATACACATAAGTTGAAATAAAATAGCTCTGTAAAAGAGAATGGGCCAGACTCCTATGAACTATGTGGAACAAGGCCCAGCATGGCCAGCTTGTGTCTTTGGATGTCAGTTCACGATGAGACTACCCCTCCCTGCCTGGCACACATGTGCCTACCCCCACACTCAGGTGTTGCTCGGCTTCATAGCTTTGGTTTCTTTAGTGAGGCTTACTGCAGTGTACACACACATGGGCTGGAGGTGATGGTTAATAAATGGTTCTTCAGGCACTGCAGCAAGAATGGTTCATTTTCATAATTGCTATCAATTTCCTTTCTATTACAGAGGCTCACCAGATCGAGATGGAATGGTAAGCATTTAAACTGCCATTTTTTTTTATTTATTTGTTTATTTTTTTGTGGGCCTGCACCTCAATGTATGCTATGCTTAACTTTCCCAAAGGCCAGTATCTTCTCCTCTTTTTCTTAATTTTTTCTTCTTCTCTTCTTCCTGTCCTCCTCCTCTTCCTCCTCCTCCTTTCTTCTTCCCCCCTCCTCCCCTTTCCCCTGCAGGACTACTCAAAAGGCCGACTAGTTTAATTCTCAATAGCAAATGTGTATGAGATATAAATGTGGCCCTTGTCAAGTTAGACTTTATATATCACACTCACCTAAAACTCATCCCCAGAGCCCATAAGCAAACTAGCCATGGAGGTGGCGGGTCTAAAGCCGGACGGCTCACACGGGGGCTGCCTTTCCCCTCCCCTCCACCCCCCCACCCCCACCCCCGTCTCCAGCTCACTATGTGAGAACCAGTCATAAAGGAGATGCTTCCCGATAAAACTGAAGGACAACTTCCCCATGAGTAGCTGCAAATACATTTTCTATATTAAATTCAGAACTAGGGTGTGGTCTAAGAACTACTTATGCCTGAATCTACAGCCAGAAGGAGAAAACTGCATCCACTAGATTACTAGGTTTCCATGTCGCAGAACGTGACTCCTAGCTGGCTGTCAGATTTCTTGGCTTTTTAAGAGATCTGGGGTACGCCAGCTTGGACCAATCCATGCCAGACTTACGGGAGTCTGCCCTGGCTTCTAAAATGACTTCCTTTCCATCTAATCAGATGCCTATTCAGAGGGTTCAAAGGAACAGCTGTTACTCAGGGGAAACGGACACACATCACACTCCCTCAGCCAGAGCGAGAACTAAAATTAACACAGTGGTTAAAAATACATACTTTGAAAACCTATTCTTTATAATATTCTACCTAATGGGGTGCTAATTGTGGCCATGGCAGGAGTTTTTCTTCTGCATTGGATTTAAGAGTTTTCAGCTTTGGGGTGCCCTTTGCGTTCATGTGACTCTTGCTATGAAATGTCTTTTTTAAAAATAGAATGAAATTGATCAGACTCTGGGTACCTCTATAATCAAGGCTCTATTCAGCAGGGGAAAAAAAAGGCCCAGAAGACGCAGCTTCTCCTCACCTCTTGCTTCTGGCTCAGAGCCCTCTCCTTAACTCTCTCTCAGGTACTCTCTGCTTCTGCGTGGTCCTCTCCCCGGGTCCTTCTGTCCTTCCGTCCACGCCTCTGCCAGGCTCTGTTGCCTCCGCTGCCACCGTCAGATTGTTACTCCTGGCTTCTCTCCCTCTCCCTCTCTCTCAGTCCTGTGGGTTTTTTTTTTCTTTCTCCAACCACCCTGCCCCCCCTTCCCGTCTCATTGTCTCTGAGGCCCTGTTGCTACCTCCTCACTAGTCTCTGCTCTTCTGAGGATCTCTGCTGGAATGTGTACCATGGTACCTAATATTGAGGGTGACCATGAACATGTGCTGCAGGCACGGGCCCAGTGCCATCCACATCTCCCTGAACCCTCCTTTCACAGCCTCACATCCTATAAAATCACCTACCAGCAGTTGTGTCCTCTCTGTTTTTAGTTAGAAATGCCATACATTTAAGCGCTCATATGAAAGAGGACTTGTTTAATTTCAATTTCTCCAAAAATAAAACAGGCCTATTCTAGAAAAGGCCACATAAAATTAAGTGCATTTTCTCTGAAAAAGAGAACTTCATGGTGCAACCTGATGGATAGTTGAAAATTGTGAGTCAGCTACAAGTTCTATTGGAAAATGTTCACATTTCTCCCGAACACTTGGCCACCAGATTCTGAGACCCAATGCCGTGGGCTAGAGTGAATATGTTTGTTATTGGTCTGTAGAAATCTCAGCCTGAATTTCTTCTAAGCTCAGAACGGTTTTTTAAGACCTTTGAATCTCTAGACCGAAACCAGCTTGATGTGGTTGAAACAGCATCCAGCCCGCTGATTGCCTTTTCAAGGCCTGGAATTGGTGCTTGTACTTTGATTCGTGCGATTCTACAAGCTACAGAGGGTGCTTGGCTAGCACTTATGCACAAGTCAGGGACCAAAGCGTCCACGCCAAGGCTTCGGTGTAGCAGAGTCTGCGCCATGTCGGGTTCTCAGACCCTTGGTGGAGCCCATCACTGATGAGGCTCCATGGCATGAAGGTGGGCGTGTCTTGTTGCTCACTGGCTGAGTGTATACCCATCCATCAATGGCAGAGCTGTTTGTCACAATGTCTAGACCTCAGGTAGCTGTGTGTGACAACGCATTCTAACCCAGAGACAAACTAATTGGTGCACAGTAGAAAGTTTGACTTTCCCTGAGCACTTCTGAGTCTCCACATTACACTGGGGCACCAGGGTCAGAGTCCCTGGCCCTGAGATCTCTTCTGTTTCTCTCTAAACGCGCAAGCAGGAAAGGACGCGCAGGGCTAGAACTGCCCTCTGTGTGCCCTATCGCTCTCTGTTAACATTTTGAAAGGCTTCGATCAAGGGAAGAGAGCAGCGGAGGCTTTCCGTTCCTAGATTAGAAGGGCAATGAGAAATTGTCCAGTTCCATTCTGCTTTGTCTTGGTATCTGTTCAGTGTTCGTAGACTAAGTGCCATCAGAATGAGAAACCAAATGGCCCCTGGTGCCCCAGCCCTTGTACTTCCTTCCCACTTCCTCTCTTGGCTTAGCCAAACTGGCCTGCTGAATAGAGCCTCATTATGGGCCCCAAAGTCCGCTCTTTGCTTACAGAACCCTGCCACCGTTGGTAGGCGGCACAATCTGGTCTCGAGGTTGTCTCTACTGTGATATGTCTGCTGACTCCGTGTGACTCTTTATATGTGTCTTGAAGAACAAACAGGTCCTTTAACAACTCTTTTTCTACATGAAAACAATCAATTCCAGCAGCCCAGCCCCCACGAGCCACCCTACCATAGCAAAGCAGAGTGTGCGCGTGACGGCGGAAAGAAAGCTTCGGTAAGGACGCGGATTTTAGTTTCAGATTTCCAAGGGGTTGTAGAAACAGTGAGTAAAACTCCCCCACTTAAAAATCCGGAAGCACAGTAGGCCTATTTAGCCAACAAGGTAACTCTAAATGACTTCTTGTCCGCCCAGGTCCAGGTTTTAAGTCAACCATATGAACTTTGTGTGCTGATGCATGGATACTCTTCTAAGGAACCATCAAGCCTAAAAACCTGCATTTGTATTGTCTTTTGTCTTAGACAAAGGACAGAGCTTTAAACTTTTCATGTTTTTAAAAGAAACTGCTATCTGTAAAGATGACTCTGACTATAATATAAATATTAGCATGCAATTTGAGTTAGAGTGCACTTGGTAAAAATAAATACCATCTATAGCAATTAAACCAAGAGTTTGGCAGGACCCTGCCCTGTGGAAACCAGTGATCCTGGCCAGGAAACTTAGAGTCCAGGCTGCTGATTTCTGGGCCAGGCTGTGCATTGACTTCAGCTATGTATCTGTAGGAAGCTATTAAACTAAAATCCAGTGCCTTGGTCACATTCGCCACATTTGAAATTCTGTCCAGCCACTCCTACCTAAGTCGCTACATACAGAAGAGCACAGAGGGTGTTTTCATCGTTGTGGGGAGTTCCATTGGACAGTGCTGTCTTGTAAGATGGTCTACAGAGTGATTTGTCTGTTTAGGAGGAAAGAAGATAACACTTCGGCAGTATGTCACATATTTTTAAGACCATCGTGTAGCAGTAGGCTGCCCTCACCAGAAGGTGGCACTCGTGGTGGAAACATAACTCTGTTGAATGTGCAGTTTAGAGCAATCGTTAATATAGTCAGTGCTCTATCTCAGTGGTTCTCAGCCTTCCTAATGCTGCAACCCTTTAATACAGTTCCTCATGGTGGGGTGACCCGGACCACAAACTTATTTTTATTGCCTACTTCATAACTCTAATGTTGCTACTGTTTTGGATCATAATGTAAATGTATGTGTGCAGGATATCTGATATGCAACCCCTGTGAAAAGGTCATGCGATCCCCCAAAGAGGCTGTGACCCACAGTTTGGGAACCACTAGTTATATCACCTGAAGATAGGTGATAGCTAAAATAAAATACCTATTAAAGCAAGATGAATATTGCAGGAGTGTCAGGCATGTTTAAAAACAGTCAAATACTCAGGTTATGAAAGTTATATTGGGTATATGTGGAATTAGAGAAAAGGGAAATAGTAAAGAATGTAGTACTCAGACTCTGAGATGAAAATCAGTCACTATTCAGGTGTTAAGAGGCCGGTGCTGCCTTCAACCCTAGGTCCAGCTGTCCAGCGCTGTTTCTTTGCTTCATCCGTCTCTGCTTGGAAATCTTCCACTGAAAACTGACACAGCCACTAGCGATGAGCTGTGCTTGCTCAGTATTTAAAAACAAGAATTGCTTTCTCCTGTGCTTAACCAAAAGAATCCCAATTAAAACCTGCCTTACCTCTAATTTGGTAATGCTCACTTGTGAAATAAAAAAGTATTTGTTAGAGTAGACAAGCATGACAAATTTGTGCTAGACAAATTGTCAATTCCTCTAATAAAGCTGTGTGTGTGTGTGTGTGTGTGTGTGTGTGTGTGTGTGTGTGTGTAAAATGCTGACTATCTGACAAAAAGAATGTACTGTTACAATCTGTTGTTTGAATTTAGCATTGTTTTAATAATCTTTTTTTAAAGGAAAAAAATCCCTTAAGTTTTTGTTTTCCTTTGTCTCAATCTTCCATTGGTTTCCATGGAAACAAGGAAATGTTTATGAGACCCAAATCTAGAAATTCAGTAAAATCTTTATGGAAGTATTAGATATATGTTGTCAAAAAAAAACTCTATATTAACACACATATGCATATGTGTAAATATACAATTTTTAGAGTGTACAATATACAACACGTAAAGTGTCTTGAATTTGAGGAGCTTTTCACACAGAGAATATTAGCAGAGAGGAAAGCTTTGGAACTAGACAAACTTTGAACTCATTAATTTGCCTAATTTCTTTGAGTTTCTAATAGCAATCCTTTGGAGGAAGGAATGATTTAAAAACCAGAAAGGCAGATTGACAGCACTGTTGCAGTGGTGACAATATCCATGGGTTTATGTCTCTGGAGTCAGTTTAGCTTACTTGATTCCTTATTGTTAGGTCAAATTCTGTGTTGCAGTTGGTTGTGATACATGCTTTCTAAGAAGGACTTGAAGTATCTTGCAGTAAAACATATACAGAGCAATCAGTAAAGCAGGAACATAGGAGGCAGGCCTGTTTCCAGGAGAGATTATTGACACGTTAAGTTGACCATGTCCTCAACAGTAGCATTATAACGCACACAAGCAGAGCTCGTGTGACAGGATTTTAAAGGCCTTTGACAAGTTGGGCAAGCTGCCACTGAAGCTCAAACCTCACAAAGGCAGTTCTGTGGGAAGACTGGGATGATGCCTGTGTACAAGTAATCTTTGTAAGGAATGGGGAACAGAGAGCAGTCAGCGCAGGCTCCACATACCTGGGCGCAAGACGCAGTGAACTCTCACACAAGTCGTCTGTAGCGAGGGAGGAACACGTTACTCACATCCTGTGTGCTATGCCCCTTGCTGAGCCGCAACCTGTTCTTAGAATGCCCAGTCCACGCCAGTAAGCACTAATGGATGGTGGTGGTTCTCCTGGGTTTCCTAGAAGTCCTCTGTGCACATGTGAAACGCTTCCTCCTGTTTGTCAACCTGGATAGTGGTACAGCTATGAGGTAATGCAAGAAGCCTTACTCGCGCCTGCAAAGTGAAAGGCCCTGTTTTCAAACCCCATGCGCCACCACACGTGTTGTCCTCAAGTCCGCTGCTGCTCGGTGACTTAGCATCGCTTTGTGTGCTGAATGCAACAATGTCATTGAACACGCCCTCCGTTAGTGACCTTATTTGTTCTTCTGTCAAAAAAAAAAAAAAAAAATAAGAGAAGCTTATTGCTTTCCTCTTGGAGGGTGCCACATCCTTTGTCAAGTACTTGTGTTCACGTTACAATTCTGTGATCCAAAATAAAACTTAGACAAGCAAGAGACGGAACAATGCTGGTTTCTTGTAACAGTATGTGCTCGTGGTGGCACAGAACGCATGAAGGGAGAAACGCACCATTGATCTTCACCTTCCATTTCAGTAATTTGAGAAGAAGAGCCATTTGGAAAGAATAGCAGTGTGAGTTTTAGTGACTAGGCTCTGAATGAGCTAATCTAAAGCTGATTGCACTTACATCTTAATCAAGTGAGTCATGGTAAAAAATGATGAAGCAGTTAACGTAGCAGCTGAGAGGTCTGGGTATATTGGGGCTATTTGTATGTCAGCAGCACAAAAGCCAAAGGTTTCCACTGTAAATCAGTGGGTATGAGTTCAGTCCTCGAGACACAGAGAAGTAAATCATAATGTAAATCTTACAAGTTCATCAGTAATTGAATAAACTTTTAACAGCTAGCTGCGAATACCCCTCTACCTAATCTGCAGTCTTGGCAAATATGTCTGTGGGCCTCTCAATCGGTGCCACTGCAGCCACAGTTACTGCCCAGTTACACCACTGGGCTTTTCACCACAGGATGCCCTAATCTGTCTCTCCAGTGATGACCTTTGACAGTTCATGCTAAGTACAGATAAGAGTTAGGTGTCTTTTTTTCCACTGTAGGGTTTTTTTTTCCTATTTAAATGTTTCTCTCCTAAATTTATTTTCAAATTTATTACAGAAGAAAAGCAATGGGGCACCAAATGGATTTTATGCAGAAATCGATTGGGAAAGATATGTAAGTATAAGAATGTTTTTCTTCGTGTATAACTTTAAAATGACTTGAGCCACTTAGCATGGAAGGAAGTGGAAAACGGTACATTTCCTTAGGAAATGCTTGCCATGTTTAGGATGTACTGAAGTTCATAGCACTAGCATCTTTCAAGCCTAGCATCGAGACCTGGCCCCTCCACGAGCCAGCTGCGTGTGACCCAGAATGACCAGTCAGTGCAGTAGTTCCCTGGTACCTTTGTTGTGAGGACGCTGAGCTGATTGCTCACACAGCACATTCCAGAATGTACAAAGCCCACAGCTGTAGTCAAAGGTACTTCTTCTTCATAGTTAAACTAGGTGTTTCTGCTGTGGTTCTGTTTATAAGCAGCCTTGAATGTGGAGGCAAATAAATTAACTGCTGATCCCGGATCATGTGATGACAACTACTCTCAGGTCCAGTGGCAGCTGATTATGAGGAAGTGGTGAAAGTAGATCCCAGCCAAGAGCTAAACTTTTCCCATAATTCTTAGCATCATTACCGTACACTTTGCTAACCACAGCAGAGCAGCCTGTTCATCCAGCCTGGACCACTCTCAGACTTCCAATCCCTTAGGACATGAGAATCGTTTTTGTACCAGAGATCCCTCCCTGCCGTCCCTGCAATCCCAGCTTTAGCCAGACAACCTGCGTGGCCCTTCCTTCATGTGGGCTGAGGATTCTGTCTCAGAACACCTTGTGGGCCATGTCGCACTGACGTGCCATCTGATTGTACTTTGTTTCCTTTTGTGGTGTAGAGCTTGTTCTTGCTGAATGGCATTGTCCTGTCATTCAATGGGACTGTGAAATCTGAACCCCAGTGTGAACACCATCTTATCTCTTCCCCAATTTCCCCCTAAAAGTGTTAGCTCTCCCCGGACTGGAGGATAGGAAACCTTAACATGTTCTAGAAACTTTGCTCTTTTTCCTCCTATCACCAAGAACTGATGATCAGTCCCTCCAAGTGTCCTTGGCTCATCCCATCACCAGAACCTCAGCTAGTCTTAGCAGCGCTGTCCTTTCTCCTGCCTCTGGTCTTCTCATCATTCTGTGCCCGGCATGCTCCACCATAACTAAGAAACACTAGCAGCCCTAGCAAGACCAAACCCCTCCCCTAGCACACAGTCACTTGTGCCCTGTTGGCCTAGTCTGCCACCCTCACCCCCACTGCAAGCTTATTTTCCAATCCTGTCACCCTTGTTACTTCAGCCTTCACCATCTGAGTCGCATAGTGTTTATTTTTGCAATGGCATCTCAAGCCGGGCTCTTCCCACCACTGTGGAGAGGACCCCACTTCCAGCCCCCACAACCCTCTTCTATCTGCACTGAAAGGCTCCAGTAGCACCCCACTTATCCTTATAAAGTAAGCTGGTTGTCCCCTCATTTTTAATGCCTAACATTGCTATCTTGTGCTATTTTCTTTATAATTTTTTGCCTTAGAGAACATGCTTTAATTTCCCTCAGGGCAAATAATTTGCATTTCAATCGCTCATGTTTCTTAGCAGTCTGCCGCTTGTAGGAAAGGCTTGATATGTTTTCTTTGAATACTTTCTTTTGTGGGCAGTACTTTGGGGTCCTTCCAATATCCTTGAATAAAGATTTAAACATAGACTGCTTAGCATTCACTTGCAAAAGCTAATTCCTCATCCCCTTAAAATAAGAGGCTTCTCTATACTCTTAAGTAGAAGATTCTAGAAGGAAAACAATTCCTTGGTCATTTTGAGATAATAACTACTTAACATGCATCTATCATATCTCCCCCTTTGAGAATTTGAAACAGGAATACTGTGTGTTTACATCATTTCTACCCTTCCCTCTCCGGCCTTCAGCTCCTCATGTGGCCTCAACTTCCTCTCCACTCTTCTTTCATTATGACTGTTACATATATGTATGTGTGTATGCATGTGCATTCGTGTCTTACAGAACTCTCCTGAGCTGGATGAAGAAGGCTACAGCATCAGACCCGAGGAACCAGGCTATATCCTTTCTCTTTACGTTTTTCAAATGTATACTGTTTCAGGATTCAATAAGCTCACAAAGGTGGTGAAATAACGGAAGCAGCTATTCTTGGTCTCGGAGACGAGTGACTAGCCTGGAGGACACCCGGGTGGCTGACAAGCATGCGTGTGCTTTGATCTAGTTGAGGGACAGAAAGTAATGGGGTAAAGGAAAGAGCCTGCTCACTGTGACCCTGGATTGCTTGCTGAACCCCAATATGGCAGTGCCATTAACAGTGAACAACAAAGGGCTCGAATGCTCTTTCCTTCCAACTCTTCCCGGAAAGACTCAAGCAGCCGTGCCTCACTCTGGCCAACTCCAACCCCATTTAGACCATTCCTAAGGGCCCCTTAGAGTAGCCTTCCAGTTTCTGGAGATGAGAAAGCTCCTGAGTTCTTGTCTGGGAGGTGGGTGTGACACACAAAGTTCACCTGTCACAAAGCAATGTAAGACTCTGACCGGTGCTCCTCAGAGTTCACGGTCCTTGGTGAGCTCCTGAGGAAAGTGAGTACCTCTCCCCTCCCCTCCCTCAGCTTTGTTGGCTTGGCTTCGGCTTCCTCCACAAGAGAATACTTTTACTGTGTCTGCACATAGTCATTCTTGTCCTCCCCCAGACCTCCCAGAAAAAAAAAGCGCTAAGTGTCTTTAACTGTGTTCTACCTACCAAAGGAAAGCACTTTTATTCTTCAAGTGAATCCGAAGAGGAAGAAGAATCGCACAAGAAATTCAATATCAAGATTAAACCGTTGCAGTCTAAGGACGTCCTGAAGAACGCGGCAACTGTGGATGAGCTGAAGGCTTCAATCGGCAACATCGCCCTTTCCCCGTCGCCTGTGGTGAGTGGAGGCTTTACGCTGAGCTTTGGTGAGGTTGGGTGGCAAGCGTGTTCTGGCATATGTGCTGAGAGTGACATCTGTCTAAACTGATGAGCTCTGCGCGACCCCTGAGTAACTCACTCTTACCTTCTCACACTGTAGTTCCTGTGCCTTTCAAACTAGCACAGATATATGAGATTATGTTTTCTTCATAAAAAGATCTTCCAAACCTACTTCTGAGGGAGACTTCATTTTTTAAACAAATTATATATATATATATTTCAATAGCCATGTTTTTAAAACACATCTTAATTTCTTGTCTTCATGAAAATACACAAAAGCCAAGAAAATTGCTTTTTTTAAAAAAACATGGTTTTCCAAATTCATAGTAGATAAATAAAATCTCACTAGATTTCTAAAACTCAGACCTCTTCACTGTGTTTTAGCTTCAGATCAGTTGAAAGGCTCTTGGCAAGGGGCACCTGACATGCAGTTGTTGCCTTATTGACAGTATTCTAACTGTTCTCCCTCAGCCTGGGCTTCCAATCTTTATTCCTAACCCTGGATTTCTTTGGTTGCTGAGCTCTGAGCGCTAATATTTCAACTATTTTTCTCCCTGGGTTTTGAAAAATGCCAACATTGTTTTCGAAGAATAGTTGTGGCCACAGATGCAAACTCTCTAATGAGAGTCTCTTGGCTTCTTGAGGGAGCATCACCCTCAACAATGTAGATAATAAATAGCACTTTCTAGGGGCATCTAGAAATATCTCAACTAACTTTTGTAAAGCTTTGTTTATCCTTTGAGAGCAAGCTTTTTGCCTTTCTGGGATAAGGAAACCAAACAAACAAAGACTTGGATCTTCTTGCTTACAATGCTCTCTACTCCATCTGTCAGTAACAATTAAAATGATTGCTCATAGTAACCCAGCCATCGTATATGGACTTTCCAGTAATTTTCCATCATATGTTCACCTGCTACCTTAACAAACCATGAAATACAGTTTCTTTCTCCACTGCCATGGAAGGTAGGGATTTTAAACTCACACATACTTGCCTGTGATTCATAGTCATGGAAGCATTATAGTTTAACAAGCCTTTATACTTTTCAGCCAACATCTTTCCCATCACCTTTCACTTACTGAGCCATTGTTTTGTTTTGTTTTATTTTTTAATTGTAAGAAAATCAATTTAAATGGCAGCAACAAGTGTATATCCACTTCTCTGTAGGGTATAATAAATTGAATGGGTATTTGAAAATTGCATGGGGAGATAGAGGAAAGCAAGTCCATCTGATTAGAAGGATTACTGCACATGAAAGTGGGCTTTCTATTCAGGTCCCAGAAGCATAGCTAAGAACTCACAGAACCTAGGGCAGGGCAGGATCCACATGCCAAAATAAATGTGTGCCCAAGAGTCTTGGAGCATTTCCCTGCAATCTGATGCGCTACTGAGACACAGTAAGAAAAGTGTCAGGAAGCTGGGAGCTTCCTCGGAAGCAATGTCTGAGGTAAGTGATTGGCATCAGGTAGCTGAGGCCGATGAGCTGAGAAACAGTTCATGGAATCAGAGCAGAGGTGTGATGGACACACTCAGACTACAGTCAAGAGTTAAGCTGCTGGCCCTCAGCAATAGGTTGGAAGACTGCTCTCTTGGTCTCACTCCACAACTTGGTCCCTCTACCATGAAACATTCTTTCACTCGTCACTCCCGCATATTTGTGATTTAAGTATTTAGAATATGAATGAGCTCTTGGCACTCTTTCAGTAGTAGCAGGCAAGCACAGACAAGTTCAGAATGTGCATCTGTATAAAGAGAGATGGGGGCTGAACACATGTGGTTCTAAAGTCCCTGCCTGCCCTCTTCCAGCTACTCCATATAGACATAGATTACATGTTGTATTTTATCAGCAGCAGATGGATTAAAAACAACCTTGTAAAGTCCAGACAGTGCCATGATGGAGCGAACAGTGAGTCTGGCATGGCTTCAGCTTTAGGCAGACATTTATACTCCGCTACTTTCTCTCAGTCTGAGAGAGGATGGAATACCTCAGTCCATGAATGTTCCACCAGAATCTTCCACTAAGGCTGTTTCTGTTATGCTACAAAAGCACTTTAAGATTTTTATGTATTTTACTTACTATACATGTATGAGTGTTTTGCCTGCATGTGTGTTTCTACACCATGTGCATGCAGTGCCCTCAAAAGCCAAAAGACGGCATCATGCCTTAAGACTGGAGAGTTACAGATGGTGTGGTTCGCCATGTGGGTGCTGCAAATTGAACTCGGCTCCTCTGGAAGAGTAGCCAGTGCTCTTAACTACTGACCCATCTCTCCAGCCCCAATTTTAAGCCCCAACTTTTAACTGAAAGTTGTATTTCATTTCTTTTTTTTCACTCATCTCTGAATTTGTGTTCCTTAATTGCAAATCACTCGGCCTCTTTTATTGTGAATCAGTTCTCTTCTGCTAAGTTCCCCTCTATAAACTAGTCAAATCATTCAATAAACAAGTAAAATTAAATAAACAACACCACCATGTTCAGACACATTGCACACTTCTCTGAAGTGATTCTTCTCAAAACAATAATTCAGCAACAAAGAAAATTTAGATTTTTAGATGTTTTTTAATTATCAAAGTGACAGCTTTCATTATACATTTTTAGACATACATGTCCAAATACTTTCTTTTTATCCTCTCTCATCTCTCATTTTCCCTCAAATAATCCTCTTTCCCCCTTCTCTTCTCTTCTTCTTCTTTTTCTTCTTCTTCTTCTTCTTCTTCTTCTTCTTCTTCTTCTTCTTTTCTCTCTCTCTCTCTCTCTCTCTCTCTCTCTCTCTCTCTCTCTCTCTCTCTCTCTCTCTCTCTCTCTCTCATCTGCATATAGAAAAAAAGCATGCAGCATTTGCCTTTCATAGTCTTGGGTTATTTTACTTAAAATGATCTTTTAGCTCCATCAATCTTCCTGTAAATGCTATGTACTGTTTACTTTTATGCCTGAATAAAGTTCCAGCTGTGTGTGTGTGTGTGTGTACCACTTTTTCTGTGTACATTGGTGTGTTGACAGACTTCTATGCTGGTTTTTTTCACCCTCTTCTGAACAATGTAGCGAGAAACACAGACGTGCAAATGTGCAGCATGTTCACTGTAGGCATTCATCCAGGAGTCACGTAGCTGGGTCACATGGTAAATCTGTTTTTGAAGAACCCCCACATTGACTTCTAGCATGTCTACATCAGTTGACATTCCCAGCAGCAGGGCATAGCGCTCCTCTTTCTACATTCTTACTGCTTATATATTTTCTGACAGGGGTGAAATGGCTTCAGTTTCTTTAAGTGTTTTTAGTGTTTAAACGTCCACAGTTCATTCATTCTCTTACAGTTTCATACATATACGTATAATCCTTTGATCAAAGTCCCCCTATTTTCCTAACTGCCTCCCTCTCCCACCAAACCCCTTCATTTCAAGTCTGCTTCCTACCTCATGAAGTGCTTTGGTTTGGTTTGGTTTTTTTGTATGCAGTGCACTGCATCTATGGAGTAGCCTGCATGAACGTGGGCAGAAAGGTATTTGCTTGAGTGGTAAACCGTATTGGCTACAGGACTGAGGGACGTGGGTCCCACAGGACCTTTTCCCCCTACATGATGGGATGCTTGATGGACTAAAGTCTTGTGTAGCTCAGGTGAAACTGCCATGTCATGTCCAGAGGAGGCAGTTCACAGCACCACTTCCCATCCTCTGGTCCTTACTGGGTTCCCCACTTCTGTGAAGTTCACTGAACCTTTGAGAATTGATATAGACAGCTCGTTTAGGGCTAAGCACGCGAAAGTCAAGTGGTCTCTGCACTTGACTCTGCTGGTTAGCACTCGTTGTGAACAGAAGCCTCTCTGACAAACCTGAGAGTAGCACTGATATACAGATATAAACATAAATAAGTGAATACTTTGACACTACATCCATTTAGCAAAACTGTAGGAGTGGGCTCCCCTCTAGGATTTATGATGTGCCAGCAGTAGGCTTTGAACATGTTTATAGTGCAAAGTGTAAAGTCCTCCATAGAACAGACCTAAAATCCAATCAGAAACCAACCCATAGGGTAAGATACGCCCACTGGTGCAACAGTGTCATGACCACTATGTGGATAATCAACCATTGGTTTCTGACTGGAATCTTTAGGTTTTCTATGTTATTTCCCTTCATGATGCATAGATAGCATAGATTTTATCCCATTCTAGAAACTGTCGCTCCAGTCTGATAAGTTCCATATTTTTGGTGCGTTGATTTCCGTCCTTTTTTTTTTTTTTTTTTTTTTTTTTTTTTTTATTCTTGTTACATCTCAATGGTTATCCCATCCCTTGTATCCTCCCATTCTTCCCTCCCTCCAATTTTTCCAATATTCCCCTCCCCTATGACTGTTCCTGAGGGGGATTACCTCCCCCTGTATATGCTCATAGGGTATCAAGTCTCTTCTTGGCTACCTGCTGTTCTTCCTCTGAGTGCCACCAGGTCTCCCCCTCCAGGGGACATGGTCAAATGTGAGGCACCAGAGTACATGTGAAAGTCATACCCCACTCTCCACTCAACTGTGGAGATTGTTCTGTCCATTGGCTAGATCTGGGTAGGGGTTTAAAGTTTACCGCCTGTATTGTCCTTGACTGGTGCCTTAGTTTGAGCGGGACCTCTGGGCCCAAATCTGCCTATCATAATGTTCTACTTGTAGGTTTCTAGGACCCTCTGGATCCTTCTACTTTGCTATTCTCCCATGCTTCTCTCATCTACAGTCCCAATAGGATGTCCTCCCCTCTGCCCCAGTTTCCTGGTAAGTGAAGGCTTTCGTGGGACATGCCCCTTGGGCTAGTATGCAGATACAAGTGAGTATATACCATTTGAGTCTTTCTGCTTCTGGGTTAACTCACTCATTATGATAATTTCTAGTTCAATCCATTTATCCACAAATTTTGGGAATTCCTTGTTTTTAATAGCTGAGTAGTATTCCATAGTGTAAATGTACCACAGTTTCTATATCCACTCTTCTACTGAGGGACACTTAGGCTGTTTCCATGTTCTGGCTATTATGAATAAGGCTGCTATGAACATGGTTGAGCAAATTTTCTTGTTGTGTGCTGGAGCATCTTCTGGATATATTCCAAGGAGTGGAATAGCTGGGTCTTGAGGAAGCCCTATTCCCATTTTTCTGAGATAGCACCAGATAGATTTCCAAAGTGGCTGTACTAGTTTGCATTCCACCAGCAATGAAGGAGTGTTCCTCTCTCTCCACTTCCTTGACAGCATGTTGTATCACTTGAATTTTTGATCTTAGCCATTCTGATGGTTGTAAGATGGAATCTCAGAGTTGTTTTGATTTGCATTTCCCTGATGACTAAGGACGTTGAGCATTTCTTTAAGTGTTTCTCAGCCATTTGATATTCTTCTGTTGAGATTTCTCTGTTTAGTTTCAAGCCCCACTTCTCAATTGGGTTATTTGGTTTGGTGATGTTTAATTTCTTGAGTTCTTTATATATTTTGGATATTAGACCTTTGTCAGATGTAGGGTTGGTGAAGATATTTTCCCAGTCTGTAGGCTGTCGCTTTGTTCTCTTGACAGTGTCTCCTGCCTTACAGAAGCTTCTCAGCCTTATGAGGTCCCATTTATTACTTGTTGACATTAAGGCCTGGGCCGCTGGTGTTCTGTTCAGGAAGTTGTCTCCTGTGCCAATATGTTCCAGGCTCTTCCCCGCTTTTTCTTCTAAGTGACTTGGTGTCTCTGGTTTTATGTTGAGGTCATTAATCCACCTCTATTTGAGTTTTGTGCAAGGTGACAAATATGGGTCCAGTTGCCTTTTTTTACACATAGACCTCCAGTTAGACCAGCACCATTTATTGAAGATGCTATCCTTTTTCCATTGAATGGATTTGGCTTCTTTGTCAAAAATCAAGTAACCATATGTGTGTGGATTCATATCTGGGTCTTCGATTCGATTCCACTGATCAACTAGCCTGTTGCTGTGTCTGCCAGTACCATGCTGTTTTAATTACTATTGCTTTATAGTAAAGTTTGAGATCAGGTATGGAGATTACTCCAGAGCACCTTTTATTGTACAAGATTGTTTTAGCTATTCTGGGTTTTTTGTTTTTCCATATGATGTTCAGAATTGAACTTTCAATGTCTTTAAAAAATTGTGTAGGTATTTTGATAGGAATTGCATTGAATCTGTAGATTGCTTTTGTTGATTTACTCAAAGAACCAGCTCTTGGTTTTGTTGAGTCCTTGGACTGTTTTCTTAGTTTCTAATTTGTTAATATCAGCCCTGAGTTTGATTATTTCCAGATGTCTACTCCTCTTGGGTGTTTCTGCTTCTTGTTTTTCTAGGACTTCTAGTTGTGTCGTTAAGATGCTTATGTGCAATGTTTCCAATTTCTTTTTAAAGGCACTTAGTGCTATGAATTTTCCTCTTAGCATTGCTTTCAATGTATCCCACAAATTTGGGTATGTTTCTCTTTCATTTTCATTGAATTTCAGAAACTCCTTGATTTCTTTCTTTATTTCTTCCCTGACCCAGGTGTCATTTAGCAGAGAGCTGTTTAGTTTCCACGTACGTGTAGGCTCTTTGTTATTTCTGTTGTTGTTGAATTACAACCTAAGAGCATGGTGATCTGATAGGATACAAGGTATTATTTCAATCCTCTTGTATCTATTGAGGCTTGCTTTGTGACCTACTATGTGATCAATTTTGGAGAAGGTTCCATGGGGTGCAGAGAAGAACGTATATTCTTTCTTGTTTGGGTGAAAGGTTCTATAGGTATCTGTTAGATCCATTTGACCCATGGCATTGGTTAATGATGTTATTTCTCGGCTTAGTTTCTGTTTCAATGACTTATCCTTCAGTGAGAGTGGGGTTTTGAAGTCTCCCACTATTATTGTGTGGGGATCGATGTGTGGATTAAGCTTTTTAGCAGATCTTTTACAAATGTGGGTGCCCTTGTATTGGGAGCATAGATGTTCAGAATTGTGATGTCATCTTGGTTGACTTTACCTTTGATGAGTATGAAGTGTCCTTCCTCATCCCTTTTGATTAATTTTGGTTGAAAGTCTATTTTGTTCGATACTAAAATGGCTATGCCTGCTTGCTTCTTGTGACCATTTGCTTGGAATATTTTTTCCAACCTTTTACCCTGAGGTAATGCCTATCATTATGGGTGAGATGTGTTTCTTGAATGCAGAGGAATGTTGGATCTTGTTTATGCACCCATTCAGTTAGTCTGTGTTTTTTTATTGGAGAATGGAGACCATTGATGTTGAGAGATATTAATGACCAGTGACTGTTAAGAGTCTTAATTTTGATGTTGTTTCCAGTCGGGCGTTTGTGTAGTTGTGTTTTTGCCATGGGATAGTTATCTATTTCCTGAGTAGTTTTGGTTGTATCTTGACCCTTTGGGATCGAGTTTTCCTTCTAGTACCTTCTGTAAAGCTGGATTTGTGGATAGGTACAGTTTGAATTTGTTTTTGACATGGAATATTTTGTTTTCTCTATCAATGGTTATTGATAGTTTTGCTGGGTAAAGTAGTCTGGCCTGGCATCTGTGGTCTCTTATAGTTTGCGGGATCTCTGTCCAGGCCCTTCTGGCTTTTATGGTCTCTACTGAGAAGTCAGGTGTAATTCTGATAGGTTTGCCATTAAATGTTATTTGGCCCTTTTCCCTTGCAGCTTTTAATATTTTTTCTTTGTTCTGTATGTTTTGTGTTTTGATTACTATGTGACGGGCAGTTTTTCTTTTCTGGTCAATTTTATTTGGTGTTCTGTAGGCCTCTTGTATGTTTATAGGGATCTCTTTCTTTAGATTGGGGAAATTTTCTTCTATGATTTTGTTGAGAATAGTTTCTGGGCCTTGGAGTCTGATATCTTCTCTTTCTTCAATGCCTATTATCCTCAGAATTCTTCTTTTCATGGTGTCCTTAATTTATTGGATGTTTTGTGTCAGGAGTTTTCCAGATTTGGCATTTTATTTAATGGTTGCTTCAAGATCTGTGATTGTATCTTCTAGACCTGAGATTTGTTCTTCCATCTCTTGGATTCTGTTAGAAAAGCTCACCTCTGTGTTGCTCGCCTTCTTCTCTGAGATCTCACGTTCTCGTTTTTCTTCTGTCTGTGTGTTTATCATTTACTCCATTTTCGTTTTCAGATCTTGAACTGATGTTTTGATTTCTTTCATCTGATTGTATATTCCTGAGTTTCTTCCATTGCCTCTTTATAGGTCTTCAGAGCTTTAACCGTTTTATTTATTTCTTCCATCTGCTTGTTTGCATTTTCCTGCAATTCTTCCAGTTCCACTCTATGTGCTTCTTTTATGTCTCTCACCTGTTTGGCTGCGTCTTACTGCATTTGATTACAAATTTTATTTGTTTCCTCCATATCATCCTCATTACTAAGGATTTGAGGTCATTTTCTTGTATTTCCATTGTATTTGAGTTCTCTGGGTTGTTTTCTTTGGGATAGCTGGAAACTGGAGACACCATGTTTTTTTGGTTTTTTTTGTGTATGCTTTTTCACTCTCCTTTAGACATCTTGCCGTGTTTGTTTTTGTTGGGTAGCTTCCAGAGTTGGATGGAGGGAGTCTGATGATAGATTCACTTGTTTTCTCACGATTTCCCTAGGCTGGAAGCTCTAATGCTTCACTGGTGTGCATGGTAGGAGGTTAGCCCTGTCGTTTTGGACTCTCACAGCCAGTGATCCTCAGCTCCCCTGTGCTGTGGGTCCTGCAATCGTTCTGGGTCTCTGAATGAGCGTTGGGTCAGACCAAGGTATCCACAGCCTTCTGTGTCCCCTGCCAAGTCCAGCCAGGAACACTGGGCCCGAACCACGGGCCGAACTCAGCTAGATTCTCAGGGCCTGAACCGTCTGCCAAGCTCAGCTAGGGATTCTGGGCCCAAAATGCACACAGGGTTTAGCCAGAATTTTTGGGCTGGGACTGCACACCAAGCTCAGCTAGGGGCTTTTGGCCCAAAGTGCATGCTGTGGTCAGTTACTGACTCAGGGCCCGAACTGTCCGCCAAGCTCAGCCAGGATTTCTGGATTCAAACTGCACACTGTGTCCAACCAGAGTCTTAGAGCCCATGGAACTGAGTGCTCCGCCCAGCCTGCGTCACAGCAATAGAACTGTGGCTGCACCGATCTAGGGCCTCCGGTGGAGCTGAGCGCTCCACCCAGCCTATGTCACAGCAGGAGAACTGCGGCTGCGCTGAGCCAGCGCCACTGGTGGAACCAAGTGCTCTGCCCAGATTGTGTCACCGCAGGGGAGCTGCCGCTGAGCTGTGGTGGTACCTAGGGTGGAACTCAGTGCTCCGCTCAGCCTGCGCCACAGCAGGGGAGCTGTGGTTGCGCTGAGTCAGTGCCCCGGGCAGAATTGTGTGCTGAGCTGAGCCAGAACCTGGGACTCTGGGGCTGAACTGTCCGCAGAGTCTAGTCTGTGTCCCAAGGCACCATGTGACCCAAATCCTGCCCAGAGTACCCTCTCCTGCAGCAACTCCCACCAGCCACCACACCAATCGCCTCCACAGGAAGGCTCTGAGCTGCAAATCTCAACCACTACCACTGGTGCCGCTGGTGCCGCTGGTGCCGCTGGTGCCGCTGCTGCTGCTGCCTCTGCCGCTGCTGCTCCGATCTGAGAAAATCCGCGCTCCTCCAGTGTGTAGGGTCACGCAGGTCCTCCGCACCCTGGTCCCTCCGAACCGTGGAGCACTCCTGCTGCCGTGGTGTGGGGACCCCGGTGTTCCTGGCTCAGAAATCTGTGCAATTCCCTGAATTGTTCACTGGAGCCTCCAAACCCGGTCCACACTGCTTGCCGCCATCTTGGATCCCCCCATCCTTTTGACTCTTGTAGGTGTCGTTAGTGAGGTGTGTCTCTTGGAGATAATAGAAAAGTAGGTGACTTGTACATTTTAATGCAATCAGTATATATCTCTGAGCTGCATGAGTAAGGTCATGTGCATCTAAGGTTAATATTGGGAGGTGTTTATTAATGTCTCTAAATTCATTGGTTGTTTTATTGTTGTTTGGATTATTATTCATTTTTTCCTTTCTTCCTTGCTAGCATAGGAGTTTGCTGGTTTACTGTCCTTGGAATAATAGATTCCCTTCAACTGCTCCTTTATTCAGCTTTTTTGCTTATGAAAAGTATTCTTTCTTGTGCTCTTGTAAGTGAAATTCTTTCTCCTTTGTTTAGACATGTACATGGTTTTCCTCCCAGCCCCAAGCTCCCAAAATAATGACTCATGAGACTCAACATATATTTACAAATACCTAGGCCAACACTCATCTCTCTCGTGGCCGACTCTATCCCAGAGTCCTTTCTGCTGGATTTCCCACCTTCTATTCTACCCTTTCCTATAGGCCATGTGTCTTTGACTGACAGGCAGTGCATCCATACAATACACAAGCTATTCTCTCTCTGTACCCATGTGTATAACTTTCCTTTCAGTAATTTTTTAGTGCTGGCTTGGTGATTATGAACCGCCTTGTTTTGTGTTCTTTTATATTTCTCTACTAATCTTAAAAGATTGCATTGCTGCATATAGCAGCCTTGGTTAACAGTTACTCCTAAGGTATGAAATGTGTCATTTCATCCTTTCCTGGCCCTCAGGATCCGTAAGAGAGCAGATGCTGTTTTATTGTTTGCCTTTGTAGATGTGTGGGTGTTTTTCCTTACAAGTCATCTTTGCTGATTTGACAGTTTGACTATAATCTCTTTGTAGTTTTGATAATTTTACTATAACATGCTATAGAGAGGTACTCCCCCATCTTGTTGCTTTGACGTTTCAAATGCCTCTTGTAACTGGATGTCCACGTCTGTCTCTAATATGGACAATTTTTCACTCTGATTCACTGAACATATTTTCTGTGTCTTCAGTTTTTATCTCATCTCCTTCTGCCCCATAGACTGCTAGGTTGCTGGGTGATGTGATCATTTTTTTTAATTTAATTTAATTTAATTTCAGTGTGTTTCTTTGATTTATTCTCATCACTTGCTTGGGAGAATCTACTGGAGAAACTTCCCAGTGTCTTTTCTGTTTAATTTGATTCACTGCTTTTTTTTTTTTTTTTTTTTTTTTCATTTTTCAAAAATTTTTTTCCAAACTCTCCTTTTTCTTGCAGGATTTCTCTCATGTTGCTGATTTCAATCACTGTCACTGATTTTCCCACTCCATTTCGCTGACCTTTCCTCTAGGTTGCTGACTTTACTCTCCAAACTCACATTTGCCTCCTTGCCTCCATCTTCTTTGAGGTCATTGATCACTGTTACTAGTAAGTTTTCAAAACTACCCATCATTCAACGTGTTGCCCAGTTCAATAGCTCCACGTTTCCCAGTTGGAGAGACAAGGTCTTTGGAAGGAGCCATGTTTCTTGTTTTGAACTGCAGCTTGTGTACCTCTTGACTTAGATCTCTGGATTTCATCTATGGATATTCTTATTAAGAAGCTTGTTTTTGAAGGTTCGCTCAGAGGGAGAAAGAAACCGCTGTAATAGTAGCAATATGAAACCATCGGAGATATAGAAATAGATTAAGAAATATACTTAAATCAATTAAATCCCACTATTATATCAATAATCATAATACAAAAAATGATTAAAAACTAATGCCAAGCATGCTCTAAAGTTAAATACTATTTAGGATAAATATGGAAACACTAAATAAGTGAGATAAAGGAAGGAGACAGTGAAAGAAGAAAACAGAGAAGCAAGCTTAAATAAATAAAGGGAGAGTAGAGATAATAAGAGCAAGAGTTTAGAAAAAAATTTAAAACAACAAAAATGTTTTACAATAATAAAAATATATATAAGCAAGAAAAGAAATATGAGGCTGGGCAGAGTGGCATACAGCACTCAGGAGGCAGAGGCAGGTGGATATCTGTAAGTTCAAAGCCAGCCTGGTCTATATAGTGAGTTCCAGGACAGCGAGGGCTACCTAGTGACACCCTGTCTCAAAAAAGCAAAAACAAAAGAAAAAAAAAAACTCCTTTCAATCCCCAGAATCTCTATAGAGGTAAAAGGGAAGAGCAGAGGTGTACGGTGACCTTCATAGGTCACATGACAGCATGTGCGCACGCGCGCACACACACACACACACACACACACACACACACAATAGTAACAAAAACAAATATTAAAGATGAAAGCATAGCTTAAAAGACAGGAACGATCATAGTGGGTACAAAACAGAGAGGAATGAAACGCCAGGCCTTACAAACTTAGAAGCTGATATCTCTTCAGGGTGCATTTGAACTCGTGGATTTGTGACTTTCCTATATTTCACACTGATGTTAAGCTTGTATTGGACAAGTGTCTGATGTCCACAGACTGGTTTTTCTTTTGCACACACCAGAGTCCTTTCCTGGTCAAACTTAGCTTTGCAGTCTGTTGGCTGGACAGGTTTTACCATCATTCAGAGGCTCCCAGGTTAAACACAGGCTCCCTGAATGTGATTGTCCCTCTTTCTTGCTCTCCCAAGGTAACTTACTTTTAAACAATAGGACCCTCTTTCTCTAGATGGTACCCAGACACCTGTGGGTCATGTCCAGTGACAGTAGGCTTCCTTTCCACTGCTGTGCCTTCTTTTGGAATCACTATTTCACTGAAACCCGGCAGATTTGAGGCTTGTCTTGAGGGTAGGACTACCGGCCTCTTCTCCCTGGGGCCATCAGGGTTACCTTCGGGATGAGGCTTCTCCTCCTCTGGGCATCCCAGCAGCTGGAGCTGGGCTGGGCTTAGTTTCTGCTTGGTGTGTCCTGCCTTTGAGCAGTTCCCACCTGTCCTCACACTGCTTTTGTGAGTTTCCAGATATCTCTCTCTCTCTCTCTCTCTCTCTCTCTCTCTCTCTCTCTCTCTCTCTCTCTCTCTCTCTCCTTCTCTCTCTCTCTTTGGAACAGAGTCTATTTTTTTCCTTCACCATCTCTCCTCGAGTAGGCTACTGGGGAGCAGCTTCTAACCTGGCATCTTGCCTCAAAAGATGGTGAAAACTGGAGTTTCAATAAGCAGTAAAATCCTATTGTATCATTAAACAAATACTGTCTTTTTGGTTCACGACTCATCATGGCCTTTAATTTTTCTGTAAAATAGGATATGTGGTACAGGACAAGGCATGATACAGGGATTAACTTCTAGTTGAGGGATATTCCTGTTCTTTTCCCGTTGTAGTCTCCTGATAATGCAGTTACACAATCAGACAGACAAAACAATCACCCATGACTGTTTTGGCTCTCCCATTTGTATATGGTAGAGCTCTGGGTTTAAGCTGTTTCATTGGAGATAAAAGGAACAGGGATTTAACAATACAATAGTTTATCTCTGTCCCACAATAAGGTTAAAACTGTTAGATAGCTCAGAAGGATAGAGAGTCCGACTCCCAAATGTCACTCAAAAGCTCAGGAACTTTCTACATCATTGCTCTGCCTTCCTGGGTGGCTGCTGCCTTGAATCATTGAACATTTCTCTATCCAGACTTTGAGGTGGAGGAGAGAGAAAATGGAAAGCGTGTGTTTTCCCTTAAGGGTTTAACACAGAAGGTGCACACACCACTACTACTGAGCTCCTAAGACAAATTCACTCGCATGGGCGCATCTACTGTAAGGGAGTCTGGGAAATGTAGTCTTCTCCTGGAAAGACATAGGGCTGACTAAAATTCTAGTTCTGTTACTAAAAGACCAAAAAACAAATGGCAATCAGAAGGACACTGGCAGTTCCAGCCACTGTATCATAAATTACTCCAGATTATTTGGGGAAGGCAATTAAGAACCAAGTGAAAGGTGTAGGAAGTTCTTTTTAAAAAATGTCTAATTATTAATTTTTTAAAGTAAGGTGATGCTACGCTGCACACTAGCCACCAGTGGGATAAATAGAAACAACTTTCAGTTCAGGCATCTAGTGTGGTTGGCATGCACCCTTCAGCAGTAGGAGTGAGTCCTCCACTTCACTACCTTTTATCTTGTTTAATTTGAGACTGGGTCTTATTGTGTGTCGCTGGCTGGCCTGGAACTCACTATGGAGGCCAGGCTGCCCTCAACCTCACAAAGTCCTGCCTGCTTCTGCCTCCTGAATGCTGGGATTAAAAGTGTGCCCCCCACTAGTCATGGCCAACCCTGAGTTGACTACTTCTTAGAGCAGGGTATTTCATTGTTGAACAAGTGTTATGATTTTTATCCTTGCTTATGGCTGGAGGAAGATAACATCCCTCCTTCTGCCAACTGGCTTTCTGCAGAGCCAACTAAGTCTAAGTCCAAGTTTAGTGTGCAGGATGTTTACTAGCAGAGACCTGGAGTTTCACACTTGTGGGATGCTGTGGGAAGAGAGAGGTGAATGTTTGTGCGCATCCAGTGACAGCATGAGCTGATCTCCGGAGCCTGAAGGATGCTTCTGCATTATGGTTTAGCTGAGGAGAAGCCATATACTGCAACATTAGTCTGTACTCTAAGAGCCGTGGTAAGATAAGACGTGACCTTGAGCAACTTAGCTCTCTGGAGCTGAGGCAGGTGTTGAGGCATGAGCAGTTGAAGACTGACTGCCTCCAGGTTGGCGCAAGCAACTCTTCTTCAGGGGAATATGCAGGACACATTTCTGTGCCCACCTCAAATCTCCTGCATTTGACATGGAGCGTTATCAGTCACTGCCGTTCAATAAATGCTTGTGAGTCAACGAAAGTGAATGAGACCAGGCCAAGGATAGAGCAGCGTAGGATGTCGCTGCTCTCTAATTCTCACCTTCACTTTACACTCTGTTCACCCAATGATGATTCACCCAACTATGACCTCATGCTGGCCACATACTTCCTTTAATTCCTTTATATTCCACCTAATTACAGTGTCAGAAGTCAGAAAGTAGAGAGCTGTATTTGGGAGACATTGAGAGCCCAGAAGTTGTGTAAAGGGATAGGTGGGAGTAGTTACCATGGCACCTAAGCCTTTTGCTTCCATGTGCCTTCTGGAAATATTTCACTTTTAATACTTAGCTTGAGAATGTAGGTCACTAGGGGCCATCTGCACCGTAACCGAAAGACAGTATGAATTTGAGCTGGCCAGGCCACGTGCTCTTCCAATGTCTCTTTGGATAAACCCCAGGATGTGATGGGGACCTATCTCCTTGCCTGTAAAGTCAATATCGTAATTCAGTCCTGGGATGACTTGGATGCTGATTGTCACAGGCCTCTGTCAGGGGCAAATCTCACTTGTCATTCTGTCACCCATGCTTAGTGGGATGAGGAGCACAGAGACAGCTGCTGAGTAACGGCTGAACAACTGGTACCTGCAGGATGCTGGTAGCAGTACCTGATCCATTGGTGCTTTGTGGCCGTGGGTTTCCTCGTCGCTATTCTCGCATTTTTGGTGTTTGTTTAGCCTTATTGTTGGCTTTGGGTTTTTTGTTTTGCTTTGTTTCTTCCCTTTTGAGAGTCATGCTCTGTTGCTGCATTTCCAGCCCTGCCCCGGGAGCACACTGTGTCTTCATGCCCTGACATGCGTATAAGCTATTTACGGCTCAGTGCTAGCTCCTGCCTACCTTGGACCTTCCTTCTTCAACAAATATGATTTGACATCTAGAGGAATTTTTAAGTCCAATATCTCTATTCTGGACAGATGATATTGATTTTCATTTCAACAGACACAGAAACCCCACAGTTGCCATGAGGGAGCAGAAGTGTGGTGAGAAAGGCGCCGCAGCTGAGCTCAGCTTGCTAGTGCTGCTGTTCAGGCAAGGTGTTTAAGCCTGTCTGAGACTCCAGTCCTTGGGCTGTGGTATAGGAATGACAAACACCTAGCCGAGCAGCGAGTGCAGCTTCATTTCCAACCTTCCCAGAAACAGACATGTGACACAGGTGCTTTGCAAACTCAGAGCAGATGACCAGCTCCATTACATCGACCAAGAGACAGCTTTGTTCTTAAGAAGTAATGCAACGAGGCGTAATGGCGCACGCCTGTAATCCCAGAACTCAGGAGGCAGAAGTAGGCAGATCTCTGTGAGTTCAAGACCAGCCTGGTCTACAAGGGGAATCCAGGACAGCCAGGGCTACACAGAGAAACCCTGTCTTGAAAAACCAAAAGAAAAGAATAAGGAGGAGGAGCAGAAGAGAAGACAGAAAGAGAAGAGGCGGAGAAGAGAAAGAAGAGGAGGAGGAGGAGAAGAGGAGAAATGAGGAAAGAAAGAAGCAGGAGGAAGAGGAGAAGAAGAAAAAGAAAAAGAAAAAAAGAAGAAGAAAGACACACTGAGCTTCAAAGGCAGAATTTATTACACAATTGAATGTCACAGAATGTAATTTTCTTCAAGGTGACTGGAGGGAAGCGAACACCGATTGCAACATCCAAAAGCTGCCCTTGTTTTCTTCATCTGAAAGCACTGATGATTCTCATACTGCCTCATGGGGCTGCTGTGGATAGAAGACCTAATGGCTAGTGAAGACTCAGACTGCACATGACATTCAGAGACTGTCTCAGTGTTGGTAGAACTCTCTTCAGGGCATTAATACCATATTTCAAGAATGCAAGTATTCAAAAGTCAATTATCCCAAGATCAATAATTAATTAGCCTAAGCATCAAACTGGGGAAACGTGTTCATAGTGCTCTCTTACAGTAAATCTAGAAGCCTTACTAAATCGTTCCAAATGTGGTCCTCCTTCAGGACTGAAGGCTGGCACCTACCTGGAAAATAAACTTCCTCACACTTGTTCTGTAGTTGGTCAGCATTCTCCATGTAGCAGACACTGAGTTAACATCGGAACTACTGAGCAGACACACTGCCCAACCTTCTTGACAGCACTCTGCCTAAAACAGTTACCAGGTATCAGGGTACAGCCAGTGTTGCTTGCAGTGGACACACACTGACAGTCCTCTATGCCCAAGCCTGCCTTTCCTCTTTTTGATTTTCTGAAGCTGTAATCTGTCTTCCTCTCTCCTCCCAGGGCTCTGTGTGGCATCTCTTTCCTTCTGGAACACACACCGAGCCATGCTCAGTAGACACTGGGAGACCTGTGGCTTCCAGAGCGTGCATGGATGGAACACATGATCTTTTCCTTTCTCGTGTGTTGCTGCTTTTGCCTTTGGTCTTCAGTGGGCTAAGACTCATTGCAGCCTTGCTTTGAGGAGCTTTGTTTTCAATACACATTTGGTTCTGCAGCAGTTCGGGAAATTTTTTTCTGCATTGAGTCCAGGCTAAGTTGGCATTCTGGCTATGCCTCACTCACCCATGTGACCTTGGACAAGTCACTTTACTTTATAGATATCCTTTAACTGGGGCTAAAATTGGCCTAGAAATACTCCATACTTCACAAAAGTCTTGTAAGGATTTTTTAAAGTAAGGCTTATAAAGTGCTTAAGGCCTCTTAAGTAAGGTCCCAAAGGTAGTCCATAAGAAATGATGACTCTTATTAACCAGAATGATACAGAGTCTCATGGCAGCGACTATAAATCCTCCTTTAAGGCTATGGACCAGTTTAGGAATGTACAGTGGTGGCAGTAGCAGCTGAGTCCCTTTAAATGTTGTGTCCGATGCTTCACACACATTCTTTCATCAATTCTCTTGGCAGCCACATGAAGACAGTACTGTAAAGCCCCACTTTGCAGATGAAAGCTTGAGGCACCAAGGGAGTACTCACCCAGCATGTCCCAAATGATAAGGATGCTGGGATTTAAACCGGCAAGACTGATTTCTGAGTCAGAACTTCACTTATGTGATACTGCACAAGATATGTTGTGCACAATTTCCGATGTTCATAAAAGCATTGAAGGCTACTGATAGAATCCCAACATCTCACAACCCCAGACCTTCCCAGCATCCCACAACCCCAGACCTTCCACCCAGAGAGTCCCTCTTCAGAACTTCCCTTCTAGAACATTCCATGCATCACCCCCTTGTGACAAGAGAGTGAGACTGCTACCTTGCCAGGTTTTGCTTAAACACTGCAATGTCTTAAATGATTTCCAGCTTACTAAAATTTCTAGTTTTACATTCAGGTTTCACACACTTTTGTTTTCAGTGGTAATAGAATGTCACCACGTGTTTCAGCTCCCCCAGTCAGTTCCAGTAACAAGTGCTTTTCGTGTCGCTGGAATATTATAAGTGTGCCTTGTGCTTTGAAAATGCCTAATCAAGATGGAAAAGATGAAATGAGCTTCATCCGTATTGGGCATACCCACTTCAAAAACAAACAAATACAGGAAAACCAAGAGACTGCTGGAGGTCTGAGGACCAGACTCAAAACTCGAGTGTCTCCCCGCCCCCAATTGTTGCTGGACTCAAGCCAATGTTTTCCAGTCTACCCGGCCAGCTCTCTTTAAGGTTCCTCTCAGCTTTGCACTGTACTGTGCTGGCCTCATCATCATTATGGGAAACACTGCTACAGAGCAGATTGGGTGTACAGCTCTACCCTCACCTATAAGTCTAGCTCATCCTTTGAGACCAAGAACAAGGAGGTGAGCACAGGCCGTGAGTCTGTGTCCTGAGTCTGTGTCCTGGCTAGGTTCCTTAACCCCAAGCATCAGTTCTCCAGTCTGTAAAATGCAGACAGTAGTACTGGCCTCTTGAGAATTAAGGTCAGAGTTATGGAAGTTGAGGAGAAATGTCCAGGTGCGCCTAAGCGCCAGCAGAGATGCCTTGATAATTAGTTCCCTTCTGTAACACTTGCCTTTTCCTTTAGCTGAGAAACTTGTGGGAGGCAGAAGGGAATAGAAATAGCAAGGAAGGATTTGTGTGAAGTCAAGAAGAGGTCGGTAGAACAGACGAGAATAGGAGGCGGGTAAGAGTAGCTTGGTACCTCCTCACCCAACCCTGAGAAATTCAGAGACATGAGTTCATGCGGCACTGAGTACAATGGAATAATCCCATCACACTCTTTCTCAGTTTGATCTTGCTCTTGGAGTTATTTATCCAAAAACTATGAGTTGGGGGGTAGGGGGAGATAGCTTTGTACTGTAGACAGTCTGGTGCTGATTGCTGACTCCAGGTGGCCCACCCACCTTCCGCCCCCAAATTACCCTGCCAGAGAGCAAACTCCACAAATGCATTGCTGCTTGGTAACACCACCCCCTTTCCTGTCCTCACTTTGGCAGAAGATTCAGCACCCCCATTGCATTCAGTAGAAAAGAGTCATCAGTGATGGGGAGGAGGGCTGCAGGCTCCTGCACACCAGGAGAGACTAAATGCTGCATGGTTCTGAGTGCTGTACAGACCTCCTGCACTCCAAGAGCAGAAGGCGAGCGCTCAGCTTGCGTGACCCATCAACACAGCTTTGGGCAAACTCAATTTGGATTTGGTTTAGACTAGGGATACCAAACATGGGGCATTCAAACTTCCACTCCTTCCTTCCAGACCTCTGCAAACATTGCAATAGACTCCAGAGGTAGTGTGTGGATCTCTCTAGATGGGCCTGCAGCAGCAACCTGCCTCAGCAGTCCAAGTTGCACCTAATACAGTAGGGTTTTGGTTTGTTGCTTGGTTGGTTGGTTTCGGAGCCCTCAAGAGAAGGATAGAGAAAATTAGTGAAAACGTTTCTTCCAAAATATTTGTCATTCCCTTCCCCGTGCTTTAAGAAATCACAAACTATCTGCAGAGGACATTTTATGTCTAAATTGTGTTGCTTCTTTCCTTCATTACTAATTTTTTTTTCCTTCTAGAGAATTCAGCAGCTTCCATTTCCTGGCCTTTATCACAGTATCATTCACTAAATCACCCGTGTCTACATTATTTTGTTAAGAAGAAATCCTTGAATTGTTTTATGTTTTGCTCTGAACCATGAGTAAGGTGGTTGGTATCCATCCTAGGTCCCCTTAGTCATCACATCCCCAGAGAATGTTGGTTGCTCTGGGCACAAGGTCTTATTTCCCCATTTGAGCTCTCACGGGTTTTCCTTGTACAACTCCAGATTCGTACACTTTGTCCCACTGACTTAGGCAAGCTGGCCTGCTTCGGGGCTTTCATCACAGTGCACGTGACCACAGACACATACTGGCATATAAAGCATCTTAGACTAGTTTCACCAGAACTAGAAAATTCTTGAACTATATGCTTTTAATTATGTCAGTTGCAATTTTTTGAAGGCTGAGTTTTCTGCCTTTCAGATTCCCCTTGGATGTGTTGGTCCTCCCTCTGTGGGGTCTGGAATCTGAGTCCTTTTCAGTAGTGTATAGCCACGCTTAGTACAGTGAACTCTGAAGAAGCAATCAGTTTCCTAAATAACCTCTAGACCTATGCACCATTTGTGTACAGTTCTGGCATCTGTACTTGCACTCAGAGGAGGTAGGTTTAAGTCTCCCTCAAGAAGCCATTTATTTCCATAGCAGCAGCCTTGAGTGACACAGTATATGTGCTGGGTTCTCTGTAAGAACAGTAGTGATAGAACGGATATATATTACAAAGGTAACCTGTTATATTAGCTTACATTACAGTGGAGGGAGGGCTGGGTAGTCCAACAGTCGCTCTTTGCATGTTGGTGAGGGCAAAAGCTCAGATGATTCCTCAGTTCCAATCTATCACTGAGGGCCCTAAGGGTTCCGGGAGGGTCACCACTTGGTCACTGGCTAAAGAAGCTAGATTCCAATGCAGGAGAAAGATGGCAGTAGCAGTAGCTAGGTAGATGCAGTCTACACTCACCAGCAAGGAGTAAAGACAAAAGCAAGCAAAAGCTCCTCTGCTTTTCCCTCCAACCTCTTAGGTCTCGTCTGCCCATTCTAGGGGAGGGTATCCCCATCACACTCGAATGAGTGAATGAATGTGGATAAGTGGTTTCATTGTTGACTTATTTATCTGCAATGGTAGCAGCTAGAGAGAGATTCTTCCTCTGTGGAGGGTGGGGGACTGTGTTTCATGAAAAGTCATTGATCTTATGATTGATCTGCCTTTTACAAAAGCTTGCAAGTCAGGAATCAGGTTTTCTTGGTCTATGGGAAAAGAACAATCTGTTTTTCAGATTTTCTCAAATCCAAAAACCCATGTACTCCACTTCTATTTACATGTGATCCTATGGCATACATCTCTTTCTGGATACTCTTATTTTTTTTCCATAATTAAAACTCAACTTTGATGTTATTAGCTTATTTTAAACCAAGAACTGTCTTAATTTTCTGTTTTACCCTAAATAGAATTGCCATAGTTTATTTTGTTTTCTTTTTAACATAGGTAAGAAACTCTTACATTAAGAGACCCTCAGTAGTGTTGATGGTTGCTAACACGGCAAACCAATATGTTAACTGGGGGGATTTAGCCCATCACATACCCTGGGCTGGAGAGGCACAGGAAGGACAGAGGAACCCATATCGTCTGTGTTTTCATGTTTAGTCTCCACATTTTAATTAAGCGAGATGCATTTGATTCCATGGGAGATGATTAGCAGACACTCACACCGACACTTGTGGCCCTGCTAAGGTGGGGGGCATGATTTACTGAACCCATTCCTTTGAGTATTAGACTATGTTGTTGTCCATCTCGGCCCTGATCAGGCACTGAACAGTGGTTCCATCTAGCTTGGGTCTACCCAAGCTTCTTGGAGTTAGATACTCAGGGACGCAGCCCAGATCCTTTGTAACCACATGTCCTTCGAACTCCAATGACCCTTCCTTTCACCTTTCCAGCTAAATTAGAACGATAGCACCAATCCCATAAGGCAAAGCTGTGGTTAAGTGTAGGTTCTGCCAGATGTTAGCTGCCAGTATCACCCCTGTCTCTCAAATCTGAACAACAGCCTTACAGAAAAGCAATTTCCTGTGTCACATCACAGGATTGAGGCCCAGAATGATTAGCCAATAGGCACCAAGCAAAGAAAAGGTTGGGATAATTTGAGGATGTGGAAAGCATGAGCCCCTTCCACTGTGCTAACCCTCTCTGGCTGCCTATGTTAACCATAAAGGTGCGCTTGTAGATTGAAAAGCTAAGCTCACCATTGTAATCTCTCTGTACTTCTTCTTACGATCTTGCTCTATCTGAAAATGGCACCAATAACAGACTCCCCTAGTTCTCAGCTATTAGGAAGCGCTGTGTTTGCTGGGAGAGAAAATCCCACCCAGGACATGTAGTGCTATAATTCCCCCTTAGCACGTGTAAAGCCATAGCAGTTCTATGGAGTTTGAAACCTGTGTTAGATCCAAGGTCATTAATGGCAGAGAAATGAACATTCAAGGAGGAGCCAAGTGAAACATTGATAAAGGCTGGTAAAGGAACCACTGCAAATAAGGCCACACATCTTGGCTGTTCCGCAATCCTCAGAGAAAAATTCAGATTTACATATTTCAAACATTTGCATAATGTTGTAATAAACCCCAAAAGGAAATTCATAAACATGAGGGCAAAGCATACACAGTAGCATCTTAGGGGCTCGAGGTGGGTTCACGCGCAGCCACTGCTGTGGAGTTAATTGACGAGAGATGACAGATAATACAGAACAAAAGAACAGTGAAGCGTGCTGTTAGCTTCTTATTTTGCTTTGTACCCGAGGTTAATAAATTTCAAGCAAATAGAAAGGTGCTTGATAGTTATTTTCCACAGAATGAATGTACTGTGATCAAACAAGAGAAGGGAACTTTTGGGGTGATCTGACTGGGAAGCTTGGGAAAAAAGTCTCAAGGGGATAAAAAAAAAACCTTCTGGCCTTGAAGAATGCAGAAAGGTTTTGACTGTCTGAGAGGGAGACGCTATGAAGCCGATGACAGTGGAGAGAGGGCAGAAAGGCTTTCGGTGTGAGCCACACTCAAGAGTGCCTCTCAGACTTCTCAGAAAAGCAGTAGGGAAGGGACAGGGGCTTCAAGGCAGCTGTAGCCTCGTCAGCAAGACATGTGCTTGAGTGAGGCTCACATTCTGTCCCCTGAACTGTCAGTCAGGAGGTTTTTGAAGGACTTCATTCTTGAAAGGTGTGAACGAGTGCTGGAGACACAGCTGGAAGTAGAACCGCAAAGCAGAACACGTAGAAGGCTCATGGAGTACAGCTGTCCATGAGAGGCCGCAGGGCTGAGGAAATAGAAGTGTGCTGAGGGCCATGTGTCACTCACCAGGGAGAGAAGATGAGACTGTCCACAGACAGCAGATGGAAATGAAAGAGAGGATCAGAGACAGGCTAGTTACAGCCAGAATGACTTAAAAAGAGACATCTTCAGGTTTTATAGTGAGATTAGTTTCTGGAAAGTTCTCATATTGTCATGTAATGGCTATGCCTAGCTGTAATGACCGAATGCATTTCCCGGTTACTTCCAATATCCTGTTTTCAAGACATAAACGTCTGGACACTGTGAACCATTGGAAAGAAAGCTTAAAGTGGGTTTGGTTGGAGCCACGGAACCATGTCTCTTCCCTCAGAATCTTGAACTGAAGACAATAGGCCAGGAGTGACCATGTCAGACACAGCAATCATTTGCAGACTCAATGCCTCAGTGGGTGCTTTAGATGAGGTCGTTCCAAGTCTTGAGTGCCACCTCTTGAAGATGCATGTAGCCTCTCTCATTTTCTCTTTCTTTTTCTTCCCCATGCCTTCGCTTTTAGAGGAAAAGTCCGGTAAGAGAAAATGTGTCCTTCTCATGTTTTGGACAAAATCATATGTATTCCATTCATTTTACCATCTGTGTTTAATGACTGCTTAATATCAAAACAAGGTTTCAAATATTAAAGCCAAACTTTGTGAGCCAGGACAAGGTCAAATTATGCCACTGGGGGCAAGGAAGTTGGTTGCTAAGAGATGTCATGTCCATTATTATGGGCTACAAGGTAATTTAATGGAAGGTTACCTTTGCCTCTGTCACGGGTTTAGAGCTCAACACTTTTCACCCAAAAATTCACTTCTGCTGGGCAGTGGTGGCGCACGCCTTTAATCTCAGCACTGGGAGACAGAGACAGGTGAATCCCTGTGAGTTCGAGGCCAGCCTGGTCTACAATAAAGTCCAGGGCAGCCAAGGCTACACAGAGAAACCCTGTCTCAACAAAACCAAAAACAAACAAACAAAAATAAACAAATATCCACTTCTGACAGTTTGTGTTTTAACTGGTCAAGCTACCTCAGCAAACCATGAACATTTAATGTTTCAGTGGCAACCTGCTAGACTCCTGAGAGTTTGTGGAGCTGGCCTGTGAAGGGGATGCAGTAGAAGAGTTGGGATTATTTTTATTCATTCTTATTTGTTTCAGTAAATCAAAATACCCCCTCCTGGGATGGCTGGAGACCAGAAAGAGATATCTTTATAAAGTGGAAAATGCCTCAGTGGGTAACAAGTGCTTGCCACCAAGCTTGGTGACCTAAATTTGAACCCGGGAACAAGATGGTGGAAGGAAAACTCTGATTCCCACACAAACCATGGCATACATTCACCCACAAGCAGTGCACAATATGAGTGTAATAAAATGTAACTTATCTCCTGAGTGCTACTTGCTAGTACCAGTGGGTGGTTTTTAGTGACAGCACAAATCTGATACAATAGAGTTAAATCTTTCTCTTAGACAACATAGATCTCAAAAGAAAATAATTTAAAAGAGGAAGAAGAAGAGGAGGAGGAGGAAGAAAGGTGTGTCACTTGTTTGTGGTTGCCTGGAATTTGGAAAAGGTATCCTCAAGATACAAAATAAGGTTCATTTCAAAGAGAAAGAAAATTGATCTTCAGAGCCTTCTGCAAGGTGCAGCAGATGATCAAGGGATCTAAATAATTAATGATTAATTATGAATGGAGGAAATGTGTCCAGAACACAAGCAGATGGGCTGCAAGGCCTCTACCTAAATAACAAGGTGTGACAAATATGGGGAATGCACTCTGTGTGATACAGATTCCTGCGACCACAGATACCCTGGCCACCTGCAGCCTCTGCACAACTGAATGGGCGTTATGTTTGGTCATGCAGTTAAAAATGCTTTTGGCCCACATTTAAAAACTAAACCAACTCTTTCTTTTTTTAAACCTGGTTATTCATTTCTCTGTAAGGAGGGGCAGTGGTGAGCCCATCTCTTCACAGTGTGGGTCCATGGCCCATGTAGTAGAGCTTGGTGATGTAGTTTCCCGACTGCACACCTCTGCCTGTGTGGTGAGCATCTTAGTCGGGTCTCCTCACTTCTAGAACAAGCCAGCAGCAGATCCTAAATTCATCTTCACTCACTTACTATGCCAATTCTACAATTCATAGACCACAAACAACGCTAAATGCTTTGAACCCTGGGGGAAATGACAGAGGGGTAGAATAATTTCCCTGTTATAGTGCATGGATTGAAGCCAGGGCCTCCCACAAAAAACTGATTTGCACGCAAAGACCCCCCCACTCCCACCCCAGCCACACTCTGCTGATTTTTCCGCCTTGTACAGACACTAATTGGTGACCATGTGTGTGGATCCTCTCCCTTGGACTTGTAGGAGTCTCCTGCTTCAAAAACCTTCAGGAACTCTCAGTCACAGACCCTGAAGCCGTCTGCATGTGTTCTTGGCCCAGCTTTGAGTCTTTTGGGTTCTTGCTAGTCAGCCTGCAACTGCATGTATTTGAGCAGCTAGTCCTTGATTGAAAAAAAAATTGTAAATGAAGTTTCTAAAGTGTTATCACAGGAGCTTACCCTTTACTAGAAAAATATAAGAATGAACTGATTACTAAAGCATAGATGTTTAGCTCACAGAAAATTAAAATATGACTTACTTTGAGGTTAATATATTTGGTAATAATTTGAGAGTGTTTAATTTTGAATGTGGAAAGTCTGCCTCTCTTTGGCTGCAGTCTACATTTTATTCTCCATGTTTTATCATAGTCTCATGTTGGGGAAGTATGTCTCTTATAGTGCCTTATTTACAGTATTTAATTTGGTCATATAACTTTCATATTTCCTTATTTAAGGAACTTTCACCTGGTCACTAAGCAATAATGTAGCCCAAACAGTCACATGAAAGTGATTTTTCCCCAAATTAATGTGGTGCTCTCAGCCCAAGGATGCACGCTGAAGAGTGCTTAAAGCTCCCACACGGAGAGGTGGGATGAGCAATAAAGTCTAAGCTAGAAGAGTCGCTAGCATTGCCTAGCATATGTCCAGAGGCTTCCTTTACAAGCCTGGTCTCAGAAATGACCTTGCCTGGATGATGACAGCCCATGCCTCGGCGCAGCCACGATTCGCTTCAAGAGTCCACCCACAATGTCATCCTTGAAATCACAGGATCAAAGATCTAAAGCCTGCACCCAGGTCTGCTGACTCACTACCCGGGTCTCGGGCCTCACTCTGAGCCAAGTATCCATGGCAGCAGCCCAAATATAAAGGCAGAAGCTTTTGTTCCCGAGATACATTAGTCTTTATCCGAACCCCTGTGTGTCCCTGCGTTTGAGTTCCTGGCCTCTGCTGAGGAAGCTTCTAACTTCTAATGGATCCCAAAGGCAAAACTTCACCTAACTCCCTCACCTCCCACATCTGCATCCCTCCTGCCGCGGCAGAAAGACCCCAGCAAAGGAGACTGTTGGAACACATGGATGGCAGCTGTCACCAAGGTTGGAGGAGTAGAGAGAGAACGTGTCTCTGCAGTGTCTTCCCCAGATGCCATCTGCTCCACAAGCATTTATTGTTGCCAGACAGTTTTCACAGTTGCCATGTGTATTTGTCAGAGGTTATCCATATGATGGTTGCCCACGTCGCTAAGCCAAGGTTACTTAACAGCAATAACTATTACTCCCCTGAAATGAACAATAAAAGAAAATCCAGAGCGGGCCCTCTGTGTCCTGCTGCATCTTTGGAGGCTCCCTTATGCTCTACTTATGGAAATACCTGGCATCAGTGATGCTGGCACACGCTGTTTACAGCACCAGACTTGTCTGAACTATTTAGATATCCGATATGTCTCCTCCCTAAATATTCTGGAGAAAAACTGCTTTTGACCAGACAAATAATTAACCACCAATAAGGACCATGTACCTTCCTGCCTTGTTCTTATGAACAAATACTTAAAACTCCACCACATTAGCAAAACTGAGCAAAGGTGTATACATTAGTCTCTTTGGGGGGGGGGGGGCTCTCCGAAGCCTTCTGTGGTTTCATGAGCCCTGATCACATGCCTGCCTGTCTTGCTCTCACCTGGTGATTTGCAATGTATGCTTGGTTGCTGTTTTGAAGTCTTCTGTTACCCATGCCCTGTGACTGACCCATCGTTCTCTGACTAGGTGTCTGTTCTCTCTTCCTTTTTGCTGATCACAGAGGCGTAGCCCGGTAAGAACTCTCAACATTTTAAACCTTAAACATGTATAGAGAAAATTGCTGCCAAAGGGAGGTGGCCAGGTTGGTGTCAGGTCATATGATCACCCAGTATACAAGAAGCAGATGGACTGGGTTTGCTGCTTGGAAGCTACGCTAGCTATCTGAATTTAAAGGTGCAGTTTAGAATCATTAGCACACCTTTCCATAACAAATTGAATTAGTGCTAAATAATGTCTGTCTGGCATGTGATATTGGGGGGTATGTGTATGTGATGATGACGACGACGACGACAATGGTGATGACGGTGGTAGTAGATGATGAAGAGAGTTCTTTTTCAGAAATGATGATGATGATGATGGTGGTGGTGATGATGATGATGATGGTGATGGTGATGATGATGATGATGGTGATGATGATGATGATGATGATGATGGTGGTGATGATGATGATGATGGTGGTGATGATGATGATGATGGTGGTGATGATGATGGTGATGATGATGATGGTGGTGATGGTGGTGGTGATGGTGATGATGATGATGGTGATGATGATGATGGTGGTGGTGATGATGATGATGATGATGGTGATGATGATGATGATGATGATGGTGGTGGTGATGATGATGATGATGATGATGATGATGATGATGATGTGGGGCTAGAGAGTTGGCTCAATGGTTGAAAGCCTGTAGAGAACTTGAATTAGGTTTCCAAAACACATTGGGCAGCTAATAGCTGCCTGTAATTCCAACCAAGAGACTCTGCCCTTTTCTTGACTCTGCATACACCTGCATTCAGACACACACACACACACACACACACACACACACACACACACACACACACAATTTTAAAATGAAATCTTTTTAAAATAGTAGCGGAACTGAAGAAAGAACTTTTTAAATAACATTACTTTTAAGCCCAAATTCAAAATATCCCCTGGACCATAACTTACATTGGTCAGTACGCACTAATACATGCTCATAATTCGCCCTGAGAAAGGGAAGTGTGCTCCTTGGCTGTCACATCAGCTCACATCACACCATTTTAGACATATTTAGCAATATATGTATCAAGGTAGTCCACATTTTTCAAAGGGAAATCAGCCGTTTTCCTCAGGCCAAAGAGTCAGAAGAATTTAAATCATTATAAAAGATCTTTGCTGTTTGAAGGAAGCCATCTACCTAGTCAGTCCCTTAAGAGTGGGTGTGGCAGGTGTGGTGCACATCTGTAACCCAGCCTCGACAGTCGAGGGCAAGAACATAACTGCAAGTTCAGAGCCATCTTCGGCTACATAGTGAATGCCAGTCCACTTGGAAATACTTAGCAAGATCCTATCTCAGAGCAAGGGAAGGGCGGGGAGGGGAGAGAGAGGAAGAAAGACAAGACGGAAAATGGGGGGAGAGTGAGAAAGCGCAAAGCTCTCTAAGCTCGTGCCAGTCAATAATCAATTACTATTTGAGGCAAATACCACCCTACCCAGGTGACAAGCTGCTGGTTCTCAATTTAAACCATTAGGTGCTTTCTCAGATTCTGAGAAGTGACTCATAAAGAATGAATTTATTAATTAAAAATAACAAGTAGTTCATTAATTTATATATGTGCATGTTTGCATATGTGTATATATACATTTATATGTAGTCAGCAATAATCACTGAAATCGTGGTCACTTGAGGAGGCTTCAATCAATGGGCTTCCTTCCGGGGTGTGGCCGCTATGGTGACAGTACCTCAGCCTCACTCTTGACTTGTTGCACTGCAGCTGCAGGTCCTCTGGAGCCTTGCCCCACACTCAGCTGACAATGAAACTCTTCCAGTTGGGCTGGCTTGTTGCTCTGGGCCGTTTGAATCTATTTCTTTGTCATTACTTTATTCCTTCTCATTTTCAAAACAACCACACTTTCCTGCTTATTTCTTCTGTGTCTGGCTTGCACTTACCTCATCTGTTCGTGAAGTGTCCATGTTGCTGTTACAGGAGCTTGCTCACTGACTTTCCATAATAAATGTCTGTGGAAGGAATACACACATGGTACTTAGTGACTACTGAGGAGATGCCCTTCTGGCTTCCTTGGGTATCTCCTATCTGTTAGATTGCAGTTCTTATAATACAGAGTGAGGCTCTTTTTCCTCAATCTGCCATTAACGTTGGAATTCAGGACTTGAACTCTTGTGTCTCTTCCTTTAGACCTTAAGGCAGATCCCCGTATCTGGGTGTTCATAACTCCGAAAAGCATTTCAGCTCTGCTTTAACAATTAACTCTTCAGCCATCAGTGCATTTATCACCTGTATCCATAATGCACAAAACAGGTTGAAATCAGCGTATTTATTCCACCACTAATAACATGATCATTCTCTTTCTGGCAAATAGGGTAAAGCCAAACAACTTGCTTTTTTTCCAAGCAAAACAAGCTAGAAAATGTAGTCTTTGAGATTAAACCACCCACCAAGAAACATCTAATAGGTTTGTTCCAACTCACACTGTACCTCTGCCATAAATGGATTCGAACTGGGACAGAAAAATTCTAATTAGCCAGCCCTGGGGAGGATAAGATGCAGCACACGGGTCTACTGTCAGTGCTAAGCCATGCCCCGCACTGTTGGCATTATAATCTGAGAGCGCACAGCCCAGCAGCTCCCTCCCCACAGTGCGAAGGGATGGAGATGGTGCTTCTTGGACCACTTCCTTGTTCTCCTACCTTCGCTGCCTTCTCTGAGGGCAAACCATGCCCTGCCTCACGATGCTACCCCTTCTGGAGTCTTACTTTTCTAGACACACCCATGCTAAGAAACTTCCAAGGCTTCTGACTTTCAGTCAGAGCTTTTTAATGAGTCGCTTTTCCTGTTTTCTGAATAAGTTTATGGCCAAGACTCTAGCCCTGGATGTGACCTGCACAGATTATCCCTGCCAGGACTGTTGCTTTCTGAGGAGGCTTTCCAAGGAGAGATGGCCCCAGGTGGCAGGTGTGGGGAGGAGTCCAAAGGGAAGTCCAGTCGGTTTGAGAACTTTCTACTAACCGCTTCAGGATCCCATCTGACCAGGGCCAGACAGTAGTCATACACTGTAGAATTTTCAAATACTAAATAGTTAATAAGTTTGGATTCTCACTTGCTAGAGTCCAAGAGGATCCTAGTTGTAAGCGACTAATTTCTGTCCTTACTAAATCACTCAGGTATATAGATTACTCTCCTTATTTTTCCTCTCCCTCTTCTTAGTCACTAAAGAGTAGCATGGAAAGCTGGTGTGTGTGTGTGTGTGTGTGTGTGTGTGTGTGTGTGTGTACAGTTTCCAACTTCAATGTGGTTTTTAGATGAATTCCCTTTTCCCAATCTGGGGTATCTTTGAACTCAGTTTAATTGAAATGACAGAAATAATGCATATTGTACATACTATATCTGTGGTCTTAAGCCTTATAGTGTTTATTTCTAATTCTAGGGTGCAATTAAAAGGAACTTATCCAGTAAGTATATCTTAGCTCCCAGAAATAGAGTATGGTTGGCAGAAGGAATGGTTCCTTGGATCTTGGAGCAAATTTGCATTCGATTTGCACAGTTTTGGGATTGATTTTTAAGGCTTTAAAAAAAGAAACCATTTACAGTGAAGACCTCTTTTTTGATGGAGGGTATCTGGGTCCTGAATAATGCTTAACTTCTCAAAACAAATATGTTTGTAGAAAAACATTGGTTCTTTCTTCCTATGTTTGTTAGCTCTGGCTGTATCTTTAAGCTTAGCAATGAATTTAATTGAATGTGTTTGATTAGACACACTGTTGCTAAGAATGGGGAGAGAGGGAAAGTGCAGAAGGAACTAAGGGCAGATATAATGTATCCATGCTTACATTATTAGATGTAAAATGTTCAGCCCACCAAACTGATATGATACAGGTTATCATATATAGGGTGTGATGTCCCTCCTCAACATACAATGTATCCTAGGAAAACCTAAGTTCGTTCTTAAAGGTGCAACATTTTTTTGCCATTTCACAAAAAAAAAAAAAAAAAAAAAAATTACAGTCTAACACTAGGTCTGTGTACTATGGGCATGTGGCCTGGATTGTTACTCTCTCATGTAACTGAGAAACAGAACCCAACCAGGTAGCAGACATTTGAAGAATGGTAGGCTATTCCTCTGGGCTCTACAGTATACAAATCTTCAGTGGTTGGCTTGTTTATGGTTGTTCTTTGATTAATGGGGTTTTACAAATGCAGGAGAAATCTTACTCCACACGGAAGATATATGGCTGTCGCATTGCCAGGAGAGAGGGCTTGTTTTGCAGCTTTCATGTTAAGTTGCTAATTGATGTGACTTAAACCTCTAGTATTTCCAAATATAGCTCATATGACACACCAGCAGGGACTGCTAAAGATATGTCTAAACAGGTCTTTTGTCCTGTGTGTCAGGTGAAGAAGTCGCAAGACCCAGGCGCTCAACCCCAACTCCAGAACTTACAAGGTGAGCATGGAATATACTGGTTGTGTTTCCCTCATCCAAAACTTTTAACTGTTCAGCAAATACCATCCAGGACTCTATTAATGAAGGCCTAATGTGTGTATGTGTGAGCTCGTAAATCCACAGCATGAGCTAAATATGCTGTCATTTCTCACACATGCAGCCCAAAGGGCAACCTTTGGGTAAGTGTCTGCATTTGTCTATAGCAGAATAGGTGGTCTTCTCCCTGATGCGAATCCTGGAGTTGTATATAAGGCGGTCTTTTAATTTCTGGAATGTTCATCTGAGATATATTATATCGCCCTAAAAAAGAGACGACTCTGACAGTTGCCTGTACTTTCATCGTACATTCCAATTTCTATGCCAAAAGAACCTGTTGCATTGTTGCTCTCCCCCATCCCTCCATAAATTATTATATTTGACAGCGGATTCTGTGAGTGAACTGCTATGCAAATACCATTTCCAAAGCGATGGTTCATTATATCTCTTTAACATTTGGATTCTTTATGGATTCTCATCCTCCATCAGCCTTCCCCCTTTCCTCTCCAATCTTCACCTGCATGACACTCACATAGAAATCATTAGGCTCCCTGATGGGAAAAATATCAGCCCTGCAAAAGGAATGGAAACAATTATTCAGCATTTGCTTAGTCATCAGTCTAGATTAGTGGTTAGGAGTAAAGATGAGCTATCTCAATACTCTAAGATGCACTGGGTTAGGACATCAGTAGTCTACTAAGAGAGAGGAGGCAAGATGAAATTAGAAGCCGAGTGGGCACCACTTAAATCACCCCATGCTTGACTTTCATTAAAGTGCATTAACTACAACAAGAAATAAGGTAATGGCATGTTTGGGGTTTCTGTTTGCTGTGATAAAATACCATGACCAAACACAACTCAAGGAGGAAAAGGTTTATAAGTTTCAGGTCACAATCCATCAACAGACAAAGTCGAGGCAGGAACACGGAGGCAGGAACTGAAGCAGAGGCCATGGAGGAGGTGGTTTACTTGCTAGCTCCTCATGGCTTGCTCAGCCTGCTTTCTTACAGGACCCAAGATGGCCAGCTCTGGGATGGCACCGCCCACAGTGGGCGTGGCCCTGACATGAATTATCAATTAAGAAATGAGTCAGTAATTATATGAACAGTTTCAGGAAAATCTAATAGCACCACAAGGATTGCATACAATTCTTATTTTTGAACTGAAGTATATGGGCTTTTTACATCATCCTTATTTTCTCTGACTTATAACCAGCCATTTCCATCATGTTTGCACAGGTATAGAATGTTGGTACATCAGTAATTGGTGTTCCCTCTACAATATGTGGAAGAATCCAATTAGTTCTTTTAATAAACTATATACATTTGCTTTTCAAAATAGGGAAAAAAAGAAATGACCCCCACAAACTGATCCTATAGAGACATTTTATCCATTATGATTCTTCCTTCCCAGATGACCCCAGCTTATGTCAAATTGACATAAAAACTAGCCAGCACAGGTAATGACAAGTATAGATTTTTAGGCCAAGCATGTGAGCACATAACCTATAGCTCTACACACAGGAAGCAGAGGCATGAGGTTCCTGCATTTTGGCATCTGTAACATGTTACCTCTGTGTATAAAGACTTAGCCTGCTTTGAGAGCACTTCCTTCTTCGTTGGGTTTCTGTTAGACCTGCACTTACACAGTTCTATTAGGAGTGCAGGATCCTACCTCCCATCATGACGCTTTCACGCATGACATCTTCATGCAATACTTTCTAAGCCCAGCAGAAGCTTCGTACACACATGCACATGTCTGTGCACACAAATGCACATACTTGTAGAAACATGGAAAGCGAAAGTTTGTGTGTGGTTTTGAGCATTAATTTTTGATCCTTCTCTCTGTATATTTTGCCCCCCCCCAAAAAAAATTGTGATTTAGCAAGAAGCCTCTGGATGACACTCTGGCCCTTGCTCCCCTCTTTGGTCCACCATTAGAATCAGCTTTTGATGAGCAGAAGACGGAAGGTAGGGAGCTGGATGCCTACAGCACTATGTTACTATGCCATGATGTTACTTCGCTAAGGTAAATGGATGTAATTGAGGTGTCTTGTGAATGTGCCATCAGCCCCTCATGGTCGGAACACAGCTCCAAGTGGAGTGTGCTTGCAGGTTAGTTGAAAACCACCTATTACTTTAGGATTTGGAATTTTCCTCCCAGAATAATTAATGGCTAATAAGTTTGCTACTGAAAATAGGCCAGTAAAGGTGAAGGCAGATCTATGCAAGGCCGTGTGGCGTAGATGCACTCGGAGAGCTGCTGCGAGCGCTGTGAGCAGGAGCAGTGATCGAGTGTCCTCTCCTCACCCTCAGTCGTGAGGCCTCTCTGGTGACATTCCCTCTCTTTCCAGCTCATCAGGGGCAGTGTCTAAGGGGTTGTGCACAGGTCTGCTGACTCAAGACTCAGGAAGCAATGCTATGAGAGAAATACTCTCATTTCTGCTATTCGTTTTGGGTTCCCTACTAACCATTTATTCTACAGTTAAATACCTAGATGCTTAAAACTAACCATGCTTTTGAAGGGCTTCAAATAATGTGCATCTTGTTGATACACACACACATATTTAAAATGTGTAATTTTAAAATAGAACTCTAAAGTATAGATGTGATAAGATGGCAACTTTCTAGAAATGTCCTTTAGACTTACATAATAAGCCAAGAGTAGTTGCGTGCCTTTAATCTCAGCACTTGGGAGGCAGAGGCAGGCAGGTCTCTCTGTGAGTTAAGGGCCAGCCTGGTCTTCAGAGTGAGTTCCAGGACAGCCAGAGTTACATAGTGAGACCCTGTCTCAAAAACAGACAAAAACTTATATAGTAAGTAGTCAAGAAGACTAAGCTAAAGTAACAGGGATTTCAAAGGACAGTAATTGCGACAGAACTTTATTTCTTGCTATAACAATATAGAGGCAAACACCTGAGGGCGGTGGAGATAGTCTTCAGTCCTCAATGGTTCCCTTCATCTCTGGGTCCAAGGATTTGCTCCAGCTCTTATCCCTCCCAGAAGAAAAGTGGTGGACGAAGCCAAAGAACTCACTGACAGTTGCTACAAGAGCAAACTCTAGAATAGACACACATCACTTTTAACCAAAGTGCACTGCGAAGAACTTGGTGTAACACAACGAATTAAAACACCTTGTCTATGAAGAAAGGATCAGTAGCAGCCAGCTACGCCTGTATGCTTTCAATGACTTAGGCAAATTTATAAAAAGCATTCCAAACTACCCTGCCAGTGGCATTACACTTGTAACCTAGAACTATCCAAAATGTAGCCTTGTGGGGAGGCTGTCGTTTGTATCACTGAGTCATCTGTGATCAGTCTTTTTTCATGACGTGACTATAAACTGACTGTTGGTGACAGCTGATGTTTTGCCGATGAATCTGCCCTTCCAAGGAATTGCATCGGCATACAAAAATGTCTCTGCCGAAAATGGAAGTAGCCTTTTAAAATCTAGGTTGACCCCCCCACGTGGAACCCATGGAAGCAATGCTGTTCCAGCACAGAACTTGGGCCTGCATGGAGGCCTGTGATAGAGAAAGACAAACATCTGGACTCATGGACGAGTCCTGCCTGTCTGTCCTTCTGGATGTAGCCACTGAAGTTCTGCAAAGTTCTGACATTTGCACCGACCACACCAGCCCTTCCCTTGGCCAAGCCTCTCTCTCTCTCTCTCTCTCTCTCTTCTCCCTCTCTCTCTCTCTCTCCCTCTCTCTCTCTCTCTCTCTCTCTCTCTCTCTCTCTCTCTCTCTCTCCCTGCTCATTGGCTTCTTCAGACTGATTTTTCTATGGTTCGTGGCTTAGAAGTCCTAGGAGGGAAAGTCTGTAGTCTGCAAAGAGCTGTGTCTGCATCATCTCACCTTTCTCTGCTTTTTCTATGGACAAGTGTGTAAGAACACAAGTCGTTGGAAAACACAAGTTTTCTCTCCACCCAAAAAACGGCATTGACAAGGGGTGTTGCAGGCGACAATGGCAGGCTTGGCGTTGGCGGCTCGGACTCGGCTCAGTGTTTGGGGCATGAGGGTCCTGCAAACCCGAAGCTTCGGCTCGGACTCCTCGGACAGCATGGACCCTGGCACTGGCTTCATCCGAGAAGCTGGTGGGGCCTTCGGAAAGAGGGAGAAGGCCGAAGAGGATCGGTACTTCCGAGAGAAGACTAGAGAGCAGCTGGCTGCCCTGAAGAACCATCACGAAGATGAGATCGAGCAGCTCGTGAAGGAGATTGGGCGGCTGCAGAAACAGATTGAGCGGCATAAGAAGAAGCTGAAAGCCCTAAAGGACAACAGTAATTAGCTGTCCACAGCCCCTCCTGGGATGGCCTGCGTATCGTTCCCCACTTCCACAGAGACATAGTTTTGAGTGATGAATATTTGGTTGTGTGCCACTCACAGATAATAAAGTTATCACCAGTAAAAAAAAAAAAAACAAAAAACAAAAAAACAAACAAACAAAAAACGGCATTGACTTTTACCACATGGTGGTGCTGGGACAATGAAATACAAAACTACAGCCACTTGCCTTAGATGAGTGCTTAATGTACCTTCTTTATGCACGCATGTGTTTATACCCAGGACCATCTTCATCCATCTCAGGTTAAATACCATCTATCCTCCTGATGTTGTTATTGTCCTCCCTTCCCACTGCAGGAAGGAAGCTCAGAGATCTTAAAAAATGCATTAGCCAAGAATCTAAGGTAATCTAGAAGCTATGATGAACTCTATATACAACTTACTTCCTGGAGCACACAGTGAACAGCTGTGCACTTACTAAAAAGTCTGGTTATTTGCATGTGAACAATAGCAATCAAAACATCAAAACAAGAAAAAATAACGTGCAATTCAGTGCTCTTAGGCTAATAGCTAAGTGTCTTGATTTGCTCCATATATTTAAAGAAGTATTCATTTTCTGGTTGTTGGGCTGGAGAGATGGCTTAGTAGCTTAGAGCACTGGCTGCTTTTCCAGACGACCCGGGTTCAAGTCCCAACACCCACGCAGCAGTTCACAACCATCTGTAAATCCAGTTGCGGGGCATCCAACTTCTACTGGCCTCCTCAGGCACCAGACACGCGGCACACAAACATACACGAAGGCAATTTTTTTTTAAATGTTCTGATTCTCTCAAAATGTTCAACAAGCATCTTTAGAATTATTATTCCTCTTTATGATGCTGTAAAGGCTTAAAAGCCTGAATCATCTTTAAAAATAGGGACTGCTGCACAGAATCCAGATATTTTCAACATTGAAGCAAGCATATTCATAGAAGTCTTTAAATAAGTCAACCAACAACAAAGTAAGTGTTTGTGGGAAGTTATTTCTAAGCTTTTGGAATGGAATGTGTAGTAATATCTCGAATGTCCTTAGGTGACCAACCAGGAAGAGAGTGTGGGTTTAGTTGGATTGTCCCTTAACTTGGCTCCATGCACACACACACACACACACACACACACACACACCACACTCAAATCCTGTTCTTTTCCTGAAGGGCGCCTGATCAGCACATTCCTAAATTAAACCTGTAGGACAAGACAAGACGTGGGAGCCGTGTCGTAAAGCTCAGCCTTAACTGAAGTTCTGAACTCTTGTTTGATCCTTCCCTGAGAAGTTCTGTCTTTGTGTTTCCAGTTCTTTTAGATCAGCCTGAGATATGGGGTTCAGGCCAACCAGTTAACCCAAGCACGGAGTCGCCAAAGCTAGCAAGACCTTTTCCCGCTGGAAGTAAGTTGTGTCTCTATTCATCTTGCTCTCGGTCTGCGTAGTAAGACTTTAGGCAACTCGCAGAAGGCCTGGGGAGATAACATGAGAATTTGAAAAGAGATGTTACTATCTAGCAGCCTAGGTCAGGTTACCTACGCTGGGCTGAAATTACGAAAGGAAGCAGCATTGTTAGCCCTTAGGCGGCCCCTCTTCTGACACATCTCACGCGCCATTGGTCACCCATCCCTCCTATTGGCTATGTAAGGAGAAGCTGAGCTGAAGGCAGTGGACAGTCACACAACACAAGCACTGAACAAAGTCCGGCAGTGTCTCTGCTAGTCCCGAGAAAACAACTGAGACTGCACAGGACTCTCATATACCATAAGGCCTAACACTAAAGAGATGAATTTACACTGCAACCACAAAGCAAGCAAAACTATGGGATGCCCATGAGCTAAACAGGATAGATGATACATACATACATACATACATACATACATACATACATACATACATGGTATAGGATATATATGATATGTGATATGTGTGTACGTATACGGCACTGGGGGTGGAGAGGGGAGGAGATGAGGTGTGGAGGGTAGAGAGGAGTAGTCAGGGATCTCTAGCTTTGGAACCACCTGGCTCTTTCTGATCTCAGGATATGAAAGATGGGCCCACACTCAAGTTCACAGCTGAAGTTAGGGAGGGCTTATAACAATCATGGGAACTCTTGAATCTACCAAACATAGCAGATGACAAAATTTTATCTACTGGAAGAATAATTCCTAATTTCATCTACCAAATAAGAAATGTTATTCAGAAGGATGAGTTTTTTGTTTTTTGTTTTTTGGGTTTTTTGTTTTGTTTTGTTTTGTTGGTAGGTAGGGACCAAAATGCTGTACTTTTTATCTTAGGATTTTATTGGGAATATTCATTCTTTGATATTTATTCTTTGACCCATCCCTTGACTTCTGACTTCCTAAAACATGCTAAGATTGTAAAAGCCTACTATGGCAAAATCTGTCTAGACACAATGTAGGCAACACCATCCAGACTGGACTTAAGACCCCTTCCTGGAAGCCATTACTGTTCCCACGATCACATCCTGGACTGGAGCTATGATTAGCAGGACTCATGATCAGTCCCAATCCCTCCAGAGGAGCCAGTGTTTATTAAGCATAATGCCCCTGGCTTCTGGTAAAGGAATGGAACTTAACTGTGGCATGACATTTGTTGACTGAATAACATGTTGACATTGGTATCTAACATTTGAAAAACTCCTATAGGGATAAGCCGGAGGAGTCGGTGTGTCTGTCTTTTAGTGCTCCTAGTCATTTATCGCTACTGTGATGAAACACTATGACCCAAGCCTCTTGGGAGGAAAGAGTTTATTTGGCTTTCAAGTCCTGATGCACAGGCCATTGAGAGGAAGGCAGATCAGGAACTCAGACCAGGTGGAAACTTGGAGGTAGGAGCTGATGCAGAGGCCATGAAGGAGTGCTCCCCATGGCTTGCTCAGCCTGCTTTCTAATAGCACCCACAGCCACCATCTCAGGGGTGACCCCACCCACCATGGACTAGACCATCACACATCAATTACCAATTTTTTAGATGCAGGTTTGCCCAAAACCCTATCTTATGGTGCCATCTTTTTTAAGTTGAGGTGTCTATCCTCTTCTCCAATGACTCTAACTTGTATCCGGTTGGCATAAAACTAGCCAGTGCACTTGGTGTTGCAATTTTTTACATTCAGACCCTGACTATCCCGTTTCCTAGGCCAGAGGTATGAATAAACACCCAAACCATGTTTGTTTTTACTTTGCTGTATGATGTTGGAAGAATGTGGTCATTGACACTTTTATTTCTCTCTTCTCAGCACCTCCACCTCTGCCTCCAAAAACCGTACCAGCCACCCCGCCTCGGACAGGCTCCCCCTTAACAGTTGCAACAGGTAAACCAGGGTTTTACAGTTCTGAGATGATGTGGCAGACAGAGGCATGGCCTTGGACCAAAACGTGCCCCTTATGCATTGGAAAGCGTAGGCTGTACTGACATGCACAGTGTTGGTGTGAATTTCAATATGACTGCAGCTTGTTGTGCAGACTTATTGTAAAGTACACTCCAGACTCCACATGGACTCGCACACTCAGTTTTCCTCAGCATAGTTTTATATGATGGGGGCTGCACTGATTATGCAGTAGAAGGAAACAGCCGCAAGATGAAAAGTCAACTGTTGACTCAGTCTCTCACTCTATTGGCTCTCAGTGGAATAACTTGCAAATGAATAGTCTCGAAGTACAGTTTGTATTTATCAAGAGTCATTAAGCTTTTTGTTACAATTAAGACTGTAACTGCAGAGTGCATAAAAGCATTAGTGGGTCCTAGAGTGAGCAGTATAGTGTTGGAGGGATTGTTTTCCCCAGTGGTCATCCAAATATTTAAGCATTTCACAGCAAAGGCTGTGATAATAATTATAAAATATGGCAAAGAATTGCTGCAAATTATTATATATATATATACACACATATATATATATATAATTTCTGAGGCACAGCTTTCCTTTCTATTAAAATCAATACTGTGCATTTATGCAACTTACAATCTATCAGGTCTTATTGGACAAGCAATTCAAAAGTGGTGGTGGTGATTTTATTTACCTGGGCCCTAGAATGTGGCTCTTTATCACCTTTGGAATGCTATAGCCACTTTACGCTTGGCTCACTCTGCAGCCTGGTGAGTTTGATTGAGAACTAAGAGGATATTTATCAGGAAAAAAAGAAAGGCCCAGTCATTTATGAAATTTATACTGACTTAAGCCCAATGGAGAGTCATCTAAAGCATCATAAACAAGGTATTTGCGAGTTCAGCTGTTTGGAGACCCTGTGTTTCCATAAACTGTGACAGCTACAAATAAATCTACAAGCAACAAAATCATAACTTATTGCCAGCTGTGCAAAACACTACCCATCTATCTGTGGCTGTGGAGCCTAGGAAATTAACTCCTTTCCAATAAAAAAAAATATGGAAATATCAAGCCAGCTCTTGTAGCACAGGAGTCATTTGCAAGTATTTAGGCAGCAGTTTCTAATTTGAATAACCTCATTGTTGCTTTCAAATATAAAGACTGCTCTCCAAATTGTAATTATCAAATATTTCATATTTCACTAAGTCAGTTTTTATTTTTCCTTTTAATATTGATATGTATTGAAAAGAATACACGGCTGATATTTAAGCAAAGTGAAATTTTCTGTGTCATACTTGAGAAAGATATGCATTGCAGTCACTACTAGTTTGTTAGCAGGCTCTGCTTTGTGAGAAGAGAAATTCTAAAGATTTTTTAAATTTTTTTTCTCCTGTTAAACATTTCTAATCAATAGCAAATGCCTTGCTGTTTTCCTTGTGTGTGTTGTGTGTGGAGTGTGTTGTGTGTGTTTGTACATTTTTATGTGGGGTTATCTTCTTAAAAATAATCTCTTTGTGTTTCTGGTATATTTAAAGTAACTCTATAGCTAAATGTTATGTCCTGTTTTTTGTTTTGTTTTGTTTTGTTTTCAATTAGCAGAGATTATCATTGGTCTCACCAGACATTCTGTTTAACATCCGAGACTGGAGACACTTTGTAAAGATGAGGGCGGTATTCAGGGCTCAAATCCCTGTGACTTGTGCTATGTGTGTTCAGCAGGCCGGGTGTTGAGAAGCGCCCTCTCTTCTGGTAGATAGCTGCACTTTCGGAGCCTGAGGGTCTCTGGGACCTTGATAGTATCATTTCAAAATCATCACTGCCGCTCACTTGAGAGCAGCATTATGCTCAGCATTGGAAACAACAGTGGAGTAGTCAGTCAGAGTCACCTTACAAAAGAGTGAACACTAGCATAGAAATAGGACAATGGCCACATATTGAAGTGAGCACCTACACCCCGACTTCAGTGCCTACCTCAGTTAAGGCATTTTTACATTATGAAGGATGCCCACTGAGGCACCTTACAAAGTGCAGCATATCTGCTAAGCTTTCCCTCCTGCCTCCTTCTAGCCTCTCTACAAATAATAGTAAGAGTTAATAAAAAAAAAAAAAATTAAATCAACTACTTTAACCACAGGAAATGACCAGGCAGCCACAGAGGCCAAAATTGAGAAACTACCATCCATCAGTGACCTGGACAGCATTTTTGGCCCAGTGTTGTCCCCCAAGTCTGTTGCTGTTAATGCTGAAGAGAAGTGGGTCCATTTCTCTGATGCATCCCCGGAACATGTTACTCCAGAGTTGACTCCAAGGGAAAAGGTGGTGACCCCACCAGCTGCATCAGACATCCCAGCTGACTCCCCAGCTCCAGGCCCGCCTGGCCCCCCAGGCTCTGCAGGTCCCCCAGGGCCTCCTGGTCCTCGCAATGTACCATCTCCGCTCAATTTAGAAGAAGTCCAGAAGAAAATCGCTGAGCAGACCTTCATTAAAGATGATTACTTAGAAACGCTCTCATCTCCTAAAGAGTGTGGGTTGGGACAGAGAGCAACTCCACCTCCCCCACCACCACCCACCTACAGGACTGTGGTTTCGTCCCCCGGACCTGGCTCGGGCAGTGGTACGGGGACCACCAGTGGTATGTCTTACTGTTTGAGTGTGCTTTGTGTGCTGGGGAACGGCCATGGCTGCTGTAATGTGAGAGCAATACCCTCCTCCTGCCTGGCAACTGGCTGTAGGGCTTCTGCCATTCCTCCTTTGGTCTGGTGTCCTGTGGCCCTGTGGCATGTTGTAGTCCATTGAATGCTCCAGTCGTAGTCCAAGTTTGTGAATGTGTCCTGTGCTGCACTCCCAGCCCTGGGAGTGCCCTGATGTGTACCCTATAGTTAGGAGGTATGGAAGGAGTTATTTGCTTTATTTTTTAAATATATACATATAAAGAAAGCTATGATGCCATTGTTTCGAGTTTCAGAAAGTTCTAGAAGGATAGATGTCACAGCAAGCAGATTACAGATTAAATGTCTGATTTTTGTTTCCTTTTCCTTTTGGTCAGACAGTTTATAACTCTAAGTTGGGGGGAGGGCATGGTGAAGTTTACAAAGGAGATATCTGAGAACAACCATTGGATAAGTTAGCATGCCTTCCTTGTACCTGAGCCACCTGACCAGACTTGGTCTCAGACATTAGTATTTGACATTCATTGGGCCACTATACCAGCACTAGGTGTAGTGATAGGCAGTGGGACTCAGGATGCAAACTCTCCTGTTGAATTTCTTTTTCTTTCATTTTTATTTGAAGCTGCCATTTTGTGTTTTCTAACTATAAAAAAGACAGGAACACTTGCTGTGCACACCAAGGAAATACGAGGATTTTCCCATGCTGTTTACCCCACTGCTCAGGCATGCAGTGAGAATCTCAGTTCTCCTGAGCCAGGTTCAGTCTCAGCACATTCCAGGAGGTCCTGCCTGTCACTTTGATATTTGCCTGTAAAGAGGCCACCAAGCCTGAAAGACTTTAATCTATCTAGAAAGACACAAAGGGGAAGGTCATTTGCCTCTATCCTAATCCCACCACGCTGCCTCTTTCCACAGAATGTCTTCCGGGCCTTGCTCTGTGTCCACAGATACACCTGTGCTTTGTAAAGCGAAAGATTCCAAGGTGTCAGAGTGGGCTGGATTACCTGTGAGCTCAACCCAGCACCCACAACAGAGGAAAACAGTCATCGCTTACGTTTGGGGAGCAGAGCAGTTAACGGAACTGGCCAGCGGTTCAGCCATAAGAGCCTTAAGAGTTTTTCGTTTCCAGTAATAAGAACAACTACAGCCCCCAGTTGTAAATACAATACTTCAACCTCCCAAAGACCACCTGTCTTCAGTACAAAAATGCCCCCCTTTTACAAAGGCAAAAACTGTTTACCCAGCCAGGCCTATCACATGGGATTTAAGACGCTCGGGCTATCTAATTCTCCCAACCACCGCGTTCTTCGGGTATTTCCAAAAAGTTTGGTCACAAAACAGGGTCTTCACTACTGATGCCCACCTGCACTGCCCAGTCATAGAAGGCTAGAGCCAACTCTCTATGCAGATGTCACCTTGTAAGGTCTTTGCTGTATGATTATTTGTAAAGAGAAGAAATAGCCTCTTGAACAGCAACCCTGAAGAAGCTGTCTGTCAGTTTAGAGGAAGGCTGTACCCCCATCACTTCCTGGGTTGTTCCTGTTCCTGGCCTTAGGATTCTTAGAGTTATGATACTTCAAGAAATAGTCCCCAACAGCCAATGGTGGACCATCAATTCAGTCTTCAGAGTAAACACCTACGCACAGTCAGGGGCCAGTTATTCACCTGCGTGCCCCCTCGCATATTTCCTCGCATAAATCTGGCATATTTTCTCTTAGCCACATCTGTATCAAAAGGCAGTCTTTATGGTCCTCTTCTGTATCGATTGCCTTGTATTAGATAGAATCTCAGAGTAACTCAAACACGGAAGTGCCTTCCGTTTGGGTGGTTATAAGTACCTTGCAAGGTAGAACATTTCTAACTTTTTGAGACACAAAAGCTGAGCTGCAGAGAAGTAAAGATCCCAATTACGGCTGAGAAAAAGACATCAGGGCCAGGACTCAACCTTTTTCACCCAGCCATATTGCCCTCGTGACATGACTAAAAAGGGGTCTGGAATTTTCCTCCTGAAATTGGTGTTCGCCTAAGCTTGACACAGACTATAGACCATGAACAAACATTTTGGAACACTCCAATGGCAAAAAAAAAAAAAAAAAAAAAATAGTCCTAAAGCTGAATGGAACACCCTTGCCCCCTCCCCCCCAAAAAAGTTCCATGCAATCTTCCTACAAAGCTCTACTGTTAAAGAATATTTCCTATCTCTGCACTGTGACATCTGTCTTCTAAAAGAATATGTTGGGTACAGTACTGCTAAGTTAGCACTCAAAAGAAAAAAATCTTTGTAGCGGGCCCATCAAACATACTTTGTGTTTAGAGAGAACCTTAGCCAAATACTAGGGACATTTAGATTAAGAAAGATTCAGACAAGCTGTCAAGGTGGGAACAGCAACACTAAGAACAAACAGACGTGCTGGGCGTGGTGGCGCACACCTTTAATCCCAGCACTCGGAAGGCAGAGGAAGGCGGATCGCTGTGAGTTCGAGGCCAGCCTGGTCTACAAAGTGAGTCCAGGATGGCCAAGGCTACACAGAGAAACCCTGTCTCGGAAAAAAACAAAAACAAAAAACAAAAAACAAACAAACAAAGAACAAACAGACGGTAGCAAATTGTAGCAGTCCGTAATCCATCTGAGGCTCCAAGAGACCTAGGTGCTTTGGAGTTAAATACACCATTTGTACTTTATGATCATGGGCATGCCACTAAAAACTTTAGTCTTCACTGCGATGCTAACAGTGTCTATTCTGTGAGCTAAGCACAAGAATGACGCTACGTGTGTAAAGTACTAGCACAGATCCTGGCCAACGGAAGCAACGAGTGAGGGTAGAATGAAGTAAAGAATATGAATTCAGTTGCTGGTAGCAGTAGAGGCATGTGAGGGTCTGGTGGAGGGGACAATCAAGTGTCTCTACACTTGGGAGATATAAGTAGTGCAGGGGCAAGATTTCACTCTTTAAACAAAAGAATCAAGAATCACCCCCTCCCCCCAGAAACACTCTTTAAGATGAGAAATGACTCTGAGGTGGATTTTGCTTCTGAGAGTCAAAGTTCTTTTGAGGATCTCAACATCTGGATTGAGGTGCTGGTGTAGGACTCCAGTGATCTTGGTTTTGTGTTTTGCTGTGTACAGGAAAGTAGCTGGGTGGGTGGGTGGGGTGGAGGGGGGGATGTGGAGTCAGATACGGAGAAAGTAGGGGTGTGGAGGCAGGGGAGATGTAGAGATAGCTGGTAGGGCAGGGTAGGCAGGGGGGATGTGGAAGCAGGGGACTATTTTCCTGAAGCAAGATTTCCTGGAATTTCCTTGGCATGATTTTACAACCTCTTGTTTCTAACCAAGTAACCAAGTGACAAGGCTTCTGAACAAGAGCTGTCTGAACTTTGACTTCACCTCCTAAGGTTTGGGGGCATGGTAGTTCTCCATGCACCCTGGACTTAGGACTAGAGATAGACAGGTTCCCTGAGCTCCCAGCTCAGTGTGCATGCTAGCCTCTGTGTGTCCCCTGTGTTTCATTTGCTTGTCATGGACAGCCAAAAAAGTAAATCCAAGAGGTTTTTCAAAAACCACCAAAGAAAGACAATCAGTATGAAACCCTGCTCTAACAGGCTCGCAGGGACACTCCTTTAGAAGCACTCGCCTTGTTTCTGTTATAAAGAATCAATACACAAGGACTCGTGTGTGTGTGTGTAGGCCCCTGTCCTTAACTCACATCATGTATTGTGAATCGTGATGAAGTTAACACTTGTGGATTGACATACGGTCAACAGCGTAATTCTATTACCTGTGTTTTAAAAAGAAAAAGCCTAATGTGGAAAAGGCATTCGCCTTCCTTCGAGTTTAAGCTTCTATTCTCATCTTGGACATCAATTCTGAACATGAATCCAAACCAAGAAAATGTACCGTAAGTCCCATGTATACAGGATTAGAATGAGCTCCCCTCCCCCACCTCCCAGCCAAGAGTCATCCAAGCTCATCTTCCATCAAGGATTTACCTTTCCCTGGATGTCACATGACAACAAAGTGATGAGCTTAAGCTTCTGCCATCAACCACAGTACAACCGAATGACTTTTCTTCTTTATTGAAAGAAAAAGAAAAAGAAACGCGTTGTGCAGAAGGTTTAGTATAGTAACTGCAAAGAAAAGGACAACCTGCATCTGTGCCAGGCGGTGCTCTGCACTGACGCTCGCTCACTGACCGCCTGTGCTGCCTGCTGTTTCTAACACCAGCCTGTTTTCCAGGTGCGTCGTCTCCTGCTCGGCCAGCTACCCCCCTAGTTCCTTGCAGCAGCACCTCTCCACCTCCACCTCCTCCCCGACCTCCATCCCGGCCAAAGCTACCTCCGGGAAAGCCTGGAGTTGGAGATGTGGTATGTTCCTTCCTGTCCTAGCTTGTCTCTAACATGGGGCATCTCGACTTCAGGTCTAAGCGTCAGAGCTTTCATACAGATGGCCATCACAGGGGCCAGATGAAGTCACTGAAGGCTGAGGGTGCCTTTCTCCCAGCTCTCAAGCCAAGCTCTAAAAAGGGAGAGTCGGACCTTCAGCTCTGGCACAGCAACTAGAGGCAAATGCCAATAGTGATGGTCAGTGAATCTTCGGGCGGGGGGGGGGGGGGCGGGGGGGGGGGGTATTCTTTTACGATATCTGCCTTAGTGGCTAGAAAACTCTGTGAGAGAAACATCTGGTTTCGAACCCTAGAAACTAGATAAATCAGCAGCAGAGATTCGTCTGTGTAAACGTAGAGTGGCAGCCTGTAAGCGTGCTGCCAATGCTTCTCTGAATTTTATTCTAGGATCGAGGTGTGGGAATAGTCTTATCAATGGCTCAATTAAGAGGGTTGTGGTGGTAGTAAATCTCATTTACCTCTGTACAGCAGTCACAGAATGATTGGCATCAAAATCCTCAGGTTCTGTCTTGAAACCTCTCTATGTAAGAGTGCACCAATGTCGGTCCTGTTGACAGCTCCGTGTATGCCGGGGTGCGGTGTGCGTACTGAGCTCACAGGCTGTGGTTTACGGCTCCTTCCTCTAGCTCCAGCACACTAGCTTTGTGTAAATACAGTCCCATCCAGTGAAAATGATGCCGTGGCTGTAGCCCAAATGGTAAAAAGTTGTCATTTGATCTTCATGTACCCTCTATAACACTCTCTCTCTCTCTCTCTCTCTCTCTCTCTCTCTCTCTCTCTCTCAAAATAAATACAATGCAATAAATGTTTTAAAATACTGACCTAAAGCATCACGGCTGTGTCTAACTTTGATCTCTTCTCCCTACAGTCCAGACCTTTCAGCCCACCCATACACTCCTCCAGCCCTCCTCCGATAGCGCCCTTAGCCCGGGCTGAAAGCACTTCCTCAATATCATCAACTAACTCCTTGAGCGCAGCCACCACTCCCACAGTTGGTAAAATGATCTCTCTCTCTCTCTTTTCTTGTGTTTTTGGTTGTTGACTGGCTGTCCTTTATGACTCGAGCTCCCCAAGGCCCTGTTTCTAGTTGTGATTGTTTTGCTGTGTGTTTGCTACTGTCTCCAAAGCACTTTCTCAGCTAAGGAAGGCAGCGCTTTAGTCATGCAAACTAACAACTACAGAGTGTAAGAATGCATGCGTTTTATAGGAGTTTCCGTATGCTGTCCCATGCAGATTGACTCACAAAAGAAGTCACCAAATATTTGGGTGTTTCTTGTAACAAGAAGTATTCACTTCTGAGAGAAAATGTTTAGATCAGAAATACTTTAGTTATTGGAAAGTTCAATTTCTTTTTTTTTTTTTTTTTTTTTTTTTGCTTGTTTGTTGGTTGGTTGGCTGGTTTTTCCAGCCAAGGTTTCTTTGTATAGCCTTGGCTGTCCTGGAATCGCTTTGTAGACCAGGCTGGCCTCGAACTCACAGAGATCCACCTGGCTTTGCCTCCCAGAGTGCTGGGATAACAGGCATGTGCCACTGCATCAGGCAAAAAGTACTTCTTGAAACTTTCAATTCTTAATCTTTTTTTGTTTGTTTTTTAAGTTGGTTTGTTTTGTTTTGGGTTTATTTTATGTATTTGGTTTTGTTTTTATTTTTTTATATCTGAGGCTGACAAATATAGGCATTGGCAATGGGATACTTGAGAAAAATTTTAACATTGCTTTTCAGTGATGTATGGTCAATTTTCCCTGGGTATTTTCAGCAAATGCTCCTGTACCTCTCTGGGTATACTGTGACTTTGACGGAAGTGAAGGGTTGAGAATGGCCACTCCGTACCTCTCTGTGTATACTGTGACGGAAGTGAAGGGTTGAGAATGGCCACTCCGAGGGTGGCTCCCCACCATCACTACCTCCCATCTTCTCCCATGCCTCACAACTGCATGCTATCTGACCAGGAGTGCTCCTGTCCCACTTTCCCTGTGTGAACTTATGCTCCCCACCCCACCCCACCCCCAACTTTTGGAACTGCCCTCCAGTTCTGTAAACCAGCTGCCCATCCTGCACTGCTTGGGGGACTCATTCGCTCAGCTCGATAAATCCCTGCTGCCGGTTCTGGAAGAGCACACTGTGGAATCCCCACTCGAGAAGGAGCTAGATAAAGCCAGAAGCTCCTCTAGAGAAAAGCTGCCTGTTTTGTCAGAACAACAAGTGAGGGTGTGCCTCTAAGGACCACAGAGGGGATTTCAGCTCTATCATATATTCTATACTTTAAGCCAGACCATCCTCATCCATCACACGCACGCACTTATGCACACCTTCAAGTTTGGGTTAAATTAATAAATTAAAATACAGCCACTTCCCCAATTTCATGTGATTTTTTTTTCCTTTTACTTTTTTAAGATAGTCATAAAATTCCCAGCTCATGTAATTTCTTAACAGACTGATTTTTAATATTATCTATATAGCTGTATTTGCTCCTTATCTGTATCAGATAAGACAATTTGGGACTTCCTGGTTTTCAGTGTATAGTATTAGTATTAGCTCATTTCTCTCTGATTCTTTGTTTTTGATCATTTTTGTAATAACTAACCCTCTTCCCCATCTCATTAGTCTCCTTGATTTCGGCAGTCATTTGCCAAAATCCTGTCCTAACATTAGGCTTTCTCAAGTTTATTCATTACAATACTCTCCACTTGATTAGCTTTGTTGGGCAAAGGAGGCATTAAAGTGAGCTGCCATCCAGCATGTTCTTTCAGCTCACTGTAATTCATGGAGGAAACTGAACACAGGGAATCGGGACTGTGCCGTGCTGCAGAAATCTCCAATTACAGCCAGCAGCATCGGTCCTCATCATACCTGGTGTGTGTTCTTTCAAGAGGAACCACAAAGGGTTGAAAAATGGGCACAAGTAGGAAGCTGGTCACAGTGCTTCCTGCAGCATGCACCTTCATCTGCTCTGTTAGGTTCTACTCTTCTGACTTGGCTTCATCTGCCCCCTTAAGTCCTCACCACCTGGTCTTTATTCCTTTCCGCTTCCGGTCACATGACAGCCATTTCTCTCTGAAGTAACTCCACTGCTTAATGACAAGTCACTGTAAACAGTGGATTGGGGATGGTTTAAAATTGACAGCAAGTTCCCTAAATTGGTGGATGAGCAGCCCCCTGGGGCCATTGCCTGTCATTTCCCGAGTCCTTGGTGTTGTTCTTGGAGCAATTACATGGGAACTGATGAGCTGATCTTAAAATCATACATGAATGAAAATTTTTGGAGCAAGTCTATGCCACACTTGGTAGTGCATGAGGCCGAGGCAGGGTGAGTCACAAGGTCCTGGGCTTACAGAATGAGACCCTATATCCAACAATAAAATAACAGCAAATCTGAACTCTCCACACAATAATTCATATAAGGAAATGTCCGTAGAGAACTTTCAGTATATTTTTACAGGAGTTAGTTATGATTATAGAATAGTGAGCCCAATACAGCAGCAAAAGATAGACATTTCTGTGCTATCATTACCCTAAAATAATGAAAGTTCTTACATAACTGTATGGGTTTTTAAACTTAAGAACTCCTCTCTTTTTAAAGTACCCGTTATTTTTTATATATCAGGGCGCAACTTTTTTTTACTGTACTGAGTGTGTGATACACCCCAATTCTAGACAGCTAACAGTGTCAAAGGATGGATGCACATCTGGAAGGAAGGAAATACAGTGATAACTCATGTGCTAGAAAGTGCCCATAGGACTCGCCCTATGTGATTTAGGTGAGGGATACACCTATTGATAGTAATGGAATAAGGAAAGTGTTTTAAGTTGTAAGAATCAGCTGAGAGCTAGCTGAAGAGATAGCGGAGCCTTATCTCTCCTTGCAGACACCCAGCTCATTACTTGCTTCTTATTTCCGCGAGTGCGAGAAGTTTCGTGTCGCTCTGTTTGTCTGCTTAGATGTTTGTAAAAACAGTTCTTCGAATGCCACTGCGAAATGATGGCAGCTTTGCTTACTTCCCTGTTAACTATAATCCTTCCCTGGCAATCATGCACTGTGATTTGTGTCTTTAATGTGGCAGGAATGTGTAACAAATGTAAAGTAAGAGTCTATAGGTAACAAAATAAGCGCCACATGGACTTTGATGTTTCCTTTGGTCCATAATGTGAGTAAAGATGACTAATTCTAAGTAATGCAACATAAAATATGTCCTCCAATGGGGGTAGCAATTCTAAATTTTATAAGCTTTGGGGGGGGCATATTCATGCCAAGCTAGTCTGAATAGAAATAAAAGATACTGGGTTTGTGAAGCATCTATGTCTGTATGTCCATCTGATGGAGTCGGCGGAGCTCCCCTGAATCACCCCACCATCCCACCATTAGCTGTGAGTACAGCCCAACACTGAGAGTTAGCATCCTGGAGCCTGGCACTGGAGAAATGGTTCAGTGCTCAAAGACTCTAGTTCCCAGGAATCCAGTGCCCTCTTCTGGCCTCTGAAGGCACCAACATAACTGTGGTGCACAGACAGACATGCAAGCAGAACAACCATACATATAAAAATGTATTAATTAACTAGTTAATGTATTTAAAAGGAGCTCTCTGTTCTTCCAAAGAGCCCAAGATGAGTTCTAAAGAAACTTAGTTCATCAGATAATGCACAACTCTAGTGACAACTCCAGAGAAGCCAGTGCCCTCTTCGAGACTCCTTGGGCACAAGCCTGTACTTGCCCCCGACACACACACACACACACACACACACACACACACAAACTCACACAGGCACATTCACACACATTCATTTACGTACTCACACTCATACACACACTCAAACACATACTCACACTCATACACACACTCACACACATATTCACACTCACACACATATTCACACTCATACTCACATTCACACACACACAAAATCACACACAAAATCACACATGCACATTCGCACACATTCATGTACATACTCACACTCATACATATACTCTCACACAAACACACACTCACACACATATTCACACTCAAACTCACATACACACGTTTATTTTTTACCTTAGAACCTAAAGAGTTGAAAAAGAAAAGTTCTCCTGCCACACACCCTAAGTCTAGGCAGCAAGTTAATAGAATAACTTGCAGAAGCAACACTGTTTATGAAATATTTGTTGGGTCCTATTTTATGTCCTTCGCTTCTCTGCAATTAGGACAGGCTTTTCCATTGCTAAGGTTTAGTAACGTCTTTAAAACATGCGGCATTATTTTTTGATATCATAAGTTTAAAAAATAGTTTCTTGTGTTTGTAGTTTGGTAAGAAGAGGGACTGGGTAAATTTGAAGCAGTTGACATTCCGTGTCTCAGCTCATAAAGCTGTGACCGACTCCCAAAGCTGTTTAGCCGCAATTGGAAGTATGCTCAAAGATATCTGTCGGACAGCGCTGTCCAGATCAGTGGTCCTTAACCGTCAAAGGCAGGCACAGGCGCATTAAAATGACAGAGTTCGTGAAGGAACCCTGGACTCATACTGCTCCTTTGTGCTCAGGTTGAGAGCTCACTCCTTTCTTCCTGGAGAAATGGATGTGCCAGGTGCTCGTGTTGAGATTTCGGGGATATGCGGCCTTCGTGTTGATGGGCATATGTCTGTCCCCTTGAGAACTGCACTGGAGGGAATGTTCATGCAGAAATCAACTATTAGGAATAGCCCCTGAGAAGGCGGAGCATAACGCCTCAGGCCCTGAAGCTGACTTCCACCACACTGACAGATGCTAAACCCTGACTTTTGTTATTCGGGCTCTCCTCATAGGATCATCTCAAATAAGTTCATCAGTTTCCATCTTCATCTTAATCCCAATGTTGTACTTAAGTTATTTCCTTTTGCCATGAAAATCATCCCTGCCTTGGTCAGTCAACTGTGCTTCTCGGTTTCCTTTGGAATTTGTATTTGTGTTTTTGTTTTCCATTCGTTTATGTTTCTTTGGTTTGTAGTGTCAGAAGATGATGTTTTTTATGACAAACTGCCCTCGTTTGAAAGGCGCTGTGACACGCCTGCAGGTATGGTGTTAGCCCAGTGATCCCTAGATACTTAGATTTGGTCCAAATCCAAGCCATTTTTCCATCTGAATGCTGGAAGCTTCATGGACATGCTCCTCACCTCATGAGTCTCAGTGCCTCTCAGATACGCACCCCGTACATGCCCCACCCACCCCGGAACTCTTGCCACTGAATTGATTTTAAGTGGACATATTATAAAGCAGCAGGTTGCATGACAGTTCCTCAGAGAAAGGGCTCAAACCAGGTGAGACGTCATATTGCTGTGTGAATTTTCAGAGGAAGAAATGATTTAAGTACCCAGAATTTGTTGACCGCTTTCTAATTTAACACTTAATGAAGCACCACTGGAAGGTCCCTCTTCTCTTTGGTACAGAAGTAAAGGATGCCTAAGGTGATTCCCGTAGAGGGATGGGAGATCTCTGACATCATCTGCGAACTTTAAACAATGCTGTTGTCATTTAAAAAGCCAAGCAAATGTCGCCTCTAAACAGCAACCCCAAGTTTATCAATGTGTCAACAAGCAAGGGGATGGCATTGAAAAGGAAAAGGATACAGCCATTGCTGAATGAAAGTTTGCCCAAATTAATGCAGTTAACATATGCTGACACCCCTGCATGGCCAGGAAGACATCCGCTCCATGCACGCACAAAAGTGCCTAGCCTCAAGCTGCCTACATGCGTGTCCATTCCTTCGCCTCCATAGCTTTGGTTGTGCCTTGTTTGCTCAATTAGAAACAAAAAGCAAAAAAATCTCTAGACTGACAGCCTTCCCTTTTCCCTGCACGCTAACGGTCTGCAGCCAGCCCTCTGCCCTTCCCTGTAGTGAGGTTAATTACCTGCTCTGTGACTCACTCACGTCATGTCCTTCTCTCTCCCTTTCCCTTAACCCTCCCCTTCCCGCTTCAACTCCTGGCCAAACAGAGAATGAACAGCCTTCCCTCGTTTGGTTTGACAGAGGAAAGTTTTATTTGACTTTTGAAGGTAAGTAGAGCATAGCATACCAGACTCTTAATTTATAGTCTCCTTCGTCCTTTGTTGTTTTTACTCTCATTTTAAAATTCCCAGTTTTCCTCAAAATTTTCTGGTCTTGCTTTCTCTGTTTAAAAATGCTATGGCTACTTGGAAAGCATCAAATACTAAAAGCATTTCATGAATTTGGTTTGTATGTGTTCTTCAATTTTTCACACTGAACAAATTAAAGCTGATTTACAGTTAACGTTGCTTACTTAATTAACGATGGCCAATTAAAAGCAGAACAAAAACAGAACCTTCTTTGGCTAAGGAACTTGACTCTGTCAACCAGGCTCTTGCCTAATCCTTTTGCAAGTGTGTGTGGTAAACTTGAGCACGTTTGGGGGTGCGATTACATGTAGCAAGTTTAAAAAACTGACATCCAGAGACAGAATCCAGTCCTGGAAATTGTGCATGCACGAGTGTGTGTGTGTGTGTGTGTGTGTGTGTGTGTATGTGTGTGTGTGTGTGTCTGTGTGTCTGTGTGTCTGGATATTCCAGTGGGCAGTCAGAGAAACAGAGGTGACGAGTATTATGGGTAAGTTTGACCTGCACCTTCAGAAACTACAACTGCAATGACTGCAGTACAGTAGGCAGTTACTGCTGAACTTGCCACTTTAGCCAGTTAAGAGAAACACATAAAAATGGTATCAAGTTTCTAAGAGGCAATGCTTGGCCATTTGCCATACTCTCCATCAAGGGTTGGCACTCTTCTGTTCTGTGTTTAACTTCAAACTCATCTTCAAAGGCTGCACATTGGATTCAGTAGCAAGATTAAACTACCAGTGGGAGGGAATTTAGTATTTCACCCAGCTAATCAGCTGGTTTTTGCATACTTATCAGAGAAGGTCCCACTTTGTATAATTATAAATAGTGGAATTTATGCCATGGTGAAAAGTTAGTAAAAGAAAATTACAATAATAAATGTATGTAGTTTTTTTTTTCTCTCTCTCTAGAATTGAATGTCAATATTGAACTTTTTGTTGTGCTTTATGACAACAGGAACTTGAGTCGGTATGTTTTAAACATTAGAATGGCTGAAATATATGAATGTGTGAAACATAAGATCCTGCAAGCAAAATTTACCCAATAGAGAATTTTCCTTGCAAGATGGGACTCCTTAACAGAGAGTAGCTGGCACAGCTGCAGGAAACATGGTCTGATCTCAAGCCTTTCTGGTGTCCTAAGGTCTCTTCCCAGCATACGAAGTCCTAAGTGATTTCCTGAGAAAACACCTTTTCCCCATGTTCCTTTATCACCCGAAGCCATTAGCTTTGTAACAAGAAAGACGCCATGCCCACAGACATGTGGCTGCCTAAATTTTCTTTCTGAGTCAGCTGAAATGAAAGGGTCCAAGTGAGACTGCTGGCCTGAAGGACTCCTATAAGCCCAGCACACAGAGCCAAGTGCATTTGAGGCCAGTCGGGGCCAGTAGTAAGCTCCATGCGGCAGAGAACCTGCCCAAAACCAAACAAACAAAAAATAGCCATGCTTCTTTTTACTGACACGTCCATCAGTAGAACGACAGAAGCAGCTGCTCCAGGGTGGGTTGGAGGCTAGCGCACACAGAAAACAGGCATCTGGACCTGCCAAGGCTCCCTCATTCAACTCGGCCAGTGGCGAAATTAACTAATGCAACAGAGCATCCTAGGTGTAGATCAGTTCCTGGGTGTTTTTGCCTAGAGAAACCTGAAAAGATCGCAAAAGTTACTCCTTTTTGTCATGATAAAATGATTTTGTCATGATGAAAAGAAATTGCTGCGTGGTTTAACACCTTAAGAAAAAGGCCCTCACCTTAATGCTTATCCTCCAAGAAAACATCCCAACACGTTCTATCATTTTGTTTGTTTGTTTTTCAGAGTCTTTAGGCCGTTCGTGTTACTCACATTTATTTTTACTAATAACACGTCCTTCAGTGTTTCATCCAGAGAATGAAGGACACGCAGGTTCTCATGTCAAAATCTTCACTTGTCCTAAGTAGCTTTTCACTTATTTCCTGACTTCGAAATAACGTTTTTGTCGTGTTTAGAACTTTGTTGTTCATTATTTGTTCTTGATCATGGTTTAGGAATCTAAGGTCTCTCAGTCAACGTTTGAGTCATTCAGCAGCCGGGGAAATAACTGGTGAACATTGCCCAGTGAACGTAGTTTGAAGTGACATGAAGTACCTCACACTTGTTAACAAATGACTACAGGCTCTAGACAGGCTTCTAAATTACAGTGTTTCCAGACATAGCCAATGCTTCTAAAAATATCCTTTATATTTGACTATAAAGTTTAATAGATTTTTATATTGGGCTTATTAAGAAAATGATTGAAATACTAGTAACTTTTTGAACTCAGCCGAAAGAAAATTCTGGATCTGGGAATAGGGCTCTGTTGCTAAAGACAGTATGACACAAGTATGAGGGCCTAGCAGCCACCTAAGAACCCAGGCACCACGGTTCACACTGTAGTCACAGAACTGTGGAGGTAGAAACAGGAGGATCCCAGGAGTAACTGGCCGGTCGGACTCGCCAGCTGGGGAGCTGCAGGTTCAACAAGAGACCATACCTCAAAACCAAGGCACAGAGGAAGTGAGAAAGATACCTCTGGCTTTTGCCATCTGCACACATGCCACACACATACACATGTGGGCACACACCTGCACACACACAAACACACATACACATATGTCTGGCTGCTGCAGCCATCATGAATCCTCAGGTGGAAGGGAATGATATTTCCATGACAAATCACTGTGCCTGGTGGATATTTCAATTCTGGAATCCCTTTTATATGAAGATGTTTCCAAAAACACACTGCCTCTCTCCTTGGATAGCTCTTTAAACTATAAATCCATCTTTCATTTGGTGGTGAAAATCAAACAACAGAAACTCTTGGCTTGCTATCGTGAGTTTTCTTGTGCCTTGGGCCATCTTCGTGAGCCGGGTCACACCATCCTCTGTGACCCTGCACGCTGCTCTTCCTCCCGTTGCCATGGCATCCTTAGCACCCACTCCCTTCAAGCACAGCCTGTACTGCTGAACTCACACTCACTTCCCTACCTGAACCCCAGCTCTCTAGGGACCAGCACTTCTCTGAAGCAGTTCCCACAGAATATTCTTCACTTTCCTGTGGGCCGTAGGCCATGGGGCTGAGAGTCCACCTTAAATTCTCACAGGCCTGCTTGGCTTGTCAAAACCTCCTGACCATAGACAGCAGTCACTTAAACATCAATCTGACCACTATACTGGTTTCTCTCATTATTGCCGTTGACTGCCAACATGAGGGCCTCCCTCTGCATTCAGATGTAGGCTTGAGGCAACCGGGAACTTCCTCCTAAACATCTCCTCAATCACCATCCCTAACGGGTTCTGTGGGGACATCCCATCCCATACATGGTCTCCAGGGCCCCTCCAGTTCCTTCAGCCCCAATCTGTTTCCTTTCCTCTACTTGGCATCCGCACTGTAGAAACAGTGCTTCCTGGCAGGGTCCAGTGCAACCATCTCATAACTGAAACTTGTCCTGCGCCTTAGATACTAGCAACTGTGTTGAGCAGTGATTCTCTTTCAGCAGCGTCTGTTGAGCACCGAATGCATGCAAGCGCTCTGCTGACCGGTCCACACTAGCAAAGAAAGCTAAAGCAAAGCGTCCATGTACAGGGCTTACATTGTAGCATGCAGCAAAAAAGAAGGAGAGAAATAAATAGCAAATCTAGTATGGAGATGGTAATGAGTTCGATATGAAAAATAAAACACGGAGGAGGCTGGAGCATGTTGGGAGAAGAGGGAATAAAACAGCCGGTACAGGAACCTGAGCTCTCACTGTGTGCGAAGCACTTCTGTGCCCTCATTTCAGCTACACCAGTCCCTGCTGTAGAAAATGAGATTTGGGTAACAGCGGTTTCAATTCCAGCTGCCTTGTGGGAGATGCCTTGCCCCTCCCCCTCAGCTCACAGTACACCCAGTCTCAACTGCAAAGCAGGAGAAGGGGGTAGGTGGGTGATGGGGGTATGGGGGTGGGGGGGTCCCCTCAACCCAGCCCTCCACCTTGTTCAATCCCAGTCACAATTTGCCTGCAGCTCACTGAAGCAGCCTCTCCCTTCCCCACCCCACCCCCGGGCTGACTCCGCCCACCAGCCTAGTCCTCTCTATTTAGGTTTTTTTTGTTTTGTTTTGTTTTTGTTTTTGTTTTTTTCCTATATCCTGATTAGACCCCAGAGAGTGAAAATGTGTTTCTGGAAAGACCTTAGTCATCTCTGCAATAAAAGACATTCTTAGCTCTCTGAACTTGTGTTGTCTCTGTGAAACAACACTCTTAAATGTCTGACCAACTTGCGCATGCTTTTTAATGTCCCTAATTGATCCCTACTAAGTCATAATCACATACAGAAACCACTCACCACTACCCGTCTGTCTGTCTGTCTGTCTGTCTGTCTCTTGTTCTAGGGATTGAACCCAAAGCTTCACAACCACTAGACAAGTGCTCTGTCACCAAGCTACATCCCAGCCTCACTCACTTCTCTTCACACAGATATGTATTAAGAACTTGTAAGAGTTTGGAAAGTCTCAAAAATGTCTTGTGTCGCAAAGTTTCTAATTAGCTCCCTTGAGAGTCATTCAAGAAGGGAAAATGGAAAGGCACGGGCAGTTTTCTGGAAAGCACTTGCTTTACTAAATGCCTCGTGTTCTTCAGGCGGAAGGTGTCCTCCGGCTGTGTCTGCCCCACTCAGGTCCTTTCCCACAATGACACATTAATGAGTACGTTGCAAAACACAGGATAGCGAAACTATGCAGGAACAGAAAAGATAAGAATTCCAGCCAGCCTCTCCATTCAGAAGAAAAGCATAGTCCTCGCCCTCCTGGGATTCTCTGTGTTGACTGTGGTGTGCTTAGGAATGATACAATCCTTTCAACTACTAACAAAGCTCACACAGGGCTTGTTTCCTTGTTTTAACATACTAAATCTGTTTGAAAGATTAAAGTGCAAGTGAAACCTGCAAAATGTGCTGCAAGGGAAATCTGCCCAGGATTTAGATTGTCCTATTTTTCTCTTCGTAGTAAACTCGTTGCCTGGCTCTGAAAATCCCTCAGCAAGAACGTGGGGATGTTGGCTCGTTCTTGCTCTTTGAAGACATCACCCCACCTCACTCATGTTTAGTGTAACACAGACAGAATGGGCAGTCAGAGAATGTACCCTGTTCATCTTGTTTGAACAAGATGCCTAGGTCAAATATGGGGGTGGGGTGGGTGGGGGTGCTGCTAGGGAAGACATGAATGTCCAAAACTCATAGCAGAACCTCTCTGATTAAATAGTTGTGAAAAGACTTAGGGATTGATAGCTTCTTCTTCTTCTTCTTCTTCTTCTTCTTCTTCTTCTTCTTCTTCTTCTTCTTCTTCTTCTCCTTCTTCTTCTTCTTCTTCTTTTTCTTCTTCTTCTTCTTCTTTTTTCTTCTTCTTCTTCTTTTCTTCTTTTTCTTCGTCGTCTTCGTCTTCTTCTTCTTCTTCTTCTTCTTTCTTCTTCTTCTTCTTCTTCTTCTTCTTCTTCTTCTTTAATTGATAGCTTCTGTACCAAGTGTATTGCCAGGTAGGACATACCTGGATAGTGAAATAGTGAATCACTTAGTATCGTTGTTGTTATTATTATTATTAATTATTATTGTTTTAGCATATCTAGGTACTATCTAATCTGCAAGATTTCATGGATAACCCCATGCCGCAGTTCACGTCTGAGCTAACCCTCCAATACCGCAGCTCCGGTTGCACATACCACCTCCTAAAGTGTCGCTCATACTAATTCATGTGTCAAGCAGTGTTGTCTCAGAGGCACAGGAATTTGGGGAACTTCTTTGAGATGACACAAAGTCAGTGATTAGATCCGTTCATAGGGATTATTGTTACCTAAGTCTCTGTTGGGCCCCACAAGACCTTGAGGGTTTACTGACACTTGGTCTTTGTTTTGTAAACTTCAAAGCGTGAAGGATGAGAGCCATGCAGCAGGACAATGAAGAAAACCCAACAAAAGCAATCATTTATTAAAGTATTGCACCGCCTGGAAGGGTTTGGTTTTGTTTTTTAATTATTTGGACTTTGAAGTTGTGTTCAGATTGAGTCAAGAAATAATTAAGAGAAGTGACTACCAGAAGGTGCTGACCTCAGACACCATGTTTTCTAGAGTCTGGTATTTTCCTTCTCTCTGATGACCTGTTAGCTCCCTATTGGTTGCTAAGCCAGCATCCTCTTGTGTCTCCATCAGAATCAGCCCTGTGGTGCATTTCCCCCTTTGTAGGACCATGATGGTCCCTGAGCTGTATCGCACTCAAAAGAAACTGAGTGTAATCCAGCAGGTTGAAAATATGCCCAAAGCTGGGGCTGGAGAGATGGCTCAGAGGTTAAGAGCACAGTCTGCTCTTCCAAAGGTCCTGAGTTCAATTCCCAGCAAGCACATGATGGCTCACAACCATCTATAATGAGATCTGATGCCCTCTTACAGCCTGCAGGAGTTCATGCAGATAGAGCACTCATACATTAAACAAGTAAATAAATAGAAAAGATATGCCCAAAGCAAGAGACCTTCGGCTTTCCTGAATATGGAAACTTCCACCACTCACAGGAGAGATGAACCCCACCCCCCTCCACCACCACCACCACCCCCCAGTGCACATCACACTTGCCGGGGTGCAGAGTCAGCTGTAGATCAGGGAGCGCACAAACCTATAAGCCCTAGAAGAAGGGCTGCTTCATGGAGACAACCTGAAACATGAGTTCACCCCTTCCCTAGGCCAAGGAGAAGGGAAGAGCCTATGGTTAATAGGCCTGAGATGCTAAAGAAGATCCACTCGCCTGTCCCTTCCCTCTCCTGTGACTCTTCTTGGCTAAAAGTCTCCGTGTTGGAAATATGAAGATCAAACAAAATGGCGCCTGCCTTCTAGAACTGCGCAAACACCAGGAATGTAGCCCTTCTCATAAGGCAGGTTTTAGCAGAACCAGCGGAGAGTGGCACAGCTGTAGAGAAGCACAAGGCGTTAACTGAGAGAAATCTGGGACATCTTCGAGGACAAGGGACTTGCCCCAGCAAGTCCTGGTTAGAGAACCAGGATTCAGAAAGCCAAGTGCCCTCCCTGGTCTGAGCGAGGACCCTGCGCAGAGCTGAGATGAGAAACACATGGCTTGTATTCAGCAATGCTAAACCCTGGGCAAGTGACGGATGTTTGAGGAGATGATGGGCCGAGTAATTCAAGACCGTATTCTGAAGTGTGTTAGCTGCTTGGAAGAAGAATCTGAGGTACAATCCCTGCACACGGTGAATTTTAAGGATCTTTTGAGGAAAGCAAGTGGCATAGCACCTTTGACATTTAGGCTTAGAGTCAGGCAGAGGTTAGGTGGACAGTCCAGGCGACGAGAATGGACTGACCTAATGCTACCATCACAATCCGAAAAGCATGATTGGAGTAGCAACATTCCATTCCTAATGGTATGGGAGAAAAGAGGGAAGGCTGAGTCCACCTTCAGATAAGGAGCCATTGACGACAGCCACACACCCCAGCCCTGCCAAGTGTCATTTGTTCTCAGAAGCTAAGTGGGCTCCTGCCTGGTTAGTACTTGGATGAAAGACCCAGAGTCCGTTGTTAATCAGGAGGAAGAAATCAACCACAGTGATACAATCAGGAATACGGACCATGCAGCACCCATTGAGGATAAGTCCAAGAGGAAATGGGGCTGTAAAAGACTGGGAGCAGTCTGCAGAGAGTGAAGGGCTCCGGCGCCACAGACAGGAAAGGTTTAGAGAAGTTCCACTGTGCTTTTTTTAAAAAAAAAAAAATAATAATAATTTGATTAATTTTGAAAGAGCCGTTCAAGAGTTATGTTTTTGTAGAAACTACTAATGCCCTGGATGTCTCGCTGTCTTCTCTGTGATGTTTGCCCACGCCTGGGGCAGTGTCCAAAGCCAGGGCTGTTCTACGTGTAACAGCCTGACCACTGGAGAGGACAGCTCAAGGAGAGCACCGCCAGCTTCATGGCTGTCCCTGCAAGTACAAGTTAAATTATGGGCTGTTTCCTTCCCTTCTCTCCTGCTGCCCGTCAGCACTTCAGCACTCTCCTGAGTGTGTATCCTTTTCTGTTACATAGGAGCACTTTATTCCTGCTGCTTCTCCCTTCTGACTCTCGCACACGAACACTCTAAGCTGCACAAGAGACTGAAGGAATATGTGTATTTCTTTGCCGACATCAAATAAAAAAAATGATTCACAGAAACTTTAAGAATAATTGAGTATCAAATTGTGTGTTTATCTTATATAATACTTCATTTTTGTTTTCCATGTATCAGGAGCTCTTGCGCAAAACAAAAACAAACTAACTAACTTCAGTTAATCTTAGGGGCCTATGAGTGATGCTGAAGGAATTGGACAGCCAGTCGTACAGAATTTAACTAGCATACCTCCTTAAGGTAGATTCAGCATGCAAATGCCTGCTAGCTTGCTCCAGTTATATCTTGTAAAAGGATTCTTTGTGAGGGTTCCCAAAATTCTAACGGAAGTGTATCTACTGTCTTTCACGTTTACTAACTGTACTAGGTGGGCATCTGGCAGGGAGGACAATGATCACATCTGTAGAACTTGGCTTTGGTGCTTTGCACCATTATTACATTATTATTATATCAACATTATTACAGCTGTGCTCATTCAGCCTTGGCTTATTATCTACCGAGTACCCGCTATGCACACAGACACCTGAAAGCTACTGGGATCCAGCACTCAGTAAAGAGGGAATGCCCATGCACTCACAGTGCATAGAAGCCAGACATCAAATGAAGAGTGGCATCACCATGTAAAGAATATTAAGGAGACAGAGTGCTCTGGAGACATCCATCAGTGTCCTATCCTGTGCTCTCCACTAACCGAAGAGGGCAATGGAGGCAATAGTGATTTAAGTCTACGAAGGCTTCTCTGAATACTATTACTTGTTGCTGTGTTAGCAGCAGTCTGATATGTGGTCACAGGCTATATGTGTATGTTACTGTAACTGTAAGCTGATTTTATCTTAGATATTAGAAAGAAAGCCCCATTAATTTGTATCACTGAGCTTTGTAATACATATTTATGCATCTATATATACATATGTAAAAAAGAAGTGAAACATGTACTTTATATCTGAAAGAGGGAGGGCTGTGTGTGTGTGTGTGTGTGTGTGTGTGTGTGTGTGTGTGTGTTTGTGTGTGTGTGTGTGTGTGTGTGTGTGTTTTGTACCATACTGTTTAGGCTCTGTAATAAACATTTGGGGTCAGAGGTACATCCTAAGCACAATGTATTATAACCTAAGTCTTGCATTCTTGCTCTCTGGAAACTGAATAATAATATTATCTTTCTTATGACACCATGGTCAGAATGCAAGCCCAGCCATGGGCTCACCGTGGATGCAAGGCCTTCAGTAAATCCCAGCCATGGGCTCACTACGGATGCAAGGCCTTCAGTAAATCCCAGCCATGGGCTCACCGTGGATGCAAGGCCTTCAGTAAATCCCAGCCTTTACTACCACTCTCAAAAGTCTTATATCCCGGCCTTGTGACATGGCGGTCTCTGTGTCAATTTCGCTTGCTCTTGAGAATGTTCTAGCATCTCAGGCTTCTACATAAGCCATCCCACGTGATTGGCCCCAGCTGCTGCCTGACTTTCCCTTCTATGAACAAGCATTTTTTTTTTCCCCTTTGGTGCTTATGGAGCAAGAGGACGACTGGACACATAGTGCCACTCCCCTCTGCACCCACCTCCACCAGAGAGGATCCTTAAAGCTGACTTGAGACTAGTAGTTTAGCTGGTGGTGCGCTTTTGTGCTGAGGCTGCTGGGAGACCTTGCAAGAAAACTGTTTCTGTCTCATCCGTTTGTAAACCATGGCATTTAGCAGATTTGACAAGTAATTTCAAACCTCCCCAAAAGAAAATGCAGGGAACGAAAGCAGTGGTTCTGAGCCTGCATCAGACGGTGGCTGGCTAATGATCTCGGTAGCTTTTATTTTTGCTATGAGTGTTTTGGGAAAAACTGGCCACAATCTTAGGTTGCATATTTCCATAACAAAATCGTCTTTTAAGGGCTAAGGGTAGGCCTCAGCAGCTGACTACATTTCTAGCATGAGTGAATCCTAGCACTACAAAAGGAAAAAGGAAAAAGAAAAGAAAAGCCTCCTTTATGAACTCTAGCTACCCTAGAAAGGAGACGTGACAGAATTTAGTCGGGGAGGTATGCTAGTGATAGGAAGAGATGCAGAGACTCGGGAGAAGATCACACACACACACACACACACACACACACACACACACAAACCAGTCCAGTGATGAGTCCAGTGATGCATTTCCTTATTTACTTGATGCCACACTGGTTTAACAGATTTTGAAATGCAGATTAAGCTTACATATAGATAGGAATTTGTTCACCAACCAACAGCGGCAGACAATATCTAAGCCACTTGTCTTCCACACACCCACCAGAAAGCAAATATAAGCCTCAGATATCTGAATCTTGACTGGCACCAACATTTGCTTATTAACCCAGTGGTTTGGTTTTGTTAAAAAATATTTATAATCTTGACTTTGCATGCCTTTATGCATCCATAGCTTAATTTTACAGCATATATAAAAAAAAACACTCCAGAATTTTGGCTGTATTCATTTTTCCAAGTTTTATTTCAAAGTTTCTGCAATCCAAACAGCTTCCCTGAAAATCAGCCAGGAGTTTTTGAAAGCTACTGTTTTAATACAGTTTAATAAAGTTACTGTTTTCAGTATTGTTCCATAATGCCCATGAATCAACCTATTTGCCCCAGCTTTTAAAACTGTGGAATTTAGATTCCAAAGAAGGTATACAGCCATATATACGAGACAGTCTTCTGCATAGCCTAAATTTTCACATTCTTACTGCGTCAAAGCATAACTTTTTTTCTTTTCCAAATGTTTTCAAAGGAAATGAAGTTCTGATGTATTAAAAGTCAGTCAGACACAGGAAGGGAAATATTATCCCTGAGGGTACATCCCCACTTGCAGGCAAAAATAGTGGTGACAAGTGCCCTGTGCACAGGTGTGGCTTTTGTTTTGATATCAATTACGAGACATGTCCTGTTGAAATGTTTCCAGGGCTGTTTTTTTTTTTTTATATTGAGGGTAATCTTACATAAATTTTAATCCAAGTTGAACATGCAATTCCTCTGTAAACCTCTCAGTAGCCTTAAAATCAGTTACAGTTCCTGAGTACGTCCATGTACACCCACATGTAAATCTAACCCTTTTCCCACACAAATGTTAATATCTCATTACAAAAAGAGAAGCATACCAAGTATCATGTCTTATTTAAGAAGGTGAGGAAACAACAATTTTAAAAGTAAACACAAAGTAACTAGGCAAAACCTGGCACAATTTTTAGAAAGATAAATGTATCTCACAATCAGAACAGAGATGTGGCTCCTCCTGATGAGGCCTGGGTGTGGCTTTCCCTCCCCACTGGTGTCTTAACCCCCCTCCAAATGGAGGCAAGAAATGGCTCTATAAAAACTCTTGATTCTTAACTTTCTTTTGGCACTTGATTTAAAAAAAAAGAGAGAAAGGAAGCACAAACTGTCCCTGAGTTAGCTTTGGGGGGGGCTTGGTTTTTTGAGACAGGGTTTCTCTATGTTATCTTGGCTGTCCTGGACTCGCTTTGTAGACCAGGCTGGCCTCGAACTCACAGCGAGCCACCTGCCTCTGCCTCCTGAGTGCTGGGATTAAAGGCATGAGCTACCACGCCCAGCTTTTGAGTTAGCTTTCATTAGTGACAGCGACAGGCCCTGTGGTCTGGTTTGCTACGGATGCTCCCTTCCCAGGCTCACTCCGTCTTCAGAGTCTGCATCAGAGCTTCTTCCTCACCCTCCTGACTTAGCCCAGAATCCTACTGCCCACTGCATGTTACTCAAAGAGCCCAGCACTCTGCAATCTGAGTCTCCTCTGTCAGTCTTTCTCTCCGTGTCTTTCTTCCATTTTGGAGAAACTATAATCTAAGCGGACAAGTTCTGATATCACCCCCTTGCTGTCTCTCCAGCAACATACACACTCGCTTTAGTGGTTTCAGGGCATTTGATGTACCCGCACTTGTCCCTTATTAGTGTTTGTTTAGGTTGCTGCCTTTTTCCAACACTGTGGAGTCTGTAACCTTAAACCTTATGTACTTGTCTCCTCCTGTTCGCTGCTGAGTCTTTCTTTTTCTTTCATATGTTAGGCTATTCCCAGTTTTCCCCTAGCTAGGTATAAGAATCATCTGCCTTCAGCCTGCAGCAGGCGTGATGTAACAACTAGTCGTTGTCATAGAACCCAGGAATTGCTGCTAATTGGCCCAGTCGGCCCTTCTAGGGATAGCACAGAGACGTCCTCAGATGCCACATCAGACGCTTTCCCAATCCGAGTTAAGTGCTCATGGCACGATGAAAGAAGGACATGACATCCAGGCAGATCTGCCTCCCAGCTCCACCCTTTTTCCTTGCTGAATGTTTGTCCTGATGCCATTGACAGACTTAGAACAGGCCGGGGAGTCGTGGTAGTGCACGCCTTTAATCCCAGCACTCGGGAGGCAGAGGCAGGCAGACCACTGTGAGTTCGAGGCCAGCCTGATCTACAAAGTGAGTCCAGGACAGTCAAGGCTACACAGAGAAACAATGTCTCAGGGGAAAAACAAGGAAGGAAGGAAGGAAGGAAGGAAGGAAGGAAGGAAGGAAAAGAAGGAAGGAAGGAAAGAAAGGAAGGAAGGTTCATGTAGAGTTATACCTGTTGACATGCCATCCTGAAACAGTGAAAATTTGACTTCTACCTTTTTTTTTCTCTTGTATACTTTTTTTTTATTAATTTATTCTTATTACATCTCAATGTTTATCCCATCCCTTGTATCCTCCCATTCCTCCCTCTCTCCCATTTTCCCCTTAAATCTCTGGAACTAATAATATGTTCAGCAAAGTTACAAGATAAAAATATTAATTACTAAGAAATTATTTTTAATGAAAATAATTACCAGAAATGACCAAATTAAAATTATAAAATGTGTAACTAATTTAATCGTATTTTAAACAATTAAAATTTTATCACATTATCTAAGCAAACATGTTAATCAATTCATATGAAATTAAATTTGTATATTCTCAATAATGAAAGTGAAGCTAGTGATTTAAGACATTCTATTTTATGGATAATAAAGTTGTTTCTAAGAAAAAAAGGAAGGAAAGAAAGAAAGAAAGAAACAAAGAAGGACTTAGAACCTGTTTTATCCCTTATAAAAGAATGATACTTATCCTGCAAATGTCTTGTGAGGTTAAGAGTAGAGCATTAGCCAGCAATATGGTTGAAGAGTAGAGAGCCAGCTCTGGTTTTGATCCCCTGCACAGCCTATATAGGGTGGGGCCTGTGGCACACAACCTGTAATCATAGATACTCCAGAGATGGGATCTTGAAGGGTAATTATCTGAATTGGTCCTTCACATCAGCCACCTTGAGGCCTACCCACCTGGGCTAAATTTCACCCCATCTCAGTCAGTAACTACACTTAAGACTGTTTACCCCCTTCAAAGCATATAAGCAACATAAATTTATATCGTCATTTGGAGTTGGGAGTTATTGAAGAGCAGAAATAAGAGCTACAATAATAAATACCACACCTACCTCGAATCTTTTGTGAGCTAAGAGCAATATAATCATTGTAGTAATTTCATGCCCTTCTTCGCTGAAGTTCCACTCCCATCTCCTGTAAGCTGCATGAAGGGAGGGCCATGCGTCTCGCGTCCCTGTGTATCTCTCAGTCCCTAGCACAATGCCTAATGGATTCAGAAACTCACATTTGAATGAAAGGTTCTTTCATTCATTATAAACATTATATTCTGTTTAATTTAATAAAAGAAACAGGATTTCAAACAACTTGTATATCCTATCATGATACAAATACTTTGCATGATACAAATGCTTTACTTTGCAATGTAAAGCAATACACTAGGCACCTACCGATAATGCCAAGTTATACATGGATGCATAAAAACAGTCAAGAAAACCAGTTGAGGGATGAAAGGAATCTCCAAAAACCTTTGTACCGAAATCCTCAAGCCTCCCCTTGACTTCTACCTAAAAGTCTATTCTAATTCAAAGACTGAGCTGTACTTCTATCATCTTACCAATGTTCACCATGACAAAACCATGGCAGCAAAAGCACAGTGCTGCAGTAAGGATTTCAAAAATGCTGCCTCCAGTGGGTAGCGCAAATGGTCAGTGTGCTGTTTTCACTGATGCTGTTTTGAAGATGAGGAAACTGAGTCACAGTGAAATCAAATACTGTGTCCCTAGTGGAAGCCAAGACTTCCTACCTGGGTGGATATGACTGTGGAGCCCAGGCTTCCTTTGTTAGTGTTGTGGTCACACCCCCTCACTTGGTGGTTCACCTTGTGTTCAACTAAGCATCTGCCATGGACCACTGTTTATGCCCTCATTGCATGCACAAACACCTCATTTTTCATTTGTTTATGTCTTGATATACTTGTGTCCCCTCCACTATCTTGTACACAGCAGAGTCTCTGGATGTATGACAGACACTAAACCCTCCAGTGAAGTGACACTATTTCAGAGCATCCGTTCTCTGTTAGCTTTCATGGTAACAACCTTAAATACATGCAAACCACCCCAAAGCATAGGACCAAAAGCTAAGAGCACACTGTTCCTTAGAGAAGTAGAGGTAACAGACTTGTCAACACTATTTTCTTGCAGATTTGTCATCTTAAGGGCTCGAGCCATGGCTCAGAGGTTAAGAGCACTGTCTCTTCTTTCAAAGGTCCTGAGTTCAATTCCCAGCAACCACACGTTGGCTCACAACCATCAATAATGAGATTTGGTGCCTTCCGGTGTGCAAGCACACATGCAGGCAGAATACTGTATACATAATGAATAAATAAATCTTTAAAAATTTTTTGGTCCCTTGAGTCATAGGACAATACCAGTTTAGATATTTTTTAAGTTGTAAAGCTTTTCTTAATTCTCTCAGCCCATAACTTTGGCTTTCTCACCATCATTGGTATGGGGAAAACAGAAGAATCACTTACAGCTAGCCACATTAAGCACAGCCTCCATGTGATAAAAGCTGGCACTCTTCGTAATTAAAAATGGTCTACATTTAGTTTGACTGTACAACTCTATAAGAATAAATTATTTTATCCTCAGGAAATAATGCAAAGGAAAAAGATTAAACAATAGATAGATAAATTTAGATTAAGACCTAGAAATTACCTAATATTTTGGAACGGTTTATGGCATAATAAGTAACTATTAGAAATGATATGTAGAGGAGATTGTGATGACCAAAAAATGTAAAATAATAAAATACAAAATTCTCTATTCATTGCAAAGTACAAGCCTGTAAAGGATTTAGAATTGGCAATTGTACATCTTTTAATGTAAAGGGGTTCTCTGTAAATATTTATCTTATATTTGATCCTGCCTTTGTGGCTTTATTGATCAAATCCTTAGGGATGATTACAGTGTCAAAAAACTGGACATAGCATGAGAACAAGACTGTAGGGGGCCGTGAGAGGAGCTGGGAGATAGAACTGCGTTAGAGCCTTTCCACCATCACGGTCGAGAGTTTGGTCTAACTGCTGAAGCCTTCCTGGTGTCTTCTCATGAACTATAGCACAAAGCACACACTAGACAAAAGACAGTGACGCCCCCACATTAACAACATGCATTGATATAGCCCAGACTCAGAAACAGAGGGACATCCAACTAAACCCCCCAGTGAGGTTTATTTTTTCCACATACTCATCTACCGAGCTAGGTTTTTTCCCCCAAATCTACAATTGTTTAACTTGTTTCAAAGTTTTTGTTTTGTTTTAGACCTTCAGGCCGACTCAGTGTGTCGCCCAGGCTGCCCACAGCTTGTCATCCTCCCGTTTCAGCCTCCTGCATGCTGGGAGTATGGAAACACGCCATGATGCCAAGAGTGTTTGGCAGTTTGTCAATCTTAGCATATAGGAATTTCTTATTTGTTTTTGCTATCTTTATCATCAGTTTCAGCTCAGAATCTCAAACTTTTTTTAAAAATTCTTGAGCACCTCAGTAAGCCTATAATTTAGTGGAAACAGTGACCTCCAGGCTGTGAGGAATCCCTTTCTCAGAAAGTGAGGCAGAAAAGTGAGTGAAGAAGACTGTGATGTCAACCTTTAGTCTCTACACGCACAGCAAGGCAAGCACACACACACACACACACACACACACACACACACACATACACACAGTTTGAAACAAGTTTCCTCCTGCACATAATTACCTCCCTCCTTAAATTATGCACTACACTACAGCTAACGTGATCTCAATATAGAGCACCTCCCCAAGGCCCCACATCAAATACCTCATTTTCTAGGGGAGTGCTCTAATCTCAGTTCCAGGAACGCCGAATCCCTCAAAGAATCAATAACCCTACTTCAAATTGTATGTATGTACACTGTGCTCTGAAGCACCTCAAGAGATTTTCATACAGATTCTCAAAAGAGAATTTTTTTTTTTAATATTTTATTTAAATTTGTGTGCGTTGGTGTGAGGATGTCAGATCTTGGGGTTACAGACAGTTGTGAGCTGCCATATGAGTGCTGGGAATTGAACCTGGGTCCTTTGGAAGAACAGTCAGTGTTCTTAACCACCAAGCCATCTCTCTAGCCCAAGAGAATTATTTTAGTGTGCATTTTCACTTATAAAGATAAAATTCCCAAAATGTTTGTATAAAACTCTCCATTACTTAATTCCTAACCATTCATTTGGGTGTGGTTTGTTTTGTTTTTGTTTTTGTTTTTTGTCTTTTTCTTACACCAAAATTTTAAAACATTTGTTGAATTATTCTATTTGGTTATAGATTTACTTTACTAACTCACCAAATTCCCAGGTTCCAACAACACTGAAAGCATGATCTTGCCATAACGATAACAGCTAGCAACCTCGCCCCTCTCCAGTCTGCCCCCCCCCCCATTGCCATCTGCTAGGGAAGCCACTCTCTTCCAGGACTTATTACTCTATAAACATCTGAACTAATGAGGAAGCAAATGAATTGAGCAACGCTATTACAAAATCATTTCTTCCATTTATCCTTCCTTTGTTATCTATAAATGTATGTAAACACCACCTGTCTCAGATCCAGCAATGGATGGCTGCACGTGCTCTTGAGGAAAGGCTGTCAAGTCCTTGGTTCTGTTTGAGGAAGTCGGCAAGGTCCAAGGCATACACACTCCGCTGACTGCAATAGTTTTCTGACCCCAAATGACCCTATAATTACCCACTTAGATGGCAAAATAATATATAGTTCTCAGAACCTAAATTTTGAATTCACACATGCTTCAGTACCAGTCTTTAAATGTTCGCATACCAGCTAGACAAGGCTATGTAAGTTGTAGAAACTCTTTGAGCTTTAGTCCTGTATAATTGGTTTACTGTTATTGTGACAAAACGTTTAAGATATTCAACTTAGGGACCAGAGAGATGTCACTGGCTGCTATTCCAGAGGACCCGGGTTCCATTCCCAGCACTCATAAGGCAGCTCACAACTGTCTATAACTCCAGTTCCAGGGGATCCAACACCCTTAACATAGACATGCAGGCAAAACGCCAATGCACATGAAATAAAGTATTTTTAATTTAAAGATAGTCAACCTAAAAGGAAGGAAGGTTTATGTGGGATGACAATTCCTTGGCCCTGTGCTCTAGGCCTATGGTGGTACAGTATATAATGTCAGCAATACGTGATGAAGGAGGCATGCTCACCTCATGCTGGCCAAGAGCAAAAACTTATACAGGAAAGGGTTAGAGTCTCAATATCTCCTCCAACGATATACTGCCAAGGACTTACATACCTTCCATGTGACCTCTATATCCTAGGGGTTTCACCATCTCCTGGCCGCGCTGCAGGCTGGGAGCCGTGCCTGCAATATATGGGTGGTCTGCTAAATGATTAGCATGTTTTTTACTTACATAAGGCGCATAGTAAATACTGGAGGGAGGTGCTGGTGTGAATGATAAAGGCGATGAGGACGCTGCTGCTGAGTATGAGACCGGCGAGGACCACACGGAGAATGACTACGGTCACCATGGCGACCGTAGCGAGAACTCCAGGGAACAAAGGCCATGGTTAACTTGAGCATCTTCAGTATCTACACTAGAGCCTGAGACACGACACTAACAAATAAGTGTTAACTCGATGGCCTCCTTCCCAGTACAAGATACTAAGAGCTGAACGAAGATAGGAAAATAGTGGAGGAGGGAGGATTGTCATGAGCTAGAACGAGCAAGAAAGATCGAGTTGAAGATATGTAAAGGATGGATTTGTGCCAATGCCTGTGGCAAATGCCAAAAGAGAAGAGGACTAAACACCTTTGGCAGAAAGGTGAAACAGTGAGCTTGTAGCACGGAATACTGTTCAGTACCTAGGACTAAAGGCAGCAAACTAAGCTTGATGCTTTTAAAGCTACTCATCACAGCAAATGTTTCTTATTCTAATTAAATGTTTCCTATTGATAAACAGTGCAGTATGGTGGTAGAAATACAAGCTACTCGAAAGCAAACCTAGATTTGGATTTTGTTTTACTGCTTCAATAGTAAATAGCATCATCTCTGACGAGGCTTTTGAAACGTCCTCTTCCTCTTCTATAAAATGTGACTTTCCCCTGCCTATCTCACAGGCTAAGGGGAAGTGGAGCAAAGCACCACACACAGCAGGCGATGAATACACAGACGCTGATATAGCCAAGGGTGTGAGTGGCGTGTCCTTGTGTGTGTGCCACACCAACGTGTACCCTTTGGTGCCATATGTTTCAGGCAAGGAGCTTGGCCTCATTGAATCTGAGAGCAGCTGAGCTTTTAAAGATGAAAATAACGCAGACAAGGGCTGGAAGCTATGTAGCCCCACTGGACTATCTCTCCCGAATGAAGGAACGCAGTTTTCAGTCTGAGCACTTGGTTGGTGGGGTGTTCTAATGGGAAATAGGAAACTAACACCTCTGTTAACCACCTGCCGCACAAACTGTCATGCAAACACTGCCTCCTGCTTTATGCAGAATGCTTATAAACCCCTGTGACATTGTTTTTTGCTTGGATTTTCTTCTGTAGTGAAATAACTGAACCAACGTCAAGTATGTGTGTCTATTAACCAGCCAAATATTTCCTCTTAAATACTTGTGCTCTAAGTCGAACCCAGCTACTGTGTAATCACGTTGTTAGTAAGAGCACCTGCCCCCCCCCAAATCCTTTAGTGACCTCTAGTTCCATGTATTCGTGCCTTTTACATAAGCCTCAAATAAATGGAAGTATTTCATCTCACACAGGTTCTTCCAGGGGACCCAGTCCCCTAACAATGGGGGCCCAGGACACCCTCCCAGTGGCAGCAGCGTTCACGGAAACTGTCAATGCCTACTTCAAAGGAGCAGATCCAAGCAAGTAAGCCCGGGATAAGGCCTACTGCCTTCTTGAACCCTGTTTTATCTAGTGTGGGGGTGGGATGGGGTGGGGTAGGGTGGAGGACACTGTAAACGCTTCTGAGAAAGAGCTCATAAATTCTAAAACTTCTCAGAAATTATATTGTATATCCTTTAAAAAAAAAAAAAAGTCCCACTATGTAGCCCTGGCCCGTCTGCAGCTAGCTATTTAGAGCAGTCTGGCTTTGAACTCACAGAGATCTGTCTGCCTCTACCTCCCATGCACTGGCATTAAAGCCATGAGCCATATCTTATGTGTGCACATGCAGCTCTCAACACTCTGGAACAAATGTAATCCTGATTCCAGACTGTTAGCAGGAACTACTAAGCCGTCCTGCACACCAAACACTTGCAGCAGATTACTGCCAAGTGTGTCATTAGTTTAATTCTGGACCTGAGTTCCATCAATAAACAAGCGGAAACCTATGTGACAGATGCACTGCTCTTAACTTCTGATTGTTTGTTTGTTTTCACTCACAATAACAGGGCTTAAAAAAAAAAATCTTACAACCTGGGACAAGAGGACCGAGAAGCAATAGATGTGCTTACGGACGACAGGACAAATTTTATTAGGCAGTGGGAACTAAATATAATTGGAGGAACACCTTTCAAGTGGGAATTCACATGGCCAAGTTCTGAGTCCTCTTTCCCCTCCTGAAACACTATTTCAAAGAGTCTAGCCCTACTAATACTCTTCCAGCCGCAAAGCGTCCTGCCCAATCACCAGATCTGTTGTCCGTCCATGCGTGTGGCCTAGAAGGGGAGGGTGAAGTAAGGAGGGTGAATGGTGAGGCCAGTAAGGAAGGCTTCAGACACAGTCTTTTGAACTGAGTGATGAGGGAAAGATTTGTTTTTAATAGTATATAAGCCAGAGCAGGTTGATTAACTAGGCCACTCAAGTTCGTGAGCACATTCCTGAAGAGTCAGTGTCACCAGTGCTGCCCGGTTGCGTGGGACACATGCCTTCTCATAACTCAGGTTCTCACAGCCACACACTAGAATTGGCTGCGGATTCAGTAGCCCAGGTAAAGCATTCACTGCTGCCTGTGGCAAGAGAGAAGGGCAAGCCGGCTTATAAGTCACATGCCACTTGACTTGGAAATTTCTTCACTCTTTGCAAATGCTTCATTCAGGAGGATGTACATGGCTTTGGGCTTTATTCAAAGTTTTGTTTCTATTTTCATTTCTCATTATTTTAAATTTTATAGTGCAGATTTATATAACATATTGACATGTCAAAAATATTTTCCTATAGAAAGAAAGCCAGATCAAACAAACATGAAATTTAGTAATCTATAATTACAAGATGTTAAATTTTCATTAGTGAGTATAGAGAAAAATGCTTTTAATTCTAATTCTCCCCAAGTAAGTAGTAAAGAATGTTTTTAAATTAAGATTGTGCTGAAATTGATACTTTGATCCTATATTCCATTTGAAAATACAAAGAACCCATTCCTGAAACAACTTTGAAAAAAACAAAGTGGGGGTGTGTGGAGTGCTCATCAGCTAAGAGCATTTGTTGCTCTTGCAGAGAATTCAAATTCTGTTCCGAGTGCTCACATGGTGACTCGCAGCCACTCATAACCCCAGCTCTAGTGGACCTGATGCCCTCTTCTGCCCTCAGAAGGCACCAGGCGTGTGCATAGTACATAGCCATACATGCAAGTAAAGCACTCATATACATAAAATAAATAGACAAATACATACATGCATGCATACATAAACTCTAAAACTATATTTTTAAAAAACAAAGTTGGAATACAAATATAATGTGATTTCAAAGGTATCATAAAGCTATACTAAACAAGAGAATGTGCTTCAAAAAAGCTAAAATATCCCAATGGAACAAGATAGTGAATCCAGAAATCGACCCAAATCTAGATTAAACAACTATAAACACACCTTCCAAGGTAATTCAATAGAGAAAAAAAAATAGACCTTTCTCAACAAATGGAAGTGTGGAGTGTGGGAAGAAGAAGAAAGAAGAAAATTTAGGACATAAAGGAAAAACAGAAACCAACTGTTTGCATTTTACTCATACAAGAACTCACTAAAATGTTTTATAAAGACAAAGTAAGCATTGAAAATGAGAAGAAAGCTCAGGAGATATTCTTTTTGTCGTGGGTCTAGCAAAACCTTCTGAGTTAGAACATTGAAAGAATTCCTGAATTCTTTCACACTTAAAAGGGAAGTGCAAGTTACAACCTTCTTGCTCTTCCAAGTGCTCTTGGTGGGGGTGTGTGGGGGGGGAAGGAAATCAAATCCCAGACCTGGGGAAAGACTGCAAAGCAGATGCCTGACTAATGAGATCTACCTGGAATAGTTGAAAGAAAATAACATGGACCTCAACAAGAGAACACAAATATGACTTAACAATTTGGCTCCACCGAGACCCATCTTCAGTGTATCTAACTAGTGATGCATCGGCACATGAGAAGGATCTGAGAGGCCAGCAAGATGTCTCAGCAGGAAAAACACCTTCGCCAAACCTGAGCATACCCAGAAAACCATGCAGTGAAAGGACAGAACCAACTCCTGCAAGTTGCCTCTAACCTGCATGTATGCTCTATAGTGTGAGCACTCGAGGATTCAAACACACACACACACACACACACACACACACACACACACACACATGCACACACATATGTAATTAGTAACTGATTAAGTTTTTAAAGAGACTTTAAGATTCTTAGACATTCTTTAAAGTCAAGTTACAATTTGATCTTACTAGTTATCAGGTAGTTGGAGTGAAGACAGATTTTACACTAAGGCCAGTGAGTACATGGAAATGCTGAGCTATGGTTCTATTTTCCCTTTTAGAAAACACTTTGGATAAAAGAAGAAAGGACAGAGAGAGGGAAGAAAGGAGGGAAAGAAAGAAGAAACACAGAGAGGGGGCAGGACAAAGAAACAAACAAAAACAGTTGGTCCAGTTCATTAAAAATTAAAGGTCCTCTGTAGGATCGTCAGGTGCCTTTAGTCATGAGATAAGACTTTTGATCATACTATGTTGATTTATTATTATACAAATCATATCCTAAAATATTCAGTAAACTTGTACAGAGCCAGCAAAAAAAGTTAAAGGTATTCCCAACCCACGCCCCAGTGATCCCTCCTAGTTAGCAAGAAAAGCGAAAAGAGCCACGCCCACACAAAAGCCTCTGTGTACCTTGACGAAACCTTTGTTAACAGATGAAAACTGGAATGAACTCTAATCTTCTTCCACGGGTGAATTGATTTGTTCTTTTTAAAACATGATATATCCAAGAAAAAAAATGAACTACTGATAAAAAAGAACCACACAAGCAAATCTGAAGATAGTTCCTCTAAGAAACTAAGAAGATAGTTCCTCCGAGCCCACCCTCAAGCACAGTCTGCTAGATTGCAGTCTGCAGAGTGCAGAGTAATACAGAGTGATAAAAGCACATAGCAGGCACCTAGTATCCGCAAGTATAGAGCTGGACCAGACGGATTACAGAAAGGCAGGAAGAAATGTTGGGGGCCAATGGAAACATGGGGCTTGGTTGGGTATTGATTTCATATCAATGACTATGCCTTATCATCTCCAGGAAGCCTTTTACAATGATCATTCTTCCTTTCAGACTATCCTCTTACCGTGTTTAAATTTCTAAGTCTAATTTTAATTGTGACAAAATAGGCAAATGGACTGAAGAACTAATAAAGTAGGATTAAGAACTTTACCTTGGAGTACATATGACGATAATGTGCAATTCATAATCTCCAGATACACAAAATGCACAACACTAAATGATTCGATTTGTGAAGCCAGCCAGTAGTTCTGTGCTGGTCTTCTACAACCCAAAACATGTTCAACAAAGTAGCCAGCCTCTTTGGGGCCAGCGAGATGGCATAACTGGTAAAGGCCATTGCCCATCTGTAGAACCCACATGGTGGAAGGGGAAGCCACTCCACCAGGGTGTCTTCTGACTGCCACGGATGCGTGCGCATGCACCCACACACAATAAAAATGCCGTGAGGCCATTTGTTTTCTCTTTGCTTGTGACATTTTTTTTTAAAGGAATATATATTACTCCCCAAGACAGCTAGCCAAATCTTCTAAAGATAAGTTCAAACTTAAAGTTCTTGACGCTGCCACCCATTTTAGAAGCAAATTTTATATTTTCTGACAACTAGGGCTCTTTTTTTTTTTTTTTTTTTTTTAATCAGTTCTCGAGTTCTCAGGTAAGCCAGAAATGACTTGGTAGTTAGGAGCGTAGTTGTGGCTGTTTTTGTTTAACTCTGTGGGTGTGTTATGTTGTCACTCAGACCTTTCCTTTTGCACCACTGCTCTGCAGCCCAGCACACTGACCCTGTCTCTGCTCTGTGTTCGCTGTTCCAGGTGCATTGTTAAGATTACAGGAGAAATGGTGTTGTCCTTTCCTGCTGGCATCACCAGACACTTTGCCAACAACCCATCCCCAGCTGCTCTGACTTTTCGGGTGGTAAATTCCAGCAGGTTAGAGCACGTCCTGCCGAACCCCCAACTTCTCTGCTGGTAAATATGATTCTGTACACAGTCTTAAAGAGATGCTTTGCCTGGCACCGTGTGTCTCCATAAGCAATGCTCCCTTGCGTGAAAAGCACTATGGCTGATTCACCTCTGTGCAGATATGCACATAAGATCCGACACCCAGACACGCGGGTGTGTACAGGCAGTCAAGTTTGCTGTGTGATGCTGTGTGAATGTGTAGTTCCGTATGCATTTGGGTTTTTATTTAAAATGGCCTATCTACTTGTTTGTCCATTCACCACGCTGTTCCCATGAGACAGCACAATCCAGAGGGCATGGAGCCTGGCTGGCCACTGAACAGGCTGCTGAGCACCAGCTGCCAGGGACACTAAGGTCCTCTAGAGAGCCAAGTCTGTACTCTGAGATGCCCCACTACTGATATTACCACCATTAAAGCCCACGGCCATTTTGTTTGCTAAGCGGAGTTTTTTTTTATTTAGTCCTCACCATAGTAGCAAAGTTGCAGTTATGAATTAGCAATGAAAATAAATTTATGGTTGAGGTCACCACAGCACGAGGAACTGTGTTAAAGGGTTGCAGTGTTAAGAATGCTGAGAACCACTGATTTAGATGTTGTTGGATGAAATCATGACTTCTGGCAAAGGAGCACGGATGGTGATGTTAGCTGCATCCTTCTCAGTTAGGCAAAGTCTTCACTTTTTTTTTTTCTTTTTTCATTTTAAGGTAAGGACTCGCTGTGTACCCGAGGCTGGCCTCAAACTTGCGATCTTCTTGCCTCAGCCTACACAATGCTAGGATTGCAAGTGTGTATCACCGAGTCTCTCAACTAGTTTCTGAGAACTACTAGTGTTAAATCAGTCCAAAGGAAAATCATTTCACTCCCCCTTAATTGCACTGACTGATAAGTTTAGGTCAAAGAAAGATAATATAGGGAGAGCTACTAAGTATGGGTGAGGAAACAGTTACTGCTTCAAAGCACCCGGTTGTATGCTTCCGTGTGGAGACTGTCAAAGGCAGATGCAGAAACCAGAGACTATCTGCTAAGACGTGTCTTATGCAAGTGATGGTGGCAATGAGATGTCGCTCAGTCTTTGATTTTCTTTCCATCTTACTAGTGATAATACACAAAATGATGCCAATACCAAGGAATTCTGGGTAAACATGCCAAATTTGATGACTCACCTAAAAAAGGTCTCTGAACAAAAACCCCAGGCTACATATTACAATGTGGACATGCTCAAATATCAGGTAAGTCTATCGTATGGTCGGGGTCATCTTGTTTTACATTACAAACTTATACTCTAAAGTGCCTAATATTGCATAAAAGTAACATTTATTTTTACTATTATTGAGATGCTGTGTTATAAAAACCACTAAAGCCTTAAAGAGCCATATAGGAACTAGTGAGGAGAATATTAATCATAATCTTAAATGCAAAGTGAGGTGTTTTATTTATTATAGAAACATGCCCCAAAAAATGAAGTTGAAAACACACATGCACACTTAATTAAGATTCTAACTGTTGGGGCTGGAGAGATGGCTCAGAGGTTAAAAGCACTGGCTGTTCTTCCAAAGGTCCTGAGTTCAGTTCCCAGCAACCACATGGTGCCTCACAACCATCTGTAATGTAATCTGATGCCCTTTTATGACATGCAGGTGAAACACTGTGTACATAATAAATAAATAAATCTTTTTTTAAAAAGATTATAAATGTTGGGACTAGAAAAATAGGTCAGCAGTTAAGAGCTATTGAAAGCACTTAACTGCTCTTGTGGAGAACATGGCTTCGGTTTCCAGGCCCCACATGGCACCTCACAACTTTACAGTGGCCCGTACCCAAGTTTCAGGGGATCCAAGGCCATCTTCTGGCCTCTGTCGGTCCCTGCAGCTCACACAGGGGCACACTCACATGCACACACGAATAAATAAATATATTTAAAATAGATTATAGATATGGATAAGTTAGATCAGCACAATCATGATTACAGCATAAATATTCTAATGCTTTTAACTGTATGTAATTGAGTACAAGTAACCTGGATTTTTTTTCTAGTATGGTAGCCTCATGAAATAGGCTATTTATTATTTATTTATTATTATATATACAGTGCTCTGCCTGCATGTACACTTGCAGGCCAGAAGAGGGCATCAGATCACATTATAGATGGTTGCGAGCCACCATGTGGGTGCTAAGAATTGAACTCAGGACCTCTGGAAGAGCAGTCAGTGCTCTTAACCTCTGAGCCATCTCTCCAGCCCCAGTTCTGATGAAATTTATGCTCAAAAATAATGCAGTGATGAAGGAGCCCACGAGGTTTAACCCCTAGCCAAAGAATTATTAGCAATCAGTCGGTGCTAAGGGAGTGAGAGGGTGAATTCTGTGCTACACACCAGGAGTTCAAACAGACGTCACTGCCTTAAGGCAATATTTGATTATTCAAACCTGACTTTTTCTTGTTCTGGCTCCCTCACCGTTGGCTCTAACTAGACTGCATAGACCTTGGTTCTTCCAAGCAGAGGACCTGGGTTCAGGTCATTATGTTGACAAACCTCAAAGGAAGGATGACAGTGTCCAGGATTAACGGCTTCATTGGTTTGTCACAAAGAGCAAACATGGCATAAATAGTAATAGTTAACATGCTGAGTGCTAGACATTGCGCTGTTTCTCCTCAGACCGTCCTGACAACCTGTGAATTATAGTGTTTGTCATAATTCCCATTTGATAAATGAGAAAATAACTGAGGCTGGGTGGGTTCGGTGGCTTGTCCAGGATCAATCAGCTTGGTGTTAAATGGAAAGATCCGAACTCACACCCAAGACTATCCAATCTCATGGCCTCAGCTTCTAACCGCTATGCTATCCCACCTCCCAAGTACAGAAAACGCACTGTGGACTCTAACTTGCTGAAGGGATTCCCACAGCTGACCTTGTGTATTTAATTGTAACAATTACCTCAGGACACAGCACTCCCATCTGGCACCTAGACCAGCTTTTCCCTGGGAATGCACTTATGAAAGCACAAAACACTGTCATGATTGGATTTACAAACCCAGTCGAGTGGGAGCCAATCACAGCCTCTGGCTTGGTTTTAGATTAACACTTGAGATTTACACCTTCTCTCTCCTGTCATTCCGCAAGGTGTCTGCCCAGGGCATTCAGTCCACACCTCTGAACTTGGCGGTGAACTGGCGATGTGAGCCTGCGAGCACTGACCTACGCATAGATTATAAGTACAACACGGATGCCATGACCACCGCAGTGGCCCTTAACAACGTGCAGTTCCTGGTCCCCATAGACGGAGGAGTGACCAAGCTCCAGGCTGTACTTCCTCCAGCAGTCTGGTAAAAAGTTCCCTTCCCCTGCTCCCTGAAGGAGCTCCATGTGTGTAAAGAGATTGCAGACTCTTCAGCACCAGGCTTTACTGTGGGAAGAGACCTCAGAAGCCTGTGGCGGGGAGGGCGTGGGATGGAAATAGAAAACCACTACAGATCTGCTAAGCAGGAAAGGTTTTCTTGAACCTGGAGCACCCAATGCTTAGCTATGGGCAGGAGCCCCAAGCAGGTGGCTTTTTACCTGGATCTCAGCTGAAAGGGAGTGCTTCCCAGCGCGTCGCAGAATGCACCATGCAGCCCACGCAGAGCCTGGGAGAGGAAAGGAGTTAGCCCACCAGGGGAGTCAAGTTGGTTTTAGCTCCTGACAGTTGATTCCAGGATCAGAAAACAACTACAGGCCTAACTCTTTCTCAACACTCACAAACTGGGGCCCAGGCTGGACCTTGTATTTCCTTCCACCCCAGCAACTGGCTAGAGAAACAACAGAAAGGTTTATCAACAACCCCTCCAGCTCTCCCTGCCCCGACTCCCTCCAATCCCCCCCCCCCCACTCCCTCACCACCCCACCCACCCACCCACAACCTGCTATACCTGAACCTTCCTTGGAGCTAGGGCCTGAGGGTGAGTCTGGGGAATGCAATGTTTCACTGAGCCACCAAACTGCAGAAAGGCCTACTGGTGGGATCAGACAGGACTAGGCAATGCCGAGTGCCAGAATCATCTGTAATGTAGGGAGGGGCTGCGTTAGTTTTTCTAAAAGTGCCAGCAACATGTAGAATGTTCCTTTAACACTAATATGAGGGGTGGAGAGATGGCTCAGCAGTTAAGAGCACTGACTGCTGCTAAGGGCTGGAGAGAAGGCTCAGCTGTTGGGAGCACTGACTGTTCTCCCAGAGGACCCCGGTTCAGTTCCCAGCACCCACATGGCAGCTCACAACTGTCTGTAACTCCAAAATCTGACACCCGTAGACATACAATGCACATAAAATAAAAATAAATAAAATTTTTTAAAAAAAGAGCACTGGCTGCTCTTCCAGAGGTCCTGAGTTCAAGTCCCAGCAGCCACATTATGGCTCACAACCATCTATAATGGGATCTGATGCCCTCTTCTGTCACATAAGTGTACATGCAAATAGAGCATTCATATACATAAAATTTAAAAATCTTTTTAAAAAATAAAATAAAGTTAATATTAGCTAGCCAGCAGTTGCAATGGAAATTACCTATACCACACGGCTAACAGATACCTCCCATCCGTCTTCTGGGTTGCTGTGTTTTAAGCACTGTATTACCCTCTGACTGTTTATCTCACATTGCTGCAGCTGGTCAGAATAAGGAAAAGGAAGAACATTTATGTGTGTAGGGGTACAAATACAGTTAGGCAGAGCTAAACATGTGAGACCCATTTTGTTTTAATTAGCATTACCTGGAAAGGTGGCATCTATTGAACAAATCCTTTGCATGTGAAGAAGCTCTCTGATTTATTTTTAGGAATGCCGAACAACAAAGAATATTATGGAAGATCCCTGATATCTCCCAGAAGTCAGAAAATGGAGGTAATGTAATCACGGGCTGAAGTCTGAGACTTACAGGTGTTGGCCAACTATGAACCCAAATCCATTGTAGCCCTAGACGCAAGAGGAATGTTTCATTGGGCTTTGTCTAGTTATTAGCATCCCTAAAGGCAAGTGGCTCTTAGTGGACCTTCCTCCTTCCTCCCACCAAGCCCTCCCTTCCCATGGACCGTCCTTCAGGAGGCATGCGTCCACCCTGTGCCACATTCCATGTAGATGTCTTTTCTCCTCTCATGTTAGTCACGGGTTGAAAATAATGTAGCTGTCCTTGCGGCATGCTGCAAACTGCAGAGCCCCATTCTGCTGACATAGTTCGGCCAGCTTCTCAAGAATGTTCACTGACCACCACGTTATAAGTGAAGAATACACTGTTTCCTAGGCAGCCCAGCTTTGCACGGTTCATGTCAAACGTGATTTCAAAGTTACGTGCAGGATGCTGCCATCTGCCGTCTTGCAGTAATGCTCTTCTTTTAAAGGCGTAGGTTCTTTACTGGCGAGATTTCAATTATCCGAAGGCCCAAGCAAACCTTCCCCGTTGGTGGTGCAGTTCACGAGCGAAGGGAGCACCCTATCTGGCTGTGACATTGAGCTCGTTGGAGCAGGGTACCGGTTTTCACTCATCAAGAAGAGGTTTGCTGCAGGTAAATGGGTAGCGTTAGTTTCGTTGGCAGAGGTGGTGTCGAGCCCTAACTGGGTGTGATTTCTCATCCTATTCTGCCTCCTCATTCCTATCCCCACATCCCATTAGAAAGCAAACCGGTATTTGAATGAAGTACAAATGAGCTGGCGACTCAAGCGGGGACGACTCTGTCTGCTTCGGCTGGATCTATTTCCTATGTTGGACTGGGCTGTCTTCCCCAGCTCCCCACCTGGTTGATCTGTATATTGAAGTCAGTCGGATAAGCCCTGCTGCTGTGTTGCCAAACAAGACTGACACACTTGGGTTCGACTTGAAAACGTCTTTTTGAAACAGGAGAAAGAGCATAAAAATGTGTGACGTGCCTCAGGCATGGGAGCATTAGATTCCTGGGAAGGTTTTCTCTCATGAACTGAACTTCTCAAAATTTAGAATTGTCAGGCTAAAATAAGACCTGGGAAGATCTCCTTTTTTACTTTAAAAGCAACCATTAAAGTATCTGTGGCCAGTTGGGCCCAGCAGGTTAAAGACATTTGCCGCATGAACCTGGAAACCTGGATTAGGTCCTAAGAATCCACTTAAAGGTGGAAGGAGAAAACCAACTTAGAACAGTTGTCCTCTGATCTCCACACATGTGCTGGCACACACACACACACACTGTATAAACATACAATAATTTCTTTAAAAGTGAGACTATGTGTAATTTTGAGCTGGTCAGGGGTGGATCAGTGAATAAAGGTGCTTGTCACCAAGCCTGGTAACCCAAGTTTGACTCCTTGCAACATGATGGAAGAAGAGAACCAGCTCCCACAAGTTGTGTTTAGATCATTCTCTCTCTCTCTCTCTCTCTCTCTCTCTCTCTCTCTCTCTCTCTCTCTCTGTAGAAGATAGATAGATAGAGAGAGAGAGAGAGAGAGAGAGAGAGAGAGAGAGAGAGAGAGAGAGTAGTTTTGCCCAGGAACTGGGTGTAGCACAAACAATAGAGCTTTTATGGAGGGCAGGGCATCCCTGCTGATAAGGTGATTACTCTTGTGAGTGGCTAAGGTGATTACTCTTGTGAGTGGCTCGCTGGGGTAAGCCAAGAGCCTTACACATGTGAAGCGAACTCTCTCCTCCTTTCTCCTTCTCTGAGTCCTGGTTTTTATGCCTGCTGCTCTGATGTAATTATTAGTTGTATCCCTTCCACTCTCAAATGAACTAAGCCCTAAATAAGTATGAACCGCTTCTCATATTCAGGTAAGGTACAGATCCTTGACCCACCTGGGCAGGATCCAGATTGCTCTGCAAACCATGTGTCTACAGGAGTAAAAATGAGGACTATGGATACGGGGAACTGAGAAACCTGAAAAGGCCATCACTTCCTAGGAGCGTGGCACCCCGAGCACGCAGTGGTTGGCTCCTAGGGCTAGGGCGGGAGCAACAGAGGCTCCATCGAACTTGCAGATAACACGTTGATCTGTGGTTTTTGTTTTGCAGGAAAATACTTGGCAGATAACTAACAAAATGTCATACAAGGATTCGGAAGATCCGTGTCCTGGAGAACTGTCCCGTGAGAGACATGGTTTAATCTGGCTTGCTGAGAACAAACCGATGTCCGTCCTTGGGGTCCGTCAGCTGGAAGGTCCTGGCTTTCAGCAGAGACTCCCCACAGGCAGTTCTATGACGATCAGTCCTACAGTATTTACTTCTAGGTGTAATATTGTTAATGGTTTTAAAATGTAATTATTGTATTTGTAAACTGTACCTTCATTCCAGTAAGGCAGTTAGACACTTGAGTTTTAGCATTTTTCATTCCTGAAACAGATGTAATTTAAACTGTGGTATGTATATTTAAAAGTAGTCCTGTTGAATGGCACAATGCTTACAGAGATGCAGTGCATTTTGTCAATATATAAAATTTAAATATAATGTTGATAGCTACCATAAAGGGGGTGCACACATCAGGAACCTTAAATGGAACCAGAAACAAACCAACCAACCAACCCTGACTTTTCTTCACTCCTTATTATGTTTTCTTCTAGTGCTAAAGAAAACTTCTAGCTTCAGGTTAGTGGGTTAAATTCAGAAACTATTTCAGAAAAAAAAAAACAAAAAACAAAATTCTAAAGTTACAGCATATTCAAAGAGAAGCATTAATTGCCACTTTTTAAAAAGCTTTTTTTTCAAACTGCAAATTTCATAAAAATGCAAACTGTGTAAACAGGGCCTCTTATTTTTATAACTTGTGTAAAAAGGGAAAAATCAATTCATATTTAAAGTTGAAGTATATTAAATTATATCCAGGAGTGAAGAGGATGCTGAAGTCTTACCTGACCCTAGTCCCCTTCTTCGCAGTTTAACAAATGTGGAGATTGCTGAGTCATCAGATTAAAGCCAACATGATTTTTTTTTTTTTTTTTTTTTTTTTTAAGTTTCAAGACTTTCTGTGGCTGAACTGGTTAAAACTTTTTCACGATTGCTCAGAACAGAGGGGCCTCCCTTCAGTAGCCAGGGGTACCTCATTTCTTCTTTACTCACAAGAATCAAAACACAAAGAGTAAAGAACCATAGAGGGGGAAATTAGTTCCCTCTTCAATCCAAAAGGAGAATTTTAAACTTATCACTTACATCTTTGGGGAAGGAAGAAATAAGCTTTATAAATGAAATTCTATTCACCTTGTTGTCCTGTGAGTATTTTTCGATGATTTTTAAGATTCACTGTATACCACTGTGAATCTTTGCTGTTGTTGGGGAATTGAAAGCAGGGGTCAGGGCAGTGGCCCTGAAGTTCAGTAAATGGCACAGTTCTGGGGCAGGGGCGGGGTGGGGCGTTGTCTGCCCCACAGCAGAGGAGTCAGAGCAGTGTGTGTAAGATCTAAAGATTACTTCTTCTGGTAAGCCATGGATTGTTTTAGACAGACAGCAGGTCCTGTCCCAGGTCATTTGATTAGATAAGTGTAACTAAGGTGGGGCGCTCACCGCTCACCGCCCACCGCCCACCGCCCACTGTCCACCGCTCACCACTCACTGCTGAATTTCATTTTGTGTCCATTCAAATGGAGACTTCAGCTCCTTTCAACTTTAGAATCAAATTAATTTTTTATACACAGATTTTCTCTGTGTAACAGCCCTGGCTGTTCTGGAACTCTCTTTGTAGACCAGGCTGGTCTCGAACTCACAGAGATCTACCTGCCTCTGCCTCTGCCTCCCAAGTGCTGGGATTAAAGGTGTGCACCACTACATCCGACTCAAATTAAAATTTTTTAAAATCTTACTTCAACAGTGAGATTGTGATTAACAGTTGTTTCTAGCGAGCTTTGTAGATTAATCTGTTTTCTTCAATCAAGGCTTGCTACCAAAAGAATGTCCAAGACCATCTGTTTTACCTGGGAACAATTCATCTATTTAAAAGAGGCCCGTGCCTAGTTCCCCAAAGCAGCCTGGCTTTGAAGGTTTTTTGAACAAACTAATTTGTTCACAAAAAGTTTGGTTTTGAAACCAAAATAGAGAAATAGAATGTAAATTCAAAATCTAATGGAACATGAGGAAATGAAAAAACTTAAGCCAATGGAGAGTAAGAAGCAGAAAAATAAAATTTATCTAGAATGTGATTATATGATGTTTTTAAGTAATCAATTCATGGAAAACTATTAAATATTAACACAAAGCATATTAAAATATGTAAATATTACTGTTTCTCATGTCTTTCTCTTTATCTTATTTTATATAGTTTTAGAATGAATTGGTCATTAAATACAGTATTTCTTTCCAAAGAATAATTTTGTTGACATTATAAAAATATAATTAAAGATAGACACTTGAGTAGTCTCTCACATCAGCCAGAGTTTCCAGGAACCAAATTCGAAACTGAGATCTTGTGATTCCTTGATTGACTTTTGTGTAACGGAACGACAGTTGGTGATTTCAAGATTAAGACTTAAATAGTCAGAGCTTCAGTGGGGAGGGAACAGGTGGTTCCTTCCAGTTCAGAAAATAGATCAAGTAACAACATGTGCTCATGTCAGGGATGGAGATGTGTTGTTTGGTTTTAATCCTGTAGGCTTTCATCTCTTGTGGAGGAAGAACTCATGTTCTGAGACGTGGTCCTAGACAAGGCAGGCAAGGTTTCAGTTATCAATGTCTATCGGGTCAGGTTCCTTTTCGTCCAAGCAGAATGGGTTAGCTCATAGCCCGACAGTTTGCAGGACATTAAGACGAAGTTCTGGTTAGCCAGAGAGCTGATTCTTCGTTGTGTTTTGTTTCTTGTTTTTCGAGACAGAGTTTCTCTGTGTAGTCTTGGCTGTCCAGGACTCGCTCTGTAGACCAGGCTGGCCTCGAACTCACAGCGATCTGCCAGCCTCTGCCTCCCGAGTGCTGGGATTAAAGGTGTGTGCCACCACGCCCGGCAAGCTGATTCTTAAGCACTCCAATTTTTAAAGCTGATAGAAAGTATAAATATTTTATTTTGGCTACATGGAGAGTATGTTTTCCTCTTCAAATAAATCCCACATTTTTATGAAATTTCAAAAATAAATTCTTGTTTAAATTAGTCTGAATTTTATCATAATTGGAACTTGCAATTATTAATTTAAAATTCTATGAGATACACTCACGGCTAAAATGGCAATTCCTGCATGATATTTGGGGTGCAGTTTACCTCTAAAGGAAGACTGTCCACTGCAAATGGTTTTGGGTGGCTGGAAAGTCAAAGGGCAAATGTTTGTGCTTTTTTACTGTCTTGCATATTTCTTCTCGATCTCTGTCTGCAGAGTATCAGAGCCATAGTTACACACATTTCCACCGTTAATTCGTCTTCTGCAGGAAGCTGATCTACCTTTGCTCTGCCACTAATGCCTGCTGTGCAAACTTGGATGAATGAGTCCCTACTCTCTTCTCGCCTTTAGGGTGAGAGTGCAGCCATACGTAGTTCTCAAGTTTTCCTTAATGGGACTTTTTTTCTAGTAAAATTGTGCCTAGAATCCTGTCAAGCAGAGTGTTGCCAAGCAATGAAGGGACGTCTTTGAGCCCTGAAGACTTACAGCCCTACTTAACCCAGATAAACCACCTTTCAAGGCCAGAAGAAGGTATGTAGTCACCGGGATTCACTGGCACGCAACACAAATAGCTGTGTGGCGAATGCTCCCCAGCTGCCAGTCACTGTAGATACCACTTAAAAAGCTCCAAAGTGACCAAAATGCTTTTCAGTCTTTGTTTTCCCAATGATGGTATTGAGGCTTAAACCAACTAATTCCCTCCAAAGTGACACCCCAGCTGGTAATGACCCTAGTTATTCTGAGAATAGACTGAGTGCCTTACTGTTTCGTTTGGTTCATCTTGGGAAAACAATCGAGTTGAAGGTCGAGACAAAAGGCACTGTGAAAAGTTCACGTTGAAAGGCTTAAAGATTCTAAAAGAAGTGAGGCCTTTTAAAAGAATGAAATGTGGGGCCCCTTGTTTCCAGACAGTAGCAGAGCAATGATTTACACTGAGTCCCCGTTATATTCTCAGAACCTAGGCAAACTGCAGTGGGTACCAGCAAGTCTTTATAAATCTCTAGAGGTGGAACTTGGTAGTATGCGTGCTGCTAAGCACCCAAACGCTGAGCGTCCTGGCACTGGTGGATTCTCTAGGGTCCTTTGCTGCTCACATCGCAGTGGACTGAAGCATTAATTTCTAAGGTGAATGTCCTTTTTCTAGTGTTTTATACCAACTCAGTCTAATTAATATAGCTCCTTCCTTATAAGGAATACTTAGATGGCTAGCTTGGAAACTGATCTTGTTTTTGTAAACTCTTGGCTTTATAAACATAGATTAGCCTCACGCCAAAAAGAATTTTTCCAAGTTTTGCTTTGTTTTGCCTTTTCTCAAGGCAATTACAGCTTGTCAATAAAGGCTGAGTGACAGTAAAATGTGCAAATATCCACTAGAGAGATCAGAGAGAGAGGCAGAGGCTGTGTGTGTGTGTGTGTGTGTGTGTGTGTGTGTGTGTTAGAGCTCTTCCTCATTTCTCTTCCTCAAAGAGGATGCATTTTGCAAAATCCCAGTGTAAATGTATTTATTTTGTCATGTGACTTTCTGTTCAGCGACTTCTAAAAACTGAGCGCAAGATTTTTAGTGCTGTCAAAGTGAGCTCAGGTTATAGCTTAGAAACTTAACATAAGAAAATGTGAGGTTCCCCTGATGCCCCCCATGATGGTCTCATTAACCAGTGAGTCAAATTGCTGGTATAAATAAGTAAATAAAGTCAAGTGACAGTGATTAGGAGACTCTTATGATGAACCTCTCTACCCTGTTCACTATCCACATTTTTCTCTCGAGCTTTGTTGGACTTTCCTTGCTCCCTCAGCTTTCTGTTCGTAGAAAGCCATTCTCTCACTTATAAGTTAAGTATGCCTTCTCCCATGTTAATCCATAGGGTGAGGAGGAGAAATGAGTCCACTGATTACATCTCCGAATATTAAAAAGAAGCAAGCAAACGCAGTGCCCTTTCTCACGTACCACTGCTCTGGGCTGTGTTACCTTCAGCAAGCCAGGGTTGTAGTGTGAGTATCCAATTGAAATAAAGTTCCTTCCGGAAGGAATGTCAAGTTTTAGGATCAGTTGAGATGACTAGGGATAGCAGTTCTGATTGGTCCCATGTTTAGCATCTGCCTTCTATCCTAAATGGGTAGTGCTGCCAATAAATAAATAATAAAAGACAGCTTGTGGACATGTGTGGTGGGCATAATAATGTATTCTCCAGATTTATTCTGCTTTCTTCCCTTTATTCCTGGAGTGTATTGCCTGTCCTAAACACACCTGTAGCTTCATAAAGGGGAAAAAACAAGTTTCAGTGCAAAACCGATGCAGATTAAAGTGTCCCTTAATGCTGTTTTAGAGGATAAGAAGTACAGGGTATTTAAACTGCATCCATCAATACTTTTCAAATCATGTTAGCTGGGTTAGCACAAGCAAGCACTGATGGTGTTCTGACACGCATGGCTCTGTGCCCCAGTCGGCAGTCTTCAGATAGGGGCAGTGACAGACACGGTCTTCATGAAACTTAAGAGTGTTGCTAAACTGGGAAAAGAGGGCTTACTTAAGAAGCTTGTAGCTTTAAGGGAATTTTGGCCATTGGGGGAAAAATTATTCTCTGTGTTCAGTATACATATCCTTCGGTAAGTTTTCATCTTATTTTCTAGAGAACTCTTAACCCAGCATGGAAATTGTTTTCGTTTTCTTAAGATCTGAACCTATGGTCAACACTTCAAGCCCCTATTTGTTGAAGAGGTTCCAAATTCTTAGAGTAATTAACACTAGTGAAGAATTTTCAGTGATATAGGACTAAACAACTTCAAAAAACCAAATCATGTTATTAGAGTGATGCTGATAGCATTTTTACATAAATTTTGGAATTCTGTGAAAACATTTTAGTTAAGATCAAGTGCAATGCATAGAGTCAGAGGAAACAGCAGTGACTATTATTGGGTTTTGTTTTGTTTTTATTTTCTTTTTGAAAATCATTTTCACATAAAATCAAATATGAAATATTCCTTTATTTAAAATTGTTTGTAGCAGACAGAAGTGACGTTTACATTTTCTGAATGTAATTCAATCCATTCAGGGTCTGTGAATTATTAGCTGATAGGCACAGCTATCCATAAGTTTTCTGCGTCATCGACTGAGTAGATCATGCATATATTAATTCCATCTGACTCATTCAAATTCCATTATTGACATTTTCTGGCAAAATGAAAGTTGAGCATTATTTATTCATCACCACCTGAAGCTATTTAAAATAATATCATAACAAATGACGGTCTCAGAAGATCCAGAGCCTGGTATTTTTCTTAGGAGTTGCTCTCTTAAAGCTGACATCTCTTAAAGCTGCATTGATTCCAAGGGTTGGCGTTTAATTACTGCTTTTTTATAATGAATATGCATGGAAGAGATTGGTGCCTCTCCTTCTCCCTTCCTCCCCGCTGCATCCTTCCCCCACCCACCCACCCCATCCCTTATCTCAGACAATAGGAACTGGGAAATGGCTGTTAAAAATACTTCTTTTGGAGCTGTGATGGTGACACTCCAGTCCTACCTACCAAACAGAGCTATGTTGCAAGCCAGGCAGGGATTTCCAGGGCTGACTTCATGCTGTTTGAACACTATTATGTTCCAAGTGAAATGGCTTCTTATTAATTTTTCCACTTGTATAGGGCAAAACCTTTCTGAACAGAACAGTCAGTTTAAGCCGCCATTCCCACCAAGTGGCAGTGTAGGCTATTGGTGCCTTACTGTTCTTTAGCAAGAAGCTAGGAAAGGCATTGTGTAGAAATTGTGCAGCGTCTCTCACTACAGTGCAATCCATCCGGTCCGTGAAGACAATGTTTCTTGGTGTGTACTTGGACTTGGTAGTGGCCTTTATTTCAAATTATCTGTGATCCATGTAGCAAAAGCACACTGACTCTCTTTACAACCCTGTACAGAATACATCGTCGCACAGAACATCTTGGGCCTAAAATATTTACAGAGCAGACTGTGTGTGTTCAAATCCTTGAGGCATATTTTAAATTGAGTTGAAGAGCCAATGCCTCCTCCATCTTTCTTCCTACCCACTCATTTCAACTGTGTTCCCTGACTTCCGGCCTCATCTGCAGTTCAGCACTACTGCTTCCGGCATGCTCCAGGCAGCAGAGCAGCAGAGGCTTGCTCTTGGGGGACCACTGTGAGCTCCCTATGGGGCAAGGGCGCCAGGGCCGTGGCTGAAAGGATTGGCGACAGTAATCATGAGACTGTCTTCACGTCACTTGCCTTACGAGTTAGTAAAGGTGTGGCAATCACTTTCTGTAACTGGTGATTTTTATAAACGTTCTTTCCTTTATAATTCTTCGAGTCGGGCATCTCACAAGATCTCGAATATGCAATTACTCTTCATGATGCATTATTGCAAATAGGGTTCCCATTTGAAAATGCAGTTTAATGTAAGTTGTTATTGAAATGTGATTTTTTTTTTCCTGGAAAATAAATGAAAAAAAAATGAAAATAAACTGAGCTGTGAACCTTTTATTTCCTGAATCTTAAATTTTTACCTACCTTTCTGGAAAACGTAGTTCCATAATTAGGTAAAGGACGGTGGGCCCACTGTCTGGCAAAAGCGGGAGGAATTCAGTTCTGTGATCTGACTAGAGACCTGAGCAGGTCACATCATAATTCTCAATACCCACATAAAAACAAAATAAACGGAATCACGGGGTCTCTAAACTTGGGGTCTTTAAGCAGATTAAGTAAGGTAGCAGCTATTGGTCACTGAACAGTTCTCTCTAGTTGGTGGTTGTCAATGAGCAATTCTTTCCTGCTCTTGTTCTGTGTAAACAGGCCTTGTGGCCTCTTTGCACTCTCTGCTGGAATCCGGATGCTAATTACAGCCCTGGAGCCTGCAGACCAGGAGAGCATTTGTCAAGGACCCTGCTATAGGCTATGTGCTGTGGCGGTGTCTGGTCTCTTCTTTTAGTTGTTGTCCCCACTGTGGCAAGGAAGATAAAATGTGTGCCCTCAACCCCAAACACTCTGCACCCCGAAGCTGCTTAAGCCTCAGTAGTCTGGGGAGAGTCCGCGGAGGACATGAAGGAGCGCAGCCTGCTTCTGTAACAGCGGTTTAAGCTCCTTTGCTTCTGTGCGCTCAGCTGCGTCATTTAACATCAAAGTTCTGGTTCGCTACTTCTGTAAAGATAGAGCGGTCATTCCGCGGCAGAGTTATTGGGGTGACAGAATAAAACTGAACAGCTGCACAGCGTCTGTCAGCAGCGAGGGGAGGGCAGGATGGGCAGCTTCTACGTCTTCATGTCTTGGATGTCCTGGAAAACTTGCATGTTTCCTGCTGGCGCCCCAGACTTCCGCAGGGGGAGAAACTAATTAAGGGATCCGAGGGCGCATCTTCACAGTCAAATACAGGACAACCCCACAAGGCAACGGGGCTGGGAAGGTTCCGGGAGACAATGAAGATGGGATGCCTAATGTGTCTGGGGCCGCTGGGGAGGGGCGCTCCGGCCAGTGTTTGAGGAGGTCACCCTGGAGACGGCCTAGATGTCCGAGGCGACTACTTGACAAAGCGAGGCTGGCGGCAGCAGCCGGTCTTCTATAACTCCACTGAGGAGGATCGCAGGTCCTGGTGGTCCCGGCTGCCACCCTACGCAGAGCAGGTCAGCGCAGGAGCTCGGGGACAGAGGGTCCAGGAACGGAGGCTGGGGAGGGCGCAGCCTGGGTGTGAAAATAACGGTCTCTGCACCCAGCTCAATGAAACCAGCAAAAGCGGTCCAAAGTTTGCCTTTCAAAGCGTGATGCGCAGCTCATTTGGCCAATGGTGGTCGCCCTTGTACACCGCCCCTCTATGGACCTCTGAATTCCATCTGGGGCCTCTCTAGGGAGGGCTTGCGGCAAGCAGAGTTGGGACCAACTAATTATCAGGAATTGACAAGCGTAGGAGGCACCTTTACTCTCGGAGCGCAGTTCTTGGCACTTCTGCAAGGGAAACATCAGTCGAGTCACGCTTTAAACAGATGTCTATTGAGTGAGACTAAACAAATACTCCAAAGGGAGACTGGCTCAGGTTGCGGAAGGGGTGGGGGCGGCACAGTGGGCTGTTCCTAGTGGAATTTAAAGTTCATGAATATTTATGAGATGGGTGGAATATTCATGGCTTGAAGTGACCATTTTTCTCTCCCAAGTTACAGTAAACCTGATCTTTTTGCGGGGAATTTCTTCCTATCATTTCTAGAAAAGACCCCCAAAAAAGGATCAAAAGCACAAGACAACAAGGCCAGGGTCTTGTGTGTACACACTTAGCTAGCCCTGGGGCTTTAGCTTTCTGATGGGGAAAATAGAAGAGTCTTACTATCAAGAGACTCCGCTACCAAAATGCAGTGGCCAGTCTTCCTGGCTAACTCCCCTCTGGTTTCTTTTTGAGACCGCTTTAAATCCATGATTGACTTATAGCTCTGTTCGATGTGTGTGTGTGTGTGTGTGTGTGTGTGTGTGTGTGTGTGTGTGTGTGTTTTGTTCTGTTTTGTTTTGGGGTTTTTTGTTGTTGTTGTTTTAACAGAAGTTTTACACTGAAGGGTGGGTCCAGGTTTGACAAGACTGGTAGCCAACACAAATGGAAAGCAGTTATCTGCTCTCTGTAGAACTGGGGCCGCCCACTGCCACCTCTCCAAACTGTCTACTTTTTTCCAAGTACAAACCTTCGCACCACATTGTCGACGACAGAAAATACTAACTAGGAAGCTTGCATCAACATCAGACTCAGAGCGACAATAAAAAGAATTGACTTGCAGTGCGGGACGGCATCTTTCTGCAGATGCCCATCTTTCCTCCATGACTTTCTCCCACTCCATCAGTTAAGCATTTTGGCTACAAATTAATGCCTGCTTGTGTCAATTAAGTTCACTTGCATTTTTTTTTTTAAAAATCCTATTTCCAGTTGAGTTGGCACAACAAAATAACTACTAATAGTACATATCACTGGTCTCAGAAAACCTCAGTCCCCATGGAAAAGGGTCACACAAGTAGCTGGGTCCTGCACCAGAGGTGCAGTTTAGCTACAAAAAAGATTTTCATATTCTCTCTCTCTCTCTCTCAACATTATTTTTTCCTAGAGTGTGTGATCATGTCAGCTTTGGCTAAAGATAAACTTTTTCCTGCACTGAAGAAAAGGGGGAGTGTATGTTCCCCAATTAATCTTGAGTTCCCACAGAAGGAAGGTTATTGGCGCTTCAAAAAGTGAGTACTTGGATGTCTAGTGCCTCCAACCAGGAGTAATGTTTACCAAGGGCCAAAACATTTCTCTACGGCTGGTAAACACAATGCTCTGTTGGTCTTTGTGGCCTTATGTAAAAATGAGCAATGCAGCTTAATTGATACTAGAAGTATATTTAATGCTTTGAAAACCACCCTCTCAGTATGCAAAATAAATAAATAACCAAACATCTGTACTGTAGACCAGCCGCTCTTACGAGTCCCTTAAATTCTTCTCAATATTATAAAACTGTACTTCAGATATTTTGCAACCAATATACAAATATACGAATTTTGTGCTAAATTTTCAATCTTTGTCTATATTCTCTTAAATGACTGTATACTACTTTATGAATTTGTAATCAGGATCAATTAACCATTCTCAAACTAGTGGACATTTTCATTTTGATTTTTTTTCTCCTCCTTCCTTTGTTCCTTCCTTCATTCCTTCTTTCTTTCCTTCCTTCTTCTTTTTTCACTATATACTTCTCTACTTGGTCCTTGGCAGTATAGTTAGTGAGCCAAAGGGTCATAAATACTTTTCTGGCCCTTACTACATGGTGCCATGCTACTTGCACTCCTAAAGAAATGAATTCATCTTTAATATGTCCATGGCATTCCATTCTGACCTGTACTGGTAAAGAGACAAAACAAATAACCCAACATATCAGTCAATCAACTTACACAATAGATGGATGGGTTTAAGAACCAGGCAGGTATTTACAGTGACATTTTCCTTGCTGGAAACTCACCCTCAGGCAGGCATTGGGCAGCATTTGAACAGAAGCTCTCATCTCCTGTCCTTAAAATGGAAACAAGCCATTGGTTTGAGTTTCTTTTTCCAGTTAGCGTGGCATGCTATCCAGGCATGTTAGCCTGGAAGCAGATAGTTCCACTGTGGGTTTGGGTGAAGGTTGGAGACTCAACAGTCTTTCTTTTGCCTCAAATCAAAGTTCTCATGATGTCATTCTCCACCAGAGTATATTGAAGGCATCAAGCATAGCAGGTCACTGTGCTGACATTTTTTAGTTATTTACTCAAGATATAGTGAGTCTCTGTTCAAGATATTGTGAATATCAGTTACTATGCCACATATTGGGCATAGAAAACTACCAGATGAGTCCAGCACAAAGAGCTTTATTGTTCCAGCAAACCAAGAGCCACTTGGGAATTCCTGTGTCGTCAGCTAGGTACTTCCGTGAGTGACCAAATTGGAAAGCACTGCCCTCAAGGACTCTGTAGGTTCCCACTTGGGAAGACAGTGGACAAGTAATTTTACATGGGTGAGTTTATTGTAGACTCCCAAGCCATGATCCCTTACATCAGAAATGAGATCAGGCTTTTGATCCCTGAGGGGAAAGGTCTAGAAGACAGAGGACCAAAAGGAGAGCATATGTCATAGAGCCATCTGCAACAGGCTGAGGTTCAGCCTAGCCCTGCAAAGAGACTCAGAGGAGCTAAAACATCACTTTTCAAGTGAAACACAACAGCCTTTCCGTGCTACTCAGGGAAACTATGGATTAAACAGAGGACAGTCTATTTTACCCCAAATTAGTTGTATAAATGGGGAAATGATGGGTTCTTTTTATTAAGGCAGGCTAGCCTGTAACTCACTACATGGACCAGGCTGGCCTTGAGTTTACAGTAATCCTCACATCTGCCTTCTCAGCTCTGAGTAAAGACGTCCGCTCTACCATGGCCTTGGACTTCCGAGGGGTTTCAGCCCTTGTGTCTGACAAATTGTTTTGGGATATAAAGCTGATCTGGCACCGTATATAGTTTACACAGGTGTGGTGTATTCCAGATGGATGGCTGAGAATGGAAAAATATAAAGCACATAAAAGAAAGAGCAGGAGAACTGTTCTAGGAGTAAGGAACACACACACACACTCACACACACTACACACACACATACACTACACACATACCACACACAGTACACACACACACTACACACATACACATACACTACACCCCCCACCCCACCCCCACCACTCCGGTGCTGTCCTTGAACCCTTAATCCTCCATGTCAGCCTCTCAAACCTTTGGATTACAGGTACACTCTACCGTGAAAACCTAAACCACAGAGGAAACCTAAAACTTTTCTTGATACGTATAGAACGTCAACAAAATGCGGTATTGCAAAAAAGTCTACATTTAGTAGACTGCTAGAATAGGTAGAGAGAGTTGCGTGATAACAATGAAAAACGGAAGTCAATTTTAAATAGAGTCAACAGCATCCAGAAGGAAAAGCTGAAGGGGAAGCAGAGGATGGAAGAGATGCCCATCACACTGGAAACAAGAGACGTATAACTTAGGACATGGTGCCCTTTTGCACCTGTCCTGACGGCAAAATGCTGGGAGTGTGCACACCAACTGCTGCCGAGGCCAGTGAGAATAAGAGTAGACTCAGCAATCCACTGCACACATCATAAGGACGGTAATAATAAGTCTTAAAATATTAAGTTCCGTAGAGGCAGAGAGCTTAATTGCCTTTTGTATCCCCCAGTGTGACATCTCAAAGACATAGACTAAGGCCTGAGGATGGAACTGTCCTTTGCTGAAAGCAGCCATCGCTTCCTGTGAGTTCTTGAACAAGTGAGTCCTTTTGCTCTCACAGCCTGTGTGTAGATCAAATCCAGAGTGACTTGTAAGATGAATTTACAGCACAGGGAAAGTGTTCATCCAAGTGTTTAGTACAAAGAAAGCTTGAGGTTAGCTTCCTTACTGAAAAAGTCCATTTGCATCTATTCCAGAGACAAAAGGGACAGGAAAGAAAAACAAGGAGGAGGTTAGTGTCTCCTTTGCACTGCAAATCTGTTGTGGCTGGCCACACCTCTCATTGATGACTTCATAGGCACGTGAGGTGAGGTGGTCAGACAGACACCCCCAGCATCACCGCTCATGGCTGCAGTGTGGCTTTGAAACTAGGCCTCCTCAGGGGCCTGCAGGAGCATCCACCATCTGGCCTTGACCTTCACCTCCCTGCCTTTCAGATGAGTACCAGCCCACAGTTTCAACAGCTGGCCCTAACCTCGGGGTTATTCTGTTCCATCCATTAGCATTCTAGATTTCCTCTCCTGAGGCCAGGGCTAGACTTTTCACAGGAGGTAGGTGTCTTCATTGTCCTTCGAAAACCACTCCTGTTCTTGAAAAATACATCCCACCAGCCTAGACCTTCTGCTGTTTTCTTTAATTCATGAAAGTTTTAGCTTATGTTTCCACTATAACCTTTGTCTTTCTAGAAAGATGGGCCAAGTGGGATAAAATGTCATAAGACTGCATAATTTCTGCAAAATTTATTTTTCCGAACAAGAAGTATCATTTACTTCTAGGGAAAAACTGGCATGCTTTTTATCTTAAATATAAGCTGGGGGGAAATTGTAGATATTTTTAGTCCCTAGTTAAGCAAGCTTCTACGTGTATTTTACGTTGCTCTTACATCATGCTCTAGCACATAAAAATCTAATTTACTTTTGTATTATCATCATTCTTGACTCATGCATTGTAGGCAATAAATACTTGCATATATATATATATATATATATATATATATATATATATATATATATATATATATATATATATATATATATATATATATATATATATATATATGGAGAGAGAGAGAGAGAGAGAGAGAGAGAGAGAGAGAGAGAGAGAGAGAGCGCGCCTATAGCCTTCTTTTCTATGTGCACTGCAAAGTTTATCCACTGGAGGGCAGCACTTGACTTTAAAGACAAGCTTCTGCCTTTACTGAAGGCACACTTAGGGCCATGGGTGCCCACCAGTTACAAACCCCAGTTACCGTTCTCAGCAGTAACTTCCTTCAAGAAACCCGATTATGATTCTGTCCTCAAAAGCAGTGCATGCACTTCCAAGCACTGCCTGGATTGTTACATGAAATTTACACATTTTTATTCAAAAAAAAAAAGATACCTTTGTGTAAAAGGAATGCATTCACTGCACGGTGGTGGCACAGGCCTTTAGTCCCAGCACCTGGGAAACAGAGGTAGGCAGATCTCTGTTAAAGGCCCGCCTGGTCTACAAAGCCAGTTCCAGGACAGCCAGGACTACAAGAGAACCCCTGTCTTGAAAACTCAAAAAGAAAGAAAGAAAGGTATACAAATTTCTCTTTTCCCTACTTTAAAAATGAATTTGCCGACTGCTTGTACCAGTTTTTAAATCAGATTTTCAGTAGATGCCTGATACCACTACTGGAGAAACAAAGATGGGAGGATCCCAGTGAGTTGGAGGCCAGCCTTCTCTTAACTAGCCAGTCAGTACTCCACAGCAAGACACTGTCTCGTTTAGTTAGTTATTAAGAAAAATTGACTGTGGCATTCTCTTGGCAAAGAGACAATGTGTCAGGAAGGATTATCATTGGCAGGTGGGAGCACAGAACTGGACCTCATCCATTTGTAGTGCTGGGACATGTAGCCGATATGTTTACTGTATTTATGCCTGCGGTTGAGGGTTTAAATGCATTTAATGAGCATCTCACTTGCTTGTCATTAGCAATTCAAATGGTTTAGTGGGGCTGTTTATCAACACAGGATATATCCACTTCTGTGTAGTCTAGTGTTCTGGACTGGTAGTTCCTTGCGTTTAAAATATAGGAACTCTTAGACTTCTAAAAACTTATCAAGGGGTTGGAGGGATGATTCAGTGGTTAAGAGGCACTGGATGCTCTTTTAAAGGACCAGAGGTTGATTCCCAGCATCCATAGCATGGTTCACAGCAGTCTGTAACTGCAGTCCCAAGTGATCTGACACCTACCTTTGGCTCCTGTGGACGCCAAGAATGCATGTGGCTCTCAGGCATACATGCAGACAAAACATCCATCCACAAAAATTAGAATAACAAAGAAAATGAAAATATGACGAGCCCACATTCTGCTCGCATGTTTCTTGTTCATACTGCAAGCATTATTAATATCTTAAAAAGTCTTCCCTCAAGTGCCGAAAATATTATTTCAATTTTTTCTGTATTCTTTTCTCTCTCCATTTCCAATTCATCGCTTGCTAACAAACCATCGACCTTGGTTCTTGATGATGAGTGAAGGGCTAAGTTAGCTTCAGGGAGGCCCTACCCCTACCTTTGAGTCAGTTCCTTTTCTGTTGCTGTGAGAAAGCACCTTGATCCATGCATCACATAGAAGGAAGGGCTTATTTGAGTTTGTGGTTCTAGAGAGATAAGTATCCATCATGGCACAGAGGCGTGGCAGCAAGCCGCAGGCAGGGCAGCCGGAGCAGAGTGCTGAGAGGCCACACCATGAGCCACAAGCACGAAGCAGAGAGAACCAAGTGTGAGTATGTGTGGCCTGAGCCTCTCAAAGCCCATCATCAGTGAGATACTTTCCCTACCAAGGCTGTACCTCCTAGACCTCCCCCCAAACACTGCCACCAACTGGGACCAAGTGTTCAAATGCCGAAGACTATGGCAGTCACGCTCATTCAAATCACTCCAAGCTTCCTAGTAGAAAAGAGACAAACATAAAATTCAGGCTGGAGAAATGGCTTAGTGGTTAAGATCATGAACTGGTCTGCCAGAAGAGCCAAGTTCAGTTCCTAGCAACCATGTCAGCTCACAACCACCTTTAACTTCAGTGATATCCAATGCCTCTGTCCTCCATGGCCACCTGAGTGCATGCATGCACACACACTCACACAGATACACACTCAGACACACATACACACACGCATGAGCACACACAACACACAGACACACATAGACATACACACACAGAGACACACATTTTAAAATAAAAAAAATAATAAAGTTTCTCTAAAAATGTTTCATGACATTTTAGTCCACTGGAGACATAGCCAGCCTTGAAAATGAAGAAAGCAATAGATTACCCAGACATTTTCCTCTGTGTGGTCAAGGTAGCCAGGCTTCTAATAAAACAGCTAAGATCTTCTCAGGGCCTCATCTTTCCCAAGAGAACAGACAGCAAGTTCCCTTTCACAGAACTTACTTCTGTGTGGACTCCAGTGGACTCCATTTCAACAAGTGTCTGAATCAATAACACCTAACGTTTCTGGTAATACCATTTAAAATAAATACAAAACGTTGCCCTAAACAAAACAGAAAGATGCTTTTTTCGTACATAAGAGCAGCCCAGTGGGGCAGTCCAGACCGAAGCTGTTGTCTGTATTTACAGTCTATGAGGTCATGAAGCCATTGGGATCCTAACATCACACACAGTCTGGTAACCAAGGAAGATGATGACAACCTCCTATTGGATAACTCACATTTGTTGATTTGGAGTTTTAGTGTGTTGTTTTGTTTTGAGAAATCTTTCTCAAATTTCTACCCAAAGAGTTCTGGTTGTGTCACACTGGTTCATAAGCCACAGAACTCCAGCAGCACAAGAAGGAAGTGAGGCTTTGCCTTTTATTTAGATAGAACTGTTCCCACAGTGTAGGGCTCTGTTACCAAGAAAGAAGAGAGACACAACACTGAAAAGAAAATGCCACATGTTAATCAAAAGTTCCCTAATAATAGTGCAATATTTGAGCAAGGTAAATGACCTAGAGAAGAAATGGTTAAGTAAAATGCAAAATGTTTGCATATTAAGCTAATATTTTTAATATGGCTGCATTTTTGTTACTGACTGAAAAATTTCTAGGGCACTGTTTCAAACAAAAACAAAATAGAATCATATATACATAATCATTTATCTTAAAACCTTTTTTCACATTAACAATCTGATGCAATTTTACTCTCCACTTTCCCATGTGTTTTGCATGTTTTATAAATAACATACCATATTTACATGATTACTGTGCAAAGAAAAGACACTGTGAGAAGCTCAGAGGGTAACGCCCTTGCCACGCAAGTGTAAGGACTGTAGTTTTGGTTGCCAGAACCCATAAAAGCCAGATGGATGTGAGAACTACCGTGTAATGCCAGGGGACTGACAGGAAGGGCAAACAGGGGACCCCAGAACAAGCTGGCTAACCAAACGAGAAGAATCAGGAGCTCAGCCTTCATCGAGGGACCCGGCCTCAATTTGTAAGATGGAGAGATTCAAGGGAGATACCTGACGTCAGCCTCAGAGTTCTATATGCATCTGCATAAACATGCACACACACAAAGCACACTTACACACACATACACATTCACTTATACATTACACACACATACTCACACATGAACATATACATATACACATGCACACTTACACAAACACTCACACATACATATTCAGAACAAAAAGAAACCATCTTTGAGAATTAAAAAAATAGACCAGTCTGTGAATTTTCCAATCTGTACATCAGACTTCAACCCCTGGCTTTTGAAAGCTGCCAGTAGACACCATCTTCATAGCAAAAATATCACAAAGTGCACTAACTACTAGTCTTTAATAACCCTAAGCAAAACAATGAGGGTAGTCGTTCCTTTTGTATTTTAAAGCCAGCTAATACTTATTATGTACCAGCTCTGCTTTCTGTGAATTTTTGGGCGTGATACCAGGAAAAGACAGGAAAGTCTTCAGTTAACGCTTCCTGCATGCTGCGCGTGCGCGTGTGTATGTTTAAATTGCAGCCATTATTGTCATAGTCATTACACATTAGATTTTTCTACTGGGAGATAAGTGGAACATTTGAAATCAAAGCCTGCCCTTCTTACATGTGTGACAGTAAGTCCTTGGCCTCATTTCTCCTCTCTAAAATACACAAAGTGATGACCTGTTTACAGCATCAAAGGATGCTGAAAAGATAAGATAAACTATCCGATAGGAGTTTTATCCCCAAATTGAAAGTAACATGCATAACCCTGGGCACATAGGCACGTCACAGAATGCTGAGCTTATGCAGCACGGTTGGGTTTCAGAGGCAGAAGCTGTCTGTCATGTTCGGTCCTGCCCACAACACCTGTAGCCACAGTGGTTTGAAGAGCTGTTGCTACTTCAAACAACAGCAGGAAATTGAGAAAAGCAGGTGTTAGAAGGAAGAAGGTGGAATCATCATGACAAAGACAGCTAGAATGTCATCACTTCCTTGGACTTTGTGAGTGAGCCTTAATCTGCCCCAGAAACTGTAGTGTACTAAAGTAGACTAAATGTGATTTTCTTGAAATGTCAATTTGCAGATTCCACTCATTTCAAACATCTGCAAACTAAGTATTTTAAACTTGTCACCGACAGGAAAAAAAATCCCAGATGATTAAAAACAAGTAAAGCTGGGCATGGTGGTCGCATGCTTTTAATCCTAACTGACCCTCAGGATGTGCAGAGGCTGGTGGATCTCTGCAAGTTCAAGGCCAGCCTAGTCTACAGGCCAGGCAGGGCTGCTTAGTGAGACCCTATCTCAAAAAACAAACAAGCAAACAAAAAAAAAAAAATCCAAACAAGTCTCTCTTATTCAATTAAAGCAAAAAGATAGCCTTTACTTGGAAAAAATGGTCATTCTGAACACATTTTCATACCATAGATACAAATACACACACACAGACAGAGAGGGGAGAAAGAGGGGGGGGAAGAGGAGAGAGAGAGGAGAGGAGAGAGAGAAGAGAGGAGAGAGAGAGAGAGAGAGAGAGAGAGAGAGAGAGAGAGAGAGAGAGAGAGAAGAGATTGCTGCCTTTGAAATGGCATCTGTCTTAACCACCGTCTTCACAGGTGGAGGGAATTTGGGGTAGACCGTTATAGGCTCATTAGTCCCTCTGTTTTTTCTCTGAGCTAGGTTGAATTACACGGTGTCAGAGCCCATCAGGGGCTGCTCCTTGCTTGGGTTTCTTGTTCAGCACCTGGATCAGATCATATTGCCTTGGAGACCAATCCTTTGTAACTCTGAAAAGATGATGGACGGACACTGATTGACTTTTTTTCGTTTGGGTTACTTGTGGTTTCTCTCGCCATACAGAAAGATGAGTTTCCCATTTCTTTTCTTTTCTTTTCTTTTATTCTGAAGAGATTTGGTGGGATTTATCACAATGATCTTTTTATAATACCCTTTGTCTGTATGGATTTGTTTCCCAACACTTTAAGCTTCTTTACACTCCCCCAAGTCGCATTTGTGGGCTTTCTTTACCGTGAGGTAAGCTTTTGTGTCTTTGTTAGGGGACTGCATTAGCAGTGGCTTTTGAAACACTCCACTATCCCACAGACTTGGACCAGCCCAGGAGCACCTGCCCTGGACTTCTGCCACGACCCACAGACTCCATCCCAGAAACTTCTCCACATCTCAATATTCCTGTCTCTAAAGTGTATCAGACTTTACATATGTCACTGGGCTACTTATAGGCCTTGTTGGAAACTTTCTTACTGTACATTTTGCATACGTGTAAACATACTGGTCACCCAGACACGTCACACACTCCCAAGCTTATGCAGCGTGGTTGGGTTTCTTAGGCAGAAATGTTGCCTTCTGTTGACATTGTGACTTATCACTCGTGTTTCCTCCTTTCTTTTAGTTCTGTCAGTTCTGTGTCCCACACGGATGAGCCCAGCCAGCGTGATGAAGCCTCTCGCCTGACAGTTCGGATGGAGAACACCTACCAGTTAGGTGTGCTGCTTGTGTCATTCATCCATAGGCTACACCTCTACTTCAGCGACCAGAGCTGGCTTAACTGGAGCCTGGCATTGTCTTCAGTCATAGATAAGGGGATTGAATTTGAGAAAGTTGGTGGCGAGTTACAGAGTTAACGGTCTGGCTTTGCAAAACTAAAGCAACACTTGTTTCCTTAAAAAAACAAAACAAAACAAAAAAAAGCCAGGTTTTTCTAAATCTCAAATGACTCTCTGGATGCCACAAATGTGTATAATATATAGTTGAATTCAGGTTCACTGGGTATTTCTGGATGGTGTGTGTGTGTGTGTGTGTGTGTGTGTGTGTGTGTGTGTGTGTGTGTGTGTGTGTGTGTGTGTGTCTGTGTGTGTGTCTGTGTGTGTGTCTGTGTGTGTGTGTGTCTATGTGCGTCTGTGTATGACATGTGCATTGATGTTTATCCTTCAAAACCAACCAAGACAGTTGACGGTATAGGAAAAAAGCAAAACAAAACACCTCAGTGCAGAGGCAGTAGACTGTGGTCCCCTGTCAGCAGAGATGTTTATCTACTGCCATTGAGGTTTTGGGTCTTTGAGAACAAAGGTTTCACACCTGCCCTTGCACTCCCAGGTGGAGTCCACTACAAATACCTTTTCCCACTCCTCTGCCTTACAGACCGACTTGTTTTCTTTAAGTGTGTCCCTGCCTCTGATTATCTGAATTCATATTTAATTGCTGCCCTACATAAATCCCATAGAGACTTACCAAGGGGCAAAGAAGGACTCTGTGGGCCAGTGTAATTCCACCTGTGGCCTGTTAAACCCTGGGAAATTATAAACCATCACCCCGCCCTGCTAGACCTTATAGGCAGTTTTCCGCAGCAATCTCACTACTATCTGAGTAAGAAGCACAGCGTCCTTTCCTCTCCATCTTTCTCATGGGCTACACTCTCATCACATGCTGACAGGCTGTAATTACTTAGATAAACGGGGGACAAACACACTGAAACTTTAGACGTGTTCATATGGTGTGAATGTTATTGTGGTGGTTGACTGACACCCTCGCTCCGATACTACAGGCTCCAGATTAGTGTGCTAGCATTTCACACTGTTTGTGGTGGACAGTAAATGTTCCTACTATCCAATTTGATTTCATGGGTGTACCTAAGTCTGGCTATTGCCTTTAGCCCTTTCAGTCAACAACGTGACTTTGGGTCAAGTTTTCTCCAATTTGCAAACAAAATTGTTTTTGTTTGTTTGTTGAGAAAAGGGTTTCTCTATGTAGCCCTGGCTGTCCTGGAACCCTCTATATAGACCAGTCTGGCCTCAAACTAAGATATCTGCCTGCCTCTGCCTCCCAAGTACTGGGATTAAAGGTGTGGGCCACCACTGTCTGTCTGTCTTATCATCCAAAGGTTCTTTTTTTTTTTTTTTTTTTTTTTTTTTTTTGGTTTTTTTGAGACAGGGTTTCTCTGTGTAGCCTTGACTATTCTAAACTCACTTTGTAGACCAGGCTGGCCTAAAACTCACAGTGATCCTCCATGTACTGGGATTAAAGGCGTGGGCCACTATGCCTGGCTTCATCCAAAGGTTCTTAAACATTGGCAGCCTGGGACTTTGAGTCAAGCATGCGGAAGAAAGACCTGGGATCAGATTGCATCAAGATAAAGCAGTTTAAATACAAACCCCTGTGTTTAATAGTTCCCCCTCAACAATGTCTTCAAGCAATAAAGTAATTGTCTAAGTTTCAGAAGTGCTGACCTTTGGGGAAAGGTGATTGACCAACTGTCACTCACTTCCCACTCTTCTGGCCAGCACTACATCAAGCTAATATAAGAAAATCTTTACTAAAGGCCCATAGTACCTTCCACAGGCAAAATAGTCCCAAGAACAAGTAGAATTGGGAATACAGATAGTTATTAGTAGAGTCGATTGAGTGCTTTGAAAAGTGGACTTAGCCTAGCCCAAGAGTCTTTTATCATCGAGGGTGGAGAGGCGGCTCACCACCACTGTAGTCACGTTTGCATCGCCTTGGTGTGTGTATCCTTTTATCTAAGCGACTACGGCCACCACAGATAAAGTGATCCATGTATATAGTTCATGAGGAAAGAAAAGAGTAGAAAAGGGAAGCTGTGCTTCTTAAACTAAAGCGCCTCTTAACCTTTGCTCACTAACCACAGAGAAGAAAATGACAGCCTGTGGCATCTGATGTATCAGAGCGTGAATGCTGGTTTCCACAGCACCCAGGAAGGTGCTATTTAAGCAAAGCATCCTAGAGTCATGACTTCTTTGTGTGTAAATAGCACGGCAGTCTGCAGGTAGGAGGGATGCTGGGAGAATTGGTGGGGTGCTATATGTACGCTGTAACTGATGCTGAAAGGGACAGGCTAGGGCCTTCCCTGAGATCACTAAGCACAAGGGACTCTTGTTTTATTCGGTGTGACACCTGTGGATTATGGAATGAGTTTTTTACAGTGCACTTCCTTCTGGAGCTCAGGTTAAAATTCGGCAGCTTTGTTTTTGTTTTGTTTGTAAGATGGTGACTATGAACGTTGCATCTGTGAAGAGTTTCCATTAGTTTCTTTCCTTCTACTCTCACACAATACTGGATGGAAACAATATAAGGCAACGAAAGGTTTGCTTGGGCCCTTGGTTTGAGGGTACAGTCCATCATCATGAGGAAAGCATGGCCAGGTCAGTTAGAAAGAGAGACTGGTAAAGGTGCTCTCCCCCTTTGTATTCAGCCTGGACCAATGGGATGATGTCATCCATTCACACCCAGGCTTCTTCTTTGCTTGGTTAAACTTTTTTGGAAACACCTTCAAAGGTATGCCTAGAGCTGTGCCTACTAGGTGAGCCCAGACCCAGTTGAGTCCCCATCATAGTGGCTAACCTTGAAGCCAGCACGATGGAAAATAACTGATGGTGGTGGGGAGGAAGGAGAAGGAGGGTGGGAGGAAGAGAGCGGGAGGAGAGAACAAGTTTGGGGGCTCAGTTTCTGTGCGGTTCTCCAGCCTTGTCTCTGGTATCAAGTTTTCTCTGGGGAACCTGCTAATCTCTCAGGGTCCTTCCTGGGCAGGGTCCTCGTGTCTCCTGCTTCTATTCTCAGCCAGGCAAATCCTCTCCTTCCCCTTCCTTCAGGAGACAACCACAACGAATATATAGAGTGCTTTATGACTTGGTACGAACCATTTAAACTATATTTCATCTTGGTTTTGTTTTGGTCTCAGACGGCTCCTGATGGCCTCAAACTCACCACATTGCCTCGGAAGGCCTTGAAGTGCTGGCGGTCGAGCCTGCACCTCCCTAGTGTGGGACGCCAGGGCTGACTTAGAGTGATGCTTGTTATCCCGCTTAGAAAGGCTGTGGCACTGAGAGTTTAGTCAACTGCTTTCGCTGTTTGTTCTCCCGTACGTCTGGTGTGTTTGTTTGTTTTTCAAGTTTTGTTCTCCTTTTCCAGATCTGTTGAAATCCAAGTCATTTTCTTCCCTAGGGGAGAAAATAGTCTCAAAAGAAAGAGGACAAGTTTCGCTTACTGCGTTAGTTGTCACTGAAAGCAGCTTCAGAATCTTGCCTTGCCTCGGCTTCCGTCTCTTTTGTTGTTATTTTGTATTTTGTGTTTTGTTTTGTTTTGTTGGTTTTTGTTTTTTTATGGGGCAGGGTTTCTCTGTGTAGCCTTGGCTGTCCTGGACTCGAATGGTAGAGCAGGCTGGCCTCAAACTCACAGAGGTTCGGCTGCCTCTGCCTCCCGAGTGCTGGGATCACAGGTGTGCCGTCACTGGCCTACCTTTTTTTTTTTTTTTTTTTTTTAAGGAGGCAGGATCTCAGTCTCATCACCTTTATTTAAGGAGGCAGGATCTCAGCCTTATCATGGCCACACTCAGGATAGCCTGACACCCAGAAGACTAGCTCCAACTCTCAAGCACCAATGCTGTCCCAGCCTCCCAAGCTGCTAGGACTACAGGCAAGTGCCATCACACCTGGCTGGAAATCTTATTAAAAATACTTTTTATTAGTTCTTTGAGAATTTCATCAATCATTGTATTTTTACCCTCAACTCCTTCCTTTAACCTCCTCCCAGATCCACCCCCACCTCAAACCCCAACAACCCATTGACTCTAATATATGCTGTCCATATACTCCTGTGTTTGGAACCATCCAGTGAAGCACTATGCACAATCCTTTAAAAAAAACAGACTTCCCTCCCCCCCAAAGCCAGCACCCACAGCTCCTCAGGAAAAGGTAGGAGTACAGTGAGTGTCTTATACAAAATCCACCGGAAAGTGGCACGGAGACCTGAGGGTACCCAGGCTTGCTGTAGGGGAATTTGTCTCTGTTACCCGATCTCTGGCTCTGGGAACAGGAACATCCTGTCCACGGGTTGAGATTTCTGCTGGACAGATGTTAATGTCATTTGTATCTCGGTTCCTTAGCTTGGTCCTCACTTGGTTTCCCTTTTTTTCTTTTCAGACAGTCTTTCCCAGCCCAGGCTGGTCTCATACTCGCTATCTCCAAGACTGGCCATGAAATCCCCATCTCCTTGTCTCCACCTCCCCAGCGCTGAGCTTACAGGCATGCACCACCATGTCTGCCTTCCTCCCCTGTTCTAAATAGAACTGAACAATTCTTATATCATCAAAATAAAAATTCTCTTAGTGAGCCTCAGGAGAGGCTGACCTCACTGGATTGCAACTATAGGCTGTAACCTCTTGCGTTTGGGTAAAGCCAATGAAACTTGAGCAGGAATAAAGGTGGTGTGAGGCCTGGGGATTTCCCTCCCTGGTACTCTGCCATGGCTTCATCTCTCAGCCAAGGGACATCCCGCTCTTCAGGGAGCCACCTCCATGCAGCCCTGCTGGGATCTAGTTGGAGCTCCCTCCCTGCATTACTCAGGGTGGCAAGCTTCCTCTGGTGGAAGAGATGATAGGCCCTATCGCTCATGCTCATAGGCTTTCCCTCTCTCTCTCAGGCCTCCCAGAAGGGGCCTCTCATTACATCCTCTAGGAATTTTCCTAACACTAGCATGCCTTGTTTCCTTACCCGGCACAGACATTATGAATAAACACTGATAGATAATGGTGACTACTAAAAGAGAATTGAATAGCATTTTTTTTCTGTTATTTTCTCTTTCTTTATTTTTATTTAAGTAATTTATTCAGATTACATCTCAATTGTTATCCCCTCACTTGTATATTCCCATTCTCCCCTCCCTCTGTCTTTCACCCTACTCCCCTCCTTTAGGTCTGTGGCAGGAGACCTCCTCCCCCACTATAAGATCACAGCCTATCAGGTCTCTTCCTGGTGGTCTGCTTACTCTTCCTCTCAGTGTGACCAGGTCTCCCCACCAAGGGGAAATGGTCAAATAGGGGGCACCAGAGTTCATGCCCATGGATAGTACTCTTGATAGTAACTCTATTAGTTCACCAATTACCCAGCCCCTAGACAGCCTTGACACTTGTGAGTGCCAAGTAGTGGCATGGACAGATACCAGGGTCACAGAGCTAATTCTGGGGATGCCAGAGTGGAGCCCACTTATCTGAAGCTTTGGTCTGAATATGGATGAAAATGTGGTTGAGAATTTAAAATTTAAGGCTAGGTAAGCCTGGACATCTATTCCCAGCTCTTTCGCTCTGTGATTCCGGGCTTACACATCACTATTTTCCCTTCTGTGGAGCAGATAAAACAGTGAGAGTCCCCTCAAAGATCTACTTAAAGATGTTATGAGGTAAATACAAGCTTATTGCAGTCCCTGACACAAAAAAATATGGCTAGCAGAAAGTAACTATCATTTGTATGGTGGTTTTTATTTATAAAATGTTTAAATTTACCAAAACCAGAAATTACCCCTAAGCATTGAGTTAGAATCTCTGAGGATAAAACCCTGTCTTGCTTCCCATTTCTTTTTTATTATTATTATTGTTGTTGTTGTTGTTGTTGTTGTTTGTTGTTGTTGTTATTATTATTATTATTTATCATCATCATGACATTTATTCCTGTGTGTGCAATGTGCACACAAGCGTGCAAGCATGGCCACAGTACTCAAGTGGAGGCCAGAGGACGTTTGGAAGTTGGTTCTCTCCTTTCACTATTTGGGTCTCAGGGATTAAACTTAAAGCATCAATCTTGTCAGTAGCACCATTCCCTTCTGAGTCATCTCACTGCTCTATTCTTGCTTCTGTTTCACTGGAGATGATTGCAGGTATGCCTTACCTGTTTTCAAATGGATTAGTACATGGGATAGCAAGAGGGACCCATCTGACTGGAATAAGTGAGAGGTGATTTGTGCCTGGGCTGAGATACAAGAGGGAAGAGCACCTGGAAAAGACCTTTGAACCAGATTTGAAACTTGGAGTGGATGTTTCTTAAATGACAGGATGGAGTATGGTGCTCCATTTGAAAGAGTGGACAAGGGTAAAGACACATCAGTATCTTTATATGACAGATGGGGCCCATGAGACTGGAGCAGCCTGGACCTGGGGAGCTTTGGTGGCTGGAGCGGGGCCGCAGGACTGGTGGGCCCCCAGCTATAAGAGAACGCCATTTTAAGCTCTGGATTTTCCAAGCAAGTTCTCTGGCTGTGATGTGATGAATCAGAGTAGTGTGGGTGGAAGGAAAGGCTGAGGAGCCAATTAGCAAGATGTTAAGGCTTTGAATTAAGCAGCCACCAACACTGGGAATTGATTAAGAAGAGCTTATGGCAAGCACCTCAGCAGAACTCACTGCGTTCCTTGGGTAGCCTGGTCCATTTATTACCCACCGCCATCCTCCCCAGAAAAGCCCAATATTAATTCAGACTTCTACTTTCCACAGCTAGAGTTCACTCAGATGACTAAAGAGCTTCGTGTTTTACTATCTTTTTTATGAACTTATAAGGTAGGTGGATTTACTTCTAAAGAATTCTATGTGTATTTCCAGGTCCCACCAAGCATTTTCCCGTGGCCACTGTCAATCGGATTTTGGAAAACGTACTAAATACCTACCTACAAGGAGCAGAGTATGACCCAGAGTTCTGCAGACAGACGACAAAGACGATTTCTGAGGTACAGTGCAATTTGCCCAGTGTTAGCCATAACCATAGTATTTGCTGAAAGACAGCCCACCTTCTGCTTTGTAACGAAAGAATTCATTTTTCTGGATTGCTTAGGTGGCACATTTACATTCCGTACAGATAGTCGTTAGATCGTAGCCTAAGTGTACCTAGGTGTATATGATAAGAGCCTTTGTCTAAAGCTATCATTATGCACGTGATTTATAACAAATGTATTGCTGCTATAAAACTGGTCTGCTTTTTCTAAAAAGGATTCATGTTTTTACTTACGTATGTGTGTCTATGTGTGTGTGCCACATGCGTGCTAGTGCCGGAGGAGGCCAGAAGAGGGCTTCAGAGTTTCTGGAGCTGGAGTTACAAGCCGTTCTGAACTGCCTGATGTGAGTGCTGAGAACGAGACTGCACAAGCAGAAAGTGCTCTTAGCTGCTGAGCCATCTCTCCAGTTCCGTGCCACTTTAAAAAAAATCATCCTAAACATTTATATGATGTGTATGTATGGTATGTGGGCATTATTGTATATGTGAATTCAGGTGTGTACATATCACTGAACACATGTAGAGGTCAGAGGACAACCTGGGGTGTTAGTCTTCCATTCCACCTTGAGGAAGAGTCTCTTTGTTGTTCACCACAGCATGATCCAAGTTAGCTGGGATTAGCCCACCTCTGCCCCCATCTCCCTGTATGTATGCTGGGATCATACGTGCCCACTACCACTGACTTTTACTTGGGTTTAGGGGATTTGAACTTGAGTCCTCACACTTGTACAAGTGTTTTACTTCATGTTCCATCACTTCAACCAAAAACTGTTTCACCTTTTGAGCTTATTTTTGGTAAACACACAGTGTTTTAAGGACTGTTTTCTCCTTGCCACAGCAACTTTTTTTCTTTTTTTTTTTTTTTTTTTTTTTTTTTTTTTTTTTTTTTTGAGTGCTATCAATTATACATATTGTGATCTTTAAATAGCTCTATTTTTTTTTTTTATCAAGTGTGGTGCATTTTATGGTAGTTTCTTCCACTTCAGTTTTTATATCAAACTCTTAGATAAATGTTCGAGTCTATAATGTTGTGGGAGATTTCAGAATGTTTCCCACATTACGCTACATACATTAGATATGAAAACACAAAACAACTCTGGTCACAATACCCTATAAAGGGAAGCCATCTTTCGGTACAGACTTTCAAAAGATGTGTAGTAAGAATCCCTGGACTTCTGTTCCACAGACGTCCTGTGTGTCTGTCTCCCTGTGTGTTCTCATTTCATTCCTTGACCCCTGTCCCATGAGGACAGCACTTGAAGGGAAGTTCACTTGTCCTTCTGCGACATACTGAAAGCACCTACTATGCATCGTGCTATTTTCTTTACATTTTAAAAAATTCATATATTTTTTAAAGTTAGCCTACAAAGTGGTGGGCTCCAGTATGTTCTTTTTTTTAGCACATGTATGTCATTATACGCCCTCTCCATCCTCCCTTTCCTCCTCCTCTCGGTCCCCTTCAACCTTTCCAGATTATGCTCCCTTCTGCTTTCATGTCACATGCTGTGTTTAAGAAATTTGAGATTTAATGTGACTAAATAACTCTTCCCTCCCCCCACCCCCCATTTTTGTGCCATCTCTAGGTTATTAAAGCCCAGGTCAAGGACTTAATGATCCCCCGGTATAAACTCATCGTGATGGTGTACATTGGGCAGCGAGATGGCCAGAGCATACATATTGGCAGCAGATGCCTTTGGAATCCTCAAAGTGACACCGTTTCATCCTACACTTTCAAAAACTCCACTCTCTTTGCGCTGGCAAATGTCTACGCCGTTTACTTTGAGTGACTGAAAACGGGCAGTACAGTGCTGGCATTCTAAAGCCATGAAACAGGCTGTGTCTCTACCCACAAACGTTCTGCTGGCAAAACCTGTGAGAAGGAAACAAGATGAAGATTTCAAACAACTGGAAGCTTCCATCACACTTGTGAGGACCGGTGGAGGGGAGGGAGGCCCAAGGGAAAAAAAATCTGTTCATTCAAAACAGAAGTCAAGTGTGATTCACATAAACATAGATGCCTGGTAAATATGACTTTGGATACTAATTATTTTGATTTCTCTTTTATTTACAGAGCTAGAATGTCCTGGACCACTTTTTTATAAAGTTCTAGAAATATAGATGCTGGATGTATATCATATAGCATAGGATAATTTGACATGGCGCACAGAATGATGAGTGCTAATATGCCTCAGCACTGCATATAAAATAATACTGGTTTTCATTTTACATTTAATAAATTGCGCAACATTCATTAGCTTCAATTACTGTTACATGTGCCTGATGGTTGTAAGTGCTGAGATAGAATTAATGATTTCATAATAATTACCGTGGTCCCATGGGGCGACTGGCTAAATCTAGATGCTTTTGTGGGTTGCCTGCACTTTACAAAATTACAAGGAGACTGAACATTGGCTCTTCAATAATGGAAACTATAAAGTGAATACAGGCTTTTAAGGACACTAAAGTAGACATTACGCTATTAAATATACATGATGCTTAATAGTAAATGTGCGTGTAGCACCTTAGACCGTGCATTGGAAAGAGACACTACCTTTAAATACACACTGCCCGTGTGCCTTTGACTAGCTTTTCCTGACCTAACTCTTACCCAGAATACAAAGTTGGTGTCTTAACAAGTAAACCATCTGTGTTTACCATTTTGCTCCTATGAATTTAGCACTAAAGTGACCCGGTGAGGTTTCTGAACGTATGGCCATTGAAGTTTACAGGACTGAAATCACTCTCCGGCTGGCTAATGCCTCCTGTAGCATGAGTCGTTTGTTTTTATGGAGCTTTCAAGGCTTTGTATGCATGTGAAAGGATGCTGTGGCATTGCTCTAGCATAGTAAGTCATCTGCCTAGAGGACACTCGTTAAAGGTCAAGCACACATTGCTTACATATGGAGAGAATTAGCAATGTTATAATCTTAAGGGGGAAAATTACGTGTAATTCGTATCAGAAAGATTTTAACAAACGGAAAACCCAGGCGTGCTTCACAATTTTCAAATGTTTTTGATGTCTTACTTTTCACTGAAACCAAATGTAGTTGTTAAATACATTCCTGCGCTTGTCTCTGAGAGTGCCTACACGGGATAATGAGCATATCTAGGACTTGCCTGTCCCCAAGCACAAGTTTGAGTCTGGATTGGATTATCGGGGCAGGAAGCAGTGAGCTTCATGGTGTGCTTTTCGTCAAACTGTTTCCTTCTCAGCTGACGGCCATAAAAATCACACAGCCGCTTGGTAGGATGAGTCAAAAGCAGAAATCGCTTCAATCATAGAGAAAGTCTGCTGTCGAGATGACTTCCTTTCAGACTTCTTACTTCTAGTCAGTAGAATAATTTCTCACCGTCCCTCCCGGGTTGTGTTGGTAAATAAAACCTTAAAATACAAAGTCCATTTTTTTTTAAAAAAAAAATGGAGAAGGGAGTCGCCCACCACTCAAAGCCTTGAGACAAAGAAAACAAGCCAGCGTCATCTCCACCAGTGTCTACCTTCCCACTCTCCCCACGGTGGAACACCCTCTGTTCTTTTCAGCAAACTCAGGTCTCACCGTCCTCTTGGGTCCTTCGCCGCCAACTCCTCCTTCCCATCCCTCCTCCTCTCATCACTCTCGGTTCATCTTTTGGCTGTCCTCCAGCCTTCCAGGTTTCTTACCCCCTTCCCAGGCCAAGGACACGTGAGTGCGCACACCACCTAACAATGCAATCTAATCCTTTACTTATAAGCAAGACTCCTGTAAACTGTGCTACCCAACTCCCATCTGTCCAGAAAATAGCAAGAAACATCTCATCCCTTGAGGACCAGGGTCTTTTTGTTTGTTTGTTTGGTTGGTTTGGTTTGGTTTGGTTTGGTTTTCAAGACAGGGTTTCTCTGTATAATAGCCCTGGCTGTCTTGGACTCTCTTTGTAGACCAGGTTGCCTGCGAACACACAGAGATTCACCTGCCTCTGCCTCTGCCTCTCAAGGGCTGGAATTACAGGCGTGCGCCACCACACCTGGCATCAGGACTAGGGTCTTATAGAAATGACAGTGGGACACATCCATTCCCCAGAACTCCAGAAGTGGACACAGGAAGATTATCATGTGACTACAGCACAAATTAGAACATGTTATCCCAAGAAAATTCTAGAATGTCTTTATCCAGTAAAGAAACTTGTGGGAGGCTTTGTGAAAAGAAGTAACTTTCTCTGGACTGTGATGGAGGCAGTGACAATTCCAAAAGATGGAAGAATAAACGGGGCGTGGTGGCGCATGCCTTTAATCCCAGCACTTGGGAGGCAAAGGCAGGAGAATCTCTGTGAGTTCGAGGCTAGCATGTTCTTCAAAGCAAGATCCAGGACAGCCAGGGCTACACACAAAGAAATTCTGTCTTGAAAAAAAAAAAAAAAAAACCCCACAAAACAAACAGACAAGATGGAGGAATAAAGGAAGATATTTTCAAGGGAGAAGAGGACACACAAAGGTTGAAGGGTGCATGGTACCTATCTGGTAAGGAAGTGCGCTGAGACCACCATGAGCCATTAGCAGCTTTTCTCTAAGTGAAATGACTTTAAGAAGACATGTCATATGGGAAGTTGTAGGAGCAAGCTCTACATGATTAGGCAAAAGGAGGTTAAAGCAATGTACAGAGCAGTTGATGTTTCAAGCCCTGGGTTCCTGGAAGACTTAGGTGTGAACTCCTCGGTCAGTCCCAGCCACTTTAAGTACAATACCAGTTTTACAAAGCAGCAGCTTTGCTTTGATGTGGTGGTAATGCTAGTGCCTCAGCTCAGGCCTTTGTAGGATTAACTACACGCCTACTGGATGGCTCACAGCTTAATGTCTAAGAGACGTGCTTGTGGTCGCAAACGTCGGTCTGAGCGTCTGGAGCAAAATGCGCGTGGTGCTGATCGAAGGGATAAGACATCAGCGGAAAGAGTTTGAAAAACAAAACCCTGAGGTTGAGTTTTGCACCCTCGTTTAAGTTGATCGTGGGACATTTCGGCCACAAGCCGCTGAAAGCTGAGCCAGAACATCAAAGAGATTTAGACTTGGCAGCCGTCCAAAGCGAGATCTCACGGCTCCCTACTGCCCTATAAAATATTCATCCGCCAGCTTTTCAGCAAGTATAGTCAGTACTAAACAGCCAGTTGCCCGCTCTGGGAACCCAGCCAGAAACCTCCCGAAACCAATAGTGCTCTGTTGCTTATATTCTGCCTTTTTTTTTTTTTTCCCCTTCACTAAAACAATCTCTTATGTTATTCCCTTCTGTTGTCAGACATCAGAAGAAATGTAAAGTTTCAAAAAAACAAGCTAGCATCCCAGGGGACGTTGCCAACGGTACTCATTGTTAATTGAGTGACTTCAGAAAGCACATAATAGGACGTCAGAATCCAACAGATCGTGGGATCAGAAATGAAGCGCTGGTCGATGGATTCACTCTTTTAAATCTGAAGAATTAGCTAGTGCATGGAAGTGATTTTTTTTTAACGTAAATTAGCCCATTTATTGCAGGCTAGGCAAGTCTCAAACGGTAGCGCTTCTTCTACTGGTCTTTCAGTTCCTTGAGTCTTCTGATGGCCGACTTCACTGTGACGGCAGAAGTGGTGGTGTAGGTCCAGGCCCCACCAGCCACTGTTTTCATGCAGGAACCACAGTGCCAGATGCCAACAGCTCGGCTTGTCATCTCGGTCTTGCTGCAGAAGGAGCAAGTGTACTTGGCGTGCTGGCTGATTTCAATTTTCCTCACCATTTCCTGAGGGAAGCACCACAGCGGTCCCGTATTTCCCCACGATCCCAACCTTCCTGGTGCCTTTAGCCGTCTCGCCGGAACCAAAGCCAAAGCCTGAAGACCTGGAAGTGATTTTTTAAAAAGTCAACAAACCAGACATTTATTTAAAACAACAAGCTTAAAGAAGGAGCACTTTCCTACTTGGGAGCATCATTCGTCTTTCTAGATGCTCTTGAAAAATAAAAATAAAACTCAACATCAAACAGCAGGCCATGCTCGTGTTTTCGTTTAAGACTGAACGGGCAGTATACATGTATAATAGCTGGCCAGGGCTGAAGAGATGGCGCAGTGATTAATAGCTCTGCATATTCTTGCAGAGCACCTGGGTTTGATTCCCAACACCCACACGACAACTAACAGTGATCTGTAACCACAGCCCTCAGGGATCCAATGCCCTCTTCTGGCATCTTTGGGCACCAGGCCCCATGGTGCACAGACACACATACAGGCAAAACACCAATACACATGAAAACTTTTTAACTTTTGAGAAAAAAAAAAGAAAGATAGCTGAGCCAAGCAGGATAGGGTAGGGCAGGCACACCTATAATTCCAACACTTGGCAGCAGGATTGAGAGTTCCAGGTCAGCCTCAGCTACACAGAAATTGGAGGCCAACCCAGGCTACAGGAGAGCCCATCACAAATAATAATAATTAATAATTAAAGTTTAAAAATTTGACTTCTTATAGACACTTCCTCTTGAGCTCGAATTTTCAGTGTGCGTTTGGTAAAGCTGGTCTGCCACAGCAAGTCTCTAACCCCAGTACACTGAAGGCTGAGGTTGGAGAATCTGGAGTTCCAAGCCAGCTTTAGCTACATAATTAGACCTTGTCTCAGAACACCAAGGGCTGGGCACATAGCTCAGTCAGAGCACGTGCCTAGTAGGTTCGAGGCACTGGGTTTAACACTTAGCATCATAAAAGGAAACGGAAAGAAAGAAAGGTAGGATTGTGCAGATATTTTTGCAATTTCTTCTCATCACTGTAATATACCTGTGGTTCTTTTTCCCCCAAATTTTCAAACTACCATCTTCGAATGACAATTTTCTTTTAAATCTGCATTTTTGGCACTATCTGTCCCCAAGTTCTGCCTCCACTGCTGATCATGCATGCTCTGTGCAGAGGGATGGGCCTGTACCAGGACTTTCCTGGTTCTTGACCATGGTGCTGCTTAGCAGTGCTGGTTCCTGGCTGCCTCGACACCCATTTGGATTCGAGTTCATTCACAAATGACCACAAACCTGCAGAGCGTCAACTGAGGCCTAAGCGTGCTGAAAGCATCCCTGAAGTCTGCAGTAGCTTTCAGCTTCTCTCCCAACCAGATCAACTGCTCTGTACTTTTTTATTTTTCTCTTTTAAATGCGGGCTCTAACTTGAAACCTGTGGTTCTCCATCCACCACCAACAACCTATTTCCCTACCTACCAAGGCAAGAAACCAGTCTAACCATTGTGGGGATTCCCAGGCTCCCCTTTGCACTTGAGATAATAAGCAACTGATGGTGCTTCCAGCAAGTGCGGATGGCGGAGCATCTGACTTCCAAACAAATGCACCACACACTCATTCTGACTTGGCTCAGTGGATGCTGGGAAAATCACTTTGGAATTTTATATGAGATAAATCATTTTGAAACTATAGAAAAAGAAGGATAATTGTTAATTGTACAGATATATCTTCTTTAAATTCACTTTACTTTGATCGTATAGGTGTAAAGTTGTTTGGAAACATAGCTAAAGAGCTTGCTTGCATCTCAGTTTACAAGCACAAGTAAAAGCGAGATAAGGATCTACTCGTTTAATGAAGCAGAGGTTAGAACCTAAGAGGAAACATTTCCTAATCCATATGATGGGGCTCACTCAGTCTGAATGAAATTCACGTAAGTATAGTATAAGGAAATAATGACAAATGCCTTTTATAAAAATGCATTGTAACAGATACTAGAAATTTCTTTTGCAAGAAGCTCTGAATCTTGGATCTACTGGTGCCCAGTGGGTGATAAGGCAAGGGAAAAGCTATGTCTTCTGTCTAAAATTTGGGGTCAGATTCACACCCCATTCTGCACCTAGGCATATTAATCATTCAAGGAGCACCTCATGGTGAGTGGCCTATATTTGCCTGTCTCATCCTCCTTCAAGACTAAAGGCACAGAGGTAAGAGTAGGAGATGGGTGGATGCTATCAGCAGGTGGATTTATAAGGTCTGGCTCAGACCGACTGAGCTAAACCCCAAACCCCAAGCAACTTTCAGTAACGCTTGTCTTATTCTGAAGCAAATAGAGGCCAGCCAGGCGTGTTTTTATGCTTCCTATTATTTGCATTTTCTAACCTTATACATAATGCTATCATTTTCCCCTAAGAATAGCATTCTATAGGATTTAAGTAAAGAGACTAAGTTCTGATTTTTTATTTCTATATTCTTAAATAATATAATAACTAAGTTATAATATGATAAATATTTATTATATGGTAAACGGCAACTAACAAATATATACTGAAAAATTATATGCACGTGGGCCATCAAGAAGGCTTAGTGTGCAAAGGCCCACCCTGACAACCTGAATTTAATTTCTGGGGCCTACATGGTGAAAGGAGAGAACTGACTCCTGCAAATTGTCCTCTGACACCCACATATATACCATGACAGACACAGAGCCATATACATAAGCACACACACACACACACACACACATACACACACACACCAAATAAACCACTATGTGTGTTATCACAAATGATGTATTTTATGAAAACTTTTTTTTTTTTACATAATAAAAACAACTAGTAGGCAGAGTGACGTTTCTTTACCCTTCTGCAAGTGTTATGTGACTCTTCCTGGACAAGCGTCTATTCCAGCCCCACTCCGCAAATTACCAAAACCGAGTTGGTGAAACAAAGATTCGTTGGACATTTGGTAAAACAGCATGAGTGAGGGGTTACTTACAGGCAGCTGCAGCACCATGACTGCCCACCATAGCTGCATTACTGGCACTCTCTACACACCTTCCCACCTTCTGCTATGCCTACAGGAAGTGCCTCCGGAGCCTTGTGAGCTTTGGTCACTTAAGTGGGTTCCTAGTTCCTCATCACACCCTTCCATAAGGAGACATTTCAACCTCGATCAAACAGCTGCACAGCTGCAAGCCCATGGCATCTGGCTCCATAAAATACAGCTCCTTTCACACACTGTCTTCCGTTGCTGTGTATTTCATTGGCTGATCTATAATAATGTCATCTTGCCATGCGCATTGAATTGGAAAAAAAAAGTTTATTTTAATAACCTTTAAAGATAACTTTGGTTGGTATTTTTGCTTTGCTTTGCTTTTTATTTATTTTAATTTTGTGGTGTGTGTGTGTGTGTGTGTGTGTGTGTGTGTGTGTGTGTGTGTGTGTGTGTGCTGACTCCTAATGACATAACTTACCCACAGGTTGGTGCTTCTCTCAACCTCCAGAGAAGCTTCTTTTTTCAGTAGATGGCAATACAGAGATCCACAGCTGGTCAAGGTGAAAAGAGTGAGAGACTTTGGAGTACTCAGCTGTTAATGACACATCTATGTCATATCCTCTCCTCCAAAGGGTCAGGGGTCAGTGGAGAAGGGGCAGAAAGAATGACACAGGCAGATGACTGTAAGGAAACAGTGGTCTGGGGACAGAACAGGGCAGATGCTGATTGGTTGTCTCTGGTGACAAAATGAGGCAAATCAAACCAAGTCACCACTGGGGGTATGGGGTGTGGGGAGGTGGACAGCAAAGAGAGAAAGTGTGTGCTCAGAGCAAGTGGAGAGAGAGAGAGAGAGAGAGAGAGAGAGAGAGAGAGAGAGAGAGAGATACACAGAGAGGGACAAGGGAATCAAAATGTCTGGATTATATAGTGAAGAGTCTCTGCAGAGAGGAAGTCCCACCCCTGGGCTGGAAACCATGCCAACCATGCCTTGTAACAGGTAGGGACTTAGGGATGCTGGGAGAACCTGGAGGCCAGATCAGCTTTAATATGTTAACTCGGCACTTCAGCTGCTTGTCCCTGCCTGAATCCCAACAATTGCATGTATGAATTCATAATAGTTGGCATAGTATGCACAAGGCTCACACAAACAAACAAGCATGAACATGGTAGGTGCAGGAAGTCCTATCCTTGACTAAGGAGCTATTGGGAATTAATAGTTTCTGAGAAAGAGTCATTTTTTTAAAAGGTATGACACCTGGTAGGTTGACTACATGCCAATGGAAGGCCACACATCCAAGAGTATATGTGGCATATGAGCAACACAAACTGTATTTGAGTATATATATATATGTTTTATAGGACAGGAAGTTGGTGGACAGAGGGTAGATCTGCAAGGAGTTAGGGGAGGTAGATGAATATAAAAATGCATTGTACAAAATTCTCAAAGAACTAGAAAAAATTAAACAATGTACATATAGTGTAGAATATATGCCGTTTACTGGACATGAAAACACAGTCTCAAGGGGGTGAGGACAGACAAGGCCAGAGGAACCATTGTGTGATAGGAGTAGTTGTGGGGGTCAAAGTCATGCTTAAGCAGCCCCAATCAGCCAGGCTCAAATTCCCCCTCTAGTCCCAATATGCCAATTAAAACAACAACAACAACAACAGTGAAAAACAAAGAGAGGAGATGTGTTCAGTGTGGCCACGCTGTGGAGGAAGAAGGAAAATGGAATCCAGTGACCCCCAAATCCACCTTGGGGCACTTGAAGCTTAGGTTTAAGTGGAGAGGGTAGAGGAACGCATATGAAGCATCCCGGCCAAAGCATGATTCTGCCCATCAGTTATACCTGATCCACTGCCAAAACTATGAAGCCTTCTCTGGAGGACCTCAATCTCTTGGCACAGCAGGCCTTTCCCAGGGGAATGTTAGTTCTTTGGGATCCATTGTTTCAAGAGTCTGATAGCTTGTGGGAAGAGAGCAAATATTTCTCTTTTAAATCTCTTTTCTCCAGCCGGGATGGCTGCAACTGTACTGATTGATATTTCATTTTACTTTGAAATAGATAATATTTGTATTTATTCTTTGAGAATCTCATATGTGTATGCGGTATGCTTTGATCACATTTGCCCTCTACCGCTTCAGGCTTGCACTCTTCCTTGGCTCTGTCCCTCCCCTCATGTGTTCCATTCTAACTTCACATCCTTGTTCCTCCTTTCTTTCTTTCTTTTTTTAAAATTTTAAATAACCCATTAAATCTTGTTAGTGCTGTCCCTGTGCACACAAGGCACGACTTGAATGTCCCCCACAGTCTTGGGCATTTGAACACTGGGTTGCCAGTTGGTGGCGCTGTTTGGAAGGTATGGTATTGCTGGAGGAAGTTGCTACCAGGCATAGGTGTTGAGGTTTCAAAAGCCTGGCATCATTCCCAGTTCACTCTCAGCTTTCTGCCTGTGGTTCGAGCTGTGCACTCAGAACTGTTCCTGCTGCCATGACTGCCACCTACTGCCATAGGAGCCTTGCTTCTCTGAAAACGTAAGCCCAAGTAAATGTTCTCTTCCTTAAGTTGCTTTGGTAATGGTGCCTTTATTGCAACAATAGAAAAGTAACTGATACAGTTGTCCACCAAAACTGAATGCTATGGATCTAAGGCTCTATTGCTAAAGACAGCGCGCATTTCATTCATAGCTTTCATAGGCCAGAAGGGGCTATGCAGGGGGTTCAGTGTGGGGGAGGGGAGCCTAATCAATAGTCTTATTCAGCTAAGACTTATGTGAGCTCTAATAATGACTGACTGGCAAGCTGTATGATGGAGGTAACGAACAGCCTTCTGACTACGTCGAAGGCCCACTTCACAAGAGGAAACTCATGCCTGGTACATGTAAATCAATCTGACTTATATTTTTAGAAGACTTTACATTGTTTATAAAGCCTCTAGCCAAGGCAGCTTTTTCTGAGGGACTTATTCCGATCCAGGTGATTGACAGAGTCATCAGACTGACTTTCTTTCAAAAGGGCAACTGTATTCTTATTCTTTAAGAAAGCCTCTTTCAGATCATAATGGAGATTTATTTGTATTTTATATGCAAAAGTGTTTGCCTGCGCCTATGTCTAGGTACCATGTACACACCTGATCCCACAAAGGCCAGAATTACATTGGATCCCCTGTAACTGGAGCTACGGATGAGTATTAGCTAAAATGTGGGTGCTGGAAATTGAACCTAGGTCCTCTAGAAGGGAAGCCAGTACTTCTTAACCACTGACCCGTCTCTCCAACTGCGAGATCATATGCTTATAAGGTATAGGAAGCTACCAATGAACAGCCTTCCAGACAATTCAGAATAACATCTCCATCAAGGACAGGAACTATGACTCAGATCCCATTCTTTTGGTCAATAGACAGTCTGGAACGCCGTTTTTGGTTTTACAAGCTGCTGATTAAGAGAGAGGGCTCCATCTCCAAAGCCCTCCTTCCCTGATGATATGTAACTTGCTATCCAGGAAAACGAACTTTTAAACAATTAGGAATGCCTAACAGTAGCAAGAATTTGGAATATTAGCAAGATTGTCAAGACTGTCTTGATTCACACTAAGCGGTTTACTGTGTATCCAGATACACCGTCCACTCCGCTGAGAATTAAAGACATGTTTCTTTGATTCTCCCCAGACTGCTTTCTCCTGTAAAGATGATGATAAAGTGTCATCCCTCCCTTTCAGGTTAGCTATAGCTGATGTGTGGAGGTGGTGTTTAAAAACCAAGTACAATGAGCTGCCAGCATGTAGATGCTGGCGTTCGCAGACAGCTCCTTGCCCAAGCAGAGGCCGCCGCTCTTGTGTGTCTCTCCTGATAAATCTCTTGTGTGAGGTTCGTTGTGAGGTGAGACTTTGTGGTATTCCTTGGCTCTCAACTTCCAGGATAAAACTTTTCCCTTCATGCCTACAACATTTTCATTGGGGAAGCCTTTCTTCTCAGAGCTGCAACACAGTGTGTGTGTGTGTGTGTGTGTGAGTGTGTGTGTGTGTGTGTGTGTGTTCTAAGACAGGGTCTCACTGTGTTTCCCAGGTTGTCCTGGAATTCAGTATGTAGACAAGGCTGGTCTTGTCTACCTCTGTAGTGCAGATCTTAAAGGCATGTACCACCACACTCTACTTAGAGGAATTTTATTTAAAATTTCAGTGCATTTCTGAAAGTAGAAGTGGGCCAGAGAGCTGAAAAGGTCCAAAGCTCAAAGACCCTAGACCACAGAATTTGTGACCTTTATAGGCCATTTATATAGTGCCCGCCTTCTGCATTTGCATACCGTGCATGGTCCACCCCTTTTGTGTATCTCTTGGCAGCAGTGGTGAATCTATTCTTTTTAAAAATATTTATTTATTATTATGCATACAGTGCTGAAAGGGGCATCAGGTCACATTATAGATGGTTGTGAGCCACCATGTGGTTGCTGGGAATTGAACTCATGACCTCTGGAAGAGCAATCAGTGCTCTTAGCTGCTGAGCCATCTCTCCAGCCCTGGTAAATCTATTCTTTTTTGTTTTTTTTTTTTTCTATCATTCATCTCTTCATGCCCCTCTCTCTGTCCTGCTCTCCTGTCACAGATGCCACTAAGAGCTGTGGTTCCAGAAATCTTTTGGAGGAGCTGAGGGATGATCAGTCTTCCAAAGCTTCACCCATGCTTAGGAGAGGCATAGTCCCTGCCTGTGAGACAGCACAGCAGTCTCTCCCATCTTATGCATCATTGGAAAGGGAGGCTTTAGGACCTCTGTAGTAAGAGCTGGCTAGATCGGGGCTCATGATCCCCAGTCTCATCGGGGTACAGAAAGCTCAGCAACCTGTTTCCCAGAACCCACGTGATAGTTCACAACCGTCTAACAAGGGCCATCATTGTCATATGCTCAAGAAGAATGTAAGATTCCAAGGGGACATGCCCTTATTTTTAATGGCATATAACTTTTATTTTTATTTTGTTTTAAAGACTTGTTCATTAGTATAGGTGCTCTTCCTATGTGTATATCTGTGCAATACATGCTTGCCTGGTACCAAAGGAGGCCAGAAAAAGGCATCAGATCCCCTGGAACTGCAGGTAGAGATAGTTGCAGCTGTCATGTGGGCGCTGGGAATTGAACCAAGGACGAACAGCCAGTGTTCTTAATTGCTGATCTATTTCTCTAGTCCCTGGTATAAGTTTATTATTGGAGCATCCTCCATCATTGACTCTAACACTTTTTTTTAAATCTACTCATCTGTATTATTTTACTTGTATGCGTGTTTGCCTGCATATATATGTCTGTGCACCACGTGCAGACTGAGTACCAGAGGAGACCAGAAGACAGTGTCCGATCCCCTAGAACTGGAGATACAGATGAGTGTAATAGTTTTGTGGTTGCTGGGGATTGAACCTGTGACTTCTACATGAGGAACAAGTGCTCTTAACCACTGAGACATCTCTCCATCCCTCACAACAAATTTTTTAAGAGAAAAGAATCACAGTGAGTTTGCGTTAAGGCATTTTTATTGCAATTTTGCACAGCACTTGAAATTTGAAAGCAGTAGTTAGAATTTAGAAAGAAAAGTGGATTGGCCTGTGGTTTTAAGCCATAATAGACCTTTTAGGAAAGGATTGTCTACCCAAAAGTTGTAGTGATAGAAGCTGAGTGTGAGACACATCAGAACACCAATTAGATACATGCTGAAGCCCACTGTGGGGGTTGGGCACTTCCTAGCAGAAGGTGCTGAGCTCAGTCATGGAACAGCCTTCTGTGCAGCACAGAGCTTGCAGATCTCGTCTGGACACCACCGGGTGCTTCTTTGACTCTCCAAGCCCTTCCATGGGCACCTGTGAATCCTGAACAAGCTCCTGTCCTGAGACAGCCATCTTGGGAAGGTTTTTCTCAAGAGTTTCCTTGGATGCCTCCTGTCTGTCTGAGAGCTGGAAGTGATTTCTTGTCTCGGCTGAGAGAGAGAAAGACACAAAGCTGTGGTCAAGAACTCTGTCAAAAGAAAGCACCGAAGGCCAGGACTTCCGGAAGAGATGGGTCTCATGAGCTCTTCACTTCACAGAGGTTGGAAAACAGCAGAGTTAGTTGGCTAGCAGTGACTGCTACCTCTGCTCCATGACCAGCACCTTCCAAAGGTCTTAGTTATATTTACCAATAAGCTATATGATTAGCCATAAGAAATTTAATTAATTAGCTAGAAGCAAAAGAACAGTAACAAAAACCCTAGGTGTGCCTGGCAGAGCTGATCCGTGGCGTTTCCACTCCATGTCTGAGGCTGAAACATGGGCCACGCCGATTAATGTAAATGCTGTTCCCAGGGTCTGTATTCAATTTAATTTAGTTCAGACTCAGCATTGGCAAGCACTAACAAGAACCACATGAATGGATGCTAGTTGGTCAACTAGTAATTGATCAGATTAAATAATGTGAAGGGAAACACATGAGAAAGCTGTGGAAGGTCTGGGTGCTATGATTTCCGTAATTTCAAAAGGAGATAGGGCCAGTGAGATGGCTCAGTGGGTAGAGGCTTGAATTTGATCCCCACAATCCACAGAAAGATGGAAGGAGAGAACTAACTCCACTAAATTGTCCTCTGACTTCCACACATGTACTGTGGCATATGTGCCTGTACACACACATCATACATACATGCAAGCACACATACTCACACAACAATAATAAGATTAAAAATAAAATATAAAAGGTAGACATTTACAGAGCATTTCTGCTCTGTATATTTCAGAGATATGTCAATGCATTTTCCCAGCATATCTTGATATGCTATTTCAAAAATCGGTGACAACTCTTTCTGTTTTAAAATTTAAAAACACCTATTTCTAATAAGGTCTGCAGGGATCTTAGTATTAAAGTGGCAAGGACAAGTTTATTACATCTCAAGACATTATCCTACTAAAATATGAATCTTTTGGTTAACTTACAAAAATCCTTTGTTTAGCAAAGTGATTTTAAGCCAAGCTAAACATAACATGCCATTCATGGCCTAAGTCTTTACCAGGAAACAAAGGCAATGCGGCCCATTATTCAAGCAGAGTCAGGAGTTGGGCACAAAAAGAGCAACTGCATGGTCTCACTAAAGGATGGATCTGGAAAGTCGCGGCCACGAGGGCTAAGGAGAATGGTGGCTGTCTGAGGATGACGTAAGGTGTCCAGGAACGGAGGAAAGCAAGCCAAGGAGTGCGGTTCCAAGCAGCCAGGAGGATCGACAGCAACATGTACATTCCTGAAGCTACTACGAGCATACAGTTTCAATGTTCTCACCACAAGAAAATGAGTGTGTAGGTAATAGGTGTATAAGTTAGCCTGATTTAGCCACTGTGCAATGCATACAATATTTAAAGCAATATTAACACGGTACCTGCATGATAAATCTATACATTTATATCAATGTATAAAATAGGATGATAGAACCTTGAATACATTTTAGCTCACAGTTTTAATTTTTATTATTTTTAATTATGTGTGTAAGGGTGTGTGTGTGTGTGTGTGTGTGTGTACATGTGTGTGTGCATGCACACATGCACATGACACATGACGGCAGGTGCTCAGTGGGGCAGAGGATCCAAATCCCCTGGAGCTGCCTGACTGGGAACTGAACTCAAGTCCTCAGAAAGGGCAGCAGGTGCTCTTAACAGCTCAGTCATGGCCAGCCTTTACCTCATAATTCATTACGGGAGTAGCAGAAAGAATTCCAGCCAATCTTCTGAACAGAAGCTCACTGATGTCAACACAGCATCAGTGTGGTGATTAGCAGCTTGCAGGGCCCCCTGGGACCTCGGTCTGACCTTGCATTTCCTAGTGCTCACAATCCCCCCAATTCTTGCCCCACCCCCAACCTCTCAAATTTGACAGGCCCTTCAGGACCTCTGTCAGATTCCACCTTCTCCGTGATGTGAATCTGCCAAAGCCTTCTTCTCTCCACCGGGCCACAGTACATAATAACAATGACGTCAGCTCTTGAAGCTGACAGGCCTGGCTTGCTTCCTGGTCTCCTTGCTGAGCAGCTGCGCAGCTGAGCAGTTTTCTCCTTGATAAAGTAAACCAGCACCACTTGACAGGATCTTCATTGGAGAGCTAAGTGAAATGCGGCCCTCGAAATTGCCTGGTACTTAGGACGTGGTCAGTTGAGTCGGGCCCTTCCTTTCGCCCTTGTTTGCCCCTTACCTGAGATCTGTAATCATCCATGGGCAGACAAACCTCTGGCCTCTCTATAGCCTTCACTGCTCTGTCCATGGATGCTAAGCTCACTGAAGTCCCAAGCAGAAGACTAAACAAAAGCAGTGCCGGGCTGGGTGGTGCCCGCCTTTAATCCCAGCACTCTGGAGGCAGAGGCAGGTGGATCGCTTAGAGTTAGAAGCCAGCCTGTTTTGCGAGTCCAGGACCACCAAGGCTACACAGAGAAGCCCTGTCTCGAAAAACCAAAAAAGAAAAAAAGAAAAAGAAAATGCCTCAAAATGTAGCATGTTTGCCTTTTTTCCCAGGCCAAGTCCCCCAATATGTTTGGAGGATTAAGCATCCATATACGTCAATATCCAAGCAGATAAGCGTTTCTTAGAGAAATAGCTACTTAAATAACTGGGTTTGGGGGCGGGGCTAAAAAGAGGTCTGTAAAAAAAGAAAGTGAAGTACCTAAGTTCAATTACCTTGCAGAGTGTGGGGAGCCCCCTCCAGCTGTCTCCGCCAGCGTGAGCTGGCACAGATGTAGATGACTGTCCTCACGTAGTCGAGGCCACAGAGCTTCACTGTGTCCCTGCTTCTTACCTCCACCGCAGCCAACAGGGCAGAGAAGAGAAACAGAGCAAGAGTGGGGCTCTTCATCCTGCCGGGGAGCAAATGAGAATCGTGCTGAATGAAGTTTTGAAGTGACTTCACCCTCTTGGGCGGCCATTTATACCAGCGTCCTGATGCTCTATTGGTCAGACCTTACTTTAACAGTATTTACTAAGTGCGTAGGAGACAGTGTGGAGGAATAGCATGGCTTTTATGATTATTGGTTACCCAGTTATCTGAACACCTCACTTAGCACTGCAAGCAGCTTCTCGGGGGTTGCTGTGGAAATGCAAGGCTTTTGGAAGCTTCCGGAGAGTGAAAGCGGCTTCTATGTTGACGCCGTGGGAAGTCACACAGTGATGCATCTGTCAGGCCCAGGTTTGATTCTCGGCTTTCCTCTCACCAGGTCTAAAATTTAAAGCAAAGTATTTAAGAACCCTTATTTAAAAAAAAAAAAAAAAAAAAAAAAATTGCATCCGGGCGTGGTGGCACACGCCTTTAATCCCAGCACCCGGGAGACAGAGGCAGGTGGATCACTGTGAGTTCGAGGCTAGCCTGGTCTACAAAGCCAGTCTAGGACAGCCAAGACTACACAGAGAAACCCTGTATTGGAAAACCGAAAATAAAAACAAAGCAAAACAAAATTGCTGGCAATAGTATTACCCCAGAAGCGATGAGATAATATGTGCCCCACACATGAACAGTTGTTAATATCTTGGCTACCATCTTAGTCAGCATCAAAATAGGATATTGTGGCAAAGAAAGGTAACTTTAGAACTCACAACTTCTGTGACTAGAATGTTCCTTGATATCCTTTTGTTTGTTTGTTTGTTTGTTTGTTTGAGACAGGGCTTCTCTGTGTTAGCCTTGGCTGTCTTTATAGACCAGGCTGGCCTCGAACTCACATTGATCCACCTGCCTCTGCCTTCTGAGTGCTGCACCCTTATTAGGACTGCCTGAATCCTCTTCCTCTGTGGCCTGGCAAGGCCACCCTGCGAGGGGGAAACCATCAAAGAGTAAGCATCAGAGTCCATGGCAGATTCAGCCCCCGCTTCCCTTCCTAGGGGACCCACATGGAGACCGAGCTGCCTATCAGCTACATCTGAGCAAGAGTCTAGGTCCTCTCCGTGCATGGTCCTTGGCTGGTTCATCAGTCTCCACAGGCCCCCCCTGGGCTCAGATTTGTTGGTTCTGTTTGTCTCCTTGTGGCTCTTGTTCCCTCCAAGTCCTTCTATGCTCCTTCTCTTACGTACGACTCCCAGCTCTCTGCCCAAAGTTTGGCTGTGAGTCTGAGCATCTGCTTGATCCCCTGCGGGGTGGAGTCTTTCAGAGAGGACCACTATCGTAGGCTCCCATCCTGTGCCCTCTCTCCAACTGCTTGCAGTGTCTGTTCTATTTACCCTTCTGAATGAGAATTAAGCATCCTCCCTAAGATCCTCCTTGTTCGCTTTTTTTAGTTCTGTGTATTGTAGTGTGGTTATCCGGTATTATATGGCTAGTATCTGCATAATTGAGATTATACCATGAATGTCTTTCAGGTTCTGGGCTACTTCACTCAGCATGATCTTTTCTAGTTAAGATCCATTTGCCTGCACATTTCATGATGTCCTTATTTTAATAGCTGTAGCCTTCCATTGGGTATGCCTTTCTCTGCATACATTTCTATTGTAATAAAGTATTCCCAAACAGCTAAATAACGGAATGCATTTTTTGGTAAACCAGCTGAAGCCGTTATCTAAGAGTTTTCCCAGAGTCATTTTAGAACAAAAATGTCTCAATTAGGGCTTTGTACATCAGACTGGTCTGCAGCCACGCTTGTGAAGGAATATCTTGATTGTTGATTGAGGTACTGTGTGTGGCACTGTCCCTACACAGTGGTCCTGGGCTCCATAAGAAGTAGCCAAGCATGAGCCTGGGGGAGATGCAGAGGAGGAGCCAGGAAACAGTGCCCCTCCTAGTTTCTCCCCTGCCTTCCTGCTTCTGCCCTAACGTCCCTCGGTGGCAGACTGTGACGGCTAAGTGTAAGCTGAAATAATCCTGTTTCTCCCCAAGTTGTTTTTTGGCTGGTATATTATATCCCAGCAACAGGAAAACAGGCCACAACAGCTACCTAACGCATTTATAACAAATATAAATGCACCCTGGAAATGCTAATAAAACCTGCAGTCATCCCCACATGGTCTGCTAGATCCTAAATACTTTCTCTGCCCCCCTTTTTTCCTGTAGTTCTTAGGGTCTCTGCAGGGGTCGCTCTAATTCGGGGTGCGGACGAGAGATCACCAAGCTCTGACTTCTGTCTGTGCCTACATGGAGACAAGCTAGTCATCCTGGTCACGTGCACACCTACAAAGCCCATGACAAGGAAAGAGGTCCCTGTACAGCCTCACACCTGGCTGCTTTAGTTTTCTTATATGTAAGCTGAGAAGATTGCACTGGATTTTGTAAGGACTCTTCTGAAGTCGAAATTTCTAAGTCTTGCTGTGAGTATCTGACTGTGTTGTGCCTACATTGAAAACCTTCACCATTGGGGGGCAGATCTTAAGGGGGGAGAGATAGTAAAATAAGCTTGATATGAAGGTGGGGAATAGGGGGGGATGTTTAAGTGGGGGAGGGGGTGGGAGAGTGCATTAGAGAAACTAACACTAAGGATGTTTGGGGGAAAACATGGAAACCTACTATTTTTCATATTTCCTAAATATAAAAAAGTTTGATTGGAGTTACCCTATGCGAGGAAGAATGGTCCTCCCAGAAGCCGCAGGTTACCAAGGAAAAGCTCAGTGACAGGTTTGTGCTATTCACTGCTTGGGGGGGGGGTCCAGAGACCACCCAAATAATGCAGGCTGTTGCCACTGTGTTCTATGACCTACCAGAACTTAATGGTAAGCTATTGTTGAATATCTTTGAATAACTTTGGTCACATGACTTGAACAAATCAAGCTGGTACTTAACCTGGAAGTTTCTTCCCTGGCTAGCCTTAACGAAGATCTGGAAGCTGCTATTACAGGCTGCTAGGGGAGAAAAGTCATCACCAGTCTTACCAAGCTGTGAATCTTATGAACTATAATAATGACCAACCTGGTAAGATATGCCTATGCGTGCAATGGTGGCATGAATGGTACAAGTGAGGGGGGTAGCCAAGCACTTCTCTGACGGCTCTAAAGGAGAAAATTTACAGAGGGTACTGTACATCTAACAAGAATCCCTGATGCGGAACTCACAGGCCTTTGAGGAGAACCCCCTACTATTGTGCTATATGGACATAGTATTAACTGACAGTTGATGATGCCCAGGGAGGAGGAGTCAGTCAGTCTTCTTTATGGGTGTGGAAGGCAGACCGTGCTCCAGTGGATGGTCCCATACCCAGGGGTATATGAACAGCACTAATTGTACTCAGTAAATTATTTAAAAGAGCCATGAAGTTGGGAGTGGGATGGAGTTAGGGCTCTTGGAGGAGTTGAAAGGGGAAGTGGAGATAAGTATGATTTAAATGCATTGCATATATGTGTAAAATTCTCAAATAACAGTTTATAAATATATTAAAATAAATAAAACAGTTCTTTTCTGTAAAAAATACATAAAACAAGAAAATATTTCAGGAATTTATCATGATCTGGATAACATAATTTAAATAGTTTGGCCTTTAAGAGTCTTCACTTTAAGACCAAATATCACTCCGTCCACATATTTTGAGGATTATAGAGGATCACCAAAGTGAAATCTTCCCATCTTGTGACTTCTCTGTGCACATTCCTGAGACAATCCCTTTTTCTTGGTGGTTGCTTTCTCTAGTTATGGTTCAGTTTACTCTGCATTTGTACTTGATGTGCGTTACTTAGTCCATTCAGGCTGCAACAACAAAATGCCAGCTGTTGGGAAGTTTATAAACCCAGATATGTTTTTCTTATAATTCTGGAAGCTGAGAATGACAAGGAACAAGTAGCAGAATGGTCAGATTCTGGGAGGTCCCTCTTCTGGGTCACAGACCCGTTGCACTGTGCCTGACACTTCTGGGTCACAGACCCGTTGCACTGTGCCTGACACAGCAGAGGGGCAAACCAGCTCTCCGGCTTCTTCTGAGAGCATTATAGTCTCCACCAGGAGGGCGCTGTCCTTGTAGACTCATCGCCTCTTCACGATCTTCTCATCTCACAAAGGCTTTTCCTCCTAACCTTGTCACCCTGAGAATTATGACTTCAAAGTGTTGCTTTGTTTCTCCTTAAGAACACAATTATTCAGGGCCTTAGCAGTATGTAAATTTCTTTACTACGAAGGTGAAATGAGTCAAAGAGTTAGCATAAGTAAGGTACTTAGCATAATCTATGATGCTCAACAAACAATAAATCAAAAGTTCCCTTTGCAAAGGCTTAGAAAAGTGTTGGGTTTTTGTTGAGAAAAGACAGCATGGACAGATTTTTCTATATAAGTATCTTTATGCAGAGAAAGACAAGAAGAGCTAGAAATATGTCTGCTATAGAAACTGGCTGCTGTCACAGACATAAGCCAATTTCTCAGGGGGCTTTCCAGGATCATGGAACATGGAACATGGGAGAAGCATTGAATTAAGGAAACGTCCCAACTATAATGCGTCTCTTTGCACTTACTACATCTATATATTATTAATCTCCAAGAAAAGGACAAAAAGAAGAAAGATAGGAAAGAATGAGGAGAAAGATGGTGGTGGAGCTAAAACATGGGTAGCACTGAGGTTCTTCAGCTCTGCCTCTCCTCCCCTCTCCTCCCTTCCCTCCCCCTCCCCTCTCCTCTCCCATCCCCTTCCTTCCCCTCCCCTCTCCTCTTCTCTCCATGACCAGCACATTCCTAATGTTGAAACCTATTTGCTAAGTCAGGCCAACAGGAGGACAGCATCCTGCTACCTACACAGAACATGACACATAAATGAGAAGAATGTCATGATCATACAAAATCATGAGATTAGGGATTATTGGTTAAAACAGCATAACCTGGTTTATCCTAATATAGTCACCTTATAGTCATGTCTTTGTGGGTATAGAAAATGCTTATAATGACCCAAAGAATTTACTTTAAAGTGTTTTAAAATGTATTTATTTTTATGTGTATGGATGCTCTGTCTGTGTACATGTCTCTGCACCATGGGTATGCCCTGTGAGGCCAGAAGAGAGCTGAGCCTAAAGCTGCCAGTGCTCTTAACGGCTGAGCCATCTCTCCAGCCCTAGGACCTAAAGATTTTAGGTCAGATTATTTGTCCTTAACAAGTGGAATTATCGCACACTCAATACATTGATTATTTGAAGGCCTTATCAGCTATGACCCCTACAAGCCATGATAACAGCTAGCTTGGCAAACAGCAGCACAAACATATGCTTGGTTTTGAGATTGAGATTTACACACAAAATCTGTCCGTGTAAACTTGTCCCAGCAAAAAGCAACATTTTCTAATCCTGTGCAAAGTGTGTTACTAATTTTTTTTAACATAAATTATGTTATGTTGACTTACTTATGCTAACTTGTTAACTCATTTCAGCTTTGAAAGAATAATAGAGAAAACTTACTTACATACTGCTGTATGCTGTGTCCCTACAAAAAATCAAAATTTGAAATCTTAATCCTTATTGTGATAATATTAGGAGAAGGTAGCTCTGGAGGTCTACAACTAACATAAATCAAGCCTAAAAATCATAGTCACACAGTGGATTCGGTAGATGTGTGTTTTAGCTGTACTATTTGTGCAGGCCTGGTGGCTTTGGCATGCTCTGTAGACGGTGCTGGAAGCAGGTTGGCACAAGGTGCAAGCACTGCCTGTGGTATCAGATTTGCTCATTGCTTGGCAGCTATGAGAACTGACAATATAATGTCTTGGAATTATACTTTCTCACTTGTAAGGTGCTGACAGCACACTTTGTGAGGGTTGCTGTGAGGATTAACTGCAAAAAATACAGACCGCAGCCTAACACAGACCTTTAAGAAACCTTTGCATAGGCTGATGGGGTTATAATGGGGACAATCCCACCATAGGCCAGTGATGTTATACAGTACATTTTTGCTATTAATATCATAGGTTCTAGTTAGAACACCACTTGGAGGAAGCTGTCATTTTATTTTATGTCTTGTTAAATTGAAAGTATCACAGGGTCAGTTAAGGTAATTAATTTCAGCACTGATAAGGTATGGGTCAGATCATATATAGTTATTTTATGTTTCTAATCATGACTCACTATAAATTCATCAGCAAATACCTTATTTCCCATCATAAAGTTAGCGAATATTCACCTTTCTTAAGATTTATTTTTATTTATGTGTACATGTATTTGTCATGTTTGTATGGGTCCCTGCAGATGCCAAGTCCCCTGGAACTGGAGTTATGTGTAAGCTGTGCAGTGTGGGTTCTGGGAAACAAACTCAAGTCCCCAGTAAGAGCAGCAAGCACTGTTAACCATTGAGCCATCACTCCAGCCCCTAGTGTGGCTCTTGGTAAGTTCTACTTACAAAACTATTGAGACCTGGGAGTAATTTTAAACTGCTAATTCCTACTATCTATTGATGGAAATGTTTTCTGTACTTAAACATCCATCAATTATCAAAGTTTCTACTTGGTGAACTTCTATTTTCTGAATTTCTCTAACATCCATCTGTTGTTCTCTATTCCTCTGTATCTTGACCCCCAAATTTAATTTAAATTACCACAGTGGCCTCTTTGGCCTTCTCATCAATTCATTTTTGTCAACAAGATAATCTTTCATATGGCAATCACCCAACTTTAACACTCTCAATAAATTTCCATTTCTCCTGGGGGGGGGGCGACACAAAGAACACAAATACGTCCACATAGCGACAAGATAGTTCTCAATGGGAGAATGAGTAAGAAATGGCTCAGTGGGTTCAAGGGTTGCAGAGGAAACATGGGGACCTGAGTTCGAACTTCCAGAAGCCACGCAAAGCTGTATGCAGCAGACAACAAGACGCCTTGCCTCAAACGAGGTGGAAGGCAAAGACTGGCGCCCCATGTTGCTGTCAGACATCGGCATATATGCTCTTCCATGTGCATGCCCCACACACACACCGAGGGAGGGAGAAGGGAGGGGGATAAAGGGAGGAGGAGAAGAAGAAGAAGGGAGGGGCAGAGTGAGGGAGAAAGAAAGAGGGAGGGAGAGACAGGCAGGAGAGAGTGGAGAGGAGATAGATAGATGATAGATAGATAGATAGATAGATAGATAGATAGACAGACAGACAGACAGACAGACAGATAGAGAGATGCTAGAGCTTCATGATCTGGCCTCTGTCTACCAGGTCGGGTCCTAGTAGACACTTTACAGACTCTGAACTTCCATGTTCTCTTTCTCTTCCCAGACTTTTCCTCATCCCGACACTTCTTTCCTCCTTCAAATCTTACCAACTTCTTCCCCTTTACAAATGTCTACGGGGAGGCTCAGAAATAAATTTATATAGGTAACTTTTTGCACAGAGTTATAAATTAAACTTTCGTATAACTCATTTAGTGGTTTTAAATACCCTATAAGAAGGAATCAAAACGAGCAAACAACATGTAACTCAATAGAACAACAAAGACAAAATCAGTACAAAATAATAACAAACTCATCTGATTTTAAAATGGGCAAAGAGGCCCAGGGAGATGGCATGGTGAGTAAATGCGCCTGCCGGCACACCTGATGACCTGAGCTTCAGCGTGGGAATTAACATGGTGGAAGGAGAGAACTCTGAGTTGTCCTCTGACCTCACATGTATGCTGCAGCATTCACACCCATGCACAGACACACACGTATTACAAACATTTTTAATGTGGTTTATATTTTAAAATGGGCAGAAAAATATTTTTTTTTTAATGTGAAAATGTGGTCAGCATCGCTGCCTGTGGGAAAATGCAAACTTGGTACAGTTATTGTGTAAAATTTAGAGCTTCCTCCCCCAAATTACATGCGTCATGTGATCCAGAAATTCTACTGCTGGCTGTACATCCAAAAGAGATTAAATGAATGCGCTGTAGGGCTCCTAGCCTGTGTGTCCACTGTGGGTAGTTCACTATAGACCCAAGACTGGACAGGCACCTGCTGGGTAGAGAGGTGGAAGCAAGAAAGAAGGAAACCAAGGGCTGCTCTGCCTATACACTGAACTTGAGACTAGTAGAAAGCCCTGCTTAAGAAAGAGAGAAGGGGGCCAGGCGTGGTGGCACATGCCTTTAATCACAGAACTCGGGAAGCAGAGGCAGGTAGATCGCTGTGAGTTCGAGGCCAGCCTAGTCTACAAAGGAAGTCTAGGACAGCCAAGGCTACAAAGGGAAACCCTGTCTCGAAAAACAAAAACAAAAACAAAAACAAAAACAAAAAAAGGAAGGAAAAGTGGAATCAATTTGCATATCTACAAATGGGCAGGTAATTTGCTGTTTACAAGCTCACACGTATGTATATGTTTTAAAATATACTCAGAAAACAGTAATTGTTAGTTAACACTTTGTTTTGTATGTGTTCAGGATAGCAACTTTTGTATTTTCTTGTCAATTTGAGTGTTTAGAAATAAAAGCAATAAACAATCAAAGCATGTGTAGTTTGGAAAATTTAATTAAAGTGAGCTGGCCCCAGGGGGCAGGGTGGGTCTACAATCCCTTCTATTCAGGAAGCTGAGACTGGAAGATCATGAGTTCGAGACCACTCTGGGCTACAGAGTGAGTTCAAGGGTAGCTGGATACCTAGTGAGACCCTGTTTCCATATAAAATGTGGAAAGAGCTAAGAAATGGCTCAGTGATAGTGTGCCTGCCTGGCCTTATTGGATTCTATTCCCACTACCCACACAAACAACAACAAGACAACGAAACTCCCAAAACCCACCCATTTATCTGTTTCTATCCCTTTATCACCAGAGTTCTGATATAGCTCTCCCAAGGATTCACTCTGAGAGTCTTCTTGGAGTAATGATACCATGTCTTCTTGTGGTCAAATGTACCCAAATACAATACATATTTGGTGAAAATATGTTTCTCATGAGTTGTTTTTTGATGTTGCATACATTTCTGGTAATTTTCAGAAATACCAATTATTTTTCTAGGAGTCATAACAATGTTTTTATATGTTGGACTTAGTGGACATATTGCACTTTCTGCTCAATCTAAGAGTTGATCTCAGGTAAACGGCCAGCCTTTTAGTTTTATTACCCTGAGTTTACCATATAAAAACTAATAGGCTTGCAAAATGTTCTACAGGTTTGGAGGAAATCTGGGCGGGGCAGGGGGAGTCCTGAAACAAACAGATTGCAAAGCCTAAATGTGACAGGAAGTAGTTGGTGAGGTCACCAGGAGAGCACCAAGGGCGAAGATGTTCTCAGGAGAGCGAGGCTGTGGGGCCAGGGCCAGGGCTCTGGGTGACCAAAATGAGCTCCGTATCTGTTTCCTTAGATACTTTACATTACATAACCTCGTCTCCCAAGTTAGTGGTGGGAACACAATCCTACAAAGTAGCAGTAATCTTTACCGAGAAAAAAAATGATCATGGCTTTGTTATTGCTTTTTATAGTGAGGGGGAAATGGATCTCACTATAATAAAGCGAAAGAAAGCTATGGTTATGTTCACGAACTTTCCAGGTGGATTCTATGTTCTCTATAAATTCTACAGTTCGAATATCTTATCCTCTTTAATGTTAAAATATTTTCTTAGGGCTCTGAGCCATCTTTTGAAAAGGGTCTGGATGTATTTCTTGCATTCCTACTTGGTGAGGTAGTGCGGTGAGCCTAGCACCCAGCCCCTCTCCTCAAGGAGTTACAGTCCAGGAAGGAGAGAGACACTCAAAAACTAATCTCACTGACTTTTACCGCAGCAGGTGCAAGCCCCATTTGGAAATGCAGTTATCTGCATGATGGAAGGAAAGAAGCAACTATGGTAAATCGTCCTCTGATCTTCACATGAGCTCCACCACGTTCGCGCTGTCACAGAGCAGCGGCAGCAACAAAATGTAAAAAGTTGTCTAAGAAATATAACTGCACTTTCTATCCTTCAAATGGTTTCTAATTCCAGATCTGTTCTGCAGGGCTCCTCAGCCCCAGGGGCTACCCATGCTTCCAGATATCACAAGTTGCATGGGAAATGTTTTGTTTGGTTGGTTTGGTTTTTTGAGACAGGGTTTCTCTGTGTAGCTTTGGCTGTCCTGGACTCACTTTGTGGACCAGGCTGGCCTCGAACTCACAGCGATCCACCCACCTCTGCCTCCTGGGTCCTGGGATTAAAGGCGTGCGACACCACACCCGGCTTGGGAAATGGTTTTCAAAGCTGACTTTTGTCTCTCCTAAGTTGTATAACGTCCTGAACGTGTTTTTCACATGTCTTATTTCCCTCCTTTATTCCCCTCATGCCCTCCATCCTGAGAAAGTGTCATATTTCTTTTTAAATTTAAGATGTATGGTTTGTGTCCCAAATTCTTTTCCTGATTCATTGCTTCTATAGGAAGGATAGTTTTGACGTGTTACTTAACTTGTAACTTGTATGTGCAGACCTAGCCATTAGAGAGAGAATGAAGAAAAGTAATAATTAAGATATTATCTTCACATAGTCCTCAACAATCACTTCTGAACCAGCGATATGGGTGACATCAACCCAGTGAAGGCCTGAGAACATTTAACAAAGGGGCATGTGGGAGGTGGGGGCTGGGCGGTCACAAGCTCAAAGTCTGCCTGGGCTACACAGTGAGAGCAAGGAAAAAAAAAAGGTAAGAGGAGGAGAGGAGGCCAGGAATGGGAGAGAGAAAGAGACAGAGAGAAAGGGAGGGAGGGGGCAGAGGGAAGGGAGGGAGGGGAAAAAGGGAAGGGAGGGAGAGAGGAAAGGAAAGAAGGAAGGAAGGAAGAAAGAGAAGGAAGAGAAGGCCAGGACTGTAGAAAGCATTGTCTGGAGAACACAGGACATGAACTGAGCCTGAGGGCCAAGTACTTAAGGAATATGAAGAGTTGGGAGTCAGGCGAATGCTGAGAAAATCAAGTTTGTAAGTAGTATCATTTTTGGATAAAACTTTAAGATAGAACATGTAAGCATGCTTGTATTCTATAATAGATGTCCGAAGCCAAGGGGGTGTTAACCCACTTACACAATACTGAGTATAAGATCGGTTAGAACCTACATAGCGGTGCAACACTCTGGAGGGGGAGGCAGGGGGATCCTGCGTTTGGGTCCAGCCTGGGCTATATAGAGACCCTGTCTTCAGAACAACAAACTAAACCAAAGCAAATCTGCTTGAGTTCAGTCATTTCAAATTGGCAGTGAATGGTCTGTGGTGTGTTGTTTTACTTCCTCGAGCCTCAAATAGACTTCTGGGAAACAGATAGTATTGTTATAACAATTTGCCCTACTTGTCTCAAGATTGTTAAGATAAACAGAGATAACGGATGTGGATGTGTTTTGTAAATTGTAAAGACCTTCAATATGCATTATTACTAGCACATTGAGAATAAACTGATCTATGGTAAAATGCATCTTTTGTTTTTAATTTTTTTATCTTTAACTTATTCACTTTACACCCTGATTGTAGCCCCTCCCTGGTCTCCTCCTGGTCCCACCCTGACTCAGTCATGTCCCCTCCATCCACTCCCTTAGTCCTTAGAAAAGGAGAACCCCCTGCCCTAAAATCTGACCCCAGCCTATCAAGTCTCATCTGGACTGCCTGCATCCTCTTCCTCTGTGGCCTGGCGAGGCCGCCCCGCCAGGGGGAAGTGATCAGTAAGTGGGCGCCAGAGTCCATGTCAGAGGTAACCCCTACTCCCCATATTGTGGGACCCACAAGGAGACTGTGCTGCCCATCGACAACATCTGAGCAGGGGGTCTAAGTCCTCACCAGGCATGGTCCTTGGTTGATGCATCAGTCTCTGCAGCACCCCCTTCCCTGGGCCCAGATTTGTTGGCTCCATTGGTCTCCTTATGGAGCTCCTGTCCCCTCCAGGTCCTTTTATTCACCAACTCTTCCATTAGACTCCCTGTGCTCTGGGCAAAGTTTGGCTGTGAGTCTCAGCATCTGCTTCGATCCCCCACTGGGTGGAGTCTTTCAGAGGACCTCTATGGTAGGCTCCCTTCCTGTTCCTTCTCATCAACTGCTTCTGGTGTCTATTCTACTTGCCCTTCTGAATGAGAACTAAGCATCCTCCCTAGGGGCCTCCTTGTTATTTAGATTCTTTAGGTCTGTGTATTGTAGTGTGGTTCTCCTGTATTATGTGTCTAATATCTGCTTATAAGTGCGTATATATGATACGTGTCTTTCTGGGTCTGGGTTACTTCACTGAGGATGATCTTTTCTAGTTCCATCCATTTTCCTGCAAATTTCAAGATTTCCTTGTTTTTAATAGCTGAGTAATATTCCACTGTGTACATGCACCATAGTTTCTTTATCCATTCTTTGGTTGAGGGCCATCTAGGTTGTTTCCAGATTCTGTACAACCACTTTGGAAATCAGTCTGGGCGCTTTCTCAGAAAATTTGGAATAGTGCTACCTCAAGATCCAGCTATACCACTCCTGGCATATACCAGAAAGATGATCCACCATACAAAGGCATTTGCTCAACTATACTCATAGCAGCTTTATTTGTATAACCGTCATTTAAAAAAAAAATAAATTCTTGAGACAAAATAGCAAATACTAAGTGTTCTAATTTCTCATTTGTCACTATACATAATTGCTTAGAAGTGAACCAAATGAACATTAAATATGATGTACCATTGCACAGCAGGATATGCAATTGTCCTTTTCTACATCAGCTGGAAGTACAGCTAGCTTAATAACAAATTCAAACAACTGTAAGGTCTGTGTGAGAGATGCCTTGTGAAAAATGGTCAAGCTAGGTAATGACCACCTGGTGCTAAACTTAGCACAGTCATCATCACCTTCTGTGTCCCCAATTGCACATGCATGAGCATAGGTGCTTAAAGATGAGATGACTAATTCCCATATGATGGAGGCTACTATAAGAAACAGAAGTTTGGATGGAGAGATGGCTCATAGGTTAAGAGCTCTGGCTGTTCTTCCAAAGGTCCTGAGTTCAATTCTCAGTAACCACATGGTGGCTCACAGCCACCTATAATGACATCTGGTGCCCTCTTCTGCACACATGGAGGCAGAACACTGTATTAAAAAAAATAATAAATAAATATTTTTTTAAAAAAGAAAGAAAGAAAGAGAAATAGGAAACCAAAGGTAGCCTAGAAAACAGTCAAAGAAGTTCCCTCTGAAATCTCCAAGTACAAAGTAAAGTAAGAATTCCACTTCAGTCTTCATGGATGAGAGAATCATTAAGCCTGCATGATCTAGAGGGAAAAAAACTAGAGAAGGTTCAGTTCCTGAGATCAGTGTCCAAAATAATGCCCTTATTTCTCAGCTAGGCTTGATAAAAACAAAAAAATATATATAAATTTTAAAAAACATTAAAGAGGAACACATTTTTCAATTAAACCAAGCTTTTATTTTTCCTTACTCAAAATAACAGTTTCATTTCTTTAGAAAGCCAACCACAATGAGTTAGAGCAGCAGAAGACTGTCTAACCTCGTGTCCTGACCTCAACCCAAGAGGCGCCCAAGGAACGGGATGGCGATGCAGCAGATGCTTACAATCAGCAGTCTCACTGTTGTGCGGACTCTCATCACCAACACAGACATAGAAAGCCTCCAAATTCTTTGTGTGTTTCACAGGCTCTGGCCTCTTTCCTCCACTCGTGACTTCCAGCTTCCCGAGGAAGGTAGCAATGGGTGGCAGGTTGCTGTTCCCCTCTGACTGGGGAGTGGGATGCTAGCTAGTCAGTGTGATGCTGGTATCTGCCGTTCCGCCCCACAGCTTGCCAAGTGGTCTGACACAGTTCTGTAGTTTCAGGGCGCAGGTGTAGGAGGACAGTGTCAATGATGTTCCAGGCGAAGTGTGAGGACTCACTGTGGTCACGGTGGTGGTTGTGCATTATAAGCCCCAAAAAGCAAAGTTTGGGGAGCAGGTGTGACAGTTTTTGGAATTACATCTTCTAATGACTGTGGATTAAGGAATTCTAAAAATGTCTAAGCTTTTAAAGAAACTAATTTCTAAGCTGTTTGGGCATTTTATAGGCATACATATTTGCTCATAGATGCTTTAAATATAACCAAGAAGTGGAGCAAAAATATCTTTAGAGAGCTAAGGCAATCCCAACAAAAATCTTTAGCATATCTTAAATTATAAACTAATCATATATTTCTGAAGTAAAAACTAATTTAATTTAAATGGACATTAAAGACTATGTACTGCTCTCTTAAAACCAAAATCTTAAGCTTACAGCGTATAATGTTACTCCCTTTCCCTTAAACAAGAATAAAACGTAGGAAGAATGATGAATTATCCTGGTTGGTTTGTCTTGGACCCAAGCAGAATGTTTACTGCATCTCCCTGAAAAGAAAAAAGAAAGAAAGAAAGAAAAAGAAAACACCACGCAATTACAATACAGTAAAATTTGATCTGAACAGTAAAACTGTCTTTAAAATACCATTTTAAATGTGAAAGTTAGATGCTCACATTTAATGGGCACCCAGTGAGACTGTAAAAGAGGGAACAAACAGAGGAAGGTTTAAATAATGGCACTTGCTTCCTGGCATAAAGCTGCTCTCCTAGGACGGCTTCTCTTCAGGAAGCTTGACGAACTGTTTTATAAGGATCGGATAGAAAGCCAGCTCTAGCACGCACCTCCTGTTTGCCTTGCTGCCTACGCCTGAGCTTGCGCCCTGTGTTTCCAGTCCTTTCCTGGTCGACATGAAGACAGACTTCTCAATTTCCATGTGGGTTTGTATTTTAACTTAATGGCACTTACTTGTACTAAAACTCACAAAATGATCACAGATAAGAGGCTAAAGATGAGGGAGAAGACAGAAAGAACATATGGTGAGGGAAAGGAAAAGAAGACCAAGCACGAGAGCCGCGAGTTCTCCCTAGCGCAGGGACCCTGAGATGATCAAGCACACGAAGGCGGAAGGCCGTGGGAGGAGAAAAGCCCAACTGCTCATACGCTTTCAAGACCAGCAGAGCTGCAGTGTCTCAGCATCAGTACCCATCCTCTGGCCTGTGCTGCCCTCGCTGCCGTTGGTACTTCCTCAGCCTGCAGTGTCCGATATAACAAACCAGTCCCCAAGCCCTGGCCGTTCTGACCTGAATACACTTCTCAGATATGTCCTTTCCTGCTCCTGTCTCTCACTTGGGCCAATACAACGCATCAGCCCTGCCGTTTGTATCCTTAGTGCCTGTCTGGACCCTCCCACACAATGCATGCTCAGCGACGGGCCTGTCAAACAACGCCCTCAGTATCTTTCAACAGTGCTCTCTTACATGTCTATGGCTTTTAAACATTCTACCTTTTAAATATTTTCTTTTAATCAAGACATATATATATATATATATATATATATATATATATATATATGTATGTATGTATGTATGTATGTATGTATGTATGTATATATACCAAAACAGAGAAGAAGATGGCAAATTTCTGTACGCTGAGCCATAGTTGTCAACGAAGAATACAGGAGCAATCTCTAGAGAAGTAGCTGTGGAAAAGGTTTCTTCCTAAAAAGCCCACTGAATTAATTTCCCCTGAATTCTTAACCTATAACTGTTCAAAGCAAAACTGAGCTGCCCAGCAATTGACCGATTGACCCTCTCCTCTTGTCAAAACAAGGCAGGTGGTGGTGGTGGTGGTGGTGGTGGTGGTTGTGTTTCTGCCATCATGAAAGATTCTTGGTGGCAAATGCTGTCCACAGTTCTATTGCAAGCCCTGGACCTGGTCTCCTGTCCCTGTCAGACAGGAGCCTGGTGCAACCGTTAGCCATTAAGCACAGTAGGCATGGCTTTGGCAACAATTCCTGTGTGCTCCTTGCTTGCTGTGGCCTATAAACCTTTGTCTATTCTTTTATAGCCTGGCTACACTTACTTTAGGTTTTCAATTCTCAAGGTGTGAAACCGTGGCATTTTCTCACATTATCCCTGCTAGCACATGAGCCAAAAGGGCTGGATGGTAGCTTGCTTTCTTTATAAAGTGCGGATCCAAACAAATCAACGAATATGGATTGGAGAGACAGCTCAGAGGGGAAGAATTCGCTGTGCAAACATGGAGTCCTGAGTTCAAATCCCCAGCACCTACATAAAAAGCTGGGTGTGGTTCTGTGAGCCCTAGAACTGTGGGTGAGCAGACATAGGAGGATCAGTGGGAGCTGCTGATGTCCGATCTAGCTCCAGCATCAGGGAGGGTCTCAGGCTCAGGTGAGTAAGGGAAGGTGACAGAGAAGGACAGCTGGTGCCATCCCCCAGTCTCTGCACAAGCACACAAGCCACTTTGCCTTGTATACTTTTAGATAAAAGAAACAGAACTTTGCTATAAAAAGTAAAACATGTGTCTAGGTGCACATGCCATGTTGCCGCTGTGGAAGTCGGAGATCAGCTCTGTGGCGTCAGTTCTCTGCTTCCATCTGTACGTGGATGCAAGGAACTTAAATTCAGGTCGCCAGGCTTGCACAGCAAGCACCGTCATCTGCAGAGCTACCTTGGCAGCCCTGGAGTTTCCTTCGTACACCTTCCTGATCCTATCCTTTCCTCATTGGTCACTTCCCGGAAGCAGCCTTAGAGAACCGGTGCACATCTCTCCTGTAGATGAAGCCATCAGCCCTCCAAACACCTGGCACACTCTTGGTTGAAATTAATGGAAAAAGTATCAGTCATGATGTCACTTGATAAAACATCTTGATAAGAAGTGCTTATTATTATTATTGAGGCTAACACTTTTTTTCTCCCAAAAAACTATGGAGGAGAGGCAAGTTATGCACATGGAATTAGCACTAAACCTTTCAGACATTGACCACAATCCGGAAAATAGACTCACTCATTAATGTATGGGACACCTTTATTAAAAGAAAGATTTGTTCAGCAGCCTTGAAATCATCAAAGCACACGCATACTAATTTATTTTTAAAAATTCAAACTCTGTCCACTTAAATTTCTGTTGTATACCATTCAAGTTAAAAGCTGGTTCTAATTGATCAAGATCCAAACATAAAAATAAAGCATGTTGTGTCTGTATTTTATACTTCTAACTATGGGTGTTTTCAGTGAGAACACATTTTTTGTTGTTGTTTATTTGTTTCTTGATTGGTGTGTGTGTGTGCAGGGGGCGGGGGGTTCTCGACTCTGTAGGCCAGATGGGACTGAAGCTCACCGTGGATCCTACTCTGGCCTTAAAACTTGCAGTCCTCCTCTCTGGGTCTCTTCAGCACTGAGATTACATACATGAACCACAGCATGAGACTTTTACCTGTTTTGGTCTCTTAGAGTGAATAATATTTACAGGAATATAAAGTATTGAGCCCATCTTCCTGAAGTTTTCTTTTATACACTTATACAAAACTTGTCACAGAATCAGAGTAATATGCATATCATTTAAATGTCTGCATTTGTAGGTGTACATATGAAAGTGGTATATTTTATTTACCCAGTCCTCTATTGGTAATCATCTAGAGTTACTTCTGATTTGTCAACACAGAAGATGTATGGATATTGTACATTCCTCTTCTGTGAATTAGCATTTTACATATTTTTTCATTTAAAGATATATTTGGATTGTTTTTTCTGATTGTTAAAGTTCTTGACAAATACTAGAAAAGAAAACATAACTGATGAAACTAAAATTCATTCATGGCTCTTCCTCTTAAATAAATGATATTAATTATATAGTCTAATATCTTATAGATTTTTAAAAGCATATTTATTAAAAAACATTTACTATATACCCCTGTTGCTGATCCAAATAATGAAAATACGTTCTAACACAAAAATACACAAAAGTCATTGTTTTCATGGAGTTTACATTCTAGTTCCGGGGCATATGCAAAAAACTTTTAAAATACGTAAATAAGAGCATAGAACCTTAAAAAGTGAATGTTGCCAAGAAAAATAAGTGTTGAGGAGGGATGAACAGGGATTACAGTTTTAAATGAGATGACCAAAGAAACCATTACTGAAAAAGTGACATTTTCTTTTTTTTTTTCAGCAAAGATCTGAAACAGAAGAAGGAACAAGCCCTGAGGGTTTAGGAAGAAAGATGCTAAACACAAAGTTTCAAAAGTAGCATCACTAGTTCCCGGCAATCCGCATTCCCCTGCACAGGTCTAAGTGCTTCCTTCAAATTGTCAAACCGCTTCCAAAGACAGCACTAGCTTCTAGTCCAAACTCAGTACTGAAGAGCTTGGCTTATATTGTCCGGTACTTAGTCAGCCTACACACATGCTAAATAAACCTGTCGATTCAACTGTGAAAACACATCACATTTTAGTTTAGTAAATTTTTATTTCTTAATTAGTAACAAGGCTAACTCTTAAAATACATTAAGTTATCACACTTTTGTGAATGGCTGCTGCTGACGTGTGCCCACTCTTCTATTAGACTCAGTGTTTTTTTTTTTTAAATTATAATTAATGTGATTTTTAAAATATTAACATTTTCACATTTGGATATTTACCAGATCGTTATCTGCAATCACAACAAAAACAAGCAAAAACTGAAAATCTGAATTATAAAAATAATGTGTGTTGATGATACTGAGCTTGCTGTCAAATCTGGGCAGCATAACATTCACACTTGAATAGGGAAAAGCACCAGAAACCAATTCTCACTTCAGGAACACTGGGCGATATCTGTAAACATTTACTTCAGCTACGGCTACTGTCCAAACCTGGTGACACCATAGACACAACACTGAGCCCCTCCAGGTGATGCTTAAGGTCCTTATGTGGTGGCATCATTTTTCTCACTATTTAGCGCCTATAATAAGGAAGTGAGGCTGAACAAGCCCCAACTCTTGGGATTTCTGCATTACCATCCACCTCTCCTCTGCCAGTTGCGAAATGTACACCCATGACATGCTACAAAGTTACCCTCCAACAGATGCATAGAGGGACCTAAACATCTTACATCCAGGTCTTACCCGGCCAGTGTCCAGAGCAGTAGGCATATTTCTCAGTTCGTAGACCGCAACCTGCCCATCGCTGTCTCCCACTAGAAGGCAATCTGTCTGTTTGGCAAACAGAACAGTTGTAAACTTGATTCCAGGGTTAGCAACATTCACAATCAGAGGGTCCAGACTGTAATGAAATAGTTTGTCTGTAAATGTAGGTGTCATGTCAAAATTGTCTCTTAAGAGATACAAACTAAGAGAAGTGTGATTTTAAAAAATTTGATGTGACAAACAAACAAACAAACAAACAAATCTCCTAAAGTGCTTCCAAATCCAGAATAACTTTTCTACTAATCAAAACCTTCATTTCTTCACTAGTCAATTGCAGCAAGGTAAATTTAGTTCCCAACTTAAATGTAAATACATAAAGTTAAGTTTTTGTGCTGTTTAATTTTGTATGTCAACTGGTTATACAATGGACCATATGCAGTTCTTTGGTCAAACACTCATCTGCCATCACTAAATTCTTGTTCTGTCTCCGTCTGTTTCCCTCTCTCTGTCTCTCTGTCTCTGTGTCTCTCTGTCTCTCTGTCTCCCTCTGTTTCTGTCTCTCTGTCTCTGTCTCTGTCTCTTTCTCTCTGTCTCTCACCTGTAACTAATATTACAATTAGAATTTAAACAAAGCTCCAATCCTTCCATTAGTGTGGGTATGTGTCATCAAATTAGTTGAAGGTCTTATTGAGAAAAGGGTGAATTGCAATACAATTCTTCCTGTAAAATGGCCCTGTGTGCAGCTGGCAAGGCCCTGCCACAGGCCAGAATTATCTCTTCACATAGGGACATCTGATCTACAGAAAACACTGATGCATAAGGCCACCTTCAACTGAAATGGGTCTTAGTCTTAGTCATTAAAAAACAACCACCCATGCCCTTAAAAAGGGAAAGGCAGCTTCATCCGTTTGCAGAGAAGCATTGCCCCGGAAACTATAGTTTTACCTGAAAAATTAAAACCAAGCGATGGATTAAGTAGCCACTTTATTATAGACTAGTCATTTATTCAAAAGTAAATGATCCTATAATGTAATACTTGAGTTGTGGCTGGCACTGTTCAAGCCACAGAACTCTCTACCTGATGACAGAGCTAGACATGGTGTTATTTGATTTTGACTGTTAATTCTGGATACATTATTCAAACATTACCATTCAATACTTACGTGCTGATCTGAAGGTCCCAAATCTCTACTCTACTCTCATTTGCAGCAGCAAAAATATAGGCAGATTTTGGAGACCAGGCAACATCATAAACAACGTAAGTAGTTGTGTAAAAACTCAAAAGCGGCTTGTGTGTCTCCTGGCGCCAGACCATAACACCCCAATCTGCAGAGCAGCTCAGGAAGACATCAGGACAAAATGGGTTCCACGTGACTTTATACACTGGACCCTGAGGGGTGCAAAACACCACACATAGGTAAACAATAGTTACCATGTTATATTTTAAATTTGGCCAATAAATTAAGGATTACAAAGATTTCTAGAAGCTACACAAACATTGTTGACCATTGCATAGGGACTGCTTTAGCTGAACCCAAGACCATACAATGATCTTCCTTTAATTATTCTATATAAATATTTACTTGAAAAAATGACCAGAAACTATTAAAATGTATTAATATATATTATAGCCTCCTGGAAGGGTAACAGAATAATAATACGAAAAATGAAGAAATTTAGAAGAGATCAGCACACAGTTACTCAAGGGGCTACTAATGCGTGGCTGTAAATTTACTGCATTTGTTAAACACAGTGAATGTGCTTTCCAAAGATGCCGTAAGATACAGTGTCCACACCTACTAGAATCACGCCCACCTTATGTCCTCTATAGGTCTCCAGGTACTGTTCATTGTACGAGCAGGAACACTTGTGGATAAGGCCTTCTTCAGTGCCAGCCAGGTAGATATTTGTGTCCTACAACACGAGGCACGTCAGACGTTAAGTACAAGATCAGACAATTTCACATACAGTAAACCCATCCAAAAACCAAAAGAAGTACTATCTCAGGTATAATTTTTGTCCTTTCCTTTTTTTTTTTTTACAGTTTTACAACGATGAAACCTACTTGAAAAACCTTTAAAGCCAGGTACAGAAGAGCATGCCTGCCCTCCAAGGACTCAGGGGCCCTCTCTGTACTGTCAGTGTAAGAGCTCCCTTTGACACACAGAGCTTGATTACAACAGAAATCTTACATGTTGTTGTTCTATTAGCTATAAAATTAGCATGGTTTTGAGCCTCGTGTATATCGGTAACACTGGCATCTCAATGCTTACTGACCATTTATGGCTCCTTCGTTACTTCTATTATTATTCTATTTAAAGATCTTTTTCCCATGCACTCATGTAAACTCTTAGTACATTTTAGAACCTATTGCACACGTTACAAGTATCTTGTTTTGTCCTGGTATGTGGCTTTTCTTTTTTTTTTTTTAACCTCATATTGATTATTTTTACAAACACATATTCTCACCTTATAAGTTAACATTTTTGAGCTTTTACAAAATCCCCCCACTTTGAGGTTACACAGATATTTTCCCACATTGCTTTGTTTCTTCTCTGCTTCGTCATAGTATGCCTCTTCTTTCTTCCCTTTATTTAGGTTGCTTCTCTCCCCCATGTCATGCTCTATTACTTTCTCTTACTAATTTAGCCTTTTTTGTTTGTTTTGTCGAGACAGGGTTTCTCTATTTAGTCCTGGCTGTCCTGGACTTGCTTTGTAGATCTGGCTAGCCTCAAATTCACAGAAATCTCCTTGCCTCTGCCTCCCTGAGTGCTGGGATTAAAGGGGTGGGTCACCATGCCCGGATGGTATTTAAAATCTTAAATAGACATGATCATTAAACAATCTTTCCACAGGACATTAAAAACTTCTGAAGAAAAATGCCAAAAACGCACTTAAAAGACAACATATCAGAGTAGTATCACACTTCTCAGTAGAAACTATAAAGCCCAGGAGAATAAGAATGATGCATTTCAAGACCCAAAATATATACAACATTATCACTATAAGTAGCTACTGTGGATTGAATATGAAATGACTCCCAGGGCTGGAGAGATGGCTCAGAGGTTAAGAGCACTGACTGCTCTTCCAGAGGTCCTGAGTTCAATTCCCAGCACCCACGTGGAGGCTCACAACCATCTATAATTTGATCTAATGCCCTCTTCTGTCATGGAGGTATAGCACTGTATACATAATAAATAAATAAATCTTAAAAAAAAAAAAAAAAGAAATGACTCCCAAAGATTTGTGTACTGGAACATTTAGTTCCCTTACCAACGGTATTTGTGTGGGAGGGTTGTGGAAGCTTTACCATGGTGGACCTTGCTGAAGGGAGAAAGTCATGGGGGGTTGGGCTTTGAGGTATAATCACTCCTCCATGTTTAGCCAAAGTCTCTGTTTTCATAATGCACTGAGATGCCACATGCCCCACCGCCATGATAGAAACCATGTCACAATCCTCACTACCATGATAGGAACCATTCTTGCCAGCATGCATGATGTCACACTTTCCCGACCAAGAAACTGTGAGCAGAAATAAGTTTGTTCTCGTTACATGGTTTAGGTGAGACATTTGGTGAAAGTGGTGAGAAAAATTAAGTACTACAACAATTAAGTAATACAATTATCTTTTAAAGTGAATGGAATGATGAAGATTTCTAAAATGAGCAGACTAAAGCAACTTATAACCCCAAACCTGCAATGCTGAAGATACGTAAAAGAAAACCTTAGCACAGAGGAAGGAGAAAAATCATCTCAATCATGAGAGTACAGGAGAGAAAATTTTCATTACAGAAATGAAAGCACAAATAGAAAGAAGAAATTGTGTGCAGTTCTATCAAACAGCAAACCCCTTATATGAATGGTATGGGGCAAATAATAGTTAACAAGAAAGGTAGTGAAGAAATTACAGCATTAAACACAAGTAGTACCAACTCCCCAATGATAACTTTCAGGAATACACCTCCCTAGCAAAGACACATAGAGACCGAGAAGGATTCAAACTCATATGTCATGCAAGTAGAAGCCAAAGACAAGCAGAAGTAGCTGTGTTCATATCTGATAAAATAGGTTCAAGACAAATAAATGACTGCTTATAAATTAAGTGAGTAACCTAAATATGTATTCATATACTTTCCTTGATGGATATAATGGTAGGCTAGAAGCTGCCTCTTTTGTTACTCAGTGATGAAGAAAGGAAGAATAAGAAAAGAAAGATGTATTCAGAGGAAAGAGAGAAAGTGTCTTGGAAATCCATGAAGCCATGAAATGAAGCCTGAGCTGTCGCAGATCCAGGAAGCTGGGGATGCTCTGATCATGAGATTCACCAAGGAAAGCTGTAGACGTGGAGTGACGCTGGGCCAGAGAAGAGCGACGTTTGCTGAATGTGGCAGATACCAGGGATGGGGGAGCCATCCAGGCTTTTTGGAGCAAAAAAAGTTTCCATTGGGGATCCAGATGCTGGCCATGGACCTGCAAGGTTTGGTGTTTACCCTGCTTTTGGTTTTGCTCTTACTTTGATCTAATATTCCATTGTTTCCAGTTTGGAAAGAGTATGTATTTTCTGTACCGTGTGTTTGAAAATGTAATCTGCTTTTTGACGTCACAGGGGCTCACAGTGACGAGCTGGCCTGTATGTCATGAGAGCAGCAGCATTATGGGGTTCTGGACTAAGGAGAAATGAGCCTGTCAACTCAACATGAGATTTCATTCCCTCCCTGATTCTACACTCCATGTTTACTGTGAGCAGCTGCCTTGTACTCCCCTTGCTCTGACTTCCCACCAAGGTGGACTGAATCCCTTTCTTCTTTCCATTTCCTTTTTTCAGGTATATTCATTACAACAACAAGAAAAGAAACAAGCACACACACACAAAAAAAAAAGAATCAGAAGATGCAAATTAATGAAATCAGATTTGAAAATGGAGACATTATAGCATATACCAGTGAAATTCAGAAAACCATTATGGATTATATGTTCTCACCGGGTGGTGGTAGTGCATGCCTTTCATCCCAGCACTTGGGAGGCAGGGGCAGGCAGATGTCTGTGAGTTCAAGGCCAGCCTGGTCTACAGAGCTAGTTACAGGACAGCCAGAGAACTGATGATGATGATGATGATGATGATGAGGCTTACAAATCACTCAGTTGTAATATCTAAAGAAATGAATGAATTTCAATATGCATATAACCAACTACAGTTGAACCAAGATGAGATAAATAATTTAAAGCAATGTATAATAAGTAGCAAAACTGAACCAGAAGTAAAACAAAAACAAAAGCAAAAACAAACCTGCCAACTATAAAAAGACCAGATTCAGATGGATTCACTTCTGAATTCTACTACACTTTCAAAGAAGTGTCGCCAGCATTTCTCAAATATTTGGTAAACTAGGAAAGGAAGGAAGGAAGGAATTCAAACTCCTCCTTTTTGGTTGTGAGCCTAGCCTTTAAACGGTTGAGCCATATCTCCAGCCTTCAAACTCTTTTTATGAAGTGCCAGCATTACCTCAATGTCAAAAGCAGACAGACACAAGAGAAAAAAATACGGACCAATTTCCCTGAAGAATATAGACATAAATTCTTAGTAGGTTATTTACAAACTGAGTTAAACACATCAAGAAGATTATTTATTATGACCAAAGTGGCTACATTTCAGAGATGCATACATGGTTCAACAAAGGCTATTCAATAAATGAGATATACCACATAAGTGAACTCCAGAAAAGAAATCACATGACCATTTCCATATATATTGAAAGGGGTTTAGACAAAATCCAATGTCCTTTTATAAGGAAAGCCCGAAAGAGAACAGGAATAGAAGGTAAATACATATCTCATCATAACCAAGGGCATATATGACAGACCTATAGCCAATATAATATAAAATGTGGAAAAATACAAAGCATTTCCACTCAAACCAGGAACAAGGCAAAGATGGCCACTCTCTCTTAGCTCTGGCAATGAGACAAGAGACAGAAATAAAAGTAATACAAATTGGAAATGAAGAAGTAAAATATCCTTATTTACAGATGCTATAATTCTACACTTCTTATCTGTAAAGACTATAAACACGCTACCAAGAAGCTCTAAAATTTTATAAATACTTCCAACAAAGTGGCAGTCTAGAAAACTAACATATGAAACTCAGTAGCCTTCCTACATATCAGCAATAAAGACGCTTAGGAAGAAGTTGGGGGTCTAACGTCTGTCAAAGGGTTGGTTGTTAGAAAAACAGTATTGACAACCCTCATATCAAAAGTAAGCAAAAGAAAGATAGAGAAGACTCAGTAAAACTGGAGATGAAAAGGAACACTGGGCAGCAGATTTCAATGAAATACAGATAATAGAAAACATATTTTTAAAAAAATCCCAACACATAAAATGTATAAGAAGTTGATAGGGTCCAGCCTAAGCTGTGTCTCTAACCGTCCTCCCTACTATAGAAATACATACACAGGTAAGACAGGAAAACAGACGTGAGGCTATTTGGGAAGAAAGCGGACCAGTGGGGGGAGAAGGGGAGAGAGGCAAACAAGAAAGGGCAAATATAAGCAAAATATATAAGTCTGAAGGTGTCAAAACAAAGGTTTTTTTTTTTTATGATCACTGAAAAAAATTAATTCTAAAATAATGTATATATGGAGACAGGCATGGTGGTGCACTCGGGAAGGCAGAGGCAGGAGGAGCTCTGTGAGTTCGAGGCCAGCCTGGTCTACAAAGCGAGTCCAGGACAGCCAAGGCTACACAGAGAAACCCTGTCTCAAAACAAAACAAAACACAAAACAAAACGAAAAAGAGTTATCGTGGTCATGGTGTATTAGAGTGTGTGTGTGTGGAATGTAAAATTCACTGACCGCACCTTAATTTCTGGAAACAATAAAAGAAAACAGCAAATGATGGGTTGAAATAAATTTACCTTGGGGTGAAAAGCAAAGCACATTCCCGGAGCCTGTCGTGATATCAGGGCCTCGCCTTTCTTTTCCTTTTCCCCTCCCTTTTTGTTGCTTGTAGAAGTAGTTCGCCTCAATCGCATCAAATCTTTATGGAAAGAAATGTGTGTGTGCTGAGCATATATGCGCATTCATGCATTATTTAACCGCTTGGAAAAGTACAGTTAGCATCACGTCTATCTCTTTTGCAAATTAATCACATGCATATGATTAGATTAAAATCAGGACAAACCAAATCTGGATGCTTACATAGCGTTGACCAAGTCTAGATTTTTCACATACTGACCAAGCCAAAATCTGTTATTCTTCACAGAATAATGCTTCTCAACTAGAATTGTAGTTCAGTGTCTGATAAGAGGGGCTTTCCTTTGGTTTTTACCGTGACAGTCCAGTCCTTTGCGAATGACCCATTTGGAGACCCTTCCATCGGCTGATATGGACACTAAGATTTCTCTTTTGTCGTCCCCTGTGGTTCCCCTGTCTTGCTCTATCCACTGCACTTGCCAAACAGGTCCCAAATGTTTTTGAGGTGATTCACTAAAACAGAGAAAATGGCCAAAAATTTATTTAAATAAATTTTGAAGACCTTAGAGTGAAAGAGATAAGAACAACTCTCAAAGGATGATAATGAGGCTTCAAATCGACATGTAAATTTTTTACACTTGTATTTATTCTATGTGCGGGGGTGTTGCATGTGTCCTAGGGCACGTGTGCGCAGGTCAGACAGCAACGTGAGAGCCCATTTGCTCCTGTCACCGTAGGAGCCCCAGGGATCAAATCAATCTCAGGTCGTCACGCTTGGTGCAAAGTGCCTTGAACCGACTGAGCCATCTCACGGCCTCCTTTATATTTGTATTTTTAAGTATCTATTCATTTAGTTATTTCTTTATTTGTTTGTGTATGCAAGAAACATACTTCTAAATACTCAACCACTTTACTAATATTTACTATTGTGTTTCTTATTTCTTTCAAAAGGAAATATATACTGACCTATAATTCTACTGTCTTTTTTTTTTGGTTGTGAGCCTAGCCTTTAACGGCTGAGCCATCTCTCCAGCCCATCTACTGCCTTTTTTAAAAAGGAATTTTCTTCTTAGAATCTATATTTTTCCCTTTATATATCCACTCTTTAGACAGGTTGAATAATTAACTTTATTTTTCTAGTTTCTTCTCCATTATTCAACTCAGTCTTTAGACTGTAATTCAAATAAACAATCCATGCTATATTTTATTCTTGTCCCTGTACTTTTAGGAATACCCCCTGGCTCGCTTCCGAAATATATATATTTTTTTTAATTAAAATTATATCTCAGATTACTGACTTTTTCTGTCTGGTGAATGGAGTGCTCTACTCCTATTACTCATTCCCTCATTTACTTTATATAAGCTTTCCAATGCAAAAATTCTGAATATTTGGTTTAAAAAAATTGCAGGCCCTTTCCCCACAGACGGGCACCAGGGCACATGCTGGCAAGTGTAGGCACACAACTTCACCAGTAAGAAGCTCTGTTTTAATCACTGTGCCCACTCTCAACAGAGCTTGCTCCGACTCCGCTGCAAGTGTGTGTGCTAGCGCATCTCAGCCACACGGAAACCCAGCGTGAGACAGACAGGCTGGGTTGTGAGTTAAGCTTAAGAATAAGGTCGTAGGGGACACGAAGTCAGGGAATGAAGTTTCTCAGAGGAGGTGGTGTGAAAGCAGTACTTTAAGAATATCCATAAACTACTAAGCCAAGATAAGTTTGTTGGTACGGTGGGCAGAGGAGAGTATGACGGAGGTAGCAAGCGTGGAATTCTCCAGCTGGGAACAACGTGGAGGAGGGTAAACATTATGAAAACAATGGTATTATATTCTCAGTAACAACAGAATACTCACGGTAAATGACTCTGTTCACTCTGATAAATGTTCCTGGAGAAAACACTAGGCAGGCATTGATGCTTATTCATCTACTTCATACCTACTGTCCAGAACTGGAACGTTACTGGTGTTCTGCACATTATAGACGGCAACCGTGCCATTGTGGTAGCCAATCGCCAGTAGATTAGGAGAGCCGATTGAAAAGTCCACACAAGTCACTCCATGTGTACTCTGATAAATACGCTCTGGCCACTGTGGGGGGGGGGGGGGATGCTCTGTTACATTTTAAGCATTTTTTACAGGTTACGGTAAGGCAGACTATCATGGCAGCTGAGACTGTCTTGTGCTGGCAGGGACTTAAGAAGTTAGCCTGCCTTCAGTTACTCCTGTGCCACAGCTTCTAGTACACAGGACAACAAATTTCTAAATAGTCACACTTCCTTTACTTAATACAAATCCTTAGTCTTCAAAGGCCTTATGAATACATCATGGACGCCTTCATCAGTTGTCACATTTGGGTAATCCTCCAGCAGGGAGGAGTGTGACAAGTACACATTTTCCTCCTGATAGAAACACTTAACGAGCTGTAGCTGCGAACAGATAGCGCACTTCCATCTCCTGGCATTTGCTTTAGACACTTGGGTTGTTTCATTATTTCTACAGAGCAAATAGAAAAAAAGAGTCCTCCAAAACTCTCTAAGCTACTTCTTTTTACAACTCTATCATGCCTAGCCTAAATCCTTCCCTCTATGTAGAAAAGGAGACAAGTCACTGACGTATTCCGCCAATCCTCCCACATTTAAACTAGCTTGTTCTTGTGCATGATAACCAGCATCCTGACGGACTGTGGCTACCCACAATAACTCTAATCACTATATATGTTCCCTTACCTTGAATGTTTTTGACTTTATATTTTACTTCTGAGTTAAAGTGAAATATAAAGCTATACAACAATTATATATTTAGTTACAAGCAACTATATATTTAATTAAAAGAGTATTGTCATTCTTATTCTTTCTCCTTATAAAATTCACAGCATTCTAATCCTAGAAATTTGCTCAGCTAGATCTCTAATATATATACCTAGGATTACCACTGGCTTGGTCCTAAGATTTAATATTTTTTCCAAAAACAATATGATTACTTCTCAGATTACTAACTCTTTTTCTAGTAGCTGAGGGGAGAGCCCCATTCCTCCTGCCAGCTCCCAGGATTCCAGGTGCTGTGTTCAAAGGGTCTTCAGTTACAGGCTCCGTTATACTTAGTTGTGATAAGAGAGTAAACAAAAGATACTCAGAATGCTTGTGTGAAGTCATAAATGATTTCACTTTACCCTATGTTGAATAAGAACAAATTGTAATCACTGTGAACTTAAACTGAAGACAACAATGAGAACCAGGGAGGTGGGTCTGTTGGTAAAGCCCTTGTCTTTTCAAGTCTGAAGACATGAATTCAATTCCCAGAAGCCTGGGAGAAATCCTGGGTGCTGGCGGTATCTGGTTTTACTTATTTATTTATTTATTTATTGGTTTTTAAAGACAGGGTTTCTCTGTGTAGCCTTGGCCATCCTGGACTCACTTTGTAGACCAGGCTGGCCTCGAACTCACAGCGATCTGCCTGCCTCTGTCTCCCGAGTGCTGGGATTAAAGGCATGCGCCACCACGCCCGGCTCGGCATCTGGTTTTAATTCCAGCATTGGTGGGCAGAGACGAGGGGGTCTCAGGCCACCTGGCCAGCCTCTCTCATTCACTCGATGAGCTCCAAGGCAGTGAGAGACTGACTATTTAAAAAAAAAATGTGGCACCGAGTCAATCTAGAGCTGTATGCTCTGACCTACACACCACACACACACACACACACACACACACACACACACACACACGAGCACACATAAGAAAGAAAAGCAAGTGAAAAGCCTTGACTGATAAAATGGTCTGGACTTTGCTGAATTATTATACCCACGCATATACAGTGTACTAAGACACTGTCGACATTTAACTAAGTGAAAAGATTCTTGTTCCTCCTTGGGTTACCATGGGATTCTTTATTGACCAGCAGCAAGCCATTCCTCTTTTTTGCTCTTTAAATCCAAAGTTCCCGTAGCCAACAGCCAAAAGGTCCTAGAAACAAAAACAAAAACAAACAAAAAGGTACTTCAAAGGATGTCAGGAAATTGGACCAAATGCATAAGGACACCTTCTAATGAACTGTTATAACTGCTGGTAGGACAGAAGGCTGGGGCTGGGACCCTGAGTTCAAGGCACACTAAGTCTATTACAGAGACACAGTCACTTCTGAAATGCTGTTTGGAGTTGCTATTTGGGAAATACCTTCTGAAGCATTTTGTAAAACCCAGGAGAACATCAGCCTTGTTGCTCTATAAGCACCCTCCTTTGACAGCGAATGAGCCAGGCTCTGGAGCAGTGCTTCTCAGCCTTCCTGATGCTGAGACCCTTTGATACAGTTCACTATGTTGTGGGGACCCCCAACCATAAAATTATTTTCTTGCTACTTCATAACTGTAATTTTGCTACTGTTATGAACTGTAACGTAAATATCTGTGTTTTTCTGATGGTCATCTCGGGGTCAAAACCCACTTCCCTCGCTTATCTGTCTCAAGAAGACTTTGGGAATTCTCTGGCCAGATGTCTGCATCTGAACTCAGGCTATTTGCTTCCTGTTTGGATGAGGTTGGAGAAATTACTTATTGTCTTCGTGCCTCCAGTTTCTGTCAACACAGTGGAGGATCCGCCTCATATAGCTACATTAGCACACAGCTAGAGAGATGGGTCAGCACCTTTAAGCATGTCCTGCTCTTCCAGAGGACCCAAGTTCAGTTCCCAGGGCCCACATTGTGCACACAAGCACCAGTTCCAGTGGATCAGTTGCCTTTGGCTTCTTAGGACATTGCACTCAGGTGCACACATTCACACACAAACACACATACACATAATTTAAAAGAATAAAAAAAAAATCTTTTAAAAAACTTTAAACAGTTCCTGGTACATATGAGGTGCTGCCTATGATTTGATAATATCAATAACATTATTACTAAGGAAGTCTACAAATGTTTTACACATTGGCTTGATCACTGTGTTAAGCATACCCTCCCAAATATGACTGCTTGGAGAAGAAGAAGAATTTAGGTATATAAATTTTGGTTAAAATAAGCCAACCACACACTAGTTTCTTATACACATCTCGTCATCCAACACGCACATAGTGGCTACCATATGCCAAGCACACTCTTTAAAAAAGAAAAAGATGGCAATAGTTTATATGTAAGGAGAAAAGTAACTATTTGCATTTTCTCCTTTTTCAAATATAAACTTGTTCAGAGACATTTTAAAGCTAGGTGTTATATAGCCAGGCAAAATATTTTGCCCACGCCTGAATAAAAACAAAGGAACAAACAGAAACCCTTCATTTTATAATTGGCCGGAAAGGACTAGTCTGATGGCCTGAGTTCAGTGTCCGGAGCTCACATGTGGAATTGCAAGGTGGAGACAGGAGAGCCATCAGGCCTGGAGAACACAGAGCAGCAGAAACGCGATTCCCCTGCCTCCGTGAGTTTAAAGTGGAGAACTGACTCCTGACAGCTGTCTTCTGGACACACACAGTCACACACACAGTCCATTCATTCGCATGGTCCATACACACTCATACAAAATAATAAAGGAAAACGTACAGAAGAGTTGTGATTTACATGCTGGGATGGGACTGTCGCAGCCCTTCGTGACTTACTGGATTTGCCTTGTTCCAGGAAACACTGCTCACATTGAGGCCCTTGGTCAAGTCACAGGAGAAGGACCAGAGCCGCTCCAGGTTCGCTGGGATGGTTGACTGCTCCGTGGTTATCTCCAGTTCTACTTCCATTTCCATTTCTTCTTCATCCTCCTTCTTAACCTCCTCCTGCACTGCAACCTTTTCCTCTTCCAGAGCTTCTTCAGGCTCTCCAGGCTCATGTTCTAAAGATAAACCAGAGAGACCATTGCCCTCCACACCCACAGGGCGAGGCCTGCCAAAGGTCTGCGACAGCAGCTCTGTCTGTCACTGATGCTTACATTACATACCATGAGATCTACTGGGAGACAGAACCAAAGTGGTAGGGTACCTGAGTGGTAACCCAAACCTACTGAAACCGCCTTTTTTTTTTGAGGGGGCTGGGGTGTGGGGACAACAACTTTACCTTAGAACAGATACAGCTCAAAGCTGAGGAGATGACTTAGTGGGTAAGAGTTCTTGTTCTGTAAGCATAAGGACCCAAATGTGAATCTCCAGAACACACACACACACCCACACACACACACACACACACACATGCTGAATATGGCTGCACATGCTTATAATCTCAGTATTGTATGGCAGAAAAACATGCATCCTAAAAGCTAACTGGCCAACTAACCTAGCCAAAAACAGAGCAACTTCTGGCTCAATCTCAAGGCAGTAAGGGAGAGAACCACAGAGGACGACACCAGATCTCCTGATGTTCTGGCTTCCTTATGCATGTACATGGGCATAGGTAACCACAAACTCACATGTATGCACTACACACACACACACACACACACACCAGAGAGAAAGAGGGGGCAGACAGACAGGGACAGGGACACGGAGAGAGAATATATCTCATACTCATGGGCTCCTTAAAATTTAACGGAGGCAGGAGGTTTCTAGTTCTTTCCCTCCACATTTAATTATTTCTTCCTTCTGATATAAAAATACCTTGCCAATTGTTCACATATTGCTTACAGGGTCCAATCGGCATTCATGAAATGGACCAATGTGATGTCTTGTTAAAGGGCCCTAAGTTGTGATTGTGGGGCTCTAGAACCACTGAAAATAAGTGTGTATGGTTGGCTTGTTTCTTTTTTTTAATTTTTATTAAATATTTTTTATTTTTCACATATACATTTATATTATTGCACATATATACAATAAACTGCCTATATAGCAAGAAGAGCCACGACACAATCAGGAATTATATAAATGTTACATTCTTAGTGTTTTGGCTATTTGTATTTGACAGCCTTGAAGAAATTTGAGACTGGGTGAGACATGAATGTCCATACACAGACAATGCTTCTTGTTGGCTATAGAACCCCTATGAATTATAATTAGAATCAATTCTTCAAATGGAATGAAGATTTATAGATGTCTTTTTTTATGCTCATACAAAGAGCAAAAAAACAGCCTTAATTGTTCTGTGCTTCACACACACCTTATGCATTTATAATTTTAGGACTGTATAATGCTTGTGAGAAATTATATGCTTTCAGCTGGCTTGTTTCTTAAGTCCAATGGCTATGAAAGGTTGGGGGAAGCACAAAAGTATTTGCCTCATCAATAGCTACATGTGTTTATTCGCTCATGATATGAGGGTTGTTGAATTAGTCAGGGTTCTCTAGAGGATTTATTAGAGTGTCTTACAGGCTGTGGGCCAGCTAGTCCAACAACGGCTGTCTACCCAAAGTCCCAAGAATCCAGCAGTTGTTCAGTCCACAAGACTGTATACAGTTCAGCTGATCTTCAGTGTTTGCCAGAATCCCAAAAAAGTAGGCTCTGGCGCTAGTCAAAGCATGGACTTGTGAGTGAGAGCAAGTAAGCAAAGAGCAAGGCTTCCCTTGATCTCCTTTTGTGGTCTTATTGCTCTATCTAGAACTTCAAGTACTATATTGATGAGCTACAGAGAGAGTGGGCAGCCTTGTCTAGTCTCTGGTTTTAGTGGAAGTTCCTTGAATTTCTCTCCATTTAATTTGATGCTGGCTATTGGCTTGCTGTATACAGCCTTTATTATGTTTAGGTATGCGCCTTGTTTTTTCAGTTTGTTTATATGGTGGATTACGTTGATGGATTTCCATATGTTGAACCATCCCTGCATACCTGGGATAAAGCCTACTTGGTCATGGTGAATGATATCTTCAACAAATGTTGCTGGTCTAACTGGATGTCTACATGTAGAAAAATGCAAGTAGATCCATATTTATCACCCTGCACAAAACTCAAGTCCAAGTGGATTAAAGTCCTCAACATAAAACCAGATACACTAAATCTATTAGAAGAAAAAGTAGGGAAGAGCCTGGAACACATTGGCACAAGAGACAACTTCCTGAACAGAACACCAATATCTCAGGCACTAAGGTTAACAATTAATAAATGGAGCCTTATGAAACTGAAAAGCTTCTGTAAGGCAAAGGACACTGTCAACAGAACAAAGCAACAGCCTGCAGACTGGGAAAAGATCTTCACCAACCCTGCATCTGACAAAGGGCTAATGCCTAAAATATATAAAGAACTCAAGAAATTAAACACTACCAAACCAAATAATCCAATTAAAAAATGGGGCATAGAACTAAACAGAGAATTCTCAACAGAGGACTATCAAACGCAGAAACACTTGAATGCTCAACGTCCCTAGACATCAGGGAAATGCAAATCTGAGATTCCATCTTACACCTATCAGAATGGCTAAGATCAAAAACTCAAATGACAGCACATGCTGGCAAGGATGTGGAGAAAGGGGAACACTCCTTCATTGTTGGTGGGAGTGCAAACTTGTAAAGCCACTTTGAAAATCAATCTGGTGCTTTCTCAGGTAATTGGGAATAGTGTTACCTCAAGACACAGCTACACCACTCCTGGGCATAGATCTGAAAGCTGCTCCACCATACAACAAGGACATTTGCTCAATTATGTTCATAGCAGCTTTATTCCTAATAGCCAGAATCTGGAAACAACACAGATGTCCCTGAACTGAAGAATGGATAAAGAAACTGTGGAATACTATTCAGCTATTAAAAACAAGGAAATCTTGAAATTTGCAGGCAAATGAATGGAACTAGAAATGATCATCATGAGTGAGGTAGCCCAGACCCAAAAAGACATGCATGGTATATACTCACTTATAAGTGGATATTAGTCCAACACTGATGTCCTCTGGGACAGATACTTGAACTCAAACTGGACTCTGGGCAGAGCGCTGAGAGTTGTAGGGAAGCATGGGAGGATGGAAGGTCCGGGAGGGAGCAGGAGCTCCACAGGGAGCCCATTGAGGCCTGTGGATCTGGACACAGCTGGGTCTGCCCAAATGGATGCACCAGCCAAGGACAGTGCATGCAGCCCTTGTTCAGACGTAACCAACTGACGGACTGACCATTCTCCACATTGGGGTGGGGAGGGCAGACTGCTGCTGAACCTCTTACATGCACTTGAGTGCCCACTATTTGGTCACTGCTTCTCAGCAAGACGGCCTAGTGGGGACAGAGAGGAAGGGGGTGCAGGCTATCCTGATGAGACCTAATAAACTGTCACCAGACAGTTGGGGCAGGAGGGCACCCCTTTATCAGAGGTCTTGGGGAGGGAAATAGGCAGAAGAGGGAGCAAGGGGGGGAATGGAAGATAAGAGGAACAGGATAACAACACTCAGGATGTAATTTGAATAAATTATAAAAAATAAATAAATAAAAGAATCTGGACACTCGGGAAAAATAAAAATAAAAATATTATCCTAATTTTCTCCAGGCAAGAAATGTATAAGCATTTGCCACACACCTTATTTGGTAGTCTAATCTTTTTATGTAACCACATAGATTTGAGGATCAAGAAGAGTTCATGAAAAATTGGGACTACAACAGGGAAAGATAATACTGGGAAGGTGTGGACTGCCAGACAGATTTCAGTGGTTTCTGAATTCCAAAACACTTCCAGACAATATAATGACAGTCTCTGGCCAGACTGCAGACATCTGGAAAACACTCTGGCACATGTAGTTCACCCTAAGCAATGGGACGCTCTGAACACTGGGCATTCCGTGGTCATAAGGGATTTGGGATAAATCTGCAAGATAGGATAAGCTAGTAGAAAGAAATAGACCAGGAATCAAATGACTCATGACATATGGAGGCTTCACTCCATTCATGTGTTAAGAAGCTAAATTAATCTCTAAAAAGAACAAAACAAAACAAAGCAACAACAAAAAATACTCAAAGAGACTGGAAGTATAGCTCAGAGCCAGAACATGTACAAGGTCTTGGGTTCTAGCCTTAGAAAATCAGAAAACTAAAAATAAATTTGTAAACAGCAAGGATAAAATACTCTCTGACCATGTGACAGAGGGTTTGTAGTGGAGAGAAAGGGATGGATGCCCTGTCATTAATATTAGGGTGTAGGCTAAAAGAATGGGAGCCTGAAGAATCAATGGCAGTGCCGAGGAGACCACACGGGGAGAAACACCATAAAAAGCAAGTGCCTGACTCAATGTAGGAACAAGAAGAAAACAAGAACATGGCTCTTCTGAAGTTCCGAATCCGAGGGACAACCCTCTGTGGATGCGGAGTCTGGACTCTAGTGCTTCTCCCGCGGTGGTTAATAAGTGGTTAAAATTATATAAACACATGCGGTGTGGAAATTACATTTAGAAATATTCAATAGTACAATTAATTTTTTCAATTACTTGAGTTTGTCTAAGCATGACTGACTTTTAAAAATACCTTTAAAAACAGGGAGTTGACGGTAGGCTGCGAGCTTCGGCTGAAACACATTTTCCATCAAAACTCTTTCCATGAAAAATAAGTCTTGGTGAAGCTTCTCAGATTTTAATATTGCCTCTGAATGGTCTTCTTCGTCCTCGTGAACTTTAGCCATAATTACACTTTCTATGTCCATTAGGGAACTACTTTCACTGTCTGTAAACGTAAAAAGTTTAAGTTGCAGGAGAGCTCTGTACTTGTTCTCCACTAGCTTGGTGGCTGCCATAAAAACCACATGGCTCAATTAACACAATCTGACTATCCTGAAGTTCTCTTTATTATTAGGGAATGTTACTTGTGCACTGAACTAAAAACAAGCTGATGAGACAATATTCTTTTTTAGAGGCTCAGGATAATTTGTTTTCCTGGCTTCTCTGCCTTTTGAAGAGTTACCCTAAACCTCTGCTTAAACTTCAAGGACAGCAACACTGTGTCTCTCGGACTTTCTTCTGGCATTACAGCGTGCTCTCAAATGGCAGTTGAGAAATGAACTTTCTGGCCCTTCACGTGCTATGTGTTTAGACTGGGCAACAAGATCATCCAGGATGACCTTCCAAGTGAAGAGCAATCTGTAATCGTGTGTGAAGACAATCCTTCCTTCTTTGTAAGGTGACACATTCACAGTTTTGGAGGAATGATTATCACCTTGGGGGATGGTGATAGCTGATCTTGGTTGTCAAATTGACTGAATCTGGAGTCAACTAAAATGTAAGCTGCTGGGCATTCCTGTGAGACAGTTTCTCAGTCAGATTATCTGAAGCAGGAAGACTTTTGGGGAAGGTGTGGCCTTGTTGGTTTCCAAAGACTGGTGCTATCCCCAGCGCGCTCTCTCCCCTTCGGCCTCCTGCTAATGGATCAAGATGTGAATTCTCAGCTGTTCCTACTACAATGCCTTTTCTTTGCCATCATGGACTCTAACCCTCTCAATCCATGAGTCCAATTAAATGCTTTCTTTTATACATTGCCTTGGTCGTGGTGTTTTATCACAGCAACAGAAACGTACCTAATACACCAGCTCTGTCTTTTATGGAACTTTGACTAAATAGACACCACTATTCTCCCTGCCATACTACTTAGTAAATTGCTAGTGTGAAAATGTCTGTGAAGATGGTATGTACTTTTCTTTATTCCTTATGTTAAATCAAACTTAAAAAAAAAAAAAAAACAAGCAAACAATGCTGGGCATGGTGGCACACGCTTTTATTCCCAACACTTGAGAGGCAGAGGCAGACAGATCTTTGTGAATTCAAGGCCAACCTGGTCTACAAAGTGAGTCCAGGACAGCCAGGGCTACAAGAGAAACCCTGTCTTGAAAACAAAACAAACAAACAAACAAACAAAAAAAAACAGACAAGGAAAATCATACAGAAGACAAACAGAAAGAGCCCTTGAAAGAAGAAGAGTGAGATCATTCAGGGTCCCTGGAACCCAAGGAACGGCACAGTGGTGATTCTATTGTACAAGACACTGCAAACAAAGACAGCAACTTGGCGACACACTGAACCCAAAGAGAAATGCCCACAAGAGGCCTGATCATCCTGTTTAGGGGGTCAAGAAGCAGCTTTAACAAAGCTGTTAGAGGACATCCAGTCAACTGCAGCAGCCCTACTGTAGAACTGGCGGGAAGCGGAAAGGATACGTGACAACCTGGCTTCCACCCTCACCATGGGGCCTTGACATCATTTGTGGTTTCAGAGAAGCTACAGTTGAGGAACAGAACATTCATCTCTACTACACATGAGCACGCCAGACACGACAGCTGAGGAGCTTGGGATTGCTCAGACACCAGGGTTTCCCTTCTCCACACTAGAGTTGACTGTCAGGGGTCAGGACTTTTATGACCACCCAGCAGTAATTACCATAGCCTCTTCTCTGGGATCTCAGCACTGTATGTGGTTGAGTAGGTAATGAGGCAATTCTATCCACTCTAAGCACCGAAGGACGAAGGAAGCTGGAGTGCCAGCAGAGTCCAGCAGCCATGTCCCTCAGGAGCCACAGAAAGTCAGGTACAAACCCTGGTCTTCTGCTGGGTCTGAAGGGATATGCTTCCCACCCCAGCACTCAGGAGGCTGAGGAAGACAGGTCAGCACACCTGGCCTGTACAGTGAGTCTCTGGCTTAAAAACTCTGAACTTCTACCACTGATTGGTAGTTATAAGACAGCGACTCCCACTGCCCAACATACACACTGTCAAAGCCTAGTACGATAGAAGATTTACATCTAGATTTCAACTGAAAGTCATTCCCTGTGCCAAGAGCAATGAAAATCTCAAACAGAAAAGATGATAATCAGTAGACACAAATACCAAGATGAGACAGTAGAATTACCTAACAAAGAATTCACAGAGGTCATCATAAAAATACTTTGCCAAAACCAGAAATGGTGCTACATGCCTTTAATCCCAGTACTTGGGAGGCAGAGGCAGGCAGATCGTTATGAGTTCAAGGGCAGCCTGGTCTACAAAGCATGTCCAGGACAGCCAAGGCTACACAGAAAAACATTGTCTCAAAAAAAAAAAAAAAAGCAAAACCAAAACCAAAACAAAAAACTTTGTCAGTGTTTATGACCATCCTTGAAACAACAACAAAAAACTATCAAAGGAATAGAACACTTAAATTAAAAAAAAAATTGAAATAGTCAACATTTAAACTTTTAATTAATGAGTTATGAAAAATAGGAAGGAAAAAGAAAAGAGCATCAGCATACTCAAGAAAAGAATTTTTTATAAACCGTTTGTTTGTTTGTTTGCTTGTTTGTTTGTTTTGAGGCAGGGTCTCTCTATGTAGGCTGGGCTGCTCCTTGAACTCATTCTGTAGACCAGGCTGGCCTAGAACTCACAGAGATCTGACTGCCTCTGCCTGAGTGCTGTGATTAAAGATGTGTCCCACTACATCTGGCTCATGAAAACAAAATAGCAACACGTTAACTTAAAGAACAGATGAAGAGATGGCTCAGTGGTTAAGAATGCTCTTATAGAAGACCAAATTTGGGGCTGCAGAGATGGCTCAGAGGTTAAGAGCACTGATTGTTCTTCCAGAGGTCCTGGGTTCAACTCCCAGCAACCACATGGTGACTCATAACCATGCATAATGTGATCTGATGCCCTCTTCTGGCCTGCTGATGTACATGCAGGCATAGCACTGTAAACATAATAAATCTTTAACAACAACAACAAAAAAGACCAAATTTAATTCTCGCTCCCGCATCTCTAAGCTCATAACTGCCTGTGACTCCATCTTGAGGGGATCTGACATCCTCTTCCAGCCTCCTCCAGTCCCCACTGCCACACATATGCATAACTTAAAATAAAAGTAATTTTTTAAACCAAGGAGTATACACTCTGAATAAAAATACAGAGTCTCAGAGACCCGTGAGATTACGATGTTCAGGTGATTAGCGTCTCAGAAGGGAAAGAAACTGTTACTGGAAAAAGTGCCAGACACAGTAGTTGAAAATACATAGAATTTAGCAAAGAACAAAAACAGAATGAAGAAGCTGAGTAATCCTTGAAGAGGGAAACCTAAAGACATCCACCAAAGACACTCTCTCTCTCTCTCTCTCTCTCTCTCTGTGTGTATACATATACATATATATTATATGAATAGAAATGAATATGACTAGAAATATTAAAGCAGTGAAGGGGAGGGCATGTATAGGAAGAAAACTTATTTGAACATACTTTTCATTACAAACAAGAGATTGTAGAAGAATTTCCATAGGTTCTCTGGCTGCTGGATGAAAAGAACAATTTACCCAGAATTCTGCAGTGAAAATGTCCAGTAGAAATTAGGAGAAAATGAGAGCACAGTTAGTAACATGCTTGCTACGCAAGCATGAGGACTTGAGCTCAGTGTGGAAACACTGGGTCTAGGCAGGGCCAGGTGCTTCTCGCTTTGAATCTCTGCACTCCGAAGACAAAGGCAGGAGGATCTCTGAGGCCAGCCTGGTCCATGTAAGTAAGTTCCAGGCCAGCCAGGGTTATACAGTGAGACCTCGCTTAAAGGAAGCAGCAGCAGCAGCAGCAGCAGCAGCAGCAGCAGCAGCAGCAGCAGCAGTAGTTAGTAGTTCTCACTCCTAATTCAGGACAGATGGAGGTTACTGGCAAGCCAGTCTAGCCAAATGTGGAGTTCAAGGCCAGTAAGAAACTGTCTCAAAAAAACAAAACAAAACAAAACAAAAAACACACAAAATGGATAGCACCTAACAAATGATAATTTCAGTGTCCTTTGACCTCTACATGCATATAGGAGTATTTACATGCACATCTGAGCATATACAATATACATATATATGCAAATAAAATTAAAGCATGTAAAGCAAATATAATTTATGATTGAAGAATTGCACACTCACACAACACACAAACACATACATGCATATCCATGAAAAAAAAAAAAAGGTACAAAGAGAGAGAAAGCAAAGATGCACCAGAGAATAACTCGAAAACAAGGCCCACGCATGGTAAATGCCTTTACTCTCAGCATCAGAGTCTGAGTAGGAGAAACTCCACAAATTGAGGTCAGCCTGGTGCACATAACAAGTTCCAGACTCCATGTCAAACAACAACAAACTCCTGGCAGGCACCCAAAACCAAACAAACAAGCACCCTAATTTCACACTCAGAATCCAGGACACTTTGAACACTAACAGAGTCCCTAAGTAAAGGTGTACTTTTCCTGTTCTGTGGATAAGAAAACTCCGTAACTTCCCCAGATGAATATAAAATGCATGTGAAGACATCCTGTGTATGCCGGGATGGATGCAGACTCCCTTTTGCCCATGGGACTTTCCTGGTAGGTTTGTGTCTCGGTCTTTAGCAAGTAAATTTCCTTTACTTCCACATACAGATGATTTTGCTGATAGCAAAACTTCTGGGATGTTCAAAGAATCATACAAATCCCAAGCAGTGGCCATTATGCCTAAACAGACAGAAAATGCAAAAAGATATTAAGGTGTATTCTAATATCATAGCTTTAATAATTTAAAAATAAGACATAAGATAATAAGATACCAGATACCAGATATTAGATTATATAAGGTTTATTAAATGAGCATGGGGAGAGAAGGAAACTGGGGAAGGGTACCCTAGAGGGGGGGCGGAGCAGAGAGACAGAGACAGAGACAGAGAGAGACAGAGAGACAAAGAGAGACAGAGGAAGAGAGAAAGGAGGTAGGTAAGAGAGAAAGAGAGATAAGAAGGAGGGTTAAGGATGGTCTGTCCTTTTATATACTGGGCAGGGCCATGCCCCCATGGCAGGTAGGCAGTGACATCACAAGTAGGCAGACTGAAGCAGAATCCCAATAGCTTTGTATGCAATTGGTTGTAGAAAAATCTAAAATTATTTTCTATTAAAAACATACTAATTTCAATAGCAATGACAAGAAAATAATGAAGAGATATTTCATGAGGGACCTTGGGAGAAACTAAGTTGCCTCACTATTAGCATACAGAAATGCCTTCCTGTATTAGCGACAGCCCCAGGTTAGCCTCACTCTACCTCTGGTACTCCCTCCTCCTTAGCCTATGCTGCAGGACAATCGCCTCATCAGCCTGTCACTGCAGGGCTGTCATGTGATGCAGACTTGGACACACCCAGACCATGTTTTTGTAAGTGGGTAACACAGAGCATCTTATACTTTACACATCTGCTGTGGGAAACATCTCATTCCTTGTTACTCAGTAAAGTTCCCTACACAACTATTTAGGTAATAAATATTGTACCTGTTGGGAAAATGACATTGTCAAAAACCTTAATTAAATTTATTTAAGTCATCAAATACAGCAATGGTGACCAAATTTAAATTGGAAATGTCATTGATCTTCAAATAGTACTTTGGAAAGCCACTACTGACCCTACTAAAACGTTCAGCTAAAGAACGATGTGAAGGTTTTTTGTTTTGTTTTGTTTTGTTTTAATGGTGTTCTAATAAAGAACTGTCTCCTTGAAAAATGGAAATAGAATCTGGGCCTAGCAAATGTAGTCACTTCCCTAGTAAACCACACAATATGAAACCAAGGTTCTCAGCAAAGGAGAAGAAGAGGAAGAGGAGGGGAGGGAAGAGCAGGAGGGGGAAGGAGAGGGGAGGGGAGAGGAGGATGAAGAAGAGGAAGAGGAGGGTGGGAAGAGCAGGAGGGGGAAGGAGAGGGGAGGGGAGAGGAGGAGGATAGGGAAGGGAGAAGGAGAAGGTGGGACAGGTGGTCCTTTGGTATCTAATGACCCTTTTCAATGAATAAGAATATTAAACACACAATAAAATACTCACAATCAAATACTTAATAACTTACCTTAGAAACATTTACAAAGTCGTGCACAGAATAAATTCTTGATCTATTTTGATAAACTAAAGAGAATATGAGCTTTGATCATTGCGTTATCTTCCCTTTTTCTACCATTTAACTAACATTTCAGTAAGTTCAGCATAGGAAAATGCTGTTACATGGCTACTAACAATTGACGCTGGCTACTAATTTTGTTGACGCCACCGTCATAGCTGATCACTTAGCTACATTTAGCCCACAAAGCTGTATGTGTCAAACACGTTCAAGACTTTGCTGTGTTGTTTAAGGGAGAGTTTCATGTAGCCTAGGCTGTACTCGAATCAGCTGCGTGGAAAAAGGAAATTGATTTCTCGGTCCTCTTACCTTCACCTTCTCAGTGCTAGAGCTATCTTGCCAAATGTGGGTGGTTTTTCATGTGTATGCATGTGTATGTGCCTCTTAATTGTGTGTGGGCACGTGGACAGTAGAGGACATGCTCAGATGTCCCACAGCAAGGCTAGCCTGACTCAGTGGTCCCCAGGGACTCTCTTGTTTTTGCTGGGTTCACAAGCATGCAACCACCATGCTGGAATTTGTACATGGGTTGTAAGGATCGAATTCTGCTGCTCATGCGCACAAGGCACTCTGTCAGTGAGCTACCGCCCCAGCCGTTAGGTTCAGTTTTTGTGTGTCCCTTACACCTATCATTAAGAATTATTATCCCAGCCAGGTGTAGTGGTGTACGCCTGTAATCTCAGCATTCGGAGAAGCAGAGGCAGACAAATCTTTGCGAGTTCGAGGCCAGCCTGGTCTACAAAGTGAGTCCAGCACAGTCAAGGCTACATAGAGAAACCCTGTCTCAGAAAACAAAAAACAAAACAAACAAATAAAAAGATTATCCTATCTTCTTTTCTAAATGTTCTGTTGCAAACTACAGTGTATATTTGCGTTTCCATTATGCTTTTTATTTTTTAAAGACAAGCCTTCATGTATCTCAGGCTGACCTTGAACTTGCTACCTGACAGAGGATAACCTTGAACTCTTGATCCCCGTGCTTGCACTTCATGAGCAATGAGATATTACAGGGATGAAGCACACACTTCACTTATGTGGTGCTGTAGCTCAAACCCAGGGCTTTACGCTAATAATTTGTTTCTGGATTCTGGCTATTACTAATAGAGCTGCTATGAACAAGCCAGGTGTGGAAGCACATGCCTATAATCCCAGCACTCAGGAGGCAGAAGCAGGAGGAGCTCTGTGAGTTGAAGGCCATCCCAGTCCACAGAGTGAGAGTAGGACAGCCAGGGCTATTACACAGAGAAATCCTGTCTCCAAAAAAAGAAAAAAAGGAAAAAAAAATTGCTATGAACATAGCAAGTGTCCTTGTTGTATGGTGAAGTGTTTTTTTTGGGGGGGTATATAGGTATATATTTGATGTATATACCAGGAGTGGTCTTGAGGTAGAGCTATTCCCAAATTTGAGAAAGCACCAGATTGATTTCCAAAGTGGCTGTACAAGTTTGCACTCCCACCAGCAATGAAGGAGTGTTCCCCTTTCTCCACATCCTTTGCCAGCATGTGCCGTCACTTGAGTTTTTTATCTTAGCCTTTCTGATGAGAGTAAGATGGAATCTGAGTCTTTTTGATTTGCATTTCCCTAATGACTAAGGACATTGAGCATTTCTTTAAATGCTTCTCAGCCATTCGAGATTCCTCTGTTGAGAATTCTCTGTTTAGCTCTGTGCCCCATTTTTTAATTGGGTTATTTTGTTTGTTGGTGTTTAATGTTTTGAGTCCTTTATATTTATTGGATGTTAGCCCTTTATTAGATGCATGATTGGTAAAGATCTTTACCCAAACCTCTAACTAGACAAGTCTCCTAGTAGACGGAGGCTAACGCCAACCCACCCACAAAAACTTCAACTCAAAACTTACCCTGTCTACAAGATGTGGGCAGGGATAAAGATAGAACAGATAGTGCAGAGATAGAGGGAATGTCCAACCAATGTCTGGCCCAACCAAGACCCATCCGATAGAAGAGAGGCAAACCCTGACACTATTAACGATACTCTGCTATGCTTACATACAGGAGCCTAGCAGAGTTGTTCTCTGAGAGGCTCCACCCAGTTGTGCCTTGAAACAGACGCTGGATTCACAGCCAAATATTTCGTGAATCATAGGAAGGTTAGTGGAAAAGTGGGGGAAAGATAAAAGGACCTAGAGATGACAGGAGCTTCACAGGAAGATCAATAGAGCCAACTGACGACGGCCCAGATGGGTGAGACTGAGGCACCAACCAGGAGACTTGCATGGGCTGGACCTAGCCTCCCTACAAAGACGTAGCCAATGGGCAGCTCTGACTTCATGTGGGCTGTCTAATGAGGAGAGCAGGGGCTCTCTCTGGCATGGACTCTCTTCCCAGTTTTTCAATTACTTCCCCTTGGCGGGACTGCCTTGCTAGGACACGGGGGAAGAGGAAATGCTCGGACCTGATGCGACATGATGAGCCAGGGTGGGTGGGTAGGAGGACTCCCCTTTTCTGAGGAATAGGGGAGGGAGGATGGGGGAGAGGGAGAGAGGGTGGGACTGGGTGGTAAGGAGGGAGGGGGCTACCACCAAGATGTAAAGAGAGTGAACAGATAAATAAATAAATGGGGGGAGGGGATTTGTGCTTTCTACTACCAGGCTACCAGGGAAGAAAAGGATACCAAGGTATATTCACATTTGTACTCTTAAATGTGCCCATGGCGCAAGTCACACCTCTGCTTCAAGGTAGGGATGAGGGAAAGACCAGAAGGAGATGGGGGCATTTCTTCTTGCTCTTTCACATAAAAGGGAGTATCAGGAGTGAGCAACAAATATTTGCACCAAGACATATGGATGCTCTTTTACTAAAAAAAAAAAAAAAAAAAAAAAAAACCAACAGCTATGCTTCTTTTTACTAAGGCTTTGTATATTTTATTCTTTAGAAAGAAAACTGGCTCCTGTGTTAAGCAGTAACTGCAATTACGATTATATTATCATCCTCCTCTTTATCCCTGTGCCCACACACCACGGGCTTTGCTTATGCAGTATCCTCAGGGATGCTAACTTGTAAACGTTGAGAGGCAGTATGTGTAGTGCATAAGAACCCCAGTTCTAGGACAGCAACAACGTAGGTTACTTTGGTATGGCTGTTTCCTCCTTTGTGACATGGAGAATGAGAGTCAAACCCACTTTATATAGTTATGGTGAGCATTAAGCCAGTTACTAAAAGAATGTGACGATTGTGTTGCATACACGAAATGTTCATTGCAGTAGTGAACTATATCATAAAATAATTTTCTATAATTTTTATAAATATTTGAAGAGCACAGAGTTCTGATATAAGGTGAATACAAATCAGACTGGACAATTATGTTACTCAAATACTCTGTAGCATTGTTTCTTGTTAACTTGTCAAATTCTGAAGGTTATAAGTTACAGTAACTAGTATTGAGAACTGGACAAATCAATTTCCGTTTTTTATTCATATAGTTTAACATGTGTTGACTGACAGACTCACACACCATATACTAAAATGTAAGTTTACCAACAAGTATAAAACAAATTACCTTTTTCTTCCATTATGATTTTTTCACACTGAACTTCTTTATTCTTTGGTGCGCCATTAAATGTTTGCATCATCCTTTCCACATACAAGTCATTGCCTAATCTATTTCTACAGAGAATTTCATAGTTCTTATTTTTCTGTCTGTAAAGACACAAAAAGTAACTAATTAATAACAATTATTATGAACGTGCACCATCATGTTTCTGCATTGCCCTTGCCCTCAAAAGGCTTTCATTAACACAGGGTGAGCACAATATGAAAGGAGCACTAAAAACTCCGTAGGAAAAGAAGTCATCATGTTACAACCAAAGGACTGTCTCATGCTGAGCTTCCCAATGTCCATACTACTTTCAGTGTTCGCCATAATACGCTAGCACTCTGCCTACAGAATTTATGGGCTTTAATGGGGACATTTAGAGCTACACGTTCTTTCAGAGTATTACTTTTGCAGCATTCTGTGCATGCTATTTTCATAACTGGTTAGTTCTAAGTGTTTTTTGTTTTGTTTTGTTTTTCGAGACAGGGTTTCTCTATGTCGCCCTGGCTGTCCTGGACTCGCTTTGTAGACCAGGCTGGCCTCCAACTCACAGAGATCCACCTGCCTCTGCCCCCCAAGTGCTGGGATCACAGGTGTGTGCCACCACACCTGGCTGGTTCTAAGTATTTTTAAATTTACACCTTAGGTTCATTAATGTAGGAAATGTTTTCTTACCTTCAAGTGTCTATGTGAATGTCCTGGTTGGGACATTAATTTTTCATTTCAGTGTAGTCAAAGAATTTAGTGAAATTCTACTTTGAAATTTTAATATAAAATTATTATATCTCCCTTTCACTAGGAAGTAATCTTTCCCTAAAAATTCTGCTTGCTTTTCTGAAGGTTCTATATTTTTCTCCTACTTAAAAAAATCCTTTGGGGTGTAGAGATGGCTCAGTGTTTAACAGCATTTGTTCTTCTAGAGGTCCCCAAGTTTGGCTCCCAGTATACATATTGGGAATCTCAGTAATCATGTTTAACTCCAGTTCCAGGAAATGTGACACCCTCTTCTGGCCTCTGCTAGCATCTACATACACATGGCAGAGGGCTGTCTCTTTTCTCTCTCTCCCTTTCTCTTTCTGACATCTCCTCTCTCTGCCTCTGCCTCTAACACACACACACACACACACACACACACACACACACACACACACACACACACATACAACCTAAAAACCCTGTTTGTTAGTCAGTAGTGTCAGCACAAAGCACCGAGGCCGTTTCTTCTGCTTTCACTTTTAATTCTATGGAAGAGCATCTGTCGGTAGCTCAGGAAACCCCACCACCACTACCACGAGCACTCCTTAGCGATTTGTATTGTGCATGTCTGAAACACTGACAGGTTAGACAACTATTTTTATAACCTTTCTTTTTTACCTTCAATTTTGTGTAACTATTCAGGCCTACTTTTTTCAGTTATTTAATCTTTACTCAATTATGCTTAAGCCAATGTTTGCTTTTGACAACTGTATAAGGTTCTTATCCAAATGTGTCATTCTGAGCTTCTTAATGTAAACGTTTTAGCTGTCTTATTTGCTGAAATACTTCACAACTATTTCATATTTTGTGTCCAATCATGCTGTATCTTTAATCTGTTGTTTGCCCTTTAATAATGACTTGCTTCTTTATAGATTTGGTATCTGTTTATCAAACTAAATCTGAGGAAAACTTTTTAAACGTATTTATTTATTGTTGTTGTATGTGTGTCAGTTGCAGTAGTAAATTGTATAAAGTAACATAAAATTATATAAAATAATGTAAAGGTATGTGTGGTATATGCATATGGTGGGGATGCCTGTACATGGGGCCAGCGGAGAGTGGCAGATGTCCTGTTCTAACAGGCCCTTTAATCCCTTGGGATAGGGTCTCACTGAACCTGGAGTTGGGCCAGCAGCCAGCAAATCCCAGCAAACCTCTTGCCTCCCCCCGCCGCTCCGACGGCAACCACACAAGTTTCTTACATGGGCACTTGGGATTCTAACTTAGGCCCCTGTGCTTTGGGTATGTGTATACATTGTTTTTATTAAATCACAAGAAGGAACATATCCTCTACCTCCAACACTTATTCTTTGCGCTGAGACCAGAATCCTCCCTTCCAGCCATTTTGCACCAGGCCTCCACGTTGGTCATGCTGCTGTGACGGGACAGCAGCACTCGGTTTTGCCCACTCTAACTTTGTACCTGCTGACCAATGCCCTTTCTTCTTCAGAACGTCACAGAATTACACAGGTTATGCCAAAAGATAAGGGCTTTTCCCACAGAAAAAATGTCCTGTGGTATAAACTGTATGCAATTTCAAGGCAACCCTGAAATCTCTAAGGGCTCTTTAAAGGAACGTGAACCCCCTGATTCAGGATCCGAGCTACACAGATGGGACAACTGAACTGTACGCACATTATTTTCTCAGCTTCGTCGGATTCTACTGAGAAGACAACTGTTGGCAGGTCAAAAAACCTCAGTATTTCTGTCTCGGTGAGAGTGATTTCGATAGTCTTCTCTAGGTCTTCCTTTGTTACAGGTGTTTCAGCTGTGGTCCTCACAACTCGTACATCTGTAAAATACACGCCACAGTGAGGTCATCCCGGAGCTGCCGGTGTGCACACTGCCTAGTCACTGGGACACAGGGCAGTTCACACCCAGCAAGTGTGTACTGGACCTCCATGAGAGCGGCTGGAGTAACCCATAGCGGCCTGCTTTCTGCCGCTGGCATCAATCCCGCCTCGTCTCATACCTCCTCCCTCTGGTCACAACCACAAGGGCAATCTCGATACTGTCACCCTTTAGTGGTACTAGGGCTTTTGAGAGAGCTGTTGGTGCTACTGAGAAGGAATACGGAACAAGTGCGTTTTGAAAGGTGTGTGAACCTCTGAGGCCTCAGCAACCTCAGTAGCTACCGTTTCAGTTTATAGTCCCCTTTGTCAATTTCACCATGAGATAGAGGACTCTCCACAGATCTAGTTGGCCACAGGTGTAAAACGGTCTCAAGTTTTACACAAATAAATAATAATGTTGGAAAGGATTGGCCAAAATCTTTAAAATAGTGAGGTCCAATGCCCTAGGGGAATTTCTCACTAAGGTTAGAATTTCAGAGCTGAGAGTTTGGAATGAGTTAAAGGTAAAAAACAAACAAACAACAACAACAAAAAACAGAAACTAAAAACAGCTATGATGTGTCATATAGGTCCAGGGTTTAACAGGTTTGGGGTTGTTTTGAAATAGGCCTATGTAGCCCTGGCTGGACTCAAACCCGCAACCCTTCTGTGCTTCTGTCTCCACCTCCAGTGTGCTGGCATTACAGGCATGAATGTATGTAATGTATTTTTGTTTAAGAAAGGGGAGTAAGCAGGGATGCACATGACTGTAACGGGTAAAGAATGACTTGCTTTAGGACAATAAAGCAAGAACATAACACTTTCCCAGAGACTCAGTGTCCTCGGGACCTGAGAAAAACAACCTCCTTTAAAAAAATAAAGTACAATGGTCTTTTGAGAAACACAACTAATATCTGGAATGGGTACTTATAGTTAACACATGCTCATCTGTGTATATAAAATGGTAATAAATGTATTTTTAAGAAACTATGGAGCTGAGTGTGATGGCACACACCTTTAATCCCAGTACTCAGGGAGGCAGAGGCAGGTGGATCTCTGTGAGTTTGAGGGCAGCCTGGTATACAAAAGGAGCCCAGGGCAGCCAAGGATACACAGAGAAACTCTGTCTCAGAGAAAGAGAGAGGGGGTGGGGGAGACAGACAGACAGACAGACAGACAGACACACAGAGAGACAGAGACAGGGACAGAGAGAGACTATGGAAATATTTGTGCTACAATTCTAAATGAAGAACAGCTCAGAATAGGGTCTACATTCTAAATACAATGACATAAAACAAAGGTCTAGAAAGAGGAAGTGTTTAATTGCAAGTCCTTTTTAATGATTGATTCTTTAAAAAAAAAAAAAAAAGTAGTTTGTGCAATAGGTTTTAAAATAAAGATAAGACTTTAAATAAGTAAATTTGCCTAAGATAAGATAAGCAAAAAGCAGTACATGAGTTGTCCAGATGGACGGTCTTGAGGTACATCTACTTCAAATTTCCTACCGCATCAGTCAAGAAAATAACAAGCAGGAGTGAGCTTTGAGGCAGAAAACACAAACAAGCAGGCTCTTGGTCCTCTGACCACTCTTTTAGACCATCAGAGGTTGGTTAATGACCTGGCTGTACATACAGCAGCACTGCGGCATGGCCATAGTTTTACATGAGACGTAGCACATACATAGAGTCTAATATGACGCCAGCTATGTAAGTCTTATTGACCATCTTAATGGCAGAGGAACACTACCCTGACAGTCATAAAACAGCAATCAGCTCAGGTTTACCACTGCCGGAATGTTACCTGAACTAGGAAACAAATTCCAGTGGCACTACGTACCTATGGAATCTAGAATCTATTCCATGCGTCGCGATCACCAGCTCCACACTAGCCTAACAGTAGACGGAGACTTGCGGCTCTGCCTGGAAGCCTGCCAATAATACACTCCTGCGTAACTTTCTCCATCCCTGGAGTTCTTCAAGAGATCTCCAGCCGTGTACAGCAGTCATGGCTCCCTCGTACATCTTCCCACAGGAAGATCCTTGAGAGGCCTAGGAAAGGGTTTAGGGTGGTCTACAAATTGAGTAGGCTCTTCGGTCAACTTTGGGGCTTCAACAGCACTGTTGCTCTTAATGTGACATTTTGGTTCCCATATATCTCTTTTTCACTTAATTCAGATATGGGTAGGGAAAAATATGCATTATGTGGTCACATTAAGAGACTTCAGTAAAGAACAATCCATGAAGCCTTCCTTAACTTGCTGTTTAGCTACCACGGGCTCAACGCGATTACAATCAGACCAAGTTACAAAACAGGGCTTCTCTAAACTCAGCAAGGCATTAGGTGCTAACCACAGGCACTTCATGAGCTCATGTCAACACAACTATTCCTCATTGTTCTCCGTGACGAGCAAATGACAACCTGTGCCTAGCATGCTACTGTATCACACAAATAAAGCTCCAAGTGTTTCCAAGCATCAGAACACACAGAAGGCTAGAGGAAGACCTTAAGGTAGTTTAGAATAACTTATTCACTCCAGAATAGTTCAAGGTGTAGAAAATGTGTAACAGATTATCAGAGTTTGTGTCTGACCTCAACTAAGTGGCGCCCATTCCCTCTGGTGTCCCTAATGTCACTAGTAAACTGATGGTGATGCTTCATCATCTAAAGCCATCATCTATCCCAGCCTGCTTCGCTTTTAATGTCATTTAAAAACTCATCATTCGGTCCAAAATATCGGCCAAAACACCACAGGCTTTGTCCCTTAGGTTTTCCTAGATTGTGGCAGTTTCCTGAGTTACAAGACTGGAGAGTACTGGTCATGCATTCTGAAGACTGTGTTTCCATTTAGGAATGCCTGCTGCGCGACACGGGTTTCCGGGAGGAAGGACAGGAGTAAAATCTCATCTTCTGGCACCATCAAGGCTCTCAATGTGACTTACCGCTGACATCACCACCATTAAGCTGAGGTTGGTTTCCGTCTCATACACTGTAGCCTGGATAAAGCCACAATGCAAACCCATATTTAAGCCCATATTTAAGAGGATAGGAAAGCTGCACTTTGAGGGTCAAATACCTGTATGAGCATTTAGAATTCTTCTCTACAGGAGTCTACTCTGCCCTTTATCACGTATCTAAGTATGGGCTCATAGATATTGTTAAGGAGTTACTGCTCAGCACTATCCTTTTTGTTGTTGAAATTATCTACTGTTGGCTAATGGGAACACAAATGGCTGCTGTGTCTTTTTTGGGGGGAAGGGGTGCGGGGTTTGTACAAGTAGGTTTTTACATTCTTGCTCATCTTGTATTTATGCCCAAGGCCCAGTAATCAGTTATTTCTTTCAAGGGTCTTAGTGTTATTCATTGTACCTAAAATTAAGAGCAAAGCACTCAGTTATTTCACAAACAGACCCTTATTTATGGAGAGAGTGTCAACTGCAGTTAGAAAACAAAAAGGATGAGGGGCTGGAGAGAGGCTCAGTTAAGGTAAAAACACTTGCAGCTAAACCAAGGTTCCGTTCCTAGTACTGCAGGAAGAATTATAATGCTCCGGAGCCCTGGTTCCAGAGGACTTGATGTCCTCTCCTGGCCCCTGCAGGCACCACACATACGTATAGGGGAAATACCCATACACATAAATAAATATGTAAGATGAATTATAATGAACATGCACGCGCGCGCGCACACACACACACACACACACACGCAAGCGAGCACGAAAGGGGAGGCATTCTGAAGGACTAAGCACTAAGGGCCGTCCATGTAGGCAAGTGTCTCACCACTGAGATACATTATCAGCTTCCTCTTTTTTTTATCAACTCTCCAGAATAATTAAGAAATTAATTTTAGCTGGGCATGGTAGTGCACGCCTGTAATCCCAGCACTCAAGGAAGCAGAGGCAGGCAGATCTCTCTGGGTTTGAGGCCAGCCTGGTCTACAAAGGGAATTCAGGACAACCAAGGCTACACAGAGAAACTCTATCTTGAAAAACAAATAAACAAAAGAAATTGATCTTATAATGGCATTTAAGCTGTGACAAAATAATCTAGGTATTATAATCACAACAATTTCATTGTAGGGAGTCTAGAGTTAAACCATGGAAAATATGTAATACTGTAAGAGCAAAATTAAAAAAAAAAGGGGGGGGGGTTTATTACCTGTAAAACTAGCCAGTCTTTCCCTTTTGTAAGATGGTTCTTCAAAGTCCTCTGCCATTGATTCAGTTGTTGATATACTTGTCTTAGATACTGAACTGCTCCCTAAGACTGACCTTTGAAAGTTATTAGTATTACTCATTTGTTCAATGTCCTTATGAGAAACTAAAAATGTAAATTAAATTCCATTAACAGATGAAAAAAACCAAATACACTACAGTCATATAAGGAACATAAATCAAAATAACTTTTAAATCTTCAGTTGATCTTTTATGCTCTTTAAAAGGTGAAAGTATATTTTGAAATAACATCGAACCGATGCCCAGAGGCCGTCAATGCATTCCCAATGCATCTTTGGACAACTATCTAAAAGGTATGTCCCCCTCAGACTCCATTTTCACTGTCACTTTTCATCATTTTGCTGTTGGCTGTTCCGGTGCCCCAGTCTTAGGAGTTCTCATGGGGCCTCAGCCAGCAATACTCTTCCCTCTGCTTTCATCTGTTTTCTGCCCGTTCTTCACAACTCCTCTCCAAAGGTTCAAACAGCTGCACCAACAGCAGCTTCCTCCAAATGGAAGCCTTGCTAGCAAGAAGGGAAAGCGCATGAGACCTGGGAGGTAAATAAATGGCCATTCCTGGGAACTTGGAAGATTCTCCAAGGCCCCTCCCCACCCTCGCAGTGGTAAACAGGCACTGGAGCGGGGGTGGGGGGGAGAGGGCCCGAGCAGCTGAGCTATGGAGGAAGGGATTGGGGGGACATGGAGCTGATTCCAGGGAGCTCCAGGGGTGGCTTGTGGTGCCCGTGTAGGGGTCTGCTGTTCCGTGAGGCAGATGCTTTTATAGGCGATCCTTGCTCCCATGAGCAACTCTTCACCCACTCTTTTTAGTGCATCATCCCCTTGCTGGGGCTGAACTACGTCTCCCCAGGAAAAGCTTTCCCACAAACAGATGATAACAACATCACTCTGTACCATCCCCTCACATTCACAGCTCTGACTGGTCACCAAGAGGTCAACTGTGCTGGAAGACCCATTGTTCCTCACCTGGCATTCCACATGTTTCATGTGTGGACTGAGTACAGGCTCTAGAGCAGTGTATGACTGCACTGTGTTTTTAAATGACAGCAACAAAACCCCCAAAGAAACCGGGGGGGGGGGGGTGGAGAGTGGAGGGAGGGGGAATATCCAATAGGAATTTGGAACGGACCGCCAAGTTAGTCCATTTTTTTTTTTTTTGGTTCCTTGGAAAAAAATTCTTAGTAAAACCTGCAGAGTTTGAACAGTGTTCCGGAATTTATGGGAACTATTCAGTCAAGTTCTGAACATGAATAAAACTGAAACCCAAGTCCTAGGACGGCAAGACTGATAAGACGGATGAAAAGTTAGAAAACGGAAAACATACACATTCTGGACCTGTGCAATGTAAGTGGAAGGAAAATAAAAATGAAATTAAACGAACAAGAGCCAGTGAACGTCACCTTGTGAGCTGCCCCACCATGCTGGGGTTAATGGTATTCTGATACAGGGTGTAGGAAGAGATGAAGTCCGACCCAAGGGAGCCTTCTTGCGACGCCAAGAGTTTATTTGGCTTTGCTGTTCCAACATGTGGATCCGGATGGTAGAGAGGTCGGGGAGTGACGTCAACTCCTCTTGAATCAAGCACCTGTAGGAAATGGTTATTTGGAGTGAAAAACTAGACAAGGTGAGGCTTCTAACTCCTGGAAAACAAAAATAAGTACAGCATAAAAATACTGTATTATGATCTTAGGACAAAATAAATAATAAAACTTGAGTGATTCAAAATTTTACACTTGCGGTTTAACTAGGTTTCTGTAACCTGGCATGGTGGTTTGAGATGGAAGTTTAACCTTTTACAAAAATCTTACATGTTTACCTGTATATAAGAGGTAAATACAGAGGAGATATGATTTGAAAAATGTTAGCTCATTTTTGCCACCATTTGAACGTCATATCGTAAACTTATAGAAAGAAACCTAGATGGAACAGCCAATAACTTGACATGGCCTCTTGATGTAATCAAAAGAGAGACAAGGTGCATGCAGAAACTGCTGGCATGACAGCAAGTTTTTAAATTTATTACCGTTTTATTGTTGTTTACTTTGTTTGGTTGTTGTTTTTTCAAGGCAGTTTCTCCGTGTAACTCTGGCTGTCTGGAACTTGTTATTTCTATAGACTAGACTGGCCTTGAACTCAGTGTCCCACCTGTCTCTACCTCCTGAGTGCTGGGATTAAAGGCAGGCAACACCATGGCCCAGTTACAAAAACCTTTAATAGTAAAGTTTTTAAAAGTAATACTACATTCTAATGATAAAATACACAGAAGTCAGAAAGAGAATGATACTTTATTCATAATATTAATATTTTGGTCTACATAATATTATGAGCATACTTTGAAAAGATATTTTCAACACAGTACCAAGTCGAGCCTGCTACAGCCAGAGGGACCTGAGACGCTCAGCTCAGAACAGCTGCGCAGGCAATTCACTCCACACGGACTGTGGTGGTCTGAGTGAGACCGGCCACCAGAGGCTCATGTTGAAATGCAGGGTTTCCAGCTGGTGGAACTGTTGGGAAGGATCAGGAGGTGGAGCCTTGTTGGAGGAGGTGTGTCCTTGTTAGAGCAGGTACGTCATTGGATGTAGACACCGAGGTTTCAAAAGACTCCTGTGATTCCCAGTGCTTGCTCTCCGACTCATGGCTGTGCATCAAGATGGGAGCGCTAAGCTGTTCCTTCTCTCTTCAGCCATAGACTCCGGCCCTCTGAAGGCATAAGTCCAAATAAAGGGGTTTTTTGTTTGTTTGTTTGTTTTTGTTTGTTTGCCTTGGTCACGGTGTTTCATTAAAGCAAGAATAAAGTAACCTTTTGATTTCCTATTTTTTAATGTTTACTTCCAGTCTTACATATATGTGTCCTGGATGGCTTTGTTTTTGTTTGTATATTGTTCAGGACGTATTGTTTACGTGGTTCCATCCAGTTTGCTCAAAGACATTCTTGACTATAGTGTTCAGCAACATTACATATACCCCTCCACTTCTTGCTCTCAACCTATCCCCTACCCATTTCCTTCTTCATTGTAACCCTCCACAACAGCCTCGAAAATCTGTGCGTCATACAGTCAACTTCCCTCTCCTACTTACTTTACCCACCTCAACCTTATTTTCCTTTTCAAAGTCTGATTAATATCTAAACCTGAGTATATGCCATATTACCCTTAATTGTTTATCCTCCAATGGTTACTGAAATCAAAGGCACCATCCATGTGATTAACTGGCTAGTATGATATTTGAATTGTCCATGGGAATATCAAGCAGGTGCAACTGTGATTGCTCTTACAGTTAATATTCTAGCCAGGAAATAATACAGAGTTCACATGGAGCACTCATCTCCTGGACTAAGGAACTATTTGTTAACTACGTACTCAACTGTATCACATCCAAATTCCATGTGAGCACAGAAAATGCTTTAACTGATAAAAATGTGGCTGACAAATAACATCAGATATATAAATCTGAACAAAATAATCAACACAACACAACTCATCCAAAATTATGAAAGCGAGTCAGGTGATATTCCAGTCAGGGAACTTAAAATAAAGCACATACGTTCATAAGAAAATAAGGCCCTGATTGAGAACATAAACAGATGAATAAAATGAGGAAGATGCTACAAGATATGAAATAGCATTTCAACAAAGTACTAGAAATAGTGAGGAAAAATAATCTGAAATTTTAGAAATGAGAAGCATAAGCCAAATAAAAACCTCTGTGGGAAATGTATTAATAGCATTGGAACAAGATGACAGAACATCATGCTTGAAGGCAAGGTGATGATGGACCTAGAGGAATCAAACAGAGGCCAAGACACAATAGTGACAATTCTGGGATACATGAGACATTCAGAAAAGGCACAAATGTATAGCTGACAGGCACAGAAGGAGAAGAATCTAGTTCCAAAAACATGGAAAACACTTTTTAAAGGATCAACATAACAACTTCCAAAGTCAAGAAAGAGATGCCAATACAGATACTGGCAGCCTTTAAATCACCAAATAAACAGAACACAAAGAGTCCTGTCTCATCACATAATAAATAAAACACATCGAAAGTATATTAAAACCAGTGAGAAAGAGAGAAACTTGCAGTTATATATCAGGGCAGGCCCATCAGAATGACAGCAGGTTATTCAGCTAAAAGTTATAACTCAAAAGGAAGGGCCTAGATAGCTATATTTCAAGTTCCAAAACAGAACAAATACATTAGAGACTACCACAACTGAAGAAAAATAAAAAATCCCCATTAAAAAAAATTAAAGGAATTTATGATCACTACACCAGTTTTACACAAAATGCATGAAAGAAGTCTTTAGACTGAAAGAAAACCAATCCCATCTACAAGGCCACGGGGGGGGGGGGGGGGGGGAATAAACCATGCTAAAATAATAGTGAGTTAAGAGAGGAAGTTGGGGAGGGGCTTAACATTACAAAATCAATAAAATGACAGGAAGGGTACACATCTTTCAATAGTAACAGTGACTATTGGTTTCAGTTCCAACAGTCAAAACCAGCAGACTGGATCAAAGAGCAAGAATTGTCTATTTGTTGCCTCCAATAAACACACTTAACCCCCAAAAAAGACCTACCTTGGGGTGAAAGGATAGGGCATTCCAACATCCCAAAGTGTTGAAAGAAAATGGGCATAGGAAACAAGCAGATGTTGCTATTCTGATAGACTTCAAACTAAAACCACTGAGAGCCAACAGAGGCGGTCACTGCATACAGATTAAGGGAACAATCCATTTGGCCATTATGATTCTAAACATATTCCCTGAGAACAGCTGCACCTGATTTCATAAAACACATACAAGTAGATACAAAGTCACAAATTGATCCTAGAACAGGAGTAGTGGGTGACTTTAATACTGGTGTTATTTCCCCCACCCCCCACCCCCAGACAAAGTACTAGTTCTTTGAAAATGACGTATAAGATTGTCAAATCCTTAGCTAAACTAACCAAAAGAAAGGGGAAAAAACCCAAATACAACTAGAGATGAAAGGAGAACAATTATGACAGACACCAATGAAACTCAAAGAGCAGGAATTGTCTATTTGCTACCTCCAATAAACACACATAACCCCCCCCCCACAAATACCTACCTTAGGGTGAAAGGATAGGGCCTTTCAATATCCCAAAGTGTTGCAAGAAAATTTGACATATAAAAATATAATTAAATAAAATAAAGCACAGTCTTGCAATCACCAATAAAGGAATTAGGAAAACACTAGTCCCCTCCCCCGAGCCCCACTCCAGAACCACTAGCTGGTCCATGTGGATTCAAACCTTCTCTCTCCCCACAGTGCTATCACTGCCTACTTCACATAAACAGTCCTCCTCTCTCTCTCTCTTCACAGCTTGGTTAAGTATCTTTACTAGGTAACTTTCTTAATCTTCATAGAATACAGACAACAAAAGGCATGCATGAAGCTTACAACCTAGCGAATTCTCTAACCAAACAGCACTGTTGTACGCAACAATCAGATGTAGGAACAGAAATTTACCAACTTTGAGGAGAGCTAGTATCTTCCACCAAAAGTAGTAATTACCTTGACATCACATGCTAAGTTTGCAGCCTTTGATACTGGTTTCTTTTGGTCACTATTATGCATGAATTACTGACTAGAGGCACAGATTATTCATTTCTTTGTTATATAATACTTCCCTGTGTGGATATATCATGTTTCATTTATCTATGCATGGGCATCTGTGTATTTTTCCAGTTTGCCTTTGTTTGTTTCTGTTTGTGGAGCCAAGTTTTCTCTGTGTAGCCTTGTCTTTCCCGGAACTCACTATGTAGACAAGGGTGGCCTTGAAGTCACAGAGAACCTCCTGCCTCTACCTCCAAAGTGCTGGGACATGTGCCACTGTCTTGTCTTTTAAATGGGGATACTGGGCTGGTAACAGTTTGGTGGCTACAGGCACTCTTTGACATGCTAATGCGGTGGGGTGGACCCCCAGGACCCATGTGGTGGAAGAGAACTGTCCTCTGACCTTTGCTGTGCACCCTGGCTGATATGTGCATACACATACGCAGTGGGTAAATTCCATCAAATGGTGCTGCTACATTGTTGCATATGATATGCTAATCTATGGGGTTTGTTGAGATTTCTGGGTAAGGGATTGGGCGCGCTCTCGCCTTTAAGATGCTATTGTGGTTCCACATGGTTCCAGTTGCAGAGATGAAAGGTCTGGTTTCTCCAGGTTTTTGCCAACACTTGGTATTTCCCACATGAGTTGAAGGCACTTCCTTTATTTCTGAAATTCTAGTCATATGTTGCTTCACAGCTGAGACCCTTTATTCAACAATGTTTTCTATTTTCTCAAGTGCTTCTATTCTATGTAAAGTTGTTTATTCGTTTACTGTAGTTATAAAGTAATGCACTCAACTATTATACCAATTTTATTTATCAGCTTTACTTTTAATAGATTTGATGAATTGCTTCCAGGTTTCGGGCACAGTGAAAAAAACTGCTTCAGCAAACATTTAAGCAGAAGTATCTTCAGGCACACTCTCAAGCATTTGTAGATGTGGACCATCTGAGCAGGGGCACTTAAAATGCTTATGAAAGCTTTTGATATTTGCAGCCCTATGGCAGATTTTTGTTTTGTTTATTTTTGGTTTTGGTTTTGTTATTTGGAAGAGGGGAACTCTCTCCTGAAAGCTGCTCTCTGACCATCACATGTTCCCCGTGGCACACGCTCAAACTCAAGGATAATTTTTAGAGTTTGAAAGAAAAACAACAGTTCAGTCAAGCTGCAACCCTTGACAGCTGCCAAGAGGCTGGAGATATGGTAGTATTTAAAAACGAACCCAGGGGCTGGACAGATCAGGGACTGGTTCAGTGGGACCAAGAGCATGCACTGGGTTTAGTCCCCAGAACCCACATCAGGTGGCTCACAACTGCCTGTACTCTAGTTCCTGAGAGTGTGACACCCTCTTCAGGAGGGACCTGCACTCTTGTGCCCATACCTCCCACACATATACTCACAAACATTTTTTTAAAAGGACTTGGAATTCTAAAGAATGTTTCCTGTGGGCCAGCAGGCTGGCTTAGTAGAGAAGGGCTCTTGCTGCCAAGCCTGACCATCTATCTGAGTTGGATCTTAAAAACCCATGAGGTGGAAGAGAAACAGCTCTTCCAAGTTGTCCTCAGACCTCTACACCTGTGCCAGGGTGTACACGCCCACACACACGTAGACAAAAAGTAAATGAGTAAACACAACAAAAATGCTTTGGAAGAAAGAACGTTACCTGTACTGTCTTAATGCCAGCAATAGTCAGTTTCTCTGCCGGCTTTACCTCTGGTAGAGAAGCCACAGTTCTTGACAGTTTGCTATGGTTTGCGCCAGCAAATCCTTTCACTGTAGTTGGTTTTGATGGGCTAACAAAGCTAATGGATTTCCTTGGTTGTGAGCTGGCACTCCTAAACAAAGAAAACAAAACATGGAAGACTGAGAATCGAAAATAAAATTCAAATTATAGCAAAAGCAGACTTTCATTTAGAAGTGTGAATAATCCTAAGCAGACACCGCGCAACAACAGCTTCTTGAGTTAATTCTGTGTGAGCACACTTCTACAGAGTTTACATGCACCATACCTTTCCTTTTGAAGCAACCCTAAAAGGTTAGCACTAACACCGTTTTATATAAAAAGACAAAGGACAAGAGGAGTGAACCAAGTCCCCAAAGTTGTCCTGATCTCCATGTGCATGCCCACTCTCAGAGATGTGCAAATGCACTCATACATAATAAAAAAAAAAGTGAAAATTTATTTTAAAATTATGTGAAAATACCAAGGCTTACAAGCATGAGATCTGACTCAGGCAGGAAGATGCAGATTCTGTAGACTTCTCTGGGTCTCAGTTTTCTTGTTCATAAAACGGGTTACTATTCGGATTACACAAACTTAATTTACATGTTATGAGTAGGAAGTAGTCGCCACATGGTAAACACTTTATCAGTGTAAGCAGTAGTTAAGTGGGTAAAGTTAAACATGAGTAATAAAACCTGGGGGAAAGCACCCTATTTCTTTTTGAACAAATGACATAATTTTAAATTAGAAGATTATAGTAAACTATTTAAATCTGGGAAGGACTATATTATTCTACTATTAAACTTAGTTCGCAAATTTCTAAGTCAGGCCCAGCCTTTCCCATGTTACCACTCTGGTTCTTAGTATTGAAAACGTCTCTGATGTTCTGTTAGATTCTAAAAAGCAAATACACTTCCAAAGGAAGCAAGTTTATCATTTTTTAAAAGCAAAACTGGACAATGAATAAATATTTGAATTTATATTGAGTATCCTACCCTTTATTCTCTAAAGCAGTGGTTCTCAACCTTCCTAATGCTGTGACCCCAACCATAAATTATTCTGTTGCTACTTCATAACTTTCACTTTGCTACCGCTATGAATTACAGTGTAAATATTTGACACTTCTGGTGGTCTTAGATGACTCCTATGAAAGGGTTGCTCAACCCCAAAAGAGGTTGCAGCTCACAAGTTGACAACTCCTGCTCTAAAAGGGGCTTTACCAGTGAAATTAGTAACAAAGAGTATCAGTCCTGTAAAAACTTCTTTGTAATATCTTTACGTTTAAATTCTTCTCCTGCCTTCCATTGACTCACTTGAATTCGTTTTTATCACATTTTCCCTTTCCATAAGCGTTGCCCTTCTATGGGGGCTGGAGAGCTAGCCCAGAGGTTAAGAGCACTTACTGCTTTTGCAGGACAGGGATTCAGTCCCCAGCACTCTCATGAAGTTCACAACTATCTGTAACTCTAGTTCCAGGGAATCCAATGCCTCTTCTGACCTCCACTGACTCCATGCATGTGTTTTTCAGTCCTCCTCCTCCTCCTCCTCTTCCTCCTTTCAGACAGGGTTTCTCTGTGTAGCCTTGGCTGTCCTGGACTTGCTTTGTAGACCAGGCTGGCTTCAAACTCACAGAGATCTGCCTGCCTCTGCCTCCCTGAGTTTTCAATAATTCTTAAGATTCCTCTATTTTATTTCCCCCAAGAACATAACTCTGTTGGAGTGGAGGTTTTGGTTATGTTATATAAACATGTTTCTGTTTTGATCCCAAGGGCAGAATGTGAAACTGCCTCTAGTTTATCCACAGACGATAACAGCCTCATGAGAGGGCGTATGAACTTTGTCAGCTGAGAACTGCCTTGTGCAGGGGGCATGGTCTTTACCAGCGGGATAACATCAATGTGTGTATTCTGAGATGATATAAATAGGAGCCCAAAGAGAGAGAGGTTGCTTTCATACACTCCTAGAGAGAAACACTCCAGAGAATGCTTCCAGGAGGCTGCTGCTGGTTCGTTCCACTGTTGCTGTTTGCTGTTTAGCTTGACTGCTGGAATCCTGACGACAAAGAGTGGAATCACCCCCCCCCCCACACACACACACCCAAGGTACGGGGTCTAAAAGGTTCTAGATCCCCTGCCCCTACTAAGCTTTTTCCTCTCCTTCCTAGGGTCAGTGGGTTGGAAGGGAGGATTAGGCACTAAGAAACCCCAAACAAAGCAGGTTTAAAAAAAAAAATCAAAATCTACATATACTTAAAACCTTCCTTTTAACTATGTCCTCTGCCTAGTGCAGCTGTTCTTCCTTTAATAGCCTAATTTCCTGAAACACTGATGGGTTAGATATTTTGTAGTACTAGGGACTGAAACCAGAGCCTCACACCCTTTCAGCCAAGCACTCTACCCCTAAGTTCCTTTCCCAACCATGACCACGACTAAGCTTCCTTACATCTCAAGGAGTTGAGAATGTAACTTTATGCTCCTCTCCCTTTTTACTAGGTAAAACCAAACGTCATGTTATGTTGTCATTTGTGATTGTAATTGTTGCCATGTGTTGTTTTATGTCCCAAGGAAGAAATAAATAACAAAAACTTGCAGCCACCTTACATTTTTCATTCATTTTATGCACAGTGGAAAGCATGTCCAATTAAAATTGACATATGTATATATGTAAATGTGTTTTGCTGATAATATCAAAAGTTCTGATAAATACATACCATTTTTATAAACTTGGAAACTCTGAACTTCTTAAATCCTATTAAGATGGTATCTTTGGGTCTATTAAGTGTTTCATAAAACTTCAAAAATCCTGTTTGTATAAAAGAGTATTCACTGGAGTCTTAAAAGTTTCATTAAGCTAGATATTTTAATGTTAAGATACACAGACTTTGATAGTCAAAAACAGGTTCTAAAAGAGGATTTGTATAATAGTCATGGGTAATATAAAATTATAGGACATAAAATGCTTTATGTTAATTAAAATGTATCTTGGGTACTTGAGTGATATATCTTAAAACCCTTTTATTAGGTTAATTGCTATAGATTTTTTCTTTAAAACTATTTTTAATTAAACAGTTTTTTTTAAAGGCTGTTAAATACATCAAATGATGTGTTTTTTTAAAGAGCTTTAAATTTCCCTCTCATGGTGATTAGAGATACAATCATAACGAACAGTAACATTCACAGTCTAGACTTCTTTTCAAGGTTATTTTGTCCAATTTGAGCTAAGGGGGAAAAAAGCTCACACCCACCCCACCCCACCCCTGCCCCGGAAAAAAGAGCCGAGGACAGAACCCAGTGCCATGCACTTGTCACTGAGCTAAATCCCCAAACCCAAGTCATCTGAAAGTCAAGGTGTTGGTGACTGCTTTAAAGCCTTGTCAATAGCTAGGCCACACTCTGTCTTGAAAAATCAATTTGTCTTTTTTATTTACACTAAGAATCACACTCCTTAAAAGTACAGATTTGAAATCAGTAATTGCCTGGTGCTATGGGAGGAATAGTCACGGTTAGCCACTGAGCTTAAGAATGACAGCAATTAGCTAAGTCCGTGGTTCTCAGCCTTCCTACTGCTGTAACCTTCTTATATAGTTCCTCATGTTGTGGTGACCCCTAACCACGAAATTATTTTTGTTGTTACTTCATAACTGTAATTTTGTTAGTGTTATGAACTGTAATGTAAATATATGGTTTCTGGTGGTCTTAGGAAACCTCTCTGAAAGGGCTGTTCCACAATTAAAGTGGCTGAAACCCACGCTTGAGAACTGCTGATCTAAATGAAAGCCGTGAGATCTGGTTTTCAAATCCATCTTTATGTATAACAGTGTACGCATTGTGCTTATTATTGTCCATATCGTTTACTTGATGCCAAATTAGGTTCTAATTTTTTCTGCAAGTTACAGCTGCTAAATTAAGCCCAAATGCTTTTTTGTTCATAGCATAACCAGAGTTAGATTAATGGCAAGGATCAAGAAAGGAGATTTAACCAAAAGGGTCATGCTAGGGGGTAAAACTGAACAGCCCTACCTGGGACTCTATCTGATTTTTCTTTCAGGCTTTCCCAAGGGATAAAAGCCTCACCTGGATGCAAGGCTCGCTACTTCACGCACTCAAAGGGTGGATCCTCTCGTCCTGTTTGCAGTTCTCTCTAGTGAACAGGTTTGCAGGTAGCACAAAAGAAAGGAAAAATGCCCCAAACCTAACTTGTTCTGGTTGTCTTATGAGATCAATTAAAAAGCAAACACTTTTAAACAAAAAGTTCCTAAATACCACTTATAATAGGATTTAAACCTCTAACAAATGAGTTAATTTGTTGGCACAAGAAAAATGTCTGCAACTGACTGTTAGAGCCCCCATGTCTCATTAAATACAAGTTTTAAGTAAATAAAGCAGAGGAATCATATAAATACATTTTGTGTAGAGGAATTTTAATTTAGAACATGGCTGCTCTGGAAAGAGATCACATCCAAGACCTTTTAAGTCTGTGTGATTTGGATGAAATACAGAGAAGTCTTTAATGCCAGGAGATAGAGGCAAGCAGATCTCTGGGTTCTGGTCAGTTCTGGTCATGCAGTTTGGTTGAGAGGCAAGTGCAGTGGAGTTGAGTTGGTGGTAGTTCGATTCCTGTAACTAAGAGGAATTTTTTTCTAGAAGAGTTTTACAGAGAAAGGTTGAAGACAGAACAAGCTAGAGATGACACAGGTAAAGACAGAAGCCAGAAGATTAGAACAGATGCTAGAGTTGGTTTGAGGTCAAGCAGAGCAATTCAGTGAAAAGCTGAGATCAGTCAGTTTGGAGAGGAGTTTGAGCCAGAACAGCAGAGTTGAACCAGCCTGCCAGAGTTCAGAAAGAACTAGAAAGGGTGAGCTTATTCACCTGTAAGTCTGAGAGGCCAAAAGCATTCTAGGCCTCAGTTAGCAGATGGAGGCAGTAAGCCTCCCAGATGACAATTAATTGCCTCAGGCTTTTCAAGATACTTTACACATTTTGATAACAGATTAAAATGCTTTCTGGTCAGAAAAGACTGAATGTAATTTTGCCTTAAAGTGAAGGAATGTTTCAAATAGGACAGATCCTGAACACTAATGTGTTGAAGAAAAGATTACAGAAAAATAAACATGCTTATAACTAAAGCTGGTTATACTTAAAGGATAGTAAATAATAATGCTTCTGGTTCTGTTACATTAGTAAGATTTTAAGTACTGTCTTAGTCTTGATCTCAAAATAACAGATTTAAAACAGGAAGGATTTTTATCTTTCCCTTTAGTAAAAGAGACATTAAAATTTGTGATTAGATTTATTTTTATGGTTTTCCATTGGGTAAGGCTTTTACTTACTGGATTGGCATTATCTTAATAAAAAAGAAAATTCTCTTTAAAAGAAGTCTTTCTTTAGGGTATTCTTGCTAAATTACAGTGATCATGGAATTCAACTCAATCAACAAATATTCTCATCTATTTATACAATTGGGCCTATTAAATAAGCAAATGACACTAATTTTTAAAATTAATTAAAGCTTTGGCTCTCATCCAAGATCTGTCCATTTTGGAAAACATCCATTATATCATTATAAAATACTTAGCGTCCTATAAAAAAAATTAAGTAAAAACTGTATGAACCCAAAAGGGTAACATGCTATTAGAAGAGACATGGAAATCTGGTCACTAAAAAAATTTTAAATAGCTATAGAATTTTCCCCAAAATGACAAAAACCGGATAATTTCATCTGTGGACGAGTAAAAGATTTCACTCTGTGTGGAGAAGGAGACTGTCAGCTATTCAACTTCAGGAAATAAATTTGTACTTCTCATAAACTTCTGGGCACATAGCCATATGAATCTCAAGAAAGTCTGGGTTATACTCACCTTTGGGTGCATTTAACAAATGAGCACCTCAAGTAAGGAAAGCTTTCCCTCATTAAAAAATCATATAGTGCATGTGTGTGTGCGTGCGTGCACACCATGGCATGCCTGTGGAGGTCAAGGGACAACTTACCAGAGTTGATTTGCTTCTTCCATCATGTAGCCACATGGGAGTAAACTCAGACATTAGGCTTAGCAGCAAACATCTTTACCTTCCAAAAGTTCTCACAGGCCTATCACCTTATCTTAAAGCTTTTTTAAAAATTTATTTTATGAGCGTTGGACTAAGTGTGTATATGTGTACCTCAGGTGTGCCTTGTACCCACAGAGGTTAAAAGAGAGACCAAGGGGCATCAGATCCTCTGAAACAGGTGGTGTGGGTGATTGTGAGGCACCATGCGGGTACTCCAAACTGAACTCAGGTCTGTTGTAGGAGTAACAAGTGCTCTTCACCTCCGAGCCATCTTTCCAGCTCTACTTTCTATGTGTTTAAAATCATTTAATAAACAGATTTTTATTAAGTGTCTAAGATAGTCAATATTTGGCTTTTTAGTCTTAAATGGTAAAAACAATGGTAATCTCCGTTTTAATTAAGTTACAATAAAACTATGTCCTTTCATTAATCACGTTTTTGTTAGGACTGCTTCCCCAGACCCCTTATTGTATTTGAACAAAGATCACGCTTAAAACCTTGCAAGGGAGTGGGGGCAGGGCAGACCAGTCCTGAACCAGGCTCCGTGAAGCTCTCTGGCCTCATCAGAGATGTTTCCTCATGCAATGGATGGCAGTTAGCTCAGAACCTCACAACTGGCCAAAGTGCAAAGTGACTGCGGAGCACTCAGCTACAAATGGGATCTCTGCATCACACACTTTCACCGCAAGGCTCAGTGACCGTCAAGTAGAGGAGGGAAGACTGTAACAGCCAGAGATAGGGGCGGACAGGAGGAAAACAGTGCCACGGGCCTGCTGCACTCACGAACCTGTAGCAGCTCTCGCTGTTTGCAAAAGAGCAAACCAGCTGACACGCTAGCTGAGCTGCTATGGAAAGCTGACTTAATTGGTGTGTGTTGTCTGTGGAGGTTCTTTAAGTATATGTGGCTCCTGATATATTACCTGTAATCCAGTGGGTGACCCACATCCAGAAGTATACAATTAGAGTCAACGGGTTATTTAAAAAACAACAAAAAAAGGACACAGAGTTGAGGGAGGAAGGTTTGGGTTGAACTGGGAGGAAGGGGAAAGTTGGTGTGAGTTTGATCAAAACACACTGCATCAAGTTTTCAAAGAATAAAAACATTTATTGAAAAAAGATTCAAGTATTTTCATACAGAGCATAAGTATAAACACATGGAAATTTGGTTACTCTTAAAATGACTAATACAGAGTTGATACGACTTGATAGCTTTGAATGACCCTTATACGTTCAAAGACTTTTCATCTATTATTTTGTAATTAAATTCTTATTAAAAATAAGTATCTCAATAAGATATTAGCAATATCTTATTAAAAAGATACATACATATAAAGTCATTCAGCAAAATGCCAAGCTGATGCCATGGCTTGTAGGTACACATCACCTGACCATGTCTTTTCCTAGAACTAGAGTGAGTAGTGTTTACTTCTATAGCACAATAAGCTGCTGGGGACCAGGTGGGGCTCTCTGCTAGCAGTTGAGGAAGGCAGAATAGTGTGAATTTCTGGGGAAAGTAAAGGCAGAGATCTAACTGACTAGTTAACTAAATGTACACAGATGTCAAGGGCCTGGTGAAGTAAGTGCCCACAGATGCAAATAAGTTCAGGATAAAGAAAATTAAGAAATCATACCAAATTTGTGATCTTACTATGGTTCCCCCCCTTCAAGAAAGGGTTTCCCTGTGTAGTCCTGGCTGCCCTGGAACTCACTATACAGAACAGGCTGGCCTTGAACTCACAGAGATCCACTTGCCTCTGTCTCCCAAGTGCTGGGATTAAAAGTATGCACCACAATGCTCAGCAAGCATGACTTTATTTTTTTTTTTTAATATCTGTAACTTTTGAAAAAGCCAGAATCTCCAGTCCGGGTTGGCCTCAAACTCCACATATAGCTGAGGATTACCTTGAACTTCAAAGCTTCCTTGTCTAGCTCTCACATGGTAGAATTACAAGTCTGTGTAACCTGCCTGGGGACCAAGCTCAGGACCTCAAACACACTAAGCATGCACTTCACCCACTGGGGCACCCTTCCTGCAGCTCCCTAGTGCCTTGTGAACTTAGAGCACTGGCTGTAGAGCCTTCAGTGGCTTCCACACCAGGAATGACCGGCTTCCAGTTCCCACGCCAACACATAAAGACGTGGAATGCCGTCATTGTTGATCCCACAGAAGAGCTGAATTCCCGAAAACACCTCTTTTCAGCTCCTTTCAGACAATGGAGATCACAGCTTACAGAGAGCTGACACTGGATCCAATCAGGAGTCAGAAGACATAAATGACAGTGGCTGGTTACTGAAGAATGAGCATAGGCTAGCTTCAAAAATAAAACCTCTGGTCGCAGCCTTAACTAGCCAGTACATAGAGTTTACCTCTACGAACTCAGCAGGTTGATGCAAAGTACCGGTTCTGAACACACCCTGAACTATCTGTTCTTAAAGTACCTATCCTTATGGGATCGCACTTTACCAGAGTAGAAGCAACTTGGAGGTTACCAAGGCCTAGCAGACACAGGAAGGAAGTAACCTAACTCTGGCTCCATTTACCCATCTTGTCTCACCAAATGAGGGGGAAATGCTGAGAAACAAACAAGGTGGTACATACTTATAATTCCAGCCTTTGAGGAAAGACCATCCTTCAGGGACAAAAGAGCCCAACAGGAGACCAAGATCTAGTCATTTTACAGCCTAGTCCTTCCCAGGACATCTTATACAGCAGTAGGGCTCCTGCAATACCAAGGAATATGTAACAACTGCAAGGCTCACACAACTTAGGAAGTCTCTACAGTAAACCTAAAACACAAAACAAAGCAAACAAACCAACCATACCAAACCAAGGACTCTGGAGGACATCCAAACCTTAAACATTTAACACCTTCGGCAAAGAGTAAATACAGCTTAATCCCTAATCCTACTAATTCAATATGATACATCTCCCTCTCACCAACAACAAAAATGTAGGGCATATTCAAAGGCAAGAGTAAGAGTGAAGAGACAGACAAAATAGCAGAACCAGTTTCAGATATGGCAGATATTTTGGATTTGTCAAAACTATGAATTTAAAACAACAAACACGCTGGTGCTGGAGAGGTGGCTCCGCGGCCGCAGGCTGCGCTGCTATGTCCCTGGCCGGTCTTCTGCTTCAGAGCCCGATCACGCCCCTCCCACATGCCAGCCCTCCCAGTGGCAGTGAGAGCTCTAACAGAGCCCCTTCTGAAGGGTGTGCGCATTCAGCTCTTGGCCAGACCTGCCTCTCTTTTTAAGTTATAACAACGAACAGATGAATACTCAAATAATAAACATGAGGATAAAAGAACTGGGTAGGAAAAGGGGCAAAGAGGGTTAGAGGTTGTTTTCAGCACAATGGGGGATTTGTTCAGTTCTGTGGTACTAAGAGGAAGATTACAACAAGGAAAGACAAGCAAGAAAGGGGAAAATAGATAAATTCTTCACTGAACAGTCTACAAAGGCTGATCAGCAGGTTAACCCTCAATGATCACGGAGAGGCTGGAATGTTACAGACACAGAGGCCGATTACAATTTACCTTGCTTACCATAGCCCCTCAATGCCTTTCCTTGGCTACCTCTGTGTCTGACCTAATATCCTTTTGATTATCAGGTGAAACCCTCTGGAATATATTGGCAGACCGGATTTCCACCAACCAAAGGGCGTTAAGAATGGCATGATACTGCACTGGAGGCCTATGACTGCCACTCCCCCACTACACTGCCTACCATCGTTTCCACCAGTGTATGTGAAAAGTGCCTTGACTTGTAATTTTGTTGTTACTATAAACTTCATGAGACATTTACATTAGAACATGGTATTTGGGGAAAATCTAAATATGTGTTCCTGGGACATAGTCACTCAGAATAAAGCATTTTCTTATCCATTTTGACGTGAAAAGCATTTTTTTTTTTTTTAGTTTGTTTTGCTTTAATAAGTATATAATTTTTGGTTTAAGTTACATAAATTTAATTTCACTTTAATATCTCCATAAAAGCAAAAGAAAAGATTGGGAAGAAAAACCAGTAACAAGTTACTGATGCATATCTTTACTTATTTGTTCAGCTAATAAATGTGTATTAAGACATTCTCCTGTAGTGAGAATTCTGGAATTTTGGGTTCTTTTAAAAAAATATTATAAGAATATGCTCTTAAATCCCAGCTGCGGGGATATGAGGCTGCTTCTCAGCAGCTGTGATTTGCCTTGTGCTCTAACAGAAGTGTAGTTTTTGCCAGGGGGCAGATAGTTCTACAATTGTGTGACTGACATTTGGACTTCTGGGGACGTTTCAGAGGGTATATAAATCCTAGGGCCTTGGGAGGCAGGGTGGGTTGTTGGTTGCTGTTGGTCACAGTGTGTTAAGTAGTTGTGTGCAAAGAAGAAACAACATGAAGAAATTAGATGTCCTGACAGTGAAGATCAAACTCGCCCCAAGGAGCTGGACACCCCTAGTCAACAGGAAGTAATCCAATGATAACGCCGTCCCCCTTCTGACCCTCAGCTTCATTCCGGGATCTCTTCCCTCTCCTCTCTATGCTCCTCTCCTCCTATCTAGTATTAGTGTTAGGTTGAAAGGGTGCAAGGAAAACCCACAAAGTAACTAGCACCAGCCATATTCCTCATTCTCGGCAAGCGTCTATAGCATTATACAACAGAAGTGACATAACATGAGCCAGGTGGTGTTGCACTCCTTTAATCCCAGCACTTGGGAGGCAGAGGCAGGTGGAAGGATCTCTGTGAGTTCGAGGCCAGCCTGGTCTTCAGAGTGAGTTCCAGAAACTGTCTCAACAAGCAGAAGGAAAAAAAAAAAGAGGGCATGACATATTCACTGGGATAAACTTGAAACATAAAGTAAGGGTGAGGTTGATGCTGGAAAATAAAGCATTATTTCACACATGGAGACATCTGACACAAATGAGTGAATACTGAGATTACATGGCATATACTATTCCAAAGTACAGCAAATTCCCAGGGCCGAAAATGGGAATCAATGTTCCTGGTGTGTGGGTGTGGAGTGTTACTGTAATACTCAAGTGGCACAATTCAAAGCCAGATCCTGTGGGGGCTTGGACCAATGGGAGCACTTACTGAGAGGGTAAAGGCTAAACTTAAAAAAGTTTTGGGCAGACCTACAGTGATTACCACATGGAAGGTGTTGGCAGGCTTTTTTGGTGAAGCGGAGGTATGGACAAAAGGCTAAGTACTACATTCAGGGGCAAATACGGGTTCTCTCTCCAGAACCATTAACTGAACAGGGCTGAAGAAAAGATGTGGCTGGTCTGAGAAGGCAGCAAAGCTACTGAAATGTGCGAGCAAGAATTGGGGAACATTTTAGTGGACTTTCAAGGAACCACTTCCAAGTTCTATGCCACGCGAGTCCATGTATCTTTGGGCTTTTCTCCTGGCTTAGCAGAAAGCAGTAGGTAGTTAAGAGTCTTAAGGTAAGCTGGAGATTAAAAAAAAAAAAAAAAATTCTCTGCTAGCGAACATATTAAAATCAGCTTTGGTTGCCCAGAGAGACCAAGGAGCCGGAGCACAGGGAGAAGGCTTGAAAGTTTAAAGACCAAAATGCATGACTACAAGCAAAAGCGCTCGGAAGAAATAGGAGGCACGGTAGCCCTCAACAAGCCCTGGCTCTTAGGTCGGGCACTGCAGCGGGGGGTTCGGTAAGGACCGAACTAAGCCGAAGGATCCGGAGCCGGCTGGAGACTGCGCGGGATGGACTGCGTTGAGAACCCCTTTCCAAACCGAGGGGGCTGGCTACCTCCGCGATCTAGAGGAATGGACGACGGACCCAGTACGGAACTTACGTAGCGAAGCTGGCCTGCTTGCGGGTGCTCGACGGAGAGCCAGACATGGTGGCGACCCGCAGACTAGGGCTCGGCGCCCCTTCCCCAGCGACCCTGCGGCGGCCGGGACCCCCAACCGCTCGAGTCAGCGGTTCGGGAAATGTTTGCCGGGCGTCATGGCGACCGCAGAACCTGGCTCAAGAAGCGGCCGCGCGGTTGGCTGGCCGCTCGCGGTGGAGGAGGAGGGCGGAGGCGGAGGGGAGGGCAGAGGGTTGGTGGAGCCGGAGGAAGCTCGGGCGACGACTCGGAGGAGGCGGGCGGCCCAGGCCCCAGGCCCCTCCCAGGCTGCGAGTCTCCCGGCTGCAGGCGGATGGATGGGGCGTCTCCAGGCGGCGGCGGCAGCAGCGGAGGCGGCGGCAGCGGCGGCGGCTGTAAGTGCAGCCTCCACAAACCATCTTTTCCATCCTTCATTCGGGAACGAGGGCTCTAGAGGCGCCCGGAGTCCTCTTTCTCCACTTCCACTTCCCCTCCCCCACAGCAGAGTGCCGCCCGGAAGACTCTTAACTTCCGGGGCGGGGCTGCCCGGGTGTGTGTGTAGGGGGCCGGCTGAGGGCTCGGAGGCGCTGCCGTGCGGCGCGCATGCGCAGCCTCCGCCCCTCCCCTCCTCTCCCCTCCCCGGTCTTTCGGCCTTCGCGGTGGTGGTGGCGCAAATCTTCACTGCTTCCGCGGCGCGCCGGGGCTACGCTGCGGAGTTCGCCCGGCGAACCGGCCGGCTTCCGCCCTTTTCGGGTCAGCCCTCGCTCCGCGGTAGGGGTGTGGCTTCCTGGCCACGCCCCCGTGGCTCCACCTCTGTGCCACTGATATCCCCCCGCCCTCCCAGCTGTCCCAGCCAGGCGAGGTTGGCTCTCTGGCAAGAGCATCCCCTGAGGTAGTGGGCTCCACCCGGGTCGTCAGGCCATTGTTAGAGGGAGTTCGAGGGGCGAGAGACTCCGAGACGGCATTGCAGGGAGCCCGCCACTCGCGGTGCCTGTCCTCCCCACCCTCGAGTGGCCTTATTCTTTTAGCTTGAAATGTAGACGCCTCTGGCCTGGTGCCCATCTCTGGTCCTTGCATGCTGTATGACCTTGGGCAAGTCATCACCCCCAACCCCCACCTCGGGCTTCAGTTATTTTCTATTAAACCTCAATCTTTATAATTTTGCAGAAGACCTTAGGCAATTTTAAGACTGGCTAGGTTTCTGAGGCCCTTTAACTGAGATGGCCTGGAATTCGCTAGACCTTTCTTGAATCATGGGTGCAATACAGAAACTTAATTATTGGGCTCCTTTTAGTTTTTAGCATTGCTTACAAACTGCACGACTTAAGTTTTTTGGTTTCTTTTTGCTGAAATTGCCACGGGGCGGTTGACCTGGTTCTCAGGCATCTTTTTTTTTTTTTTTTAATGTGAGACTGGGTGAGCTTGTGGTAACACTGTTTCTGTCTCGTCGCTACTGAGGCTTTCTTTCCTTTAATCCAGATGGTGTGGTGGCTCGATTCTCCCAGTGCCTGGCTGAGTTTCGGACGTGGTTAAGAACCAACTGGTTGAGGTTCAATGCAGACAAGGCGGATGTGATGCTGGTAGGCGGGGGGGTGCACTGGAGATAAAGGGAGGGCACGAGCAAACTCCCTCATGTATAGAAACATCATAGCTACTGTCTGTTCTAGTGTGGTAGGAGTGCTAATGGCTAGTCCTTTCAAGACTTTGGGTGAGATTAAAAAATATCAGCAACGCTAAGAATTATAACAAGTTTGCAACATATTGATAAAATGAGGCCACTGGATGAAATTTTATGGAAAAATTATATAAGGAACACAAACTGTTCTTTGAAAGCCAAATGTCTCTATGTGTTTTAGGATGGCATTAATAATAATAATAAAACTAACAAAAAGGTAATTTCTGTTACATAGTTGTGGAGCCTTCAAATGTAATGTGCTGCTGTGCTTTGCAACCTGCATTCTGCCCACTAAAGTCAAGATAAATCCAATCTGTCTCAGATGTCACTGAAGAAAAAACTTTGACTGTAGGCATCTGGTCTTCACAAATACAGCATAGGTTGTTATTTCTAAATAAAAGTTTTAGGGAATAGTTCAGCAAATAGTTTCCAAAGAGAACTCATGGACTTGGAATTGTTACATGTATTTTCTTGGTGTACTTTGAGAGGTACCTCTTGAGCTGCATAAACAGATGTGCCTATGTAGTACAGATATATTACTGTGTTGGTGCTGAATAAAAGGTTATACATCTTAGGTAAATGTAAATTGTCAACGTGGTTTTTGTTGATTGAGGTGTACTGATTAAAGTATAATTGTGATCCTGAGTATATTTGCTAGCAAATAAATTTTCAATGGAGAGTGTGTGTGTGTTTGTGAGTGCATGCATGCTTGTACACCATGTACGCACACTCATACATATGCCCTTGTAGCTACTATAAGTTGTTTAATAACTTTTTTATAGTATTGGTACTTGAACCCAGGGCCTCACATACTAGGCAAGTATTTTACCACTTGAGCTGTACCCTCAGCCTTCAGATTATGTTTGCATAGAGAATTCAGTAATTGGCATAAAAAATACATTACCAGAAAGAATAGCTGTGAATAGCTCAACGTGGCAAAAATTAATATTCATTTTCCTCAAAAAGAGGCTTTTTAGGTTTATTTATTCAGATCTTATATAGTGGGTTTTCCCCCTTTGTTTTGAGATAGAAATAAAAAAAATCTTGTATAAAAGTTGGCATTACCTACATTTTTAAAGTTTAACTTAAACACTTAATATAGAAGTCTAACAGTTAACTACATTGGATGTCACATTAATAAATTCTAATGATTTTGCTCAGGTTACTGGTGAGTTTTCCTATGCATTTCACTCTGCCATGTCCTGCTTTCAGATACATGGTTTTTGTTGGCCCAAGTATACATTTTGAGTGTTTGCATCTGACTACAAAGAAGCTGGGTGGCGGGTGCTCAGAGTGCTGAAGAACTAGGGGTGATGGGTGAAGGCAGTGAAGAAGGTAGCTTCTGGCTTTTATGACAGGGAAGAAGGAGCAGAGCATTTGAGCTACTTTTGAAAAAAGCAGCCACATGAAGGGGTTCCGCTAAATCCTGGAAGTCTGTAGACACGGGTAGAAAAGCTTGGTAGCAGGAACTTCCTGACAGATCTTACCTGACTAAAGCCAGCGAAGCCCTACAGAACAAAGGCAGGGTTAGGGAATCCTTAACACATCTGACACCCAAGGGGTAAGGAGTGGTTTTCAGGAAGACGCAGCTCTCCAGAAGGTGGTTTCTGAGACTATAAACAGTGGGCCTGTGGAGAGAGTGAAATCCGAGCACACGGAGTTCAGTAGTGATATGCTAAGTATGCCCTACAGCGTTAGAACCATTTTTCATCACCTCTAGAATGTCTAGGAAAAAGCAAAACCAAACCACAGTGCAGTTTGTTTTTCTAAGAGGAAATATGTCGAGGGAATTTTCTCACACCAAGGGTAATTATTGATTGGCAATATCAGTCAACTTAAGGCATTTAACACTAAGTGCCCATTCAAAGTGTTGCAGACTTGACTTTCTGACTTTGAGGCCTCACCCAAGAACGTATTGAGTTTGTTATTTACCACAGTTGGGATTTTTGTTGCTATTTTAACTGAAGAATCAAAGACTAAAGCAAGTTTTACCTTCATATTAAATTCCAACAATACTCCAGTGTTCCCTTTAATGGCCAGCTAAAATCCAAATATATTAACCTTTCATATTTTAGTGCAAAATCTTTTATTTGCATAGTATAGCTGCCTCTGAGCTTTTTATTATTTTAACCTGTGCCTGCCTCTGGGCCACAAGTGTTCAGTTCTTTCCCTTCAGCTTTTTTCATCCAATGAGAACTATTTGGATAAGAACTGATATTTTTAAAATGTTCAAAGTAGTGCCTTAATTTAATAAAACTATATGTGTGCTAAAATATTTGTTTCCCTCTAGGAATTTGGGGGGGGGAGGAAGCTTATAATATAATAATCTTTAAAATAAAGTGAAAATACTGTACAGTGCAGTTAATAGTGAGAATTGTTTGTAGATTTGGGAACCTTAAAAGTTTTCCTCTCTTCTTTCCCTTGCTTTTCTTTCAGTAGAAAATGTGCATCAGATGTTTATGTTTAATTGGTTTACAGACTGTCTCTGGATTCTTTTCCTGTCACATTACAAGGTAATGTCCCTTCACTCAGCAGCTACTTCATATGCCTGTAAATGCAGTTTATTCGTGCACAAATTGTTACCGGGCCTGAAACTCTCAGGTTCATGTTCAGTGTTTAGAAATTGGAAAAGGCTTGATGGAATCTAGAATTTTAGGGAGCTAGAAGTAATTTAAGAAATCAGCATCCCCCCATATTGCATTATAAGTATTAAGTCTAAGAAAGTTATGTGTGTACACATTTGTGCAGTGTATTTTTAATCATGGTATATTATTTAGAGGTAATGAGTATCATTTAACTGATGTTGGTAGTCATTTTGGTAGGGAAGAAAGCTTGCCTTTTGGAAAAACTTACTGTCCATCTTAATATCTGCCTAAACTATCTACTTTAGGAAATTGGAGTAAATCATTGGCCCTGGCCATTATCAGTATGAACCTCAAGGCCAGTTAGCCGCTGTATGTAGGCCAGTGCGCTGAAACAAACTTTCTACTTGCAGGTATTTTAGGCGTGGCAAAAAGTAGGTTCTGTGTCCCTGAAGTCAAGTACACTTATCTGTCCAAGAGCGGCTTTTCATTACTTTACATTTGAAACTTTTGTGGTGGTGTGCAAAAATTCATCCATTGCAGAGCTGTGTTGATACTGGCATCACAAAAAGTGAGGGAAATGTAACATTCTCTGCTTTTCATCTTGGCGCTCTGCCGATTTGGGGAATTGAGGTTTTCTTGCCGGGAATCACCAAGGGAAGTATTTACGAGAGCGCGCTTCCTGCCGCCGTAGTACGTCTGGTTTCTTGCAAAAGCACTTCAGAAGTGACGGACGTGTAGACTAGGAGGTATTTTCCGCCTGCAGGGTGAGTACCCGGCGGGGCCCCGCCTGGACATTGCCTGCGCGCGCTGCCCGGTACTGGGGAGGCTGCCCCGCTGCCCGCCCCTCGCGCGCTCCCCGGGGACGACGGCCGCGGGGCCGCGCGCGCCCAGCTCCGCCCGCGCGCCCGCCCGCCAGCCTCTCCCGTCCCGCCGAGCGGGGCGCCGCGAGGGGGCGGAGCGGGGTGTGGTGGCGCGCTCGGGCGGCTCCTGCGCGTTCCCGCCGAGGCAGCGGCGGAGACGGCGGCGGGAGCCCCGCGGCCCAGGCGCACATCCGGGTTCTGGCCGCGACCCGCCGCGGCGATGTGACCCGGTGTTGCGGCCAACATGGCGGAGGTAAGAACGAGCGCCCCTCCCCGGCGGGGCCTCAGCGGAGGGCTGCGGGCGGGAGGCGCGGGCCTGCCCCGGGCCGGGCCTGCGGGGCCGCTGCCCACCTGTTGTCCCGCCCGGCCGCTCGCCTGGGCTCCGCGAAACTTAGTTGGGCGGCCGAGGCGCCGTCGCACTTGAGGCTGCTGGGAGGCGGCCGCCGAGTGGGGAGCAGGCGAGGGCGCCCGTCCGGAAGCCGCCCGTGGCGCAACTTCGCCGGCCGGCCATCCCGCGCGGCCCGCGGACTCCCCTCCGCCTGCTCCCGAGAACTTTCCTCCCTCGAGAGTCCAGTCGTGCCGCTGCTGCCAGCCAAGTTACCCCGAGCGCGGCTGCTGACCTGCGGTCTAGACGCGGGGAGAGCAGACGGACCCGCCTTTGATTAATTTAGTGATTTTCTTGATAGTGAGCAGGAGAAATTAACCCAGTAGGCCCTATACAGACAGCTTCAGACTGGGGACTCTTACCCAGGCAGAACCTCTAAGTTTCTTTTCCACTCTTTACCTCCCCGAATTGACTTGGCGCTTCTTTTTTTCTTATAAAAAACAAAAATAAACTTTCAGATCAAAGCTGCCTATTATTTATTTGCCCTTTATTTTTTTATTTTTCTTTTCTTGGAGGAAGCTTTTCTTGTTTCTCTTGACCCTCTGCTATAGGATAGAACGCAAGAGTTCTATGCAAGGCAGATAAGCAAGCAAGAGCTCTACCACTGAGCCACATCCCTCCCCAGCTTTCACTCCATTTCCTAGTAAACAAGTTCCCTTGGTTAGCACTCAGATTGGTAGGCAAGCAAGTTGGTTTAGCAGTAATTAGACCTTAGAATGTGCCATCGGAAATGTTAGCACTGTGTCTGCTTTTTAGCCTTTTAAACATCAGTTCTGTGGTTTGCTTTGTTTAAATTTTATCTGTGAATTGTGTTTTACACACACATACACACACCCTGCAGGTCCTCCTCCTCCTCCCTTCCCCGCCTCCCCTTCATATTGTTATATTTGGTATATTTGGACTTTTTTGGAACTCTATGTATAAATACTTGATTAATAAATGGTAAGATTGCCAAACATTTTCATATTTTTCTGTCAGAGACACCCAAAAATAGATTGAGGAAGTAGGTGATTTTATTTACTATTTACCTCTCGGTTTTCAACTCATTCATTTGCTAAATGAAATAGATGCTGCCTAATTTTGTGTATACATAATATCCTCAAAACCTTTTGAGTCCTGACACTAGGATGTTGATGAAGCCCTTCATGGCCTAGTCAAGCTTCCTGGAGCTGTTCTTAGTCTGTTAACGTGTTTTTCTATTGTAGAATGGCCTTTATATTTATGTCATTTATTCGTTTGTTTTTGGCTACTAGAGAAGGAAGAGATTTTATGGTAGTAGGACTGCTTGCTGTCAGCATTGAGAACACTTAATGTTACTGACTTACAGCTAAGATGCATTAGGTCCGGTCATAGTTAAAGAATTACAAGACGTGAGTTTAGTGAACACATTACTTTTACTTCACTTACATGTGGCTGGGTTTGATCCTCTGGCCCAAGTCTGTCCTTGGGCTGTATTGCTGGTGAGACCTGGCGCCTGTGCTTCAAGAGGAATTAGCGTTTACAGTAGGATTTTCAGGCATCTTATCATCTCCCCTTCATCAGACTCCCATTTGCTGAAAACCTACTAGATATGGGCAGTAGGGTCTTGCACGGCTGTACTGTGGTCTCAGGGTTGTGTTGGTAGTCATAGCCCACAGGAAGTTATTGATAGGAAAATACTGAAACTTAAAGAAACTGCACCTTAAAGGTTGACTGCCAGCATGCGTTGTTGTTTGTTTGTTTTAGAAATTAAAAGGGGGTGCATTACTGTGAAAATGGGAGAAGTGTGCCAGCACTGGCCATTTCTTCTTGGCTTCTAGTATAAGCCACTCTTGGTATTTTGGAGATAGAATGCTTATGGTTTGCAGGAACACCTGGATGGTTCGATTTTAAGAACTTGATTTTTGGTTTCACTGCATTTATTTAATACCCTGGTATATATTTTATATTCTTCAATTGCTTTTAGGTTGTGCGTTGCTTTGGCTGTGTAGAATAGAACCCAGGGGTCTCATGAACTTGGAGACTGAAGGAACTCAATGTGTCAATGAAAATATCCTAAAATAGGTGAAGAAAAGTAAATCTATAATTTTCCTTGTCTCAATTCTTTAATAATTGACTTGGTTTTTGTTTTTTATTTTTTTAAAGAAGAGTAGTTTTGGGAAAAATTGGTGAAGAAATTATTGATTAAAAATGTTTTTATTTCCCGTGTGTGTGTGTGTGTGTGTGTGTGTGTGTGTGTGTGTGTGTACACAGTATAGACTGTTCATAGGGTTATTCTTTTTGATGTATGCAGTAAAAAAAAATCACATTCTGAACTACTGCCTTTTTGATTAAGCGAAGCTGGGGGCAGCGTGCATTTACTTATAAATGTAAGGGGACTTGAGGTTTACTGAAGAAGCATGCCTCCAAACAAGAAGTTTACCTCTTCTGCTTGTAGACTTACATTGTTCTCTACTCCTTCAGAGAATGATCCTAACCTTGTTTTCTGGGAAAATGCTTGGTTTTGTAACTGTAAGTGGCATTAAATATGTGTGGAGTATATAGCAGTTCTTTTCTATATTGATCTGGTCATCTTTGTGAGTTTATAATAGGAAATATATTTAGTGGTTCTTCAATTGTAGTAACATTAAGAAGTATTTGGTGTGCACGAAGGACTGGTACGTGCTCCCTTCCTGGTTGTTTTGGTGGTAGTTCTCAGGCTTATCATCCCCTTAGATTACTTAACCATAGGCTTACTAAAGGAGGCTCGCCGGTTATACTAAAAGGGAGGAAATTACAGAGTAGTCAAACAATTTTACAAAGTCGGTGAGGAGAAAAGAATACAGGGAAGGAATAGTTGATCCTTAGGGCTTTTTAAGGACTGTGGTACAGGGACCTTTGGGAACAAAGAATTTTGTCATTTATTTCAGAGTATGTAAACATACAGGGATTTTTAAAGAAAAAAAAGAGTCACAGTACAATTTACGATCTGGTTTTTTTGTTTTGTTTTGTTTTGTTTTTTCCTTCACCTGAACCTCACTTCTGTAACAAGCAAACCATTTAAATGGACTTGCTTAATGTATTAGTTTAAAGTAAATACTTTGAATAATAATACATTTAATTACTATCATATCTATCCATCCAGTTTTCTTAAAAATCTGTTCCTTGCTTACCATTATTTGAGTTTGCTTCGATTTTGGTTTGTGCTTCTAAGGAAATTGGAGTGTGTTCTGTTTCTCTTCAGTGTTAGTTTCTCCTCTTTGAAGCCATGGATTTAAACAGTAAGCAGTTTTCTGTAGTGGAGATGAGTTTCATCTTCTTGGCTTATTATTTGTTCTTCAGAGCTATCCAAAACAGTCAGGAACTCCCGTGCTGCATGGAAGTCATGAAATATTTAATTTGGTGGGGCTAAAAGTCAACACATTTAATAACCTAGGTGGGAGAAGTTAAAGAAGTGAGTTAATTTAAGGTAATTTGGTGAAACTAATCAATTTCCCATATAATTTAGATGCGAACACTGCCAGAAAAGGATAAGTATGTTTTTATGTAAATAAACAGCTATTTGAAAATTTCTTGCTTGATGTTCAGATCAGCATCATATGGTTTCGGAAGATTAGCAAATGGCTTTGGAATTCATTGCAGTGACTACAGTCTTGTTTGGGCTTTTCTATGTAACCTTTAAAATCGTGTGTGTGTGAGTGTGTGTGTGTGAGTGTCTCTAAAGCAGCATCACACAATAGTTTTATGCCAACTAGGATTGCCTTTTCAAACTGTAATCATAGATTTAAAAAATCAAGTCAGAAAACAATATTAAATTTACCTACCCTTTAGCTGCATTTTGAGTAATGCAATTTTTAGCAATAATTTGTGAGTCTATGTTGGGGATATTTAATCCTCTATTTTTTGCTTATGTTCATAAAAATATTTTTAAATATTAGAAGGTAAATGATCTGGCCTGTCTTGGAGGAAATTGTTAAGTCGAGATACTAGTTCCTAAAGAAACATAACTCTTGAGTAAGATAAATACCAATTTGTTTTTTATGTTTTAAGCATGCTTTGAGCTGGTAAAAAGATTTTAGAAATAGAAAGTACGGAAGAAAGAAAAAGGAGACAGAGAGATTTGACAGTCCTAGAGGTGAGCGGTGCAGAGGAGTCTTGAGTGATAGTCTTCTGAGCTCAGCCTTCATTACACTACACACCATCCTCTTTTCAGTGCAGAGCGCAAGTTTACTAGCTGTGAAACGAGTGGGCAGAACAGGTGCTCGTGAGGACACACTCCGTCCGAGAACATGTAGCACTATGAATTCTGCTGTTCTCTGTAATGTCCACAAAAATGCTGTCATTCTACATTGAAACCCATATATTGTGATATTAAACTCAAGTTCATCTCAAAATCATTCAAATAAAAGGATTGCTCACAGTAAGAACTTCTAAATTGCTTGTTTTCAGCCAGTAATCTTTAATTTAATTGGGTGCAATTAGGTTACAATAAACTAATCTCATCCTTCCCTGAACTGATAAGATTTTATTTGCGACATAAAGTACTAAAATGTACAGACACTTATTGTGTCCTGTCCCACTGTGGCTTGTGAGCGCTACTTTCCATTAAGCCCAGTATGTCTGATGGAATATTAGCACTCTTTGAATATTAAGAGATGTGTTCAAAGGAGTACCCTGGGGCCAGTTCTCTAAACAGAAGCCTCTTTTTTTTTTTTTTTTTTAAGATTTATTTATTTGTTATTATGTATACAGTGTTCTGCCTGCATGTACACCTGTAGGCCTTAGATCACATTCAGATGGTTGTGAACCACCATGTGGTTGCTAGGAATTGAACTCAGGACCCTTGGAAGAGCAGGCGGCACTCTTAACCACTGAGCCATCTCTCCAGCCCACCTTAAGACATAGAAAGTATCTAGGGCCTTTTCTAAACTTCTAAGCTGGCAACTATTTGCTGATAGTATTCTTCGGTGTAGTATTGTTCTTTACTGGTGCTGAGAGGCTTCTGATAGACTGAAGTATGTAGCTCCCAAATTCACTGTCCTATTATTTATTGACAATAGCTAATGCCATTAAACCCTTTCATGTTCAGTAGTAGTTACTTTTAGTCAAAAAAAAAAAAAAAAAAAAAGCTACCCCCCCCCCCTCGCTTTGAGACAGGGTCTCACTGAATCACTGAATACTTCTGGCTGTCCTGGAACTCTCTATGTAGACCAGACTGGCCTCAGACTCACCAAGCTCTGACTCTTTCTCTACGTCCTTACTGCCACTACATTTGATTTCAGAAAGCTTTTTTTTTTTAAGTAAGAATATAAAACATTATTGGAATGTTTTAAAAAAATAATGTTCAGGAGCTATTTCTCTCTGAATCCTAAGCCATAAGGAATTGTGGTGATTGTTTATGCCGTTTATAATTGTTTCAGACATTTACTTTAAAAGGGAGACTTTTCTACCTACTGATGAACTTGGTGCCAAGTGAAGTCATTAGCATTGTAATTGTCCAAAGGTTAGACTATAGTTAGGGTTAAGACTTTAAAGCGTTGATCTGCTGGGTGATATGTGTGGTGGGCGCACCCATCTCTCTGCAGAGCTGTGTGGCTCTGCCCTTTTTATGGCTATCATGTGCCATGGCATCCTGCTCTCCACCTTCCCCTCAGGGAAACCAACGAGACAAACCTATTGGCTGTTCAGGCATGGTAACTTCTAAATAATGGCAGTGTGGCGTAGGAAATACACAGTACTGTCTATGCTGTTAAGGTTTGTTTGATGATGATGTTAGAAAAAGCATGCTGAAGCAATGGATTATTCTCTTAACAAAAGTTTAGAGGTAGAAATTGGACCTTTGGAACAGTATGCCTCAAAGGAAGCCAGCACGGGTAACTACTGGAACGTGGAATGCTGTACCTACGACAGTACCATGATGTAGGCAAGTTAAATATCTCAGAGAGCTGTCTTAAATTCCTGGCTCCTTTTGTTTATTGCTTTGCTTCTTGGCCCGGCTGTGTTTAGTAGAAGAAATAACTTTTAGTAGCATGCTCCCTCTTTTGCTAGTAACTTCTGCCTTCTCACAGCATCATGGGTAGCTCTGGCTGAACTGGCACTTATATTTTCCCAAGTTACTGGATTTATCTAGAAGGAATAAACATTTGAAGGCAGCTTGTTTTTTATTGTAAATTAACTAAATTGAGATAAAATAACCACACTGTCAAGTAGCAATATTAGTAAAAGTGGTGGCTGACAATTTTATCCTCATATTTTTCCTTTATGGTTCTGTCAATGAGTGGTACAGTGACAGTGTGGTGTAGCGCTGCCCACCTTTAAGCTCTGCCCTTGGGGTGTGGAGGCAGGAGATGGTGAGATCAAAGCCAGCCCGGACTTTAGAAAGATCTTGTCCCATTAGAGGCTGAGTGGGGTCATAGCTGTTGGTAGGACACTTGCCTGGAGTGTATGTGTGTAAAGCTCTGGGTTCAGTCCCTAAAATCCTGGTAATGGTTGGGTAGTGCAGTTTTCCCACCTCCTGTGTCATAATTTTTTTAAGCTTTAGAGACCATTTTGCTAGCAAATTTGTGTATATTTTAGTATATAGGAGAAAATCTGTTTCTGAAGATTTTAAGATCCAAAACCATATTTACTTCTTTCTTTCTTTCTTTCTTTTTCTTTCTTTCTTTCTTTCTTTCTTTCTTTCTTTCTTTCTTTCTTTCTTTCTTTCTTTCTTTCCTCTCGAGACAAGGTCTCTCTATGTAGACTGTCCTGGACTGTGTGGCTGTCCTGGACTCGCTTTGTAGACTGGGCTGGCCTTGAACTCACAGTGATCCCCCTGCCTCTGCCTCCCTGAGTGCTGGGATTAAAGGCATGTGCTACCATGCCCAGCTTAAAACTATACCTCTTACTTCACCTAATTTTTGAGAATTGTATTTTCTTTTAAAATCTAAATTAATTCCATATTACTATTTTTGCTTCTAAATCAAGAATGTTTCAAGTTTTTCTTTGGGTTTGAGCATAATGAAAGAGAAAGAACTTTGTGAAAAGTTTTAGTTTATGTTAGACATTAAAACTTATGGTAGTTTTTGGTGTCATTAGTCAAAGTAGTTCTATAATGTTTATGAAGGTATACTACACAGAAATGCTAATTTGTTTTCTTTTCCCCTCAGCCATCTGTTGAGTCTTCAAGTCCAGGTAAGTATTTTTTATGTGTTTCTATAATCCTGTCTGACTAACATTTGTCCTGTTAACATAAATCCTGGAGGAGCTAGACTGTTATCTGACTTGCTTTTCTTCTGAATGCTTCTTTTTTCTGGGGAAAAAGAAATGGATGAAATGTTTGACTGCCCATGAAAGTACAGGTGAGGCTGCTGCGAGTTCATCCTCCTGTCTGGGCTCTCGTTCCCTCTCTCTTTGTCCCTCTTTCCTCTTCCCTCCCTTCCACTCTTCTCAATTGATTCATGTATTTCTTATAGTTTAAAATTGCCATTTAATTGAAGTTATATGAAATCATGGTTTTGAAAAGGAGTCAGTTAGCTTAAAGTTACTCAGACCATTTTATTTGGGTGAAAAAAAAAACAAAAAACAAAAAACCCTGTTGGTGTGTTTACCAATGAAGGCTGTAGTAAAGTAAGCCAGCCATTCAACAGGAGTTGTGTTGTAAACCCAAGGGTTTGTTCTTAGATCTGAGTAGGGTAGGTTGTACCTGTTCATCTACGATATTTATATTCTTCTTTCCATACCCTACACATTGTTTTACTCCTTGGAGGGGAACCCTCTGAGCTGGGTTTTGTTTAAAAATATCTCACATACTGAATATTTAGTAAACATTTAGCATTGTGTTGCTGAATTTTGAATATTGGAGCAGTCAACATTTGTATTGTAATTTTTGGAAGTTCTTTTTGTTTTTTGTTGTTGTTGTTTTTTTTTATGTACTTAACATGAATATTCTTTATAATCCAGGATGCTTTCCATGGACATAAATTGTTATGTTCTGGAGCTTGAGTGTTCACATTATATTTGCCTGTCTCTTCATTTCAGCTAAAAATGTCTCCCTTTTTATGCTGAAGAGTAAAGTAATCGATCTCAGTGACTGTCTTTAACTTTGTGGTTTATAAATGAATTCAGGATGGTAGGACTTACAAGTGGCCTGAGATCAGAAAAGTGTTATATCACTATATTGGTTGTGGGATAGGGACATATTTCTAGGGTTTTTTTCCCCCTTTCAAAACCACAGGAATAAATTTTACTGGTTCCTAGTGTCTATTCATGTAATGTTGCAGCCTTAGATTTTTTTTCAAGGCATTTATCAATAAGTTTATAAATACCAGGCCTTTGGCAGGCAGAGCATTTATTGCTATGCACAATTATAATAGAGAGTTACTGAAGTTGATAGAATTAAGGATAGATGCCTCAGGTTAGAAAAATGCTTAACAGTCAAAGTCTGTGCTTCTCGTCATGTCATCTGTACCTAGGAATCCGTGCTAGCAGTCATGTCTCACGGCTATGCCAAACGACTCAACTGTCGGCTTAGTCAGCATCAGTCAAAGTGCAGGCACAGAACAAAACTGATATGTGTAGTTATAGGAGGAGGAGGTTTCTTTTTTTTTTTAAATAATTAAATAGGTATATATGATACACTGTAACTTAGAGTTATCTTTGTGCCTTTGAAAATATGATACCTGAGCTGGGCGTGATAGTGCATGCCTTTAATCCTAGCACTAGGGAGGCAGAGGCAGGCCGATCCCTGTGAGTTCGAGGCCAGCCTGGTCTATAAAGAGTCCAGGACAGCCAAGGCTACACAGAGAGAGACCCTGTGTCAGGAAGAAAAAAAAAAAGAAAGAAAAGAAAGAAAGAAAAAATGTGATATCTTTTAGTAATCTAAAAGTAAATGACAAAACAATGTTTTATCTTAACTGCATAGCAAAATACTTGTACAAAGCAAAAGACATCTTTATCACTGAGCTGCTCTTCCAGGAAACTGTCCTAATAGTGGTTCCAGCATCTGGTAGACAATAATAGGATGGTTATTTGCTACTTACAAATAAGATCGTAAGAACTCATATAAAACAAACATTAGTTTAAAGTAAAAAAAATTGTTGAAATTGCAAGTTAATATGTGGTGTGTATCTTGGAAAGGAGTTAGAATAAAAAGAAATGCCATTTACACTTTCACATTTAGTGTAGTGGGGGAGTAAGGTGACAGGTCTTAAAGTAGAAGTGTCACAAATGATGACAAGATAAGTAAGAGACTTGGTTAAGAACATGACCCTCATGATTTAGTACTGTGTACTAGTACGTTTGGAAATGTTTTAAGAGGATAAGAGTATAACAGTGAGTAGTTAAAATTTAGCATAATTATTTTGGCAATATCTGTATTCAATAATAATTATATTTAGGCTAATAAAGTCCAAAGAAAGGAATGAAGAAGTAATTTTTTAAATGTGGATGGGTTTTGTTTTGTCTTGTTTTGCCTGTATGTATATATGTGTACTGTGCACATGTGCTCATGGATTTCAGAAGAATCCCCTAGAACTTGAGTTAAGGATAGTTTTGAGCTGCCAGATGGGTGCTAGAAACAGAAGCCAGCTGCTCTGCAAGACAGATACTCTTAACTGATGAGCTATCTCTCCAGCTGTAGAAATAGAGCTTTTTTTTTTTTTTTTTTTTTTTTTTTTTTTTTTTTTTAATAGTCGTTCTGTCTGCAAGGGTGAATAAAAGTGTAGCCTCCTCTGTGAGAATACTTCATTGTTTACTGATAAGTGTCTCAGAAGAAAAGTTTTATCAAAGTGAAAGATGATAAGACCAAAACTCCAAGTTAATGGCTCTTAAATTGTGTTCTCATGGGAACCCTGCTGTCCAGTAGTTCAGCCACTGCTGGAATATGAATAAAACTAAGACAGTCTGTTGTAAGAAGTTAAGACAGGATGCTTTTCTATTTATTTATTTATATATATATATATTCATTCTGATTAGGCCATACATCTGAAACTTACATAATGATTAATAGCTCATCTTCATTATAAGCTAGTATAAAATAAAACTGGATTTGGCACCAAGTGTAGTGGCACACACGCCTATAATCCTAGCACTAAGGAGGCAGAATCAGGCTGATCTCTGTGAGTTGAGGCCAGCCTGGTCTATAAAGTGAGTCCAGGACAGCCAAGGCTACACAGAGAAACCCTGTCTCGAAAAACAAAAACTGGATTTGGCATTTATACTTATTTTATACTTAATACCATTTTTCAAATACTTCTGAAAAGCATTGTTTCTGCTAAGTGGTTTGCCACATGTCAAAGGCCTATAGGTCGCACATGTTGGTAAACTGAGGGTCTCCTCAAGTGTTCTGTGAGACAGGATATGTAGAAGCCTTTGGAGTATAAGTACTTGAAGTTACAGCCAGGACTCAGTTCCATCTTGGCTATCTCTACTGGTCCTGTATTTAGAAGTGCTACTTACATTCCTTAAGCCTTCAATCTTTCTCCTCCCTCCCCCTTTAAGTGGGGTGATAATACATACTTCATACCACTACTTGACTGAGATAAAAATTTATCAAAAGGTTAAGCATATTAATTGGCACATCGTTAAAAAAAAAAGATTTTTCTGAAAATTGTGGGAGTTGGCTAAAGAACCCTGATCCATTGGAATGTCCTGGCTTCTTAATTTACTGATTCTCTTACATAAAGGCATTGGCATGTCTGTTAATGTAACCCTTAACAATTTTAAATGATAGATTGTTTTCCAATGTTAAATGACACACTTGTTTTTATAAGCAAGCTGTGTTTTTGCAGTAATTGAAATGTGAGAAGCATCTACAGAGCAGCCTTATTCCTAACCAGGCTAAATATTGATTAGGATATATCAGTTCCTTTGAAACATTTATATTGCCTTTGATAAAAATTTTATATATGTTTTAATTTTGCCCTTATAACTTCTGAGTTATTTCAGCTCAAAATCAACTGCATAAGTACAAGATAACTATGCAGATATCAGAGCTTGTTCTGAAGGTCGTGCTCTGATGGTCCATGTATATTTTCACTGGACAGACAAATGCTGCTTAAGAGCAACGTTCTGGTAAACTCGGTATGATAGAGCTCACCTCTACAAGCCGGCCACGTGCCTAGACTGTGGTGTAGCCACGGCCGTGTGCAGCCTGTCCTCTACTAACATGCTAGGTGGCTATTTTCAGGGACCAGAGAGACTCAAACATCAGGTGATTAAAAATTGTTTTGTTTTTCTCATTCACACACAAAAAGACCATTCTTACTTGATAGGGATCTTTTTTTCTTTATTACTTGAGTTTCCTGTTAAGAAGGTTATAGCAAAATTTTTTCATTTACAAATATTCTACCCCCATTTTCCAATGTAACTGAACATACAGTGTGGGCCACGGCAAACAGTGGGTCCTTGTGAGAGCTTTTGGGGAGTGGGGGTGAGCAAAGATAATTTTTTTTACAGAAAAAACATATTTACTGTGTCTATCTTTTTCCTGGTCCCTTTTGACATATACCCAGTCTCAAATGAGCAATGCATATATACTAAAATAAAGTTGGTAAGATGCACTGAGTTGGCTTTACCATGTCTGGAAATGTTCTCTACTAGGAGGCTCAGCAACATCAGAGGACCATGAGTTTGATCCATCAGCTGACATGCTGGTTCATGATTTTGATGATGAGCGAACATTAGAAGAAGAAGAGATGATGGAAGGAGAGACAAACTTCAGTTCTGAAATAGAGGATCTTGCCAGGGTAAATGACCTTCACCAGCAGTGAAGCGGTGCAGCGTGTGGGCAGAGGGGCACTGGAGGCTCCAGGGTTCTGTTTATGCTGGAAATTTTGATACAACTGTAGGCGGAGTGTTTTGAAACTGAGGCTTTAAAATTTTTCTTTTATTGTGCCAGATAATGGAATCCAGTAGTAATTGTTGGTAAAACATCATACCTCTGTACCAGAAATGGACCAAAAAAGGAATCCTAAATTTTATCTTACAAACCTTCCCCCCGCTAAGTTATTGCATCTTTTATTTATCCTTTTCAAAGGGGTAAACATCTTAAATGTCATCATTTTCTCCTCTTTTATTAAAGTTCTATATTGTGTCTTCCCTTGCTAACAGGGTTACCTTTGACCTTTACACCAAGAGTTCCTTCTCATTTTGGAAAACTTTCCTCATGGGTATCCTACATAGCTTACTCTTTTCTCTCTGCTCTCTGCTTCCCCTGTGCTCCATTTTCTCTTCAGAGTCCTCTGCACGTTCTTTTGGGTTTTTTGAGACAGGGTTTCTCTGTGTAGCCTTGGCTGTCCTGGACTCGCTCTGTAGACCAGGCTGGCCTCGGACTCACAGCGATCCGCCTGCCTCTGCCTCCCAGCACTGTGATTAAAGGCGTGCGCCACCACCCCACCTACTTATATATTTTCCTTGACTGTTAGTGCCAGACCTATTCCGTTCTAGTCTCTTAGATAAGTCTCATTATGTACTGGGAAGGTCAGCTGCGGCTGAATGTGCAGTAGGTTCAATAAATACAGCACATCTCTCAAGAGAGAGCTCCCGGTCTCCATCTTCACCAAGCAAGTTTGAACCGCCTGCATATTGAACCTCAACACTACCAAACTGTGCGGCCTAGCCTATTTCATGGTCGTGTGTTTCGTTTGTGTTTAGCTTGTGTTTCTGGCTTACCTATTCCATTTCATTCTCCAGCTTCCCTGTTTCCTCAGACAGTTTAGCATTCCAATCAACACTTACTATGCCTTTGTTACCTGTTACTTCTGTCTATTAAAAACAACAAAATAAAAAATATTTCTATTTATTTACGTTGTTGCCTAAGTCTAGAACCAGGGAGAACTTTTCTTCATTACCAACATTGATTTTTGATTTTTGAAATAAGCTTGTCATTGCTCTCCACTGAAATCTCTCTAACCAGTTCTTGCTTTGTATGTACCTTAGTACACATTTTTTCCTATCTAGACTGTTACAACCACTTTCTTATTGGTTTCTCATTTGTGTTTTATCATAATCCTCTCAATATATTTCCATTCAGTATCTATAATAACCTTTCTAAAGTTCAACCTCCTACAATTCCTAAAGAAAATCTAGATTCCTTAATCTTTTTGCAAGGCCAGCTGCTTGATAGGACCTTTTCCATTTACTTCAAAACCCGTGACGCTGTACCTTACTAACCTGTTTTATTGTTGGATTAGTTAGTTTGTTCATGGTTTGAGGTTTATTTGGCACCCTGGGATCTGTTGGCTTTGGTGTTGCCATACCTATATGCTAATTAGATTTATTTTAAATGAACAAAAATGCTATATCCTATTCAGTATAGCTTAGTTTTCTTTTCCCACCACAGTTGGTACACATTTGTGTGCATGTATGTGTAGTGTATTTCCTATAGCCTTCGTTCATTTTATAAGGGGAGCTGTTGTTCTTCAGTACAACGTCGTTGTATGGCCTAATATGCTCTATGATAAGAGAAAGGTACCACAGACACAGTGCTGGTGTTTTTAGACAGAGAAATGGGTGGCCTTATTTGTTTTAGTAATTATCTGTGCTTCAGAATTTAGTTAGGGATTTGAAACTGATAGATACCATTTACTTAAATCTTTCCAGGGCCATGTTTGGGATCATTTAGTTACTAAACTAGCATTGTCCACAGTGTCTAAGCAGTTTGTTTTCTGACTTTGATCAGAGATGATTTTGTTTTTGGTGTCAATGTTGTTCACTGGTTACCACAGAGCCCCACACTGTACTTGCCCAGAAGTAGTCTTTAAAAAGTAGCAGGCTAGTCATTGGCTGTTATTTTTTTCTTTAGGAAATATTCACTTAAATTTATAGAGGTTAGAGAAAGGAAGAAAAAAACAGTGGAACTAATCCTACATTTTCTCTTTCCCTTTTTGTTGTTTTTTTGAGACAGGGTTTCACTGTGTTGCCCTGGCTGCCCTGGACTTGCTTTGTAGAGCAGGCTGGCCTTGAACTCACAGAGATCTTCTGCCTCTCACAGTGTTCGGATCACAGGTGTCTGCCACTGTGCCCAGCAGTCCTGTATTTTTTCATTTCAAACAGTCTTACACCTTCTCAGAATCTCCTGACTTTCCATGTAAAACAATTAACTCCCTATTTAGAACATTTATAACCTCAAGATAAACATTGTATTAGATTTCCTGTAGTTACAGACTTTATAGATATGAACCAAATCAATTTCCTTGAGAAACAAACTTTTTTTGTTGTACTGATAACTCATCTGCTTTTACAGAAACAAGCCAGTGGTGAAGTTGAAGGAGTGGTGCCTTTCATTTGGAGCTTTCATTGTAGGAAGTCTGTCTTGTTTGTTTTATGTGATTGGAGAAACTTTTCAGTTAATCCATTCACAAATCAACAGAAAATTTAACAAATTTTACTTTCACCTCTATTTGAGTTCTTTCAGATCAAAATCAACTGAATAAGTTAAAGATAGCTATTCGAATACTTTGAATACTTTGAAGGACGTTTTACTTTTATTCAACTTGAATTCTAAACTTTTCAATGACTACTATTGGTACAAGCTTTGTGTGTGGTTATAGCGATGTATAGTGTCACTATAATAGGTCTTATGTAAGTCTTACATTTAAGTATTTTAGTAAAATTAGGTGAATTGATTAGAATTTACTTTGGTACTAATAGGAATGTTAAAGGCATTCACACAGTTCATGAAGTTTTTTGTTTTCTGTGAATTACCAGAATCCAACCCTTTTCAGTGCTCTGTTGAAATTCAAGAGACCAAGCATGGGCCCAATTGAAGCATTCAGAAGAAAAGACTAGTGTCAACTACATCTATATATGTAAATGCATTGTAGAAGAAAAAACTCTTCAACAGCACCTATACAATACACACTTTAAAGCCCTGGACACATTTGCAGTATTACTAGGCTGTTTATGAGAGTGCCCAACTAACCTCTTGAGTGCGTATTTTCAGCTTGTAGTATAAGGTTGTCTCCCAGGTTTGTTGTTGTTGTTGTTGTTGTTTTTGTTTTGTTTTGTCACTTCTCTCAATTTTCTTTTCTAGGAGAAAAAGTATGCAGGATTGAGATTTTCTTGAAATGTACATGAATGAAAATGAGCATATGAGCACTCCTATGTGTGGTTGAGAAGGTTTTTATTGTACATAGGAGAGAGAGAGAGACCAGCCAGAGACATCTGGAAGAGTCCAGACTGAACATGACCAGCAGAAGAGACCAGGCCATGAGAGGAGAGAGGAAGAGAGGGAACCGGGAACAAGAGTAGAAAACAGGAGGGCAGAGGGGGGACCAAGAGAACGCGTGGCTGCAGCCAGAAGCCGGTGGGAAGGAAGGGAGGCTCAGGGGCTGAAGAGGGTTGGGGAGTGAGAAGTGCAGAGAGGAGGCTGGGCTCTGTTACAGGGACTTGTGATGCTAAGAGAGCCTGAGGCTAGCATGGTGCTAATAGGCACCACAATTAGCCATTTACCCTGAGCTTCTTTGGGACCTGATAGTACACACACAGGCTGAAATATATAAATATAAAAAACACCCCAGCGTGGAAATGGTAGTTTACTAACTTTATTCTTTTGTAGTATGTCACATTGCAAGCACCAGCCACGGCCTGTCTTTAACTAGATGTGGTCACTTAGGCCTTTTCTCTTCTCTTCATAAACCTGTATTGCTAAGTCCATTTTGGTACAGTAGATATGTGAAGAATACTGTGCCCATCCAGCAAATGGCCCTCATGTGAGAGTTTGCACCTCTGCCACGTTCATGAGAGAAGGGCCGTCTCTTCTGGGACCAGGAAGTCGACGTTGCTCTGATACTACAATGCTGTTGTGTGTCAGTGTTGATGGCTTTAATCTTGCTGTGTTGACTTCATTCCAAAGACCGTATCTGTTTGTGTGTCTCTCTCACTCTCCCTGTCTGTGTCTCTGCCCCTCTCTCCCTCTGTCTGTTATGGGCATTTGCTTGCATGCATGCCTTTATGCCACATGTGTGCCTGGTATCTGCAGAGGGAGACTAGACCAGGGTGTCAAATCTTGTGGAACTGGAGTTACAGACAGTTGTGAACTTCCATGTGGGTGTTGGGAACCAAACCTTGGCCCTCTGCTGCAACAGCAAGCGTTCTTAAACAGCTCGTTCTTTTAAGCTTCACCAGTGTCCAGCTTACACAGATACGACTGCCCCGCCTGTTACTGTAGTGTTTGCTAAAGTGCACTATAATGTGCATCTGTTTTTATTCATCTTGTGCCTGTTTTTATCCTTCATAGTCTTATCTACTCGGCCCCTATCTCATATTGGATCAGGATGATGAACATTTAACCTGAGGTCAGATTTCAAGGAAGAAAATATGTGCATATATAAGTAAGTAAGCAAGCCAGTGAGTTAGGTAACATGGGCTCATAATTTAACTTCCCTATTGCATAAGCATATAATTTGATTAATAGTGTTAAGCTTCTATCTGTACAAAGATAATAACGCAAAGGTCTTGGCATAATATCTGGCACATTGATAAACTAAATAAGTCTTAGTTATATCATTCCTGCAATTCTCAGAGAAAGCTGATGCCCCGCTGTGAGCAGGTGCTATATGCCCCATAGCTTTTGTTCTCTGCCGTTCTTTTTTGTATATCATTACTTTTGGATGGAGGATAAAACATTGCTTTTTCATTACAATGTTTCAATGAAAAGCTGATAGCCAATGGTCAGAATATTCTCCACAGTTGAGTGGAGAGTGTGATACGACTTTCTCACGTACTCTGGTCCCTCACATTTGACCATGTCCCCTGGAGGGGGAGACCTGGTGCCACTCAGAGGAAGGACAGCTGGTAGCCAAGAAGAGACTTGATGCCCTATGAGCATATACAGGGGGAGGTAATCCCCCTCAGGAACAGTCATAGGGGAGGGGAATAATGAAAAATGGGGGGGGGGGAGGAATGGGAGGATACAAGGGATGGGATAAACATTGAGATGTAACAAGAATAAATTAATTAAAAAAAAAAGAAAGAAAAATAAGTAAAATAAAATAAAAAAAAGAAGAGCTGAGTGAAGTCGTAGTAGAATATAGACTCTGATAATGGCACTGTGAAGGTGTTCTCTGGAATAGGCAACTGATAGGCCCTAACCATGTCCTAATACAGTAGGCCACCCATAGTCTTCTGCCCTCCCGGTGCCACGTGCACCACCCTCACATACACTGATAATGTCTGCCAGTCTGTTGTTACAAATCTCACACACACACGATATCAAAGTCAGTGTCCTTTGGCCCAAGGTTTAGTGTCTTCAGTGTTTGTTTTTCTGTGCGTCCTGTAAGACAAATGTTGTTAAGATTTTCTGAAAGACTCAGGGAAAGCTACATCATGTGCTCAGCTTTTAGCTGAGAGACTGGAAGAGTCCAATAAACTCATCAGGGATAGATTGCTGGGAAATGTGGGCTACGCTCTCAGAGAGGATCTGCTTCTAAATTTGACTAGTTACAAATAAAAATTGCCTTCCAGGTGGCATGTACTTTTAATTCTGGCACCCATGAGCCGAAGCAGAAAGACCATGCATTGGAAACCAGCTTAGGCTACATAGTAGGTTCGTGGCCAGTAAAGATGTAGTAAAACCTTGTCCCAAAAGACAGAACATGTAATACTAGTAAGAATCTGTCTATTCTGCTTGCATTTGTGCTTTTCTGTTTGTGTTTTTGAGATATGGACTCAGCTCTGCTTTCCAGCCTGTCCTGGCCTTGTTTTCCTGCTGTGGCTTCCCTGGTGCTGATTGCAGACCTATATACATGTTCCTTCGTCTCTCTTCTCTTCTCTCTTCTCTCTTCTCGCTTCTCCCTCCTCTCTTCTCCTCTCTTCTCTCTTCTCGCTTCTCTCTCTCTCTCTCTAAACCAAATATGATATAGCAACTGGTACTTGTGTTTAGTAAACTAGGGCTGTGAACGTTTCCATTCTTTCAGCCATCAGCTTTTCTCTCCCTGGCTTGCGTAGTGTTGGACAGTGAACACAATATTTTCATGTGTTTTGGAGTTTTGTACTTTTCTTCTTAGTCTTTCTGAATAATACAGCCAAGAAACAGTATTAGCTTAGATTGCATGCTAATGAACAACCACAAAATAATTCTGACTGGAGTGAAACTTCCCACAAAAACTAACCAAGATGATCAGACCTGGACCAAAATAAATAAATAAGTAAATAAATAATAGCCATTTAAGAAACTTAGGTAACAGAATTAAATTCAAAAATAGAGAAAACCCACTATGTCTGCTGTTAATCTATTACTCATCTTTCCAAAACCTGTGTCCTTTGGAAATAATATGGGGGAGAAGGTATAGTCTTCAATTACTAATGGAAAGATATCTGCTTTCATTAGGAAGGTCTGATATTTGTAGTTCTATGCTTAAGTATTTATCATTTGACTTGTATGACTTTTTGTGTATGCCAATTCCATCACTGATTTCTCTACTTGAGTCTCTTCTTTAGGTGTTGGTGAGGCCACTTTTTACCCCACCTCTGCCCTTAGAATAGTAGAGGTGTGTCTGGGTTTTTGAGAAATAATATTTTATGAAGTGGGTTGTACTTCTTATTTGTGCTACAGTGAGGAAAACATGATTTAATTATTCCGAGTGAAATCGCTTTCTGTACAGTTCATAAGTCATCTGATCTTTTGTAAGCTAACTACTTGTCAGGTTAGTAAAAGATTTTTAAAAACAATATCCAAGACACTTATTTCCTCCCACTAGAAAGACTGAGTTGCTTATATATTATTCTACACTTGTGAAATTAATGGCCTTTGAGATAATACTTGTGTGAGAAGACTTACTTGAAATTTTTTTTAAATGCAGATTAGAGACCCATCACCTAAGACATTAGGGCCAGCTACTCTAGGGTAAGGCCAACATCCTATTGTATTAACAGCTATCAAGCAGGCTGTACTCTCTTGAAATAAGCTATGCCAACAGTCAAGACTCGGGGGACTTATTTGATTGGTATGTTTTAGAGTGAGCCGAGTACTGTGGTCTGTTCAGAAGATGATTTCAAAATAGAGTATTGTTGTTGCAATGAGCTTTGTTAAATTGCCACTTAATGTTCACTTTAATAATAACGTCCATTGTCCTAAAAACCGAAACATGCTATTTGTGAACTCTTAGCTGATAAAAGTGACAGTTACAAACTGCCATGTTAGTGTTTCCTACAGTTTGACTCTCATACATAGCTTTAGTGGCTCTTACTGATTGTTTTAACTTCAGTTGCTGAACCTACTTTTTACTTGGGGTGCCCATTGAGTTTAAGGAAAATTACAGAGCTGGAATTAGTTCAGGGGCTACAGTCTTTAAAACAACATAGTCTGTATGTATCTCTGCTTCCTTCATATGAAAACAGAAGTAGCGAACATTACCATCTGTTACTGTTAAAGATCTGAGGAGACATGTACATCAGGCTACTTTGATTCTTAGAGAAAGTGAAATCAAAGCACCTAGCTCAGGTGCTTGGCCACTAAGAGATGCTTTGGGAAAGGCTGTTTGCAGCTGTATGGGGATAGCTCTTTCTCTAACCTCTCTTACTCTTCCTGTGTCTTGGTTTTGAAGTTCTGTTCTTTTTAAGTACTGACTCTTAATCTCAAATTTCACTGTCCTTGACACAGCTCAGATTTCCATGGGCCAATTATTTCAATACCTCAAGTATAGTTTTGGTTAATACTTTTAAAATAGCACAGCACTGCTGTCAGTTATTTCATCTAGCACATTGATGCCTTACTGGATGCAGCCATTGCTTGTCCAACTGTAGTGTCTGTAAATTACTGGACCTTCAGAACTGAACTCTCTCTCAAAATAGGCTCATAAGTTGATTTATAACTTGCAGTACAAGTGTCAAATGGCATTTTCTTCCTATGAGGAATTTACAGATTATAATTACTATATATTTTTTAATATTTTTAAATTTGTGTGTGTGTGTGTGTATCAGTGTGCATGTGAGTGCAGGTGCCCAAGAAGGTGTCACATCCACTGGAACTGGAGTTATAGGCAGTTGAGAAGTTGTGAGCTGCCCAGTTTAGGTGCTGAGAACTGAATCCAGGTCCTCTGCATGAGCAGTAAGTGCCCTTCAGACAGACAGACACACACACGCCTACATAGTTTCTAGCTGTGGGGAGATTAACTTTGTTTTACCAACTACGTTACACATTCTAATGTATATATCCCCTGCAGAAATGTGTTTTGATATGTGAGGTAGACATTTATCTGTTGATCAGTAAGGCACATAATGATAGAAATTATAAAACATACTGTCTTGTCTATAGAGAACCATTTCGCTAGGTTCTGAATTGACAAGTATGTTTTTCTTTAGAACACGTATGTATATTTTGTTTGTATGTATAATATGTTCAGGCAATTTGGCTTAAACTTTCATTTTTCTTTTATCAGAATTTTTTTTCTGATACTTGACATCAGTTAGTGACTTCCTTCTGCAGGAAAATGATTTTATTTTCCAAAATAAGGCTATGTCTTCATTTTATTCACAATGGGTATATCTTTTGGAGAGAATGAATAAGGTTCTGACTGAGGCCCTAAGATACACTAATAGGATTATCGACCTTTAAAGTCAAATGATGAAAATATGGCTGTATATAATGTAACTTGTGTGTATGTGCTTAAGAAAATTCTTCAATGTGTATCCATGTTTCCTCATCTGTGTGATAGTTCCATAGATGTCAGTGCTGACATAATCTTATATACATGGAGATTACTTTAGAAAAGTATGGATGGCTTTGTAATCTTGTGTCATTTTGTATATAATCACTGTCCTTCTGCAGGGTGCTTTGTCAGAGCAGGGAATTTAATCTCCCCTTCTGGGCTTATTGAATTAGATGACATGCTGTGTTCTAATTATTTTTCTTTGCCCCAAATTATGTAATATACTGTTTGTAATAATCCATATATAAGGGCTAAATGACTAGTATGTAGACCAAATTATTGCAAAACCTGTAATTAATTTCAGACTATTGACAATGATATGGACCAATTAGGATTGGTCAGTTTATAAGAGTTAAAAAATGGCTTTCATTTCTTCTTTTTTTAAAAATTTCATCTAGCACATTGATGCCTTACTAGATGCAGCCATTGCTTGTCAGACTGTAATGTCTAAATTACTGGACCCTTCAGAACTGAACTCTTTCAAAATAGGCTCATAAGTTGATTTATAACTTGCATTACAAATGTCAAGTGGCATTTTCTTCCTATGAGGAATTTACAGATTTACTAGATTTTTTTTGTTTTTTAATATTTTTAAATTGTGTGTGTGTTTATTTATTGTTTATGCAGTATTTTGCCTTCATGTGTGGGCATACCAGAAGAGGGTATTAGATCACATTATAGATGGTTGTGAGCCACCGTGTGATTGAATTGAACTCAGGGCCTTTGGAAGAACAGATAAGTGCTCTTAACCTCTGAGCCATCTCTCCAGCCCCCCTGGTTTTGATTTCTTATTTTCATAATTTGAAAAATACTGAATATATTTTTCACAAAGCACACATATGCTCTTAAGAAAAGAAGTGTCAATTAAGTGCTGTACAGATTTATAAATCATAACATGGAAATACAAATTCATCGATTTCAGAAATTGACTTATTTTGATGTACTTAGGAAGGCGACATGCCAATCCACGAGCTTCTCAGCCTCTATGGTTATGACAGCACTGTTCGATTACCTGAAGAAGAAGAGGAAGAAGAGGAGGAGGAAGAGGAAGCTGAAGATGATGAAGATCCTGATAATGATGACAACAGTGGGTGTAGTGGGGAAAATAAAGTAAGTTAATGCACATCAGTGTTTTTTGTCTTACCTTGTGCAACATTTGTGTTCCAAGATCCCTGCTGTATTTGTGAAACTACAGAGAGTACTAACCTCTAAATATAATTTTTATAGTATGACTAAAATTTAAAAGTAAAAAATACAACAATGTGTGATATAACAATTGAAAATCCCTTATAATCTTCTCTTAAATAAATTTGTCTATTTCAGATTCCTTTTTGTTTTTTCTAAATAGTACTAACTTTTTAAAAAATGTTACTTTTAAGTAATAGAGACTGACTGGCAGTTATATAGTCATTAATTAAAATCATTTTAGGAACATGAAGGTCACACTGCTTTCCCTAATATTAATATATGATGTAACTTTATGTCTTTATGAAAACTTAGGAATTATCACTGCTAAGTGGCCTTAGCTAAACTCTAAACTGCTGGACTTCACCTTGCAGGTCTCCTCCCAGTTCCAGGAGCTAATGCAGGGAATCACATCACATTTAATGTGTTTATTATGGTCTTATTGTTACATCTAAAATACAATTGACCTCTGGCCTGCAACAGCATTCTTCATAGTGTGAATATGTTTTCTTATTCTGTAGGAAGAGAATATAAAGGATTCCTCAGGTCAGGAGGATGAAACTCAGTCTTCCAATGATGACCCCTCACAGTCTGTTACTTCCCAAGATGCTCAGGAAATGATCCGCCCACGTCGATGTAAATATTTTGATACAAGTATGTATTAGTATTGCTATAGTTAGAATGCAATTTTAATTCTTCTGCATTACCTAAAATTCTAGTGTGGTTTTATTGCTGTTTGAATTCACTTATTCTGAAATTGCTTTTCAGTGCAAATGGATTTTGTTAGGGGTTAATAGTATCAAAATAGGCCAGCCCTGTTCTCAGTGTATATATCACAATAATTACTGCTTCATATGCTGCCTAAATATGGATGTGTTCCTTTTATTTTGTGTATTCTGAAGTTTTTGTTTTCTACTTCTCATTGTTAATTCTGAGCCATTGTTGATGTGTACTCATGTGTCACTCAGCCACAGAGATCTGTTATGAGAAATATATTGTCAGGTGTCTTGATGGTGTGACTAATGTGGGCATAGCCCCTTGAGATGATAGAATCTTGCAGAACCACTATCGTATGTAAGTTGAATCTGTTGCCCAAGATGACCTCAGGCTGCACATAGCTATATATTTGTAGTGTTGTCTTCGCTAATCTTCTGGTTCCTAGGTCTGAAAAGGTAGTTGGTTCTTGGGGTGTGAATATGTGCTAATACGTAGTTCACCAGTGGGGGCAGGACATGTGGAGGTCAGAAGACAACAGGACTCAGTTCTCCCCACCTTAGTGTGTGTTCCAAGGATCAAACTCTGTAGACTCTTTATGCAACTGAGGATGACCTTGAACTTGTGATGTCACTGTCTCTACGGCCCAAATGGTGGGATCACAGGCTTGAGCCAGTGTGCCTTATTTCATGCAGTGCTGGTGGTTGGCACACAGCACTCTGTGCATTTTAGGCAAGCAGTCTACCAGCCCTAATCATTAGCCTCATTTGAATGCAGCCAAGCAGCAGCTTGCCTGGCATAGATGCAGTAGAAACCGGGGAGAATAAAGGTTTCTAAAATGTACCCATCCCTCCTGTTCTCCTAAGGTTTTACTACAGGATGCCCAGTTTTATCAAGAACATCCTTTTGAAAACATTGCTTTGTCTAAGTCCCTGTTTTCTGTGAGAAGAACTTGACATCACTCAACGTACTTTGTACCTAGGCACTAGTAAGAGTTTATGTTGATACTGATCCTGAAGTGTTTGTGTTCTTAGGAAGTCATTTCCTAAGACTCTAGTTACCCCAGCAGATCCATGTTTTTTCTTTCATTTTGAGGAATTTTTTTTTATTGTTTTGTTTTAGAATCAGTGTTCATTATTTGATTTTAATTATCTTGGCCTAATTTAGCAGACCTTTTGCCATATCTGTATATTTGATGGTAGGTACAAAAATGCAAAGATAATATCCAGTATGGACAAGACAAGCATCTATTTCATAGTATCGTTCTCTTATGTATTCTAGATAGTGAAATAGAAGAAGAATCTGAAGAAGATGAAGATTATATTCCGTCAGAAGACTGGAAAAAGGTACTTCTCCTTAACAGTAATATTCTAAAAGCCAAGAATATTTTTCAATGCATTGTGTATATTGATGAATTCAGTGTATTAGCCTTTTTTGTAACATTTTAGCATTTGGTAAATATTGGTTCAAGCTCCCCGTTAATGTATCCAACTAATAGTTTTATCTTTTCATAAAATAATTCTGTGGATAGAATAGAAGTTTGCTCAGTATTGCTATCACACCTATATTAGAAATCCAAATTTCTAATCCAGTCCTGAAGTAACATAAGACTAGAATTTTGTTGCCTTGTTGAAATGTGACCTGTTAGTAGTGTAAGATTGTAACTTCGCACCCCACATTGCTTATTAAAGACAGCTCAGCGTGACTGAGTTCAGTGCTGCTGCTGAAGGCGGGCTGCTCTGCAGACACACAACTAGCTTCTAAAGTAGACTTGAGACATTGAGTTTTGCTTTTATGGTTTGTTGTTGTTTGTTTTCCTTAAAATGTCACATAGCATTACTTATTTAGTTAACAAAACAGTTAAATTATGAGATTTAATTTTAGGTGTTGTATAGAACCTCTTAGGAAATTACAGTACACACATTTCTGTAGAAGGGTGTTTGCCTTAGAGATGATTACCTGATGTACTCTCTTTAAAAATTTGTTTGTTTTCTCTTTCTTGGTTTTGTTTTATTTCATTATTTTATGTGTATGGATATTTTGCCTGCATGTGTGTTTGTTCCTATTGGAACATAGCAGCCGTCACAGAGCAGCTGTGACTACCTTGAGGAGGCTGTTGATGTTTTCACGCAGGACGAGGAGCTGGAATGACTCACTAGAGACTGAGCCACTACTTTTTGTGCCCCCTTTTCTACTGTATGCAATTGTTTCCCATCTGGGGAGGTGCCAGAGTATATAATGTGTGTGATTACCGGAAGGGAGAATTACATACAAGAATCTATAGGGAATAATTACCTATTTGGGCATGAAACTTCAGGAGGATGGCTATTTGGGACTCTTTGGTGGCACGAGTGAATAAAATAAAAAAGAAGCACAGGAATTGGCAGCAGAGCGCTCTGTGGTAGACACCGTTAAAAGAATATGGTACAGCATGGAGGAAGTTTGACATGTGAGGCTCTTTTTTGACTACTGACCATGAGAAGCTTTGGTTTTCCTCTATAGTAGAATAATATAGCTTTGTTGCACTGAGCATGTCTGTGAAGCTACAGTAGGTAGAATAAAATAAGATGTGACAGCAGCAGCAGAGAGGAAGCTTTCAAACCCCTGGAGTCATTTAAAGTTCCTGCAGCATTTTCATATACCTTTGATGTCTTTGTTTGTTTGTTTGTTTTTCGAGACAGGGTTTCTCTGTGTAGCCTTGGCCATCCTGGACTCACTTTGTAGACCAGGCTGGCCTCGAACTCACAGCGATCTGCCTGCCTCTGCCTCCTGAGTGCTGGGATTAAAGGTGTGCGCCACCACGCCCGGCTCCTTTGATGTCATGTTTTAACCTGAAAGTACCAGGTCCATCCATGATAATCCCCATGCCCTGAGAAATCTCATTGGTGATTTCCAGTTGCCTTGCTTGCTTTCCTTTCCTTTCTTTCTTCTTTTCTTTCTTTTTTTTTTTTTTTTTTTTTTTTCCCCCTTTGAGACAGAGTTGCTCTGTGTAATAGCTCTGGCTGCCCTGGAACTCTCTTTGTAGACCAAGAGTGGCCTTGAAATCACAGAGATCCCCCTGCCTCTGCTCATCAAGTGCTGGGATTAAAGGAGTGCTCCACCATGCTTGGCCCAGTTGCCTTTCTCAAGAGCCAGTTTCAAATGTTTTTGGGGATGGGGGTGCATTTTTGTTTTGATTAAAGAAAGTCATGCACTAACCTCAAGAAAAAAGACTGGTTTGGAAGTGAGTCCAGTTAGTTCCTGCCAAAGTTTTTACCTTTTATGTTGTTGTTGTTTTTTTTGTTTTTGTTTTTTAACCTTTATATTAAAGCTTTGTTTCTCAGACCTTAAGTATGAGTTTGAATTGGCTGTATTAAGCGCTGAGCCCTATCCATAGAGTTTCCACTCATTAAGTATGAGTTGGGACCTAAAGACTTGAATTTGTAACAATGTCCCTAGTGGTGCTGATACTGCTGGTCCAAAGCATTATAAGTGTAGCAGCTACTCTATAAAACACCCAAAGTTGACCTTCTGTTTTTCAGGGTATTTTTGTTTATTTTAATTAAGTGATCAAAAATTACTGTTATTAATTCTTCTCCGTGCCCTATATATGTTATATATATTACATCTCCCCCGTTATTATTACTGTTTGCCATCCAATCATATGTAAGCCCTAGCTATTGTTAACTCACTCATCCTCACAATGCTGCCATGAGGTAGGTAACTGGTTTTATGACAGAGACCAGAGTGAGTTTACCCAAGAAGATATTAAAGCTACACATGAGCATAAGATGTGTATCACTAGATCTTTTTTGTTATGTTTAAAATAGGAAATCATGGTGGGCTCCATGTTCCAAGCTGAGATTCCAGTTGGCGTTTGTAGATACAAAGAAAATGAAAAGGGTGAGTTAAAGTTAAATACCTTAACTTTTGAAGTGATGGGCTTATTTTTGGTGAGTGGTGTGTGTTTGTGTACAGATACACTCATTTGTTTGTGCTCATGTGGAGGCTGAAGGTCAGTGTTGGTTTCTTTCTCTGTTGGCTCCTCACCTTGAGACACAGCTAGGCTAGCTGGCCAGTGAGCATCTCACTGCTACTCTGGCTTTCACATGTGGTGCTGGAGATCCAAACCCATATTTCAGTCTGGCACAGCAGGTGCTCCACCCACTGAGATATCTCCCCAGCCATAATTAACATAGAAAATGTAGTAAGAACTTAACAGCCTACGAAATAACCCTAATGGCTTATAGAAAAGGAGCTGTTTTATCTGTCAGGCTGGTCACTATTTTTCTAGTTTTGTCTTTATTAATCTAACAAGAAAAAAGTTATTTCTTAAGGTGTGTGCCTTAAAATATCCCAGCCATGTGTCTTTCTTAAAACCTTTTTTCTGTATTTGTTTTAAAGATTTTATTTTATTTTATTTCATATGCTCTGAACTTGGTACTTTCTGGCCATTATAATAACTTTTTAATTACCAGTTTCAAAACTAACTGCTAAACAACAGGTTGCTTATCTCTAAATTTCAGTACTACTAAAAAGGAAAGTTTTCTTGTTTCTTAAAATAATTTGGGAATACTACTTGTATGTATACATTTTAAAAGTTTTTTTTTTTTTAACCGTTTTACATCAAAGTCCTAAGGCCAGTCGTACATATAACAATCTAAAATAAATGAGGATTTGTTTTGATTTTTTTCCCCCCCTAGAGAGTCAGCCTGTTTCACATTACCTTTTTTGGGTGGATTATATAAAGAATGCATACGTGTCTTTAATGAGTTCACATACAGTGTTGTATCACTTGAAGCTAAGAGTTCATTTCTTTTTTTTTTTTTTTTGGTTTTTTCGAGACAGGGTTTCTCGTGTAGCCTTGGCCATCCTGGACTCACTTTGTAGACCAGGCTGGCCTCGAACTCACAGCAATCCGCCTGCCTCTGCCTCCCGAGTGCTGGGATTAAAGGCGTGTGCCACCACGCCCAGCTCATTTCTTTTTTATTTTCTTCACATTGCAGCTTTATGCAGAGCACCCTAGCATTGGGAAGTCTTTTGTTGTTTATTTTCTTTTTACCATTCCCTCCAGATACTTTGTTTTAAATATATATGTACATGATCTCCTGACTGCAAGAGGTGAGAAATAGGATATATCACAAGCTATTAAATTTTGTAGCCAAATGTTTTAATATTAACTTTGCCTTTAGCAAGTTTGCCTGGCTTAGCTCCTATAACATGTAGAACCATTGAGAATTGGAATGTTGTGTGTTTCTTATATGAATGCCTTATTATTGTGTGCAAAAATGAGTGGTATGTTGGCTTTTGTGTTTATAATTGAAATGAAGTGCTGTGTCTGTAGGTCATGATCACAGCTAAGCTCCTGCTTTCTGTTAGTGGGGAGCTAAGAGGTAAACTTTGTTCATTTTACTAGATGTCGTAAATTTTTTTTTGGCTAAGAAGAACCTAGTGCCTCTATTTTGAAAGTTTGATGTTAAGAGCTAAGAGTGTGCCTTAGTGGTAAAGCACTAACATACCATACACAGAACTCTGGGGTCACTCCCCAGCACCCAAGACGAAACTTTTAGTAGATGGAAGGAAAACATAGTTTTAAAGACATTGCTATTATGATTAAAGGTTTATCTCTTCTTGTACTTTACATTTTATTTTAGTATCTATAATCAAATATCATAGTAAAACAAATTATAATTTCTACTTTTAAAAGTATGAGAATTTAGGCTTTGGTTTTCGGGAAGTAGTTTTCAGTTAAGAGATTTATTCAGATGTAATTCACACACCACACTCTCTGAAGTGATTGTAGGCGTGTGCCCAAATCCTGTTTTATGCAGTGTTGAAGATCCAACCCAGGGCTTCATGTGCACTAGGAGAGTACTCTGCCAGCCGAGCCCAATATCCAGCCTAAGAGTCTTCCTGGACAGATGGTCGGCAAATAAAGAGCATCCTGTGCTGGAAGTGACAGGACATTTAGTTTTATTCATTTAGAGTCTTTGCTTAGAGGCTGGGTCTCACTGCATAGCCTGACGTGGCTTTGAGCTCCCTGGCCCCTGAGCTAGTATGCACTAGTAGAAGGATCTGCTTTGGGTTTCTGTTGTCGCTTTGTTTGTTTTTTTGGGGACAGTCTTACTGTGTTTCTAGACGTTCTCAAACTCCATGTTCAGGCAGTCCTGCTGTTCCAGTTTCCTGATGCCTAAGGTTGTAGGCATATGTCACAATACCTGGCTCTATTCTTAGCTCTGATGAGACTAGAAGGGGAGGTGGACAGTGTGGTGTGCCCTTAGGACAGGCTGAATAGCCTCTGTCCAGAGCCCTTGGATTTCAGATCACTTTGGCCTTTAGGTTTTGTGTTTAGGAATGCTCATCTTACAACAATACTGTGTGAAACAAGCAGTTGATAACTGTGTGTCAGGACACTACATGAATGTGGTATTTTGAAAATATGGTAATTCTGTGGTGAACTCCAGTATTGTGTCACACTGCTGAGAGCTCCTTCATATGAAGATACACTGATTGGATCAATTTTTTTTCTTGGAATAAACTTGACAGTATGTAAGCATACATTTATTCATTAGTAATTAATTTTTCCAAATTACAGAAGTTTGTGACATTGTAATAGTGGCTCTCAGCTTCTAGTGTCAAATACTTACTTTTTTCCTCGAATCAGAATACAAACCTCTCCTAATTCTTGCATGTAGTCCTTGCCAACTCTCTGTAGTGGAGTTTATGAGGTGGTTGTGCTGGCTCAGCTTGCTTTTTTGACACATTCAATTTGATTACTTTAAAAATTTGCAAGTTTACCATAAGTAATAAAATACCTGAAATGAGCAGTATCAGCACCTTTGGAGTATGGTCCACAGACCAGCCTGATGAGATTCATCTATTAATTAGCAAGAAGTGCAGATTCTGGGGACTCACTTAGTGACTACTAAGTCAGTCTTTAATAAGATGCTATTCATAAGCATTTCCTGTCTTCCTTTCCTCATATACACAATTCACACCTGTGTGCATAGTGCCTGTGCAGCGTGGATTTAGAGAGGCTCCGTTGCTCTCAGCTCATGCTCATTACTGACTATGTTGTAATTGTTTACAATGTAGTGTGTTACTCTGACCTTCCTGAAACAGTCAGCTTCAGGATTCAGCAGCCTTACAGACGGCTGACTTGTCTTTGGCGCCACCTGGTGATGTCCATCTATGTAGTTCAGGGATTTGCAGAATGTGGTCAGTGATTCCAGAAATACTTCCTAGGTAATTTCTGCTATTTCATAGGTTTAAATAGGGTGTGCAGCTTGGAGAAAACTAGGATTCAGATACTCACCCCTTCACTTCTTCTTTACAACATAGATAGTGAGGAATTAGTTCCCTTTGCACAACAGGCCAAGTACAAAACAGAAATTAGTACTCTGTCCAAATTCACTTATTAATGGAGTCAACATATTTCAGTTTTGGAGCTTATTATGCTGACAGTTGGAAAAAGAATGGTAGTGGGGACAGGGAAAGGTGTGTTTTAGGGGGCTTGTTAGGTTGGTTGGTTAGTTTGTGGGGTTTGTTTGTTTCATGACAGGGTTTCTCTAAAAAGATAGGTTTTAAAAGTACATGTGTGAAGATGAAGGAAGAGAGTAATATATGTGAAGACAACCGATACGTTGCCTGGCATACAGGAGATGCTTAATTAGCTGCTAGCTTCTCTCTGTGGTATAAGGAATGTTGACAGTGATCCCATATCTCAGAGTTTTTTATAAAGTGATTTTCTTTCTGTTGACATTTAAATATTTGTCTCTTGTCTTTAAGAACGAAATGCCTTATAAGCTTTGTGCAACTGGATTTCCTCACTATCTACTGTCATAACTGTACCCTTCCATCCAAACTTCGCAGAAGTGTTTTGCTTTATTTCACTTTCTATTTGCCTTTCCAGTGCCTTTTAATGCTGCAGTTCACACATCCTCATGTCCTTGTGAGTAGACCCAGAAGGTTTCAACCTTTGGTCACTCGGATGTCATTCTTGGAGCATTTGTCATGCTTGTGACAGCAGTTCCATTTTAAGCTGTAGCTTCTGGATTTTATACAGTCTCAGTTTCACTTGGACTCATACATTGCTGTCGTAGGTCGTGTTCTTTTTAATTGTGCTGAGATTTAGACTTTATTGGGGTGAGAGGGTACAGTTGAGACAGGGCTCTCTGGTAGCTCTGGCTGTCCTGGAACTTCCTCTGTAGACCAGGCTGGCCTTAACTATTCATGTGCCTCCCCTGAGTGCTGGGGTTAAAGGTGTGTGCTGCCACTGCCCAGGTATTACAGTGGAAGTTATGATGAAATGTAAATGCTTTTTTAAATTTTATGACTTTTATATGAGAATGATTTTAACACATGTGCAGGCACATAAGAAACATACACAAGATAGAAAACAGATATAAGCTGAGTGTGGTGGCATACACCTATATTTTCATCACATGGGAGGCTGAGGCAGAAAGATCACAAGTTTAGGACCAGTCTGGAATGCAACATCAAGACCCTGTCTCAAAAAAAAAAGGAGTAAAGGCACTTGCCACCAACCCTGATGATTGGAGTTTGATCCTTGAGATTCACATGTTAAGAACTGCCACATACCTTTAATCCCAACAGAAGCAGATGGATCTCTGAGTTTAGGGGCAGCTGAAAGGGCAGCCTGATCTACCGACAGGCTAGTCCCAGGACAGTCAGGGCTACACAGAAAAAAAAAACATACAACCAGAAGTGGTTCTCTGACCTCCACATGTGTGGTGTGCCACATCTACAATACATGCAGAGAAAATAAATGTAATTTTTAAAAAAGACTAAGTTATGGGCTGGAGAGATGGCTCAGAAGTTAAGAGCACTGACTGCTTTTCCAGAGGTCGTGAGTTCAATTCCCAGCAACCACATGGTGGCTCACAACCATCTATAATGTGATCTGTTGCCCTCTTCTGGCCTGCAGGTGTGCTTGCAGGCAGAACACTTATATAATAATAAATAAATCTTCTTTTTTTCAAGACTTAAGTTATTTGTTTAGTGATGTCTCTATTGTCACTGCACAAATTTTGTTAAATTTTGGTAGTTTTTATTAACACTTTGTTTTATTAATTTAGTATATGAAAATGATGATCAGCTTCTGTGGGACCCAGAATATTTACCAGAAGATAAAGTGATTGTATTTCTTAAGGATGCATCTAGAAGAACAGGTGATGAGAAAGGTGTAGAAGCAATCCCTGAAGGATCGCACATAAAAGACAATGAACAGGTACATGAGTAAGGAATAGCTGTTTGGGTTTTCCTCCTAAATGACTCATCATTTCTCAGTGTGGGTGCTCTCACTATCAGTGTGATCCTCTCACCTTCAGTGTGGTGCTCTCTACACCTAAACTCTGCTGTAGAGATAGGACTTAGCACTAGACCTACTGTGAGTGTGCCTAAATCATTGTCAGAATTTCAGCTCCAGTAGACAGAAACCTTTCTTGGCCTAGGTATATTTTTTGTAATGCTTTTTAAAAGTGTTTTCTTTGGGTTTTTGTTTTTGTTTGGTGTCTATCTCCATGAGACTCTATAGCTGTGATCAAGTTGGCAGCCTTACCTCAGATGCCATTGTGTTTGTGGTCAGACATACTTACCATGAACCTAATATAAGAGCATTTTAAAAACCTTGTTGTCTTGTTTTTCTTTTTTGATTTGTTTAAAATATTAGGAATCTCAGAAGGCTCCAAGGAATTGTAGCTTAAATAAAATGATATTTTATATGAGATTAATATCTCAGTTGCTGGGGTACCTTGGTCAGCAGGCTACATACCCCCACATTGTATATAGTGAGAGGCACATAAGCTTAGAACTGAATTCTTTTTTTTCTTCTCCCTGATGCTCTTTATGTTGCTTTCAGGAAAAGTTGACCAGAAAACTTAAAAGCACATACGTGATTGAGAACAATGTGCGTCAGCCTAGCTTTTGAGTCTTACATAGAAACCTTTTGTTTTCTAGGCTTTATATGAATTGGTAAAATGCAATTTTGATACAGAAGAAGCCTTGAGAAGATTGAGGTTTAATGTCAAAGCAGCTCGTGGTAAGTACTTGCTGGACCTTTGTTTCATGGAGTGGCAGAAATTTTAAGCTTTTCAGTTTACTTAAATGTTTCTTCAGCTTAATAATTCTAGTCCTTCTGAGTTCAGTAAATATTGCAGAGCACAAGTAGCCCACAAACCATTAAGGGAATGGAGTTAAGATTGTTCTGTTATGTAAGATCAGGGCATTTAAGTGAAAGTCTAAAGTATATATTGCCCTACAGTTTAAAAAAAATTTAAAGATTTTTTTTCCTTTGAACTTTATAATAGCCATGCGAGCTAAATACTATAACACTGCTACCTAACTTTAAACTTACGAGACTGGGCTAATGAGGTGGTGGGCTCAGGGAGCAAAAGTGGTTGTCACTCAAGCTTACCAGCCTGGATTGGGTAGCTGGACCCCATATGTAGAGAAAAAAGGAAAGAGCCAGTTCCCTAAGGCTGTTCTCCTCCCCACACTCAGCATGATGCGCCTAACCCAGATACGCATGCAGGTACACACAGATACATGGAAAGACGTATTAAGTAGAATAGGGAGATTTAGGTGTCTAAGCAAAAGTAATACGGCTGAGGCAAGTATAATTCATAAGCAATAAAACCCACACTTTGCCTTTTTTACCCTAAATTTGGCTCCTGCTCCACTGCACTAAAACTACTGTGTATGTACTTGACAGTACGCAGACATGACACTGATACCCAAGCATCATGGTGCCTGCTAGTCTCGAGGGCAAGCTGAACAGTAGTTGTGGATCCTCAGAGGAGAGTCAGAAGGCATAGTTAAAGCCTGTTGGAGTTGCACATAACCTAGCTAGGGTGAGAATTTGAGGGAAAACTTTGAGAACAAAATATTTTTACCGGTAAGTAAATGATTATGTTGCCGAAAGAGGGTGAAGTCGGGGCAGAATGTAATTCCATGTAGAGTCCAAAGTAAGAAAGAACTTACCAAGTTGAAGGAATCTAAAGGTGGCTACTGACAGTGAGGCTGAGAGGAAGTAAGGAGAGCCGGAAGAGGCAGCACACAGCACGACCATCCAAGCTGGCGGCCTGGCTGCAGCTATAGCAAGACCTGTCTCAACAAAGAAGGAACAAGTGGCCCAGATTTGAGATTGCAGAGTTAGAGACCAAATCACTCCAGTTTTTATTAAATCGGGAATTTTTATTACTGTATTATTTGCAATAACCAGTATTAGCACTAAGGATACTCCCTTAATTGTTATGCCAGAAAGCTACATTTTTGTTTTTAGCTTCTTTGTTATACATTAATAGCTTGCTCTTATGTCATTTTGTCAGAGGAATTATCTGTGTGGACAGAGGAAGAATGTAGAAATTTTGAACAAGGGCTGAAGGCCTATGGAAAAGATTTTCATCTGATTCAGGCTAATAAAGTAAGTAATGACTTATGTCTTCGTCTTACAAAAAGAAATTTAGTTTAATAAACCTAAATTATTGTTTTATGTGCTGTTTGCTAGTGTTAAAGTTCTGTAATAAATATTATAATCTGATATTTGCCACATAACTGTCAAGGCACAATAACTAAGTATTTAAGAATTGAACTCATTTGTATGTCTGTTAGTCAACTTCTCAATGTATATGCAATGCAGTTAAATAGTGTGTTTTTACTCATTCTGTCAGAATATTATACAATGTATTTTTAGCATGTTCTTTCCCCTCTAAATCCTGCCGTATCCTATCCAACCGCCTTCACATTATTTCCCTCTTTTAGGCACACACATGCAGACAGACGTGCACACACATGCAGACAGACGTGCACACACGCGCAGCCTCGGCTTGTCTTGGCTGACTGCTCTTTGTTGTGCGGCCTGCCCCTGAGTGTCACCCCACTGAAGAAAACATTTTCTCTCTTCCAGCAGCTATCAATTGCTCTTTACAGTAATTTTGAATTTTTAAAATATTCCTAACGTTACCTTTACAGTGAAAATGTGTGCGTGCACGCACCTGTACATTCCTGTGCACACATACACATACACAGTCAAAAATAGTTGCATTGTTAACAAGAGAAAAGCATCAATAGTGAAAGAGAAAGTTGGAACTTTGAATGTTTAGTGTCCAGAGGGTGGCACCCAGTGTGTCCAAATGGAACACACTCAGCACCCTGGGAAAGGCTGTGTCACGCTGCTGACTGACTGCATACTCCTGAAGTTGTTCTAGAATCCATTTGAAGGTTGAAAATACATTTTACATTTTTAGTATTTCTTGCATGCAAGTACGCTATCCATAACAGAGAACAGAAGCAGAACCCCCATGGATGTGACTTTAACAACTCGCTAGCTGACTTGAAGCCATGAGCCGAAGTTTCAACATGTGCTTTATTTAGAATATAGCTTTGATTTCTTTATAAGTGTTTGAGTGGGTGATTTTAATGCTGAAGACTCCTCTACCCATGCTGTACTTAGTTGCTCTAGTGAACAAAGGGAGGACAGTAATTCTTTGAGGGTCCGATGTGAAAATATCAAGTTGTTCTTTTCATACTTGGAATTAATTGCAGTGTTAATCATAAGTTCTATTATAATGGGCTAAATTTCATGAAGATTTTGTAATGTGTTAACAGCATACCTCAATATGCCTTGGGTTTTGCTTTCAGTAAATTATAACTGACTTGCTTTTCATCACTAATTAGGAAGCAAACCATCAAAAAAAGACTGAAAGGGTTTTGTGTTGTTTGTTTTTAATGTATACCGATTAGTGTTTGAATATCTGTGCGTGCCCTGATGCGTGCCCGGGGTTAAAGGAGGTCGGAAGAGGGCATCAGCTCCTCTGAAACTGTAGCGAGCCATCATGTGGGCACTAGGAATTGAGCATGCTGCCTGTAGACACTCTAAACTACTAAATGCTATTTCTCCAGCTCCTTGAAAGAATTTTTTAACTCCCTTATTGCTTTACAACTTTTACAAAGTTCAAGCAGAGGGGAAAAAGGGGAAATCTATGTTAGATATGAAAAGATGTTATCAACAGTAGATGAAATCAGTGCCAAAAACAGTGTTCCTTTATTGTTCCTGCTTCAAAGATTCTGTGGCTTACACTTGCACATCACAGTCCATCTTTAAAGAAAGTCAGGGCAGGAACTAGAGGGAGGAACTGAAGCAGGACCAGTAAAGGAACACTGCTCACTGTCTAGCTCCTCGTGGCCTGCTCACTCAGCATGCTTCCTGCCCAGAGTTGGCACTACCCATGTCAGTCATCAATCATCAATCAAGAAAAGGCCCTACACGTTTGGGTATAGGCCAGTCTTACAGAGGCATTTTCTTAGTTGAGTCCCTCTTCCCAAATGACAGTAGCATGTGTCAAATTGACATAAAACTATCCAGCACAGGCTTGAGTTGTTGTTCATCAAGTAGCTCTGTTAAGGAGATTGTTCTTAAAAGCAAATGTTTGTTTTCTTACAGGTCCGAACAAGATCAGTTGGTGAATGTGTAGCATTCTATTACATGTGGAAAAAGTCTGAGCGTTATGATTTCTTTGCTCAGCAAACAAGGTTTGGAAAAAAGAAATATAATCTTCATCCTGGTGTAACGTGAGTTGTTTTCTAAGCTTTCTTGGATTTTTCTTAAAAAGAATTGTGGATTTTATAGTCCTTCAAAGTAGTTTATGTTAGTTTAAAAACATACCATCTCTTGACACATAAGGCATGCAGACTTGCAGGCTTTGTTGTCTTAAAAAATTGTAAACCGCCATGCATGTTAAGACAACAAGCATTAAATCAAGGTTTAGAGTATACAAATTTCATTGGGTAGTATTGAAATGAAAAAGGACAACATGATAATATTTATATACATTTGATTTTAATTCTTTTTCTTCCTTCCCTTATTTTTTTTTTTTTTTTTTTTTGAGACAAAATCTTGCTGTGTGGCCCTGGCTGGGCTGACCGCACTCTTAAGTCTGTCAGCTTTCCAAGTGCTGGGATTGTGTATGCACACCAGCACATCTGGCTTAGTTCTGACCTTTGAAAACAGTAACAATAGACCAGGACAGACTTCTAAAACTAGTGGCCTACATAACCAGTAAAAGGCCATTAAAGAGGAAGGGACACTAATTTTCTCCTTGTGAAATATGTTTTGATCTTTGGAAGTCAAAACAAGATTTAAATGTAGATGTTCTTTAAAGGCAGAAAGGGGACAGTAATGTGGTCGTTGGTAAATTCTATCCTCTTGTTTGTCAGGCATCCCTTTCCTAGCTGTACATAGAGAAGTGACGTGTAGTGAGAGTGAGACAGCGCTGACGCTCTGAGTGACGCAGTGCTGTCTGGCTCTGACCCATGGGATTCCCTCAGCTCCATTCAAGCTGGGAGCTGACATGGTCAGCGTGCACAGTAAAGAAGATCCCAAGCTGCTCTACAAAGACGTGCTTGTTCCCAGTGTTTGAGTCCAGCTCTCAAACTCTGGCCCACAGTGGGTCTGTCTGTGTTCATGTATAGGTGATGTCTGTGCTGAGTGCATCCTCAGATCAGGCATGCTAAAGCTCAAGGCTAAAGAAACTAGAAATGCATACATGAAAGCTGGATTAGAGTTAAGTTTGACAGTGTTTGCCTCGTCTGCTGAAAGCCTTGCCTCAGTTTGTCTCCTGCACCACCCCACAGCAAGGGAATAAATGAACACGACACATGTTTGCCAGGAGACAGTGAGCTCCTTACCCTCCTGTTCCCCAGTTACTCAGAGCTCGTGACCATTAGAATGGAATTTCACATAAAGGAGCATTTCAAATTTTCATTGCCTCGTACACCACTAAAATAGTTTAATGAATTTAATTAGATAACTTAATTTATAATTTATAAACAGTTTAACCACTTAAAATGTATTGTTTTGGAAATATTTAGTGATACTATTTAAGCACAGTGATGTAGGGCTAGATGTGTCTGTCTCTCCTTTCCTGCCTCTCCTTCCTCCCCCTTTCAGAAACATGTTTACAAGTGATGAATGTGTCATCATTGGCACAAGAACACATCACACCTGCTGGGCTACTTCGGGCTGCTGGCTCACCGAGTTTTCTTTTTCAGAAAGCCTTAGCAGAGCAATGTGCTGGGGGCCTGGCTTAGTTGGCTCTGTGATATCCAGGGTAGGCAGGAATGTACTTCCAAACATTTTTGTCTCTTGATAATATCTTATAATTTAACATCTTTTTAAAAAGATTTAATTATTTATTTATGCAGTATTCTGCCCAAATGTGTGCCTGCACACCAGAACTCTCATTGTAGATGGTTGTGAGCCACCATGTGGTTTCTGGGAATTGAACTCAGGACCTCTGGGAGAACAGACAGTGCTCTTAACCTCTGAGCCATCTCTCTAGCCCCACAATTTAGCATCTTATTTCTCCTAAAGTTTAGTTTTCTCTACTCAGACAAACCATAGTTAAATTAACACACACTTTTTTTCTAAGTTAATACCAATCCCATGTCAGAATGGAATGAAGTCACAGATGTGTTTGGTTTTCCCCTTGGGCAATATTACCTTAGTTTTCTGGAATTTACTTTTATTCCTTTGTGTTTCTTAACTTCTTCTGCCTACCTGTTTTCTCCCTCCACCGTATTTCTTTATAGGTATATTACACCTTCTGTGAGAACCAGTGACCGGCTGGGTGTGTGTTATCGCACACTTCTAATCTCAGCATTTCAGGAAGCTGAGATGGGAGGGTTTCACTGAGTTTCAATCTAGTCTAGCCTGTATGGTTTCAGGCCAGCTAAGGCTACATAGCAATCTTTTAAAAAACATCTTTAAAATCTTTTTTAAAAACACTATCTTAAAAATAAATAATAAAAATTGAAAAGGAAATAATGAATCTGTGTTTTCCAATGGTCTTACTCAACCCCTGTGAAAGGGATGGGGATTGAGAACCACTGCCTTCAAGAAAACTTACAGATTTTCTTTTCCTTGTTTTAGGTTCACATTATACTTAAGCACATTATCTTAAAGGGCCTTGTCAGCTTTTCTCTTACCTTCCATTGCTCACCAGAATGAAGCGCATTTGCCCTTGCTGCCCACAGCCTCTGAGAGCTCCACTCCAGGGGAGGGATTGAGAGCCACATTGAATTTGGAGATCTTGCTATTCCGAATAATACTTGAAACTCCAGTTACCTGAACTCCAGCACTCTTAACTTCCTGGATTGTTGTACCTGACTTCCTTTCTAAGATTTGAAATCTCATTGGTATAAAATAGAGATGATGTTTATTTCTCACAGTATCATACTCAAAAATTGAACATAATTTTGAAGTCTTTTTATCTAGCCTGTTGAATGTCTTTTTCAACATTCTCCAATGTTCATTCCCACTAAGCATTGTTTATTTCCAGTAATTCCTCCTGTGTAATGTCTGTTCTTTTGGCTTTAGCTTCTGAAGTTCCTTTGATAGGCATCTTTACCTGTTCCCACTCTGTGTGCTTCGGATTGGCTCTGCAGTAGTATTTTAATGACAATGTAGAGCATAGAGCTGGGAGAGCCTAAAAGCCATTAAATTTATAATGTCAAGAATGTTATATTTATTAGTTTCTGGTCATAACATGTTTCTGTGATACGTGTTGGTCCTGTGTGGTGCGCATGTATGTGTATTGAGACCCAACAACAACCTCTAGTGGTGTAGACAGGGTCTTTCCTTGGTATCCAAGGCTTGCCATGACGGGCTTGGCTTGGCTAGTGAGTTATAAGGATCCAGCATCTCTGTTGCCCTGTCCTGGGGTTACAAAAATATGACCATGTTCCAGTTTGACTGTACAGAAACAGCAGCCAGCCCACAGGCCATAGTCTGACACCTTCATATTTGATACAATGACCATGTATGTAGATCGGACACACATGGGATTTATGCTCATTTCATTTGTAAAATCAATACCCTCAGAGGAGGCATTTAGCCCATATTTTCTAACCCAAGCCCAATGTCACTGGTCCTCAGCTAATGAGATAGTAATGAAGTTACAAATAAGCCAGCCTACAGGAAGATGCTGGTAGGTGACCAGCAAAATAAGCCCAAGATCTGGCTGATGAATACGGTGGCTAGGCAAGGATGGATCCTGTATATTTGGACCCAGGTGCATCAGGTGTGGCCTTTAAGAATCTGAAAACCCAGTCTGCGTCTGTTGAGAGTCACCTTGTGCTCCCAGTGATGTCATTCTTACCTCTTTGCTTACACACACTCCATTCTCTGTACATTTTAAAGTCTTTAAGCATGGTATGGACTTTACCTTTTCTGTAGCTTAGAACCTTCATACATAGCCCTACAAATATTTGGCCAAAAGAAGCTTGCAAAATAAGTGGTTAGATCCTGGTACATAGTAGTAAGGCATTGACATGAAAGTGACAGTCAGGGTGCGTTTGTTAACAGTGGCATGGAAATTTTAACTTCAGCTAATTTTAATCTTCAGTATTTTCTTTAAGGAAATAATTGTCTTATTTAACTTACTCTTAAGGGATTACATGGATCGTCTTTTGGATGAAAGCGAAAGTGCTGCTTCTAGCCGAGCACCGTCCCCTCCCCCCAGCCAGTCGGAGAAAGAAGATGGCACTGTCAGCAATAGTAATCAAAATGGTAAGCAACTTGGAAATACATCCAGTTCTTCATAGTGAAGCACGCTTTGAATGGCTCTAGAAAATTTACTTTAAACTCTGAAAGCTGAAAATGTAAATAGCATGAAGCAGTATGCATCCATCTGAACACACCATGGAGTAATCTTAGTGACATCATAAGATAAAATTCATGGAACAAGCTATACACAGACCATTGCTTTTAAGAAATTTGTATTGGCCTGGTGTGGTAGCACATACCTTTAATCCCAGTACTGTGTAGGCAGAGGCAGGTGGATCTCTAGGAATTCAAGGCCAGCCTGGTCTACAAAGCTAGTCTAGGACAGCACGGGCTATTACACAGAGAAACCCTATCTCAAAAAACCAAAGAGAAAAAGGGAAACTTGTGTTGAGGAGCATCTCTTTTCTTATCCGAGTGAAATAATGCCTAGGTGTGAGCACTGCTTTTAACTCTTAGACAAATCCAAGCACTTTGTATCAGAAACACGCTTATTTGTCAGATAGTTTGAGAACTTGTAACACGAGCTTTAATCATAAAGACAAAACGTAGATAATAAGTGAATTTTGAGTATTTGGCTTTGCATAATAACCTGAAAAGGGAACATATAAAGCAGCTATTAGCCTGGGCATGGGTTTTCTGCAGAAACATTTCTTCTTTCCCTTACACACATACATACACATACACACAGCACACAACACATACCACACACACAAAACACACACACACAACTCACACAAACTGAGAAAGCAGACAGAGCTCTTCATTCAGAGTGTGTGAAGGACCCTCTGCAAGAGATGTTCTGAGAATTGTTTGGTTTCTACTTTAATTGCCCCAAGTTAGAATAATACTGAGCAGAAAATTGCAAGCATGATTGTGCAGAACTGTCGTAGGGAGGAAACTGGAGTTAAGCCATGGAGAATACAGAGAAACTGCCAAAGCTTTGACCCCAAACTCTCCCAACGATAGCATATCCATTACAGAGTTCATCTCAGGGTCCTTTTCTATATTTTTTCTCCTTCGAAGAACAAGCCAGACAGCCTGCTCTACACAGTGAGTTCCAGGCTGGCCAGAGTGACACATGAAACTGTCCCAGTAACTCCCTCGGCTAAAAAGCAAAAGTAAAAAAGAGGCCAGCAAGGCAGCATGTGGGTCTCCGCGGCCGTGCACAGGTCTGAGGCTCCTTGTTAGACTGCTGTCTGCAGTTGCCCACACCTTTGTTTATAGAGAGTTAAGGTGCAGTGTGACTGCAGCTCAGAACTGAGAAGCTCAGGGAGTTCAGGCCTATCTTGACATCTTAACACCAAGGAAATCCTTTCCTTTCCTCTTCTAGCTATTTGATGAGAACACACTATAGAGTAAGATAATTTTCATAAATGACCTAAAAAGCTATTCAGCTCAGAAGACATTAGGTGAATATAGTATAATCAAGACTTTTCAGGTTTTCCAAGGAAAGAACTTTTTAGCTTAATTTTTTTACATTAAAAAAAAATTTAGCTTTCTTTCTTTCTTTTTTTTTTTTTTTAGTTTGGTTTTTTGTGACAGGGTTTCTCTGTGTAGCCTTGGCTGTCCTAGACTCACTTTGTAGACCAGGATGGCCTCCAACTCACAGTAATCCATCCGCTGCCTCTGCCTCCCGAGTGCTGGGATTGAAGGTGTACGCCACCACGCCCAGCCTCCTTTATTTCTTTTTATAAAAGACTTTAATGCACTGAAATAGTACTACAATCAGTTTAACCTAGTTTTTTGGACTAGCTAGCACAGATTATTTCTTTAGTGTTGTGTGATACATAGTTCCCGTGTGCAGTCAAGGTTTGGAGACATTGAATTGAGAAAATTTGAGTATTTTCTTTGACTAGAATGTAATCTTTGAGATCCACCCTTTATGTTGAGTATTTTCACATAATTAAGATTTAATTATCTCCAGTGATATGCAGTAGTGGACTTTGTATTACCAAAATTTGTGTTCCATTTTGTAGTCAGTTCTAACATGATCTTTCTGCTGTTTCCCTTAATTAGAATACTTTTATTTTTTTTCTACCTACTGTGGATGGTTAGGTTCTTGCTGCATATAATCCAGGATGGTCTCAGGCTCTTTACTTTTTATATACTGCCTCCTGTGGGAACAATGTCAGTGTATTCCAACATAGTATTATTGGGATAGTTCTTAGAATATAGTTTTAAATTTTGTGCATGGGTGCTTTATATGCATGTATGTCTGTTTACCATGTGTGTGCTGCACTCTAAGGAGGCTGGGAGGAGGGATCAGTTATAGGTGCTTGTAAGCCTCCATATGGATTCTGGAAACTGAACCCAGGCCCTCCTCTAGCAGCGTCAGGCGTGCTTAGCCACTGCCATTGGTCCAGCCCCTAGTACACCTTCAGTATATGTCAGGTTCTGGTCTTTGACCTTAAAATCTGTTGCTTTAGTTGATGTTCACGTCAACTGTGTATTGTGTACATGCTTTGGGTCTCGTGGTGTGGTGTGTAAGGAAGCAGAAGTGGAGCCTCTGCTCTGTCACGGGTGCGCTCAGATTTGATGCTTGCACGTTGTTACTCCTGACGGAAACCTGTTTGGTAGCAGCCATTTGAGAATATTTGACAAGTTTAGCTTTTTGAAGTGTTTGATTTATATTTCTGTGGATGTAGGTATGTCATCTAATGGACCAGGTGAAATACTAAACAAAGAAGAAGTAAAAGTTGAAGGCTTGCATGTTAATGGACCAACAGGTGGAAATAAGAAACCTCTGCATACAGATATGGACACTAACGGTTATGAAGCAGATAACCTGAGCACTGACCCCAAACTTGCCCATATGACTGCAAGAAATGAAAATGATTTTGATGAAAAAAATGAAAGACCTGCCAAAAGGCGGCGGATAAACAGCAATGGGAAAGAAAGTCCGGGTTCATCTGAATTTTTCCAAGAAGCAGTCTCACATGGAAAATTTGAGGAACGTGAAAACATAAATGACTAAGTCTTAGGCCTATTTTGCTTCCTTTGCAGTAAATTCTGGTGTGACTACAATTTTCAGGGTTGGGGGGTGACCTTTAGAAAGCTGATTTCCATGAAGCAGTTGGTTAAGTCATGGCATTTGAGTTGAGTCCTAACGTTAAGAAATGGGATTCATAACCTCACCTTTTACAAGTTCTCTTCAGATTCTTGAAGACCTCTGTACGGATATAAAAACACTGATCAATTTGAAAGATCCAAAGACTTACCTATGCTTTCTCATTTGAGATACTAATCATAAATTTGACTAAAAGTTTTTCCTTTCTATGAAAAAGAATAAGGGAAAGAAAAAAAGGTTTGTATTTCTGCTCAAAACCAAATTTTTGATTATCTAGAAATGTCTTTACAACAGATATTTTTCTCTCCATACAAATTGAACATTGCCACTAAGGAAGCCCTCGTGAATCCTGAAGGTTATGCTAGCATGATTTTTATATGTAGAAGTTTAAAAATAAACCAAGTCAGGTTTGTATTTGTAAAATTGTTGACATCAATGATGTCTTTCCATATTCTTATCTGGGCTTAAGAAATACATTCTGTATTTTTCCAGATTCTCTGTAGCCTTTGAAAGATTTTTACAGTACATATGTCTTGACTGAGCTGTCCTTTCTTAATACAAAAAGCTTGTATAATTTTCTTAACTTGTACAGTTGGTAAACTTTTATGAGAGGAACTGATATTCTGAGTCTGTCAGCTTTCATTTTATTTTGCTAAGATTTTTCTAATGAATTTTTAAGTGTGTGTGTAGTTAACAAAGTCATGTTTCTTAGCCAGGTGGCAAAAGCATTCATAAAGAATTATGAACATGTTTTTTTCAAACTTCTACTTATGAACAAATAATTTTGGGACTTCTGAATTTCAGCATACTCAGATTGCAAGCTTGTTTGCGTTTGCTATAATTTTTGAAGTTATTTTTGAAGCAGAACAAAGACTTCCTGTCAGCTTAAGTGTGCGAGTGTATCTTGCTGAATAGAGACCTGTTTGGTTACTGTCATATACACTATGATTTCTCATTAAGACAAAAGAAAAGACCAGGTGATGTTGAAATATTGCCACATCCCAGGAGTAACTGTTAACAGGTAGCAGTATTCATTTTTATGAGAAAATAATGGTTTTAAGAATTTTCAGATCTTTCCAGTTATAATCCAGTTTGTCAGATTTGATACTGTTTTTCCAAAATGAAACACATACAAAATAATCTTTATTCTGTGTGATTGTTAAAAAGGAACATCTGTGCATTAGCCTTGTCAGGAGGGGTGTCATTTTATTTTTAGGGCAAAATTCTTCTTACAAAATGTAGTTTTATACAGCTGGTAGACCAATCTATCTCCAAACTTTTTTTTAGTAAATGATTGTGAAGTGTCTTTCGTCACACAGGCGCACCCCCGAACGCTGCTTTCAGTTTGTTCCCAGCCGTGAGACAAAGAGCCAGTGCTCCTACAGACGGCCCGTGGGCCTTGGACTGCCTCGGCTGTCTGACGCAGGCTGCGTTTGCACTGAGAACCCTTATCCAGGCCTCACCCCTCAGACATTCTTTCTTAGGTTTGTCCACACTGCTTCCCTTAACCAATGGGAACAACACTTTCTTTTTCCCAGTCAGTATTGAAAGCCACTTTGACAACACAGCATATATGCATTTACTGTTTTTGCAGAAATATCCCAGTGAGTGAGTTTTACATGGAAGTGCTGAGAAGCATGAGAGCTTGTTTTATTTAAGACATTACTTTATCCAGAATGGCAGTGGGTCACGCAGCTTCAGCTGACACTCATAGCCCTTTTCTCCGTGCCCACCCCCATCCCACCTCCACACAGCCCTTCTCGTCATCTAAGACAGAGTCTCGCTGTGTAGCCCAGGCTGGCCTGGGACTTAACAGTTCTCCCACCTCAGCCCCCTGATGCTGAGATTGGAGTTGGTCCCACCACACCCAGTTACAATCTATTTTCTAAAGCAGATTTTATTAAATGTGTCCAGACAATACTAGCTCTTTGTCACAGTCTGCAGGAATGTCTTACAAGAACCGTGATGTTGTGCTTTTTAGTCATTGCAAGTTTGTGGAGTTCTTGAAACTATAGTTACAGGAACATTTTTAAGGAAATTCTCAGGCATGTCGGCAAATGTGCCAGGTATATAATGTTAGTAAGCCTTACTTTTCTTTTAAAAATATGCATAATGAAACATTCCACTAATACATGATGCTCAGCTTTTCCCAAATACTTTGTGTCCTGTTTGTACAGATATTTCACCCTTTGCTCTAAAATGCAACCACTGCAACTTGAGAAGTCATTGCACTATTTAAACACCCTGGCAATATCATGAATCTAATTTGCTTAACATTTAGTTCATTTCATAACTCTTGAGCTCTTATTAAATTGAGATGAGGAAAGGTGATGGGCAGGGAGTGTAGCTCAGGTGGGTGAACGCTTGCCTAACATGCACGAAGCCCTGAATTCCATCCTGAGTACCGCACAGACAGGCGTGGTGGCGCGTGCCTGCAATCCCAGCATGTAGGAGGCAGAGGCAGGAGAATCAAGCTCAAGGAGATTCTCAACTGCATCGTAGTGAGTCGGAGGTCCCTGAACACTGTCTCAACTAGAAAAGTCTCTGTGGGTAGTTACTTAGGTCCTAGCAAAGCACTGTCATTTTCATTTGGAATATATAATGTTTTATGATGTATTCTCGGTAAGGTTCAGAATCTGTAACTCAGTTCAACACAAATCTGTTGAGCTTTAAAATGTATTTGAAGTAATTTAAGTAGGCACTCAAAATTATGAATTAGATGTTTTTAAATTTCTGCATAATAATTTTGCACTGTAAAATATGTCCTCTCTCCCAATTCCTTCTGCCATTCTGATATGCTCATTAAAATATTTTTATAAGCATACTTGTGTGTTATACTGTGGATTTTTTTTCTTCAGTTGTTTCATTGTGTTTTAATTTGTTTTTTATCTCTGTGCTGTACAGTATACATAGTGCAGGCGTGTACTGTCCCTGCCGCCATGCCCATGCACAGTCACTCAACAGTGCTGCGCTGGCTCCTGGCTTTAGTCACCTGACATTGGATGATTTTTTTTTTTTTTTTTTTTTTTTTTTTTTTTTGGTTTTTCGAGACAGGGTTTCTCTTGGCTGTCCTGGACTCACTTTGTAGACCAGGCTGGCCTCGAACTCACAGCGATCCGCCTGCCTCTGCCTCCCGAGTGCTGGGATTAAAGGCGTGCGCCACCACGCCTGGCTTCATTGGATGATTTCTGTCTTTCTTTTGAAGCTTTTTTATTTCATTTAAAAAATTTTTATAGACAGGGTCTTTTGATTTGGGGTTTTATTTGTTTGGTTTGGTTTGGTTTTTTTTTTTTTTTGAGACAGGATATGTAGATCAGGCTGGCCTCAAATTCAGAGAGCTGCCTCCTAAGTGCTGGATTAAAGGTGTGCATCCAGCCCACCTAGACAAGTAGCCCAAACTGGCTTTGATTTTCCTGTCTCCTCCCCAGAGACGCTTTACTCCCACGATCTCCATTACCCTCTTTCTCTGACCTATATAATTAAAGAGGAGTGGGGCTGTCTATGACACGGACTCCATTGCCTGCTTTGGGTGACTTTCCCCTAGAAGAGGATGCTCTTAGTCCTGACTTGACTTGATGGGGGGGGCGGCTCCCCTTTTCTGGGGAGAATGGGAGGGTGGGAAGGGGCTGGGATGTAAAATTTTCAAAAAAAAAAAAGTTTCTTTATTCAGTGAAGTTCATACCACTTATTTTGCTAACTAAAACTTGTTTTGTTACAATGCATACTTTTCTACTGCTAGATAATCCAAAGTGGCCTTGGAATGCCTAAGTGTATGTTAATAGGCAACAGTTTTGGTGTATTGACCAGTGTGTGTAACTAACAATCACCACTGCCCGCCAGACATGCTTTCCCAAATGGCATCCATGGTCATCAAAACGGCATATCAAAAATCCACAGCACACTGGAAGAATGACTTCAGATTTTAATCTTGAATTTTTTTTTCCACTGAAAATAATTTTTTCTCTTTATATCTCGTAATTCTGGTTACTTGGAATTTTTACCATAAAAATTTACTGTGCTTAAAATTCATCTTATCCAGGATCATCCATACAACTTAACCTGCTAATTTCATTTATTTTATTGTCTGAATTAACTTCTTCCTATGCTTAGGATGTATAGAAAGATGTATTTAAGTTTTTGTTTTGAATAAGAAATAATTTGATCAGATTCAAAGGCTATTAAGCCATACCTGCAGTCCTAGCACCTGGGAGATGGAAGCACAAGGGATCTTTGCCTGTTTCCACAGCAAGTTTGAGGCCTACTTGGGCTACTAATTTGGGAGTTTTGTTTTTGTTTCCAGACAGCGTTTTTCTGTGTAGCCTTGGCTGTCCTGGAACTTACTATAGACCAGGCTGGCCTCGAACTCATGAGAGATCTGCATCACCATCTAGATTTTCTATATGTACTCAGGTATGTGCACACTATCTGGTGAAGAACACTAACGCTGTATAAACCTGAGCTATATCCTGAAAAGTGCTGATAATCCTCAGTCAAGGTTTTCCTCATCTGAAGGACTGAAAGCAGAAATCTTGACATGTGCAGAACCACGCTCAAGCAGCAGGGTTTGTAAGAGCCAGAACCACCCATGTGCCCATCGATGAACAGCGGAAAGCCTGGTGTGAAGTGCAGAGAAACCCCGAGGACATGCTATGTGAAATACACTACCCCCAAAGGGCAAATACTACACAGTCCCACGTGTGGACTAGTCAAAGAGGAACAGAAAGACTTGGGGCCAACAGGGACAGGAGGAAGGGGGAAATGGGGGCTTCTGTCCAATGCCCATAGCTTCAGTTTAGTGAAGGAGTCTGGAGATGGCTGCAGAGCAAAGTGGACACACTGTACACTGCACACTTGGAGTCAGTTATGATGGTAACTTACGTGTTAACAGCCTCTGATAGCCTTTAATGTACTTCTCTCTCCACTGAGTCTACTGTACCAAAGTAGCTTTCCTGCTGAGTGCATTTTATTCGGGGGTTATTACCTAGTAAAGCTACTGAACACTAAGAAACTCCACCTCCTCAAAACAGGTTAGCAATCTTCTTCCAGTTCATCCCAGGCATGTCAGACACTGCCTATGTATGCAAAGCATTAACAATGAATAGTGTCCCCACCCCTAGTTTGCAAGCACATGCATGTCACCTTAACTGTTCTCAATGCAGGAGGAAGGAATCCTAATAAACATTTTGCAGAAAAAGTATTTATTTGACATCATTAAAAAAATATTTAGGCACATGATTTTTCATGTTTATGTCACCTGATTTACATACCTCGATGCTCAGTAACTCTTAAAAACACTAAGTTGGTAAATAAAATCTATATTGAAAAAAACATTGTGAGAGGTGAACACCTGAGGGCAAAAGTAAGCATGAGAAAGGGAACATTTGTGAACAAAATTATCTCTAAAAACATTTTTGTAAGACAATAAAAATCTAACCAGTAGATTTCTTTTTAAAAAATATTTTCAAAGTAAAGTTTAAAAAACAAAACACTAGAGTCTCTCCTCATCCCACAAGATGAAATGTGAACAGTAAGTAGGAGTAGAAGAAGGCAGGCTTAAAAAAGTGATGGCATTAAAGACTATGGCTGCCAGGTTGAGGCAGCTGACTGCAGGGTGTTTAGCTCTGAGGTGACAGCAGAGTCATCACTGGACCACTATTCTGAAATGCAACTGTCTCCCACTGAGATGGAAAATAGTCTTCCTTTTTCCAAATCTGCCATCATAATGTGAAAATAACTTTTTAAGAAGTAGAATCACAGTGGCTATAATTATACAGGAAAAAAATATATATATATATATCCAAAAAGAGGGGACAGACTGTAGGCTAAGCATCTGGAGGCAAGGAGGCACTGGCTTGTGCTTCTCAGGAAGCGTGTGCTGTCCTGTTACTATCACTGAAGGTGCACAGTCCACCACGAAAAGGACGACAGGCCTACTTGTGCTGTGTGCTGGATGCACTGGGCACTGCGCTCATTCTCACTATTTTTCCTTCCCTGTCTGTTACAGCCTGTTTGTGGAAGAAATCAGCATCACGCCAATGTGGGACTAGCATCCATGTCTGAAGAGGACTCAGAATAGGCAGTTCTAAGAGCTATGTGGCTCACGGGAGCTAGAAGACTGATCTGGGCATCATGTTCTCTGAAATAGAAACCCCGTTCTTTTGGGGTGGGACTAAAATCAGTGGCACCCGAAACTGCAGGCAGTTCTTACTGACAACTCACTGACTTCTATCATTTCAACTAAGCTTAGACCTCTGAACAAGGATGCACGTGAGAGTTCCTCGCTGTGCCCTATTTATTTGTCCACAAGCTTGACAAAGTGCTGGTCACTAAGTCTTTACTCACTAAGAACCCCAAGTAAGGGAAGCAGAGGTGCTACGACCTATGGTTCTCAGTGGACCTGTGATCCAACCCATAGAGACACAATACTCTGTGGAGACCCTGCCTCAGTTCTCCTGACCAAAACCTTCCACAGATTTCTGATACAAGATTACAAAAAACTTGCAAATGTGCTTTCTTAAAATTTTTATATGCAAAAAAAAAATTTTTTTATATGCAAGGTGGAGCCTATAGATGAAAAATTTCAAGTAGAAGGAAAAAAAGTAAAACTTTTCTATTCCCCACAGAGATACAGAAATAGAAGCTGTTTAGGCCTGCAGTCAGGTGCCTACCAAGAAACTGGAAGCAAGTGAGTGTCCCAACCCTAGCAATTGACTCTGCTGGCCAAAGCAAACACTCCCACGTCCACAGCCAGTGAAGTCTCTGAGCCATGCCACTGAGCTCTGGCAAGCACTCCTCCCTGAGGCTGTTCGCACAATGTCCCCTCACAGCTGCTCTCTCAGAAGGAGGGACCCATACTGACATGCTTATCAGGTGGGTACAGCTGCAGATGACAGCTCACCTCATGTCATTCAAATAGGGAGAGACTTAGATCCTGCCAAACCATCAAGTCCCAACAATATAGAGATGCCCACCTAGCTCTTCCCTCACACCAGTCAGTTCAGAAATATGGGCCTTTGTCTTGTCATGCATGAGGACCTGCAAACAGGAAGACAGTAGCAACAATGTCGACATGACGAAGGATGCGGAAGGAGATGGTAGCCACCTTGACTCTGTCCCTCTGAGCCACTACTGTGATGGTTTACAGAGAGTAGCTCTTCAATCATCGAGGGCTCTGGACTCTGGCTGTAGAGTAGGCAGGGCAGGTGCTTCTAATCTCACAGACCTGCAATTCTAGGGGGCTGAAGCAGCCAGCACACAGGGTTTTCCAGCTGGACAGAAAAAACGAGATCTCCATCTTACATGCAGTCTACAGCAAGAGTGGACTTTCCAACCACTACCAACTCAACTCAGCATCCAGAACTCAGCACAGTGCCCAACAGCTACATTCAATGCATTACAGCTGAATAAATGAGTAAATGCCCAGCTTCCTCCAACCCTTGCGTGTCTCCTACTGAATAGAGAAGAAACAGACACTCCACAGCACGCTCTGCTTACTCCCACACAATCTAGGAAACCAAAACACTTCAGAGCCTAGTGGGGTTTTTAGTGCCAATGCTGTTTGCCACCTGTGGCAAATGTGGTGATGCTATGAAGATAATGCAATAAAAAATAAAAAAAAAAAAAAAAAAGGAAGAGGAAGAAGAGAAAAGAAGGAGGAGGAGAAGTTGTTTCAGTCCACAGCCGCATTTCCACTAAACTCCACAGAGACAGCCCACTGGAAGGCAGCCCTAGCTGGAACACATTGTAGATATTGCCAGGGCCTCCTGGATAGCAAGCTATGGAATGAAAGACTTCAAAAACACTGATGCTTCACTGTCAGAGAAGAAAAATAAATTAAAACCCACCCAGTACATTTTTCCAGTCTGCTATAAATTAATTCAAACATAGTTCACATACAGTCAATACATTTTCAAAGGCAGCAATCAATCCTAGGGGCGCACAATTGCAAAGGAGCAGTACTCCCTCGGTGTCTTCAGGAGAGGAGCCGTGAGGTCATACTGCCCCTTTCCCCTTAGTGTCCAGCTTGTTACTGGCCTCTGACTGTTTGCTCAGCTGCTCTTCAGTGAAAGTGATGTAAGAATACACCAAGCTTCCAGCAATACTGTAAAACAGAAAGCCATCATGAGGGAGGGGAGAACATACCACCACCCACTCTCTGAGCCCTCCCTCCCTTCCCCCCTCCCTCCCATCCCCGCAACACACACTTCCTCTAGTCTAACCTTCCTAGCAGGATTCCCACTGATCAGCAAGATGCCCATTTTACAGAAGAGGAAATGGAGTCCAAAGCTGTAAGAAGTTTGCTCAGCATCAGGGTGCCAGGCTAGTCTCCATGCAGCAGCTGCCCCGCCTTGGGTCCCACTGCACTTGACACTGCGGCTCCTGTCCTTCACTGTCCTCATCAGCGTGTGAGTTTCCGAAGCTCCAGAGTCCCCTGCACAGGACCTTGCATTGCACTCTGTGCTCATGAGAAACCAGTTTCCCGCCCTTTATCACTGACTCCCAGCCAGGGCCTCTTGCGGCTCCCTTCCCTTCCCATGGTGGCTTTTCCGTTCTGTTGTTGAACCTGGTCTGCCTCTCCTGGAAACATGTTCTGTCTTCCAATGTGCTAGCAGCCGAGTCCCTCACGGCTTGGCTAGGACCAAGCCTTTGTGTCTAAAGCACATGAACATCTATCTCCTCATGACAGTCAATTCCCTTTGCTCCAACCCCACTCCATGTCGCCTTGTGCCTACTGTGTTATACTGTGCCCCGCCCCCAACACGATGTATTTTTATTTTTACTTTTTTTGCATCAGGATCAAACAGAAAGTCTTGCTCTTGCTGGACAAGCGTTCTGCCACTGAGCTACAACCCCAGCTCATGAGTATAATTCTCAGTGCACAGAATCTCATTTCATCCCAGGCTCAACATGGAATGTAGCCCACGACCCTTCCCAGCCAGTGGCTCCCGCCTTGTTTTCTCTATGACTCTGTCTCTCCAGCCAGCGGAGCGAGCGGAGCGAGCATTTCTTCAGTGAGGAAAGCTCCACAAAGACAAGGCTTCCAGTTCCTTACAGAAGCTTACCCAGCTGCCTCAGCCAGGCTCCGCGTATCTGCTTGTTTATAAATAATTCAGTCCCCTTGGCCAGAGTATACACTCCTGAAGAGGAACGTCCCTCTGGTTTTGCCTTGTCAGAGTGAGCACTTGCTTTAGTCTAAGGAACAAATGAATTCAACAGCTGACTCTACCTTCCCTACTAAGGAGGCCAGGTGAGCAAAGAACAGCGTGACTGAAGGCTGGCAAGGAGAACGAAGTGCCCAGCGCTAGCGGCCGCCGCCTTCCCAGGTATCTGTTTATGTCCTACCTATACTAAAGTCAGAGCTGGTCCTTGCACACACTTCAAAAATAGAAGTGCATTAGTCATAGAAGTCTGGCTAGGGAATGAACCATTCCATCTGCCTAGGAGCTTTGGGTGACTGCCCAGGAATAAATTTAGAAGGGGAAAAAAAAAAACCACCTAGAAGATTCCCAAGCCCTGTTGAGATGTTTGTGGCACCCACCACCCCCATAAGGATATTGGTAGCTTTGTTAACTAGCATGGCAGACAAATAACCTCTCCCAGATCAGAATTCTGGTGAGGTTCCATGTGCGTCTATGGGTTTTGAACAGAAGAGTTATGGGAGAAAGGAGGCAAGCCTGAATACCTGTTAGGCATTTCCCCTAGGTCTCTACTCAGGGCTACTGTCTATGCAGAGGTTTCTAAGTCACTGAGGGAGAGTGCTTGCTTCTGTGTTCCTTAAGTTACTTTGATACTTAAGACTGAGCACCTCCATCACTTTCTCTCTTGTAGCTGCTCCCCTTTTCCTTCTTTCTCTGTAAGAACACTTAAATATGAGTAGACGTCCATTAGAACCAGGAGAGCACACTTTGTGAGTTTTCCAAACTGTGGGAAATTCCTTTAAATTCCCAAGTCCCCTACAAAGGGACCTCAGTCAGGGGCACTCTAGGCTGATTGAAGCCACTGAGATGCAGAAGCAAGCAGGGCAGCAAGTCAAAGCGAAAGGCCACATGTGAAAGACGAGAAGGTAAGGTCATCAAGAGGAAACAGTAGGTAGCTGGTGGCAGCAGCGACAACAAAACACAGATAGGATTTGCTACATTTCAGTCCAGCTCTCTCCTCTTCCCACTGAAATATTATCGAAGAGCTACCTGGCTTCCTTACAGCTTACTCAGGGGTACGAGCTACTCTAGTGACAATCCACTGTATAACTATAAACAGCCTGGCAGGTGTGCCCTCAGCAGCCACTTAAGGAATACAAACATGTCCTTCTCCCTGCAAATGAGAACCACCAAATGAAGGAAAGCTCAAGCGCTTACTTCAGAAGTCTGGACAAGAAGAATCTACACGAAGGGAACCACTTAGGAGAAACAGCCTGGCACCAAAAACCCACACACAATTTCGAAGAAGGATCTAACAAGCAAAGGATCTAAATGCGAGCATGAAAGATTCACGCGCTGGGCAAAGGTCACAAGAGCGATGTTCTGGGACGCAATTCTACAGATCGCAGAGTCTGGTCTGGCCACACAGGCTCTAGTAGGATGGCTTTTATTACCGCTGACCCTCAAAAAAGGTTCCAGACTTACACAACCAGAAGATACTACGAAAAGCTATAGAGAGTTAAGATATTCATCAACTGACTTTCATTAAATAAACAGTCCTGAGGTTAAGAATCTGGATAGAGTGATGCATTGCAAACCAGCCACTCAGCAGTCTCCTTAGCCTCTGTGAAGTGGGTTATTCACAGGAGCCATTGCAAGGGATGGCCCTCCACAGCTGCACAATCATACAGAAATTACTGGCAGGGTTTTGCTGTTAAATCACTCTGGCCAGATGCCTCTTATGGGCTGCAAGCAATATACACTGATATAATTAAGCCATTTTCTGCCCTCAGAAGCTGGTAATCTGGGTGAAACCAGCACACACGTGACTCGCAAGGCTAGCTACACAAAGATATTCACTCGTTTACTGAACATGTAACTTGGACTCTGGGATGCAGCCCTCTGGATTACAGTCCTCTAGCCATGGCTCACATGTACAGCACTGACCCACTGTAGACCCCTCTTCTGTTCAAATGTATCAGGCTTCTTTCTCTAGCTTTCAGCCTGCCTCCTTTATAGAGCTGATATAAAGAAGAAAACAACCACAGCAAAACCGACCTATAAAGTAGTGTTTTGAGAACATAGGCAAATGATAGAAAGGACTTATTTTTTATTATAAGCATGGAAGCAACTGATTATGTTTATAAACACAAAGCATTAAAAAGCACCTTGATTCTGACTTTATTATAGTTAAAAGTTAATTCAAAACAGGCTTTGTGAACAACTATGAAGCCTAAAAGAAACATCTGGGACACAAGAGAAAAAATTTTTTGGACTTGGGTCAGGCAAAGACTTCTTGGATACAACAATGAAAGCACCACACACAAAAGAAAACATTGCTAACTTGGTCTTCATCAAAATCTAAAACTGTTGTTCTTCAGAACATACTATTAATAAAAACACAAGCCCCAAATTAGAATATGCTGTATTTTCATAATTCTAAAAGCATGAGAAAGATGATCAAGTCTTTCAAGTGGGTAAATATCTGACTTTTGCCACTTCACTAAAGAAAGCATGCTGATGGCGTGTCAGCACTAAAAAGATGCTCCGATCATTAACCCTGAGAGAAACAAGGTCACAATACAGCCACATAACAGAGCCGGAAGAGGGGCTCAATTCAAGGGAACCTGGGCAGCTCTTAAGGCCAGGATGCAAAACACCAAACTCCACACACTGCCGGTGCCTATGCAAAACAGACCGAACATTTTAGAAAAAAGAGAACAAAACAAAACAAACAAACAAAAAACAGGATGGCAATTTCTCCTCCCTCTCTCCCCCTCCCTCCCCACTTCCCCCACCTAGGAGGTCCTCCCATATGTTAGGAATGCACTCTATCAACCAGTCACACCCCACCCCTTAACGTTACTATACAACGTAGGAAATCTCTTTCTAATATTTATCCCAGTGCAATGAAAACCTATGTTCAAACGCAGACTTGTAAGCAGTATTTGTGACAGATAATGCATAATAGCATAATAGCTTTAAGTTGGATATGGCCCAACTGCTTCCAAACGGTGAAGGCTGTAACACAGCCATTCAAGGGTGTGCTCGGCAATAAAAGTGTATGAAGCACCAACACAGGCAAAAACAGCTGAAAAGCATGTGAAAGAACCAGACTCAAAGGTGAAGCCCAACATACACCATCCATGTGACATTCTAGAAGCTCTGGGGACAGAAAGATTTTTGTCAGGATCTGAGGGTAGAGGCAGCCAAATACAAACAGGTAACTTGTCAAAATTCGCAGCACTAGACACTAAAAAGAGTTAATTACCACATTTAATTATTTACGTGTTATTTTTATTTTTATTTATTAAGTTAGTTACTTTGGTTTTCCAAGACAGTTTCTCTGTGTAACTTTGGCTGTGCCTGACTCACTTTTGTTTTGTTTTGTTTTTGTTTTTCGAAACAGGGTTTCTCTGTGTAGCCTTGGGTGTCCTGGACTCACTTTGTAGAGCAGGTTGGCCTCAAACTCACAGCGACCCACCTGCCTCTGCCTCCCGAGTGCTGGGATTAAAGGCATGCGCCACCACGCTCAGCTACCTGACTCACTTTGTAGACCAGGGTAGCCTCAAACTCACAGAGATCCACCTGTCCCTGCCTACCAAATGCTGAGATTACAGGCATGCTGTTAATTTTTTTAATGACAGAAAACGATGCGTTCCAGAGAGTCCAGGAATTCTAGCCTGGGTATCTGTGAGAGTATGGCATCTTTCTCCACAAGGCAACATCCGCCAGGCCTGAGCCATGGGCCAGAGCCCTTTGACACACTGGAGCAAGCTCTGTCTTCAGTGCTCATTCCCCGGCCTCTCTGCTGCTTCTTTTGGGGCAGGGGGCCCTTGGCTGAACATTGAGGAGGTGGACACTGAAAAAGTATTTATGGAAGACACAAACAGGCTCTCAATTGTACTCTAAGGAAAACATGAACTCCTCCTTAAATCATAGAATTCAAGCTCAGCGGCATCTGAAAAGCTACCAAGCATGCCCCATGCTCCCTACACTTAAACCAGGCCAGGGAGGGGGGCCGTTCAGCCTTTCTTTTTGGTTGGTATTTGAGATAGGGTATCATGTGTCTAAGGCTAGCAGCGACTCTGTATGTAGCTGAGGGCGGTCTTGAACTCCTGTTTCAAATGCCTCCATCCTCCCAGCTGCTGAGATTACAAATGTGAGCTAGCATGCCTGGCTCTCAAGCCTTCCTTTTTCTTTTTCTTTTTTTTCGGGAGGAGGGGGGGCATGGTTTTTCAAGACAGGGTTTCTCTGTACAGCCCTTGCTGTCCTGGAATTCTCTCTGTAGACCATGCTGGCTACAAACTCACAGGGATCCACCTGCCTCTGCCTCCTGAGTGCTGAGATTAAAGGCGTGTGCCACTACTGCCCAGCTAAGCCTTTCTTAATACAATAAAGAAGTGAGGCAGGGCACAGGCAGATCTGTCAGGGTTAATCATATATTCTTCAGGTATATAGTTCATTTAGTGGTTTCCTTTTCAGTGCAGTCTGTTAAGAACTGAAACCATTTCCAAGCAAGTGGAATCTATTAAATATCCCTGTAGTTTGGCTTTTGCATTAAAAAAGATTAGTATCCACAACTTCTGCCTTTGTATACTAGTCAAAAAGAACAGGAACAAAAAACATCTCTATTATTAGAGATAATAAAGACAACTTCGTTTCTAAAGAAAAAGAAAACTAAACAATATGCTTTCCTTGCAAAAGCTGTAAGGAAAATAACATCTGAACAGGAGTTGAAATGCCTGGATTTGAACCTGTCAGGTCCTGTTGCGTCCTGTCATTCTAATTCAACAGTAAGTTATTTTCATCCCACATAAGAAAATGGAAACTCAGATGCATCAACAACTTAATCAAGACAAACAGAAGCCAGCATCCACTCTAAGTTCAGACAGAGCCTGACACTCAAGAGGCAACCTCCAGGTAGCACTCTGTGGTGGTTTGAGAACATGGTCCCCAGTCGGTTCGTATACTTGAATGCTTGCTTCCTAGCTGGTGGGCTGTTGGGAAGGCCTGGGAGGTGTGCTCTCATTGGAGCAGGTGTGTCCTTGTTAGAGGAGGTGTGTTGCAGGGGTGGGGGTGGGCTTCGAGGTTTCAAAAGCTGGTGCCAGGCCCAATCAGTCAGTCAGTCAGTCCATCCGTTTGTCTGTCTGTCTGTCTGTGCCTCTGTCTCTCTCTGCCTGTGAATCAGGATATAAAGCTCTAAGCTACTTCTCCAGTCAGTCAGTCAGTCTGTCTGTCTGTCTGTCTGTCAGTCAGTCTGTGTGTGTCTCTGTCTCTCTCTGCCTGTGGATCAGGATATAAAGCTCTAAGCTACTTCTCCAGTCAGTCAGTCAGTCAGTCAGTCTGTCTGTCTGTCTGTCTGTCAGTCAGTCTATCTGTGCCTCTGTCTCTCTCTGTGGATCAGGATATAAAACTCTAAGCCACTTCTCCAGCACCATGGCTGCCTGCATGCAGCTAAGTGCCCTGCCATAGTGATTAATGGATTAAACCTGTGAAATTGTAAACATGTCCACAATTGAGTGGTGTTTCTTCACAGCAGTAGGACAGTGACTAAGACAACACACCGTCTACTAATTCTCTCCGCCAACTCCACCCCAAGAAGACAGCAAATAAACAGAGGAAAGCCAAAGGAGAATTATTAAGCTATTAGTAGTATCAATCTCCATATTTATTCATAAAGCAAATAAGAATTGTCTTCTTTTATATTTGAAGAAGTGAAAGGTTAGGAAAATTACATTGCTTGCTTCTAATTAAAAAGAAGAGGAGCTGGTGAGATGGTTCAGTCGGTGACAGAGCTAGCCCAGGCCCATGGAGAGGCAGGAGGAAAGGACAGACTCTGCAGGCCTACTCGGGCATGTACACGCTCACAGACGCAGGCACACACACGTAAGTAAGAGTAAAGATAAATCCTAAAATAACTCCCCCATACAACAGAGACTGGTTCTTCACCAAGAAGGGTAGAGTTACCAGCAATTAAGATGGCCAGAACTGTGGGCAGGGTTGACTAGGAGGAAATGAAAGGAGCTGGAGTTGGGATCAGTCATCTCGAGGTGGCAAGTAAGCTCCTACAGAGACAGCACTAACACCAGGACAGAGGTGTGGCCCAAAAATAAACTGGATAAAGTATGGGCCTATAAATAATACTTAAAACCACAACATTGAGTACTCTGGTGCCTCACATTTGACCATGTCCCCTGGAGGGGGAGACCTGGTGGCACTCAGAGGAAGGACAGCAAGTAGCCAAGAAGAGACTTGATACCCTATGAGAATATATAGGGGGACGTAATCCCCCTCAGGAACAGTCATAGGGGAGGGGAATAATGGGAAAATGGGGGGGGGAGGATGGGAGGATACAAGGGATGGGATAAACATTGAGATGTAACAAGAATAAATTAATAAAAAAAAAATTAAAAAAAAAAAAAACCACAACATTGAAACCCTAGAACTGAATGGAGTCTTCCACACAGTGGCAATCAACCCTTCACTCATGTTGGCCAACAGACTTGAATGAGAGGCAGTGACCTTGGTGGGAAGCAAACTGACGCTGCCACTGTGGAGATCAGTGTGCACACTCCTGCAAGAGCCACAGCTTGATCCACCAAACGACTCAGCGGCTCCTGGGCCACATACACCAACATCCTACTGCAGAGATAGTTGCTCACTCATGTTCACAATGGCGAGGACCTGGAATCAGCTTAGATGTCTCAGCGGGTGAATGAGCAATGCAACTGTGGCACACATGCACAATGGAGTCTTAGTCAGCTATAGAGAAGAATGAAGCTATGAAATATGCAGTTAAAGGGATGAAATCAGAAACAAACATATTCAGTGATGCAACCAGACACTGAAAACCAAACACTGCACATTCTCCTTAGCATGCGGGTTCCAGCTTCAATCTCTTGTTTTGTGTGTTCAACTTGGAGTCTCTGTAGAAAGAGGCCATTGCGAGGGGGGAGCCTTAAATGAGGGAGTAGAACACAGGTCACATGAAAGAACAATGTGGGAATACTGAGTGTAGAAAAGCTAAGCGTGAGCCAGGCAGTGTGGCGCTCGCCTTTAATCACAGCACTCAGGAGGCAGAGGCAGGCGGTGGGTCACTGTTAGTTCAAAGCCAGCCTGGTCTACAAAACGAGTACAGGACAGGACAGCTAAGGATACACAGAGAAACCTTGTCTCAAAAAACAAAACAAAACAAAAAAAAAAAAAGAAAGGGAAGAAAGAAGGAAGGAAAGAAAGAAAAAAAAGGAAAGTTTAAACAAGGAGGGAAGAGGAGTTAATGTCAGGTGTATAAAAAAATCTATATGGAGCCGGGCGTGGTGACGCATGCCTTTAATCCCAGCACTCGGGAGGCAGAGGCAGGCGGATCGCTGTGAGTTCGAGGCCAGCCTGGTCTACAAAATGAGTCCAGGATGGCCAAGGCTACACAGAGAAACCCTGTCTCGAAAAACCAAAAAAAACTATATGGAAACTGACTATTTTGTAGCCATTTTTTTAATGTATTTATTTATTATGTATATGAGTACACTGTCATCATGTGCACCAGAAGAGGGCACTGAATTCTGTTACAGATGGTTGTGAGCCACCATATAGTTCCTGGGAATTGAAATCAGGACCTCTGGAAAAGCAGCCAGTGCTCTTAACCTCTGAGCCATCTCTCCAGCCCTTTTTAGCCAAATTATAAAATGTACTTATTAAAAGAGAACATTTGGAGGGAGATTTTTCTGTATGCCTGGAAAAAGCTTCTCCCAGAAGCCAAAAGGTACTAAACAAAATCCCTAGTGCCAGATATGGGATACCTCCTTAGAAATAGTTGGACATGGACACCACAGAGGTGCCTCCATAACCTCACAGGCCCTTGCCACCCCCTTACTGGCCACCAGAACCAAACAATAAGACCGTATTGCTGAAGACACCACTCGAGGTGCAAGATACAGAAAAATGTAGCAGGGACTGAGCAGGAAGATCGCTCTGCTGGCTCGCTTCCATAGTCCCAGAGGGCACCATGAGGGAGAAAAGGCACCAGCGTTTCTTACCAAGCTGTGAGTCCTACAATCTCCTAGACATCCGGCCATGAGTGTGCTCACCTGCACAGCAGGGGCACTTTGTTAAACAGGGGTTAACTTCTGTTAACTGCCCTCTCTGGTTGGATTTGAGCCCCACTCCACAGGCGGGAATTCATGTTGGTATTGTAAACCTGGTCAAAAACTCATGGCAAGCAAAAATCACAGGGCAGGGGGTGCTGAAGGCTGTCGTTTAACAAATGAGCACAGCATCAAGCTGTCTTCTAACTGCTGAAGTTTATGCTCATAGGGAAACACCGCACCTTCATCAGAGAGGCCTGTTTCCAGGCAACAACACGGAAGTAGAGAATAACCAACTGAGGAGCGCCAAGCTCTAAACAAAATATTGATATTATTCCCCCTACGGCTTGGGAACACTGCAGTTTAAAAAAAAAAAAAGTGAAAAGAATGCAAGAGCTGGAAGGCAAAAAGGCTATATGACATGTCATCTCTCCTAGGCAAGACCATCATGAACGCACAGGCAGCTATGCATAACTGTACCGGGTCAGGACAGGCACAGACCTGAACATCAGGGATGGATGGAGCCCACGGGGTCCCACCCTTCACTGTTGAACCGTTTACTATGGTTAGACTGGGGAGTGGGGAAACACTGCCTTCACATATGTACCCATTAACAACCCACCAGGATAGAGGGAAATCCCAGATATGCATGATGGCTAGTTCCAGGCCAATGGTCAGAGGTGGCACTGGTTACATTAAATCGGTAACAAAAGTCATGATCTGGGAAAGGGGATGGTAGAGACGGGGAGCTGACAGGAATGGGAGTTAGCAAAGGCGTGAGGACAGAGAAGTCAGCATATATTATATTCTTGTAAGAAACTTTCAAATAACAAAATTAACTTCCAAACATTATTTATTATTTTGTGTGTATGAATGTTTTGCCTATGTCTATTACCGTGTTTGTGTCTGGGGCCTGTGGAGTCCAGAAGACATTAGATCTCCTGGAAGTGGAGTTACAGATAGGGCTAGCTACCATGTGGGTGCTGGAAATTGAACCTATGTCCTGTGGAAAAGTAGCCAGTACTCTTAACTGCTGAGCCATCAACCCTGCTCCCCAAAAGCAGTGACATATCTACAGTCAGAGACTCACAACTATAATAGAAGTGGTGGGCTTTAGCCCTGAGTTTCTTGCACGCATTACCTACCATCAAGTTTAATAAGCAAATGACTGGTCTTTGGCGCAGGGGAGAGGGAGCTCAACTCTGAATCTTATGCACTGAATATGGACCATTTCCTTCTTTTTCTTAAAAATCATTAGCTAGAGACATTGAAACATATTAACTACATTGTAGGCACTCCCTAAACTTATCTTATAAGTGAACAGGTTCCTGGTTGAATGAACAGCTCAGTCCTATGCTGTGACACTATTTGAGTATCTAAACCTCACTTATCAGTGTAGTTATATTTAATTCAATATTATTACTTACCTGATATTTAGGCCAACAAAATTTGTCCATGTGAAAATATAATCTCCACCAAAGACCATTCCAATATAAGTTATTAATATATTCTAAAAAAGAAAAATGACAATATATTATTATGTAAGTCTAATGAGCTTTTGAAATGTACATGTAAGCATGCTCATGAGAGTCAAGTTCAAAATGAATAAGCACACAGTACCCACTAAGGGAATGAGTGTGGCAAGAGCACAAGCAGCCATAAGGGATGTCTAACATGAGCCTTCCCAATCTGCTTCTCAAAAGGACAAGCACTCTCTCCTACACGGAGAATACGACACATCATCAAACTGACTCTGCCTCCTCGTGTGGCCAATGGGATTTTCTTCTCTCCTATTGGGATAACTGTTGACTTTGTGAGTAGAGAGTAAAGAAGAAGCATTTTCCTTATTTTAAAAATGGAAAGGAAGGCCAAATGGTGGTAGTGCATGCCTTTAATCCCAGCATTAATAAAGCAGAAGGAGGTGGATCTCTGTGTGTGTGAGGCCAGCCTAATCTACAGAGCAAGTTTCGGGACACACAGAGAAACAATGTCTTGAACGCTCACCCACCCCCAAAAAATGAAAAAGGAAAATGAAGATCTGACCAATATAGTCCTTTTTGAGGATACTTCCTCGATACCTTAATAGGGCCAGGCATTGTGCTGCATACCTTTAATGCCAGCACTCAGGAGACAGAGGCAGAAAGATCTCTGTGAGTTTGAAGCCAGCCTGGTTTACATAGCTAGCTTCAGGACAGACAGGCCTACACAGAGAGATCCTGTCTCAAAAAGCAAAACACGTAAGAAGTCATTTCAAAAAATTATAGTTAAAACCATTTCTGCTGGACCAATGAAATGGCTCAGCAGGTAACTCACAACCTAAGTCCAATCTTCAGAAGCCAAGGGGAGAGACCTGACTTTCCAAATGTTGTCCTCTGACCTGCTCAGATGCCCTGTAGCACACACACACATGCAGACATGTGTGCACACAGACACAGATGCACACAAGTAAAAATTTAAAAGTCCCTTCTGCTAGGTAGTCTCTATTGACAAAGACACCATGCGCTTAGAATAAAGGACTTGGAGGATCTGAGCTGGATCCAACTTGAAAGCCTTCGTGCTGAGGACTAGCGTTCATAGTATCAGAAGGTGCCGCGCCAGCATCCAAGGGAAGGAAGGAAACAAATTATCCTACACAATCGTGAAACACACAAACTGCAACGACCATCACGGCAAGATCTCGGAGGCTGCAATAGTGGCATGCACATCTTGGCAGTAACCAACAGCTAAGTGGACTGAAGGCCCGCTAAACAGGAGGGAAAGTCATGCCTGCTATTGGAAACCTAGCTGACTACCCAGGCCTTGTAAGCCAATGAGTCGTACAGACCCTACTGCCTCCACTCTTCTAGACCAGCGCAATTCCTGACTACACTGTAAATGCTTAGCTTTATACCCACAGATAAAGGCAGGTTGACTCCTCATCAAAGAAACTTCTCTTTGCAACCAAAGAAGACCATAACAGCACAGCACAAACAATGAAAATGCAGAGACCAACTGACTGTGGGGTGACTAGCCCCACTTGATAAATCTACAACAGGATTCTTGCACCTAAGTCTCAGGGAACACTGTGGGAAGGGGAAAAGAATGTAAGAGACAGAGAATCAGCAAGTGCTCTGTGGGACTGTGTCTCCTGGACACGGCAGGGAATATGCTACCGTGCAAGGGGGAAACCTCATGGGTCCCATCCCTAGACAAAGAACTAAAGGCAACCAAGAGAAATAGTATCCCCCAATTGTTATCAAGTACCAAGCAGTCAGCCCTAGAGTCATACATACAAGTAACATTAAACGGGCCGATAATATTGTATGTATGTGTGTGCATGCACGCGTACACATGCGTGTGAGCGCATGTGTATAAAACAATAACAAAGAAAAAGAAGCCATCGGTCCATTAGTTTGAGAGGGTGCAAGGTGGGAAGGAAGGGGCTGAGGGAAGAAAGGGAAGTAGAAAAATGATAAATTATACTTTAATTTCAAAACATTTAAAAATAAAAGCAAAGAAAAAAATAAATAAAAGCAAAGATTTAAATTTTTTTTTAATCCCCTTTCTGACACCCAACTACAATTATATTTTGGTTCCTTAATTGTCCTCAGACTACAAAAGCAGAATATAGCTTTCTATAGCTTAAAATACTGTGTGATGCCTCCCCAGTCTCCTTCCTTTCACATCCATAAGTCAATCTCCCTGCTCTCCCTCCTTCTTGGCAAGTGAAGTCCCATGAGTTGTGATTGTCACATTCTTAGCACCTGGACTCTCCTAGATAAGCCTGTGAGACAGAATTGAGGCTATGTGTTCAAGGCCAGGATTGTGGTGCAGCTCAGTGCGAGAGCACTTACCTGGCCGGTGCAGACCCCTGAGTTTGATGCCTAGCATGGGGTAGGTGCAAAACACATTAACCCAAATTTCAAAACTGTCTTTATAATGAAATGCCCTTTGGGACAGCACCCAGAAATGGCATTTTCTAGAGCTAATGATGGTTAGGTAGAGCAGACATTCCTATTGTTTGAGTAGAAAGACAAAGTAAAGTATAGAGTGACCGAGGGCATCAGGACTCTCGGAAAGGAGTGTGATGGACTTCTCTTCGGATGAAGGTGGATGATGATAGACATCAAGTGTGCAGGGAACAGGAGAGGGCGGAGAACCCAGCCGCAGTGCTCAAAACCACAAGTTAGGAAACATGCGGGGACACAGGAGAGTACACCAAGCAACCTCTGCCACACAGAAATCATTAGAAAGTACGGAAGAGCACTGTGTTTACTCAAAGCTAAGACTAAATCCCCCAATCTTTCTGCAGCTAAGACTCCAGCCTCTACTAACAGGATGTGATTTGGTATTCCCAGGGCAGGGCTAGGAACTTCTATTTCTAACTAGCTATTCTAAGTGACTTTCCCACTATATTGAGGGGAACAAGGAATCCAATCTAAGGGTTTGTGAAGCTGAGATCCTTAGATGGACGCTTAAAGTCACTTAGGAAAACTGCAGCTGGCCTCTTAAAGCTGTGACCAGCACTATTTCAGAAGCTCTGCTGTGGCTCACAGGACTGTGGCCAGCTATGGCTTTGGAAGACTGCCATCTTTCAGTCATAAGGCAGACAAAGCAACAGTTAGTTTGCTGACAATCATTTACTCCCTCTCTCTAGTTGAAACTGAAGCCAACAAGACGTAGGCAGCAAGTAGAAAGCATGGCATCATGTGACCATGACAGCAGCGGTGCCTGATGCTGACCATGGCACAGTGCTCCCAGAGATCTAAGCATGACGTCATGTGATCATGAGATGGCAGTGGTGCCCAATGCTGACCATGGCACAGTGCTCCCAGAGATCTAAGCATGACATCATGTGGCCATCATGGCAGTGGCACCTGATGCTGACCACAGCATAGTGCTCCCAGAGATCTAAGCACGATGTCATGTGACCATCATGGCAGCGGTGCCCAATGCTAACCATGGAACAGTGCTCCCAGAGATCTAAGCAAATAGGCCAAATAGTTTCAATAAACTGTGGGCTTTCCCGCCATCCCTCTCCTAGGCTGAAAATCATCCAATTCTTACTTTATTGTGTTCTTGCTATCATGCACGTTGCTCTGGAATGTATTTACAAAACAAAACACAACTGAGAGGTAATTTAGGGGACTAAACTGGGCCACTCCAACCCCCTGAGGACAGGTTGCTACTAAACAAGCTTTCTGAGAGATTTCATGTGACTTGTTACATGTGCAGTTCCACTCCTGTCAAACTCTGACTCCACAATGGGGAGCTACAGATTCTATAGAGTTTTAACCCAGTGCAGTTCCTCGTAAGCTCAGTGAGTCCTGTTCTGTTGTGGGTGCAGAGAAAAATGTAAAGACAGCTATGGCTGTCCCTCTGCCTCTTCTCCCTCACTGCGGGCTGACAAGGGCACAGGAAGTGGGACTGCCACTGCCTTCCTTTTTCAAAACGATCATAACCTTGCCTCTCGCGCTCTGGCATCTTTCAGAAGGCAAGCCCACTTTACTAATTGCTGAGGAATCTGGGCATCTGGAACATTCTTATAACTGAAAAACTAAAACCACTAGATCTGATCAAAGAAGTCCCAAATTTCAATGAGCTTTAGCTCAATACTCAAGGTAACTTGGCTTTTCTGCCTGAAGACAAATTACTCTTCTTTAAATAAAACCAATCAGAAGGAGAGAAATCACTGAACTGTCAGGCACAGCTTTTTTTGGTTTGGTTTGGTTTTTTTCAAGACAGGGTTTCTCTGTTAGCCTTGGATATCCCGGACTTGCTTTGTAGACCTCACTTTGCAGGCCTCAAATTGACAGCATCCAACTGCTGGGATTAAAGACGTGCACCACCATGCCCAGCGACCAGTCACAACTTTTAAAAGCAGGCCACTTGAAGGTGGCTCCAACACAGGAAATTCACATTGATGAGTTTCTAGCAGGCTCCACCTCGCCAAGAAAGGCAGTTCTCGGAGCAGTTCTCGGAGCACAACAGCTCTCAGCAGGGGCTAAAGGGAGAAGGCTACGCCTCCAGCCTCCACCCGGAAGCAGTCTCCTCTTTCTTCCTCTACAGTAGCTAATGTGCCTAACTTGTCCCATGCTCCCCAGAGCTAAGTCACCTCCAAGTACAGGCTATGCTTTTCTTAAGCTCTCATAAGCTGACTTAGAAATTACCACCACCAGCTAATAAGCCAGCACACATGAATAAGGTTAGGAGACTTAAGGCTACTGACAGATTCTTTTTAAATGTTTTGTTGTATCATTATTACTGTGCATATGTGGTGGGAGGGACGCATGTGCAGTTAAAGGACAGTCTTGTGGCATCAGCGCTCTCATGTAAAATTTTACACGAATTCTAAGAACCAAATTCAGGTCATCAGGCACAGACAACAAGTGCCTTTAACCTGCTGAACCATCTTCTTGGTCCCATAAGCCAATTTTTAATTAGTTTTTTTTAAAAACAGTTTTTACTTACTTATGTTAGGAGGCGTTCACCCCACGGTATGCAAATGGTGGTCAGAGGACAACTTGAAAGAGTCAATTCTCACCTTCTACTGTGTGAGTTCTAGAGACTGAACTCACATCTTCAGACTTGGCAGCAGGCATCTTCACCAGCTAAGCCACCTCACTGGTGCCCAGATTTTTAAATTAGGAGACCAAGTTTAAAATAGATTCCAAAAAGAAATAGTATTGTTATTTCTTCTCACCTTAATGCAGCCAACTATCGTTGTGGTAAGAGCAGAATTATACTGAGTACAGAGGACTGTAGCGTACATCAAAATAAACCTAGGGCAGAGAAGAAAGGGTCTGTTAGAGGCTCGAGCTCAAGCTCCCACAATCCCTCACTAAGAGAAACAACCAGTGCTGAGCACTGAGAGCTTTCCGTGCCTCTCCACAGCTTGAAATTGTATTCAAGAGAAACACATCTTTTTCTGACTGGGTGTTTTTCCTGGTACAAAAACCATGGGCATTTCATTCATAATGACACAGGCTCTTTATAGAATATTCTTCCTGCTAATTTGTGCAAGCCAGAGTGCTCAGGGCTCACAGGCCTCTGTCATCTGGGCACTTGCCCCTAGGATAAAGTGACCTCATGGCCAGGATGAAGGCAAGAGAGCTTATCAATGATGGGGAAAAAATGAGAAGCCGGGTGCAGTGGTGTGCGCCTGTAATCCCAGAACTCAGGAGGCAGAGGCAGGTGGATCTCTGTGAGTTCAAGGCCAGCCTGGTCTTCAAATTGAGTCTAGAACAGCTAGGGTTATACAGAGAAACCCTGTCTCAAAAAACAAAAACAAAACAAACTGTAAAACGAAAACAACGACAAATGAGCACTTAAGAGGGGATGACAAGTCTGCTCAACAACTAGGCAACAGCATCTGTGACACCCAGATCACTGAGGCTTCTGAAGTACTCGCTGTGAGCATGTCCAGTCACACACTGCAAGCAAACTGTCCAGCTAAGGAGAGCACACCGGGGAAACGCAGAGACCCTCCTGCCTCTACACAGAAGTCAAGCAGCCCCAAATTGCAATGCTACCACTGCTAGCCACTAACTGCAAATTTAGATCATTAAGTTCTGAGCCTGCTTTCTCATTGGTGATGGCCAACGACATATGTTAGACATCAGTGTTGAGAAAAATGAAATGATGCAAATGAAAATATAATGTCTGTGATCAAAGAGTGAAATGGTGGGCAAATGTCCATTTCATTTTCCCATCCATCTATGAGTGGCTTGGGATGAGTTTAGCGTATTCCCAGGGGATGTGAAGCCACCAGGATCTAGGTGACACACTCACAAAATTGAATAAGATACTCAGAAACAAGGGAGAAGAAGTCTAGAACATATGTTTGAAATCTACTTCTCTAGGAAATGATCTGCTAAGCACAGATTAAAGGCTTACCCCATGACACAGGAGAGGGCGAATTGCAGCAGGAACAGGGTGTCCGCCCAGCCCTCAAACTCCATCGCCTGTAACACACAAAACAGCACGGATTTCAGAGCACACCTCCAACCGCCAGCTGAAGTCCTTCTGCTCACTGTCAGCTCCCTGCTACACCCCTCCAAGCACTGAGGGAAACTGTAGAGTGTCAAATGACAGAGGACAGAGAATCCTTTCTCTTTAAGGGTGTGGCCCCTGCTGGATGGTCCCACACCCAAAAGTATATGGGCAAGACAAACTGGACTTGGTCAGTTATTTTTTAAAGGGTCAGGGAATATAAAGTTGGGAGGGGGGCTGGAGAGATGGTTTAATGATTACGAACATTTGCTGGCCTTCTAGAGGACCTGAGTCTTCTAGAGGACCCAATACTACTCCTCCAGGAAATCTCCATTCTCCTCCACCCAGTGAGCGTGCGCGCACGCGCGCGCACACACACACACACACACACACACACACACAAATAAAACTAAATACATTTGTAAAAAAAATAAATTAGGAATGCGCTGGAAGGGGGGGGAAATAATCAAAATAAATCATATGTATATATGAAATTCTCAAAGAATTAATTAAAATACTGTATTATAAAATAGACTTGCAGATATATATACCTGAACCAATTTTCAGGTCTGCCCCTTTCCAAACTGAAATGAAGAAGAGACTTTGAACTTCCCCATCCTGGCACTAAGAAACTGTTCTTTCCTTAAAGATACGAGTCCGTCCTACGTAAATGTGCCATGTTTGCAGGTTGCTGCCCATCAAAAGCTTTGCTGATCCCCCTGTAGTGCACAGAAGTTCAAGTGCAGCCTTAAGTCACATGTGTAGCAGAAGGCTATCTGAAGAAAACTACTCAGTTTCTCCTCCTTGGAAGCTGCTGTTCTCTTGTTCTTGTTGCTTGTTTGTTTTAAGACAAACTATAAAGAACCCAAAAGGGACTGCAAGACCATCTCCCACCAGAGGAGGGGCACGTGAACAAGAACACCATTCCAGCTTTCACCTCTGCACCCACCTACCCAGCTCCCGCTTGCCCTGTATCCAACTCAACCCCAGTTTGTGGCTGCCACAATACCAGGCTCCTCCTGTTCACAAAACAGGAGATGAAGTTTCCTCTCTGCCAGCTGCAGCCTAGGAATGCCCTCCCTGTCCACACGGACTCTCTTGTTCACCCATCAGGCTAAACCCAGGGCTCCTTCGCCCAGCTGCCGCTGATCAAGCACTTCAGTGGCCCTCAGCACTTCTCTATGCTCTTACCATTCAACTGTCTTTCTGTACCGTATCTACAGACTGTGAGCTACCGCAGGGAAGACCCACTTTTTATGTAATCATATCCTAGCACAGCAGTTACCCAGCTTGTTCATGATTCTTTCTCTTTAAGGTATATCATACAGAAATAAAACCACCAGTATGAAATAGTACTAATAATAGCACTAATAGACAGATGTGCAGTACACAATCACTGTAACAGGTAAGATAAAGACAGCTCTACACCCAACCTAAACATCCCCTGCTCACCACAACCAAATAAGGGCCCTTATTTCTAGCCCTGGAGACCTCTGAAGTACTTCTGCTAGCATAACACGCCTGGCAGAGATGATGACATTGTAAAGGCACATTGTGTCTCTCAATCTGACTATTAGACTATTGAAACAATGAGCCCCCGAGACATTGAAATTTTCCCAAGAATCTCATGCTGGGTTTGATTCCCAGCACCGTCAGGCAGCAGCTCACAGCTGCCTGTAACTCCAGTCCCAAGGGATCTAATACCTTCTTCTGGCTGGAGTTCAGTTCCACTACGGCATCTTTGCTGTCCGAGAACTTTAGGTAGAGCAGTTATATAACACAAACACTGTCATGCCTCCTCCGTGCTGTGAGCTATAACAGCAACCCACCCTGAGAATATCACTACTCAAGGTCCCCACATAATTTGTTCTTAAAAATAAAGCTCCAACAAACCTCTGTGGCCATATTTTCATTTATCTTATGTAAAACTTGGACTGTGAGATCAGTGGTTCTTTTACTGACTTTATCTTTACTTTATAAAAAAAAAAAAAAACCTGCCAAATTGTTTCCCAAAGTAGCTACACAGTTTTAGGTCCTCACTAGCCCTATTTGGGATTCTCACTGCTCTGCATTCTGACCCACATTTAGAGCTGTTTTGGGCCAATCTACCAAGCAGTAAGTGGTCTCTTGTAATCTTAATTTACATTTCTCTATTAACTAACAAGTGGATATTTTTAACACACTTAATATTAGTGTTTCTTCTTTTGTGAAACATCTGCCCAAATATTTCGCTCTGTGTATGAGAGACATGTGGGTACTCAAGTGCATAACTACACAAGCCTGTTACATGCACATGTGGCCATGCTGAGGCAAGAGCAAGACCTAAGATGCCATATTCTCACTCTCCATCTTATTGCTTTGAAATGGGGTCTCTCACTGAACCATGGATGCTCCGTTTGGGGCAGGATGCCTAGCCAGTGAGTTGCACATGTCTCTACCCGCTAATGCTGGGGGTTAAATGCACATAGCCTTGCCTATTTGTCTTGTTTATGTGGATGCTAGGGATCCACCCTCAGGTTCCCGCACTTGCAGAGCAGGCACGCTTACCCACTGAGCCATATCACTAGCTCTTCCAAAACTTACATTTACTTATCTTGGGGGAAGAGAATGAACATGCCATGTATTGGGATCAGAAGAAAATTTAGAAAAGTTGGTCCTCTACTTCCGCTATGTGCGTTCCAGGGATTGAACTCAGGTCATTGGGTTTGGTGGCAAGTACCTTTTCCCTCGAAGCCATCTCTCTGACCCCTCCAAAATCTCGTCTTCCAATGGCTGATTTCTACAAGCTTTTAGGAACACTCTAGTAAATATCATTAATTATACATAAGTCACACACATAAGCACATGAGCCACCTATGAGTGAAATGTAATCTGTATTACAGCCCCACACTCCTTCTGTTTTAGCTCTCAATGTTGGGTGTGTAATTTGACACCTTGGGTCACTGTGTTAAGGATAGTTTATTCATGTTTGCCACTGATGAAAGCAAATCAAAACAGTCAAAGTATTGCCTGATATTTGGAGGGTGGGGATGGGGGTGCTCTGCACAGGTCACGCTATTCGGCTCCCACAACACTTGTGTGAGATGAAAAGTAAAGATCGTATTATCCCCAGGGGACAACACACAAGTAACAGGAGGTCACAGAGCTAATACAGACAGCCCTGAATCTGCCAACTCCAGGCCTTAAGGCTCTCTTTATATGGAACACGAGATTTTATTCCAGTAATGAATATTCAAGAGGAGACAAACAATTCTCCTGGGATCCGTGCTCCCTCCCCTAAGTATTTGGCTTGCCTCTGGAGAGCTAGTCAGCCTGCTGTATTTGGGCTTTAGCACAGGAATAGATCTTTGGCTGGGACTACGGCAAGAAGCAGCCACTTGAAAACACAGCTGCAGGATAAATATGACTCGATCAGTCCCTATAACATATAAGGGCCTGCTCCCTCTGCCACAAGGAAGGAAGAGGGAAGGAAGGAAGGAAGGAAGGAAGGAAGGAAGGGAGGAAGGAAGGAAGGAAGGAAGGAAGGAAGGAAGGAAGGAAGGAAAGCAGCTAATAAAAGCTACTCCTTACTAAGTGCCTCAGCTACACACCAAACTGAGAAATGTTAAACACACGGTTATGCTGCTCAGAGGTGCATGTCCTGCTCTGCAGCCTAGTCATTCCATCCACCCTGAGCAAGAAAGAAAACCTGAGAAACTGAAAGACTGGAAAATAAAAGAAGCTCGTACAGTCTGCTGTGCATTTCCTGCTGGTTTAAGAGTCAAAGCTTTCAAAACAGCTGCTAAGATGCTAAAATCCTCTTATCACAAACACAGGCGATTTTTTTGTTTTTGATTTTTGTTTTGGCTTTTCGAGACAGGGTTTCTCTGTGTAGCCTTGGCTGTCCTGGACTCGCTTTGTAGACCACGCTGGCCCCGAACTCACAGCAATCCACCTGCTTCTGCCTCCCAAGTGCTGGGATTAAAGGTGTGCGCCATCACCCCAGCTTCAAACACAGGTTTTTAAAACAACAAATGGATCATGCATGCTTTGGGCCAGAATGCATGCAATCTTTGGGTTTGCCCAACAAGGCCCCTCCAAACCTCTTTATACTTTTGTTTATAAAAGGTAATTCAAGAGAAGTAAACTAGCGTGTGCGCTCGCGCTCTCTCTCTCTCTCTCTCTCTCTCTCTCTCTCTCTCTCTCTCTCTATCTCTCTCTCTATATATATATATTGACAGGGTCTTACTATGTATCCCTGGCTAGCCTTGAACTCTATGTAGACCAGGTTGGTCTCGAATTCACAGAGATATGCCTTTCTCTGTTTCCCAAGTGGTGGGTTTAAGGGCACATACCATCACTCTCAGCTAATTTCTTCCTTAATTTTAAAAATTAATTTGTAAAAACTTCTTAATCTTGTCAAGGAGAATTCCTGGAAGGAAACTGTCTGCAAAGACTGATACTGATTAGAACTTCCATGATATGGAGAGGTTGGGATGGTACAGGTCCAGAGGCTCATTACCTTATCTCGGCCTAGCTTTAAGCCTTGAAAAGCCATTCTTTGTCCACCTCTGTGTATGAACTAACATCACATGACTTCTAAATAACAACATTTTGGAATCTACTAATGTAGCCAACCACCAGCTTCGACCAACCCAAAAGCTGACAGTATCATCAGAGAGAATGGGAAGCCTATAAAAAAGCTTCCATCTTCTCGTAACCGCCTCCCCGATGGACTGACCAAGATATATATTTTTATTGTATATGAGTACTTTATCAGCAGAAGAGGGCATCAGATCACATTATAGATGGTTGTGAGGCCATTATGTGGTTGCTAGGAATTGAACTCAGGACCACTGGAAGAGCAGGTGATGCTCTTAACCACTGAGCCATTTCTCCAGCCCCACCCCCGCCCTCCCACCAAGATATTTTAACCTTTTTTTGATTTATGATTTCCACTGTCCTATAAAATAATAAAGCTTTGCTAGGTGTGGTGGTGCATGCCTTTAATCCCAGAACTAGGGAGGCAGAGGCTGGTGGATCACTGTGAGTTCGAGGCCAGCCTAGTCTACAAAGTGAGTCCAGGACAGCCAAGGCTACGCAGAGAAACCCTGTCTCAAAAAACCAAAAAATAAAATAACAACAACAACAATAATAATAATGCTTCATGACACTACCTTCACACTGGAACATTTGATTTGAAGTAACAAATATGTTTTGCTGGGCCATGGTCACTGAAATTTAGCTCTAGAATAAAATACCTTTTATGTACTTTAATGCTAGAGCTTATTTTTCCACCAAACAATATTCAAACCTGGTAAACTACATCCTTTGAGAAATGTTAACTTCAAGAGCGACTTGATACACTATGACCATATACAGGGGGAGGAGATCCCCCTCAGTCACAGACATAGGGGAAGGGAGGAGGGGGAAAGCAGGAGGGGGGAGGAATGGGAGGATATAAAGGATGGGATAGCAATTGAGATGTAATATGAATAAATTAATTTTAAAAAGAGCCACAAAATCATATAGATACCTGCTGTTAATAGCTCCTCCCTCTCTGCCTGCGCCCTCCCCCCCGCCCGTGTTCTCTTTATAAACTCAATAATTGGAATACATGATACTGATAAATTGTCATGTGCTATGTGTGTAAGCTTGTTAAAAAGTAGACACTAGAAGCCAAGAAGGCTCTCCTATTCCAGACTTGAGCATATTTACTTCAAGTGTCCTCCAGGGACTCTTGTCCGGAGACAGGCTGGCCCCTGGCTCCGTAACCCGGAGAGGGAAGAACAGTGAACCAGCCAAGGGTAAAAACACCGTGTCCAGCCGGGCGTGGTGGCGCACGCCTTTAATCCCAGCACTCGGGAGGCAGAGGCAGGCGAATCGCTGTGAGTTCGAGGCCAGCCTGGTCTACAAAGTGAGTCCAGGATGGCCAAGGCTACACAGAGAGACCCTGTCTCGAAAAACCAAAAAAAAAAAAAAAACACCGTGTCCTTCTTGCAAACAGCTAAAAGGTGAAACATTTCCCACAGAGGTCAGTATAGTTTATCCCATGATGTCAAAAAGTCTGCAATGGGAATGGGAGGTTCATCTATGGAGACGCTGCTCTGATTGGAAGCTCATCTACGGAGACGCTGCTCTGATTGGATGGGAATGGAGATGCTGCTCTGATTGCAAGCTCATCTGTTATACAGATTCCCTAGCATGCAGATGGATGGGGAGAGGAGCCACATTAGGTAATAGAGATGGCGCATTTCCAAGATGGCTGGCTTCTTCCTCTCTAAGATGGCTAGCCTGGCAGCACAGAACGAAGGCCAGTCAGGTCCCCTGATGATGAACTTCTGACCCATTCAAGTCTGGGTCGGGCCAAGTTTCCACCAAGGTTGTGGGCCTCTCAGCCACCCTTTGTTCAAACTAATCAACACTAAAATGGGAAAAGAAGACCCCCTCAAAAATCCTTAAAAACTCCAGCCTCATGAAAGACTGGATTTCCCGAGCCAAAGTCTTCTTGCTGCTTTGTCGAGGGTCTTTCTCTCTGTGTGTGCCTTGCTGTTGTGTCCTCAGCCCTCACAAAGCCTTTCTTCTCCGACTGGTGCTGTCTGCTGAGTCTGAGATTGCTCCCGCTGCTACTTGCTGCTTTTGAGGTTTTTCTGCCTTTAATTCTTTAACTGGCAGAGAAAACTAATCCCATCAAGAAGCCTAAACAGTAACACATCCCCAGAAAAAAAGCTCAACCGGGAACTCCAGTTGACTGCCTCAACTTCCCCAGTCAGATTAGGCTCATGTTTGTAAACCCTCAATTTGATGATGCTACTTGTTCGCTCTCTCAGTTGGGCTACTCCAATGGTTCCCGCTGAACACTGACAGCACCTGATTCAGTGTTTTGCTTTCTACTGCTTCTTCTAGCTGCTATTCACTATTTATTCTTTTACTTTATAAACTCACTCATTCAAAACTCAAAGCACTACTATAATAGATACTGTCCAGATGGTATACTCAACGAACACTAACTTTGCTCCTTCCTCATTCTGAAATTCTTTTTTCTTTTTTCTTTTCTTTTCTTTTTTGTTTGCAGTCTTTACCTAAATGGAGGTCCTTAAGGATGGAACTTTCAGACACGTGTTGGGCAGAACCTCCCTTCTGTACTAATGTATGTTGTTGGGAAATGACATATCCTTCTTTCCCCGTTTCTGCCTCTATACAGAAACGCTTACTAGATCAACAAGTCAAAAGCAGCTCAGGCTGAGGGGCGCCTCAACGGCACAGCACTTGCCTAGCAATCATGGGATCACGAGTTCAATCCCCATTTGCCACCACCCATCAAAAAACAAAAAGCAGGAATTCTGCTTCTCACTCTGCAATTGTCTTTCTGTGAGGCCATGGAAATGTCACTGGATTTCTGTGGGCCTCCAGCTGCACCACAGAGGGAGGAAAAGTTCAATCCAGCTGCCTTTTGTGAGGACCAACTGAGAGAATGAAACGAAACACTTTAAGTGTGTACAGAATGTATAGACAGGTGTTATTTTCTGTGCTTCTTCCACTATTATCTCTCAGTGGTTGCTTTATTTGCAAACTTTTATTCTTCCTAAAATAGGAAATACAGAAGACATAGCAACTATGAACTTTGTCAATCAGGGGTAAAGATGTTTTAAACAAAACACAACTTCTACCTCTTGAAAAAACTGATAAAGAGCATTATGAAGATGGGGCCTGCCTGGTCACGCTGTGTGTGGCACAGAGCTGACTGGGAGCTATGCCACAGGCCTGCAGTCTTCAATCTGCTTAGTGGTGGCTGTGATTACAGATTATACATGACGGTTCCTTAAGCGGCCTTCTGTTTTGAAGGAAGTTCCCAGGTGTTGTTAGCCCATTGCACGACCATGGGCCATGCAGACTACCAGCATCAAGAATATCATATAGTCAAAGGGCAAACAAACCAACCACTTCTGGAAATCAAAACACTTGGTTTGAATAGATTTTTGGTTAAAAAAAAAAAAAAAATCTGCAAAATCTCTGATCTTTTGTTGCTTGGGTTAACTAACCTGGGAAAAAAGGAGGGAGCATCTGTGAAGGCTGTACTCATGATCATGAGCTCATTGCAGTACAACAACCTGCACTAGGTCAAGCCAACATGAGCAGCTGCTATTCCAGCAGGAGGTACTAATTAAAAAGGAAGGAGACGACATGACAGTGGGACAGGGACATGCTAGGGGATGTTCATAGGGAGGGAGCAGGAAAGGAGGGGATAGATATGATCAGTATGCACTGTATACATTTTGAAACCGCCATAGAATAAATAAAATATATAAGTAAGCACTATATATTAAGGAGCACGAGTGAGAACGATGCCACTTTGGAAAGTACTGAGAAAAAAGCCTGAGTCCTTACTCAGCGGTAAGTGCCAGGGATCTTGCAGGAGGATAACAGCACGACTGATGATCTCCACACTTCTCTCCCAACCCGAGGAGAGCTGCGCCGCAGGCAGTGCTCCCACCACCTACTCACTCCCTTTCACACCACACTCTAGCCATCTACCGCACCCTCTCTCCCTCTGCACCCCACTCCGGCCTTAGATAGGAAATCAGAGCCCAGACAGTTTCACTACTTTCTTTCTGCCCTCAGGGCTCTAACAGCTATGTATGGGAACAATACACACCCTATCTTACCTACTGAGTCACTGATCCTATTTTTAAAAAGCATGGCCTCAAAGACAAGAATAGCTAAAGAGTATTCAAACTCAGAAAAATCCATCCATATGTATGTAAAGAATTCCTGATCCAACATACTTGTTTCACAAGGAGAATGCCAAAGCCTAGAAATAAAAGATGTGTCTCTATGTGGAGAAAATACTACAAGATCTAAATAAGTAAATAAGTAAGTAAATAAATAAATAAATAACCAAGCTGTGTGGTCCACAGGGTGATCCTGAAAAAAAAAATCAGTAACTCTTAACAGCCTAAGTAAAGAGCATAAAAGGGTTCATTACTTAGAAATGGACGTAATGATTAGTAATTACCTAGACCTGGACAGCAACTTTTCCTTGAGCTCTTCTGAGTCATGTCACTATGGTAGTGGCCTTGTGAGGTCTACAGTAGGGGACTATTCTTCCATAGGTACCTGAGAAACCCAGCAAAGAGTGCTGCCAAGAAGCCAAGGCCAGCCCTTGCTGCAGCTTTCCGTTTTGGAGGCAGCAGCTCAGAGCATAAACATATCTATCCTGACACTCTGGAAAGTCACTAGTCAAATGATACCCATTCTATTCTCACCTATGTTATTAGATGTTTTTTTGTTTTGTTTTGTTTTTATTAACAGGAAGATGATTTCTGTACAATGCACAGACTTCTAGTGTTTTGAGACAGGGTTTCATATAGTCCAGGGTAGCATCAAATTCACTATGTAGCAAGGACGACCTCGAACTCCTGGTCCTCGTTTCCACAATGGGGGCTTTGGTTGACTCGTTTTGAGACAGTGTCATAACTGCTGGCCAGCCTGGCCCCAAACTCAGGCCCATCCTCCAGCCTCAGCCTCCCAAATTCTGAGATTACAGGCGCAAACCAAGCCTGACTATGTTTTTTTAAAGAGTGTTTTAAGATGCATCTTTTCTAAAACTAAGTGCTAAGTATGTTGGTCCTTTCCTCTCTAGCAAGCCTAAGATTCTGTAGATAAGAAAGGAGGAGGGAGAAAGGGAGAGAAGGAGAGGCAGAGCCACACAAAAGGGCGCCCAAGCTCTCAGGACGCTCTGCTCAGCACTGGTACTAGTGCTCCCTGGTGTCAGTCTCAGTTAGATTTTGTCTTGTAATTTATACAGAACTTTGGGGTGTGTGAGCCTCCAATTCTTACTGATATTCTATGCTCACAGCACATCTGCCCTTCTGGAGAACTGACCTTTCAGAGCCTCTTGCTAGATTTCCTAATGAAAATTTTCTCTGCTTGATCTGAGTTTGCATCAGTTTGCGTCCTGGGTCAAAACCTTTTAAGTTCGAATAATAAGATTAATATGTTATTTGGTTTGTCCCACCTGCCCTAGTTATTTTTAAATTGAGACTCCATCACAGAATACTTTATCTTTTTCTTACTGCTTAATTTATAAAGAATAGTTTTTAAGTACTTTTGCATGGTTGCACAGTAAACTAAATATACATATATACACACATACATATCCTGTTCCCATGCAAATGCATAAAAACTTTTTGGTTATTTTATTGCCTTCTACTTTTCCAGAGTTTCTTTATTTAAATAGCCGAAGAATATGTGAATGTCCCTGCACTGTGTGGCTCTGGAGTCTAGTGCTGAGAGCAGCTTATCAGCCCTGACTATTAAAGACACTGGCTTACAGCAGCTGAGCGAACAGAGCCTACTGTGCACACTAGCATGCCTTTGCTCCAGAAAGCATTTTTTACCTAGTGGATATTATATTTGCCTGATTTATTATACGTGTGTCAAAGCAGAGTTGAGAGCAAAGAGCGGCCGTGACCATCAGTGGAACCAGAGGCTGCCAATCTTCACTCTTCTCATAACAAACTCTCACAACCTCTTCCTATCAGCAGAGGAACCTCCAAATGGCTATGTCTAGATCTAAGCCTAATTTAGATGGGAGGAGGGAGTAGGACAGTGGGGAGAAGGAGAGCACTAGTCTTCGAATGGAGACCAGATCCTCTCTGGCCCTAGTGTCCTTGTTCATGGAAAGCAGAGCTTTCCCGGGTCTCCGGCTTCCCAGCTGTCCATGTGCTAGCCATGGATCTACTACTGCAGCCATCCTGGGCTCATGGTGAGTCCTACCTGGAATACATCTTCAAGCCCCCTACACACACACACACACACACACACACACGCACGCACACACGCACGCACACGCACACACATGCAAAGACATGCAACCATACATGCACACACAACCACACACACAACCATACATACACACAGATGCACACACACGCGTTACTAAGGGCCCATCTCACCTTTTCTTGGTTTTACTCATTTGGACAGTGCTAAGCACTTTCTCCTCAAGGCTCAGAACCTGCTTTTGCTTCTAACTGGATTACTCTGCAAAAGCACACAAATTGTTTCCCAGTCCATTCACTTCAGAGTCTGCTCAGATGAGCCTTAGAAAGTTACTTTCGCCAGCTGTATTTTTCAAAATAGCAATTCCCCATCATTCCCTCTTTGATCCGATTGTCTTCACAGCTCTTACTGCATGACCCGTGTACAATCTGACTTACCTACCGAGTCAAAGCTCCATTTCAACAGGAGCCTGGTCTTTCTTTCCACAGAAGCACTGAGTCATCATAAAATGACAACGCTATGCCTGTGAACAAAGGAGGGCATAGCCCTGATGCCCTCAGATGTTTCTCACAAGGTCCCATAGTAAAGCCCTGCATGGAGATCCCAAGTGGAGCAGAAACCACCCTGGGTGCAGCAGATGGCTATGGGAGCCAGACACAGCCAGACACAGAAGCGGGGGCTGCGCAGGCATCAGAGAGGTTCTACTCTACATCCCAGCACTGTGGGACCTTGAGGACACCCAACTTCTGTAAACAGCATAACAAACCTTCTCAGGATATATAACTAAGCTCAAGAAACACTATTTATGTTGAAACATCTTGTCGAGTAAAGTGCATCACGCCTGCAGATAAAGTATGACTTCCAGCCAGGAGAGGCTCAAACTGTTTATTTGAAACAGGCTTAAAAATAAAATGCCTTGCCGGGTGTGGTGGCGCACACCTTTAATCCCAGCACTCGGGAGGCAGAGGCAGGCGGATCGCTGTGAGTTCAAGGCCAGCCTGGTCTACAAAGTGAGTCCAGGATGGCCAAGGCTACACAGAGAAACCCTGTCTCGAAAAACCAAAAAAAAAAAAAAAAAAAAAAAAAGAGAGAGAGAGAAAATATTTAAGTGTACTGACACTCCTCAAAATCAGTGTGGTAAAATATGTTCTTGACCTGTATCTGACAGTGTCATTAGAAAAGTAAAACAGAGAAAACAAATGCATTTCCTAACTGAAAACAGAAGAGTAAGAGGGAAACAAATATAACCCTACTGTAGATGGCAAAGTGCTTTTTCATGCCATGAATACACATGCTTAGCCATACTGGAACATTCAAACTATTCTCTCTGTCTCTGTCTCTGTTCCCTGCCCCCATCTCTTCAGGGTTTCTCTGTGTATCCTTGCCTGTCCTGGAATTGGCTCTACAGAACAAGCTGGCCTCAAACTCAAAGATGTGCCTGACTCTGCCTCCTGAGAGCTGGGATTAAAGTGCTGTTGAACTTTGAAATATGCACAAATTATGCTACAACTTCTATATAAACTGCCGTCATTTTGGAATGAAGACATACCTGCTTTGGTTGATAGTTTCAAGTAGCTACGAGATACTAGTCCAAACCTGATGGAACGCCTCTCTTTGCTAGGTCCTTCCAGTGCATACGCATGATGATCCTTACAGCATTCTTAAAGCATGTCTCATGAGCATACTGGCCTTGGGACTTGGAGCCATCTGTCCTGTCCTGTCCTGAGGGGCAGGTTGTCTTCTTTCACACCTTTGTTCTACACCTTTGTTCAAGAGTAAAAGTTGCTTCTGCCAGAGTCTGCTAGAGGGAAGCAGACCTCTGCAGACCATGGCTTCTCCCAACAGTGTGACCTTATGCAAGTTTTTTAATGTTTCTGAATTTCCTTCCACATTCACAAAATATGGAAATTCAAGCTTCCTACAGCTATTAAGAAAACTAGATTATATTTCAGTTAAGTGACCAGCACATACATAAGAAGGATTCAGGAAATATTAGTTTCTCATTTTGCTTTCTCCAAAGCCAGAGAACAATTAGATACTTAACACTGTTAGTCAAAGCGATAGCAATTTCTACTTTGGGGTCCTGTTTAGGTTTGCTGGCAGCCAGGCTACATTTTACTAGAACATCTATTCATATGTTCAAAAAGACCTGGAGAGCTCTTTGAATGAATGGTATTGAAGACTATATCAAAACAAAAAGCTTCATAAGTTGTCAAGATCCTTACTCAGCTCCAAGAATGTATCACTAGTCTAATTTCAAAACCTTCTATTCAAGCTGGTCGTGGTGATGCATACACTTGGGAGGCAGAGGCAGAGGCAGAGGCAGGTGGATCACTGTGAGTTCAAGGCCAGCCTGGTCTACAAAGAAAGTCCAGGACAGGCAAGGCTACACAGAGAAACCCTGTCTCGAAAAGCCAAAAAATAAAAAAAAATAATAAAAAAAGTCAAAACCTTCTGTTCAAGTTCCCATTGATACATAGTCTACTGTCCTAAGAAAGTGTAACCAACATATTTATTCTGAAGCCTGGGTTCAAAGACAAAATCTTGGAAGAGGTATCATTGGCAGGATTTTGCATTTCCATTTAGTTTGTAAAATTTTCTGATTCTAACAATATAATACCAGTTTTTATATAAATATTGGCCTATTCTGCAGAAAAATTCTCTAGGGTTGATTTTGCTTTTTTATTCTATATTTACTTAATGAAAATTTTGCACAAAATTAGTAAATGACTATATGAGCTGCTATTTATCTAGTCAAGGCACCATTCGATACTAAGTACCTCCTCCCAGTGATGGGAACAAAGGTGGGATTTAAGCAAGGATGACACCTATCAAAAAACAGAACTCTAGAGTCTCAAAGGGTTTCACTACTTCAGAATCTTTTTTTTTTTTTTTTTTTTTTTAATGTGTATTGGTGTGGGGTGTCAGATCACCTAGAACTAGAGTTATAGACAGTTGTGAGCTGCCATGTGGGTGCTGGGAATTGAACCCCGGTCCTTTGGAAGAGCAGATAGGATTCTTAACCACTGAGCCATCTCTCCAGCTCCTTCAGAATCTTTTATTTTTCAGGGATAGTTAGCTTCCATTCCCATTTTACAGCTTAAGAAAAATGCAAAAACCTCCCACTCCAAGACTCAGGGAGTACTGTGAGAGATGGGTGGATAAAACTTAAGAGCCAGAGGGTGGGAAGGAGGGCCATGAAGCACTTCTGAGCTTACGGCCAACGTGATTGTCAACCACAGCAGCCATGCCTATCTGCGTGCTCAAAATCGGACCCTTCAACCGTCCATTGTGGATGAGGAAGGAGTTTTAGAGCCCCCTCCCCCTCCCCCACCATCCGTCTCCCAGAGTGCCCAGCAGCAGCTAACAGCTACAGGAAGGGGCTCATTTCCTTTAGAAGTGTAGCCACAGGCTAATTACCCATGGCCCAATAAATAACCCTACTCCTGCAAGTACACCTACAGAATCTCAATGGAATATGAACACACAGACATCAAAGTAGGAAGGGACCTTGTTGGAAAGAAGGGGTTAGGCAGGAGTGAGGAGGGGGATGGGAGAGGATAATGGGAGGATGCCTATGATGGAAACACACACACACAATCAATCAATCAATTAAAAAATTTTTTTTTTTTTTTTTGGTTTTTCGAGACAGGGTCTCTCTCTCTACCCTTGGCCATCCTGGACTCACTTTGTAGACCAGGCTGGCCTCGAACTCACAGGGATCCGCCTGCCTCTGCCTCCCGAGTACTGGGATTAAAGGCGTGTGCCGCCACAACCGGCTCAATTAAAATGTTTTTAATGTAAACTTTTCTTTCTTTGTACTAGCAGAGAGAGCAGCTATTCTAAACCACTTTTGTTGGAGGTTGGTCTAATGTATTTTGATGCTAATCACTGCTTGCTGTCTCTGTGACCCACCTGTACCTTGCCTAAGAGCCACCACACCTGGGCAGAGCAAATGGGAGAGGCGTGGCTAAGGTTCCAGGGCTTGGGGAGACAGAGATGATCTTGAGAAGAGGAGAGATCTGAGGAGAGGAGAGGAGAGGAAGGCTGTGCCATCATGGGTTAGGTGGAGAAGCACATGGCTGGCGTGGATGGAGGATTTGGTCCAGATGAAGCACATTAACAAGTATTTGGGATTATGGGTGGGAGGTAGCTTGATAGAACTGTTAGAAGCAAATGGCATGAGACTGGGGCAGGGATTCCATTCTTGCCCCACTATGGGAAGTAGTTTAGGGGATTAATATCTGCCCTGCCCCAGGTTAAGTAAGGCTATTTTAAAATACAACTGGTGTCTGTGTCTTGATTGATTGCTAGCAGGTTAGAAAATACTGCCGTAATAATAATTATAGGCCTAATTAAAAACATTACTAACTGGTAAAATAACTGCAACCCACTTTAATATTTAAAATGCTTATGCCAAGAAGGCAGGGTAACGTTGACATCAGCAGGCTGAAGACCTAAAGAGCAAATTCTCGAATTGTGGTCACTTAATAAGCACACCTCTGCCTAACAACTCAGAAGTCTATGTTTTGATCATAAACAGTGAGCAAATAACCTGCAATTACAAATCGTACCTTTTGTGCCTCTCCTGTGAAATACGCAATGGCCAGGGTGGGCAGAATCATCAACAGTGCATTGTAATAGAGCAGACCATACTTTCCCAGCTCCTAGGGAGAAAACAGATAGGTCTATTTAAATGTAAAGAGAGTACTATTTCAGTTACATATGTCCATTGTGTTGGATGCCTTTAAGGTTAAAAAGTGTCTTAATTTGAATAATCGCCTTCAACTCTGAAACACAGGCCCAGGTCTCTATGTCATAAGACACAAGCTGACTAGTGGCCCATGATTTTAAGCAGCCCTGATGCTGGGCATGGTGGTGCACACCTGTAAGCCCAGCACTCAGGGAGGCAGAGACAAGCAGATCTCTGTGAGTTCTAGGCCAGCCTGGTCTACAAAGTGAGTCCAGGATATCCAAGGCTACACAGAGAAACCTTGTTTCGGGGCAAAAAAAAAAAAGGGGGGGGGTGGCCCCAAAGTTACAGTCCTGACTTACTAAAACCATCTCAGTGTGGTCATACTGGCCCTAGGTTAAACCAATCATGGCTGAGTTAAGACTGTAAGTACCAATGGAAAGGTGTGCCTCTTCGTCCAGTACCAGGAAAGATCAACAGTGAGACCATATGACCCTTAGCAACAGGTGACCATGACTCAGAGCATGATCTAGCCTGGAGCAGAGACTGTGCAAGATGCACAGACACAGATACCATCCACATAGCTGACAAGTGACAAAACCAAGAACGTCCACACTCTTGTCTTCTCCCTTAACATTCTAATGACTTTAAATGTCATTCTCCCTTATGATTCTACAGGTTGATTTAAAACCACCACTCACTACATAGCACAGGCTGGACTTGAATTCGCAATCATCTTGGCTCAGCCTCCTGAGTGCTGGAATTACAGGCACCACCTGGATTCGTTTATTCGTTCATCTCATTGATTGTTTAATTGATTGACTGAGGCAGATTCTCATATATCTCAGGCTAGTTTCAAACTCACTAAATAGCTAAGGATCATGTTGCTTTCTGATCCTTTTGCCTCCAGCTCTGGGACCCAGCTGGCTCATGTGGTACTAGAGACTGAGCCAAGGCTTTCATGCATGTTTGGCAAGCACTACACCAACCAAGCTACACTGGGGCACGATAGCACATGCCTTTGATTCCAGTACTCAGGGAGGCTGAGGCAGACAGATCTCTGTGAGTTCAAAGCCAGACTGCTCTACATAGCAAGTTCCAGACCAGCCAGGGCTGCATAGTGAGACCATGTCTCAAAATTAATTTTTTAAAAGGTTTTTTAAGACAGGGTTTCTCTGTGGAACAGCCCTGGCTGTCCTAGACTCGATTTGTAGACTAGACTGGCCTTGAACTCACAAAGATCTACCTGATTCTATCTCACGGAATGCTAGGAGAGTATGTGTACAACCATGCCCAGCTTCAAAATTAATTAATTAATTAAAAAAAAACCATCTCTAAAGAAATCAACTTAGCTATACCCCAGACCCATAAATAAGTTTTAGAGTATTAATACCAGTAAGTCACAAACTGTTTCCAACTATGGAACTGAAGAGCTCTCTTCTAAGGCTAAAATATTGAAACCTTTATTTTCTTTCTATATTTTGGGATATATTCTAGACAGTGCTGTCCAAAATAGTAGTCATTCGCCATATGTAGCTAATTCAATTATAATTACACAAAGCCACAAACTGAGCTTCTCAGATACACCAGTCACATTTCAAATTCCCAGAAGCCATGTCTATAGTGACAGCAGAGGCAATGTCCATCCCACAGAAGCCTCTGTGCGGCAGTCTGCTTCAGAGAGCTGAGGCTGTGGGCTTGGTGCAGAGCTGGCCTTAGTATCTACTTTGTGAAACAGCAAATGAGATAAAGGTAAAGTCACTGTAATGCCAAACTGCTAGTCTCTTTCCTCTTTTTAAAAAGGATTTAAAAGCCGGGCGTGGTGGCCCATGCCTTTAATGCCAGCACCCAGGAGGCAGAGGCAGGTGGATCGCTGTGAGTTCGAGGCCAGCCTGGTCTACAAAGTGAGTCCAGGATGGCCAAGGCTATGCAGAGAAACCCTGTCTCGAAAAAAAAATAAAAATAAAAATAAAATAAAAAAACAAAATAAATAAAAAGGATTTAAAAAACAAATGTCACTAGTATCTTCAATTATAATGCAATCATCAGCCAGACACAGCGGCACACGCCTGTAATCCTAGCACCCAGAGAGACAGAGGCAGGTAGATTTCTGTGAGTTCGAGGGCAGCCTGGTCTATAAAGCAAGTCCAGGACAGCCAAGTCTATACAGAGAAACTCTGTCTCTGAAAACAAAACAAAAAAAAAACAAAACAAAAAATGCAATCATGGGGCTGGAGAGATGGCTCAGCGGTTTAAGAGACTGTCTGCTCTTCCAAAGGTCATGAGTTAAATCCCAGCAACCACATGGTGGCTCACAACCATCTACACCCTCGAATGCCCTCTTCTGTCATGCAGGTGTACAGGCAGATAGAGCACTCATGTACATGAAATAAATAAAATATTTAAAAAAAAAAAAAAAAAAAAAAAAAAAAAAATGCAATCATCACACAGACATCAAAGAGGGTAAGTGAAGGAGGAATAGCAGGCATTGTAAAGAAAGTGTTAGCAACAACTTTGTAGTATCTTCGGTGGAGGAAAAAACATCTCTAAGAATAAGGAAAACCTGCACAGATAGCCACACAGCCACACAGTCTATACTATTCTTTTCTGGGGGACAAGGCAAAGTCCTGGCCAACAGGAAAGATCCTCAAAATGACAACTTCCAGGATCCACTAGGATCACCACCTTTGAATGGGACATTTATTCTTACTTGTCATCTGGGCTCAAAATGTACTTGAAGTGCTTTCAGAAATACTCTACAAAACATGAAGCAGACAAGGAACCAAGTGGGTGAGATGGCCTTACTAAGATGAAATATGAGCAGGAATACACGTCGGCTACCAGAGTCAGTTATGAGAGAAACACATACCAAGTGCTCAAGAAAAACTGAGATGAATATTGGTGTGAGTCCTCGCAAGGCCCACTAGGAAACTTAGGACAGCCCCTCATTAAGAGCTCTATGACAGAGAAAGCTGAAACCCAGATAGCTGTTTTCTTACAGAACTTAACCCTAAAATGCAGCAAACAAAACAGGGCTCAAATACTCCATTTCTGAGGGTCTCAATTGATGTAACTCACAATAGCGAGCAAGCAGACAGTATGGTGGAAAGCACTTGTGCGCACACTTCCGATGGAAAGCACAAAGCTGAGTACAGAGCTAAGGTCCGGGGCCAGGAATGCAGCGCTCTCTGAGGGCAAGCCCCGTCCATACCCCCTAGCATTCTCAGGGACCCTGGTTCTCATCCTCCTCCAGCACTCACTTCCCTTCACAACTGCACAAACAGGTCCCTCACCAAGTCTTCTAGAATAAAATGGCAATCATGAAGACATTTTTCTCTGAACATTTCTTAAGAGAAATTTCATCATCTTTTTTTTTTTTTTTTTTTTTTTTGGAGATAGCATTTTACTCTAAAGCCCAGGCAGGCTTTGAACATGAGGCTATCCTCCTGCCTCGGTTACCTGAAAGCTGAGATTACAGGCATGAGCCACAGTGCCTTGCAAACATAAATTTATTACGTCAGCATGAACATGGATACACATTTCCTTCAGAGAGCTCCTATGTCCTTCCCCACCCCGCCCCCAGGTAGGTTTCTTTATCCCACACGTCTCTGCCATCCGTTAGCTTCCGATGAGAAGCTGTAGAGTGCTACTTACTTTCGAGTCTAACTTCTGTTTCACGTATGCACCATTGGCCGCTGTCAGAACATCGTTGATCAAAATAAAGACATATCCTTCCAGATCAAATGCCAAGTCAGAGCTGCAGAACATAAGCAGCACGGTAAGATCACCTTAAGAATATGCAGTGGATTTTAAACAGGTCTGGGCTAAAGTACTTGCAGGAACATGTTCTTGCCTAGCTAGACTCTTATGCATTTTATCAGCTACCAGCAACTCCTAAGACCTGGCCACGTTTGGTACTTTGATGAGAAACATCTGTGCTTATACATGTTGCCACAAAGAGTCAGGCATGCAGCCCGACATCATGGCACACATCTGTCACAGCAGCTCTTAGGAGGCTGAAGCAGAGGGTTAGTGAGCTAAGGCAGTGGGGCTATAGGTCAAGCTCTGGGAGAGCCTGGACTACACCGCTGAGACCCTCCCTCAAAACAATCCTCACACACATGCACAAAATAACTACTTTGGTTCACTGTACACTGCTCTGAAGTAGACGTCAGATAACAAGCAGCCAGGTTTACGGCTGACATCTGTGCTAGCAGAAGCCCTTGGTCTCCAAAGGAAGGAAGCCAAAGGATGAAGCTATGGACAAGTTGGGTTTTTTTCTTTCTTCTTCTTCTTCAAAGATTCACATAAAAGATAGGACTAACTTGTCACAGGGTGGAATTTCTGAATCATGGATGACAGTTCTGATATCAAACCACAATAGTATAAGCAAGAACTAAGAACTTAAGAAGTTAAATAGGGGCTAGAGAGATGGCTCAGCGGTTAAGAACACTGTCTGCTCTTCCAGAGGTCATGAGTTCAATTCCCAGCAACCACATGGTGGCTCACAACCATCTATAATGTGATCTGATGTCCTCCTCTGCCTGCAGATGTACATGCAGGCAGAGCACTGTATACATAGTGATAAATAAATCTTAAAAAAAAAAAAAAGAAGTTAAATAATTGCTCAGCCGGGCGTGGTGGCGCACGCCTTTAATCCCAGCACTCAGGAGGCAGAGGCAGGCGGATCGCTGTGAGTTCGAGGCCAGCCTGGTCTACAAAGTGAGTCCAGGATGGCCAAGGGTAGAGAGAGAGACCCTGTCTCGAAAAACCAAAAAATAAAAAATAAAAATAAAAATAATTGCTCAATGAAGTGACAAGGTATAACCAGTGGGATCAAGAAAACAAAGTTCCAACAGCTTAGCAGCCTGATTACCAAAGAAATCACCAAATAAAAAACATGAATGAAAACTTGACAGAGTATACCTGTAGTGTACACTGACACCCTCTGCAAAGACAATACATTCTCGTGTCTGAAGTAGTAAAGGAAGCCTTCCAGGCCACTGCAAGTTCAGGCGATGCCAGAGGGAGATGCAAGGAGGCCCTGCTGTTTAGTACAATTTTGGTTCTCACTGGCATCGAGGAAATACTTTAAAACACACAGGCTTGGCCTGGAGAGATGGCTCAGTGGTTAAGAGCGCTGCCTGCTCTTCCAGAGGTCCTGAGTTCAATTCCCAGTAACCACATGGTGGCTCACAACCATCTATAATGTGATCTGATGCCCTCTTCTGGCATGCAGGTGTACATACATGCAGACAGAACACTGTATACTTAATAAATTAAAAAAAAAAAAAAAAAAAAACACAGATTTTAGGATGACATGTCTAAGAAGAAAGATAGGTGGCTAATACTGAATTATTCTCAAAGGAGGCAAGGCAGCATAAAGGGAAAAGCAGTCAGCTATGTAGCCAAATTCCAGTACCCAATGATGTTGCCTACCCTCGCCCTCAGAATGGAATTTTGGGGTCCAGCAGGATGGCTCATTGGAACAGGCACTTGTCACCCAGCCTGATAATCTGAGTCCTGTTCCAAGGACCCACATGGTGAAAGGAGAGAACAGACTGCCACAAGTTGTCTTCTGACCTCCATACATGCAGCCTGTGGCCCACAGGCACACACACACACAATAAATGTAACAATATTTTTTTTTTAAATAACAAAAATTTACTTGGCTATTTAATGTAAAATAGAATTTGACGTGCACATCCCCACTACATACCCTTACACCACAGGCATAATTAATGGACCAAATAAGTATAGTGGTTCCCAAAGGAAAATAAGTCTTCAGCCTTAGCAAATATATCTGAAAGGCTTCTAGAAAGCCCTTCAACTTCTAGTCTTTGGGCATATATTTTCCCATGCCTGCCTGCCTGCCTTCCCCTCTTCCTGTCTACATGTGTATACAATATGTAACAATCAAATTGGGGTAATTGTATTTTTCTCCCCTTAAAGTTGTATCATTGCTCTGTGTCTTCCTCCACATGGGAAAAGCTTCAGCAATCTAATAGAGTAAACACGTCATGACATTTATGTGTCCTAAGAAAGCACAAGTGGCCGGGCAGTGGTGGCGTTCGCCTTTAATCCCAGCACTCGGGAGGCAGAGGCAGGTGGATCGCTGTGAGTTCCAGGCCAGCCTGGTCTACAAAGCGAGTCCAGGACAGCCAAGGCTAAACAGAGAAACATTGTCTCAAAAAAAAAAAAAAAAAAGAAAGCCCAAGTGAAGCTATGCTTCTATCCTTTTTTTTCCACAAGGGAAAAAGATTCATTGCCATTCTCCTCATTCCACACGTGGGCTGCCACTACTTTCTTCAATGGCATGCAAAGTGAAAGAATTAACAATGTTATAAAATCACAGGCCTGAATGGGGAAATAGAAAGATCCAGAGGGTCCTAGAAACCTACAAGAAGTCCATTAAAGCTGGAGGAGCTGGACCCAGGTGGGTCAGCTCAAACTACGGTACCAACCAAGGACAACGCACGCAGAACTCCTGTCCAGATCTAGCCAATGGACAGCACATTCTCCACAATTGTGTAGAGAGCAGGGACTGACTCGGACATGAACTCTGGGGTACCCTATTAGGCCACTTCCCCTTGATGGGGAGGCCTGGTGACACTCAGAGGAAGAGTAGGCAGGCTACCAGGAAGAGACCTGTTAGGCTGTTATCTTATAGTGGGGGACAAGGTCCCCTTCTGTCAAAGGGGATAACAAATAAGATGTAATCTGAATAAATTACTTAAATAGAAAAAAAAAATCACAGACCTGGTTTCTAACCCTGCTGCTTACTAGTTCTAACCCTTGAGACTTAAAGAAGATTGGGTTTCGTCAACTATAAAACAGGAAAATCAAAGCCCTCAGAACTGAAAAGGATATATATATGTCAATGCCGAATATACCATGCAGCATGTGGTATGTGGTCAGCAAGCAGAAGACAATATCAGATCCTAAATTACATAAATTGACTTTAGGAATCCCCCAATCTACATTTCACTAGCTTTGATCTAATATGGCCCAAAAGATTTAATGTTTGAAGTCTTTTCAGTAGTTTTCAAATGCTCAAGATTTATTATTAATAACTACTGATAATTAAAACACGGACTCGGACTCTATAGGCCCACATCTTACCTGGCAGCTACAAAGGCTCCAATAATCATCGCAAATACAGTCATCTTAATACCCCAGGAGAAAGTCTTCCTGCAAAATAATTTAAAACATACACATACGTGACTTTATCCATGTAGACTCATTTTCTATCAATGACTAAAGAAAAGAATGTTTTCTCTAAAAAAGACAACGTGTCACATTTCAAATATTTTCAAGGGGCTGGAGAGATAGCTCAGTGGTTAAGAGCACTGGCTGCTCCTCCAGAGGTCCTGAGTTCAATTTCCAGCAACCACATGGTGATTCACAACTATCTACATTGAGATCTGGTGCCCTCCTCTGGTATGCAGACATATATGAAGGCAGAACACTGTATATATAATAAATAAATAAATATCAAATATTTCCAAGGATCTAGATATTTAAAAGATGGAGTAAAAAACACCATTCATTATAGAAATAATTATATCCATTTTTCTCTTATTCTTATCATTTGTTTATTATTACTGAGTTGGAATTTTTTTTTTTTTTCCGAGACAGGGTTTCTCTGTGTAGCCTTGGCCATCCTGGACTCACTTTGCAGACCAGGCTGGCCTCGAACTCACAGCGATCCACCTGCCTTTGCCTCCCGAGTGCTGGGATTAAAGGCGTGCGCCACCACGCCTGGCCTGAGTTGGAATTTTTATGTCAAAATTAATTAAGCAGAAAAAGGTCATACATGTTTGCAGTAAAAGTAGGCAAGAAATGAACACTATTTAAAGCCTACACCTGGAACTGTGGCCTGGCTTTGCCCAGCGGTAGCAATAGGCACAAGAACTCTAGATGGCACATCTAATGTTCAGGATATGTCCTAACTGTGGTCTGGAGCCTTCCCAATTACACTGTTCTGACAGCAGTGCTGTCAGAACCAGCCTGCTTAAGCTTTTCATAGCTTAAAAGTAGAAGAGAGACAGATAAATTAATAGCTCACATATGTTGGGTATCTTTTCAAGGTGTTTACAGAGTATACGGAGCTGGAGAGACAGCTCATGGGTTGGATTCCCAGCACCCACATCAGCCTACTCACAAGTGCCTGTAATTTCAGCTATGGGGAAATCCCACACTTTCTTCTGGCCTCAGACAACACACACAGGGCATACACGCACACAAACACATGCACGTAAACAATGTTTTCAGTTGTAAAAACAAGGACTGTCTATGACAGTACCACTCACTTGAGTAGAGCTCCTTCAGCAAACATTGTAAACAGAATAGAGAACCTTCTCAGAACTGTAAACATGGGCAAGCTGCAAGAGAAAACCAGGTAGGCAAAATGAAGCTCAGAAGTATGTCACTGTAAGGAAAGACTCTCGGATGGGCAGTTTTAAACAATGCCAATCTCTTTCTGACTGCAAGCAAGTTCCACACTGATTAACCTTACTTCCCTGGAGAAACATCTTTTTATTTAAAAGCCTTTAAAACATTAACTACAACCCGGTAAACCCCTATCTACTACCACAGGCTAATGACATATGCTTTTAGGTTTCACTGTGATAATTATGGAAATTTCCTGACAATAGCGCCACCTCCGTCTCTAATATGGAAAGCTTCTCTCTTTCTTCTTCATTGAACTGACTTCCCTTCTTAGCCTCTAGGCCACTAAAACGATGCCCGTGAGAATCTTGCCCATGACGTGCTGTGTTATGGATGTTCCTCTAAACTCCTGGCGCGGTATGCTTCCGCTGCTCAAACAACCGCCTTCTTACAATGTAAGAATTTCTGAATATATCTCACTCTAAAATGCTTTCTACTTGTCTGGACAACCAGAGGCAGAGTGTAAACGCATGGATGGATGACAATGGACAGCAAATTTTATATGCGCAGCGTTGTGCAGCAGGCCTGCGTCGCCTTCCAAGTGCATAATAAGATGGCAAAGGGTTCCCTCCCTGTGACAAATCTGACTTCCTAGGAACTCTCCTGAGAGATACTGTGGCCATTCTGTCGGGGTTCTTGCTTTAAGAAAAAAAAAAAGTCAAAGGCTGGAGAGATGGCTCAGAGGTTAAGAGCACTGACTGCTCTTCCAGAGGTCCTGAGCTCAATTCCCAGCAACCACTTGGTGGCTCACAACTATCTAAAATGAGATGCGATTCCCTAATTCTGGCCTTCAGGCATATACGCAGGCATCACACAGTAAACATAATAAATACATATTTTTTTAAAAAGAAAAAAATCAAAAAGTAGGAAAAAAAAAAAAAGGAGAAAACAAAAACTTCTTTGCCTTGGATCCTCACAGATCTCCATACTATGATTTTTAAACATTTTATTTCTAATTTTACATGCACATGTGTAGGTATGTACATGCTAGTGAAGGTGTCTGAAGAGGCCAGAAAAGAGTGTTCGATCTCCAGGGAACTGCCTGATCTGAATGCTAAGAAATGAACCTAGGTCCTCTGGAAGAGCAGACAGTGCTCTTAACTGCTGAGCCATCTCTCCAGTCCTGTCCTTAATTCTGCTTATAATCATTTAATATGCCAGGGCTTCAGTCAGCTCATGGAACTTTCAGCTGAACTATTTTCCCTGTGCATGTACCGCACATGCAACACCTCAAAGTCAGAAGTCAAGAAGTAGGAGGTCAGAGGGTCATGTGCAGCATCGCCATGGAGAGAGCCATTACTTCTTTCTGAAGGGAACAGCTCTCCAGTTACCCCGTCATGGTTGACACGGTAATCATGTTTATGTCAAGATCCCATCTGACTTTAACCACGTCATGTTAAAAGGAAGCCTGTGGGAATGGAAGCATCTGATTTGCTGTATGGAACACACTTAAAATAGAATTTTTTATGAACTATAGTATAGAAGCAAAATCCTAAACCAGACAAAAGGGCAGCATTCTGGAGGCAGAGGCAAGAGCGGTGTCACAAATTCAAGGCCAATCTGGGTGACACGGTGTATTCCAAGTCATCTGTGGCTACAAACTAAGGTCCTAGTCGGGGGGAAGCATATTAATATTTAACATATATATATATATACATAGACATAGACATACATATATCTATATATATATTAAAATCCTATAAACCTGGCACAAATCTTTCTCCATGGCAGGCCCGCAAAAATAATAAAAGTCTGCTGCACCACTGACAATATTTGAATACTTCTAACATAAAAGTAAGAAGGGAAACAAAACAAAATCCATCCCTTAACTTCAAATAAACAACTTTTAAATCAAAACTGTGAGCTCACTCTTCATCATTTGATAGTGGAAGCTTCCTGGTGTTTTTATGTCACTTCTCCCCACCACCACCCCCAGCCCACTCCCCTCAGAAAAAAAAAATGACACATTAATATGACATTTCTGTCTAAGAGCATATTATTTTAACCCCACTAGAAAAAAATAGATATTCATACTTCAGTTTCTTTGTGCTGAACAGTCCAGTGATTTGGTTCCCAAAATATAGTAGAGGTAGTGGAAACGTCTGGAAAAGCGGAAAGGGTAACACATCTCAATAATGAGGACATTGACAATAAAGTCCTTTCAAACAGAAACGGTTCTGTTTATATAGTCAAATTCTTTCCACTTGAAACATAAGTCTAAGAAACAGTGTTGCTCCCTATGAAACACCCAAACAACACTAACTATCCCTCCATACACAGCACTTGTGGCAGGGAGAGGGGGTGGCAGAAGAAAAGGCACTGAAACACAGAATGTGAAAACACTCCCATGCCCCCCCCAAAAAAAACCCACAGAGTAATGAAAGAGGAATTTCGCAACTAAAGTGTGTAGATCTGTTACCAGAAACTCCTTAATCAAAACAGAAGGATTTTATCGCTTCATTTTCATTAGATGTTAGCACTTCTCTTGAATGCTCTCTTCACCTGTCTTCTATAGCTTTACTATATGCACTTACAGACTAGGGTTAAGGCTAGACTGGAGTTTTAAATATGCAAGGCGCTGATTTTTTTTTCCCCCCTTAAGCCATAGAATGGCTCCTTTATATAAAATAAAGCATCCCTTCTTTCTCGCTTTTACCTTTCGAGGTACATTTCTGTCAAAGTCAGGAAACTTGACTACTCTGAGTGTCTTTCCCACCCAGAGAACTGCTACGGTGGCCACCATCTGCAAACAGAGAGCACACACAGATGCACTGTTCTGCATAGAAAGACACACACACAGAAGTTCTGACAACATTGACCACGGAATGCCCAAGATTCCAACTAACCTGGCCAAGTCCAACACATAGCGAGGACGGAAATCTACAAAAAGAAAAAACGGTAAAGGCGAGGGGGGTTAAAAAACGGCCAAAAACCCCTCACAGCACAATGAATTCAACTTCCACACTGACAATCTTAAAATGCATTCTGATTCAAGCCACAGCAATGCCTGCTCTTCATTCACCCCCCAGCCCCCCAAAACATCTTAAGATTTTGTAGCCTAGGGCGGCCACTTGTCTCATCTTGTCCAGGTTTACAATTTCCCTCCGCTTCCTACAACGGATTTTTCCAGAAAGTTAAGGCGGTGATGTCGTCAACGGTTTTTTAAATCTTTTAAATGAATCTAGGGGACACGGACAGACAGACAGAAACACACAAACTTCTGCCCCGCAGTCCCAGTGACAGCGGGATGGCGCGTTGGGTGTGCGGCCGCGCTGGTCCCCCGGATGTCAGCCGCACGGGTCCCCGTCCCTGGGCACGGGCCTTGCTGTGCCCCCCGCCCCCCGCAGCCCGCCGCCGGGGCGAAAGGGGAGCGCGGCCCAGGGACATCCCCGGGTAGGCTCGAACCCCCGTCCCTAGCCCATCCGCTGCGCCTCAGCCCCCGCCCGCCAGCCCCGGCCACCTGTAGTTGGTGAGCACGCTCTTGTTGACCACTACGATGAGGAAGGAGCTCACGCCGTAGAACGCGGCGGCCAGCAGCTTCAGGAACACCGTCAGCGTTTCGGCCGGCGCCATCCCCAGCTCCTCCTCATCTCTGTGTGTGGAGGATTTCGCGGGGGCTTCTCCTTTAACCGGAGCATGCTGACGTCTATGGACTTCCGCCATGGCGGCGGCGGCGGCGGTGGCGGTGGCGGCGGCGCGGGCTTGGGAGCGAGCGGGGCGGCTGGGCGGCTGGGGTCGGGGCCTGGCGCTGCGGGGCGCGGAGGAGCGCGGGTCTCCGAGGAGCGCGGGCTGCGGGGCGCGGCGGGGCGCGGGCCTCGGAGGAGCGCGGGCTGCTGCGGGTGCCGACCCTGGGCGCCGGGGCTCCGCGGCGCGCGGGCCTAGCGTGGCGGCGGAGGCTCCGGGGGGACTCGGCGGCTCGCGGCAGCGCTTCGCGGGTTGTGCTGCTGGCCACAGCTCCCCGCACCGCGGCCGCCGCCCGTCCCCGCCCAGGGGTTGGGACACTGGGGTTCACACCCTCGGGGACTTTGCCCTGGCATGGTGCCTAGTGGGGTCAAGGAAGGGCCGCGCCTGGCTCGGCAGGGCTGGGGCTGGAGAGGAGCTGGGGGGCACCCGGGAAGGGCTCCGGGAGCAGCCGGGACACCACCCGGGGTCCACTGAGCCGGGGCTGGTGAGCACAATGCTGCGCCTGCGCACGAGTGCGCTCTAGTTCCTCTCTCCCACCCCCACCCTCCAACCCCCTGCGGGGAGCCCTGGAGTGCTGCGGGATCCCCCGCTGCTGACCCAGAGGTCTCTCTCTGCCCTCTGCCCTGCGGCTGGCAGAGAAGGGATGCCCTGTTGCATCCTAAGTTATCTTGAATACTCTTTTTGGCCTCTTCTTGCAGAGGGTCAAAGTATCAAGTGTGGTTCAACAGTAAACAAATATTTCATTCTGCAAAGGCTTGATTCTTCTCACAGTTTGAACGCAGAACCCTTTGCAGGTAAAGGAGGAGACTCTTTTTTGTTGTTGTTTGCTTGTTGGTTGTTATTGATATATCCAGAAAAGGCAAGGGTGGGTGTAAGGGGAAGTATAGCAGGAAGCTGCTAGTGGACTGGTTTAAAAACAAACAAAAAAAAAAAAAAAAAAAAAAAAACAAGGTATTTGGAACCTAAAAGGCTTGGTCCACTTCTAGGATACGTTGAAACATCCCCTGTGTCCTTGCACCTTCATCTCACACTTCTGTTCTGTAAGGCCACCACTGTTTCCTTCGCATGGTGCCACCACACAACCAAAGAAGACCTGTTTAAGGAAAGAAATGACATTCTTTTTTTAAGGAAGTTTTGACTTATGTCCCCAAATTTTCCATCTGCTAACTTTTTTTTAACTGTGGTAAAATAATAATAATAATAATAATAATAATAATAATAATAATAATAATGTTATTGTTTTAATCCTTGGATCTGCAACCACCCAGATTCCTCCCCAGAACACTTAACCATCCCAGATGGAAACTCTTTTGGGAACTAAGCAATCATTTCCTATTCTACCCTCTACACCAAAACCAAGTGGCCTCTGTTGCGTGCTCAGTCTCTGCGAACTTGACAATTCTGTGCACCTCATTTATGAATATTGGCCCTTCCGTGACTGGTTTATGCCAGTTACATAACATGTTCCAGGTGTATCCGCGCCGCTGTACCGCCTGTCAGAACTGGAAGTGCTGGCAACCAGCATGGCGTGCTTAACTGTTGGCAACCTCTTCTGCCTACACCTCCAGATGCCCTGAGTTGTTCACACCTCTCTTTCTTAACTTCCATTTTTCAATGCCCTTCTCCTGCCACTAGAAGTATTACTTTTCCTTCTATATTTGGCCAAAACGTTACCTGTCTTGTGGGGAGCCTGTCCCCAGAGGTACCCTTCCTGCCTTACAAAAACCTGTCCCTCCGTGCCCTTCCCAGCTCCTACATGGCCTTTAGAAAATGCCTTACTCTGTCCATGCTACCATACCATATTACCCGTGACTGGGCCATTAATAGAGAATAAACACACTCCTGACGCTTTTGGAGGATAAGAAATCCAAAATCAAAGCATCTGTTGAGAGCCAGCTCTCTAAGATGGTACCTTGATCACTGCTCCTCTGAAGGTGAAAAATACTGTCCATGGGCACAGAAGAGACAGCTGGACGGAAATTGAATGCTAAGTAAAGGCTGTTGTCTACAGCCTGGCCATATTCCTGAGAACAGAGCCTTCATGACTTAATTATCTCCTAACGGCCTGTCTTCCTCACCGAGTCACATTGCCAGTTTCCATGTATGGCAGTTGCCCAAGATGAAAAGAAATGTAAAAGTATGGTGCTAAGCAACACTGTTTTTCTCTGTCTAATCATATTTACAAAAATTATCAAGTATTTAGTTAGGCCTATCCCAGGCCAAGGTCTGACCTGGGTTTTCATACTACTGGTAATGACTAGGCTACAATGGGCCTTCCAGAAAAGACCGCGGAGTCCAATGAGTCAAAACATTCTCACTTGGTACCTAGAGAGGTAAAGTGTAGCCATACTCAGGTAGGCTTTCTCTCCTAAAACATGTGTAGTTAAAATTAGGGTAATTTGGGAGTATTTTAAGTACTTGGGCCCATTTCTTAACGTCAGCAATATTAATTACAGACCTATATATGGGATATTTGTACATTATTTGATTCAACAATCTCAGTGGTGAAATATGTGAAGGAGTTATATAGGATCGTAAAGGCTACATTGCATACTTTCATTGAGATATGAATCTGCTCTGTTTTGAAAGACTAATTTATAGGTTGAGAAGTTTTAGATCTTTCTGAGTAGGAAAATCTTTGTAATTATTCTTAGTTAAAATTTATTATTATTCATGTGTGTGCATGTGTTTGTGTGTATGACCATGTGTGCAGACACTCACAGAGCTGGAGTTACAAGTAGTTGTGAGCCTCCTGGTGTGAGTCCTGGAAATCAAAATTCAGTCCTCTGCAAAAGCAACAAGTGCTCTTAACAGATGGGCAATCTCCCCAGCCCCAAATCTCGGCAGTTAAATCACTTTTTTAAAATGAAAACATTGCTGTCAGCCCTGCTGTTTTTCCATCAAAGAAAAAATAAGGATTTTTTTTTTTAAGTGTAACTCACTTGTTTTCCCCATACTTCTTTCTTTCCCTGGCTCTTCCTATCTTTAGGCCTCTTTTATAAAAAGAAAAAGAAAATTCTTTTTTTTTTTTTTTCTATGTATGTCTGTGTGCTGTGTGCCTGCCTGGTGCCTTGGAAGGCCAGAGAGAGGCACTGGATTCCCTGGGCCTGGAGTTACACATGATTGTAAGCCACCATGTGGGGTCTGGAAGTCAAACTCAGGTCCTCTAGAAGAGCAGCAAGTGGCCCTAAGTGGGAGCTACTTCTCCAGTCCCCTTTTAGGCCTCTTTTCCGTCTCACTCCTATTTACCAGTTTCTTGTTTTGCTGTGAGCTTCCATCAGTGACCTGCTGGATCAGCCTACCTTAGAGTCAGTAAACAAATGTCACCAAAGTGTGCTCTCTGAACAATGCTTTGTGGCACTTCTGCGCCATGCTTTGCACTGCTCCAGTTGGGCCAGAAGGCTAAGTTCAGTGGTTCCTCATGGAGGACCTGGAAATGTACTTCTGTAAGTCACACCCTGATCCCTCCTAGCAACTCCAGGAGACAGGCAGGGTGGTACAACCTAGCACCAGGAAAGCATAGGTTGGGAGGGAGTGTCAGGTAGCCCCTGCCCCTAACCTGCAGTGACTGTGCAGATGTTTGGCCCAGGTCTGGCCAGCACATACTTTGAGCTCTTATTCTAGACAGTGCTGGCCATAAAGCAGGACCTGCTTCAGCGTCGCTAGATACCAGTTAAAGCCACTAGACACAGATAGCCCCTGTCTGGACTATCTGGAGTCACATGCTGATGCTGGACTTAGTGTTCATGCCAAAAGGTAGAGTCTCTGGACCAAGGGAACGGGCTGTCTCTAGTGCTGACACAGTGCTGCATCACAGCCTACCCTTGCATTCCACTTGCTTAGTGGTCCCCTTTTTAATTCTTGCAAGCTCATTGCTGTAGAGGTATATATACAGCCCTACCTTTTTCTCTGAGCAAAGAAAATGCACAGTAAAGGTTTTCTTCAGAGTAACATGGGCAGTAAATAGGATTTGCAGTAAATATTGTCCCCTGGGCTTTAAGGACACCCCAGTTTAATTCTCCCCTTTGTTACTGAAATAAAATACCCTTCTGTTCCTATTGCACCTGCATCCAATCTGGACACCTGATGCCAAGAGGAAAAGGAGCTGTGTCTGGGCTTTAAAGATAGGAAAGGCCTCCAGGTGGAAGAGAGGTGTTAGAAACAGAACAAAGCACAACAAAACATTCCCAAGCCTTAGAAACAGGAGGAGCGGTTACAGCATGTTCTTTCCATGAAGTGAACTCACTAGCAGGTGAAGGCTCGACACACTAAGCTGGCAGGGATACGCACCTTGTTCAGCTTGTACAGAACCAGTGTTAATACAAATGGAATTCACTCATGACATAGAAACATTGATTTTCCTATGTAGAAAACACAACTTCAGGGTCTCCCCTCTGGCCTTCCAGGGTATTCATTCAGTTCGGTGGTTTTTGGACTGTGTATGGTATAAGTCAGCCTTCATATTTTCTTTCAAACGAATTCCAGCATCTTTTTCTTAACCTATTTAGTCAGTGGTGGGTTAAATAAAACCAAAGATAGGTTTGTGTGTGTGTGTGTGTGTGTGTGTGTGTGTGTGTGAGAGAGAGAGAGAGAGAGAGAGAGAGAGAGAGAGAGAGAGAGAGAGATTTTCCTTTATTTAAAATAGACTTTTTCATACAATATGTTCTGGTTATGGTTTTTCCTCCTCCTGCTTCTCCCAGTTCCTCCCCTACCTCCCCTCCCATCCAGATCCACATCCAAATTCCAGCACCCACATCTGGCAGCTCACAAACACCTGTAACTCCACCTCCAAAGGATCTGACTCCGTTTTTACACCTTTGAGAGCATGCACTCACATATGGCATATATACATACACATAAATATAAAGATTTTTTTTTTTTTTTTTTTTTTTGGTTTTTCGAGACAGGGTTTCTCTGTGTAGCCTTGGCCATCCTGAACTCACTTTGTAGACCAGGCTGGCCTGGAACTCACAGCGATCCGCCTGCCTCTGCCTCCCGAGTGCTGGGATTAAAGGCAGGCGTGCGCCACCACGCCCGGCTTATAAAGATATTTTTAAAAGGATTCTCTGTCTCTCTTTCGCTGTCTCCGTCCTACCCCCTCTCTCAGGGTTGATCCTACAGCTACGCAGACCTGACAATCACTCTCTCCTCATATTGTATGTGCAGCAGTGCTATTCAGACCTTGGGATTTGATAAGTGGTTGACATCAGCCAATAAGACAACACTATAGGGCCAAAGAGGCAGAGGAAAGTGAGGCTCAAAAACTGTTAGCCTAGCTTCCTCCTTGACATGTTCCTATGGACCAGCACTACACGCTCATTTAATTTGCTTTTCCCAAATTTCCCCCTTACTTACAGCCCTACACGTCTGTTGTGGTGGCCTAGTTGCTAGCTCTGGGGCATATTAACCCATGTAGTTTCTCTGTACAGTAGCCTCAAATGACACTTTGACTGTACCACCCACTTCCTGTCTAGTGTCTAGCTGATACACCAGCAAGGCCCGGAAGTGAGATGAGCTGCTTTCAGCACAGTGGCTGCACTATTCCAGATGTGCTCAGCTCTCTGCTGGACAAGTCGTTCTGTATAGTCCTTCACGCCATGAAAAGGCCAGATTGACCATGATTCCTAAATGCAGAGGCTGCCCAGTTCCACAAAAAGCTATACTGTCCACAAGTGGGTGTGACCACATATGTAGGAACAGCAGAGGTGGGGGGAAAAGTCAAGAGGGAAATGCATTGCCTTGTTACCATATGTGTACTGAGGGAAGGTTGTTAGTGACAACTGCAAAGAGTGTCCTTGTTAAAACAATGTGCTTGTGTGGAGCGTCAGAACAAAGTGCTTTTTAAAAAGTGTTCCTGCTTGGCCTGGAGAGATAGTTCCGTGATAAAGAGGACCTAAATTCAGTTCCTGGACCCCACATGATGGTTCACAGTTATCCCTATCTGCAGTTCCAGGCGATCCAATGCTCTCTTATGATCTCTGTCTGTGGTATACACATACACATGTATGCAAGCAAGACACTTGTGCACATAAAATAAATATTAAAAAAAATTAAATGTGCCTACAACACTATGGGCTCCAAGAAAAAGGAAAAATTGAGTGGAGACTTACCTTGCATACGCTGTTTCTATGCAACTGGAAGAAATGTTTTCAGGGCTGTTGCTTGCAGTGTAATAAAGTCGGTGAAGCATCACCTCAGATGAAACTGATATTTTCAAGGAAGGCATTCTTTATGGCTAGACACCCACACTAAATATCTGGTGCTGTGCTTGAACAAGGACGATCCAATGGTTTTAGGAGCTGGGGTAGATGTAGACATGGGTAAGGCTGGCATTGGATAAGGGATCTGAGTTCCATGGGAGTGTGGCTCAAAAGGTGGGGGAAGACTGATGGCTTAGGTCTGCTCTCACAGGACTTCCACACTCACATGAGCATTTTCTGCAGCTCTACAGTCAACTCACACCTAATGCTTGAACCACACACCAAGAATATTGGGGTTATGCCATATGGCATTACTGAGTGATGTAGTAACCTCACACCCAGAGCCTCCAGCACCTGAGTGGCCATTGAAATGTCAGGTGGTAGAATCAGAACCTTTGACAAGCAGCCCTTGAAAATGTATTGGAAGTATATGTTACCATTTGTGATGAGTATTAATATTGGTTTTTGAGTGAATTTATTAATATAGGTTGTTGAGTGATGACTGGGAAGTTGGTGAAACATACTTCTAATGTGTCTGTTAGGTTGTTTGCAAAGATTGGAGGAATATGGATCAGGAGATTGGGAAAACCCATCTGGACATGGGTAACACCATCCAAAACTTGGGGGGGGGGGGGATCTTAGACTGAACAAGTGAAAGAAGGGAGTTCATTTGTGAACACATTTGGGAAGCTACCTGGTCAGGAAAGGTTTTTTCTGTTGCTGCTGGTACATATAAATATCACGCGCCAGATTCTTCAGCCTTTTAACCCAGAACTGTACCGATGGGCCTCTGGTATGAGGCCTTCAGCCTCAGGCTGACCCTACATCATTGATCTCTCTTAAGAAGCTTCCAGGTTTTTTGAAATGAGAAGCCACCATATTTCCTAGGTTTCCAGGCTGGGGGTGGTCACTGTGGGAATCTTCAGCCTCTGATCTTGTAAACCCCTATTCCTACAGGATAAAACCCCTATTCCTACAGACATCGCGCTGGTTCTGTTCCCCCAAAGACCCTAGTAGGAGGCTTGAGGAGGCTAGAACATACGATGAGGCAATAAGGTTGTGACAATCATAATGGCCGGAGCTGTTTGGGCAGCATGGCACAGGGTAGGTTTGGGAGGGAAATGGGGTTTGTTCTGCCACCATGTTTCCAAATGTTGGATTGCATATCTACAGAACAACTGAGTCTATAGAATGCAGAATCTATAGAATCTATAGGTTCACCAAGGACGTCTGTATCATTTGAATTGGAGCAGAGAAAGGAATCTACTCTCTGATGCTTATAGTCTTCTAAATTTTCTATTTGTTGGATTTCATTTGCTTGTTTAATTTTGAGACAGGTGCCATGACAGCCCAAGCTGGATTTGAACTTGTTTCATAGACTATCATCTCAGGCTCCCGTGCCTCCTTGCTTCCACCTCTAAGTGCTGGGATTACAGGGATGTGTGCCACCACAAACTGATTCTGTTTTTAGTTTTCTGTGAGATTAGTGTTATCCCAATCAAGTAATGAAGGATAAAGCGAGGCATGGTGGTGCACGCCTGTAATCCCAGAATTTGAAAAGTGGGAGGCAGGAGAGTTGAGAGTTCAAGGTCACCCTCTGCTGCACAGTAAGCTCCAGGCTAGCTTGAGCTGCATGTCACCGTGGCACAAGAACAAGATGGTTGGGGGTGTGGGGGTGGGGAGACATGAAAGGAGGGAGGAAGGAAGGGTGGAGGGACTTAATTACTACAGTCACCAAGCTTTCAGACTGAGTCTGGGGCAGGAGGGAGACCATGGATGCTACCAAAACAGAGTATCTCAAGAAAATTATAAAACAGGACATTTTCATTACTTTTTTTTTTTTTTTTTGTACAATCATTGTTCATAGTTTGTTACGGTTTAAATATAAAATGTCCCCAAGAGAGTCATGTTTTAAAGATTTGATCCCTAGCCGATGGCACTGTCTTAGAAAGGAGGTTGCAGAAATGTATGAAATGAAGCCTACTTGTATAAATTAGGTCACAGAGATGGATCCTTGGGCTTCATGTTGTCCCAAACTAATACTTTTGGTTCCTCTGCCACACAGTACTGCTGCTGTGATGTGCTGCTCAGCAGTGTGGGGCCAAGTGACTATAAACAGTCCTCTGAAACAAGCTGAAATAGCCCCTCCCCCTTCAAACTAACAATTTTGGCACAGTTGTGCCAAAGTGATTAATACATGGCTATTCTTATTGAGGTCCTCAAGAAAATTCACTTGTTTTTAAGAAACTGTTTCATTTGTGTCTTTTTTCACTTTTCTTAGGCTATGTTGTTTCACTGTATACATATTGCCTTTGAAAGACACAAAACATACCTTATCGTTACATTAATTAAGCTAACCTGTGGGAAGGACTGTAAGCTTTGTCACAGGTGAAAGCAATCTTGGAGGGCTTTGTGCTTGGACATGCCACAGATACTCCCTGAGATTAACCTTGAGATAGACTAGGTGGAGCCATCCTGGGCCTGGAATTCAGGAAGCCACCTGGGGGACTGCACCTGTACTATTGTTTTTCTAATCTATCCTCGACGGGAGGAGGAGGCCAACCGTTGCACGTGAGAGACAGGCAGAGGGGGAGCAGGTTCAGACCGGGCTTGAGCGCACATGGATAGGGAAGAGGATCAGCGAACAGGCCGGACCAGCGCGCAGGCCGGACACACCTAGGGACCCGTCTCGTGGAACGGATATGGGAAGGTTCACTCTTTTTTCCCTTTAACCTTTTTTCCCTCTTGTGTAAGCTAGTTGGGTTGTATAATAAAGTTTAATTATTAAAAAAAAAAAAAACAGAGCCAACACTAACCCAAGATCATGATGTGTCAGGATGGAATGTTATTTTCTTAGGTGGTTTATGGAAGCCTTGTCATTGTCCTTAGTGACCACGGAGCTGTAGGTGGACAAGGCGAAGGTCTTGCTAGCTGTAGCTGGTGCTGTGGCAATGTTAGAAGGCATGCAGGCTGGATTTAGAAACAGTTGATTTCTTTGACCATTCAGTGACTCCTGAATTTGGCAGCACCCCAAACCAGAAAAAGCTCAGATAATTTTACCTGGCACTGTGAGCAGTGGGTTTTTTTTTTTTTTTTTTTTTTAATAGGTTGAAGGCAGAAGTGAAGTAGAGAACTCAAGTGACTGGCTGCAGCTAGGCATCTGACTCTGGGGGCCATGGCATTGTGGAGCATTGTCTAATTTGGGTATTCTGTGCTTCTGATTGCTTAAAACGGCTGCTTATGACTTGGTGAAGCTTGGCCGCATTGTATTCCCCAATTAGGCTATGGCTTATTTATATATAAGTTAACCTATCATTTGTTATGTAGAAACTAAAAATCTGGAGAAAGTCTGAGGCTAACAGTCTCTTCCTTGTTTAATTAAAACAAATATTCAGGGACTTGTGAGATGGCTGAACAAGTAAAAGCCCTGGTCACGCAGGCCTACTTACCTGAGTCTGACCCCCAGAGTCCATGTGAAAGTGGAAAAACATAACTGACTTTACAAAGTTGTCCTCTGATCACATGCTCCACAGAATATATATACGACGGTGTGCACATGCGCGCACACACATCTGTGTACACATGTAATGATAATAATTTAAAATAAAAAAAGCAAATGCATCCATTGACGAGGTATCCAAAGAAAATTCTCTGTATAGACCTAGTGGTCCCACTTCAAGACCTCCTAGGACACAATGAGATCAGAATTAATTCTATAAAAATGAGTGCTGCTCCCCATGGGAGTGGCTCACAGACCACAGCAGCCAGCTGGTTCACCAGCACAGGCCATAGCATCACCCTCAATGCAGGCTGGCCTTGAAGGTCATGCTCACATCCTAGAATGAGAATAAAAGCCAAGTCTGACTCTGACCGAGTTTCTTGGCATCCCCTGCAGCTGATGGTTTAAAGGACGGTAGATTTCAAATGAAATTGGAAGAGAATGAAGCAGAGTTTAAGTCCCACCTCCTAGTGCCCAGCTCTCCCAGCTAGGAAGTTGCTTTAACTGAGTCCTTGAACACATAGATGTTTGGAGTTTTAATGTTTTTGAGCTAGGATCTTACTCTGTAGCCCAGGCTGGTCTTGAACTCATGATCATCCTTCCTTAGCCTACCAAGGGCTAGCTAGCATTAAAGGAGTCCATCAGCATACATGCAAAAATGTCATTTTTATATTTAGTACCTTTTTCTTTTAAGGGGTGGGGATGTTAAGATGGGTTCTGATGTCTTCTGGACTAGCCTTTTACTCACTGTGTGTAGTGGTTTGAAAGAGAAATGTCCCCTTGGGCATTTGAACACTTGGTTCCCCAGTCAATGGCTCTGATTGAGGAGGCTTGAGTGATGTGGCCTTGTGGGAGGAAGTGTGTCATTGGAGGAAGGTTTTGAGAATAAAAAGGCATGGCTGCTTCTACTTTGCTCTCAGCTTAGTGTTTGTGGTGGCTCGCTATCAGTTTCCTGATGCTGCCTCCATGCCTCCCACTTGCTGTCATGGCTTCCTCCATGACAGACTCCTATCCCTCTGAAGCAGAAGTACACATAAACTTTTCCATAGTTGTTATTGGTCATTGTCCTGGTTAGATATGTTGGGTCAACTGTACATAAGCCTGGGCCGCTGGAAGAGAAACTTCAATAGAGAAAATGCTTCCTTTAGATTGGCCCATAGGCAAGTCTGTGAGGTATTTTCTTGATTAATGGTTAATGTGGAAGGGCTCAGACCATAGTGAATAGTGTCATCCCTGGGAAGATGGACCTTGGTTGTAAAGCAGGATGAACAAGGCATGAGGAGAAAGCCAGGAAGCATGGCTCCTCCATGGTCTCTGCATCAGATCCTGTCTCTAGGTTTCTGTGAGTTCCCTTCATGGTGGGCTACAGCTGTAAGCTGGAATAACCCTTTGTTCCCTTAGTTGTTTTGAACATGTGTTTGTCACGGCAGTAGACACTAGGGTGGCCATGGTGTTTTCTTACAGCAACAGAAAACTGATATGGTTTTGACTTTATGTCAGGTTTCATTTTTTTTTTCAAGTATTGATATTGAACCTAGGTCTCATTTGTGCTAGGTACGAGCTCTAGGACTGAGTTATCTAGCCAGTGGTTAGTGTCTTCCTAAAGGATAACGCTCACCAACACCCATAGGAACTAACAAAACCAACGACTCACTCCCCACCCCACCCAACCCCCACTTCTTTAGCGTGAATAGTGTAGTTGGGTTTAGCATTTAACTTGGGAAAAATAAGTGATTTCTGAGGACATCTTTTTTAAAAGTTCTATCATGAGCAAGCATAAGGGGGAGTGGAATAGAAGGAGAATTTCATTGACTGCTACACTGCCCAACATCCTGGCCATTGTAATCCAGAGAGTAACCCTGTCATGACCCCTGCTGATTATGACAATCACTGGGAAAGCAATAAACTGAGACTTAGGTACTTTCCCACCCTCATTGCTATCTGTGCTAAGGCCACATGTCTTTCTCTTATCAGGAGAATGAGGGAAGAGGGAAGCATCCCACTGTCTCCTGTGCTCTTACTAGGTATGTTTTCTCTTCTGACCTAGTGCAGGATTTGTGGCAAACTGGAAAGCAAATAAAATGGCAGAGTGGAGACATTGAGAAACGCCTGGCGGTGTTGGGTGAGGGAGGCGACTTGAGTGTCTTGGTGCTGTAGCAAGGCCACCTCCACCAGGTTCCTGCCCTGCCTGGTTCTGCAGCTGAGCCTCCCACTTCCTGTGATTAGATGCTTCTAGAACCCAACCTGCTTGTCCTCAGGTTCCAGTTAACACTGGAAGATTCTTTTCTTACTCAGCACTTTTTTTTTAAATTATTGGGAATAACAAGTTGTTAACTTATTTTCACATTAAATCCTATGCAGTAAAATTATAAGCTAAATAGTCTTTTGTGGGTTAATCTTGGAATTTTTCACTACCTTTTTTTTTTTCCTGTTCTGAGAATTGAGCCAAGGGTTTTGTGCATTTTAGAAAAATGTTGTAGGTCAAACACCTTGCCACTTGCCTTCAAAGACTATTTTTAAGTGAAAAATATGTAGGATGTGAAAGAAATACATGCAAAATGAACCTGGGAGTAGTTTGCCAATTTCTGTAAGAGTTAAGTCTTTGTGCTGTTTGAGTCAAAGAGCAATGAGAAAGAATGTATTTTAGAACACTCAACGTTTCGTAGGATTTGCCAAGGCAATTACTCATTTAGAGTCCTCAGTCACTTAAGTTATTCTACAGCCCAGAAAGAAAGCTATGTGTTGCTTGGGAAACAGATAGTGGAGTTCCAAACAGCTCTAACAGGTTTGTTCAAGCCTTTTTAATCACATACATTGCTCAAGGGACGCTGTTTTCCTGGGAGTCTCTAAACTGCTGGTCTACAGTGGACTCCATATTCAGTAAAATAATGGTATATCTGTCTTGATAGTCAATCATGGGACAAAACTGTTGATGCTTTTTTTTTTGGCTTCTGACAGGAACTTTCTCATCAATCTACACCGTAGTTGGTACTGAATAAAAATATGCTGCAGCCAACAGGAATGTCTGCTAAGTATAACTGAGATAAGCCATGCATGGGCTAGACAGATGGCCCAGCCCTGACAAGCTAGGCTCACAACTGAAAAGTCATGAATTAATGTTGATAATTTCCTAATTCCATCCTTGCGTTAGCTAACAGTGTTGATCAATCTTGAACAGACCGCGGCCCATTGAGTGCTTCGTCCATCTGAACATTAATAATCAGGTAAGGATTCCTTCTATGACCTTGGAACTTGGTTCGTCTTCTTCCTAAATATTGCTGCACGAATGATTTGTTATCAGTCATTCACTCACCAGACTAGCAGGTTATCCAGCGGGGTTATGTTGTTCAGCTTACGTATCTCAAGTATATTTTTCAGGGGCTTGGAGTCGTACTTGATAGCAAAGGCAGTGAATTTACGGGTGGATTTTGGCTTTGCTTTGTAAAATGTTCGTTCAAATCTGTCTGCCTTAGCACTCGTTTCTTGAGTAGCATCTTTATCAAAGTAACCAGCTAATTTTTTGGTTAAGCTAGAAAAAGTTCGGGACAAATGATAAAGTGTGTTGGGAGGTCTTTTTGATGAAGCCAGACTATCACGTGCCTTCCTTTGTCTCTCCTTTTTACTCCTTTGGGCCTGTTCAGAAGAGATGGCTTGCAAGTCTTTCTGCTGTACCACAGGTTTACTTCTTTGAGGTTTTGAAACAGCCTTGGGGTTATCATATAAAGCTTTGTACGTTTCATAATTTTTTTTTAAAACAACATTCTTTTTTGTATGTGTCATAACATGGGGAGCAAACCTTTTTGCCAGGAGCCACATTTGTACATATGCTGTGTCATGGAAATTTATCAGATTTGTAAGGCTTTGTTCCTATAGATTAAAGAAAGAAAGAAAGAAAAAAAAAAAAAAAAACACTGAGTCATAAGCCTATTGAAGCAAAGCATTTTAAACATGAAAGTAAATTTGTAAAATATTGTAAATGACTAATAGAAGTACATGGTATCAGCAATAACATTCAAAAACATTTTTAAAAAGCAGGTGCTCCCTTCTCAATTGCCAATAGCTTTATTAGACATTAATTTGAAGCCTTGGCCTTTTTAAATCCTTTCCGAAATAAGGTGAGGTATATAGAAATAAGTACACATCTTAACTGCTCAGGGAATTGAGAATGGAGAGAATGGAGTTAGAAAGAAGAGGCACTGTGTGGGCATTCCTTAGAAGCCCATGCTCTAGAAATACACACCGCCCCCAAATGGGTTTGAGCCAAAGATCATAAGGGACATTAGTGAATATAAACCCAAATGACCACATATGGCTATGCTAATTCAAAAATTTTGAACTATGTCTATTATTGGGGTGTTTACAATTGTATCTTAGGACTTTCTACAATACTTGGTAAAAATGTTTAATATGTATTTGAATAAAGTAGTCAAAGTACTAGATATAAAAATAGAATATGCTTTATTATAGTAATAACAAAATCTATAAACTTTTTAAAAATTAACACCCCTATACTTGCATAATTCTTTTTGCAATCCCCAATTCTTTCTCTAGATTAAAATAATGATATTTCCATGTAAACTAGTAAGATATGTACTTTACCAGTATTTGCTTTGCAAATATTAAGTCAATAAGTGCTATGTTCAAAAAATAAATAATAGAGATTCATTTCTGACAGCTTTTGAGGCTGGGAAGTCCAAACTTAAGGGTGGAATGGGTTTGGCATCTGGTCTATCCTTTACAGTTGGCACTGTCTCAGTGGCCTTGTACAGCAGAGAATATGAAGGCAAAACAGCCCCATCAATCCCGTGGAGTCCTTTGCAAGGGTACTGATCCCATTCCTGAGAGCTGGTGTAATCGCCTCATATATGCCTCTCTTCTTGTGACTATTATACTAGCTCTTTCACTGGCAGAAAGGATTGGTTAGGTACCATTACAGGGTGTCTGGACTGTGATGGACCCAAGAGGGTCCAGCTGAGGCAGACCTTTTCCCGTCCATATTAAGCCCTGACCTTTGCTCTGTCTTGGGCCTAGAGCTGCATTTAGCTGAATGAGTGGAGCTCCCGCTGGTTCCTCAGTGTCCTGTGCTACTTAAGCTGGGAGGTCTCTAGGCAATATAAACCAAGACAGAAGCAGAGCAGGAGCCAAGGGTAGTGGGGTTGAATGAGCCCTGGGCAATAAGCCAGGAGTGGTCTTTCCTAGGATAAAATCAGAAATTAGATGATGGCACATGCTCTTAGCATGAGATGTATCCCAATGGTTATGATTCCCCATAAGATGACCAAAAACAGCAGCAGCAACAACAGCCACCACCCAGTTTTACTATTCTTTGGTGAGAAAAAATATTACCAACTTAGCCACAATAGTGGCCTTCACATTAGTTTTGGTTTATCCAACACAATAGGGAGCTTAAACCCTGTAAGTCAGTGGTTCTCAAACTTCCTAACACCATGACGGTTTAATACAGTTCCTCACATTGTAGTGACCCCCAGCCATAACATTATTTTGTTGCTGCTTCATAACTGTTGTACTGTTATACATCATAATGTAAATATCTGACATTCAACCCCAAAGGAGTCTGGACCCCACGGGTTGAGAACGGCTGCTCTGAGCCAATGTGTTGTTAGGTAGAGACAGACACTGTCTTCACCAGCCTTCCTGGACTTAGGCTCTGCCAATCAGAACACCTATAAGAGTCTGTAGGAGTTGCCATGAAAAGGTAGGGATTGTGGGAAAAACAAAAACAAAAAACAAAAACCCTAGTCTATTTAGGATTGCAGAAGCTATAAAAGTCTTAGAAACTGTCCCTCTTCCCCAGCATCCAAGTTGTTGACTGTGACCTGAGATGGTAGCATAGACTCAACAAAAACAGAGTGGGCTGATTCTTAACAGTATAGATTTCAAGTCACATTGTAGCTTTAGCCTTCCCAGAGGCTTGTGGAATTCATTTTTCCTAAATAGTAGTAGAGTTTACCGTGGAATAAAGTGCTGTCCCTGGTGGACCAAGGTCAATTGTCTTGATATTTGAGTTTTTGAGTATATCCTCGAAGTGTAGAGGCGTCCTTGCTTGGTCAATTCTGGTTGACTCACTTTCTTTTGTAATGAAAGCGTTCACCTCTGGAGGGGATTTTCTCCTGAAAAAAAAAAAAAAATGAACAAAGTTTAGTGAACAGTTTATAGTTAGAGAATTTCATCTAATCAGCTCTCTCCCTACACTTCTCTCTGTAGAAGTCACTGTCAGCAGGCTCATTGATCCAATAGAGATCAATCAGTCTGACAAGGCCATGGTTCCCTGCCTGCTTTGTGGGAGAAGCAGCAGCAGCACAGGTGGGAGGCAGGCAGTTACTTGTTTTTGAGTGGGGAGCACGCTGTGGAGGCGGAGTAGAGCGCTGTGGGCAGAGAGGTGTGTGACGCAGTCTGTGCTGGGGCTTTATAACACTGTAGTTACAAGCATGCAACGGGGTGCATAGGCACAAATAGGAAAAGGGTTTTCATCTTGGGTGTCCTTTGGTTTATGTGGGAAGCGGACTTGTCCGTGCAGGCTTTTGGGGTAACCTGTAGCACAGATTTGGCAAAGAGGAGGCAAACAGTCTCACTTACAGAAAGTAAGGATGGAGGAGATTGATAGAGCCTCAGAAAGCCTGTCCTATCGATGAGTCCCGAGAGTGGACCCTGACCAACTCAGTGGAGAAGAGAGAAGAGAGATCAGGAGCCACAGATAATTAGCAGCCCCAGGGTACCCAGGGAGGAACCTCATGACCACCAGTCCTGACAGTGACACAGAGATCTGGCTCTGACCCTCATCTGGTACCTAGATTTCCTTCCCAAAGCTCATCAAGGCCCTTTACTCATGCATACTCTGCAGATGCTGTCTCGGACAGAAACAGACTTAAGCCTAAAGAGCCCATCCATCATCACTCCAATGCGGAAAATAGGCCTCTTGCTCCATTATGCAGAGATGCTGATGAGAGGGACCTTGGTGTCACGCAAAAAATAAAATGAAAGCACTTTTTTTTTTAACCTCCTTTGGGAAGTATAATTATATTTGTACATACTACAAAAACATATTTATATTCTCAGTCTTCGTTTGACTGCACTCAGGATGGATTACCCAATAGCTGGCCCTCCCTTTTTGATGATACTATGAGAGTCAATGTTAATAAAAAAAAAAAAGCCGGGCGTGGTGGCGCACGCCTTTAATCCCAGCACTCGGGAGGCAGAGGCAGGCGGATCGCTGTGAGTTCCAGGCCAGACTGGTCTACAAAGTGAGTCCAGGATGACCAAGGCTACACAGAGGAAACCCTGTCTCGAAAAACCAAAAAAAAAAAAAAACAGAAAAATTCTTCTATATTACACAAGACAGAACTTGTTCTACAGAGTAGTCATTGAATGGTGTAAAATATTAATGGTTTAAAAACAAATTACCCTTTTTTAATAGAATCTTCGGAGTGGTCTGTAGAATACATGAACTTCTTAGCTCTGCTTTCATTTTCATCTGCAATTATAGATTTTTATAAAAGACAAGTGAAATCTTTTTTGTCTATATGAAATATCTTACAGCTTAAAATATCATAGAAAACTCTGCTGTAGTAGCAAACCCACAGTAGCTTGTTGGCACATCTTTTAGTCCGTGTGTCATGTGAGTGTAGGTGCCCACGGAGGCCAGAAACATCAGAGCCCCTTCGAGCTGGAGTTACAGGTAGTTTGAGCTCTCTGTTGCGGGTGCTGGGAGTCAAAATAAAATTCCGTAAAAGCAGTAATTGCTCTTAACCACTGAGCCGTTTTGCCGTTCATACTTCTTGGATGGATGAGGTAGAAGAAGAAAAGACGGATCAACCCTTCCGTGTTCAGCAAGGACAGTACAAACGTAAAAGTAGCCTTAATGAGTTCTCATGAACAAAAGGTTTTGGTTTATTTGTTTTGGATACAGGGTCTTATGTGGCCAAAGGTGGTCCTGGATTCCCTATATACTTGAGCCTGGCCTTGAATTTCTCATCATTTGACCTCTGCTTTCAAGTGGTAGAATCACAGACCTGCACTTACATGCCTAGCTTTACCCAGTGGAGGGGGTGGAGCCCAAGGCTTCATACAGCCTAGGCAAAAGCTTTGCTAAGTGAGATCTATCTCCAGCCTAGCAAAAGGATGTCTATTTTTTTTTTCTTTTCTTTTTGAGACAGGGTTTCTCTGTGTAGCCTTGGCTGTCCTAGACTCTCTTTGTAGACCAGGTTGGCCTCGAACTCAGAGCGATCCGCCTGCCTCTGCCTCTCCAGTGCTGGGATCAAGGGTGTGCGCCACCACTCCCGGCTGCAAAAGGATATCTTTAAGTTTTTAAATATTTCTACTATATCAAGTCACTGTTAGCCAGTGGGGAGCCTCGGGTAATCCATCATTGTTGGTACGGAAAGAAGTCAGCTAGCAGATGCCACCTGACATGAGGAAGTCTTCCTCACGTCGTCTTCCAGGTGTATCTAGCGGCCACTCTAGAGTTGTCTTGCCTTTTTAAGTGACCCCAGCCACTTACTGTCTTAGTTATTGCTCTGTTGCTGTGAAGAGACACCGAGACCAAGACACCTCATAAGAGAAAGCCTGTAAGCCTGTGTAAATTCAGAGGGCTGCTCCCTTATGAAGGCAGGAAGCAGACAGACTTGACTCTGGTGCTGCCACTGAGAGCTTTACATCCTGACTCTCAGGCAGCAGACAGAGAGGCTGGGATTAGTGTGGGCTTTTGAATCCTCAAAACCTACCCTCAGGGATGCACCAGCTCCTGCCAAGCCACGCCTCCCAATCTTTTCCAATCTTTTCCAAACAGTTCATCAACTGAGGACTAAGCTCGAGGACTAAGCCCCCTATGGGGGCTGTTCTCATTGGAACCAGTACATTCCACTCCCCGGTCCCCATAGGCTTATAGCCAGATCCTAATACTTAATGCATCGGGTCCAACTTCAAAAGTCCAAAATCTCTCCAGCCCCCAACGCATTCTTTTAACTGTATAACCCCTTGGAACATTAAAATAAAAAGCCGTTCACATGCTTCCAACATACAGTGGCACAGAATGTATATGACCATTCCAAAAGGAAGAAAAGAGAGCCTAGTGAGAAAACACTGAGCCAAAGAAAGAGCAAAACCCAGCGGGGCAGACTCCAAACTCTGCATCTCCATGTCTGATGTCAAAGCCCTCTTCAGATCTCCAACTCCTTCAGCTTTGTTGACTGTAACACAATTCTTTCTCTTGGGCTGGCTCCACACTCAGTCTGCAGTTCTCCTTGGCAAGTGTCCCATGGCTCTGGCACCTCCAACATCTTAGGGTCTCCAATACAAGCCAGACTTTACCTTCATGCCTTCATGCAATGGCCTTTCCAGGCCTCCAAGCAGGACCATCCTGTCAAACTCCCAGCTTCAGTGGATTTCCTTAACAGTGGAGGAAGATTCCTTAACCCTTAACTTTTAAGGGCTGAAGCTGCCAAATTCTTCTGCTTGCTGGGGCTGAAAGCTGGGCAGCCTTACCCCACCCACCCAATAGGGTTCATTTGCATAAACTTTGATTTGTGGATGGTTTCTAGGCTGAGGAAATCCCTCAGGCTTATTCCTTTCATGATTGCAGGATTAGCTGGGTGGTGTCTTTTTTTTTTTTTTTTTTTTTTGGTTTTTCGAGACAGGGTTTCTCTGTGTAGCCTTGACCATCCTGGACTCACTTTGTAGACCAGGCTGGCCTCGAACTCACAGCAATCTGCCTGCCTCTGCCTCCCGAGTGCTGGGATTAAAGGCGTGCGCCACCACGCCCGGCTTGCTGGGTGGTGTCTTGCCCTTTCTTCTTTTTTGAATCAGACCTTTCTTAAAACTTTATCTCCTTGAGCACAGAACTTGGCTCCCACATTACATTTCCTGGAGTTCTTTTTTTCCCCTCACTCTGTACATTTTGTATTTCTTTTTGCCCAGCTTGCTCCTTTTCACTGTGGTCTACTTAAGAGTGCTCACGATTAACCGTGTGCCACAGTCAATGCATGGGCTCTCTTGGCACCTCCTCTGTCAGTGCCATTAGTCCAAAACTCTTCATTTTAGCCTTCAGCAAATGCTTTGGTCAAGGGCAAATACTAGTCACATTGTTTGCCAAAATTTCAAAGTCTCCAATATTTTTATTCCCTTCTGAACCCTCTTGAGATGGCCTGCCATAGTCCATAAATCTCTCAGCACTTCTTCCTTGCCCCTACTAGGATGGCCCATTGAGCCCTGTGTTGCAGAAAATACATATAATGGCTAATAGTGTTTATTATTAAAAACTTATCATTGTTAACAGAGGTTTTATTTAACCCGCTATCAAACTATAAAAGACACAGACGCCTGTTGTATTTAAATACGCCTTGTTTCACCTGAGGCTGGGCAGACATTACATCCTAATCTACCTTGTTATCTCTCAGCCCCACATCCCATGCCAGTTGCTTTAGTCATTCCCATCTGGGCTACTTCCCATCCAGTAACCCCATAAATACTTGGCCCATGCTCTTAACTGGGCCGCTTCTCTCCACGCCATTCTCAGAGTTCACTCCTCCCCACCCACGTGGTTCTTTACCTACCCTATGGCAGATCTCCTCCTCCTTCCTCTCCCACTCTCTTTCCATGATCCTTCTGTCCCTCAAAGCCCAAGAACCTTAGCTCTGCTGCCCCTCACGTCTGCCCTGCCCAGGTGTAGGCCTTTTATTCAGCCAATCAGGGATACTTTATAAGGCAAGTTAACAAACATCCTTTCGGGATAGTGAGTGTGTGCTCGTAAAAGACAGCAAGCTGACCTCGGGAAGCAAAATAAGTAACAATCTGATACAAAGCACCAGACCATGCAGTTACAGCCCTGCTTAAAGTGCTCAACTTTTTCTAGTCCAGAGTCCCAAAGTCTTCTAGAATCCTCCAAACAGCAGCATGCTCAGGCTTGTCACAGCAACATGGCACCTCGCCGGTGCCACTTCTGTCTTATTGTTCTATTGCTATGAAGAGTCGCCATGACCAAGGCAACTCTTACCAGTGAAGTTGTGTAACTGGGGGTTTGCTTACAGTTTCAGAGGGCTAGATCATGGTGAAAACAGGAAACATACAGACATGGCGCTGGAGCAGTAGCTGACAGCCTTACATCCCAACCCACAGGTAGCAGTGCACCTAATGGGCTTTTGAAACCTTAAAGCCCACCTCCAGTGACAGATCTGCTCCACACTTTCTAGTCCTTTCCAGAAAGTTCATAACTGGGACTGAGCACGCACATGGTCTACGGCGGCCAGTCTTGTTCACACCGCATCCCATAATATCAGTGAGACGTTCTGCTTGTTCTTGTCCCCAGGCAGTTTTATTTCAGTGTATTGCTTTAGACTCTTTTCCATATCCTAGCAAACATCACAGTTAATATTATTTGTAGAGTATTCAAGAGTGACAGTAAAATAAAGACCTTTTTGAAAAAGCAGAAGGGTCAAACGAATTAACAATACAGCGCATCACTTCAAGAATCACTAAAGGTTGTTGGGTTTCAGACTCAGGACAAGGACTGGGGTATCTATTTAACATATCAAAGCAGACCTGGCCTTCAGGTTCTCCCAGCATCCCTCAGTCCCTATCTGTTACCGGGTATGGCTGGCACACCCCACCCTCTACCTTGAAGTTTTCAGCCTAGGGGCTGCGCTTCCCCATCCCCAGAGGTTCTTCCCTATTTATAATTCAGACATTTGGTCACTAGTGTGTTTCTCTCTCTCTTCTCCCTCCCTCCCTCCCTCCTCCTCCTCTTCCTCCTCTCTCTGTCTCTCTCTCCCCTTCCCCCTCTCTCTCCTTCCCTCCCTCCCTCTCTGCATTTCTCTCTCCTTGTGTGTGCATGCTCTCTCTTTCCCTCCCTCTGCTCACCGCCCCCCCCCCCCCAATATCTCCATGTCTGCATGGTGATTTGCCTGGCTCCGTTCTCTGGAACTAGTGAACCTGCTCAAGAGCTGCCACCAATAAACCTACCTTTATACTTTTAAATCAGCTTCAATTGGTTTCTTTCATTGCTGAAGAAAACCTATTATCTTGGTGCCAAAACCCAGGAAGACCTAAGCCCCAAGCCTGGTGGGCCAAACCCTTCTTGGCCACATGGGAATGAGGCAGGCAACGGGGGGCAGGGGGGAGGACTGCTCCTTTCCCTCTATCTTTCTTTCGACTTGACATTTTCGAGTTTGGGCTCAGTGAGTATTCGCTTTCCAGCCATTGTCTAGAACTACTGGGTACTTCTTCGGGGCCTACGACCCCAGGATACCCTGCCAAGCTGCAGAAGAGCCAGTGAAAGGCCACTCTAGAACAAACACAGTCTTTGTTCTGGGAAGCTTTGGGATCTAGAGATGTCTGACCCAAGGCTACCCCCATAACTGTACAATGTCAAGCTATCATGCAGGATGCTATGCACTAAGTCTTCAGGTCTTTAACACATGCTGGGATAATGGGCACCACCAGGTCTAAAATCAATTCCCAAGACATACCTGGAGGGCCTGCTGAGAAATTTATCCATATTAGGTTTGTTTCAGTTGTCAACTGAGGAAAATAAATGTGAACACAGAGAGCTGTGTTCAGGAGCTAGTGGTGAGTACACACTTTGAGAAGTTAGGTTATATGTCCAATTATTACTGCCTTTTTAAACTAGCATCTGGAGGTGCTGGATAGATGATGTCATGAATATACAGCACTAGCCATGCAAGCTTGAGGACAGTAGTTCAGAAACACTGTCTGTAATTCCATCACTAGGAAGGTGGGGACGGATCCCCAGAGCAAGCTGGCTAGCTGAACCAGCTTTTTGGTAAGCTCAGATTCAACAAAAAGATCATCGTAATGAGTAAACTGGAGAGTGATCAGGGAACACTCCTGACATCAATTTCAGGCTATCAAATGTGTATACACACACACACACCAAAAACTAGTCTTTTAAATTTTAAATTAAATTTATTGGTATTTATTGTATTAGTATAAGTGCTTTCCTCAGTTGTTTTGACAATTATATTTTGGTATCTTAGATTTCTGCAGTGTTGAGTTTTTTGTTTTTTGTTTTTTTGTTTTTTTTTCGAGACAGGGTTTCTCTGTGTAGCCTTGGCTGTCCTGGACTCACTTTGTAGACCAGGCTGGCCTCGAACTCACAGCGATCTGCCTGCCTCTGCCTCCCGAGTGCTGGGATTAAAGGCAGGTGTGCACCACCACACCCAGCTTTGTTTTCTTTTTAATTAAAAAAAAAATTTATTTTTATGTGTATGGGTATTTTGCCTGCACATTATGTCTGTACATTATGCTCGTGCCTGGTGCCAATGGAGGCTGGAAGAATGCATAGGATCCCCTGGGACTGACAGACAGTGGTAAGCTACCATGTGGATGCTGGGAATTGAACCTGGGTCCTTTGGAAGAGCAGCCTGTGGTCTTAACTACTGAGCCATCTTCTCAGTCCCTTAACTTTGATTAAAAACAACAACAACAATAACAACTATTTTTATGGTAGATTTTTGAGACTTTCATACAACATGTTCTGATCCAACTCACCCCTCCTCTAGCACTTTCCAGATCCATTCCCCTACCCCACCCCCTTTTTTGTCCGGGGACCCATAAAGACCAAGTAGTGCTTCCCAACTATTCTTGGATGTGTGGTATTCACTGTGGTCGGCTTACCAGGGCCTACACTCTTAGAGAAAACTGGCCCTCCTTCTCCCAGAAGCATTCAGCCAACAATAGCCACTTGGCCAAAGGCTGAGTTTGGTCTGACTTGGGCTTCCACAGATCTTGTGCATGCTGTCACAAACACTATGACGTCACATGTGCAGCTGCCCTCCTATGTCTAGAAGACATTGTTTCCTTGTAACTGTCTTTGTAACTTTGCTTTATTAAGGTATAATTTATATGCAGTAAAATGTTCACATCTTAAGTATATAGGGTGGTGAATTGTGACAACATAGTCATTTAAAACTAAACCTCATATCAGGACTCCAAAGATGGACTTTTGGGAGGGGAGGGGAGGAATCACCAGACCTCATTGTTTGTTCTTCGTCCCAATGTGGCCACACTGATATATCTTATTTCTCTGCATTTTTGGTGGCCACAGATGGACAAGAAAGATCAAAGGATTCCATGTAGCTGATTGAATGACTTCCAGAGATGTTTTTTTTTCATATATTCCCACTTCAACCAGCGGCAGATGTTTTTCACTTCTCTTTGACAAAGTAGAGAAATGAGTAATTGGACTTTCTTTTGGACTTGACAGAGTTTTGGTTCCATTGAGCTCTCTGAGTCATTTTGATGACTGGTTTTGTTTTTCTGGATTCTTCTGAGCTATTGTGATTCCGTTGGCCTGTTTGGGATACATGCCCCTTGTATGACAGGCATTGTCAACTTGAAAAGCTTTTGAGGCTGGGCTGTGCCATTGTGGTTCTGTTGAGCCATTTAGGACAAAGAAACAAGGGTTCTGAGGAGATCTCTACTGTAGTTTGTGTAATGACAAATAATGCGTTTGAGTATGTAAGATGGCTCCTTGGCCTAAGTTTGATACCCAGAATCTACATGATAAAAGGAGAGAATCAAGTAGGATGCATGTGCCTATATATACGCATACTCATACAACATAAAAAATAAGTGTAATTAAAATATTTAGGCCGGGCGTGGTGGCGCACGCCTATAATCCCAGCACTCTGGAGGCAGAGGCAGGTAGATCGCTGTGAGTTCAAGACCAGCCCGGTCTACAAAGCGGGTCCAGGACAGCCAAGGCTACACAGGGAAACCTTGTCTTGAAAACCCAAAAAAATAAATAAAAAATAAAATATTTAATTAAGTTTTTACTATCTTTGTGCTCCCTAGGGAAAATTCTATCTGACCAGTCTTTTGTAAACTTTGATTTCTAAACAGTGATGAGGACAGGAAATGGAAACAGGGTTAGGCATATTGGGAGCAAGGACCCTGAAAGCAAACAGTTTTAATTCTTGTCTTTGGTCAGAAACAAATGTCTTGGGTTCTGTTCTGGCTGGAAGCCAGTAATGCCAGACTGGAACTAATAAAATATTTATAAGCAGAAGACTAAAGAATCCAGACTATGCTTTTTTTTTTTTTTTCTAGTAGTAATAGTTACAAAGAAATGACATATAATGTCTGTCCATCCAAATAGGTCCATTCCTTGAACATATATTTTTTTGATGTTTATAATGTACATTAGATGCTGTTACTTTTAGCTTTTTGATATAAACATATAATTTGTGTACCTGTAAATGGTGGTGAGACTTCTTCCTTCTTGCTGGCACTGGATTCATCGGTGACTTTAGGAGACAGGATTAAAGGCTCTGCTGAGTTTTTGCACAGGTGTCTAGTATAAGACCGTAGAAACGGCAAGGGCTTTGCATCTTCTGCCTAAACAGCAGGAAAAATGGAGACCTCCTGTCAATTGTTTCTTTGTATCTGTATCATCTCCCCACCCCAAGCCTGGTCTCTTGGATTCCAGCTGACCACTAGTTTTTTGTTGTTGTTGTTTTGTTTTCTTTTGTTTTTTTCCCAAGACTTATTTATTACATATACAATGTTCTGCTTACATGTACACCTGCACACCAGAAGAAGGCGCCAGATCTCATTATAGATGGTTGTGAGCCACAATGTGGTTGCTGGGAATTGAACTCAGGACCTTTGGAAGAGCAGACTGTGCTCTTAACCGCTGAGCCAACTTGCCAGCCCCTGACCACTAGTTTTGATCCTCCTGACTCCAGCTCTTTAGTGCTGGGATTTACAGGCCGTGGAGGGGTTCTGCTTACTGGCTTGTTCCCCATGGCTTGCTAAGTCTGCTTTCTTATAAAACACAGGACCATCAGCCCAGGGATGGCACCACCAAAAATGGGCTGGGCCCCTCCCTATCAATCACTAATTAAGAAAACGTGAGTTCCAGGACAGCCAGGGTTACACAGAGAAACCCTGTCTCGAAAAAGAAAGGAAAAAACAAAACTGCCCTACAGCTGGATCTTATGGAGGCATTTTCTCAATTAACGTTCCCTCCTTTCACATAATTTTAGCTGGTGTCAAGTTGGCATAAGACTAGCCAGCACAGAAAGCTACAAACCAACAAGCAAACAAACAAAACTACAAAACACAGAGAGGACTGGAATACATGTAATGTGACAAGCTCGCAGCTGATATTGTACTCTACTCAGTCGGGAAGAGTTGAAAACTTTTGCTCTGCGCTTATGACGAAGAAAAGGGTTTCCATGTTCACCAGTTTTAGTGAGCACAGGACTAGAAGTCCCAGCCTGGAGGGGGCCACTCTTAGCGGCTCTTGGCCTAAAACATAGGCATTTCCACCTTGCTGGTAGACTCCATTTTCCTTTTTTTTTTTTTTTTTTTTTTTTTTTTTTTTTTTTTTGGTTTTTCGAGACAGGGTTTCTCTGTGTAGCCTTGGCCATCCTGGACTCACTTTGTAGACCAGGCTGGCCTCGAACTCACAGCGATCCGCCTGCCTCTGCCTCCCGAGTGCTGGGATTAAAGGCGTGCGCCACCACGCCCGGCCTTCCTTTTTTTTTTTGGTTTTTCGAGACAGGGTTTCTCTGTGTAGCCTTGGCCATCCTGGGCTCACTTTGTAGACCAGGCTGGCCTCGAACTCATAGTGATCCGCCTGCCTCTGCCTCCCGAATGCTGGGATTAAAGGCATGCGCCACCACGCCCGGCTTAGACTCCATTTTCTGCACCTCTGTTTGGCACGTAGCAAGCTGAGGGTCAGCCCGAGGCCACACCACCCAGTCCGGTCCCGAGAAGCTGCTTTCCTCAGAACCTATCTCCCTATCCTTGAAGTATTTACTACTGAGATATATAGCAGAACATCCTCATTAGCTCCTAGGAACCCGTTTGCTTATCACCTCTGCAGCTACATTCTCTCAAAGTTTACCCCCTTAGCTTGAAAGTTTTACTACCGGCTAGAGAGCAGAATAGCTGCCATTAGGTTCCATAGCAACCCTGCCCTTGCCTCTCTGAGACCCTATAAAAACCCTGTGGAAATTTTTCAATAAAAAGAGTTTGATCAGAATCCAGACTTACCCTCATCTCTTCGTGTCTCCCTGTCCTGTCTCTTTTTCAGTTCTGCACCCCCTCCTAGGTACCATTTGAAGACCCCACGGGCCAGGGCACCCACCCAGAGCTACCAGGCAATGGAAGGGAACTAAGAGTGCCCCCATTGGAAGGGGGGTAGTCATGCTGTTTTTTGTGTCCACAAAGCCAGATCTTATTTATAGAAAAATGCAAAAAATTAAAAAAAATCCATTAGACTTGGTGAATGAATTCAGCAAAGTAGATGATACAAAATCCACGTACAAAAACCAGCCAAATAAAGCTGAGAGAGAAATCAAGAAAGCCATTGTATTTATGGTCGTTGTAAAAAGAAAAAGAAAAACCCTAGCAAATTTAATCAAGGGAATGAAAGAACACAAACACACACACCCTTGACAGGAAAAATATACTGTGTACATGGTTTGGAAAATTTACAGATGTTAAACTGAATATTGAAGAGACGATAGACATGTTTTTGTGTTGATCCCAGGTATGGGATGGGGACAGACTTGTGAGAGAGCAGGATGTTTTCCCACTTAAAAGTCAAACCACGAGCCGGGCGTGGTGGCGCACGCCTTTAATCCCAGCACTCGGGAGGCAGAGGCAGGCGGATCGCTGTGAGTTCGAGGCCAGCCTGGTCTACAAAGTGAGTCCAGGATGGCCAAGGCTACACAGAGAAACCCTGTCTCGAAACCCCCCCCCAAAAAAAAAAAAGTCAAACCACTTCATGGGGGAGCTTGGATATTACCAGCTGAAAACATCCTAGTAGAGACTATGACAGAAAATATATATATATATCCAAAACAAGAGGCTTGAGAGAGAGGACTTGGGATTGTTTCGGCTGTTCATCCCCTGCACTTGAGAGAGGCTCCTAGAGAGAACTGCTCCAGGGAAGGCTTCAAGGCTCTGGGCTCAGGCTGAGGCTCTGGGCCTCAGCTGCTGTTCCAGGTTCCAGCAGCAACCTTGGTTGAATTGAGGGTTTGCTGAGGTCCCACTGAGTACGCCAGGAGAATCGTTCCTCAGAGCTGATCTCCTTAAGGGGTTTCATTATTGTGTTCTTTAATCTCCTTTTCCTATTGTTTGGGTTAGTCGGGTTGTAAGGGAGGTATGCTCTGTTAGTGAGTGCGTAATAAAGTATAGTTGTTAAGAAAATTGAGCTTACAGTACATACTATCCAGAGCAATCTATAGATTGACCTTATTTGGCTTCCAGTCATGTCCTCCATAGTTATGTATAAAAATCACAAAACTTGATATTATCAGCAAAGTACCCAAACAGCTGAAGAAACCCAAGAGGAAGAGAAAAAGCTGAAAAGAACAAAATACCTAAGTTCAAACATATCACTAATCGTGACATGGTGGCACTTAGACAACCCCAGAACTTTGGGGGTTGGTGTTTGAGCAAGTTGAGCCTAGATTGGGCTATACAGAGAACCATCTGTTTTAAAAATAAAAGAATTAGAGCTATATGGTGCAACTCCATACAGAAGGCTGACTCAGTGAGGGCCAGGCCTGGGTTCCCTGCCCAGCAACCCAGAAAGGAAGGACTAAGCTGTATTGTTTCTACAGCACAGCAAGATGCCTGTAGCTACACATTCCCAAATAACTAGCTGAGCGCATTTGGAATGTTTCTCAACATACAGGAGGAAATCTTGGAGGTGATGGAGGTACTAATTATCCTGATTTGATAATTACACATGGTATGTGTGCATGAAAATATACCTGAATGTAATTATTATGGACCAATTCAGACCTTTTCAGAGAACCAGACCCGAATAGGTTGGTGGATAAGTTCTTTCAAATGTTCATGCAGTTAAACAAACAAACAAAAACAAACAAACAAACAAACAAAAAAATAAATTAAAAAAAAAAAGAGCTCATGTCAATTAACTTTAAAAAAAACAAAAAGGAAAAAACTTTTCAGTTCTTTAAATGATCTGGCATGATCTTAACCTCAAAGCCTGAAAAGAATGTAAAAACCTACATGCTAATCTCACAATGTTAGGATTTTTTAAACATATAAAAATAGAAGGCTAAAGAAGATGCTAATTAACGCTTACAAATTAATATTTCCAGTGAAGTTATATGAATGCAAGGTCTCTAAGAGATATGCAGTTATAATCCAATGAGCTAAAGTGGAGGGAAAACAATATAATTTTTGGTTACTGCTTCTGTGTTTGCTTGCTTGCATGTTTGAGAAAGGGTCTTCCTATGTGGCGGAGGGCCTTGATGTTGCAATCCTCTTGCCTCAGCCTCTCTAGTGCTGGGATGACAGGAATGTACCAGCATGCCAGATCCAACACACTAGACATAGTATACTTAGTAGCAACAATAAATATATATATTTGATACATGTAACAATTATTATGAATAAAACCATAATAAATCCATAAAAATAACTATTTTAGCACAATTCTGAAGTTTATGAGTATAAAACCAACAACTGCTATCATAGCTAAGATAATCAATCCACTAGTCTATGAACTGGTAAGAGTGACACCCAGCTGGAGCTGAGGGTACAGGCCTGTCATCCCAGCTCCTTAAGAGACTGGGGTTGAAGGATTATGATTTTGAAGCTAGCTGCAGGGGCAGTATTTTATTTATTTTATTAGCCTCAAAACAAAAAGTGAAAAGAGGGCTGAGAGTCTAGACCAGTGGCAGATCACGGCCTAGTTTGAGCAAAGCTGCAAATTCAATCCCTGACCCCATACTAAAAAAGAAAAAATACTGAAAGAAGAAACAGAAAAGAAAAAACCCACCCACCACCATTGTTTCTGAATATTTAGGAAGCATGGAATAATGAACTAGAAATAAAGATGGAGCCTGTAAAACACACACACACACACACACACACACACACACACACACACACACACACACACACACACACTCACTCATGAAAGAGAAAAGAAACCACCCAAACACAACAATCTGAAAATGCCTTTGGAGGGCTGGAGAGATGGCTCAGTGGTTAAGAGCGCCGCCTGTTCTTCCAGAGGTCCTGAGTTCAATTCCCAGTAACCACATGGTGGCTTACAACCATCTATAATGTGATCTGATGCCCTCTTCTGGCCTGCAGGTCTACATACATGCAGACAGAACACTGTATACTTAATAAATAAATTAAAAAAAAAAAAAAGTTCAGAAAATGCCTTTGGAAATTCTGACAGCCTGAGTAAGCAATCTTATCAGAATTACCCTGGAAACACTCTCCTCTCTTCTTTCTCCTCTCTCTCCTCTCTCCTCCCCCTCTCTCTCCCCTCTCTCTCCCTCTCCTCCTCTCTCTTCTCTCTCCTCCCTCTCCTTCTGTCTCTCCCCTCTCTCTCCCTCTCCTCCTCTCTCTTCTCTCTCCTCCCTCTCCTTCTGTCTCTCCCCTCTCTCTCCCTCTCCTCCTCTCTCTTCTCTCTCCTCCCTCTCCTTCTGTCTCTCCCCTCTCTCTCCTCTCTCTCTCCTCTCTCTCCTCTCTCTCTCCACCCCCCCACTCCTCTCTCTCACCCAGGAGAGTGAAAGAAAGTAGTGACAAAGAGAAACCACTAAAATTTGGAGTGACTGATCTGCAGCTGGCACTGCATGGGGCACACACCTGGCCACATAAAGACTGGACAACATTGAGGGCAACCAAAGCCGCTGGAAGGTGAGAGAGGAAGGCTAGGAAGAAGCCAGCTGACAGGGCGCTTTCTGTCTAACTCTTCATCCAGATGCACGCCATTTAAAGACTGTGGAAACAACTAAGCTAAAATATGAGCTGCTCTTCAAGGGAAACTGACTTTTCAATGAATTGAGTAGACTGCTAAGACAGTGGTGTTTGAAGGATGAGAATTGAGTGTCCTAAATATGCATGTAATCCCAGCACTCAGGCGGCAGAGGCAGGTGGATCTCTGTGAATTCCGGGCCAGCCTGGTCTACAAAGTGAGTCCAGGACAGCCAAGGCTACACAGAGAAACCCTGTCTCAAAAAACCAAAAAAAGAAAAAAGAAAAAAATCCAAGTGAGTATAGCATTAAGGTGACCCAGATGTTCAAATAGACTCCTAAAATTAATTTTCTTGTAAGACAATGGGTTTTATTTTAATCTTTTCTTTTTGTTTGTTTGATTGGTTGTTTTTTGTTTTGGTTTTTGGTTTTTCAAGACAGGGTTTCTCTGTGTAACAGCTCTGGCTGTCCAGCAACTCACTCTGTAAACCAGGCAGATCCACCTGCCTCTGCCTCCCAAATGCTGGGATTAAAGGCATGTGCCACCACCACCCGTCATTTTAATATTTTCATATGTGTATAACATTGTCTTTTGACCCATTAATCCCTCTATTTCCCTCCCTTGCCCATACTCCTCTCCTTTCATTGATCCTCTTCCCCCAACTCTTGAAAATATGGAAATTCTAGAACCAAAATAAACATAATACTTGAATTTAAAAATAATCTCTTGTAGAAACAGAAATATAAAAGGAAAAGTTCATGAGCTTACCGATAGAATACTGAAACATATATAATGTATGTAAAAATACACACACACACACGGATTCAGAAATCTGAGGAACAATAACTACACAGAAGTTGAGGAGAGGGAGAGTAGACTAGAAAAATACTTGAAGAGATGAGACTGGGATTTTTTTTTTTTTTTTTTTTTTTTTTTTAGTTTGGTAGAACACATAACTACTGAATTCTGGAAGCTTACTCAACTCCATGAAGAATTCATATGGAAAGAGCAATAGGTACAGAGTCTACTGCTGAGACCCAGATATCAAGACAAGGACTGAAAGCAGCATGAGCCTAAGAGCCAGGAGCAACAACTCAAACCCGTGACGTCTCAGCAGAGAGCGTGGAAGTCAGGAGCTGTGAGCTGAAGGGTGCTGCCGCATGAACCCGGGAATGGGGGAAATATCACTCATGTGCATATTCTTCCGTCAGACTCTTGTATCAAGTAAAAATTGCCTTCAGAAATATCTTTAAAGAAAAACTAAGGATTTGGTTCCTTCAGACCTCTACTACAAAGTACTCTGATGGAAATTTGTCAAGCAAAAAGAAAATACCAGAAACTTAGCTTCAGGGACGACAGGAAAAATAAATCAGATTTGGTAAGTATTCAGTTTTATATATAGGATTCTTTCTCTGAAATATAGATGATGTCAAAGGCAAAAAATACAATATTTTTCTATAAAAAAATCTGTGACTATATATAACAGTATAATTAATAGGGTAATAGACTATACAATTCAAGCCTCCCTCCCTCCCTTCCTCCTTCCCTCCCTCCTTTCTTTCCTTTCCTTTCCTTCCTTCTTTTTTCCCCTGTGTGCTGGGATTAAATACATGTCTCATCCCTGCCCAGCCCTATACAAAGCTTCCTGCATCAGTTGTATGATTTTACTCTAAAGCAATGGTCTTCCACTTTCTTAATGCTGCGACCTTTTAATACAGTTCCTCGTGTTGTGGACAGCATAACAATAAAATTGTTTTGTAGCTACTTCGTAACTGTAATTTTGCTACTATTTTGAATTATAAATATTTGGTATGTAACTCCTAAAGGGTTGTGACCCACAGGTTGAGAACCACTCACTGCTTCAAGCAAAGTATAAAGTGGTGATGTTTTTACACATGTAGGAAATGCCAAAACCTCAAACAAGTACAACAGGTAAATAAAATAAAAATTTAATCTATGTTTGAATGAGAATGGCCTTCATAGGCTCATGTATTTGAATGCTTGGTCCCTAATTTGTAGAAGTGTTTGGGAAGGGTTGGGAGGTGTGGCCTTGTTTGAGAACTTGTGTTAATGGGGGCAGGCTTTGCGGTTTCAAAAATCCTATACATTGCTGATTAGCGCTCTCCTTTCCCCCTCCCTTTGCTCTCTTTTTCTTAGTCTATGTCTCTCTCTCTTTCTATGTCCCTCTGCCCCCTCTCTCTGTCTCTGTCTCTCTCAGTCTCGCTGTCTATGCCTCTCTCTCTCTCTCTCTCTCTCTCTCTCTCTATATATATATATATATATATATATATATATATATATATATATGTCCCTCCTCCCTCTCTGTCTCTCCTCTCTCTTCTCTTCTCTCCGCGCTCTCCTCTCTCGCTCTCCTCTCTCTCTCTCTCTCTCTCTCTCTCTCTCTCTCTCTCTCTCTCTCTCTGCGTGTGCCTCCTGCTTCTGAATCAGATGGAAATTCTCAGCTACTGCTCCCATGCATGCCTGCCTTCCTGCTGCCATGCTCCCTACCACGATAACCCTATGGACCTGTAAGCAAGTCCCCAATTAAATGCTTTCATTCTTAAGTTGTCATGGTCATGATGTTTCTTCACAACAATAAAAATGTAGTTAAGACAATATAGATTCAAATAATCTCAAAGGTGGCAGGGAAAAAGGAACAGAGGAACAATAAAGCAGAAGAAATACTAGGTCTGGGTGTGAAATGTTCCATAGACTTGTGCGTTTGAGCAGTTGGTCCCCAGCTGATGGTTCTGTCTTAGGAAGGGGACGCAGTTGGAGAAAGCGGGTTCCTGGCAGATAAGCCTTGAGGTCTACATGGCCTAGCCTGACTTTCAGTACTAGCTCTGCTTCCTGTTCTGCTGAGGAAAAGGGGGTCACCATGTTGCTAACTGTCACCATGATGGGCCGTGAACCAGATAAGTCCTTCCTCTCTACAGTTGCTTTTGTTAGGTGCTCAGTCACAGTAATGAGAGAAGAATGAAAGCAGAAAAAATGGTTGCAAAGACAACTGAGGTCTTTGCAAAGATAAACCTGACTATATAGGTTTTAGGCATTGAGAACTGATGTGTAGAAAGAGTGAGGAAAAGTCCGGTGCTTCAGGCTAGAGAATAATTAATAATAAAAAAGTTTAATTGATTGAAATGCTGAAGGCTAGACTATGACTATTGACTATTGATGGAAGTGTGGACGGCATAGTCTTAATTGAGCAAAGCTTCATTAGGAACTGGGCTAGGGGAAATTCATATTACATTCTGACAATTAATTTGGCTGTACTCTGCCTGCGATATTAAAATCCAAATAAGCCGGCCGGGTGTGGTGGCGCACGCCTTTAATCCCAGCACTTGGGAGGCAGAGGCAGGTGGATCGCTGTGAGTTTGAGGCCAGCCTGGTCTACGAAGTGAGTCTAGGACAGCCAAAGCTATCACAGAGAAACCTTGTCTCGAAAAACCAAAAAAAAAAAAAAAAATCCAAATAAGCTATTAGTCTTGTTTGAATTCTATTGCTGAGATAACTATAATTAAAAGAAACTTAGGGGAAGAAAAGGTTTGTTTGAGCTTACAAGTTAAATATAGCACATCACTGAGGAAAGTCAAAGCAGGAATCCAAACAGGAACTTAAAGCAGGAATCATGGGGGAATGCTGCTAGCTGGGTAGCTCACAGACGTACTTGGATAACTTTCACATGTAGCCCAGAACCATCTGCCTGAGAAAGGATACCACTTACACTGGGGAGGGCCCTCCTATATTAGGTAATAACCAAAAGACTGCCTTACAGACATGCAATTGAGTGGAGTCTCAGTAACTCTAGGCTGTGACACGTGGACTATGAAAGCAACTAGGATGGCTATATTCAAAATTAGTGGACTAAAGTGTTTGGTGGAACAGATTTCAAATCCCCACAACATTTAGGCTGTGGCATAGCTACTGCGCACTGTGTCTGTTAAGGGCTGTAAAGAGACTTCAGAACAGAGAGAAGAGCAGAAACTAAACAATCATGTCAAAATGCCCTCTAAGTATTTGTGTTTATATACATAGACCCATTTTGCCCTCAACCTTGGTCAGAGATGCTTTTCTTTGCAGTGTGAAGTAACCAACGCAGGGATGCATAACTGGTCACAGTATTGAGAATAAAGGACTAAGGGCTTAGCACCAGACAAGAAATCTGTTTCAACTCCCCCACCAAGGCTCTTTCCTCATGAAAGAGGAAGTGGAAAGAATCTAAGAGCTGTGGGATATAGAGGAGAGCTATGACATGCTGTCTTCTAGACACATGTCTATTGTACCTGTAAATCCACACATCTGTGGTTGCCTGCTCAAGATAAGCCAGCCAAGTTCTAGTGTGGGTTGGAGAAGAGCTCAAAGGCTTTATCCCTAACCAAGGATCTATTGCCAGTTTACAGTTGTGAGGGGGGAAGGAAAATCATTCTTTGGGGGGAGGAGATTCTGGCCCCTAGGTTTCACATACCCTAGTAGATGGCCCTATGCTGTGCACAACTGGGAAAGACCTACTTGGAATTAGTGGTTTAAAAAAACAGAAAAGACCACGAAGTTGGGAGGTGATATGTTGGGGGTAACTGGGAAGAGTTGGGGGAGGGAATGAGTGGGCAGATGTCATAAATGAATAAAATTAACACAAAATACATTAAAAACTGTAGCAGAGGAATAGGAACAGTGTGCAATTTGATGAGGAATGGGACATAGGCATTGTTAAAAATGGGACAAGGTGTATACAACCAAAGGTTTATCATTTTAAAGATTTAGCATAATTATAGATATAAAAAAGTCTTACTTTGTACAAAGACAATAGATAAAGTGCCTTAAGAGTAAGACCCAGTTCATCAAGAGTTCCAGTATATAGCAACACAAATACATTTGACATGATCTCACTTGAAAACAGAGTGCAAAGAGAAACTGCCAGGACTGCTACTCAAGCAGGGCCTCTTAGGAACATGTTTTCCCAGTTCAGCCAGGCATATGCTCAAAGGCCGCTGCAACTTTGAAAGGGGGCGAGAGTTCACCTTTAGTGAACAGCAGAACTCAGAATCATCCACTTGGTACTGCTTTTTCAGTCGTGAAAGGTTAAGGAGTGGCAGGAGGAGAGTGATCATGGAAGCTTGCACCGAGGTTTCAAAGAGTCACCGAGACCAGCTAACATTTAGCACAGTAGGACTCCCTTCGTGGAGCTCCTGAGTGGGCTGGCCATATCCCGGGGATATTGGAGATACCAGACACATAAGATGCTTACTGAAGAATGCTATGGGCACTGACTGGCCAAAGACAGAGGCCATATGTGCCACAGGCAATAGAGCCAAAGGTGAGTCTACCCAAAGCCTGATGGAGACTAGGAGAGCTCCAAATGGCAGACACAGAGCTACAGAGTTTGCTGTTAACTCTACCATCAGTCTTACTTTGATAGCAATTTCTTCCTATCCTCCTGTTGTGTTTGGGATAGGAATTTTTACCCTACGCCATTGCATGTTGGGAGCCCTACTTAAGAAACTGCCTTGAGTCACAGAAGAAACTTTGGACTTTTGGACAGCGTTAGAGTTGTAAGACTCTGGGGTGTTGGAGGCTGGATGGATGTTCTCTATGGGCTATTTTCAAATTTGTTTCCCAGTTGGTAGTGCTTTTCTGGGGAGGTTGTGGAGCCTTTAAAAGGTGAGGCCTAGCTGAACGAACAGAACCACTGTAGTGTGAAGACCCCAGGCTGATCCTGCTTGCAGCACTTGCTCTGCTTTCTGATTTGCCCAGATCTGAGCAAGTCTCCCCTGCCATGACCTCCTCATGGATCGACTCAAACCGCAAACCCAAGTAAACCATTCCTTCTTTTGTTTCCTTATTTCAGCAACAAGAAGTGTAGCTGACCAGGAGACTGACAAAAATAAAACAATAGGCTGAACCACTGCTCATTGCAATAATTATATATTACATTTTGGTAATCGCTCTAGCTAAAAGCAACTCTTAGGTAAATAAAAAGCAATACTGTCCCGATTGGGGCTTTATTTCTCTGATAAAAACACTATGACCAAAAGCATCTTGGGGAGGGAAGGGCTTATTTCAGATTATAGCACAGTTGTCCATCACTGAGGGAAGTTGGAGCAGGAACTCAGACTGGGTAGGAGCGTGTGAAGGGCTTAACAAACATTCTGACACTGAAAATATCATGTGCTTGTGAAAAGCCCCAGATATTAAGTACTTATATAAGGTTGCATATTATAGACATATTCTTAAGTAGGTAACCTCACAAGTCTTAATAGTTTGGAAGGTTTAAGATGCCACAGATATGTTCTCTGCTTAAAAACAGAACTAAATCAAACATTGTTATATATCTTGATGTTTTTGAAGTATTTAGAAGTTCTATAATACATCTCAACTAAGAAGTCATAGGAGAAAATAAAACATTCTCTTTAAAGTGAATGACAATAAAAATATAATAGTTAGAATTAGTGTAATTTTACTCAATGTCACCATTATTTACCTAAATAAAAAGCCTGGGGAATTATTCTGAGCACACTGAACCACTATAAAGCCCCTCGGGGGCCTGGGGAGATGGTTCAGTGGCTAAGAATGCATACTGTTCTTGCAGGGGACCTTAGTTCCCAGCACCCATGTTTGGTGGGTCACTGGTGGATGTGTGTAACTCCATCTGCAAGGAACCACACAGCCTCTTCTGGAGTCTGTGGGGACCCACACATGTGAGCTTCTGTTTAAGACATAGTCCACTGAACATGAAATAGAACTGTCTGAGGTAAAATTGCCATGCCTAGTTGTTGTGATTTGGATGGGAAATATTCCCATGGGCACACACTTAACCTCAGTGGCTGGTGCTGTTTGGGAGATCTGTGGAAACGTCAGGAGCCTGCGCTTCACCAGGGGAAGCGGGGGCTTCATGCCCATGCTCTGCTTCTCGAAAGCAGATGAGTGTGAGCAGCCAGCCTCCTGTACCGCACCATGTCTTCCCTGCCTTGTTTTCCCCACAGTGACACACCAGATGTAAGCTAGAATAAGCCCTTTCCCTACGCTGGTTTTGTTTTATGGTAGCAATAGGAAAAGAAACTAAAACGCTAGGTGCATCCTCATGTGCGTGTAGAGAAGGTCCTGGATTTTTTTTTTTTTTTTTTTTTTTTTTTAGACAGGGTTTCTCTGTGTAGCCTTGGCTGTCCTGGACTTGCTTTGTAGACCTGACCTTGAACTCACAGCGATCTGTCTGCCTCTGCCTTCTGAGTGCTGAAATTAAAGGCATGTGTCACCATGCCCGGCTGGTCCTGGATAATTTTAATAATTAAAATTTTGCATATTTTTGCTGACACGCTAGTAAATTATTATGATGAGCAAACTGGGATGTTATACATTTCTTGGGAGGTTTATTATTATTATTATTAATCAGGGACTTAAACATGCAGATGAGAATAAATCCATAGGGGCTGGAGAGATGGCTCAGAGGTTAAAGAACACTGTCTGATCTTTCAGAGGTCCTGAGTTCAATTCCCAGCAACCACACGTTGGCTCACAACCATCTATAATGAGATCTGATGCCCCCTTCTAGCCAGCAGGTGTACATGCAGGCAGAGCAATGGATGCTTGATAAATAAGTAAATGTTAAAAAAAAAAAAAAAAAAAGAAGAAGAAATCCATACTCTGGGGAGCGGATCCTGTTAATGCTTTTTATTTTTATTTTTTTAATTTAGGAGTATGGAACAAAAATAATAGGCATATGGCTTGGGGGAATAGGTCAGTGAGTAAAGACTTGCTGAGAACACACAAGGCCCTAGGCTCAATCTCCAGTACCGCCCCCCAAAAGGATAAAAATAGTTACTAATGATCACCATTAAACACGCATAGCTTCATGTTTCTTCGCCCACAACAGTAATAATCAGTTAATAAATCAGTACATACTAAAAACGACTCTAAAGTAGTTTACCCTCGCTGATTCTCTGGGGAAACTTGTCTCTCTCGTCCCTATGCGTGGCCTGAAGAATAGTGGTCAGGTACAAGCTCTGCGTCTGAAGACCGGTGTCAGAATGCAGTGGACGTCCCCTCAGTCAACAGTTGGTTCTAACCTAGCCGTGGTAAGCTCTACGTCTGAAGACCGGTGTCAGAATGCAGTGGACGTCCCCTCAGTCAACGGTTGGTTCTAACCTAGCCGTGGTAAGCTCTGCGTCTGAAGACCGGTGTCAGAATGCAGTGGACGTCCCCTCAGTCAACGGTTGGTTCTAACCTAGCCGTGGTAAGCTCTACGTCTGAAGACCGGTGTCAGAATGCAGTGGACGTCCCCTCAGTCAACGGTTGGTTCTAACCTAGCCGTGGTAAGCTCTGCGTCTGAAGACCGGTGTCAGAATGCAGTGGACGTCCCCTCAGTCAACGGTTGGTTCTAACCTAGCCGTGGTAAGCTCTGCGTCTGAAGACCGGTGTCAGAATGCAGTGGACGTCCCCTCAGTCAACGGTTGGTTCTAACCTAGCCGTGGTAGTGACTATAACTGCATAATCTAACCACAGCTCAAAAAACTGCCTGAGCTGCACATGAGAAGATTGACAGGTTCCTGTGTTTATATTATAAATGTAGTAAGTGTTTCAGTTAGATGTGCACATCTATATCTTATACATAATCTAATGTCTTCATACATAAGGTCTTATAAATATCAGATGTAATTGCTTTACGTCTTTATACTTTTGGATTCTAAGCGTTACTGGAATTGTGATACACAGAGACACAAAGTAATTTGAACTAGCTAAATAACTTTTAAGTAGCACAAATATGCGAATTATACTTACCTCGGGTTTATCCTTAAGAAAACGAAGAGACGTAGGGCTCGATTTTAGCTTTTCTTCTTCGGATTCTAAGGAAATCCAAACACACACGTACACAAAATGATTAAAAAGAAATAACGCCTTCAATTTCCCTACTACTGCTACCATTTTTAGATGTATACTTAAATAATTCCATTTGCTTACATATGCAATGTTTTTACATTTGTAGAGAGAAATCTATTCTAAAATGACTCTCTCAAATGTCTTCATCACATTTATTTTATTCTTGTACATGTGTGCACGTGCAGGTGCATGCATGGCACAAAACATGTGTGGACATCGGAGGACAAGCTGTGGGACTCTGTTGTCTTCTTACACCATGTGAGTCCCAGGGATTGAACTCAGGTCATCAGGATTGGCAGCAAGCACCTTTACCAACTGAACCATCTCATGTCACCAACCTTTGAAATTATTTCCTTTACAACTGATATCTTAAATGATAGAATATAATTTTCAAATATTTATTATTATACAATTTTAGTTTCTTAGAAAAGCAATTTCTAAAACACAGAAACACATATTATTCAGAATATTCTTTAAATTATAAAATAATCTTTAATAATTCTTGGAAAAGGGATGTATTCTCCCCAACCCACATTTTCTTTTTTTCTAACTATGTGTGTTATTCATTCAGATTATTATATAATATATTTTCTTGATATAAACAAAGTGTATGGAACAAGTGTCCCAACTTAGGGTTTAGACAACTCTGCACTCAAACTAAACTAATTTTTTTGAGTTATGTTGCCTTAAAATGTCAACCTCCCTGACTTTTCTGCCCCATCTGTTAGTTTCAAATATTAGTAATTGTCATACATGGGTGCTTTGAGACAGAATAATACAATAGATAGAGCAAACAATATGGAGTCTGGTATTTGTTCGGTTGATACAGTAGGCGCTGGTGCCAGGCCCTGAACTGGAATCACTTTCTAGTAACACACACATTTAGTGAACAACGCAGAAAGTAAACAGAAAACCCAAAAGAGTGAATGCAACATGTAGGTATCTAGGCAGAGAGGAGGTCTGGAAGTTGGGTTGAAAGGAGCCTGGTGAAGAGGTAGTTTAAGTGACAAAAAGGCAGTTTAAGAAGCAGTGAATGACTCGATCTATTGGCAAAGCTCAGAACACCCAGTGTCTTCGCAGGGAGAGCACATTTCATAGTAAGTGGGCCTGAGAAGATAGTGAAGAGGCCTGACCAGGGAGACTAGGCACCTTTTCAAAGAGAACTAAACGCCGTACAAAAGCCAAGGGTTAGAAACCCCTGCTGCCATAATGGAAGGTCAGGCAGGTAGTAATAGCTTTCTTTGAGAAGGTAACTAAAAGTTTAGAATGAAATACTTTTATGACAAAAATAGAAAAAAAACTTTATCGATAAATTTTGTTCTTTGATGAGTTTATTGAGCACAAGGAGCAAGCCAGTAGGCAGCTTTTTTCCATGACCTCTGCCCTAGTGCCCGCCTTCAGGTTCCTGCTCTGATGCCCGCCGACGGGCTGTGACGTGGAAGCACAAGCTAAGCGGACAGTCTTCTCCCTGTGTTAGTTACTCTTCTGTTGCTTTGATAATACGCCAAGACCAAGGCAAGGCAACTTAGAGAAAACATGCTTTATCTGCGCTTACACCTCAGAGGCCTCAGAGTCCACGACGCTGCGCAAAGGTATGGCAGTAAGCATTAAATGTGGCGGCAAGATCAGAAAGGCAAGCTCACTTCTTGGACCACAAGCATGAAGCAGTGAGAGTGAACTTGAAATGGCATGAATCTTCAACCTCTCAAAGCCCACCGCTGGCGACATACTTCCTCCAACAAGGGTGCACCTCCTAAACAGCCCCCAAACAGTGCCACCAAAGTGCCGCAGGGGACATGCTCCTTCAAACCAGCACACCTTCCCAAGATGCTTTTAGTCATGGCATTTTATAACGGCATCAGAAAGCAACCCAGGACGCCCAGGATCAGAAAGGGTAGCTATTATCTGGAAGATTTTAAGTGCCATTTGCATTTGGGAAGATGGCGAGAATGCAAGAAGTCATACCGGGAAGGAAGCTAGTATTTGTATAAGCAAAAGATGCTGCTGCTCAGATCCAGGTGGCAGCAGAAATGGGGACAATACTGAACTTGAGATGAATTAGCATGGTGAGGACGTGCTGATGGACCGGGCTTTGAGACTGGGCAGCCCAGGAAACCAGAGGTGACTCTTAAACCTTCACATGTGCCGCCTCTCAGCAAGTCCTCTCCGTGCTAACTCATTCTGAGTTCAGTATTCAGTGTGCTGTGCTGAGGATGCTGGAGGAAGAGGGTGGGAAAGAACGGTTACACTTATGATGGGGATAGGGAAGCGTGGGTCTTGGTTTAGGCGCTGGATTTAAGATGCCTGTGTGAGGTCTGATATCATCAGTATGCAACTCAAGAGAGCTATCTGACATTCGGAGACTCTTAGGAACTGAGGATAGAAAGAATATAATAGAATTTCTATGCTACATCTGGTGTGTGTGTGTGTGTGTGTGTGTGTGTGTGTGTGTGTGTATGTGCTGTGACACATGCCCCCTCATTCATATGAAGGTCAGGGGACAACTATATTGAGTTGTTTTTCTGCTTTTACTTTTCTGTGGGTCCCAGGATCAAACCCAGCTTGCAAAGCTTGTGTGGAAAGTGCCCTTGCCCATTGAGCCGTCCTCACCAGCCCTGGTTGTTGTTTTTGTTGTTTTCGTTTTAAATGAAAGATGGGATTAGCCTAACCAAGGAGAGGGTGCAGAACAGGCAGGCTCAGGATTAGGTCTGAGCAAACGTATTTTAAGGGTGAGAACAGATATTTAACAGACTAACTAAGAAGCACTTAAAAACAAACAAAATGGGGCGAGGTGGCACACACCTTTAATCCCAGCACTCGGGAGACAGAGGTAGGTGGATCTCTGTGAGTTTGAGGCCAGCCTAGTTTACAAAGTGAGTCCAGGATAACCAAGGCTATACAGAGAGACCCAATCTTGAGAAAAAATTAAGAAAAGAAAAAGAAAAAACAAAACAAAAAAACAGGAGCTATGAATTCTATGAACAAACTTCCCCGAAATAACACACCTGTGTTATAACTGACTCATCTGACCGACTCATTAGAACTTCAAGTGTGGAGCTTGGAATATTGTGAATCCAAAGACAGAAGTATCTTGAGCTAATTTGAATCCTTTTGAGAGGGAACGGATAAAGGTGGGGTAAATTCTGTAAGAGCACATTTCTACTTAATATTGTCGGAAGGACGATGCATGAACACATTGTAAGTAGCTGTCAGTTAATTTTCTGTTTTTTTTTTTTTTAAATAATATCTGTGATAAGACACCATGACCAAGACAAATTATAAAAGAAAGCCTTTTATTGGGCTTATAGATTCAGAGAGTTAGAGTCCATGACCATCTTGATTGGGAGCAGGATAGCATGTAGGCAGGCAGCATGATAGCATGTAGGCAGGCAGCATGATGATAGCATGTAGGCAGGCAGCATGATGATAGCATGTAGGCAGGCAGCATGATGATAGCATGTAAGCAGGCAGCATGATGATAGCATGTAAGCAGGCAGCATGATAGCATGTAGGCAGGCAGCACGATGATAGCATGTAGGCAGGCAGCACGATGATAGCATGTAGGCAGGCAGCACGATGATAGCATGTAGGCAGGCAGCATGATAGCATGTAGGCAGGCAGCACGATGATAGCATGTAGGCAGGCAGCATGATGATAGCATGTAGGCAGGCAGCATGATGATAGCATGTAGGCAGGCAGCATGATGATAGCATGTAAGCAGGCAGCATGATAGCATGTAGGCAGGCAGCACGATGATAGCATGTAGGCAGGCAGCACGATGATAGCATGTAGGCAGGCAGCATGATGATAGCATGTAGGCAGGCAGCATGATGATAGCATGTAGGCAGGCAGCATGATGATAGCATGTAGGCAGGCAGCATGATGATAGCATGTAGGCAGGCAGCATGATGATAGCATGTAGGCAGGCAGCATGATGATAGCATGTAAGCAGGCAGCATGATGATAGCATGTAGGCAGGCAGCACGATGATAGCATGTAGGCAGGCAGCACGATGATAGCATGTAGGCAGGCAGCATGATGATAGCATGTAGGCAGGCAGCATGATAGCATGTAGGCAGGCAGCATGGCACTGGAGCAGTGAGGCTTACATCCTTCTCCAAAAGTAGTGGGCGGGGAGAGGATGGGAAAGGAGAGGCCACAAACTGGATCCCCATGGTCTTTGAACTCTCACAGTAGCCGGGCGTGGTGGCGCGCGCCTTTTATGCCAGCACTCGGGAGGCAGAGGCAGGCGGATCGCTGTGAGTTCGAGGCCAGCCTAGTCTACAAAGTGAGTCCAGGATGGCCAAGGCTACACAGAGAAACCCTGTCTTGAAAAAACAAAAACAACAACAAAAAAGAAATCTCACAGTCTACCCACAGTGATACACCTCCTCCAACAAGGCCACATCTCACAATTTTTCCCAAACAATTCCACCAACTGCAGACTAAGCGTTCAAATACATTAGCCTACTGGGGCCGTTTTCATTCAAACTACAACAGCAGTCCAGAATACACACTGCTAGTGGTTTCTTCTGAGTAGACCTTGAGTCCTTGACTGTGGATGAACTTCCTGTTAGGGAGATGAAAGATGAGTTGGGAGGAGGGAAGGAGGGAGAGAGAGTTGAGGGGAATGTGCAGGAGGCATGACTGGACCTCAGAGATAAGGCTGACCACTTGACCAGATGGACAGATCTAAAGTTCGAATATTTATTTTGACCTTATATGACTGTTTCACTATTTGTATACCATGTGTGTGCCCAGTGCCAGCAGAGGCCAGAAGATGGCACTAATTATCTTACAACTGGATTTACAGATGGTTGTGAACCGCCATATGAGTTTTGGGAGCCAAACCTGGGTTCTCTGCAGGAGCAGCAAGCGCTTTGAACTGCAGATCCATCTCTACAGTCCCGGATGCAAACTGAAAAGATCAGTTGCCTCCGTTCTGGTTCTCCGTAAAACGAGATTTTCTGGTTTACCATATTGCCAGCTCTCTAAGCAAAGAGCACTTTAAGAATTAAATTCCTGTAACCTTTAATCCCAGCATTCAAGAGGCAGAGGCAGGCAGATCTCTGTGAGTTTGAGGATAGCCCCTGTCTACAGACTGAGTCCAGGACAGCCAAGGCTACACAGAGAAACACTATCTGGAAAACCCAAATAAATAAATAAATAGTGGCACATGCCTGTAATCCCAGCACTCAGGAGGCAGAGGCAGGCAGATACTATGAGTTTGAGGTCAGCCTGGTCTACAAAGCGAGTCTGGACCAGCCAAGGTAACAGAGAGAAACCCTGTCTTGTAAAACTACAAAAAATAAAAAAAATATAAATTAATTAATTAATTAAATTCCTGTCTCTGTTCGTTGGCTTCTGAATTGACAGACAACCTAACCGTTTAGGCTCACAGAGGTAAAGAAAGCTTCAGGACTCTTGAGGTAAGTCATGCAGTTGCCTCAGAGAGCCCAAAGCCTCCCTAAGCCTAGAAGGTCCTGGAGTCTGTGGTGGAAAAAACACCCAAGTACCCACCAATCAGTTCTATTTGGGAATTTACTTCCCCTTTCCTGGCCCTGGTACCTTCTGTCACCTTCTTGTAGACAATTAAATAGTGGTGTGCCCTGCTTTGGTTTTTAGCTTCAGGCATGCCTGGCCTCTGTCTTAAACGTGTTTCATGTCCATCCTGGTTTATGACATGTTTCTCCACTTACAGTTCCTTTCTACTCTGTTCTGTCTGGGTATTTCAGAACTTGGATTATTAGACTGCGTAGGACAGCCTCCATTCCTGGTGATAGCTTTTTGGCATCTGTTCTAGCAAATTTCTCCAGCTACGCATATGATAATATAAAAAAAAGAAAAAGTGGCATATTATTATAAATTATTAGCATATAATTCGGGCCACTACGCATTTGGTTCTGGGGAAATGTGTTCATCAATAGATCTCTAAATTATGTAACTATTTTATACCTACTTTAGAATTGTTTTTTGTGAGGGAGCAGGAATTCCCTGATGTTCAGGCCTTTGTTGACAATGCACAATCAGGGTTCAGTCCTGACTGAAGGAAAATCGGTGATACAAATAGAAATGCCAGAAGTTGTTTTGGGAAGCTACAGCCAGAATGAAGATGAGGCGGTGGCGGTAGACACTAGTGGGTGACCAGGGATGTGACAACCCTCAGCCTCAGAACCTGCTTTCCTACACCCAGGGAAAACTAAGGAAGACAGGCAAGTAAATGAGAGTGTGTCTAGGGTGGTGTCCTGGACCCTGCAGTGTACTCTCATTGCATGCTATTCACCCTTACTCAGACTACCATGCACCCCGTGCCTTGACACAGGGAGAACTGGGCAGCCACTTGGAGATACTAGGCACACAATCCCCCTTTCACATTAGACATTATTCTAAATTGGAATTGTACAGAGCAATCCTGTTGGCATGAGCCTGCCGGAGTGGTTGGTTTGGTCTCTAGCACTGCCCCTCCCCCCACTCCCAGCTTAGTAGCTCACTCTCCTTTTGATGGCTGATTAGAGGGCTCATAATGCATAAGACTAGGGAGGAAGCAGGAAAAACACTTCAGGACAATCCAAATGAAGCTTTCCTTTCATGAGACGTCCCAGGTGCTAAACCTAATTGTAATGTCAATGAGGATAGAGCAGGGGGTCTAGAGAGTTGGGTAATAGCCTCAGGACAGGAGAAATTGAGTCAGGCTGTGTGGGACAATAGCCCCTAGCCATAAAGAATGGCTTAGTTTCAGCCTGACTGGCCAGCTCCACCCACAGAAAAAATATACTCAGGTGTGGAAAGCAACCCTGCTGCTTCCAGTCAAACCACAAAAACTAGCTGTAGCTTCCTGGTAGGTGTGTGTGTGTGTGTGTGTGTGTGTGTGTGTGTGTGTGTGAGAGAGAGAGAGAGAGAGAGAGAGAGAGAGAGAGAGAGAGAGAGAGAGAGAGAGAGAGATGTGGTCCAATATGGCCTCAGTCTTGCTCTGCAGCTAAGGCTGGCCCTGAATTCTGGATCCTGCTGCCTCTACCTCTCAAGCAATAGAATTCCAGGTATGGACCACCATGCCTGGTTTAAGAGACTCAGTTTGGTGCACAGATTTCCTCTTTAGGGAAGAGATCTTTAACTAAGTAGCAGGCATGGGTAACTTTTTTTTTCTAGAAGGCCAACAGTTTCACCTATGGGTTCCTCTGGATCAATGGTATTCAACCTTCCTAATGCTGAGACCTTTTAATACAGTTCCTCGGGTTGTGCTGCGCCCCATCATAATATGATTTTCAGTGCTACTTCATAACTGTATTTTGGCTACTGTTTTTCAGTCATAATGTGAATATCTGACACACAGGATGTCTGATCTGTGACCCCTGTGAAAAGGTCTTTTGACAATAGTTCTTTTGACAACCACTCCCCAAAGAGTGCAGAGCAAATGTTTGGCAGGCAAAACTTATGCAGGTTATGAAGTTGCTAAAGCTCATCACGTGAGGACACTTATTCCCAAGCTTGCCTCCTCTGAATTGGAGCACCAGTGTTCTGCTTCTGTCGTAGAAAAGGCTATTGGCTGTTTGTCCTGACCAAATACAATTTGAGGAGGGAAAGATTTATTTGGCTTATATTTCCAGGCCACTGTGAGTCACTGAAAAAGTCACGCAGTAACTCAAGCAGGAAGCACGGGAGTATGCTGCTTACTCACTCTCTGACTTGGTCACATGCTTATGCTCACCTAGCTTAAGGAATGGTGCTGCCTGAAGTGGGCTGGACCCTTCTGCATCAGTCAGCAATCAAGACAATACAGACATATCCACAAAAACCCAACCTGAGCTAAGCAATTTCTCAACGGAGGATTCTCTCGGATGGCTGTGTCAAGTTGACAATTCAGGCAAACAAAACAACTGGAGATTTACCAAATCTGTATAGAACAACTGGACAAGAAACAAGAAGGAAACAATATTCCTTCTGGCCTACTTGGTGAGACCAATTGTTAAGCAGTTTCATGAGTCTATTTTTGGAAAAAATGCTCTAGTTAATTACAATAAATTGTGGATTACAGGACTGGGGTTATCTGAAGTGATGTGAAGACCAAGCTCAACAAAACAAAGGTTTTACACAGTCAAGGTCAAGACCTAAGCCAGAATTGGCAAGTCAACTGCACTCAAATGCCAAAGTCAAGAGAGTTCAAATACATGCTGACTTGTATTGACACTTTTTCAAGGTCAGTTTAAGTGTTTCCCACATAGACTGACAAAGCTATGGAGGTTATCAGAGCCTTGCCAAGGGAGATTATCCCTCATTTTGGACTGTTACTAGCATGCATAATAACAACTGTTCTACCTTTGTCTTTGAGATAACACAAAAGGCAAGCAAGCATGAATCAAATGGAGACTACGTTTATCCTGGTGGTCCCAAACCTCAGATAAGGCAGAAAGAATGAATCTTGTCTTAGGAAGGACAACCTTGAAGTTGTGCCATGATTCCCCGGCCCTGGGACCAAGTCCTACCTCCTGCCCCAGGCAGTAAGACTCGCTTCCCTAAGCCTTACATTGTTTATGTGCAGCCGCTCCAGACCATGCTTACACTGGGTGACTAGGTAAAAGACCAGGAATGGAAAGTTCAGAATCATGTGTGCTATCCAGGACAGGTTTTAAACCTATCCAGAGTGGATGCTTGTATTAGAGATTCTGCCCTTGCTGACCGGGTTCTGTTGAAAACCAGAAACACAGGCTCTCTGAAGGACCGACTGAGATGTGGACTGGCCCAAGGGATGCAGTTCTCATGACTCTGACAGCAGTGAAGCTTGCTGGAGGTTAAGCCTTGGATGTACAACACCAGGCAAACAAGACATCAAAGACCAACCCTGACATCCAAACAAGCAGGAAATCTGAAGTGAACTCTAAGAGAGCAATACTGTTTTGCATTCTTACTAATGACTAGCCCTTTCCCCATAAGGGGACAGCTGAGATGAAGGCCTATGGGGGGGGGGGGTACCTGGCAAAACTAAATGTGGAGCAGACAGTTTCTTCATCCTTCAGCGGTGTTTACACACCTCTCAGGCCCACCAAAATTATACTTAGAAATATTGAACGTACCTGAGGACCTGTGGTGACTGAAAGGATGAGGAACTGTGTGAGTGTTAGCCCATCTCTCCTGCTAAAGCATGTGTCATCTTCATAGACAGCATGCAGAGGACAAGCCAATGATATGTAGTGACACCTTCACCAGGTCCTGTGCCATGAGCCAAGCTTTGTACTAGAGGAATGGCTCCTGCAAGCTTGCAAAAACTCTTACTATTCTGTGCCCATGAACAGCACCAAAGGCTAGGAAGACTCATGGGATAGCTGTTCCAGAAGGCCCACCTGACTTCCGGGTGTGATGACTGACACCAGTTGTCAACTTGATAGGATTTAGAGACACATGGGAGATGCGCCTCTAAGCATGGCTGTGTGTAATTTTCTAGGTGAGGGTAATTGAGGTGGGAAAACCCACCCTACGAACAGGCATCACCATGCCCTGGGCTCGGACCCTGAAGTACATCCACTGAGAGACAGGAACCGAGCTGCGTCACCTCTCTCTCCCCGTCACCTAGTCTCCCGCAACATGACTAGATGCTCCTGCCACTATAGTTTCTCCGCCATCATGGATTATAACCCTGGAACTGTGAGGTGAACTCTTCCTTTCTTAAGTTGTTCTCGTCAGACTATTTTATCACAGCAACAGAAAAAGTAACTAACTCACCGGGTAAGAAAAAGAGGGATATTTTCCACATACTATCTTCTGAGTGCAAAGTATTCCTCCTGAAGTCTACCTCTGACGTCTTGTCATGCAACTTCAGGAAGCTTACACAGAAGTTAAGCATCTGACCCCATCTATGGTAAAAAGCCTGCTGGGGCTACAGAACAGAACTCAGGTCAAGTTAGAAAAGCAGTCCTGAGAAATGGGCTGCAGCAGATCATTTCTTACTGATATTTTAGCCACAAAGAATGTAAAAGAATGCTGTTTTAACTTGACAAGCAAAGCTTAGTTGGTTGAACAAAAAGATAAAGCAGTTGATGAAACTGTCTCTGACCAAAAAAAAAAAAAAAAAAAAAGAGGAGGAGACAAAGATTAGAGGGGGAATCTTCATATTGACCTGTCCTCCTGTGCCTCCTGGTTCTCGAGCCTTCCTGGCCTCACAGCAGCCTTTCTATTTTTCCCACTGTTTCTGCTCCTCTGCACATGTGACCGCTGTTATCGATGTACTCTGACTTACAGTCTCCCTTGCTGGCCAGACGCTGAACTAACAACTATGTGCCCACCTGCACATGTCATATTTCATGGGAAACCAGTATGAGTTGTTATTAACAACAGGAAAGAATAGGAGACAGATGGCGGTGCAGTATATTCTGTGGTATGAGAGCACATTTTTACTTCATATGCTATGCATTGAAAGCAGCCCAGCCGTGCACACTGCTAATGCTTTGTTTTTTCCAAGTTAACCTTTAACGCAGATATAAACTGGGTAGCGAGTCAGGAGGAAAAAGCAGGGCTTGGGAGCTGTAGGTGTATATAAGCTCCTCACTACAGAGAGCTCTAACGAGGGAAAGGTGCGGAGAGTGATAAAGAGAAGCGCGATCATGAATCTCGTGGCCAAGGCTGGCTTCCCGACCTGGAGCTCAAGACAAACCTTTGACATGATTAATGGCCTCTGTTCCAGTTCCCTAGACAATACCCTTAGCAGGAGCTGGCTCGAGGCAGAGTGCCTGTGTCTTCTGAGATTGCCGGCACCTTATAGAAAACGAACTTTCAAGATTCAAGTCCCTGTTCTTCGATTTCTATAGCGACAGACACGCAGACTCTGATATTTTGGTTAGATGTTCAATAGCCATTCATTTCCTATGTCGGTGTTTGACCGAAAATCGTTGGTAAAACTTTTTGAATGTGTTAACATAGCCAACCACAAGATTCCTGCATCCCAAAAGGTAAGGACATTATCAGATAACACGTGAAAGCCATAGCTGAGGTCCCACACTTGGGTTTAACATACCCACCTAATGCTCTCACCAATATACTTGGAAAACACCTCAGCTTATGATTCCTTTTGTTCCTTAGCTATGTTAACTTCAATTTTTTTCTGCATTGGAACATGTTACTTGGTGCAATCTGAATCTATATTCTTCGACCATGGACACTCATGTTTAGGTCAAAACTAAACTACTTGTTATTTCTTTTGAGTAAGAGGTGTGTTTGGTGTCAACAGTTCCCCCAAAAGCGAAGAGTTTTTAGAAGAAGGGAATGATCAGCTGAGTCTGGAGAGGTAGAAGAAAATGGAAGTGAAAAGTGTTTGAATTTAGCAGCGACATTGGGGCTACTGGCAATCCTGGTCAGCGTGCTTGCAGCAGGAAGGTGAGAGAGAGGGATCCCGACTGCAGTGGGCTGACATTGAAGCAGAAATGGGGAGAGTAAAGGCCATAGATGTGTAGAAGTTCACCTTTTGAGAATTTGAGAGTACAACAGACACATAAGGCAGAGTGTTCAGTCAAAGAGGTTGGTGACAGAGTGTAATCACCTGGTTGACAATGACAGAAAAATGAAAGTAACAGACAATACTAAGTCCTCTGAAGATCTCTCAAATGCTGGGTTCTGCACCACAGATTCCTAAAACTTCAAATTCTATTAAGTGTGTTTCTATTAAACAAGCAATTCATCTTAAAATTTCAACGAAAGTCTTTGGACTGAGTCAAAATAAAAGTTGGTATTTCCTTCTGGAAGGAAAGAAAATAATTCTCTAGCAGAACTATTTCCTCCAGGCATGACGTGACCACTGGCCATCACGACTCAGGGAGTGCTGTGGTGACACACAGAAGGACTTGACCTCTGCACATAAGGAAGTAAGGACAATGCAGTGAGAGTAAGCTCTGTGGTGAAAAGCTATCAACATTCCTTCCTAGGAGAGGAGGAAGTCAGTAGGGTCTCATGTAAGAGTCTGGTCACCACCCTCACCTCCACCATCTCTGCCTCACCTCAGGATGCACATAATTTTGCCCCTGTGCACATGGTCTGGAAAGAAGGGATACCAGCAAATACAGACCGTGGAAGGGTTGCCTGAGGGTTAGAGCTCTTTAGTAGTGTAGCTGCTGGGGGAGGGACTTCCTGGTGGTACCCTAGCAAGAGTCCCTCACACTCCTGTAAGTAACCCCTCACCCATGTACACTCATGATGTAACCTGAATGACTTTTTGATTCATCAGCCTAGACTTGGATGGAATCTTCTTTCTCAGTCTGTTGGTGCCCTATCTGTCTGGGGAGACTTACTACTCCTTTATGTCTCCTCAAGAAAAGAAATTAAACAACCTGGATTCTCAGTTACCTGAAAAGATGAGCCAGAGGGATCTCTTGAGTCTAAGAGTTCAAGTTCAGTCTGGGAGATAAGGTGAAATTACATTTAAATGCAGTGTCCGTGTGCGTGCGCGTGCACATGCGCACGGACATCTGTGTGTGTGTCTACACATAGAAAATTGTAAAACAATATTTATTTGTTATGAAGATTACTTTATTTCTGTTAAAATAATTATTATTGTTTGTTCTGCTAAAAATTTATTTTAACAGAAATAAAAAACTGTTTAGATACCAAAAGGAGAAGTAAGAGGAGTAAGTGAATTATCAATAAATCACTACTTAATATCACTCATTAATAAATAAAGGGAAAAGTGATTCTATAACACACAGCCTTACCCATTGGTTTACTTTCTTCAGAGTTTCCATTTGCTGCAAGAACAGGTGGCCTCGAATCTGACTCTTCAAAATCACTTCTGGATTCAGGCTTATATTTAAAAGATATATACCTGGAAGAAATGAAAGTTTTTCTAAATGAAAATAGTCAGAACATTAATTTACAAAGGAGATTCAAAATACAATTTTGGAGACATATAAACATGAAGGCAGAAGACTGGTACCTGAGCAGAGAAGGAACCCAAGGTGTTGCTGAGAGCTATGCGGGAGGCAAGAGGAGCAGGAGAAACGAGCTGCCAGGGAAGGAGCCCGTGACTCGGACACAGTGCACGTGGAGTGCCAGTATTCGCAAGCCGACCAAACATACATCAGAACCTGCTTCAATGGAATATCTGGGACAGATCTCAATGGAAAATGGTGAGATATGGACTCAGGAACAGTGCATGTGTCAGCTAAGATGACAACATCTAGGAATTACACAGAGATTCACTCTAACTCTTTATTGTAGGTATTGTCATTGTCCCCGAAGGCCTGGAGATATTCTAAAGAGGGACATTTGTACTAGACTGTTGATGTATTCCAAGAAATCAAAATTTCTCAAACAGTCCCATGCTGAGCAAAGGAGAGGGCTGGTGTTTTAGGAAGAGACTGTGCTGGCGGATTGTCACACAACCTTTCAGGACACAGTAGGGCTGAGGCAATGAGGATGGCCATGGCCACGCCTTGGCCACAGATACTTAGCTATGCATACCTCTTGCCCTCTATTTAAACTTAAACCTTATGTCAGGGCTCTGAAACTCTCTCTCTCTCTCTCTCTCTCTGTGTGTGTGTGTGTATGTGTGTGTGTGTGTGTGTGTGTGTGTGTGTGTTTCGGGGACATTACATGCCTCTGGACCATCTATTTGTTTCTGAATCTGTTCAATGTGGCCACAGTGAGTATCTCTGCTTTCTTTTACTGTTATTCTCTGTGGGGGCGTCGAGTAGTCATGGCTGATGCAAGCTTGTTAGGGTTAGTGGGACTGAGTTCTGACCCTAACAAACCTGGTGACAGTATGTCATTAATTTTAGATGCTACCTTGACTGGATCCAGGACTACCTAAAGAACTGGCCAATAATTATTTCCACATAAGTCTGTGAGAGGGTTTCTAGACTAGCTAAGTATAAGAATGGCTGGACTGCAGGGGAACTCTCTGCAGTGTGGGCAAGTACCATTTAATTTTCTAGCAGTCTAAATAGAAAAATCAACTTCCCCTCTTCCCAGAAGAATACACTCATCCTGCCTGTACTTGAAAAGTAGGATTCTAACCTCCTTGACCTTTGGGATCCAAAACCTTTCCCAGGGTTCTCAAGCCTTCAACCTCAGACTGAAAAAAGTTGGACCACCAACCTCCCTTATATGCTACTGTGGGGATGGTTTTCCTGAGAAATGCTGTTTGCAGCTTGCTTTTACAAATCAAACTCTCAACCAACCTGTAACCAAATTAACACATGTTTTGAGATCGTTTATAGCAGTGCACCCATTCTGCTTACATATGGTGTACCCAACCTCCACGATCAATCGACTTTTAGAAAGCAAAAACAAAAGCACTGCATTCAATCTTCCTACGCTTTGGTCTCCCCAGAGTGTCAATTTCCTTGTTTCTCTTTCATCGTCATTCAAGGACCTGATGTAGAACAAGGTTATGTGTGTATTATATGGTGACTAGACCTAAGACCATTTGCTGGAGCAATGCCTCCACCTCCCCCAATGGCAACAGCGTGTGGGTATAGAGTGGATGCTAGGACTCTGCTTCAGTCTGCCTACCTGTGATATCAATTGCTTACCTGCCACGGTGGATGGGGTGGGGTACAGGGGGTGGGTGAAAGTGGAAATAATTGACTTTATTTGCTTATGTCTTTGTGTGCTATTCTGGGTCAAAAGAGTCAGAAAAACAATATCTTCCTGTATGAAGTTGTTGCAAAAAATTTTAAGACAGAAACTCCCCACCCATTTTCAATGCCATACTTACTTTGCTGCTCATTACAGAGAAAGGGTGGCCTTGGCTCAGGAGGAGAGCGCAGAGCTCTTCAGGGTACATCAGGCCCATTCTTGGGTAAATGACACCAAGGCTTCCCTTCTTATATGTGGTGCCATGACATGGTACTAGATTGCCAAGGTTTTCAGCCTGTAGAGGGCCTATTTCGGGCTTCCCAGTCTCGTCAAGTCTCCTAATAAAACCCTCTTAAATCTCTCCTTTAGACACTGAGTATCCCATGATTTCTAAGATTTTGCCACTTAGTCATAGGGATGTTAAGATTTATTTATGTAGTAGTGATTTTGTATTAGTTTTCTATTACTTGATAAACATTAAAGGGATTAAAAAAGATTTATTTTGGCTCACAGCACTGGAAGTTTCAGTCCCTGGCTTACTGGACCCATTACTTTTGGACCCATAGCAAAGCAGTTTACCATGGTAGGATTGTGTGTCAGAACAAACTGCTTATAACACATATCCCACACTTACACAATATTCCCAATATTTCACACATACACAAAAAATTTTGTGGGCCATATCAGCTCACTGCTGTAGTCCAGCATCTCTGAGGGTAAGTCAAGAGGATTACAGTGAGTTTGAGTGTAGCCTGGGCTACAGAGAGTTCCAGAACAGCCTGGGCTACAGTGAGAGTCATACTGCAAGGCGGGGAGGCAGGCAGTGGAGGGCCAGGGGGCATGGCGGCCTTTCTTAAGCATGTCCCTCAGGAACCGAAGGCTGTCCCTAAAGGCCCTTCTTTCAAAGGCTTCTACCTCCTCCTAATGTCTGTTCTCTGGACACCAAGATTAACTTTGTCTCTGGCTGAAAACATCAAGCCCAGCTGACTACGATGTGTCACGTAAGAAGCAAAGTTAATGTAGGCCGAAGGGCATTTATTTTGAAGATTCGGGCCAAACAAATGGTTTTACCTCAAACTCTTAAAGCATCTGCTCCTGCCTCCCAAACGCTCAGACTACAGGCCCGTGTCTCCATGCTCACTCACGAGCTCTCTCCTTACCTCACAGTTCCGCAATGGAAACAGATTTTGATTACCTCGGTAAATCTCCAATAACAAGAGTCTGAGAGAGTGATATTTGTAACACAATCAGAGTGTACACAAGCAAAACAATGATTCAAATACTGTTTAACGTTAGACGTGGGCCTGCTTGTCCACTTCCCTTCTACAGGGGGCTGGAGAGATGGCTCAGTGGTTAAGAGCACTGTCTGCTCTTCCAGAGGTCCTGAGTTCAATTCCCAGCAACCACATGGTGGCTTACAACCATCTATAATGTGATCTGATGCCCTCTTCTGGCCTGCAGGTATACATGTAGATAGAGTGCTCATATACATTAAATAAATAAATAAAGAAAGAAAGAAAGAAAGAAAGAAAGAATAACACACAGGACCTTAAAACAACCCTGATACACCCTGGCTTTTCTCACTGTAACCCCCTATTATGCTTAACCCTCCTACTTCCCTTGTTCTCACTTAAGTATAAAGTGTTACAGCTACATTGTTCCTAGGTGCTGAGCTCAAGGATTCAATCATCCTGACAGGGTTACTCTGTGTAGCCTTGGCTGTCCTGGAACTCATTCTGTAGACCAGGCTTGCCTCGAATTCACAGTGATCTGCCTGCCTCTGCCTCCTAATACACTCTCAGATAATACACTTAATAGCCAGTTAAGGAGCCCTTCTAACCACCCGACTCAAGGTCTTTCTTTAAAAGCTCAGAACTACAATTATCATCAACACTTGCAAAATATCCCTTTTCTAAATTGGGATACTCAGAATATGCATCTAGTATATTTTAACCTACAGATATGTTACAAGCTAATATTAGTTTCATATTTCTTTTGAGATAGGGTCTCACTATGTAGTCCTGGATGGACTGAGACTTGCTAAGTGGACCAAGTTGGCCTTGAACTCACAGAGGACCTCCTGCCTCTGCCTCCTGAGTGGTGGAACTAAAAGAATGCACCGGTATGCTGGGCTAATCTTAATTTCTTATATTATCAGGCAATCTAAGGCAAATACAGTACTTTTAAACTTTCAGCTGAATTATGATAGTTACGTTTTTGGCTTCTTTAGGTCATGTGATTTATCTTCTGTGGTCTCTGTCACCATCTTAGATATAGATGGGATAACTGTGTCTCCAAAGTCCATATGCTCATCAGACAGCATGGGTGTGATCAAAGACTTTCTTCTTTGTTTAAGCTGAGTGTTGGTTTTCTGCAGTTAAGTCAAAATGAAAAAGTAAGTGCTCCTTCTACAGGCAGGATTCTATATATTAAGGACCAAAATTGATTTCTCTCTCTCTCTCTCTCTCTCTCTCTCTCTCTCTCTCTCTCTCTCTCTCTCTCTACACACACACACACACACACACACACACACACACACACACACACACACGGGAGAGAGTGAGAGAGAAGAGAGAGAATTCATATGTAAGGCAATAATGAAAAATAGTTCAGATTTAAAATTAAAGAGTGAAAACATTTAAGCATTTAAATTAGAAAAGAGCCTTGTACCTTTGGTGTGTGACCTATATGACTCTTTCTCGTCTATTTAATAAAGATAATAAACACGCTGACACTTGTTCAGGAGTCCTCCTAACTAAATTTTTAGAATTTAAGGACACACCTATATAATTGCTGCAGACTCATTTCCTCTGAGTTGAAACTTTCCTGCCTGGAGTAGGGAGGGACAGTCATGAGCCAGGAAGCCCATGAAACGTATAAGACTTAGGAAGTTGAGAGAATTAAAGATTTTTCAAGGTCCCTCCTCAAGTTATAGAAAAGATCCCCCCTCATCCCCCCCCCCCAACACATGGAGCCACCTGCAAGTTGGGAAGGGACTCCAGGGGTGTGGCTTCTATGACTTGTCACTTATGCTGGGATGGGCTGTTGGGTGATGTAGCTGCCTCTGAGTTAGGCATGCTCTCAGAAGTAACCCCAGTAAAATCACTGGTTCATCAGTTTTGTTGCTGTTGTTGTGGCTCCATCTGAGGGGATCAGACGCTTGCTTTTGTCTCCCTAGAAAGAGTCATCTTTGCATCTGCACAGAGACCAACAGTATCAAATATGATTTAGGGAGGTGCATCTATATGCTTTTGTGATGGGTAATAAGATTCTGACCCATACGGTCCTGACATGGCTTTCTTTCCCCATGTGGTATGGGATAGTATGCTTCCTTTCTCCAGATGCACTAGCATGCTTCCTTTTATGGGTGATGCAACCAAGACTGAGGCACCTGAGAGTTCAGCATCCTTGCAAGACATCCCAGGGTGAACCCCTTCCTCTATATGGAATCTGTTGGTATTCCTTTTGGATGAGCGAAGTCTAGGACATGAGCAAGGAGATGCTCTCCAACTAGGTAATGGGCCAGACAATACCTTGCAACCCCTGGAAATGGCATGAACACAATGGTAGGCAGGCTATGGCATCAGTTGCATGGTCTTCTCATGGTCCCATTATTATTATTTTTTTTTTATCTGAGGTTCACCTGTCTTCCCAGAAAGAACTTGCCCATGTAAGGAAATAATTCCCATGGGAAAAGGTTGTGCAGATGCAAACCTTCACACTAGCCTCCGATTTGGAAGAAAGAATGAAATAAAAAGATGAGGTGTTGGACTTGGTACTTCTCGCAGTTGGAGGATTCCGTGGGAAGAGAGTAGAAGCTAGATCTGTTGTAGCATCCTTTCTGGGAACCAAAGACTTAGAACTTAGGAGGAAAGCTTAGAGAGTAAGAAGAAGAGAAGACAGCCCTCAGGTGTAGTGGATGTAAACCTGTTTTTGTTTTGATCCAAAGTGTGCGGTGTGAAACAGACTTGTGTAAGGGTGTGCGGTGTTTTCCCCCTGAAAATAGACTTATGAGAGAACAGATGATGTTTGTCCACAGGAAAAGGAACTGCCTCTTGTGAGGGCATGGTCTTTGCCAACTGATAAACACCCTAGTACAGACTCTCAGAAGAGACATATATATGAGCCCAAAAACAAGAGGTGGGGCTTTTTGGTCTTGGCTGTTCTTTACTCCATGTTGAGGTGCTCCTAGAGAGAACAGCTCCAGAGAATGCTTTGAGGTTCTGGGTTCACCTTTGCTGAATTGCTGGTTTGCTGTTTAACAGGTCTGCTGGAATCCTGCTGACTACGCCAGTGGAATTGCTCCAAGGAACTGTGTCTAAAAAGGTCTACTTCTCCTGTTCCCATTAACCTCTTTTCTCTATCTAGGGTTTTTGGGTTGGAAGGGAGGTATAATAAGCATTAAAGAACATGCTGAGCTGTGAGTTTTCCTCTTTCTGTGTTCACACTCAGACCTGAGTGTGGGCTTTGAACTTTGGAGGGCTTAAAGACTGGATGTCAAGTCACCAGTGTGAAAGTAGTGAAATGCAAAGAGGTGCCAGGTATTTCCCCCTTTAACTCCTTATGTGGAGGAGGCAAATCTCCTTTGATAGGGTTCCCAAGGTTACGGGAAAATAGTGATTTCAGGTTCCACACTGAACTGGAGAGTTGTTGGTTTCTCACTAATATGCATAACACTTGTGTTTCAGTGGATATTGGAGCTGACTGTACTTAAAGTCATGAGATCTCCCCAAAGTACCGGGGACAATGGCCCCCAGTGGATGGATATGGGGATTGGAACAGCATGAGTAGAAATGATGACACATGTCCGGGGAGTGGGCATTTATTTTTCATAGAGAGTATGTTTGTATTTTTTTTCCCTGAAAGCAAGTACACTGGGTGGATATTTTTCACTTAGTCTGTAGCTCTTTAACCAGTTTGGTTTCACGGATGCAGAGGTGAGGCCTCAGTTCCTTCTTGGAGCTTGTCACCCTCATGCAGGAAGCCAGCTGAGTTCAAGTGGTGGGAATGCATGGCCAGTGCATGCATGCCTTTGGCCCCGAACCATGGAAATCAGCTTGCTCTGGCTTCATTGAACCTTTGTGGGTGGTGTGTGTGTGTGTGTGTGTGTGTGTGTGTGTGTGTGTGTGTGTGTGTGTGTTATGTGTGTGAGTGTGTGTGTGAGTGTGTGAGTGTGTGTGAGTGACTGTGTGAGTGAGTGTGTGTGAGGTGTGTGTGTGTGTCTGTGAGTGTGTGTGTGTGTCTGTGAGTGTGTGTGTGTGTCTGTGAGTGTGTGTGTGTGTCTGTGTGTGTAGTGGATCTACAGCAGTGGCAGCAGTCCACGATGAAGAGACCAGATGTCTCATAGAAGATGATAGTGGATTAAGGAAAGCTAGATGAGGTAGCGTCTCCACCCCACACTGCTGTCATCAGCATTGCCTTTTTGATAAAACAATTGGTTCAAGTGATGGACTCTTTTCTTGCTGTATTAGACCTGCTAAATTAAAAAAAAAAAGAAGCCCCTTGGTTTTTAAATTCCAAGACTAGTTGCCACTTAATTAGAATGAATGCCGGGGGTGAGGGGAAGCCTTTTAAATTATATAATGCTAATTATTGAGAGTTTTACAGATTTGAAACACATTGTGGAAGAACAGTAGAAATATGAAAGATTTGGAAGAAGACAGTCTTTGTGAGTTGAAAAGCCACTTCCAAGAACAAAAAGCCTGTTAAGGGATGGCCCCAGTGTAAGTGGTGGGTTGCCTTCTTGTGAGTTATTGCTCATGGAGGTCCCTGAGGTCACTAAAACTACAAGGCTATTGCCAGTCCTGTTGACTGTTTATTAGAACTGAACTAGGGTAAGACTCTTGCAGATGTCACATACTTTGGTCGCAGGACATGGAGTAATTGCACTGAGACTAAACTGGAGGTGTCCTTCCTGCTGGTTGGCTGTTGGAGCTACAGGTAGTTGTGAGCCTGTGGTATGTAATTTAAAAACACTTTCCAGGGAACGGAAATCAACTTGCTCATCTACACTAACACTCTAGTGTTTGGGAACTATTATCTCTATTACTGTTTTGTCTTGAATTCTAAGTCTTGCCTATTTTTGTTTATTTTGTTTCTATATATTATTTGTAATTTACTAACAATGCGAAATGTTACTTTCCCCTTTTTAAGGTTTATTTATTTATTTATTTATTTATTTATTTTGAGAATTCTATATGCTATATTTTGATCGTATTCTTTTCCCTTATCTAACTCCTCCCAGGTCTACTCCCTTCCTCCCCTACTTCTTCTGAGTGTGAGGCCTGTATGGAGTGTGGCTGTTGTACCCAGTGTCACCCAGTGTGAGGCCTGCATGGAGTATGGCTGTTGTACCCAGTGTCACCCAGTGTGAGGCCTGCATGGAGTATGGCTGTTGTACCCAGTGTCACCCAGTGTGAGGCCTGCATGGAGTGTGACTGTTATACCCAGTGTCACCCAGTGTGAGGCCTGCATGGAGTGTGACTGTTATACCCAGTGTCACCCAGTGTGAGGCCTGCATGGAGTGCGACTATTATACCCAGTGTCACCGAGTGTGAGGCCTGCATGGAGTGTGACTGTTACACCCAGTGTCACCGAGTGTGAGGCCTGCATGGAGTGTGACTGTTATACCCAGTGTCACTCCATTGGAGATTTTTTTCCTCTTTCAGCAGCCAGTTGCTAATAGCTAATTGGCTAGGGATGGGACTTAGTGCTGTTCATATATCTACTAAAGTAATTTGTATATACTTAACATATTTTTAACAAATATGGCTAGCCTAATTTGTATATACTTAGCATATGCTGATAGCCTTATTTAGTGTTTGGGAGGTAGCACTTTTTAAAGCAGGTTTGATACATATGTGACCTAGCACATGGCAGCTACCTAGAAATGATCTTGTATAGCTAACTTTTTCTTGTACCAAACTCACTTGCATTTATTTTTTTAAAAAAAGCAAATGACAAAAGACCCAAATTACCAGTTTTTAAACCTAAGCTTAACATTACATATTTCAACATTTGTCAGAATTGACGGTGTTGCCATCAGCCATGCACAACCAGAAAACATCCTTAATTTACACGGAAATGTATTACCATGGATGCAGTAAGAGATTTTGTCATTAAATACTAAAAATAAAGTTGAAGCGCCTCTGTAGAAGGTTCACCTGGCGATGTTAACTTCACCGCAGGCTGACCCTACTCACTCACATTTCAACACAACAGGAAGCAGATGCATGCTGGTGTTACAAACAATCCTGTCCTACCACAACGCAAGAGCCACAGGGCTCACCTCAGTTTAGGTTTTGTTTTGTTTAAAGCCAAGTGCATACAGAGATTACAACACTTTTAAAGAAAAAGAAAACCTGTCCTGTTTTGTGGTCCCAACAAAAAACTCAAAGGTCTATGACAAATAGGGGCTCCAAGGAGCTGTTTTATAAGTACTTTAGATTAGGTAGATATAGAAAGCCGAGTTCCTTTGAAATCTTCAAAAAAGAAAGTTCCTATTACTCCTCACTGTTGTGGTTTAACATTTCAGTTAAATGTGTGTGTTGAATTACTTGTTATGCAAAGCATAGCAGGTGCTCCTTACCACTTACTGTCAGGACTTTTAACTGTCCGTCTTCTTCAACTTCTACTCTTTCTTGACCGTTCTCCAAAATTCTTTGTAGTGATTTTTTTTTTTTTTTTTTTTTTTTTTTTTTGCCATTAACTATCTTAGTTGAGGTTGATATTCATTTGAAGTTGCCCATTCTACTGCCACCAAATGACGTGGAAGAGAATGACGTGAGACCCCCCCCCCATGACCTAGTGGCCCAAACGAAGGAGGCCTGTACCAAAAGCAGGAAACAGCACCTCCAAAAGCAGGAAACAATCCACCGAAGGCAGAGAAAAATGAGCCCGTACCTCGGCTTTCTAGTAACTCGGGGACACTCCAGTTCCCAAAAAAGTCATCAAATGGGTTTTTCAAAGAAGACAAATGAAAATGAGTCCCTTCCTCCAAAAAATTCCCCAAAGATATCATCTGGGTTCCGGAAATGCGAAGCCAAACTCAAACAGACTGTCAAAGTGACTTCCGCCTCCTCCTCTACCATATGGTTTAATCCTTCTTTGGCGTGTTTGTCATCAGTGTCTCCCTTTTTTGCATCTGGTAGCACTCGTATGCCTCAACTACTTGTTTGAATTCCTGTTCTATCACTACTTTATTTTTAGGATTTTTTGTCCGGGTGCCATTTAAGTGCCTGTGTCCTTTATGTCTTTTAAATGTTCTTGGGTGAAGCATGTCTCTGCAGGCCCAGAACTTCTTAGTAATCTACCACGTTTTAACAGTGTTGGAACAAATCTGAGGACGCGAGCTGGGAAGTTGGGAGGCCTGTCTCCTTGCAGCTCTTGTATAGTTAATTTTGAACATTGCTGCGGTTTTTTGTTTTTGTTTTTGCTTTTATGTTGTTTTTGTAGTACTGGGGTCTCCAGTATACTAAGTCAGCTTTCTACCACTGAGTTCCACACTTGATGACTTAGTGAATTTTTTATTATCTACTTAGATAGATGACTTTTAACTACTACATATTTGTTTCTTACACGTTCATTTAAAATTTCATGTTAATGCATCACTAATTACGAAGTAAAAATGTTATCTGAAATGTTAACTTTTTTAATGAGCACATTACTCTTAGCTTCTACGTCACACACCTTTGCTCTGATGGCTTCAAGTATCCTTTCATTCTTGTCCAGGATGTCTAACTTCTCCAGGGCTTTTTCTGTCATCCTCTGTCAATAGATTTCTGTTTAAAAGGGAGGAAGAAGAAATATCCAATTCAATTCAGGGCACAACACGTGGTGATTATGTGGGCATAAGGGGAGAGCCTCTTTCTATTATTATATTACATTCAGAGCCGTGTTTGCCATGGAATCAGGCGCAGAATTTCAAATGTACTCAATTTTTTTTAATAGGAATTTCAAGCTTGTAACATGAGAGCCAGATGTGGGCTCCTCCTGGAAGTAAGGGTGCGTGACTGAACATCTGTTCTCTTCTGTCATGTTGTAATTTTAATGAAAGGAAAGCAAAGACCTCACCTTTGTACGGTGAACTAAAATTAAATTGGCCCATTGGTGCATAGCACTTAGCAGACACCTAGAAGCAGATAATCTGAAAGTTCTCATTGAGGGTCAAGTAATGCATATGAGCTAGGTGGACATCAAGATGTGGTCTAATTTGTCTCCATTTTCAGACAAGTAAATTGAAAGTCACACAGGATTTTATCTGTTCAGTGCAAATGCTTACCAGTAGGATCTTGGCAAGAATACAGGTGTAGTGGAGGCTGGTGAGATGGCTCAGTGGTTAAAGCACTTGCCACACAAGTCTGAGGGACTGAGTTCAGATCCCTAGGCGGGCATGGCTAATCACCTGTAATTCTGCGCCAGGAAGATGAAAATAGGTACTCCTTCGAGCAAGCTGGCCAATGAGAGTAGCCCTGTTGGTGAGGTCCTGGCCTTGTCTGGGAGATATTTTCTCAAGAAATAAGGCAGATGGTTGGTTCCTGGCATCAGTCTCCAGCTTCCACACATATATCCACACAGGTGTCCGGCCTCAACATGCATTCATACACAAGTGAAGATGCTAACACACACACACACACACACACACACACACAAGAAAAATGAAAAAAAAAAAAAAAAAAAGAATGAAAAATTGGTGACCCAGTACTCACTCTTACATTTATTTTTAAAATTTTGGGTAGATGATTGCATCTTTTTGCTCAGTAAATTGAATGAATGGGACCCAGTGGCACTTAAATGTAAAAACCACCACAATTCACTGGAAGTACTGAACTCACCAGTGTTCTTAACAGACACCAGTTAATGTCAATACTGAGCTTCCTTCCAGTTCAAAGAGCTTTTCCATATTCCTCCCATATTACCCTGGACACTATCCAGTTAATATTACAGGGGACAGGGTCGTGCCGGAAAGGCAAGGCTTTGGACTCGCACTGTGTGCTACTTCATTAACTCTCATCTGCTCTTTTCTTCTCCAACTACTGCTCCAAGTCTGAATTCTCTCTATACAAATTGAATGAGATAAATTCATATCTTTTGAGACCAAATTCACTTCTGTGTGGGTGGACTCTGATAATTACCCAGTTCTGTAGTGGACAATAATAGCGTTGAGGCATTCTGAGTGCAGCCAGTAGGCTGGGAAGGATGCTTCTTACTCTGTTGGGATAAGATCTAAAAATGTTGAAAGTGTGGCTCTGTGTGTGTATGTGTGTGTGTGTGTGTGTGTGTGTGTGTGATATGCACAATATGTGCATGCATGTGGAAGGAGGATGTGATGTGTCCTGCTCTGTCACTCCCTGCACTATTCCCCCCACACAGAGCTTGACAGTGACCCCTGTCTCTCTCCCCATGGCCCAATGCTGAGTACACCCATGCCTGACTTTTTAGGTGCCAGAGATTTGAACTCAGGTTCTCACACCTGCACAGCAAGCATTCTTGCCGTTGACTGAGCCACCTTTCCAGCCTCCAAACTTGATTTTTAAATGTTGAGCCTCTGGGCCTCATGTGGATGTTTCACCCAAGAGGGGCTTATTAATTCAACTCCGTTTTTCTCGATGACACACACACACCCAGCCCTTCTCTTAACATCAGTTACTGCCCTGCATTCAGATACTTTACAAATATGAATCATTGATGCTTCCTTTAGTTCTTCCCCATTTCTATCTCAGAAGACCCTGTGCCACCTAGTAGACAGTAGACACCTTTATGGTGCTGTAACAAAAAACCTCAGACTGAATACTTTATGAAGAAGAGAGGGTTCCCTATCTACGCCATAGTTTTGGAGCTGAAGTCTAAGATGTGGGTGTTTCATTTTTTCATCTCCACAGCCAAGACTCTCCTCTAACCAATGGGATGTCATTAGCATATCTCAGGCTTCTGGCTCACACACGGGGGCCTCATAGCAGTCCTCCTCCTCAGCCATGCTACAGAATAAGTAAAAAAAAAAAAAACAAAAACAAAAACAACTGGGATCCCCTCAGAACTCCAAAGCCAAAACTAGGGACTGAAGATTGGGAGTCCTCTCTTCTCCTCCTGGGGACTGAGATATGCTCGGCAAGGACTTGGCTGCTGAGTCTCCAGTCTGGGGATCTATTGGGGTGTGTGGGATGTGCTAGTGTCAAGCATTCTCAGCATGCAGCTGCATAGATTATTGACTCCTGGACTCTGGTCATCTATTTTTTAAAAATATATGTATATATTTATTTGTTTTAATGTTTACTTACGCTATCTTCACATACACACCCAGAAGAGGGCACCAGATCTCATTATAGATGGTTGTGAGCCACCATGTGTTGCTGGGGAATTGAACTCAGGTCCTCTGGAAGAGCAGTCAGTGCTCTTAATCACTGAGCCATCTCTCCAGCCCCTGGTCATCTATTTTTAAGTGTTGCTCTGATGCAGGTCTTCTCCAAATCTGAGTTTGCTTTCTACTTTACTGGAGAAGCCCCTCACCTCTCAGGTAAACACACACAAGCACTTTGCCATAGGCTCCATCTTAACTTCTTAGCTCTTCCTATATTATCCAAGTAGCCTAAGTTTAGGACTTGTTCAGATTACTACCATAGTTTGACATTTCCTCTATGTATTTGATGAATCCAATCTATTCTTCATAAGCTTGAATTGTTTTTTTTTTCCCAAGAAAAATATGGTTTGTCTTCCTATTTAAAGTTTAAGGCCTAAAAAAACACAGTAAACACCATCAAACTCTTTGGTGTGTTACGTAAGGCTCATAGTGTGTTTCTGTGAATTGAGCATCATGCGACCATACACACTGAATTACCTAGCCACAACTGTGGCTAGGAGCAACTGTGACTCCTCATGGGTATCCATCTTCCATTACTTGTTACTTCACTTTATTTTATTTTATTTTATTTTTTTTTTACTTCACTTTAATATTCTCTCTTTATGGTGCCAGTCTTCCACTCCCTGTATTCCTAAGTTCTTTTCATCAAGCAATACCTCCGCTGGATGTCCCTGTACACCATGATTTGAATAGCAATGTCTGTGTGCAGAAGAAAGCCTGGTTAGCTCCCCTCTTTGCACTATGCAATTCTTGAAGGCAGGAACCACACCGAATCCATCTCTGAGTCTCTAACACCCTTACAGCTTGATTAAGTGGTTAATTACCAGAGAGAAAATGGACAGCTGTGAATATTGTGACTGCCTTTGGCCTTCCCAAGGCTGTTGCCTTTAACAGTGTGCTCACGAGATTCTTCAGGACCGAAACTGCAAATTAAAAAGACCAGGGGTTCTCAACCTTCCTGATGCTGTGACCCTTTTATACAGTTCCTCATGTTGTGCTGACTCCAGCCATAAAATTATTTCATAACTGTAATTTTGCTCTTATGAATTGTAATATAAATATCTGATATGGAGGATATCTGATATACACCCCCCCCCCAAACAGTCACAATCCACAGGTTGAGAACTACTGAAAGAGAAAATGACAAAGAAGACTTGAGGGACAGTGAGAGGAAGAGTGCACACTGGCAAACACTGAACACATGTATAAAGACTCGGGGGACAGTGAGAGGAACACAGCCCCTATCCAGTGCACACTGGCAAACACTGAACACATGTATACATGAACAGCACGAAATGAACTCAACAGGTTGTAGTACACACACACACACACACACACACACACACACACACACACACACGGGTGTGTGTGTGGATTTGAGAGGGAGGTGCAAGAGGGTAGTTGTGGATCCTGGAAGGAGTTGGAAGGGGTGTTAGAAATTATGTAACTACAGTGCTCATGCACAAAATTTCTCAAAAAGAAAAAAAAAAAAACCTAAAACAACTGAAACAAACAAAATGGGACTAACAAATCCACCAAACTACCAAACCATTCCAGTTTTCTCCCCATCTTCAAATGCACAAGAGCATCAGTGTCCTGCTTGGGAACATGGACTCTGGTCAGACTGTGCTGAAACTCCTAGCTCCATCACATGACAGCTGTGTGGTGGTGGGCTTGCTACTTAACCTTTCTGTGTGGCCCATTTAAAAAGCTGAAATAATAAACGTATAGATGATAGAATTCATGGAGTTGTTACCAAGTTTAACTGTGCAGTTATAAGTGGGCAGATAATTGTTAGATAAGTAAAACTACGTAATAACAGTGTAGGGCTTTCAATTCTGCAGTGGCGGGGATCAAAGCCACCAGCTGCAGAAGAGAGGCGAGGCAGTGGAGAGAGCCTCAATGACCCACCACAGCACCAGATGACCTACTCCTTCCCAACGCAAGGCCTTCAGCCCCTCCTCCCTGCCCTGAGGCTGTGGAGAGCTGTCCATGGTGACTATTCCTGCCTTAGTCTACTGCTGAGGGAGCAGACACTTTTCCTGCCTCAGATTCCCTACTGCTACCATGGGAGCTGTCCGCCATGACGATGCCTTTACTGCTTCAGCCTACTGCCTTCACAGGGGGAAATTTTGGACTCTTTGTATACTTTATAACCTGCCACCGCAGAAAAGTGGCCAGACTCCTGCTTGAGGACGCTCCAGCATGCTAGCTCCTCCCCCAGACTTCTGTAACTGTCTCTCCAGTCCCTCAGGAGGACTCATCCTAGATTATGCTAATTTGAGGTGAAAAATCTGGACAAAACCCCACTAATATTTAATCAGAAGACTCAACCAATCCCTGAATAGGAAAGCCCATTAATCCCTAAGCTCCTCAAACTCAGGACTTGAAATCCCACTAGTCCTGCCCTAGAAAGCTCCAACCCCCACCCCCAAGAAACCCTATATAAAGGCTGCTTCTTCTTGGATTTGTCCCTCCAGTAAATCTAGATTTACTTATTTCTAAAGAGATTTACTGCCTGGTGGGACTAATCAGAAAAGAAGAAAAGGAGAAAAGAAGATGCTCTTGGCTCCTCAGCTCCTCAGGGGTTGGGATAACCCTCCCTGGGAGCTTCAATATCTCTGCAGAGGAAGCCTCTTCTCAGAGCTGTGTGGTTCCTGGGTTCCCGTGTCCCAGGATACCTTTCCTCAGAGCTGTGTGGTTCCCTGAGCTTCCGAGTCCCAGGATACCATTCTCTCCATGTACCAGGAAGGCAAACCAAACAACAACACTTGGTGCCTTGACTCGAATACCCTTCCCTTGGGACATTCCTCCACCTCAGAGTTGGGGTACCTTCCCAGGCCTCAGAGTTGTGGGTTTCCTGGACACCTTCCTACTTCATCAGGAAGGCAGGCCAACCCAACTCCCAAACAACAACAACTAGACTTACTACTTAGAAGCTAGGTGTGTGTGTCTGTCTCTTTTTTATAATTGCAGCAGAAAACATCTTCTTGGGCTGCACAGCATCTCATCTTCACCACTCTTGCCACGATGTGACCAACAGAGATCAGTGTTTGTCCCCTGGTCTGCCTGTTTACGATGTGACCAACGAGATCTGCGTTTGTCCCCTGGTCCGCCTGTTTACTTCAGCTACACTTACACTGACTGCCTCAGAACTCAGCAAGTGATGAGATTCTCACAGTCATTGTTTTTTTTTTCCCCCTCACCTAGCAACTCCGTGTCTTCTGTACAATGGCTTCCCTTGATCTTGCTTCCTTACTGCCCCTATCTTCCTCACGGTCTTATGCTGAATTTTAGGTCAGATTCTTGTTTATCTTTTTACCTCTGTGAGATGAAACTAAAGCTTTGTGTTACGAGACCCACAATGCCCTGCAACTGCCAAGGAAGAAGACCATGTTCAGTGTCCCTGTGTCTCCATTCTGGGGTCTCAGCAGTGGACAACAGTATTGTGGTCAGTAGTTGGCTCCTTTCGATGGATAATAACTTGGGGTGGGAGAGATGCAGTCACTTCTAAAATCCACAGAGGTCTGTCTAACGCTCTCTCATGCTCTTACACTTTGGGGACAGTGATCGTCTCTGGAATGTACGGTTCTCATATGTCACAAAGGCAACCTTCCAGATGCTTGGGGTTAGAACACACCTCAAGGCTGTCACACTGCTCCTTGAGCAATCCAGGCTCTGATTTCCTCCTTGTTTTGACTCCGTTGTCCCCCTTCAGCCATTTGGGTCTCTGCTTTCCCTCCCCAGGTCGCTGCAGCATTCCTAGCCTGCTCTTCGAATGTTGATCTCTCACAATGCCATTTGGGCAGCCTGTCTTATAGAGCAATGGTCAGGTCCAGCTGTAGCCCACAAGCCATGACTTGCTCCACCTTATCTGCAGAATGGGCCCCAGGTTTTCAGATGATACCCAAAAAAAGACAATGCAAGATGCATCTCCATCTACCTTTCCCGTTTATTCCCTCCGATACCCCCTTCATTTCTGCCAGGCACATCCCATCCATTCCTGCCTATGTTCTTGCCCTTAACTATTCCTTCTACTCTGAATGATCTCTTTTTAAGTGTCCTCAAATTGAGAGTGCCTGTCAACTCCCAGTGCAAAGCTGCTTTCCTTTGTGAGTCTTCCCTTGGCTGCCTCTCTCTGTCTTGGTGACATCTCTTTCTTTTGTGTACTATGCCATACTACTTCAGAGATCCTACTACAAAGATCCACTCGTGGAATCATCTCTTCCACTGTGTTGAAGTTTATTTGCAGGAGGACTTGAGCTACTCCCCTCCAAATTCCATTACCAGTATTTTACATTCAAATGCAACCTGAACAGTATAATTTAAGCTTGAGATGTCTCCAAGTAGAAAGACTTATGGGTGAGCACCCAGTGCATCTACCACAGCTACTATTATTTTGTGATGAGTGTCTTTCTGGAGGGTGAACTATCAAGTGGGGTGAATTGTTATAAAAATACAGCTTTTGCCAAATTAAACTTGGTAAAATAGTTTTTAAAGGAAACTTGGATTTATGGGTTCAATCTTATTGATTTTTTTTTCTTTAGTGAGAGAGAGAGAGACAGAGACAGACAGACAGACAGAGACACAGAGACAGAGAGAGAAGACATATTCTTATATTAATAGCTATTATAGCCTGATCTGGAATTTTCTAGTCCAATCTGGACTTGAACTCATGACAATCCTTCTGTCTCAGTCTTGCTGGGACTTACAAGCATAAGCCATACACACACACACACACACACACACACACACACACACACACACACACACACACACTTTTTAGGGGCACAATTTCATTTTAACAATACGCTCCTGACCCTGAGACTAAAAGTAAAAGCAAACCCCAGTCTTATCACCATTCTACGTCCCTTGCAAAGGCTTCTTCAGGAAGTTCCAAATGCATGTTGAGGGAGTTCAGGAAAACCAAGAGTATGCAAACTCTTAAACAGCAGAACCAAGCAACTTCCAAGAAAGCAGAGGCTTAAATCAAAATTGATTTCAATTGTTTTCCTTCATCAGCTCAAACATTTGTCCCTGGGAGAAAGTCCAGTGACAGACAAGGCTGGACGTATTTTGATTTTTTTGTCTGGCACATTCTACTCAATGCTGCTGAGATTACAGTGGCACTTCATTTGTCAAATACTTTTACTTCCACTTGCTAGTGGGATAGCTGACCAGCTCCCTCAGTTCTATAGGTCTGCTTTGAATAAAGGTCCGTAGCTCCTTTCACGAGTCTATGTGAACCTGTATTTCAATTCTCTGAGTAAGAGCGCAAGACCTGGAGATGTCCTCTGACCACTGAGTAACATGGGGGAGTAACCAGTCAAATAATGGCCACTGTGAAATCACACTACACTTACCACAAGGCTTGTTAGAACTTCTTCTAGCCAGTCCAAGTTGCTTCCCCTCAGCAAGTTGGAAGTCTAACTATAAATGCTGTCCTGATCATGTCTCCCGCCTCTTGTTCTCAGGAAGGCAAGCAAGGAAGCCTCCTCAAACACTCTGCCTATAGTGTGTTAGCAAGAAGCCAAAACCAGAAACAAAGTTGATAAAACTCCCTGAGCTTCAGGACAGAAAGAACAAAAGGGGGTTTTCAAAGAACCCAGAGAAGCTTGTTAGCTGCACTAGCACTTCAGTCTCCTCCACGTGGGAGCATGCTCTTCCATTACTTCACAAACGTGAGGTGGTCCTCACCCAGACCCACCTGTAGGAGCCACAGAAAAGCTCTCTCATGACTCTGAGCTTCTGTACTGTTAGCTCCTCCTTCAATCACTGAGTTCTAGCCACCTTTGTCTTCTGGCTTGCTTGCTTGCTTTTCCTCACGTTGCTAAGATCACAATGCATCTTGTAGCCATAGCAACCACCTCCAGAGCTTTTCCATTCTGAGACTAGCATTCTTACTCGCCAAGGCATTTCACCCATAAGTTCTTGTCACTCAAAGCCAACCAAGTACTCCCTGTGCTGAAGCAATGGAGGGAGAGAGCCTAACTTGGGATGACGTCCTAGAGAAAGGAACTAAGGGCAGTCACTTTGCATCTGCTATTGCAATTCCTTCTTCCTTTTGTGTTTCTCACAGAAATGGGGAAAATTTAAATAAGCCTAAAACTCATATGCAGCTTGCAGGTTTGAGTGGAAATTAGCAGCCTGTATTTGAGTATTTAATGGAAAATTCTTTTCATTACTTATGTCATTAAAAAGATCCATTCTTACCCACAAGGCCAAGAAGCATCTGATGTATATAGTAAGATCAGCCTTGTACACACACACACACACACACACACACACACACACACACAGAGCATTCACATGTCTCACAGAATTACAGTCTAAAGGTGACTACCTTGCAAACAGCTTGTTTTTGGTCAAGAATGGTGATAATTTTATATAAAAATGGATTAAATTTTCAGTCAAGAGTTCTCTCGGTAAACATTTTGAGAATGTATATCAATGCATCAGAATAGGCAAAAGGAAAACTTAAAACAACTAGGGCTAACGACGGGACCATGTCAGGGGCCTGCACTCTGAAACGAATCATTTCTTCAACACTGTAAATGGTTGTTAGGTTGGCAAAGTGTGCAGTGGCAGGACACCTGCTCAGCGGTGGCAAAGCCCAGGCTTCAATCACCCATTGGCCAGATAATAATCTTTAAAAGCCACCCTAAAAATAAAGGAGAGGAAAGAAAGAAAAAAAAAAAAAAAAGCTAGAGATTGCTAGTCACACTCACAGCCGATGCACAGACACCATGAACTCAACTTATTCTACGTGCTTATCGTACAGGAAACACGATAATAAAACAGATAAGGTGGTTTGGCTCTATTATTCGTTAAACTACACACACTGAAGAGCAACGGCTTGATTGGAATCAGTAACCGGAGTGTAGTTGATAGTGATGGTTTTCTTTTTTTTTCTTTTTCTTTTTTTTTTGGTTTTTCGAGACAGGGGTTCTCTGTGTAGCCTTGGCCGTCCTGGACTCGCTTTGTAGACCAGGCTGGCCTCGAACTCACAACGATCCGCCTGCCTCTGCCTCCCGAGTGCTGGGATTAAAGGCGTGCGCCACCACACCCGGCTGATGGTGATGATTTTCAAGATGCCGTTGCATGTAAAGGGATTTTCAGCAAAGCTGCAGGTGTCCTCAGGAGTAGACTGAGGGAGTATAGGTGGGGCGTTGGCAGATTTGCCCACAGGGTCCCAGAATAAGCAAATGTGTGCTATTTCTCTATGTCTCCCCATCTCCCATATCCCTCCCTTTTCTGTGTATGTCTTGAATGCAGTCAAATGAAGTTTTAAAAGATATAACGTCAGAGACATGGGTTGGGAGCTGGAGGAGACAAGGGCGGGGACGAGGGCGGGGAGTTCCAATCAGGAATGTGAAGTGAATAAATTAAAAACAAACTCAAAACAAAACAAAACAAAACAAAACAAAAAAGCTGAGACGAGTGTTCTTTGAGAGACAATCCCACCACCTGGTGGCAGTACACTCAAGTTTAGATGGTTAAAAATTAAAAACAAAATGTGAATTGAAATGATACCAAACATCTCCTGACCACAGCTGCAAAATCATCTCCCACGTGCTCCCTTCCTGGATGGAAGTCTGGCTGCTGTTGCTGGCGCTGCAGGCTTCGGATGAACTCTCTCCTGAGGTGGGGAGATTGGCTCAGTGCAGTGTTCCCCTTGCACGCATAAGGGCTTCACAGTCAACAACAGTTTCTCCAGTGCAAACATGTCGGTTTTCCTTTAATTCTGCCCATCTTGACTCTCGTTATAGATCTGTGAAATTACTTCTACACCGCAGGAGAAATGATTAAACCAATGCTCACACCACTCTCTTATTTCAGATACCTGTCTTTTTGTTGCTGCTGAGACCTGATTTATACCTCTTATGTTGGGGCTCTTTATAGAAATAGGAACACCTCTCTCCTTCTCTCCTTTCCTCTCCTCTTCCTCTCATTGGTACTCTAGTGGAGGTGAGTCTCAAATTTTCAGTCTTGCTGCCGCAGACTCCCAGGTCTGGGATTATAGGCATGTTCCAAGCTCAACTAGCTCTTTCTTTTAGTGAGAGCTCTTCTCACTTAGCACTAGGGCGATGGTGCAGGTAAGAAAGTGCTCACTTTGCAAAAACAAGAACCAGAGCTGTGTCACCCAAGCCCTTGTGAAAAAGGCCGAGGACAGTGGCATCCTCTTGACTCACTGCACTCGGGAGGTAGAAACAAATGGGTCCCTGGGGCTTGTGAGCCACTTGGTCTAGCCTACGTGGACAAACTCTAGGTAAATCAGAGACCCCATTTCAAACAAAACAAAAGAACCTCACTGTGGGAAGGATTAAGCTTTGTCACAGGTGGGAGCAGTCTTGGTGGGCTTTACCCTTGAGGCACCCCATGAATACCTTGTGACAGACTGAGTGAAGCCATCCTGGGTCTGGAATTCAGGAAGCAGACCTGGGAACCCCACCTGGACTATTGTCTTTCTAATGGACCCTCACCGGGAGAAGGAGCCGGTCCTTCCCAGGTGACTCAGGCAGTTGGGGAAGAGAGAATAACAAAGTCGGCTGCAGAGAGCGAGCGTGCGGGGGCAGCGGACCAGCTAGACCAGCACACAGGCCAGAGAGACACCTAAGGACACGTTTTGTGGAACGGCTACCGGAAGGTTCACTCTTTTGTCCCTTTAACCTTTTTCCTTCTTGTATAAGCTAGTTGGGTTGTATAATAACGTTTAATTGCTAAGAAACAGAGTCAACACCTCACCCCACCCCAAGGACCAGCACCCAAGGCTGTTCTCTGGATTCCACATGCACTCATATGCACATATATGCAGGTGCACACACATGAAAGTGGCTGCAAAAGTTCTGGTCTCTTGAATGTCCACAAGAAACAGAAGTGAGGATGTCTGCCACCATCCTTCTTATCCATTTTGTGTGACACTCACAGCTGTTCTTATGTTACTTAAGTAATTTATTTACAAACTGTAAGGCGGAGCGCCATCCTTCAGGTCACTAGCATCCTGAAATCAGAGCAGTGGTGATAACCCCAGAAGACACTCAACAAGGTTGGTTCTGTTAATGCTCAATGGTGGAGGGCTGTGGGGACGGTCATCAGACACTTGCCTGAGATCCCAGCCACTCCCCCACGCCACTGCATGTAATCCTGTCCCAGGTACACATGGCCTCCAGCAGTGCTGATGTATTTGGTGGCAGGGACAATGCCTACACATAAAAGGCTGAAGAGAGCCAGTGCCACTGCGATCGTAATTTTTTCCGTCTCTCTGGCCTGCCTTCTTGCTCAGAACTCTTCTTTTTCTTGATACATCATCTCTGCCTGCACCACTAACTGCGCATCCCTGGTTCATCTCCTTGTTGTGGGACACAGCAATCTGGAACTCTCATCAGTGCCCTCTGCACACTGATATCAGCCTATAGCAGTGGGTAAGTCATCAGAAAGGCGATAGTACTTATGTCTGTGATCTCTTAGTGTCCTCAAAGGAGGCTAGGATGCTTGTGCTTGGCTGCCTCTTGACTTCCTTCCTTCCTTTCTTCCTTCCTTCCTTCTCTTCTTCCTTCCTTCCCTTCTTCCTTCTTTCTTTCCTGCCTGCCTGTCTTTCTTCATTTTCACCTTTTATTTTCCCTCCAAAGCACATAAACACCAGGGACCCAGCTGTGGAGATTATGGGTTCAGTGTTGGAACAGGTGTGAAAGGAGACCTGACCAGCTGGGGCTACCAAATGCAACTTTCTTCACAGCTTATGGTGCTACAATGTCAGTGAGGAGTGAAGAGTCTCCAGATGCCTAGCTGCTGGGCTCTCTAACATTATCAACACCCCACATATTCTTAAACTGTCAGGATTCTGCCCATCTCCACTCCCCATTGTCATTTTTTTTTCTAGGACAGTCTTGATGACCCAGCTTGCGCATGTGGATGGCAATGACAGTTGCTGCAGTTCATGTCTCTATTGGTCAGGGTTCTTTAGAAGAACAGAACCAATAGCATAAATCTTTATATAGGAAGGGGTTTGTTAGAGCCTCTTATAGGCTGTGGTCCAGCTAGTCCAACAATGGCTGTCGGCCAATGGCGGATTCAAGAATCCAATAGTTGTTCTGTCCACGAGGCTGGATGTCTCAGCTGGTCTTCAGTATATGCCAGAATCCTGGAGATGTTGACTCTAATGCCAATGAAGGAACGGACTTGTCATCAAGAGCAAACAGACAAAGAAAGAAAGCTTCCTTCTTCCATGTCCTTTATATAAGTGATTCTTCCCACATCAATTTAATTAAGAAGAAGAAGAAGAGGAGGAGGAGGAGGAGGAGGAGGAGGAGGAGGAGGAGGAGGAGGAAGAAGAAGAAGAAGAAGAAGAAGAAGAAGAAGAAGAAGAAGAAGAAGAAGAAGAAACTCCTTATAGATGTACCCAGCCACTTGGGTTTTAGTTAATTCGAGAGGTACTCAAGTTGACATCCAAGAATAGCCATGCCAGTGCTCGTATCCTCTTTACACCCAGATGGTCCTATAGAGAACCATTCATCTTCTGGGAATCAGACTGCGCCCAGAGTGGGGGGGATGCAAGTGTATTGTGAACTCTGGGTCCATTGCTTGCAGTGCCTGGACCTGGATGGACACCTAGCAGTTTCTTATGTTGTTTCCACCAGGTCCATGAACCTTGATTGGTTTTTGAGGGCCATCTCCTGGCAGGAACAAGAATTCAGAGGCTAACTCTAACAGCCCCAGAGACAGAAATGAAAGACAAACAGCAACATTTTCTGGTAGGCTCAGCCAAGTACTGTTCAGGGTCTGGATGCCTGAGTCCACTGCTGGGGAGTGAGGGGCACAGGCCAGGCAGGGCAATGGATTCTCAGCCCTCTCACCCTTCTTGAATAACTTTGCTCAGCACTCCTCTACCACTGTTTTCTGTGCCCCTGGAAAGCAGAAGATCCAGGAGGAAGCTAGAAGATGTGTGGATACACCATTTGGTCCAAATCTCTATGACCATTTGCCTGCCCCGCGGGCTCTTCCAGGCCAGAGACTCCCTGACTGGGATTCTCACATCAGGGATGTGAGATGCACAGGGATGCACAAGGCATGCAGGGATGCACATGGATGTGAGATGCACATGGATGTGAGATGCACAGGGATGCAGGGATGTACAAGGCATGCAGGCATGCACAGGGATATGAGATGCACATGGATGCAGGGATGCACAGGGATATGAGATGCACATGGATGCAGGGATGCACAGGGATGAAGGGATGCACAGGGATGTGAGATGCACAGGGATGCAGGGATGCACAGATAAAGGGTAATGAAGGAGAATCTCATCACAGGGATGAGAAGTTATACTTAGAAACCTGCTGACAATGATAAGGCCAGGAAAGTCACACAAGCAGGAAAGAAAATCCTGCCCTATTTCTCAAAATTTCACAAAACTCACCAGCCTGAAGCCCATCCACCAAGGGTCAGGCTCCCCAGAGCTAAAATTTCATCCATCGGTCAGCCCCTGCCTGGCACCCATAGAAAGCATCAGGAGCTACAGATGGGGCCTCAGAAGTGCTCAACAGCTGAGATCTGAAGAAAGAAAGGGAAAAAAAAAAAAAAAAAAAAAAAAAAGGAACAGAGAAAGGGGTCCAAATGATTGTATTTGTCCTCATAGGTGCCATGAGCTAGGTTCATCTCCTAAAAAAACAGCCTCTGATAAGGCTGAGAAGTTGAATGATAGAGGCCAGACCTGCTCAAAGCAAAGGCCAGGGTGCTGTGAACGAAGCAAACAGCCTTATGCCTGTATCCTGTAGGTAAGGATGCAGATCAGGAAGGTGCCACCACCAACTGAGGGTACCCAAGGAAATAGGGTAACAGGAAAACAAAGGAAGCTTTACAGATTCCCCAAGATTTAACCTTGTCCTCCACGGCCCCCCAGACAATAGAGATAAAATATTTCTTCTTTGTTTGACAAGATATACTCTGATTTAATTCTGTCCTGTGTGTTCATGGTAACTGTTTTCACGTAATTGTGTGTCATTTTGTGGCTAAGACAATGTGGATAAAACTTCGTCTGTTTGTAAAGTTTCTTAAAATAACCAACTAGAAAATCCCATGACCACTTCATTTTTAAATTGTTTAATAAAATTACTATTTTTGTCATGCTTGATTAAAATGTGTGTGTGTGTGTGTGTGTGTGTGTGTGTGTGTGTATGTATGTATGTGTGTGTGTGTGTGTGTGTGTATGGATGAAAGTACTTGGGGGATATAGTAAAAGCCCTGAAACTGTTTTTTTGTTTGTTTGTTTGTTTTGTTTTTGTTTTTTTCCCTGAAACTGTTTTTATAAACTTAGGTACACTTAATTGTCAAAAACCTAGTTAAATGGTATTGCAGTGTCTATTAAATAAGCTTTCTTTTCTCTTCTCTCTCTCTCTCTCTCTCTCTCTCTCTCTCTCTCTCTCTTCTGGAGACAGCGTTTCTCTGTGTAGCCTTAGTTGTCTTGGACTCACTTTGTAGACCAGGCTGGCCTCAAACTCACAGAGATCCACCTGCCCCAGCCAACTGAGTGCTGGGAACATCATACCTTAAGATTACAATTGCACCAGGCATGGTGGCACACACCTGTAATCCCAGCACTCTGGGAGGCAAAGGCAGGCAGAACGCTATGAGTTCGAGGCCAGCCTGGTCTACAAAACAAGTCCAGGACATCCAAGACTACACAGAGAAACTCCATCGCAGAAAAAAGGAAGGAAGGAAAGGAAAGAAAATAAAATAAAAGAAAAAGATCACAATTGCGAATAGCTAGTACTATTACAGAGAAACCCTGTCTCAAACCCCTGCACCCTACAAAAGAAAAAAGAAAAAAAGGTATGAGATTTATTGCCAGTCTGCCTGTGCTCTCCTATTTCAACAAAGGCTCAAGGTTTTCAAGGATCTTCTCTTGTCTAATTTAGAACGAGAGGAAAATATAGTTGTTTTAACATTGAGCTGTTGACACCTGTTCACCAGCTTAAGCACTAGGAGTGATGAGGTTAGGCACTGTGTCTTCGTGACATAAAACCTTCTACTTTATTTATGTGAAGAGTTCTGTCTTGGGAAGTCCAGATATTGGATTAAGGATTAAGTAACAATATTGAGGAAGTAATCAGATAACAGTCAACTTAACACTGACAAATGAGATGCTGCAGAGATGGCTCAACAGTTGAGAGCACTGGCTGCTCTTTCAGAGGACCTAGGTTCAACTCCTGATACCCACACGGTGGCTCACAACTGTCTGTAACCTCAGTTCTAGGGGATCTGATGCTGTCTGCAGGAACCAGGCATGTACATGGTAGATATACATACAGGTAAATGTACATGGTAGATATACATACAGGTAAATGTACATGGTAGATATACATACAGGTAAATGTACATGGTAGATATACATACAGGTAGGCACAATGCTGATACACATTAAAAAAAAAAAAAAAAAAAGATTAAAAAATAGCCTGACAGGGCCGGGCGTGGTGGCGCATGCCTTTAATCCCAGCACTCGGGAGGCAGAGGCAGGCGGATCGCTGTGAGTTCGAGGCCAGCCTGGTCTACAAAGTGAGTCCAGGACGGCCAAGGCTACACAGAGAAACCCTGTCTCGAAAAACCAAAAAAAAAAAAAAAAAAAAAAAAAAAAAAAAAAAATAGCCTGACAAATGATAGATGTGAATAAAAGCTTCAAAGTCTTTGTTTTTCTTGTTGGTTTTTTGTTTTTTGTTTTTGTTTTTTTCAAGACAGGGTTTCTCTGTGTAGCCTTGGCTGTCCTGGACTTGCTTTGTAGACCAGGCTGGTCTCAAACTCACAGAGATCCGTCTAGCTCTGCCTCCTGAGTGCTGAAGTCTTTGGTTGTTAAGTCTGTCCTTATGCATGGCGTGGTGGTCTGAATTAAAAGGACCTTCCTAGACTTCTAGAGAGTGCATTATTGGAGGAAATATGTCTCTGGGGGGGGGGGGCGCGGGGATAGGCTTTGAGGTTTCAGAAGCTCAGGCCAGGTCTAGTGGCTCACTCCTTCTTTCTGCTGTCTGCCTATCCAGATGTAGAATTCTCTGCTACCTCTCCAGCACCGTGTCTGCTTGTGCACTGCCATGATGATAATGGACTAAACCTCTGAACTGTAAGCAAACCCGAAATAAATGCTTTTCTTTATAAGAGTTGTCACAGTCATGGTGTCTCTTGACAGCAATAGAAATCCTAACCAAGGCACATAGGCATGTGTTTGTGTGTGCTGTCCATATGTGCTCACACTTACAAGTCACATAAAACTACTCAGGCCAAATTCCAAATAATGGACCTGGACGTATAGGACAAAAGTTCCAATCCCTGGCAGCTCCATTGGTCAGGTATGACCATCAGTCCCAATATGCCAATTAAAGATACAACAATGAGGGACAGAGAAATAAATGTAGTCGATGTGGTCATGAAAGGGGGAGAAAATAGAGAGATTTGGAGTTTGAAGATGGCAGTGCCTATCACGCACTGTATCTGATCTACAGCATGGATACCAGGGACCAGACTGAGAACCACAGACTGAAAGAACTGGAGAACACTGGGTGAGTGGGGTCCTGTACAGTGCAGACTACAGGCAAGCCTGGTTCCGGGTCAAACAACAGCCCACAGAGGTCCTGAACCCAATCCCCAGACTTTAGAATGGAACCCACCTGCAGCTGTAGCCGGCCTCTATAACCCAGGCGCAGTGTGTGGGATGATGGAACACCGGAACTCCTGACCTGGGGAAGTCTCAGGGAAACAGGTGAATCTATTCTTGGACACCCCTAGCTACCCCATGCCAGTCCACTGAGAGCTCCCCAGACCACGGAGAAGCCCAGGTGATGGTGAACACCGTACCAGCAACAGCATGTGCGGTCCAGGCCAGAGTCAGAAAGCCGGTCTCAGCAGACAGAGCCTGCAAAATTGGGCTGGTAGAACCTGGACAGATCAGTCCCCACAGCCCGACAGGGACTCCCATGTTCGTAGGAGAAGCTGGACTGCCCTGAGGGGCCTGGAAGATGGTCTGAATTGCAGCCACAACTCAGTGGGACTGAACTACCCAAAGTGCGCAATCTAGATTGGTCATCTATCTAGACTGATCCAGGCAGGAACCTGACTGCAGGACACAGCAGTCTGGGCCTGGACAACTGGTCAGTTAAAACCTAGCCTGGCCAGTCCCCATGGCCCGGCAGGGTCTCCCACATGCTTGGGAGAGGCTGGACTGCCCCGAAGAGTCAGCACAGAAAATTAAACAGCAGCCCCCAACACAGCTGGTCTGAATCCCCTCAGTAGCATGAACAGGATCGGGCAGAAGCCTACCTATGCTGACCCAGCCAGAAGCTTAAGGTTGTAGAACAAAGTCTCCTAGAGCAGAAACCAGGCCACCTGCCAGTTCCAGGGAAGAACTCCCTGATCCCCATAGGTAAGGACACGTGACCTATAATCACTCACCAACTATCCACTCTCAATGACCAGTGAAGGACACCAGAAGCTGCCACTCAACATCATAGATAGCAAGATGACTAAAGGACAGCATAAGAACGCAAACAACAAACACCAAAACAATTCGGCATCTCCAGATCCCAGCTATCCCAAAGAAAGCAACCCTCAGAACTCAAACACAATCGAAATACAAGAAAACGACCTCAAATCTTTAGTAATGAAGATGATAATGGAGGGAACGAATAAAATCCATTATCAAATGCAAGAAGATGCAGCCAAACAGGTAGAAGACATAAAAGAGGCTATAGAGAGGCACTGGAAAAAATTCAGGAAAATACAACCAACCAGATGAAGAAAATCAATAAAGAAGTTCAAGATCTGAAGACGAAAATGAAAATGGTGTTAAAGGCACATACATAGGAAAACAGGACCGAGAGGACTTAGAGAAGAAAGCAAGCAGCACAGAGGCGGCCTTCTCTAACAGAATCCAAGAAATGGAGGAACGAATCTTGGGACTTCAAGATACAATCATAGAACTTGAAACAACCATCAAAGAAAGTGCTAGATCTGAAAAATTCCGGACACAAAACATCCAAGAAATCAAGGACACCATGAAAAGATGAAACCTGAGAATAGTAGGCATTAAGGAAAGAGAAGATGTCCGACTCCAAAGCCCAGAAAACATCTTTAACAAAATCATAGAAGAAAATCTCCCCAATTTGAAGAAGGAGATGAATATAAACATACAAGAGACCTACAGAACACCAAATAGGATAGACTAGAAAAGAAAATCTTCCTACCACATAATAATAAAAACACAAAATATGCAGAACAAAGAAAAATATTAAAAGTGGCAAGAGAAAAAGGCAAAGTAACATACAATGGCAAACCTATCAGAATTACACTTGACTTCTCAGCAGAGACCATAAAAGACAGAAGGGCCTGGACAGAGATCCTGCAAACCCTAAGAGACCACAGATGCCAGGCCAGACTACTATACTCAGCAAAACTATCAATAACCATTGATGGAGAAAACAAAATAGTCCATGACAAAAACAAATTCAAACAGTACCTATCCACAAATCCGGCTTTACAGTAATTACTAGAAGGAAAAGTCTACCACAAAGGGACAAGCCACAACCAAAACTACACAGGAAATAGATAACTACACCATCCCAAAAACACAACCACATAAACTCTCTACTGGAACCAACATCAAATTAAGACTCTTAACAGTCACTGGTCATTAATATCTCTCAACATCAATGGTCTCAATTCTCCAATAAAGACACAGACTAACTGAATGGATGCATAAACAAGATCCAATACTCTTCTGCATCCAAGAAACACATCTCACCCACAAGGACAGACATTACCTCAGGGTAAAAAGCTGGAAAAAAATCTTCCAAGCAAATGGTCACAAGAAGCAAGCTGGTGTAGCCATTTTAATATCTAATAATACAGACTTTCAACCAAAATTAATCAAAAAGGATGAGGAAGGACACTTCATACACATCAAAAGTAAAAACCAAAATGACACCACAATCCTCAACATCTATGCTCCAAATATAAGGGCACCCACATTTGTAAAAGAACTGTTAACAAAGCTTAAACCACACATCGATTCCCACACATTAATAGTGGGAGACTTCAACACCTCACTTTCACTGAAGGATAGGTCATTGAAACAGAAACTAAGCTGAGAAATAACATCATTAACCAATGTCATGAACCAAATGGATCTAACAGGTATTTATAGAACTTTTCACCCAAACACAAAGGATTATACCTTCTTCTCAGCACCCCAGGGAACCCTCTCCAAAACTGAACACAGAGTAGGTCACAAAGCAAAACTCAACAGATACAAGAAGACTGAAATAATACCTTGTATCCTATCAGATCACCATGGTCTAAGGCTGGGCTTCAACAACAACAGAAATAACAAAAAGCCTGCACACATGGAAACTAAACACCTCTCTACTTAATGACACCTGGGTCAAGGAAGGAATAAAGAAAGAAATTAAGGACTTCCTGAAATTCAGTGAAAATGAAGAACAATATACCCAAATTTGTGGGACATATTGAAAGCGGTGCTAAGACAAAAATTCATAGCACTAAGTGCCTTTATAAGGAAACATCCCACATAAACAACTTAAGAACACATCTGGAAGCCCTAGGGGGAAAAAAAAGAAGCAGAAACACCCAAGAGGAGTAGATGTCTGGAAATAATCAAATGCAGGGCTGAAATCAATAAATTAGAAACAAAAAGAATAATTCAAAGGATCAACAAAACCAGGGGCTGATTTTTTGAGAAAATCAACAAGATAGACAAACTGTTAGCCAAACTAACTAAAAGGCAGAGAGACACTATCCAAATCAACAAAATTAGAAACGAAAATGGAGACGTAACAACAGACACTGAAGAAATACAAAGAATCAGAAGATCTTACTTCAATGGCATATATGCCATAAAAATATAAGAGAAATGGACAATTTTCTTTATCGATTTCACTTGCCAAAGTTGAATCAAGATCAGATAAACAAATTACATAATCTTATTTCTCCTATTGAAAGAGAAGCAATCATTGATAGTCTCTCAACCAAAAATAGCCCAGGGCCAGATGATTTCAACACAGAATTCTACCAGACCTTCAAAGAAGAGCTAATACTGATACTCTTCAAGCTACTCCAAAAGATAGAAACAGATGGAACATTACCAAATTCATTCTATGAGGCCACAGTCATGTTAATAACTAAACCACACAAAGACCCAACAAAAAAAGAGAATTTCAGATTACTTTCTTTTATGAACATTGACGCAAAAATACTCAATAAAATACTCGCAAAACGAATACAAGAACATATCAAAGATACCATTCATCATGAGCAGGTAGGCTTCATTCCAGGCATGCAGGGATGGTTTAAGATACAGAAATCCATCAATGTAATCCACCATATAAACAAACTGAAAAAAAAAAACCCCACATGATCATCAGAAAAGCATTTGACAAAATCCAACACCCATTCATGTTTAACGTTTTGGAGAGATTGGGGATACAAGCCACGCACCTAAACATAATAAAGGCTATATACAGCAAGCCAATAACCAACATCAAATTTAATGGAGAGATACTCAAGGAAATTCCTCAAAAATCGGGGACCAGACAAGGCTGCCCACTTTCCCCGTATTTCTTCAATATAGTTCTTGAAGTTCTAGTCAGAGCAATAAGAAAACAACAGGGGATCAAGGGAATCCAAATGGGAAAGGAGGAAGTCAAGTTATCCCTATTTGCAGATGATATGATAGGGTACATAAATGACCCCCAAAATTCCACCAGAGAACTCCTAAAGCTGATAAACACCTTCAGCAAATTGGCTGGATACAAAATTATCTCAAAAAAGTCAGTAGCCTTCCTTTACACAAATGGCAATCATGCAGAAGAAGAAATTAGGAAAACTACACCCTTCACAATAGCCACAAGCAATATAAAATATCTAGGGATAACTCTAACCAAGCAAGTGAAGGACTTGTTTGAAAAAAACTTTAAATCTCTGAAGAAAGAGATTGAAGATGACTTCAGAAGATGGAGGGATCTCCCTTGTTCCTGATTGGGAGAATTAACATAGTAAAAATGGCCATCTTGCCAAAAACCATTTACAGATTCAATGTAATCCCTATCAAAATACCTACAAAATATTTTAAAGACATTGAAAGATCAATTCTCAACTTCATATGGTAAAACAAAAAACTCAGAATAGCTAAAACTATCCTATACAGTAAAAGATCCTCCAGAGGAATCTCCATATCTGATCTCAAGCAGTGCTATAGAGCAACAGTAATTAAAACAGCATGGTACTGGCACAGCAACAGGCTGGTTGATCAATGGAATCAAATCGAAGACCCAGAAATGAATCCTCACACATATGGTCACTTGATTTTTGACAAAGCAGCCAAATCTATTCAATGGAAAAAGGATGGCATCTTCAACAAATGGTGCTGGTCTAATTGGATATCTACATGTAGAAAAATGCAATTAGACCCATATTTGTCACCATGTACAAAACTCAAGTACTTGGATAAAAGACCTCAACCTAACTGCTTCTTAGACCTTTAAACATTTTTGTGGTGTGTGTGTCTTTTAGGATATGAAAGTTGGAAACTAAATTCCTCTTATGCAGGTTTCCCAGCAATGTCTCATCCAAAGTCTCCTCTCCCACTGGGGAATAAAATGTTTTGTGGTCCTTCTTAGCCAGAGATTATGGCCCTTGTCAGAATGGAAGAAATTATAGGCAATTAATCACCATTTTTAGGCTTCAACAAAAGCTCTCAGTGAGTAAAGAAGAGAAAGGCAACAAGACTGAGTCTCTGTCTTAACCAACTTCATAGACACACCTCTGATGAGAAGTGATAGATGTCCTAACCTATAGGTTTAGAGAAATGTAGTTAGAAGGCACTTTGATAACATGTCAATTTAACAATGTAATAGTAGGTCACCCTTAGAGCCTATGAGCTCTTCAGCCAGTTTTTTTAGCTAGACTTAGAGTACTGGACATGATTTTTCTTGCTGTACAATAGGCCTTAAATCTAATCAGAAAGCAATTGATTGCTCCCATAATATTCATGCCACTATTGAACCCATGGACATATCTTGCCTGCCTGGTTGTTATTATGGCTTGCAGAACACACACCTAGATAAGACTGTTGATGACTTTTATCCTCCAGCAGCTCAGAACTATGAAAGCTAACCAACAGAGGAATTTCTAGGTCAGCACTGTTTGATTTCTCTGAGTTCTGTGTTCAAAATCTGTGGTATCTTCAGCAATAGGGTCTTATCGTCAAGTTCTGGTGGGCAACCAAGAGAAATGGTAATAGCTTGTGCTTGAGGGGTCTCTTGGAATCCCTAGTCTTCAAGAGGGATATCCAGTATTTGACACTGGGCAACTTATTTGCCATCGGTGGCTTCTTGAAAGAACAATTTCCACGCCATTGGGTAACTCCATTACGCTCATATTTAAGAAGTCTATCCAGGTTTCCAGATATAATTTTTGCAAACATTCCAATGTTAATTATCCATTCTGCCACATCCTCCCCTCTTTCTTATCTTCCCACCCCACTCGCCACCTACCTATTAGCCCCTCCCTATCACCTGTGTTCTGTTCAGAGTGCAGAGACCAAGTGACTGTGATTTGCTCAGACATGAATGGTACTTCTGTACCATAACCCCTCCTCCTAAGGTTCAGAGAATATCACCAAAGAGGAGGTGGGGAGATTGTAAGAGCCAGAGGTTAGGGAAGACAGGAGGAACAGTGTTATCTAAATATGACAGGACCATGCACTCACAGCAGCTGTGGAAGCCTGAGTAAGACCCGCACAAGGCCAAGCCAGTCAACATTCCAGCATGGAGTGGGAGGGGCCTCGATGAAGACCCATTGACCGCATGGGAGCTATTGATGGCTGTAGAAGAGGGAGGGACAGTCTCCCCACCACGGGGGGGGGAGTGGAGGGTGTTCTCTGGTAGGTCAATTGCTCATTGGATTAGCTCCCACATGCATATATGGGCACACTATTTAACTCAGCGTGTTATTGAAAAAAAAAAAGGTGTGAAATTGCGAAGGTAGTATGGGGGTGGATCTTGGATGAATTAGGGGAAAGTGGAGGGGAATATAATAAAAATACATTATATGCATGTACAAAATTCTCAAATAATAAATAAAAACCTTATAAAAAAAAAGCAAAACCAATAAAAACAGAGAAGTTCCTTAAGCAGCAAGAGTAGCATATGAAATTAACCATTATTTGGGGCTGGAGAGGTAGCTCAGTGGTTAAGAGCACTGGTTGTTCTTCCAGAGGTCATGAGTTCAGTTCCCAGGGGCCACCTGGTAACTCACAATCTGATGCCTTCTTCCAGTGTGAAGACTTACTTGAGGACAGAATACCTCCAGGGTCAGAGAAACACCAGAACCCCCTGTCCATTCTGGACCAAGATCTACATGTAAGAGACAGAGTATGTCCAACACATAATTGAGGGGGTTGGTAGGCACTATGTGCATGACCCGTCAACTGTCGCAACCAGGCATCACCGAGCTGCTGACCTTTCTAGATCTCTGGCCCCTCTGTCCTGTTCACAAGTTCTCTCCTCCTTAACAAATCACCAGTTTCTCCTACTCTCCATGTGTTTCTGGTTCAGTTCCTTGTTCTGGGACAGATGGACCTAGAAATCCCAGCACATGCTCGCTGGCGTCCTGTACTCAGGGCTGACCATGGTGTAAGGTGCCACTTATGTCCTGCAAGTAACCCTGCAAGCACCGGCCCACAATGGGTGACTTGAGTGGACTCATTTTGTTGGTCTGTGATGGCCCCCATCATCCGTGAGGAGGCACCTCAGGAAAACCCAGGCAATACCATATTAAGTAAACTTGGTTCAAGGTAAACCTAAAATGCTAAGGGCTACCATCTTTGTTTCTTCGTTTTGAGACACGGTTTATTGTAGTCCTAGCTTGCCTGGGACTTGCTATGTAGCTATGCCTGGCTTTGAATTTGCTATGTATCCTTGCTGGACCTTGAACTTGCAGCCATACTCCTGTCCTAGTCTCCCATGTGCTGAGATTAGAAGGGTGTGCCACTATACCCGTAAAATAGCACTATCTTTAAATGAATTCAAAATTAAGTATTGATAAATTACTATTAATTATAATATGGTGAATGCTTGGCCCAATCCCCTTTCCTTCCTTTTAGCGTGGTCTATCTAGGCTCTTTATTTTCATTTTATTTTATTTTATTACTTTTGTTGTGCTTTTTAGTTTTTGAGGTATGGTCTCACTCTATAGGCCAGGCTGACCTGGGATTGACTGTGTAATCTGGCAACCTGGTTTTGAATTCAAAGCAATCTTCCTGTCTCAGCCTAAGTGCTGGGACTGAAGATTTGAGCCACTGTGCCCTCTTTTGAATTTCAAATCGTTGAAGTTCCCCAGGGCTATCTTTCTCAACGTCTGTTTTCTCTCAACCCATCTACCCTTTTCTTCACTGACCCAAAGTCTGAGTCATCTCCTCCTCGCTGGTGTCCACCTCCCACTGAGTTGTAGAGCCATTTCCTTGCCTGCTTATAAATATTTCCACAGTGCATCTAGAAGATGTGGCAAGTTGATTAAGCTTGAACCTTCAGTGTTGCCATGCTCCCTGCTCACCTTTTTCAAGCATTACTTCATCATGTCTTCATTGCAGTGACCCTGAGATATTGATCTTAATAGCATCGCCATGCATAGTCTGTCATACATTAAATATTTGTTGAATGAATACATGAATAATATTTTTAGCTTTAATGTGCCTCTCAACCAGCCTATTAGGAAAACAGAATAATTTATATATTCACAAAGCATCACTTTTTGGCTGTGGTGGCTAGCTGCCGCTCCCATGGAATCACATCTGGCAATATTCACACCCCTTTGCAAACCATGCCCACAGTGAGATCTGGTCTTAGGTCACTGCGGGAGCTGTTGCCATGAATACTGCTGACCTTTTAAAGTTTGGTGTCCCAAAGAGATCACGGTGAAACAGTACCGAGAGATGATTGTCAGCAAGTAACTGGAATGCTGGAATTAATGTTACACCCATAGTCAAAGCTATCAGCGCAGTGCAGCTTCAAATCAAGGCATCTTAGTCCTCTAGCAGGCCCTGCAATCGCTTTCCTTTTGGGCAGAACTGGTGTAGAAATTACTGCAGTCAAGGTTCGGCCTGGATCCGACACAGCCACCCATGGCGAGCAGGTGCCTTAAACCGGGGCTATCTTCCTCCAGCCACAAGGGGGCGCGACGGCGCCACAGGTCGCACAGGCCGCAGCCCGCCGGGGACCGCTCTGGGACAGCGGACAAGGACTGCCCCGCTCTCACACGGGCGGGGCAAAAGGCGCCCGGGAGGTCCCAAGGGCAGGAAGTGAGGGGGCGGGGCTTGGGGAGGTGTGCGCCTGCGCGGAGGCCGCCTGCTGGATCCCGCCCGGGCTGTGGCTACGGTGCGCGCTCACGGTGACGGCTCGATGCTCGCCTAGAGCCGGGCGGAGAGGGTGGAGATGGGAAGTGGGAGGCGGAGGCTCGGGGGTCGTGGTGGTCACGGGCCGCGCCCAGGTGGGAGGGAACGGCCGGGGTTGGGGCCGGTGGCGGGGGGCTGGGGGTGGGGGCTTCCTGGAAGTTTGCCTCCCCCCGCCGGTGGTGGGTTCCTCCGGAGCAGCGCGTCCTCTCGCGGGGCCTGGCTTGAGGGGGGCTCCCCTCCGCTCCCCGCCGCTCGCCCTTGTGCTAGGAGACAAGACACAGGCTCTCCTGCCCTAGCCCGCGGCATCGGGACAGTCGGTGCAGTTCCAGGGAGCTTCCTGATCTCCTCGGAAACTTGTCTTTCAAGGATCACTTTTCATACTGTTTACATGCCACTTGCGGTGTGACAGGGAGCAGCTGCGCGGAGCAAACCTTAGCCAGAAACGTTAGTCCCAGGACATGAGAATCCCTCAGTTGGAAGTTAGGAGTTGATCACCTCATAGCGACTCCAAAGGTCTTGGAGCCCTCCCTAAAAGGATTTAGATTCATAGCCATCGTCCCCAGCCAGGAGGCAGGGGTGCTCGTGTGACATTTGGAAGTTTAAGAGCCAAGCCTGATAACTCACTTTTTTTCTTTTTTTTAAAAGAAGCCGTCCATCATGTGTACTTAGCTTGAATGATTATTTTAAAGTGCATGTCCTATTTATTGCCAATCTGACAGCTGTTTCCATAGAAACTAGAGAAGAAATTGTAGTTTTTCAGTAGTAGTTGTTGATACTGTCTTCTGGACATCAGCTGTGAGTGCCAGTGAGCGCACTACTTGCTCATTCTGAGATGGGCACTTGAAGAATTAAGGGTTTGGAATGTTCTTTGAAGCTAGCAACCCAAATTGTATAATTTTCTCACATCATTAATTTTCTAATTCTGCAAGTCTGCCGGCTGTTTGTTGGCCTGCCACAGTTCTTTGACGAGCACATGTCAGCCCCAGTTCAGTCATTTCATAGGTGTTGTGTAGTGTAGAGATTGGCTCTTGGGAAATGTATAAATACGTCCTCCCCATCCTTCCCCCCTCCCGTCCCCCCCCCCCATTTTTACAAACCCCATTTTAAGGATTAATCAGTCATTACAGATTAACAGCTACTGTTCTGTTCGGGCATCTGTTCAGGCACTTGATTGTCAGTGGTAGAGATAATAAGTTAATTATGTACCTAGAGATTGGGGCTTTTGTCTGTACCTTCCATTGGTAGACTGTTAAAATGTTTGCATATGCTCTGAAGAGAGCAGTTCTCTCATGAGCAGAGCCAAGCCGTGTGAATGAATGCTGCGCATGGCAGCTGGATGAGGGTTTATCTTCGGAAGGATATCAGTATCCCCAGTGTTCTAGAAGTGAACAGTGGGTGTAGGAGGCTTGGAGAAGGTGCCTGTGGAACTAGGAAGCCAGAAGCAACATTAGGAAGTTTATTGAAACTCACAGAAAACCCATGGAAGTGCTTGCTTGGTTTGAGGGTCACAAAGCAACATACCCTGTAATGTTTATTTATTTTTAAAAATTTATTTTATTTATTTTGTATAAAACATCCTGCCTGCATGTGGGTCTGCCAGCCAGAAGAGAGCACCAGATCTCATTATACATGGTTGGGAGCCACCATGTGGTTGCTGGGAATTGAACTCAGGACCTTTGGAAGAGCAGCCAATGCTCTTAACCGCTGAGCCATCTCTCCAGCCCCCATACCCTGTAATATTTAAACTGCCAGAAAGACCTCCCAGCCTCAGCACCATTCTTTCCCCTAAATTACATGTAGTTCTTTTCTGAGACTTGTTTTTTTATCCATTAGTGTGTTTTGTCTTTATTTTATATAGCAGGCAGGGATTTTTGTACTTTTTTTCCTGCTTTGTATCTGCTACACAGAGTGGTGTCTGACATGTGGCAGTTACTCACATAATGGATTAATGAATAAAATAATCCTGAACCCAATGAGCTATATGAATATTTGATTAAGATAATCACGTTTCATTAATTCGGTTGGCAATGTTTTTAAAATAGGTGCATTTCGGCCTAGCAGCAGTGGTGCACGCTTTTGATCCCAGCACTTGGGAGGCAGAGGCAGTAAGTTCCAGGCCAGCCTGGTCTATAAAGGAAGTCCAGGATAGCCAGGGCTACCCAGAGAAACCCTGTCTTGAAAAACCAAAAAAAAAAAAAAAAAAAAAAAAAAAAGGTAAATTTCACATTAAATCTGAATTTTTGGCTTTTGTAGAAAGGTTTGAAACATTTGACAACATAAAGGACAGATCCTGTCACATTGTTGGGCCTCCTGTGCGTGACTGGGGTTGTTCACATTCCTATGGCTTTGCCAAAGTTACCGGCATCTACCATACAGCCCTGTGCGGTCTATAAGTCCTTCTATTATCTTTAATACAAATAAAACCGACTATAAATTCTGCCCTTCTGATGCATCTAGTCATATGCGAGGGCTGCCATATTGGGCAGCACAGAGAACTTTTTTTTTTTCCCCCAGAAAGTTTTATGCAGTACTGCTTTTGATGGTGGACTTTGCTTCTCCTGAAGTCCTGTTACACTGAAGATCTTGTTTTAAAATAATCCTGAGCCAGGTGTGGTGGCGCACGCCTTTCATCCCAGCACCGGGGAGGCAGAGGCAGGCGGATCTCTGTGAATTCGAGGCCAGCCTGGTCTACAAAGGGAGTCCAGGACAGCCAGGGCTACACAGAGAAACCCTGTCTTGGAAAAAAAAAAATCCTGAGCTTCTCTATGACTTAAGTGCTGGAATGCAGGCCTGTCCTGTCACGCTGGGCTTTGGGGCTCTTGTGGGCAGCACTTACTGCTGTTGTTTTTAGGTTAGCATAAACATCTTAGTTGTGAGCTCTGTACTTCAATTTAACGTACAGTCTGTAGTGGTGTGACTTTTTTTGTGACTCCTGGGGTTAGCGTCTGTTAAGGATTGCTTTAGGTTGCCTGCAGGAGGGGTTGGCAGTGAAGTGCAGTGGTTAGAGGGGATAGAATAAAATCTGCTCTCAGGGTCACAGAGCCCAGGGCGAGCTGGGTTAAAGTCATAAGGAAGTGATTGGCAGGACTGACTTGAAGTGACCTTTGGCCTTTTGGGTGTTAAAATCCTAGGGCTGACTGCATATAGTCTGTGGAGGATTGGAAACGACATCTAAGTTCCATGGTATATAACATGGAAAAAGTAACTTGCACATGAACTTGTGCAGCTGCCTCCTACCGTGAAAATGTCTTTGAGATCAATTATTTGTAAGACACAGAAACTGGAGGAAGGGAAGGAATTACTTTCGAGAGCTTCTGAAGCCCAGTCACACGGGGGGGGGGGGTGCATACGGGGGGGGGGGGGGGTGGGGGTAAGGGGTGGGGGGGGGCGGGGGCTGTGTCTCAGGAACTTGGAGGCCTTCTGGCGTTCCTGTGCAGGAATGGGCAGTCAGTCAATCAACTGGTCTTCCACATTCCGCCCCCCCCCCCCCCCCCCCCCCCCCCCCCCCCCCCCCCCGTTACCACGTGTGCATTCCATCTTCCTTTCTGTGTGAACGCTTGCAGAATTTTCCTCACTGGTCTAGCTTGCATTCTGTTTGCTGCAGCACTGGCTATAGACCCTACATACCCACGCCTTTATATTCGTAGGCCAGATACTTGCCTGAGGTGAAGGGTCTTTGTGGTAGGTGTCTACTGCTGCCTTGGAGGCCACTGGCTGTTAGGGACCAGCATTATTGACTGGCCCATTCCCTAAGCTGAGGCCATGCCCAGACAAATGTCAAAGCTTTATGACAGTAAATCATCAGATTTAAAGGAAAGGAAGTATAGTCATATTGGTTTTGCAGTTTTCTAGTAAAAGAGCTTACATATACTTTTCCATGTGAAACAATTCTTTTTTTTTTTTTTTGTCTTCTATCCAAATGACATAAGAATGACTTTTATGTAATTAGTCCACTGCTCTGGAATACTCTACTCTTTGTTTTTTAGAATACATTGCATTAATAAGATATTTTATGTATTTTTCCCTAATAAACTCATTTTTGTCTCCTTGATTAGAATGCTGCCTCTACAAAGATAAGGACTGTTTTCTCTTCTTCCTGTCATTTCTGTACCACTTAGCCAACGAAGGAAACAAGCTGCTCAAATACACAAGGATGACCCCATTAGTTCTCTACAGAGCCAGACACTCCTGTTGCCTAGTGACATAGTTTCTGACTTAATGCAGTCCAAAGAATTACTCACCTGTACTGCCCGTCAGGTAAAAATCAGGACCTGCCGCTGTGTATAGCACATAGCACTTGCTAATGGTAATGATGTGCTGTCTATTACTGCTGTAGATGGTATTGCTTCTGCGTTTGAAAACAGTCACTGAAAGACAGGATGCCGTGTGGTGCCAGCAGCAGCCCCACACACCTGTTCACTGCATCTCTTCAGTGTGTCGAGAGCACCTGGAGTGACTGGCCCGTGCTCTCTAGGTCTGGGGATGTGCTCCGTCTGCATGGTGAGGAGGCCTAACCGCAGTTCTCAGTCACTGCTCCATGAATGATAACATGACTACAAATTTGAAATGATTTAAATTGTTTTTATTATTATGCCACTTCTAAGCTTAGTGCCAGACAGAAGAAAGAAAGCTAAAAAGTATCTTGTTAATGTCAAGCTATTAATAGGTTAGGTTGACTATTCATTTTTAATTGGGCTACCATGGGATTAATTTTCACTTAGCCTTACCTTATTCACTTCATAAATTAATAATAATGTACAGGCATAGTGTACAAATCAGATAAAAGTACAGTCTAATAACCTTCATATTGTCAACTATGCAGCCAAGACTATTCATTAAAATTAGCAGTTTCGAAGTCCTTGTGACTTTAGGTATTAATTCTGTATTAGTAAATTTAATTGTGCCACCCCTCTAAACATTTTAAAAATATTTAGAAAAACTGAAAGAAAATGTACATATAGCCACATAGATATGATTATCAGTACATACAACATTGACTCTGCATCCTGTGTGTGCACATGTGTGTGTGTGGGAGTGCAGGTGTGTGGAGGTGTACATGTGTGTACGTGTTTGTAAGAGCACTTGGAAGTAAGTTTCATTCATGAATAGATCCTTTGACAAGTACCTCTGGTGTGTACATGTTCACTCTATAGAGTGTAAAGTATAGGCCTCCTAATGCTTTCCAAGGGAACAGTGTCAAGTTTGACATTTTCCCTTTGATGGTGCTCAGATCAAGACGGAGGTGTGAGAGCTGGTTCACCGTGGCCAGACATTGGAACTAGCTTTTGGTAAACAGGTCATTTAAAAGCACTAGCCACCATGTTGGAGACTGGAACCCAGAGTCTCACTGAAGGCGAGATGCGGGGAACAAAAGGAACTCCTTTTCTAAGTCTGCTGTGTGTGTGTATGGGATAGGCGCATATATGATTGCCATTACAAGGAACACCTGGCCGGGAGGCTGGGCAGTTGGGAGGCATTTAGATGAGAAAAAGCCTGGGCATGGACACAGGATGCCATTTCCTGTAGCTGTGAAGGTGGAGGAAGGAACCTGGTAGCAGTTGCTGCTCCACCTGTAGCAGGAGAGCGACCAGGGCTATAGAAGTTGCTGGAACGCTACCCCATCTTTAAAGTGGCAGGTCCAGAATTGGAGTTTCCTTTGGGCTTTTCTGTGTGGATCATTGGACCTCATGGTTTTGGGCTTACAGCTGTCATTCACTTTGCGTAAATTCTGGCCACAGCCCCTTTGCCATCTTTTTCTCTTACCCATCCTTGCCTCATTCGAGGATTGTAGCCACGAGGGGATTAGGCTGTCATCAAAGCCTCCTGCCTTCTCTCTCACTCAGTTTATTTTAGCTCTGGTCAGTCAGTAAGTTCACAGGTCCCTATTTCCACAGTGTCCAATTTGCTGTGAGTGTCACCCAGTGTGCTTTTCATCCTCCGTTTTGTGGTTTTATTTAGAAGGTGAAGGTAGTCTTTTAAAAATATGTATTCCATGTCTGTCTAAAACATGCTCAGAAGGTTCCTGTAGCTGCTTCGACACATGGAGTATAGTTATAGTAATTCCTTGCCTACTAATACCGCCACTTGTACTGCCTAGGAGCTAGCCTCATTTGATTAATGTTTCTTCTCCCTGTGGATCTAGTTTTCTGCTTGGTAACTTTAAATTGTATGTTGCTAAGTGTTGGATGCTTTTTGATTCTTGAGGTGTTTTGAAGAAAATCCAGGATGTGGCTATCAGAAGCACCTGGATATTTTTGACAGCTGTTTTTTGTTTTTGTTTTTCCTTAAACTTTCTTTTTTTTTTTTTTGTAATATTTTATTAATTTATTCATATTACATCTCAGTTGTTATCCCATCCCTTGTATTCTCCCATTCCTCCCTCCCTCCCATTTTCCCCCTACTCCCCTCCCCTATGACTGTGACTGAGGGGGACCTCCTCCCCCTGTATATGCTCATAGGGTATCAAGTCTCTTCTTGGTAGCCTGCTATCCTTCCTCTGAGTGCCACCAGGCCTCCACATCAACTGTTTTACCAAGCTGGTAAAGAAGCCACTCCCTGGGTGTTGTAGACTCTGTTCCTGGGGCCTGAGGGGGCAGTTGTCAGTACCGTGTTCATCCTCTAATACTGAGGCCAGGCTCTGGGGAGTTGCCCAATGCCAGTCACAAATGGTAGGTGTGTTTTCCACTTTGATTAGTGGGAGCAAGCAGTGCACCCCACCCTGCGCACTGTGCTCTGTGACTGTGGTTCTTTCAAAGCTTCCAGGGGAATTTCTCACTCACATGATTAGTAGTCCTCAGCTGAATAGGGAAGGGCTGCACGAACATTGTTGGCTCCCGTCCTCTGCCCGTGAGCTCTGGCCTCCTGGTCCACAGGAGTGCCCAGTTTCGGCTCTTCAGTTTAAGGCAATTAAGGGCCTAGTCTCTCTTGTCGGTGTGTTTGGAAACTCATCTGCTGGTTCCTTCCAGCAGTCTTGGCTTCATTGTGGGCTTGGGGTTGGGGGTCAGGGGTGGAGTGTGAATAAGGTCGGGAAGAAACTGGGAATGTGAAAAGATTTCTGGCCCAGATTGGGCGGGGTCTCTGGGGCAGTCATAGGCCCCTCCTGTTTCCCACCTTTCAGTCCTCCATTGCCTACTGCCAAGTGTGGTGAAAGTCTTGTTTTATGTATTCCATTTTTTTTGTTTGTTTTTGTTTTTTGCTTTTTTGTTTCTTGCGACAGGGTTTCTCTGTGCAGCCTTAGCTGTCCTGGACTCGCTTTGTAGACCAGGCTGGCCTCGAACTTAGAGCTCCGCCTGGCTCTGTCTCCCAAGTCCTGGGATTAAAGGCTTGCGCCACCATGGCCAGCCGTATTCCATTTTTAAGTGGCATTAAAGCCCCTCTCCCTACATTCTGATTCCAATCAAAAACCTCACAATGTTATTTGAAATAATAAATTAGAATTAAAAAAAATAACTTTTTGTAAGTTAGGCTTTTCTATCCCATTATATTCTTCTTATTGTCAGCTGATACAAATTTATTGTTGGTTTCTCTAAGTTATTTCTCATTTCCCCAAATGATTTGCTGCAAGTAAAGAAAAATAATGACATGAAAAAACTGAAGTGTTGAAAATAAGCACCCTGTAGTGACCTAGTGTGTGTGCAGCCTACTGCTTTGTCCTGTTGAAGGTGCTGCTGGGCAGAAACACAGGCGTTTCTCCTGAGATGCTTCACACACATTTCTTAAGCATTGCATTCCCAGCGTATAGATCCATATTTTCCATAGGTGCTTATGTCTTATTTTTTGTGTTCTAGATAACCAAGCAGAACCAAGATGAGTTTTCTTTATGGACTGCAGTCTGCCACAAGAAACCGTTTCCTCTCTGGCTTGAACTCACTGGCCAACAGGAGACAGTGGAACACAGCAGCAGGCTGGCCACAAGCACCGAGGCCCTTGGCCGTAAATGCGGGTCATGGACATAACACTGGCAGTCGGTGTCACTCGCTGATTTCGCTGCCTGGAGACTTTCATTTCTGTAGGACTCTCAGTAACGAAAAGTCAGGGTGCCTCCCAAGTGCCCAAAGCAGGAAAGTGCGGGTACTTACTTACAGACATACTGCATGGGGTAACGCTTTTTCAAGACAAGGAGCGAGGAAAGAGGCTGGCATCCCTGTGCTCTCAGCATCGAGTCCTCCGAGCTGCCCTGCGGAAGGAGCCGCCAGGCGGTTCCACAAGTCTCCACCGGTTCAGGCCGCCCCGGTGCCGCTCTTGCTCCTCATTCTGAAGCCAGTGCAGAAGCTCCTGGCCATCATTGTGGGCAGGTAAACATTCTTCGGGAGGAAAACATTGTTCGCGTTAAAGTTCTTGAATTTTTATATTCACATTTGTATCAACTTTTAGTAATTTTAAATAATTAAACCTTAGTATTTATAAAACTGTACTTTTAAGGAAACCTTCCCCTATACCATATCCAGCTCAGAATTTGAGTTTATAAAGGTAAGTTCTACCAGTCGTGTTATGTGTGTGATTTAACAATCTTGAAATAATTTATTGTAAATTTAGTGTATAGAAATATGGTCCTTAACTTTTGTTGGTAGAGACATGCCTAAAAGATTGCCCGTTTCTAATGGTAGGGATAGCAAGTTGTGTAATAACAGCGCTTACGAACATTGCTTTTTGATTTTGTGGAATGTTAGGCAGGAAGCATGAAATGGAGGCCTCCCTCATATAATTAGGGGCTCAGGCTTAGCCACATTAATCGTGCGCGTGCCTACCATTCTGCTTTCAGTCTTTTTGCTGTGCTTCTCTTGGTGGTCTTTTATAACTGCTCGTTGTATAGCTAAGCGGTTGCTCTCGACCCTTTCCTTATTTCATGAAGTGCAAGAAGGCAAGGCTGCCTCGTCATGAGGTTTTGATGTGCTTGGCAAACAGGCTGCCCTCCCCACCCCCACCCCCCAGCCATCTGCTTCCTTCCTGCTAACAACCTAGTCTGCTTCTATGAACAGCTCAAGAATTCCTCTGTAACCTATGTAACTCGACATGTTTGATGTTGACAGAAAACAGGTATCTATATTGGCTCATTCTTATTTGTAGGGATGTTTGCTTTGTGAGCTGTATTCCTTTAACATTTTTTTTTTTTTTATTTTGGCCAGGCATGGTGGCGCACGCCTTTAATCCCAGCACTGGGGAGGCAGAGGCAGGCAGATCGTTGTGAGTTTGAGGCCAGCCTAGTCTACAAAGTGAGTCCAGGACAGCCAGGGCTATACAGAGAAACCTTATCTTGAAAACAACAACAACAAATTGTTTGATTTTGGTGATGATTTTACAATTATAAATTTTCTCTTGTAGTATGTTGTGCAGATATTACGAATAAGTCGTAATGTTATAAGTTGTAATAGGAACTATGTATACTTCGTTGCTTTGTGGCCCCTCTGGTTCAGTTGATTTTCCCCCCATGTCCCCGTGCCAGCCTTCTGACACTGTGATGAAATAACTGAGGTAATAAGGGGCAGAGACTTAGGTTGGCTCATGCTGTCCACGGTTGCCTGGGCCCCAGGCCACTCAGTGGGATGCTTGGCAGAGAAGACTTGTCCATTTCATGGTGGCCAGGAAGGCAAAGAGAGAAGCAGGCGGGGGCTACAGTGCTAATATCCCCTCCAAGGACACACCCCAGGACCCCCACATCCTCCTTCTAGACTGTGCCTCCCAAGGGTCATACCAGCCCTCTGTCCCACAGGACAGAGACCCAGCCTTTGATATTAAATAGATAGACTTTTGGTGGATACTTCCAAATAAATGATAGCATGGGCTTAGTACAATTATACTAGCTTTATAAAGTTGCTTTACAAAGCAACTTTGTAATGGATTCTTGTCAAGGGAGTGAGAGGAGGAGGGAGGGAGAGACACACAGAGAGACAATGGGAGAGACAGAGAGAATGTGTGTGTGTTAAATTTTTATTAAGACTTAAAAAAATGTATGCACAATGAAATGTTTTTGTCCCACTGTTGAGAAACATTTCTTGTCAAAATGCTTGTGAACCTGTATTGTTTTTAAAATTGTATGTATTATTAGTATTATTTGTAGGCCCAGCTAGCAATCAATCAAGACACAGACACTTATTATATTTTAAAATAGCCTTGGCTAACCTGGGGCAGGGCAGATATCAATCTTCTAACCCACCTCCCATAGTGGGACAGGCATGGGATCCCTGTCTCAATTTTATGTCATTTGCTCTTAATAACTTTTATCAAGCTCCCTTTCATCTATAGTCCCATATACTTGGTTATTTATTTTATTTATCTGGGCCGGATTTTCCGTCCATGCCACCCATGTGCTTCTTCTTTAGCTAACCCATGCAGCCTTTTCTCTCTTCACTTCAGGCCTCTCTCCTCCTCTTGGCAGTCCTTTTTTGCTTCCCAGAATTACTCTCTCTCTCCTAGCCCCACCTATCTCCTGCCCTGCCCAGGTGGGATGGCTTTTTATTAAGCAAAAGGTGGGTCAGACAGCAAGCAGTAATTAGCATCAAAATACATCAGACCACCCCCCCCCCCCCCCGCCCGCCCCAAGAAACCCAGCCCAGCATTTGAGGGAAGCTTGCCTGCTAGCAAGGCCCTCCCCAGCGGCATATGTAGCAGGCCTGTTTCCACACTCCCGTGCTTCCATCTTCCCTCCCTCCTCATGTTCAGATGGTAGTGGAGCTGCTGCTTCTGTGCAGAGCTGCTCATCGCAGGCTGGCGCTGAGGGAGTGGCTCCTGTGCTTTGCTGGAGCACTGGCAGATTGTGCTGGAGTCACAGGAGCGCTGAGAAGTACAGTGGTGGAAGGTGCAGACTTATCCTCCGTGACTCCAAGATGCTTCTTAAGTGGTCAGGCTCAGGACTGGAGTTCCCTTTCCTAGTGAGTTTTCCTCTTGGTACCTTCGTGACCTTGGCTAGGTTGTTCTCTGTAACAAGGCATAAGAAAGAGCAAGCGAGGTGACGTGTGTAATGATTAGAGCAGCACTTTGAGTATGACAAATAGTGCTGGTTAGTGGGAGGTGTAACAGGACAACCCTTGTTCTAGTGTTTGCCTTCACACTAGTCAAGAGGGAAACTTGAGTGACCCTTAGGATTTGTAAGTATAGCTTTATAGAACTGATGACTTTTCCATCCTCTAGCTAAGAGTTTTATGACTTAAGAAGCTATGTACAGAAAGAAAACATAGGCTGAGCTGATCGGTGACGTAGAACCCCTGCACATGAGTCTGACTTTGGTGATACGTGAGCACGCGCTCACCAGAACATTCCATTTCTGATCTGTCACAGGGGCATAAGGAAATGGTGGCAAGCACTTCCTCCCAACAAGAAGGAGCTATTTAAAGACAGTGTGAGGAAGAATAGGTGGAAGGTGCTCTTTGGGCTGAGTGCGTTTGGACTGCTGTTTGTAGTGTTTTATTTCACCCACCTGGAAGTGAGTCCTGTCACTGGAAGAAGCAAACTCCTGCTGCTGGGGAAAGAGCACTTCCGACTTCTGTCAGACCTGGAGTATGACATGGTGAGTAAGAAAGAATTGTATCTAACCAAACTGCATACACACTGCAAAGCAGAAAGCTTTCTTAAATATGGAAGATGCACTACTTTTAGTTTTTGGTTTTGATAACATTAGCAATTTTTTCCCAGGTCTCAGACCTGGGAAAAGTGTTTGCACCATGTGCAGTGGTTTTCCTTGAATGCAGCCAGCTCCTGCTCTGCCCAGATCTGTTCACTATCTCCCACTTAGGAGACTGGAGCAGACAGGGTGACTGGGTCACGCTGAGGTGAGAACTGGGTGTGGTGACTGTCCCAGGCCTGGCTGCTCTGGCTTAGGTTCTAGCTTCCTTTCTTTTTCTGTATAGGAGGGCACTTACCATGGTCTGCGCCCACTTCCCTGTTTTAGATTAAGCTCTGTGGGACCAACGGTCTCATTGGTTGTTTTTTATTTTATCCTAGGAACTAACAAACCATGCAGACTAATGCTTAGTTTTTATGTCTCAAATGAGTAAATATGCTGTGAGAATTTTTATACCTTGAAATTCAGGTGTAATAAGATAGTTGTGATTTTTCTAAACATCAGTTTTGGCTTTTGAAATTTTATTGTATTTTCTGCCTTAAAAAAAAAAATTCCTAAAACAGTATTTCGCTGTGTAGCGTGGGCTGCCTTTTAACCTGTGACCCTTATGTCTCAGCCTTAAGTGTTGAGGTGTGTGCTACCATATCTCCTGTTTTCCGAATACAAAATAAAGGTGGGATTCAGAGACTCTGACTCCCTGAGAAGTGTAATGCGGATACATTTTTAACAATTATTTTCATTTTGGTTTCTTAAATCTCTCTCTTCCTTCTCCACTCTAATTCCTTCCAACACCCCAATACCAGGTAGGAGAGAAAAAAGGTTAGTGGGGAGAGGGGACATAGTTTTCTTCAGCTGCTTCCTGCTGTGTAGAGTCATCAGGTTCCTTGGGGCAAGTCCAATCCTCGCTTCTGGGTGTCTTCAGCAACTTCTTGTCAAACTGCGTCAACCAGGAGCAGCGGTGGGGAAGCACCAGCAGCCTTCCTCTTTCTCAGAGCCCCCAGTCTCTCTCTGGGTCTGGCATTTATTCCCACTGGCAAAGACTATGCCCCCACATGAGGCAGTTCCCAGCTGACAAACATCACATGCCCTCTCAGGAGGCAGTTATCAGCTGTGGACAAACTGGAACAGCCCCCATATTCCACTCCTGGGATTAAAAAAAAAAAGAAGCATGTTTACATATAAGCCAAAACTTCCACAATAGTATAGTAAGTTAGGGAGTGCCACTACACACTTTGTGCCCTCATGTGTCTTCAAGGATGGACTATCCTTGCATTCGAGTACTTACAACAACAGGGATGCACTGGATGCTGTTGGTTGAATAGGTGGTGGCCACAGGGTGCCCAGGTCTTTATATTTGTTTAAGGAAAATGAGCACAGGAGCTTATCAAAGGAACATTATCATTAATAGCAATGGCCTTTTGCTATAAAAGTTGTTCTTAGTTAAGATTATAGTCTCTTAGAAGAATACATACAGAAATTTAAAAAATCTTCTAGGATTTAGTCTTAATAGGAAGACAGCTGTGGGAAAAAATATTTTGGAACAGGGCTGGAGAGATGGTTCAATGGTTAAGAACACCGCCTGCTCTTCCAAAGGTCCTGAGTTCAATTTCCAGCAACCACATGGTGGCTCACAACCATCTGTAATGTGATCTGATGCCCTCTAATGGCGTGCAGGTGTACATGTAGGCAGAACATTGTATACATAATAAAAATAAATGAATCTTTTAAAAAAATATTTTGGAACGATTGGAACAAGCCTTGTAAGAAATTGGTGTATCTTCTACTATTCAGATAGTTTAAAATGTGAAAAACACATATATACCTCTGTGTGTGTGTGTGTGTGTGTGTGTGTGTGTGTGTGTGTGTATACTGTATATATACAGGTGGATCGGTATATATGTGTGTATGTATGTTCATATGAATAGGCATTTTTATTGCTAAATCTATTGGTCTGTGAATTTAAACATTCTTATAGAGCTCTAATTACATAGTGTGCAAAGTAGTGTGTTGTTGACTTGACACAAGCTAGAATCACGGAGGGAGGCTCAACTGAGAACATGCCTGTATAAGCCTGGCTCTTAGACAAGCCTGGAGGGCATTGTCTTCATCAGTGATTGATGTGGGAGGACCCAGTAGGTGGTGCCACCCTTGGGTAAGTGATCCTGGGGCATATAAAGAAATAAACAAATTAAGCAAGCCATGGAGAGCAGCAGAGCACCCGGGGCTTCTGCTTGAGTTCTTGCCTCCAGGTTCCTGCCTTGAGTTTGTGCCTTGCCTTGCTTCAGTGATGGACTGTGGCCTGAGAGCTGTAAACTGAAATAGTCTCTTTCCTCCCCAACTGGCTTTTGGTTGTGGTGTTTATCACAGCAATAGGTAGCAAACCAAACTAAGATATACAGTCTTTTAATTCTTTTAGGATAGTTAATAGAGGACCTTTTAAATTTGTTTACAATTGTTGAGTTCTTTAAAAATGATAATTGATACAGTCTTTTAATTTCATATTTTATGAAGTTGTATGTTTTAATGCATCTTAAAAAGTTATCAACTTGATTTATATGTTAATTAAACTATAGATGTTATGAAAATTAAATATTTGTAGAATATTCTTAATGTTTTCAGTGTATATGAAAGAATCTTTTAGAAAAATTGTTTCCATATATGAGCTGCCTAGGCTTTTTAATCAGCTTCACATAGAGAAAACGATTTGCCTATTAGCTCTGAGATCTTAGTGATTTTTCTTTCAGTCTGTGTGGATCAAACAGTTTACGCTTAGTGAGATATTGTCCCTTTTTGTAAAAGCTTAAGTCTATACTATAAATAGGATGTTCTTCCATTTACTGGATTATGAAAATAATTCATTTTCTTTGACATTTTTTTCTTTCTTACTTTCCCCCCTTGAGACAGGGTTCATTGTATCCCAGACTAGCTTGAACTTACTGTGCAGCAGAGGGTGACCTTGAACTTCTAATCATCTTGGATTCACCTCTCCTGTTTGGATTACAAGGGTGTGCAACCACACTAGGTTTATGTGCTGAGAACCAAACTGAGCCTTTTTTTTTTTTTTTTTTAATAAGAACTTTTTAATGTGGAGTCTTTGTTATCTAGGCAGTTTTGTTTTCTGAAATTCTTAGGAAAGTAGAAATTTTAAGCATTTTACTTGTATATAGATTAATAGAAAAGAAGAATAAAATTTGAATTTAATAACATTTATATAAAAATCTTATAATCTATTCCTTTGTGAGAAACCACACTGCTTTTATATGAGTAATTTAAATTTCAGAAATTTGAGTCTTTAATATATGTAAAATTTTGCGCAATTCAAAATTGAAATGTCCGATGTTAGTCAGATAGTTCTCCATGAAGCGGCATATGCATTTTGTAGTTCAAAAACTCTTAAACAATACACTTTAAAAAATCTTCTAGTGGATGGAAAAATTTAAAAGTGATCTGCTGCCTGAGAGAGACCCTCGATACCTGACTGTTAAGGAAGTGGTGAATCACCTAACACAGTGCAATCAAGACGTCCCGGGAATCCCTGAGATCAACTGGGCGATTCATGTGGTCGATTCCCCAGATGTCAATGCCTTTGTGCTTCCAGTGAGTAAATGCTTTATATTCGTTACTGTTGCTAGCTTTAGTGTCTGTAAGTCTTACTGTGGACTAATTGCTTATACCATTCTCTTTGCGTGCAGAACGGACAAGTGTTTGTTTTCACTGGGCTTTTGAATAGCGTAACTGATGCGCACCAGCTTTCCTTCCTTCTGGGCCACGAGATCGCACATGCAGTACTTGGGCACGCTGTGAGTACCCAAGTGACGTACAGCTCTTGAGTGTTGCCTTCATATTAGCAAGTTGTATCCTTTAAGGAACCCAGTCTTTTCAGGGTTTTTTCCATCTTCTTTTAATGACGAAATGTAATTGTATTCTGTACCTGAAAAAAGGTGTTGAGCTAATTTTGAGATTTCTGCAGTCTTTAGTGTATGATACTGAATAATTAGTATTTCTCTTAAATACTGTTTTTATCGCCTGTCTCTTTTGCTAAAAAGTAATTAGTCTCAACCTTTAATTATTTCACATTAAAATTTAAACTTCCATAATTATTAACATACTTGTAATCTAGTCAAAAATTAATTGTTGGAAAATGGTGCTACTGTTTAAGTGGTAAATCAATTTTATTCTTACTCATTTTCAAACTATGGTTGGAATATTGTTGAAAAATGTCTAAATAATATGTAATATGGGATTAATGCAGAGCAATAATGATACCATGCCAGATCAGTTTACTGAACCTCACGTAATATGTCCTTCCCAATCAGAGCTTTAACTTATGAGAATGTATTTATCATCCCTGCCTTATATATGAGGAAGCTGACATTTAAAAAAACTAACTGTGGCCACATAGGTCTTTAATAAGGGATGAAACATTTTTTGAACTCATTTTTATTGCTATTCATTAAAAGTATAAATGAATCTTTTGTACATACAACTAGAATAAGTATATTTTTATTTTTTAATTAGACCATGCAGATAAATATTTGTGAAAAGAATACAATATGCTAAATCATAAGTACAAATGTTATTAACTTCAAATGGAAACTATGGTGTTTATTATTAATCTTTCTGAAAGTCATTTAAAATTCTATCTATTCTGTAGAGGAACAATAAGATAAGATTGGCCAATGTAGCTCTTTTTTGAAGTATCCTGATTTCTTTTGATTTATAGGAAAAAATGTTTCCTAAATATGTACAAGAGTAAACGGAATAATGGAAATAGTCATTTAGTGTGTTCTAGTATCTCTCAAATGGTGGTGGCATAACACATTGTGATGCATTAATGAATGAGACAGAAACTTTCCCTTGGATTAGTTTTATAAGTGTAAGGTCAAATTTGATTTCTCCACTTCTCTCCCTGTGTCTTCCATCTGCCTGTAATTTGTGTATGTGTATGAGACCTGTCTGTCTCTGTTGCCTCTGCGTGCGTGCGTGCATGCGTGCGTGCGTGTTTGTATATCTGTCTCTGCCCCTGTCTATAAAAAAGGACTTTGGTCTGTATTTATGAACAATATAGAAAGCATGTTAATCTTTAAACAGAAATCTTTAATGGTTTTTAAAGAAGAGGTGACATTACTGACCACATCTGACCCAGAGTAGCACCCATTATTGCAAACAAGTGCTGCCATTCCATGTCTACATGTTACTGCCAACGATTCTGAGACATTTTTGTTCATGGCTGCTTTTAACCTATTGGCTGCTTTCAGCAAATGATCACCACAAGATATACATGCATTATTCTGGGTCAGGGCATGGAGTAGTAACATAATTTAAGATTAAAGTTGTGCATTCCTTTAGATTGTAAAAGCCTATTGCATTAGAACTCCAAGGCATAATAAGCTTGGCTACACTGTTTTTTAAGGGCAGCTTAAACTTGAGCAGGCTGTATACACAGTAGGACAGCAGGTTACGTGCATGGTGTTAAATGACCTTAAGGCATGTTCTGTTCTTAAATTGACTATGGCAGTTCCCATCAAAATTCCAACACAAGTCTTTGCAGACTTTGAAAGAGCAGGCCTCAACTTCATAGGGAAAGTAGGAAACCCAGGTTAGCTAAAATAATCCTGTACAATAAAAGAACTTTGGGAGATATCACCATCCCTGACTTCAAGCTATAATATTGAGCAATAGTAATAAAAACCACATGGTATTGGTATACAAACAGACAAGTTGATTAATGGAATTGAATCAAAGACCCAAAAATAAACCCACACACCTACTGACACTTGCTTTTGACAAAGAAGCCAAAACCATACAATGGAAAAAATAAAGTATCTTCAACAGTTAGTGCTGGTATAAGTGATGTCTTCATGTAAAAGAATACAAGTAGATCCATATTTATCATGCTGCACGAAACTCAAATTCAGGTGGATTAGAGACCTCAACATAAAACCAGACACACTACACCTGTTAGAAGAAAAAGTGGGGATCAGCCTTGAAGTCATTGGCACAGGAGACAACTTCCTGCGCAAACTACCAACAGCTCAGGCACTAAGATCAACAGTTAATAAATGGGACCTCCCTCATGAAACTGGAAAGCCTCTGTAAGGCAAAGAACATCTCAGTAGGACAAAACGGCAGCCTACAGAATGGGAAAAGATCACCAACCTTACATCTGACAGAGGGCTAATATCCAAAACAAGGACTCAAAAATTAAACACCAGTAAACCAGATAATCCAGTTGAAAAACGGGGCACAGAGCTAAACATAAAAGTCTCAACAGAGGAATCTCAAATGGCTGAAAAGCACTTAAAGAAGTGTTTAATATCCTTAGCCATCAGAAAAATGCAAATCAAAATGATTGAAATTTCATCTTATACCTCTCAGAATGGCAAAGATCAAAAGCACAAATGACAGTTTATATTGTCGAGGAGGTGGAGCAAGGGAAACACTCCTCCATGGCTAGTGGAAGTGCAAACCTGTACAGCCATTTTGGAAATTAATTTGGTGGTTTCTCAGAAAATTGGGAATAGTTTTACCTCAAGATCCAGCTACACCACTCCTGGGCATATACCCAACAAATGCTCCATCCTACCACAAGGACACTAGTTGAATTATGTTCTTAGCAGCTTTATTTGTAATAGAAACTGGAAACAACGTACATGTCCCTCAACTGAAGAATGAATGAAAAATGTGGTACATTTACATAAAATGGAGTACTACTCAGCTATTAAAAACAAGGGCATCATGAAATTAACAGGCAAATGGAACTAGAAAATATCATCCTGAGTGAGGTAACCCAGACGCAGAAAGACAACTAAGGTATGTATTCACTTATAAGAGGATATGAGTCATAAGGCACAGGATAACCATGCACCAATCCACAGACCCAAAGAAGCTGAGTAACAGGGAGGGCCCAAAGGAAGACACTGAAATCTCACTCAGAGGGGAAATAAAATAGAGATCTGAAGTTGATGAAGGGAGGGAACAGGGTGGGAGAGGAGGGTGTGGGGAGGGGAACGAGGATGGGGATCAGGTGTGGGGAGAGAGGGGATGGGTTGGGGGAGGGCTGGGAGAGAATGGAAATCTGGTGAGGGTCATCTCTGGAACTAGCTGGAGACCTGGGATGGGGAGGCTCCTGAGAGCCTATGGGATGACCTAGCTGAGACTCCTAGCAGCAGGAGACAGGGAACCTGAAGTTGCCACCTCCTGTAGCCAGGCACTTCTACTCGAGGGAGGGCACACCAACCCACCCCCAAAACTTTTGACCCAAAATTTGTCCTGCCTACAAGATTTGCAGGGATAAAGCTGGAGTGGAGATTAAGGGAATGACTCACCAATGGCTAGCTGGCCCAACTTGAGACCCACCCCATAGGAGTGAGCCAGCCCCTGACACTATTAATGATACTCTGCTCTGCTTGCAGACAGGAGATTTGCATAACAGTCTTCTGAAATGCTTCATCCAGCAGCTGATAGAAACAGATACAGACACCCACAGCCAAACAACAGGCCAAGTCTTTTGGAAGAGCAAGGGGAAGGCTTGAGGGAGCTGGAGGGGTCAAGGACACCACAAGAAGACCTACAGAGTAAACTAACCTGAGCCCATAGGGATTCACAGAGACAGAACCATCAATGAAAGGGCATGCCTGGGCTGGACCTAGGCCCCATACACAGATGTACAGATGTGCAGCTTGGTCATCATTGGGTCCCCTAACAATAGGAGTAAGGGCTGTCTCTGACTCTGATACCTGCCTTTGGATCCCGTTCCTCTAGCTCGGCTGCCTTGTCTGGCCTCAGAGAGAGGATGAGCTTAGCCCTGCTGCTTAGTCCTGATGTGGCTTGATGTTCTAGGGCTGATTGGTACCCATGGGGGAGGAGTGTCCCATTCTATTAGGAAAAGGAGAGAGGGGATATGTGAAAGTAGGAGCTGCGATTGGGATATAAAGTGAAAAAATATATAAAACAGTGAAGAAAAAGCTGAAGATGGACAGGAAACTCATGACAGAGATGGACTGGGAGTCAGGGAAGGGCAGGGTCTCAAGCAAGGTTATGAAAGATTCAAGACAGGTACCAGAAAGTAATTGTCAGTTCCTGTCAAGGCTCAGCTTCTTTGCTGCCTACAAATAAATTGCCTATCACCAATAGGAGGGAAATGCTCCTGTGTTAATATTTACTTAAAGTAGGTTCCAGGCCTTTACATGGAGTGTATTCTCACTACAATGTTCTATGTTGTTTAGGGAGAAAACACAAGCGCAAGGCTAGACTAGACCAAACAGTTAACAGTAGTATCCACTAATTTTAGATTTAAAAAAAAAGAGAGAAAGAAAAGCCATTGACCATAAGGTCTAGAAAAGTTCATTCTCTTTGGGGTCAGGAGATATTTTCAGGAAACAGTTGGCTTGATGTCTGACATCCAACCTGCGCCTTCTCAGTGTTGGCTCACCACAGCTCCAGTGCAGCATGGCAGTCTGAGATATAGGGAGCATCCATGGTGGAAAACAGCTAACATGTCTTTTTAAAAAAATATATTTTATTAATTTATTCATATTACATCTCAATTGTTATCCCATCCCTTGTATCCTCTCATTCTTCCCTCCCTCCCGTGTTCACCCTACTCCCCTCCCCTATGACTGTGACTGAGGGGGACCTCCACCTCCTGTATATGCTTATAGGGTATCAAGTCTCTTCTTGGTAGCCTGCTATCCTTCCTCTGAGTGCCACCAGGCCTCCCCATCCAGGAGACGTGGTCAAATATAGGGCACCAGAGTTCATGTGAAAGTCAGTCCCCACTCTCCACTCAACTGTGGAGAATGTCCTGTCCATTGGCTAGATCTGGGTAGGGGTTCAAAGTTTACTGCACGTATTGTCCTTGGCTGGTGCCATAGTTTGAGTAGGACCCCTGGGCCTAGATCTGCCCGTCGTAATGTTCTTCTTGTAGGTTTCTAGGACCCTCTGGATCCTTCTATTTCCCCATTCTCCCATGCTTCTCTGTCCCATGAAAGTCTTCACCTACCAGGAAAGTGGGACAGATAGGAGGACATCCTATTGGGACTCTAGCTGACATGTTTTTGATGGAGGTCTATTTTACCAGTGAAATATTTTCTCTTTTGGGAATCTTAGTTTTGGTTAAATCTGGCTTTTATGGTGTTTAAAATTATTTCTAGGCCAGGCATAGTGGTGCACACCTTTAATCCAGCACTTGGGAGGCAGAGGCAGGAGGATCTCTGAGTTCAACGCCAGCCTGGTTTACTGGGTGAGGTTCAGGACAGCCAGGGCTACACAGAGAATTCCTGTCTCAAAACACAAAAACAAACGAACAAACAAAAACAAAAAACCAAAAACAACAACAACCAAAAACCTCACAAATCAAACCAAACCAAACAAAAAAATTTTATTTTTTTAAGACTAATAACTGTTGTACTCTTTAATAATTCATAGTACGTTTCTCTTCATAAACACTTTGTCATTTTGACTTCAGTCTTTCATGGTAAAATAATTAAAAAGCTGTTATAATGTGGTAGTTTGCTTTATGAGGAGAGATGATGTTGATAAGGTCACAGTCTGATTTCAGTGTATGGTGATTAAGCTTATATATATACCTTTTACTGGAGATTTCTGTGAAAAACACTTTTTTTTTTCTTTTTTCAAAACAGGGTTTCTCTGTGTAGCCTTGGCTGTCCTGGACTTGCTTTGTAGACCAGGCTGGCCTTGAACTCACAGAGATCTGCCTGCCTCTGCCTCCCTGAGTGCTTGGATTAAAGGCGTGCGCCACCATGATGGGCTCATAACATACATTTTATATAAACCTTTTCTGATTACTGCTATGATGATGTTTGAAACTCACAAAACCCAGCTCTCAGTGAGAAATACCAAACTTATAAAATAAAAAAAACTTGTATAAATATGTTTTGCTTTCATGTACTAGTGCATAAACAACAAAACAATTATTTAAAGTAAGTTTAAATTCTTCTTTGGGTTTTCTTGTGTTGAGTACATTATCTATTATATATACTTAGGCTTTATGTGACAACATAAGTACAGTGAACACTTTTATTTGATTTGTAGAACATAGTGTCTACATTAGAAACCAAAATAGCCTTGGCTTGGAATTTTGGTCCTTTTACTAATAGGTATGTGAATTGGGGCAATCATAAAATCTCCATTTCCATTTCATTATCTATAAAATAAGCTTCATTGTACTAGAAAAATTGTTTTATTTGCTAATATAATAAACTGTAGTTCATTGTCACTGTCTGTGACAATGAATAATTAGCTCAACAAAAGTAGTAAAATATTAGTTAAAGGCATAGTGACTCATAAGTGTAAAACAAATAAAAGGGGACATTCCAGGAGATGGCATGAGCAAGAGGGAAGAGATACGGGCATTTGGTTGATGAGGTGGCTGAGCAAGTAAAAACGGTGGCCCCAGCCTGACCGCATGAGTTAGTTCTCTGGTCCCACACATGGAAAGAGGGAAATGACTCCCACAAGCTGTTCCCTGATCTCCTTGTACTATAGCGTGCCCGTGCCCCAAGTGTATGCACACGAGCAAAACACAAACATAACAAAACAATAAAAAAAATCAGATCTTGACTCATGTTGGCCAGTTGAATATACAGTTATTTATAAGTATGATTATTAATGACTGGAAAGTATAAATGTGTATATTTCCATTTACTAATTGTTTTTCCTTATTTTGATCATTCTCAGGCAGAAAAGGCTAGCATGGTCCACTTGCTGGATTTCCTCGGTATGATTTTTCTCACAATGATTTGGGCTGTTTGTCCACGAGATAGCTTGGCAGTCCTGGGCCAGTGGATACAGTCAAAATTGCAGGAGGTAAGTCTGAGATGGCCTGTGGTGAACATGCAACAGTGTTCATGTAAAGCAGCGTGTATGAAAACCGTTTTAAAGCCTACATTGAACTACAGGACTGAATTTTAGTGTCTGTTTTTCTTCTATAGTATTTAATTAAGGGATATTAATCTGCCCAGTGATTTATAAGGATTGATTGAAAGGGCTTTGGGCTAATAATTTTTGTAAAAAATTCATAGTTTGTTGATATTACAGAGAGAAAACCTAGTCATTGGTCCTTCTTTTATCTCTGGGAGTGATTTCCTAACTGATGTTTCCACAGAGAGCTCTTCCAGGAAGCGTCATGCCATTCTCCACTGTTGCTAATGCTCAGCTAACCCAGCACTGCCTAGGACACACCGGAAGGACGGTTTTACTAGGCTTGTAGTGCTGATAGCGATAAAGCCCTTAAGATGAGGTCCCACGTTACTTACTGAGGATCAGTCTTGGGGTCCTCACAACCACCTCAATCAGATTAATTATTTTATCTTATATCTTCCTTCAAATATTTCCTCTTGTTCTGGGAAGTTTGGTTACTTAGCAACAGTCTTTTGTTGGCTTATTTAATGATTTGTTGGAGCACCGTGCATGTACCATCTGGGGGAAATGGCTCCCGCAATTGGGGGAGTCATCTGCTGAGTGTTGGTGTATCATTTGGCTGCATTTTGATCGAATCAGTGGTTCTCAGATTGAAGAAGAAGGAACAGTTAGGTTCAGAGTATGGGACCTTAATTTGGAACTTTGTTCTGTCACTGACCTGCTGGGCCATTGGTGGACTTGATGTATTTTCCTCTTATGTACAAGCAGATGCTTTTTAGAATAATAGAATCTTAAGAGTTGCTGACTACAAGGGCAGTGCAGCTGTTTTTCTCTTGAAATACTAAATGATTCCCACCTCTTAAGCATAATTTTTCTATTTAGTAATTAAACAAGAGAGAACATGGAAGCCTTTAGTGTGGACTCTTTTCTCCTAAATTGACTTTATTGTCAGGAGATGCTTTCTCTGTAGGCCCTGCCGGTCGTGTTTTGAGAGCAGGAAGGAATGCTGGCAGTGCTGCGCTATAGGGTGGGAATTGCCCTCATTCCTTGCCATGCACGTATTTACTGTGCTGATTGGGTGATGCCCCAGCGCTCTGTTAACACTTCTGATTTTTTAAAAAAATATTTTATTTAATTTTAGTTTATGTGCGTTGGTGTGGGGGTGTTAGATCTTGGAGTTACAGACAGTTGTGAGCCGCCATGTGGGTGCTGGGAATTGAACCCAGGTCCTTTGGAAGAGCAGGCAGTGCTCTTAACCACTGAGCCATGTCTCCAGCCCCACTTCTGATACTTTGATCTGGGTTATTCTTGCTGTTGGTCGCGTCCTGGTATTGTAGGTTGTTTCTTGCATGTTCAGCCTCTATTCAGTCGATGTGCGTGGTTCTTGCCTGTGTTCCTCTTGCAGAGAGGACCTAGGTTCAGGTCGGTTCCCAGAACCCATATGGTGGCTCACAATCATCTGTAAGCAGGGGATAAGATGGCCTCTTGGCTTGCATGTGTACCAGGCATACATATGGTGTGCATACATGCAAGCAAAACCGCTTATACACATGACATGAAATAAATCTAAAAGGAAAAATTTTAAAAATGCCTCTGGGAGGTGGCATGGCAGCACACAACTCTAGTCCTAGCTACTTGAGAAGCTCAGGCAGGATGTTTGCTTGAGTTCATCATGAATTTGAGAGTACGTAGGTAACAACATCATGGCTTTATAACTCCAAATATTTACAAATGTCCCCAAGAGTCAAAATCAGTCAATCAATCAGTCAGCCAGTCAGTCAACCAGTCAATCAGTCAATCACACCAACTCAACCACTTTTAAAAAGCATTATGCATAGTACCTGGCACAAAGCAGGAACTCAGTGAGTAGGAGTGGCTAGTTTGTTATTGGCCCATGCCGTCCTTGGTACAAATAGAGGCTTTTGTTATGGTTATCAGCCTCATTTTGCATATTGCCCTGTGACTTCTTCTGTGAAGTTGGTGCTTTGTCAGGTTGGCACACTCTGCTGCGCACTTCGTGCTCGTATCTGCGTGGGAAGGAAGTCATGTTCAGTGCTCACCTCCTGTGACTGGAGGTCTGGGCTGCTCGTATCCATCACAAGCCGCCTGCTGTGTTTGAGAACTTGCTTCCTGGATTAATAGCTCCTGTCTCAAAAGTCTTGCTTATTGATCCAGCTCCTACAAAGTTTTAGTACTTCCTGCAAATTAGAAGTTAATTGGAAAACATGCTCATAAATACAAGTAATTAGGAAGATTAAAGTTAGGATAGCTGTTTCTGTTTTTTTTTAAAAAAACTGAAGCCAGAAGAAGATTTTATTTTCCAAACTAATCAATATTTAGAAAAGGAAATGAGGATAATTCGTCATAGAAGAGGCTCATCTCCGTGGTTACTTTTCTCACTGAAGATCTCTGCTAGTGTCGTTGGCTCTCTTACACCTACCTGTATTTTATTATTTCCCCTTAGAAATATGAGTTGGATGTTCCTTGGCCATATAGCTTGTACCAGTGTGCATACTTAGGCAGCACTTTGTTCAGCAGTGGAGATTATAAATAGAAATTAAAAGAGGCTGACGGCAATACCGGCTTTCTGGGAAGGCATATGCCTAATTTTTCCTAATTTCACGTTTAAAGTATGACTATAATGGAAGAAACAAAGGCTACATTTACAGTTTACACCTTAGAGGATAGATATTTCATACTAGATTTTTCTATGAAATTAATTTAATGTTTATCTTTAGATTCCTTTGATCATGAAATAAATCTGCTTAATGGAGTTTATCTGTCCTGTTTCTTTGTAGTACATGTTTGACAGACCATACAGTAGAACGTTGGAGGCTGAAGCTGACAAAATTGGACTACAGCTTGCTGCAAAGGTAAAGCAATCAGTAGCTGACAACACAGAGTCCTTCACATAGCTGGCAATAAGTGTGTGTTGTCTTAATGTTTGGCACAAGCACAGGCCGAACATTAAGACATGTTCTGTGTTAACCCTTTGTAGTACTTATCTTTGTATTACTATTAACAAAACGCTGGACACAGCTCAGTTATGATAAAAGATTTGTTTAGCCCACAGTTGTGGAGATTCAGGGGCATGTTGAATGCCTGCATTGGCTCAGTTCTGGGGAGAATAGAAGAGGGTGGCACATGCAGGATCATGTATAAAAGGAAACTGGTCACATCTAGAAGCAGAGAAGAGAGAAAGAAATGACAATCAGGGCGATACAGTCCCTTTTCAAGGGCATGTCCTCAGTGACATAAGCAGTTTCCTGTGTGGCTCTGCCATCTCCGGGAAGCACCATGTTGGGGCTACACCTTTATGGTCACAATGGATCCTTTAGCTTTACTTAGATTTCACCCAAGGCGTCGTACTTTTTATGCAGTTTTCACAAATCTATAATACTTGAAGGTTGTATCACTTAAAGGAATGAATAACTGAAAATATTCATCAACTCTTCTCCACATGAGGCTGTAATTGGCACTATATAACTAAAAGTCTTAATCTTTGTTAGAAATAATTTTTTTGTGTGCATGCAATTCTTGGTTATAGATATGAAGTATGCAATTTGAAACATTAAAATCATATGGCTATGTATATGCCTTAGGCCCTTACTACTCTGTGTACCTTTTGGGAGGCCAGTGCTGCCTCTGTTCTGCGCTCCTTGTCTCTCTGAGAGGGTTTGAGAAAACAAGACCATGGGTAGCTGCCTCCCTGCCTGGATAGGTCAGTCCTGCTGCCGCTGTGATCCAGGCCGAGCATCTGCGGCTGACCACTGAGACGTGCTGGGGAGAGCAAGCGGGGCCGCCTCCTGCAGCAGTTGGCTCTCCGAGCACTCCAGCAGTGGTGCTCAGGCCTCATGGGCTTCGTGCTGTTTCCCTGTTGGGCAAGACCCTTCATACCCAATTATTAATTTAGCCACCTGTGAGAGCTAAGTCATCATTATTAATAGAACATTTTTAAATGAGCATAAATTATGCAGTTTATATATTAAGTTAAAATGTTGTTTGGCCCTTTGTTGAGTTTCCAGTAGCTATTATTAAACATCACTATCATTCTAACTTCTCACTGTGAATCTTAATGGATTTGACTCTGTAAATGATATTACATATTTACAACAGAAAAAGTATTGCTTGGTGTGTTAGGTAGGATCAAGTGAATTATCAGGCTGCAGGCTTTGTTACTCACAATTCACTGGTATGGAGTTTTATATATTGATGCAAAATAAATTTAATTTTGATACATTGGTATAGAATTCAAATTTAAGATTATTATTCACATACATTATATATATTTCTACTCTAATATGAAGTATTGTACCCATACAACTCAAGCAGAATACAAGGCTTACCTCCAATAGTTTGAAGGTGCTGTTATAGGCTGTTTAGGATAAGTACATTGTACAAGTTAATTGTTAATTGATCAAACCATGGTCATGTCAATTACTAGTCTATTTATATGTCAATATACATCTTAGGTTTAACAGATAGATATGATTCTATAGATAAGGTAAAATAGTTAGATAAGGAATTCAAAAACCTCAGAGACCTACAGAATATGGCATTTAAAGATGTTTTATTATTTTAAAGATACATTGACAATGAGACAGGTTAACTCCTGGCAACACCCAGCCCACCTCAAAGAAGATGATGAGCATCAACGAGCCTCCTAATGGAGATGGCGTCAATTGTGGCAAAGCAGCCACTGGGCAAAATGGCCTCATTTCTGCCATAGACAGAATTCTGCCTAAAAATGGGCAAGCTTGGATGCAGGCAGAGTCGACAGCCAAACTCTGCCAAGACAGGGTAAGCAAGTCCTCAATAGTTCCTGCCTCACAAATATGTCTGTCAGATATATTGAGCCAGAAGGCTGAAGATGATGCTCCAATGTTACAGAGTTTTGGGTGACTGTTCAGGCAGCAAATTGTCTCTGTCACTTTTTTTTTTTTTTTTTCCATTTTGGAAGCAGCTAACCTGCACTTCCTGTTTACTAGGCAATTAATTTTATTCCTTTTCAAGTCTGTGATGGAATTGAAGACCAGGTAGTTTAGTTTTATAATGAAGCTTAGTTGTTTAGGGGTTAAGACGTTTTTAGGTCTAGATAGATGTTTTAAATTGATAATGATGAGATAGGATAGATGTTGATTTACATTCAGAATTTTAGATGCACTAAGATAGGAAAGATGTTTTCTTCAAGGCTGCCAAATACAAATAGCCAAAACACTATGAATGTAACTCAGCTTTAGGGAATCACCCTCTTCTGGAATCTGTGGGCACCTGCACCTATGTGCGTACGTGTACACACAGGCAGGCAGGCAGGCCCACACAGGCAGGGAGGCAGGCAGGCAGACAGGCAGACAGACAGATGTATCTTTAAAAATAAATCTTAAAAAATATTGTTTTAAAAAATTTTAAAGAAAAATATACTTTGTCTGTGATAATGCTTCTTGCTTAATATCTGCCTTTCTCTTTATTTTTGTTTTCATCTCCTCCCTTTTCCTACCACATTTATTTTGAGTGGTGCAAGAGTGTTGTGTGTGGGCTTAGAGTTTTCACAAACCTACTTTATTTAGGATTCTTCAATGCCTTTACCTCTCTTCCAATTCCACAACCTCAGGCAGGAGAAAAAGAAGGTTAGAAGGAGGAAAATGGGGTGTAGATCTCTTTACTTCAGCTGGCTGGGTCGGGTCATCGGGTTCTTTTAGGGCAATGCCAATCTCAGTTGACAGCAGCGAACGCAGCAGGCAGTCCTCCATTAGTGTCCTCCAAATCACTGCTGCTCTCTGCTCTCTCTTTAGGTTCTCTCCATTGTCTGTCTGTCTGTCTGTATTTTACATCCTGGTCATAGCCTCATCCATCCTTACCTCCTAGTCCCACCCTTCTTCCCTCTCCCCCATTCCCTGTTCCCTATCCCTCAGAAAAGGGGAGTCCCCCTTCCTATCCACCCCAGCTCATCAAACCACATCAGGACTGAGTATGTCCTCTTCTGGCAAGGCAGTCCCCATAGGGGCAAAGTGAGTCCATGTCAGAGAGAGAGAGAGAGAGAGAGAGAGAGAGAGAGAGCGCACGAGCACGAGCGAGCGCTCCTGCTCCCCTTAATAGAGGACCTACCTGAAGCCTGAGCTGCCCATTGGCTACATCCTTGTAGGGAGGCTAGGTCCAGTCCATGCAATGTCCTTGGTTGGTGCGTCAGTCTCAGCAGGCCCCTCTGGGCCCTGGTTAGTTGGCTCTGTTGGTCTTCTTGTGAAGCTCCTGCCACCTTCAAGTCCTTTTCTCCTTTCCCCCTCTTTTCCACAAGGCTCCCTGGGCATCGCCCAATGTTTGGCTGTGAATCTCAGCATTTGTATTGAACTACTGCTGGGTGGAGTCTCTCAGAGGACAGTTCTGCTAGGCTCCTGTCTGCATGCATAGGCGAGTATTGTTAATAATCTCAGGGGTTGGTTCTTTCCCATGGGGTGTGTCTTGATTGGGCCAGGCATTGGTTGGACTCTTACCTCAATCTCTGTTCTATCTGCATCCCTGCACATCTTGTAGGCAGGGTGAATTTTGAGCCGAAGTTTTTGTGGGTGGGTTGGTGTTCCCCTCCCTCTACTAGGAGACTTGTCTAGTTAGAGGGTGTCCTCTTTAGGCTCTCTATTTTTATGCACCTTAGAGTCCTCAGAATTCAACTAGCTCCAGCTGGCAAAGACCACGCCCCTGTGGATAAACTAAAGCTCAAACTAAAATCTCACACTTGGGATTAAACAAAAACATATTTACATAACATAACTGAATTTACAAACAACCCAAAACTTCCATTACAGTTGTGTCTTTTGCATTCTCTTGTTTTCAATCTCTCTGTGTCTTTGTATGTATCTCTTATAAGTAGAACATTCTTTCACCCTTCAATCTTTCCTTTGGGTGAGTGTGCTCTCTGGTTTGCTTTTCTTACTAATCATGATGTAGGACACGTTTCCTGTGCATCTCTGTCTTCCTTTGTGACTTGTCTGGTCAGATATGTTGCCTGTTCTTAAACTGGGTTGTGGTCTTCCTGAATTTATGTAGTTTTTAATGACTTGCCAGATACAGATCCTTTGATGTACGTTTGTATATGTGCATGTATGTCTGTGTTACAAGTACTTTCTCTCAACATGTAGCGTATTTTAATTTTTTAAATGAGTTTCTTTTGAAGAACAAAAGTTTCATGTTTTTTGTGAAGTCTAATTTTTTGATTTTGGGCTTTATTATTGTAGTTTTCTAAGGTGGGAGCTCAGATGGTTGCTTTTAGAGTTTCTCGTTCCTTAACATAGCAGTAAAGCTAAAATTTCCACTCCTCATTATTTTACCTGAACTTGAAACATTTTGATATGTGTTTTTGTCATCGTCATTTAAGTAAAAATGTTTCCTAATAGCCTTTGTAATTTTCTTGTTTTATGTATAGGTTATTTTAATTCAGTTAATGTCTAGATATTTTGGGATTGTGTAAATGTTTTGTCATTGTTTATTGCTAGTTTATTTTCTTGTAAGTCAGAGAAGGTGCTCTGCAAATCTTAATCTTTGTGCCAGCTGCTTTTATGTCAGCTTGACACAAGCTGGAGTCATCTGGGAGGAGGGAGCCTCAACTGAGAAAACGCCTGCATAAAACTGGCTTGTAGGAAAGTCTGTAATGTATTCTCTTAGTGATGTAGGGCGGTCCAGCTTACTGCAGGCAATGCCAAACATGGATTGCTGGTCCTGACTGAGAAAGCCGTGAAAAGCAAGTGAGTAAGCAGCCCTAGCAGTCCTCCCTGGCTTCTGCATCAGCTCCTGCCTTGAGTTTCTGCCCAGCTTCCTTTGGTGATGGACTGTGACCTGAGAGTGTAAGCTGGGCTGTGTTCCTCCCTAGGTTGCTTTGTCTTGGTGTTCTCCCAATAGAAACCTAACTATAGAAACTTGGTTTGGAGGAAACCCTTGGCCTGTCTTGGTGACTGCCTATTCTACAGTAACTGAGTAGATTTCTAAAAACCAATGTTAGGCTAAATTGGTTTACTGAATCATTCAGGGTAATGTTCTGATATCCTTTACAGAGAAGACTTTGAAACATTTTAACTATAAATGCTGAGTTGTCTGTAAGCTTTTGCTGAATGTTACTTGAAGTCTGTTTTAGACACATATATATTTTGGATTCTTTTCTCCTTTTGAGTTATTTGATTATTTTGGAGTTCATCTGTCTATCTATATCTGTCTGTTTGTCTGCCTATCTATCTATCTATCTATCTATCTATCTATCTATCTATCTATCTATCTATGTATTTGATTCAGGATGCTACTACTCTGTAGCTCTGGTTGGCCTAGAACTCACATGGAATGCAGTCATCCCAAGAACTGGCATTATAAGCATGTGCTGGTTTAGTCTCTAGTAATGCTTCTTTTTTAAAATTTGAAGCCACTGGATTCTTAATGTATTATTACTCAGCTATCTTATTGATTTATTTGACTTTTGTTTTTGCTGGGACTTAGAAAAGCCTTTTAAATTGGCTTAAACATTATTTGCCATGGTCATGTTTAGTTTTGCCACTTTTCTGTTTCTGTCACTGCAATTTTGGGGTCCCTTAATGGTCACCAGAAGATGAGAGAAAATTGCGCTCCCCTCTTGTTTTTCTAAGTTGCATTAATATAAGAATTTAAAGATGGACTCAAATGGAAGCTCAAGGGCAGTTTTATTAGAGTTTAAAACCAAACCAAACCAAACCAAACCAAACCAAACCAAACCAAACCAAACCAAACCCCAACTGTAGATCCAGAGTAGGGAAATGAAGAGGAGGAAGGAAAACCATGCTGTCTCCTTGGGAACAGAGACCAGACATGGTGGACAAGCAGCCACAGGGTGGGGAGGGCTGTTTCTGAGAAAGAGTAAGGAAGCCCAAACAAGAGAGAAGCCCAAAGTATTAGGAAAAGCATACTTAGGAAAGAGATAAAAAGAAGAAGAGAAGGGCTGGAGAGATGGCTCAGAGGTTAAGAACTCTGGCTGTTCTTCCAAAGGTCATGAGTTCAATTCCCAACAACTGCATGGTGGCTCACATCCATCTATAATGAGCTCTGATACCCTCTTCTGGCCTGCAGGTGTACATGCAGGCAGAATACTGTATAAATAAATCTTTGAACAAGCATGTTTACATAACATATAAGTTCTTTTAAAAAAATAAATTATGCTTCTTTAAATAATTTGGGATAGTGGGCAGACTTGCAAAGCCATGTGGCTGTGGTCCTGCTTGCCACTGGATGAGGGGGCAAGAATCCTGGGAAGGGAAAGTTTAGTTTCTCTGTAAATGGCCAATTATCTCTTTAGCAAATCAAGCCTACCTTCTTAGGGCTGACTGATCTAGGCCAACTGGAAGGAGGAACTTTTGTCTTAATCCTTTACATGAATGTCACAAGAGGGTAGGTTGTTTTTCTGGTTCTGTTGACTCAAGCCCCAGTCAGCCCTGAGCAGCCCCGTGACATGCTGTTTTCAACAGATTTCCTTTGGGGGTATTGCTTCTAAGGCTCACTGCCTCTGGGAGGTTGTCTCCGTATAGCCACTGCACCTTATGCTCACTTGTTCAGAGTCAGGGCTTTAGATGGGCCACAAAGGGGAAGTAGGGAATGTGGAAAAAAAATCTAAGGCAAGCTTTCAAATTAGCTCTGGTCCAGAGCATAGGAAGATCTTAAAGATCGGTGGATTCTGATCAGGCTTCTCAGAAAAATCATTCGCATAAAGGAGTCTGTTTCAAAAGTAGGTTTCTCATTTGCCTGATTTTCTTCCACTCCAGTCCCTCACCAGCTTCCTGTTTCTCATTTTCACGCTAGCTGCCAGTGAGGGATTTGACCGGAGTTGAGGCAGAGTGTGTCAGTCCTGTTCTCTGGCAGTAAGCATGTCTGTCCTCTGTTTGCTTTCTCTCTTCCATCTGTGAACTCTGGGCAGCTATTGCTCTAGAAGCAGGCACCTTCAGGAATGGTTAATCTCATTTCTTCTACAGTTTTTCAGTGTTAAATTCTCTGTTGGCTTCTATTTCATTTATGGTTCCCTATAATTGTTAAATAATAGCTACTTCTAATGAAGATTTTAAAATTGTCATCTGTTGTAGCTTTTGTGTGACCAGAACCTCCTTTTTCCACTCCTGGAGGCTAACATACTTTTGAAGAGTATTTTTGTTGGACACAGTTTTAAATTGGCAGGTTTTTCTCTCAGGAAGTTGATGATGACCTCTGAGTGTTTGCTGAGCTAGATGTCTCCTTTGAGATGCCATCCTGTTGTCTTTCTGTGGTTTTTAACTTTCTTTATTCATGATTGCCAAACTTGCCTTTTTGTCTTTTCTGTTGTTTGATGTGACATATCTATTTCCTATGTGTTTTCTTTGTATTTACTGTGCTGACTGTGGCTGGGTATTTTTCGTCAGCTTGAAAGATTCTCATTGATTACCTTTTAACATAAAGCATGTAGAGGAATTTTAATTTAGAACATGGCTGCTCTGGCAAGAGATCACATCCAAAGACCTTCTAGGTCTGTGTGATCCAGCTGGAATATAAACATGCCTTTAATCCAGGAGACAGAGCTAAGCAGATCTGAGTTCAAGACCAGCCTGGTATAGAGCAAGTATCAGGTAAAGAAAAGCTTAGGTCCAGGTGTGGTGGTACATGCCTTTAATCCCAAACAATGAAGGGAAAGTTAGTTTGTAGAAGTAAGCATCCATGTTTGAAAGTGGTGTCTAATTGAGAGGTGAAATCAGAGGGAAAAATGATGAATTAGAGAAAGACTTGACAGAATGGGATACACCCAACTCTCACAAGAGGAGTGAGGAGAGGGAAGCTGCTTATAGAGCAATGCAGAGAGAGAGGGGGCAGCTTTACTGGAACAGTAATAGGGAGAACTCAGGGGAAGACCAGATGAACCAGAGAATGAGAAGGAGCCAGGAGATTAGAGCAGATTGCTGGAGTTAGCTTGGGGCCAAGCAGAGCAATTCATATGCTGAGAGAAAAGCAAGATTGAATAAGTCAGCTGGGAGAGGAATTTGAGCCAGAACAGCTGAGTTGAAGCAGCCAGCCCAGAGCTCTGTAAGAGCAAGAAAGGGTGAGCTTATTAAGCAGTAAGTCTCAGAAGCTGAAAACGCTCTAGGCCTGGGATAGATTGTACAGAGGCTAGAAGCTTCTAGGACTAGACCTACATTAGCAGATGGAGGCAGTAATTCTCTGAAGCAACAACTGAAACGGGCAAATAAAAGTTCTCTTTACAAAAGCTTGTGCTCCATTCTTCCTCTCTTCTGGGACTAGAAATATACATAAATTATTTATCTTAGAGTGTCATATCTGTTTCATTACCTTTTTGGTTTATAGTTTCCATGTTTGTGAGCATAAATGCTTTCTGCTGTAGTTCACCAATCTTATTGCCATCTATATCTATTTTGCATTAAACTCAGTCAACTCCCCATGTTTGCCAGGGGTCCCTTCATCCAGCAGAGTGCTGCTGTCTGGGATAGGCCTCCCGAGGGATCACGTGTGGTGCAGTTCTCCGCTAGACCTATTCTCAGGAACAGCAGCCCTAAGCTTCACCGTCAGTGCTCACAGCACCAAGCTGCTACTTGGTTTTGGGACTATAATTTCTTAAACTTTCTTTAAGAATGTGCAGATGTTATGGTGAACCAGTGCTGTGCTTGACTCTGTGAATCCTTGTCTATTTTTAAACCTCGGTCTTCACTCTTACGAGTTACATACAAACAGTATGTAGAGTAGACACTAAGTAACCCCTTTTAAAAAGTTATCGCACTATTACTTTCTCTATAAGCTTCTACAGTAAGGGGCTTGGGTACCATGATGCAGGATGCACAGATGCTCATCACTGCTAAGTTCCTAATCAGCAATAACAAAGGGCAAAGTTACCAGCCATTGAGCCAGTTTCCAGGTCTCTAGATTTAATGCTTGTCTTCCGCCCCCCCCCCCCCCCCCCCACCCAAACCCACCTTTGCTCTATTTTTACTGTCTCTCTTGTCCCCATGTGCAAAAGTTGGAATATTCTTGACTAACACTAAACTTCTCAAACTTGGCTGCCTTAACAAGTGTAAAGTTTGGTTTTAGCCCCACAGGACAGCCACATGCTTCCTTAGCTCCGTCTTCCTCCTGGGTTCCTGCCTGATCCAGCTGTGCTGCCTCAGATGCACGGTCCTGATGGGAAGAAGCTCTGTGGTCAGACTGCTTCAGCGAATTTTCCTCCTCTCAGGGTTTTGGCATCTGTCTTGGGCTGGCATGGTGACTCTCCCACTCTCTGACCAAGTATTCTGTTTATTTTTGATATATTTTTCTAATTGTTTTTGTCAGGAACCCTAGCTTGTCATAAACTACCAGAAGAGAAAGCTCCTGAAAGCTGTCATAATGATAAGTTCAGTTATTTACAATTAATAAATATTTGGATCATTTCTAGGCATTATTAATATTGTAAGTAATTTTGGAAAGCACACAGTAGTCATGTATCCTTAAACTCCGTGAGGTTTTCCCTCCCTCCCTCCCTTCTGTATTTTCCTTCCTCCTCCTTTCCTTAGTTCCGTTCTTTTTCATGGTTGCTTTTTCCAAAACACACTAAATGTGTTGTGCAGTGTGCGACTTCCAGTTGTGATAATATGGTCTGTTTATGTCAAGCACAAAGGAATGTTGTTACAGATGTTAAATCTGTCTTTGTTATGAAACACTTAGGATGAAATATGCCATCTCTAGAGCACAAGTACTTATTTCCTGTCAAAAAGAGAAGCAGTGTGAAAGCTCCAAACACAGTGTTTACACTGCCTTTGTTCTGGGAAAGCATCCCTGTAGATAATAACACCTCTGGCTCTGCCAGTGCTGTGCTCAGTGCCCCGGGGCGGGCCTGCTCTTCTTACTGTATGAAGTGGCTACTGCTCTCATCATCGGCTCCTCTTGGCAAGTGAGGGCCCTGAAGCCCACGCGGGCTATGCTGGCTTCTTTGTTAAAGATACTATGATAAAAGTTGTGATTCAGTCAGGAATGCGACCGAGATTTGTTTTCTTCCTGCTCATTATGGAGACATTTGTTCTGTTAGGAGCTACAGTGGTCACTTCCCTTGCTGCTGTGACCAGGTACTGGGCAGGAAGTCGTCTAAGAGAGAAGATGCCCTTGTTGGCTTCTGGCTTAGGATTCAAGGGCATACAATCATGGTGGATACAATCCAGGATGGAAGTAGGAACATGAGGCAGTTGATCATACTGTGTCCCTAGGCAGGAAGCAGAGAGTGGACCGGAAGTGAGGCCAAGCTATAAAACCCCAGTGCCCACACTAATGACTTCCTTCTTTCTGTGAGACTCTGCTTCCTAAATATTTCATAACCTTCCCAAACAGCGCCACCAGCTGGGGACCAAGTGTTCTCTCTCTCTCTCTCTCTCTTCTCTCCTCCTCCTCTCTCTCTCTCTCTCTCTCTCTCTCTCTCTCTCTCTCTCTCTCTCTCTCTCTCTCTCCTTCTCTCTCTCTCTCTCTCTCTCTCTCTCTCTCTCTCTCTCTCTCTCACACACACACACACACACACACACACACACACACACACACACACACACACACACACGCACACACACGCACACACACATCTGGACCACAGTCTGGACTTTATACTGTAGTTACCTGCCTGTGTTTAGTATCAGCCTTTTATCTACTGGTGGTGTGGAGGAATCAACTGCCACCGACACTGAGTAGAGTGCTAATGTTAGCATGGCTGCTGACCTAGACCACCCACATCTGGGACTCTGCTTTGCTGGTTAGCTGTGTGATCTTGAACACGATGCTTAGTTTTACTTTTCTGCAATAGCAGCTTTCCACACCTGGGTGATGGTATATGGACTTTTCTCATGCAGTCAATACAATTCAGGTCCCTAGAGCACCAATGCTGAGGTTTACCTACTTCTGATTTACGTTTCCCCTAACAAGTGTCCCATCCTGTAATCAGTTCCTGCTTCAAATGCTGCATTCTGTCATCGGTCTAACTCATTTAAGATTTACACCCGATCTTCCTCCAAGTCATGGCAGTCCCATGTATAACTATATCCCAGTGTGTTCCTCTCTCTATCATTACATCTTTTACCGTACTGAACATCTGCTGCAGCTTCATTATGGCTTTCCTGAGTGCGTTCACGGTCCCTCTCCATCCACTCTCCACCCAGCTACACAAACAAAGCAGGCCTGGTGAGTTAGTGATGGCCTCCAGGCTTCTGCTCAGTATCTGGGCTGTGAGGCCTCTAATTCTGATGGATTCTTTTCTTTTGACATTACAGTAGTCTGATCCAGACCCAGATGGTAACCCCTGTCTATTACATGTATTTGCTGCATGTATTTGCTTTCTATCTGCCAGGTGATCGGAAGTCAGAATGTTAGTGGGACACAGATAGAGCACGTTAATAGTTTAAACAAACATTGGAGCATCGTAGTAGAGACATAGAGGCTGGTTCATCCCATGGAAGGGTGCAGCAGAATGGAAGAACTTGTATCCGTGCTTACACGGCAGCTCAGGAAAAGGACTGAGAAAGAGAAAGAATTTAAAACAGAGCTTTGTGAGTGGCAATTAAGACATTAAGTTAAGGAGTAGATTCACTAATCTACTTTTTGTCCTATCCCTATATATTTCTATATTCTCCCTTCTTTCTTTTCTATCTCCAAACCTAAGAATGGAAGATAAAGGAAAAGAGAGACATCTCTGAGTCCAACTTTGTTTTTTCTCTAAATAAGAACAATAATAATTTATAACCAACTCCTATTGAAAATGGTACTTCTTGCTGTAGGTAGCTTATTTTATATATGTGTAATAATATAAATGTATTTGTAAAGAATAAAAAAATTAATAAAAAACCCCAGAGCTTTATGGCACAGGTAGTAATTATCCTGGTGTGGTGCTGACGGAGGTCTCGGGGGAGATTTGGTACAGAAAATTGGATGTTCAAAGGTAAGGAAAACAAGGCCCATTCTGGGAATTGGAGTCTCTCTGTGGATAAAATACAGACAGAGTTCAGAAGCATCCCTGGCAAGCTGGGATGGGAAAGGTAGACAGGAACTTTGTTAGTGGTCTTCAGGACCACACCCTGAGCTAGGGATGGAGACTTAGGGTGTCACAGAGATTGCGCAACTCTGATTTCCTACGCGTGACACAGGCAGGTCACTTAACCTCTAGGTTTTCTTTTCTCTTTTTCTCTATTTACACTTTTTTATTCTTAATTTATTCACTTTACATCCCAGTTGTAGCCCACTCCCTTGTGTCCTCCTTGTCCCACCCTCCCTCCCTAACCTCTATGGTTTCTGTCAGAAAAGAGGATAATGATGCTCCTACTTACATTGTTGCTCTTGGTGTCCTGGGCTTGATTCCTATATGTGACTTGTACCCTGTATCCCGTATCTTGTACCCTGTACCCTTCACTGTGCGTCCTGTATCCTGTACTCTGCACCCTGTACCATGTGCCCTGTACCCTGCACTGTGTGTCCTGTATCCTGTACTCTGCACCCTGTACTATGTGTCCTGCACCCTGCACTGTGTGTCCTGTATCCTGTACTCTGCACCCTGTACCATGTGCCCTGTACCCTGCACTGTGTGTCCTGTATCCTGTACTCTGCACCCTGTACCATGTGTCCTGCACCCTGCACTCTGTACACTGTACTGTGTACTCTGCACCCTGTACCATGCCCCTTGCACCCTGAACCGTGTACATTCATTGACCAGGTGTTTTGTGTATGTGTGTGAAGCACTGGAGATTGAATCTAATGCTTCATGTTCGTGAGACAAGTCTCTACAGTTGAGCTAACTCCCCAACCCTGCTCTGCAATTCCCATCACATTGCCAGGTTGTGATTCCACTTCCCTGTGATTATAGCTTAGCTTCCTTTGTCACGTGTATAAAAGAGCAAAAGTGCTGACCAGGGCACACATACACAAACTTTGTGTAGTCGGCCTGGTCTGCTGTAAGTTGCCATCACAGTTCTGTGCAGGACTTGTGAGTGTGGTAATAGGAACTGATGGAGAGGCGTGTCTGTGGCTCATGCGTTGCCCGGGTGGATTCATGAGCATTTGAGGCCAAGGAGCAAATAGAATATAGGAAAGTCACTAAAATGAAGTCACTAATGAGGGATCTGTTCAAACCAGAAGCTTTCTCTCCTTAAGATCCTTTCTGTGTCTGCTCCACTATTGACTGTGAAGATGTCAATTTGACATGCTTATGTTTTTATAGTTTAAATTTTATTTTGGAGAGCTTTGAGTTATCATTATAAAAATTATCAGAATTATTAATTTAGAATTAGTGATTAACTTGTTAAGTCTGCTGTGAACTGAGCATAGAATGAATGGCTCAAATCAGTTAGGCAAAAGATATTGACTGTTTGATTTTGTTGATATGTATGTATATTCACTTGCCATTGTAAGGAAAATTTGACACTTTGCAGTCATTTGTAGAAATGACTTTTATTTTTTAATTTCACAAACAACCGAACCATCTATATTCATTTTTGAGTATCCTTACTGAAATCTAAAAAAGGAAAGCTAATTTTCTTTTAATGCTTCTAAACTGGGGGCAGGCTCCTTAGAGGGCATTATGTATGATTGCTTTTGATTATTACAGAGGCTGGGGACATGTGGATGTGGTATCTCGTTTAGTGGGTGGGGGACTAAGGATGATAAATACACTAGAGTGGTTTGGGAGCCCTCACTGGGAGGGACTGTCCAGCTGTAGAGCTGCTAAGGACTACAACAAGTGACCTGAAATAGCTGTGCTCATAGCACCATCTAGCGAGGGAACTGGGGAACAGCAGAGTCCACTTTATTACAGAAATAAGAACCTGAACTTGAGAAATTTGTATAAACCAGTAGATTATAGAACCTTAAGGTTTGGACCAGGGAGGGAAACTGGAGCTAGTTTAACTCAACTTCTGCATTTGCAGGTAGGGAAACTAGAGTTCAAAGTGATGACGAGACTTACCTACTAGCATGATTGGTTAATAGCAAGACTCTGGCCCTTGTCTTTCAGGTTAGTAGAGTCTTTGTTACAGCGCGCTGACTTTGTTTTGTACTTGGATGACTGTCTAGGTTCTTAGATTAGTCATTAAAGAGTGAATAAACAGCCAATGAAAAAGTCTCATTTCATAGATGTGTTGTAGGGGAACTTCCACAGCAGATACCTTGTGCCCAAATCTTGTTTTGAACCCATTTTCTCCAGAGAATGAACATTAATTTGACTTTTAGTTGTTGTCATTTTCATTTAGTATTGACTGTTGTTATAAAACTACATGAAATAAGAAAGAAACGTTACCAGCTTTGCTGATTGATGAACTAACACAGTCGCAATTAAAAGACACAGGCCACTTGGGCAAGGACTTTAGAGTTATTGAACCATGAAATAAGAACATCCCATTTCTCTTTTGCGTTGGCACACGCTGTGTTATTGATAAATAAAATTTTTTCATTGACAAATCCTGAGAATGATTTGGCTACAGGTATTTGTGTTACATTTGGTTGGAAAAGGAAAGTTTTAAGTTATTGACTGGAAAAACTGTTGTTTAGAGAACGAGTGGCTTACAGAGTAAGAGTGAGTGTAGGCAGGTGTGTCCTGAGCGCTGGAGGGGAGCTGGCTTCCCAGGAGGCGCCGAGGACAGTGTGGGCCGCTCCTTCACGGTTGGGATAGCTGAGCCCGTGCATGCAGACAGAGCGAACTGTCTCCCTGGAGGTGCTGAGGACAGTGCAATGACACTGATGGTGGTGTTCTCAGTTGGCCTCAGTAATATTTTTCTAGGCGCTGGGTCCTGTCCTGAGTGGGTTACGTGTAGTAATTCTTTTAATCTTCATTTCAGCCCTTGAGGTACAGGTCCTGTTGTTTTCTTCATTTTACAAATGAAATTGAACAATAGAGAATTAAATAATGTGGTGCGTCTCTCACTTGTGGTGGATTTCTCCCTTCTCCAAGAGGGGGTGTGTTCCTAGGTGATGTGGGACTTTTTTCTCTAAGCTGCTGGAAACAGTTTTTGTCTTCTGCAGTATCACTGCTTTTAAAAATGCCCATTTTTCTATCTGTTTTGTTCCCTTTAAGTATCATAACATTCTCATTGTTATTTTCCTCGCTGATGGCTCTTTTCTAACAGTCCTTTGCAATACTGTCTCAGGTTATTGACTTGCCTCTCACATGTCTGCGTGGGATGCAGAGAGGATGCCAGAACATCTGGTTCAGATGTACAGTGCTACTGGCGTTCAGAGAAGACTCAGAACTGCTAATATCAGGCTTTTCCTCTTGAGGGGGTGATAGCTAGCTAGGACTGTCCTGGGAAGGCTAAGAGTTCAGAGCCCCTTTTAGTTTATACTTGCAGTGAGCATTTTGGTCATAGGTGGGATAGAGGCAGCCTCAGCTTGGTCTCAGTGTGTGTTGGCATTGGGAAATGTTCAGACTTTAAGGATGGTTCTTACAGGACTATATGCCGTATGGATATCATATCCTCTTGAATTTATAATCAAATAGGAAAATTCACTGTCAATTAATGTCTCTTACTGCATATTCATGCATATTGTTATTGTAATCTGGATTTAAAAGATTCTTCTTTATTTATGAATTAATGACACCATCTCATATGACCAGACATAGCTTCTTGTAATTACCGTAGGCTCCTGGCTACTCCCTAGAGGAAGGGAGGACAGAAACATTCTGTTCTGGGCTCTGGACTAGTCACTTTTCATCCTGCTGATCTGCAGCATTAAGCTTCAGAGGGTGAGTCTGGTGGCCTTGGGGACTGAATTGCTAGCCCAGGACACTACTTGGGACTTGATGCAGTTTGTGGCTTATTCTTTGTACTCCTCATCACACCCCACACCACATAAGGTTGTTATAAAGAGTGGAGGAGGTGACGTAGTTAATGCTTATAGTCTCCCTTATCAAGCTCATTATTAATTAAGTAAGTAGATGAGGTTTCAATCCCACATCTTACTAGTTTTAAGCCATGTCAATTCTGCAGCATATAGGAAAATTCTGTGGTCTTGTCCTTGTCCAGTTCTGCAGCACTCTAGGACACCTTTCCCACTGACATCTGTCCCTTATGTTTCCTGGGACTTGTGATCACCACTGGCCCTGTTTGAATAATAAAATGTGGTCTAGAAAGAGCCTTACCTTTTCTTCTTGTGCTTCTACAAGCTTGGTAAATGCATTCTCTTTTACTACATAGTAGTTTTTTTTACTTTTTAAATATTTTTATGTTGAGCATGATGGTACACACCTTTAACCCAGCACTTGGACACAGAGACAGGCAGAGCTCTGTAAGTCCAAGGCCAATCTGGTCTATGAGCAAGTTTCAGGTCATCCAGAGACAGTAGAGAGAGATCCTTTATTTATTTATTTATTTTTAAGATGATTTATTTTTATTTTATGTATATGAGTTTGCCTGTATGTTTTCTATGCACTTTATCTGTGCAGTGCCCACACAGTCCAGAAGAGGGCATTGGATCCTCTGGGACTGGAATTACTGGCAGTTGTGGGACACCTTTTAAGGTGCTGGGAGTTGTTTAGTTTCCATGTATGTGTAGGCTTTTTCTTATTTCTGTTGTTGAAGTGCAGCCTGAGACTATGGTGATCTGATAGGATACAAGATATTATTTCAATCCTCTTGTATCTGTTGAGGCTTGCTTTGTGACCTACTATGTGATCAATTTTGGAGAAGGTTCCATGGGGTGCAGAGAAGAAGGTATATTCCTTCTTGTTTGGGTGAAAAGTTCTGTAGATATCTGTTAGATCCATTTGATTCATGGCATTGGTTAATGATGTTATTTCTCAGCTTAGTTTCTGTTTCAATGACCTATCCTTCAGTGAGAGTGGGGTGTTGAAGTCTCCCACTATTATTGTGTGGGGATCGATGTGTGGTTTAAGCTTCATTAATAGATCTTTTACAAATGTGGGTGCCCTTGTATTGGGAGCATGGATGTTCAGAATTGTGATGTCATCTTGGTTGACTTTACCTTTGATGAGTATGAAGTGTCCTTCCTCATCCCTTTTGATTAATTTTGGTTGAAAGTCTATTTTGTTAGCTATTAAAATGGCTACACCAGCTTGCTTCTTGTGACCATTTGCTTGGAAGATTTTTTTCCAGCCTTTTACTCTGAGGTAATATCTATCTTTATGGGTGAGATGTGTTTCTTGAATGCAGAAAAATGTTGGATCTTGTTTATGCATTCATTCAGTTAGTCTGTGTCTTTTTATTGGAGAATTGAGACCATTGATGTTGAGAGATATTAATGACCAGTGACTGTTAAGAGTCTTAATTTTGATGTTGGTTCCAGTAGAGAGTTTGTGTGGTTGTGTTTTTGCAATGGTGTAGTTATCTATTTCCTGTGTAGTTTTGGTTGTGGCTTGTCCCTTTGGGGTGGAATTTTCCTTCTAGTAATTTCTGTAAAGCCGGATTTGTGGAAAGAATCTGTTTGAATTTGTTTTTGTCATGGACTATTTTGTTTTCTCCATCAATGGTTATTGATAGTTTTACTAGGTGAAGTAGTCTGGCCTGGCGTCTGTGGTCTCTTAGGGTTTGCAGGACCTCTGTCCAGGTCCTTCTGTCTTTTATGGTCTCTGCTGAGAAATTGGGTGTAATTCTGATAGATTTGCCATTAAATATTATTTGGCCCTTTTTCCTAGCAGCTTTTAATATTTTTCTTTGTTCTGTATATTTTGTGTTTTGATCATAATGAGTGAGTTAACGTAGAAGCAAAAAGAGTCAAATGGTATATACTCACTTATATCTGGACACTAGCTCAAGGGGCATGTCCCATGAAAGTCTTCACTTAACAGGAAAGTGGGACAGAGGGGAGGACATCCTATTGGGACTCTAGGTGAGAGAAGCATGGGAGAATGGGGAAATAGAAGGATCCAGAGGGTCCTAGAATCCTACAAGAAGAACATTATGATGGGCAGATCTGGGCCCAGGAGTCCTGCTCAGACTATGGCACCAGCCAAGGACAATATGTGCAGTAAACTTCGAACCCCTACCCAGGTCTAGCCAATGGACAGGACATTCTCCACAGCTGAGTGGAGAGTGGGGTCTGACTTTCACACAAACTCTGGTGCCCCATATTTGACCACGTCCCCTGGATGGGGAGGCCTGATGGCACTCAGAGGAGGGATAGCAGGTTACCTAGAAGAGACTTGATACCCTATGAGCATATACAGGGGGAGGAAGTCCCCCTCAGTCACAGTCATAGGGGAGGGGAGTAGGGGGAAAGCAGGAGGGAGGGAAGAATGGGAGGATACAAGGGATGGGATAACAATTGAGATGTAATATGAATAAATTAATAAAATAAAATAAAATAATACAGCAGGAAAATAAAATAAGGTGCTGGGAATGGAACCTGGGTCCTCTGTAAGAGCAACAAGTGCTCTTAACCACTGAACAATCTCTGGCCCCCTAGGTATTGGTTTATTTATTTACTTGTTTGGTTATGTATCTGCTTGCATCTTTATTTGCTCATTTGTTTATTTATGTATCTGTTTGTGCATACATATTCCATGCTGTACATGTGGAAGTCAGAGAACATCAGTTCTCTTTTCCTGCCACATAATTTCTGGGGGAATTTATCAGGCGTGGTGGCAAGTGCCTTCACCCACTGGGTCTTTTTGCTGCCCTCGTCCCTCTTTTTTTTTTTTTTTTTCTTGTGGTAAAAAATTCAACCTAAGATCTGTTCACTTGCAAATGTAAATGTGTAATACGGAATGACCTCTGGGAACAGTGTCTAGAACCTACATTCACTGAAGAGTGGCTCCTCGTCACCTCCCACTGCATCCTTCATCACTGTCCTATCCTGTGCTGAGTTGACCTATCTTAGAATGTAAGTTGAACCAGGTGGCCGTTGCCCTTTGCCCACTCTTCACTTTTCTTAGCCTGGTGTCCTCGCTGCTCAGCCAGGCTGCTGTATGTAGGATTTCCCTCTTGGGTAAGGTGCGTGTGTGTGCATGTGTGTGTGTGTGTGTGTGTGTGTGTGTGTGTGTGTGTGTGTGTGTGTGTGTGCAGCCCCACGTCTTCACTCACTGCTGAGTGAGCATTTAAACTGTTTCCAGCTCTTGCCACTGTTGTACTGTAGTAACGAATGGGGAATGCTAGTTTATCTTCACGACCCTCTTTGTAACTTTTGTGTAAACACAGTGAGTAGAATATTGCACCTCATGAGGTTCCATTTTTAATGTTTTTGGAGTACTCTGTATCATTTTACATTCCTATGAACAAAATGTAAGTTAAAAATTTCACACACTGGACAATAATAATAATTATTACTATTTTTGTGTTAGCCTCGCAGCAAGTGGGAGGCGATATCTCATGTGGTTCTGGGGCGCATTTCTTGGAGGTGTTTTGATGTTGAGCTTTTTCTCATATGCTCATTGTTATTTGTATGCTGTTTTTCAAGATTCTTATTTAAGTCTTTTGCCCGTTTTTAATTAAGTATGCTTTGTTATTGTGTTGTAGGTTCCTTTGTATATTTTGGATATTACTCTCTTGTCAGGTGTATCGTATACAGATACTGTCTTCTGTCCTATTTGCTGCGCAGACGCACTTGTGTATAGATAGAGTCTCAATCTAAAATTGCTGAGCTTTGATAAGTGCCCTAACGTATGCCTTGGCTTGGGAGAACACTCCCTCTCTCTCTCTCCTCTCTCTCTCTCTCTCTCTCTCTCTCTCTCTCTGTTCTGTAGCTATTGGATGGAGTGCTCTGTGTGTCTATGGGGTGGGTATATTTGGTCTAGAGTGATATTCATCCAGCGTTTTCTTACTAATTTTTCATCTGGATCACCTGTTGTTGAAGGTGTAGGGTATTGGAGGTACCATTGCTGTTATATTTCAGCTTGTTTCTGTCTTTAGATCCTTTCATTGTTTATGTATCTAGAAGTGCTTTGATTTGGATGCACATATTTTTACAAGTATTTTATTCTGCTTGATGAGTTGACTTATTTGTCATTTTAAAATGTCCTTTATCTCTTTTTGTAGTTTGTTGCTAATTGAGCTATGCTGCTTTCTTTTGGTTTTTGAGTCTGTGAAGTAAATCTGTCATAAGAAGCATACAGTTGGATTGTTGTTCTAAAAATTTATTAGTAGCTTTACGTAATTAATTGGAGATTTCAGTTCGTTACAGCTAAGGTAATAATTGGAAGGTTAGAACTGATTATTGGGCTGGAGAGATGGCTCAGGGGTTAAGATCACTTGATGCTTTTATGGAGGTCCTTGGTTCAGTTCTTAGCACCCAGTTCTAGGGGAGGCAGCATCCTCTTCTGATGTCCTTGGCACCAGGCACACATGCGCTATCATACATACATGCAGACAAAACATGGATACACATAAAATAAAACAGATACATATGAAAAATTCAAAAAGGGCAGATTCTTGCTGTTTTGTTATCTTCTGGTGGTCTTGCAGCCCCGTGGTCTTCTTTCCGGCCTTGCTGTCTTGCTTGATGCTGATGAGTCTGTGTAGCAGTTGCTTGGCGTTCGCTCCGTTTGTGCTCTGTATATCCACTAACACTTTTGCTGTGTAGTTACTGGGAGGCTTCGGTAGACTCCTTTCTGCATGGAGCAGCTTGTTCAAGCCGATAATCGTTTAACAGAGATTACATTACTTACGTTTTCTGGTTTGTGATGTACTGCCGCTATTCTTGCCTGTGGTGGTTCTTAACTCTTACCATCTTCTGACTCTAGGATTAGAGGTTACCTCCGCAGCAGCCTCGGAACCCTAGGCTTCCTGACCCTGGCTTCGCTTTACATATAACACTAAGCTTTGACTTTTCTTTGTCTCATGTTCTTAACAGCTACTTGAATTTGTATTTCAAATTAAATAAATTCCTTTGCAATTCCTGCACGGTGTCTGTGTGGCCGCCCTCTCTCCACCTCGTATGCTGGGGTTTTAGGTGCGTGCTGCTGTTCTCCATTCTTCCTGTAGCTTTTGTCTGTCCCAGAAAGTTTTCATTTCTCCTTCATTTATGATAGACAGCATTGCAGGAAAAAAGGAATACATTGTCGTCCCACACTCTGCTGGGTGGCAGGGTTTCTGCTGAGAACTCTTCTGAGAGGCAGTGTTGAAACAACAGCCTTTTTATAAGAGAGGTGTCTCCTACTGTTCGTTACTCTTGGGATCTTTCTTTTTTGGATTTGGCGTATTACTTGTGGTATGCTTTCCTTTGGATTGATTTTTGGCTGATGACATCTGTTCTTCCTGCCCTGAGTGATGGCATCTGGAAGTTTCCAGCACCTGTTTGCTCTCTTGGTGATGTGTCATTATGGACACAGGTGTCTTTTTCATCCTTTTTGTTCCCCTGGATAATTTCAAATGTGCTGTCTTTCAACTTACTCTTTTTTGCCCAGTAGAGTTGCCACTGATGATTTTTGTTGAGTTTTGTAGTTTAGTTATATTTTTAGTTTTCAATATTTCTTTTTAAAAAATAATCTGCTTGTTAGACTTCCTAGCTTTTTTCTTAATTATTAACTGAGTTTTATTTTTTATTTTTTTATAGTTTACTGAATTTCTTTTCTTTATGAGTGTTACTCTGAATTCAGTTGCCAATCATTTTGTAGATTTTAATTTCTTTGGGGTCTATTACTGTAATCTATCAGTCTCCAAAGTGCTGTGGTATTCTTTTGTTTTTATTTAACATAGGGACTCATATAGCCCTGGCTAGCCTCAAACTCAGTGTGTGATTAAGGATGGCCTTGCGTCTGACCCTCCTGTGCCAGCTTCCCATGATGCAGGACTGCAGGGTGGCCATTGTGCCCAGTTCATGAGCTGCTGGGGATCAGGTCAGGGCCCGAAGCCCTCTTCTAGCTGAGTTACACCCAGCCCAGTGATCCTCTTAGTCTAAGCTATACTGCGTCTCTCTTTCGATGTCTGTGCTTCGAGAAGCACCCCTCCTGGCTTTCACAGTATCCTTTGATGCATTCTGAGGGTCAGCTAATGACAAACACAGTGGGGCAAAGCTATTTTAGTTTGAAATATTTTAGTTATCTATCATGATAATTTCCTCCCTATTTCTACATATCAAATGTTTTAACTATTGCCTTAAATTATGTTACCTAGATTGAACAGGTACATATTTTACTTGTCTTTCAACTAACAATTATTAGGTAAAAATCCCCATTAAAGTATGTTTTTTGTTTTGTTTTTTGACACACATTAGTGTGAATGCTCCTATCTGCTTAGTAGGAAAATGCTTTGGGTTTTTAAAACTTTTTAAATTGATTTGTGTATAGATCTGCATTCATGCAGGGGCATGCTTGTGCACAGGCACACAGGTGCCACTGTTAATGTGGCCATCGGGGGACAGTTTTCAGCAGCTGGATCTGGATCCCCTGCTTCCGCTGCAGTGTTGCCTGTTCCACGCCAGCTGCCCATACATTTCCAGCTGTTTTTTTTTTTTTCCTTTTTTCTGTCTGCAGTGCTGGGATTACAGATGATGCCACTGCATACGGCTTTTTCTGCAGGTTCTGTGGCTCGAACTCAGGAAGTGAGACCTTCCTGCTAGCACTGTCTCTCTCTAAGACTTTTGTCCAGCTCTACCTTGGGTTCTTTTAAACTTGAAGCACTTACAGTACTTAAAAAACTACACTGATTTGAACATTGAATAGAAATTGAATTTCAGGTCATTCCTTCCTCTTTATTTCTGAACCTTGAAAAACGCCTTATTAGTGTTCCATGAACAGAGAGGCAGCATAGATGTTGACTGTCTATTGAGTGTGTGTTTTGACTAGGCTTTTTTTTTTTGAGATAGAACATCATGACCAAAAGCAACTGGGGGTGGTGGTAGAGTGGCATGGGGTAGGGGTGTGGGTGTTCCAGCTTACAGCTCCATAGTCATCACTGAAGGCAGTCAGGACAGGAACTCAAACAGGGCAGGAACCTGGAGGCAGGAGCTGATGCAGAGGCCATGGAGGGGTGCTGCTCACTGGCTTGCTCCTCATGGCTTGCTCAGCCTGCTTTGTATAGCACCCAGGACCTCTAGCCCAGGGTTGGCCCCACCTACAATGGGCTGGACCCTCCCACTTTAATCATCAACCAAGACAATGCGCCACAGGCCAGCCTGGTGGGGACAGCTTCTCACGTGAGGTTCCTTCTCCCCAATAACTCTAGCCATACCAGGTTGACATAAAATCAGCAGCACAACATGTGGCGTTTGTCTTGCTTTTTAGGTATCACAGTCACATAATTTAAGGCTTTTGTTTCCACACTTTGACCAATCTAATAGAATTTTGTCCTTAATTTATTTAAAAATAAAATAGAAAATGTAAACACTTGTTTCCTAGTTTTTATAGAAAGAGTAAGTTAAGATTTGAAGAAAATTGAACAGACTTTTAAAAAATGTCTAAGTCTTCTTATGGAGGATTTAAAAAGACTTTTTATTATAAACATTTTAGTATTGTTCACAATTATCCTGTTACTTCTTATCTACCTCAGGTTCTTAAGCTCCTAGCACAACTACTGTTAGCAGTTAAGTAGCGTTCTGTGTATTGAAGTGTATGCACAGCATGTATATATGAGTTTGTCATAGCATTGTGTTCCCTTCTACACTAGATCCATATACATACTTTAAAAAATAGTGTGTTTTGAGTGGCCTCAATGTGATTTTTCTCATGTAGTTGAGAAAATTGTACAGGTTGATATACATTAAAATTAACTATTTTCTTAATGTTTATTAAATTTTTCTAATTGTATCATTAGATGTTAAATTTCTTTAGTGCAGTTTAGTAGCATATTACTTTTAATAGAAAAGTTAATTTATATGGAAGAGTTTCCTCTTAATACATGTTTTTAATGTCCACTGTGCTGAAAATAGTGGAATTATTGGAAATGCTTGCAGGGTCGAGGCAGTGCGGCAGGCTGTGTTGCTGCAATGCTTTGTGTTTGAGCTTTGCTTTTCTCCTCGTCGTCCTGTTCTGGAATACTGAGGATCAAACCCAGAGCCCAGTGCTGCTAGATATTTTACTCTACCATTGAGTTTAATCCCAGCTTGAGGTTTTATTCTTGTAAATAGTGAGCATATCACCATTTATTAAAATGGTGATAGAAAATTAGAGTAATTTTGGAACATGTAATGACACAAAGTAAACGTAAAGATATTTTCCTTTCCTCCCTCTTCGCTTCCCTCCCTCCCCCTCCTCCCCTCCTCCCTCTCTTCCCCCCTCCTCCCTCTCTTCCCCCCTCCTCCCTCTCTTCCCTCCCTCCCTCCCCCCCCCTTCTCTCTCTTCCCTCCCTTCCTCTCCCTCTCTTCCCTCCCTTCCTCCCCCCTCCTCCCTCTCTTCCCTCCCTCCTCTTTCCTTTGATTCTTCCTCCTTAACCCTTTGAATACCTGGCTGAATTAATTTTGTTAAAGTTGAAGTAACTAAGCTCATTGTGTGCTTTTTTTTAACTGTGTGCCTAGGCATGTGTGGATGTAAGAGCCAGCTCCGTGTTTTGGCAGCAGATGGAGTTGTCCGAGAGTCTTCATGGTTACCCCAAGTTGCCGGAGTGGCTGTCCACACACCCTTCCCATGAGAACCGAGCTGAGTATTTGGACCGACTCATACCACAGGTGAGCTAGCCCTGCTAATGCTGTTACTTCTTTGGGATAGAAAAAGTGAGTTACTATGCAAATATTTTGGGTACTGTAATTGCTGACTATTGGTTTTCAGAGAGTTGGACTGCAAGGGAACAACATCCTGTTTACTCACAACTACATTGATAAGTACAGCTGAGTTTTCTGCGTGCAAGGTCTAACTCATAGTGTCTGACTTTGAATTGCAACTGTTTGGTTATGTTTTAAAATTTTAGGTGGGCCCAGAGATGTAGGTCAGTTGGCGAGTGCCCGCCCCAGCATATGGGAAACCCTGCCTGCAACTCTAGAACCTGTAAACTGGGAGTGAGGATGCACACCAGTCAGGACAGCTCTTGGGAGCTGGGGGACAGGAAAGTCAGGAGTTCAAGGACTTTCCTGCTTCCACAGTAAGTTTGTGGTCAGCCTGGTCTATGTGAGACCCTGTCTCAAGGGGAAAAAAAAAAAATAAGAAAAAAGGAAAAGAAAACCACTTTAGGCATTTTTTTCAATATATTGATCATAATTTGGTCTTTCCTTAACTCTTGGTTTTAAATGTCTGTTGATAAGTTATATGTAAGTTTTGGGTTAAATGAGTATCAACTCCAGTTTTGCTGTTTTTTGTTTGTTTGTTTTGTCTTGTTTTTTGTTTTTTAATTAGCCAAGATCACACTACATAACTCTGGCTTGGAAGTTCCTGTGTAGACAAGCCTGGCCTAGAATTTACAGACATACTTCTGCTTTCGCCTTTGCCTCCCAAGTGCTGGAATAAAGATGTGCTTCCTCATGTCTGGCTCTTGTCAGTATTTTTCATTGTTTGTCTGATACACACTTTTTGAGCCTAGGCTGGCTGCAGACTTCTACGTAACTGGGGCTGGCCTCAAACTCCTGAGTGCTGAGTGTATAGGCCTTTGCTGTGTACCTGGTTTTGTACAGTGCTGGGGTTACAACTCAGTCTTCATGCATGCTAGGCAGGAATCTGCCATCTGAGCTACATCTGTATCTCTGAGTGGGAATTTGTTTCTGAATTTAGGAACTGGGAATGTTACAGTAGACTTGGTGTCTTGTAAGAACCCACTTTCCAGTTCATTGGCAGCTGTCTCCTAGTATGACCTTATATGGCAAACTAGGAAGTGAGGTCTCTGGAGGAGTGAGTTTGTCTGTCCATCATCCATCCAGCATTCCTTTATTTATTTATTTGTTGTTGTTTTTAAGTCAGAGTCTTACTGTGGAGCTGAAGGTGGTCTTGAACTTGAGATCTTCCTACCTCAGTTTCCCCAGTGTTGGACTACAGGCAGGGGCCACTATGGTAAGAATAAAGCCTATGTAATATGGTGCTGATCCCATTGATGAGGGATTGACTTTCATGACCTGATCACGCCCAAAGGCCTTGTTTTATGAGGCTCTCACATTGGTGTTAGCATTCCAATGTGTGAATTTTAACAGGCACAAATGTGAGTTGATTAGCACTTTTTATCGGAATCAAATCTTATTTAGATCCTTAACGTGAAGGAAAAGAATAGCAAAAATAGTAGTGAAGTTTACCTCCTATAATTTGTAGTAATTACTTACCCAACAGGGCCATGCATGTGTTTCACTAGTAATTGATTATCGTGAGGGCCAGCGAGGACCCGGATGTTAGAAGCCCTGGAGAGGCCATGGCTTGTCTCTAAATTCATGACACACACAGTGGTTTTCATTTTCACTCAGCAAAGCTAAACTATGTGGCTTATTTAAACTAGACAGTGAATTCTACTAGCCAGCTGTGACTTGAGCCTACCCTAAATTCTGAAGCTGTCGGTTCACCAAATCACTGAGGATCTTCAGACGGGGTTTTTAAAAAGTGCTTTAGGGAGGCCTGTGAAAGAGTAAGGAGCTGACTGAGAGCCCAGGGACCCCGGCTGGAGAAACAGATGCGATTTGGGAGCCAGTGAGGAAGGAAAACAGGAGAGGCCTTTTTTTTTTTTTTTTCCTAAAAATAAACTATCCCAGTTCAGAAATTTAATTTGAAAACTGCAGGTAAATTTCTTATATTTTCCCCCCAAGTGATTAAATTCAATTTGAAAGCAATAAAACTCTACTACAACACTGGGAATAATTCAGTGGTTGAAGTGGGAATGATAGTTAGTACCGGGTATACTGTTAATTAGAGCACATAGTCATAAAGATTGCAGTGTGCTGTTCTCCTCAGTCTGATTTCTGTAATGGAAGAAAGCAGCCATGTATGGAAGATGTGCATGTACACCCCACTAAAGACTACATTCTGTCTGTTTGTTTGTTTGTTGTTTCTTTGTGTAGCCTTGCTTGCCCTCAACTCACTTTGTAGACCATGCTGGCCTTGAACTCACAGAGATCCACCTCCCTCTGTCTCCCGAGTGCTGGGATTAAAGGCGTGCGCCACCACCAGCTAAGACAACATTCTTTTTATTTATTTAATTTAAATTTTTTTTAAAATTTATTTTTATTTTATGTACATTAGTATTTTGCCTGCATGTATGTCTCTGGGTATCAGATCTTTCAGTTACAGACAGTTGGGAGCTGCCATGTAGGTGCTGGGAACTGAACCCGGGTCTTCTGAAGAAGTAGTCAATGTCCTTAACCTCTGAGCCATCTCTCCAGCCCCAAGATAACATTCTTAACATGATCTTGTGTTTGGGATTTTTTTTCCTAAACAGAGTACAGAGTTGATATTTACTAATGGCTTCTGTCCCCTGACGCTTGGGTAGTCAGACACCCTGTACACCTGTACGTTTCTAAGGTCTAGAGTGGTGGTGCTGGCTTATGGCAGACACAGTGCATTCAGTGTTGTCCTCCAGAGGTGAAGTGAGGAATAGACAAGGTCACCTAGGGACCGAGTAGAGAGCAAGGCGAAGGGCAGAGCTTAAATCTATAGTAGGCATCCTCTGCTTAATTGTAGAGCCTGCTGGGGATCAGATGTGTGGGGAGAAAACCAAGAAAGCAAGAACCATGTGGTTCTGTGATAGGAACATACATTTTGGTGACTTTAATGTTTAATCTCATGTGCTAAGTCTTTATTTTATCAGATTCTTTGAATGCCATTATAACATATTTCTTTTTTTTTATAACATATTTCTTACTATAGCTTATCAACATTATAGACATTTTAAATGTTTCACACATCAGCAGGTGTTGAATCACTGTAACTTACTGTGCTGTAGATTTTGTGATGGCAACTTGATAGAGCTCTGCACCGCCAGCAAGCTTGCTCTCTGTGAAGGAGCTGGGCAGCAGGGGAGATGCGGGATGTGAGGCTGTCGGTGTAAAGACCCTAGTCCTGTTGGAGAAGGGCTCACGTACTTATGACCCAGTTTATCCTTAATTACCTCCTTGTAGGCTCTGTCCCCAAATATGTGCATACTGGGGGCTAAGGCTTCAAAGTATGAATTTCTGGGAAAAACAATTCATTCTCAGGCAGATAGCTAATATTTGAGCAAAGATGGGAGGGCTATTGGAAAAGTGGTTGAAAATGGCATGGCCAGGATTGCAGAGATGGTTTTGTGGGTCAGCTTCCTGTCATGAAAGTGTGAGGACGTGCGTTTGGATTTCCAGAACTGATAGGAAACTGGCCATGTTCTGTAATCCCAGCCCTCCTACAGGGAAATCGGAGGTAGAGACAAAACAGAAGAATCCCCAGAAACTCAGGCCAGCTAGCCTGGTGTACAACGCAGTGAACAAGGGGAGGCCCGGCACCTGAGAATGCCCTCTGCCCTCCAGACGGTGCCTCTGACTACTTTCATGAACATGCGTGTACGTGTGCACATGCGCGCGCGCACACACACACACACACACACACACACACACTCATTCACTCACTCACTCATTCACTCACTAGCCAGGAAGGCTAGAGGAAGTGGTTGCAGTAAGGACTCTGACTCTGCTCAGAGTGAGATGCTAATGGAAGATTCTGAGCAGAGATGGAGGATGTGATGTCTTGACTTGAATGTTCACTTTATTCTAGAGGAATTTGGCAGAGCGTATTGTTCAGAGAATAAACTGCTTCCTGTCATGTTTTGTTTTTGTGTTTGATATAGCGTCTCCCTATGTAGTCCTGGCTATCTTGGAATTTACTCTGTAGACCAGGCTGGCCTCAAACTCAGAGATCTGTCTGCCTCTGGGTCTTCTTTCCCAGTCCTGAGATTAAAGGCCTGTACCACATTGATGGCCTTTTATTTTGTTTCTAATGAAGATAGAACCCCCAAATTAAGGGATAAAATACCCTTACTATTTTTTAAATGTGAATTCTGGAGAAAAAACAACATGTGTAAATGTCTAGTTAGATATAGTCATGTGATCTACTAGCATTTGAAAATGATAAATATAGGTTTGTAGTAATAATATTACTTTGTTGTTGATAAGCTGATACGATATAATTTTATTTACTTGAAATAATCAGTTAGATTTAGGAAACATATTCCACATATTTTGGTTACCATAACAACTTGGGTGAAAAACTGAAGAACAGATGTTGTGTCAACCTGTTGATGTTTCATAGCGTGAGCTTCAGAATTACAGCTATGCTGTTTAGACTTTGAGTTTATGTACATCATAATTTGCCCTTGAAAGAAATACCTTATTTAAGTATTTTATAAAATATGAATCACTATGAATAACAGAAATTTTGTTGAAAGGGTTATTTTAAAATCAAAAGCCTTCAGATTATTATTTTTTTCTGTGTTCTTGCTGGTTTTCTTTCTCCTGCCATTGCTCTTCGTGAGAGCGAGAGGGGTGGGAAATGATGGAAGAGCTAGAAAACATTTAATTTGGAATTATTGTTTAAGGTTGTATAATTATAATCATAATTTGAATGGAATTTGTTTCTAAGTATTTTAATTGTAAACACCATTCCATCTCTAGGCGTGAGAATCACTTGGTAGCAGGCTGCAAATGCATTCATTTTAACCTCATTTTATTTTTAATCCTTTAAACTTTCAGGCAGCTGGGAATTTGAACTCATGTGTAAATCATCCTTATGCATTTGTAATTGGATAAAACAAATGAATAAATCATTAATATTGTGCATCTCATGAGCAGAGAATATAAGTGTTTGGAATTACCATGAAATGTCACTGTTGGCCATGTGTAAAAACATACACGGTTCACCTTGCTGAATCTCATTTTGTCTGACATGGAGAGTGTTGAGGAAGCAAACAGCAGCTACAATAATTGAATCGGCCTCTGTATCACATGAAGCCAGAAAACCTGACAGTAACATTTTCTAAAACCTTAAAAACACACACACACACACACACAACATTATGGTTGAATGGACTGTTAGAATTGCTTTGAGGGAAAAAGCAAGAAAGAGTAATGATACATGTTTAAAATGGAGGTGATCCCCCAGCCCCCCAAATATCTTGCCTTCTGTTTTTAGTGGAAGCTTTTAATTTAATCACAAAGCCCTTCTGGCATTCCCCCCCTTTTCTTTTCACTTAGTTATCACTTATATTTAATGGATAAATAATTTCTGTTTTACTTGATGTGTAGCATGTAGAAAAATCTCCCAGTGTATGCCAGCAGTTGGTTCATATTTAGTTGTTACTGGAAATAAATGTAGCCAATGCCTTAAAAAACAGTGTACTTATTGCTTTTAACCTTTTGAAATATTGTTTATGGGCTACACGATACGTGATGCTTGTACACATTGTGGAGTGGTCAGGTCAAGCTAACAAGCAGATCTATCACCTCACAGTTTTGGAGGGTGACAGCCATGTCCTCACTCTTAGCATTCCAGGTGTGCACTGTTACTGGTTGTGTTGTCTGAGGCACAGTGACATTCAGAACTCCTTTCTTTACCTCTCTGAGATGTTGGCCCCTGACCAGTGTCTCCCATCTCTTCTTCACCCTGGTGGTCACCATGCCCTCAGCTTTTGTGAGCTGTTTCAGTAGATCCCCATGTGAGATCATGCTGTGGCCTTAAGATTCATCTGTGTTGGGTCGGAGGGTAAGATTGCATCGTTCTGTTTGTCTTGTTTTCTGGAACTTGGCTCTGAAGATGAGGCTAACTTTGATCTGTTCTGAGTGCTGGGGTTATAGGCCTGTGCTACACTGTCCAGCTAGGATTTCATCATTCCTTTGGCAGGATGCGCTGATTATAGAAAGCTTTGTTCAAAACCCTTACCTTATTTCTCATTCCTGAGAGCAAATCACCTATGTCAAAATAGCCTTTTGTTTTTTTTATGTTTTTTTACTGAAATGTTTCAGTTACTTATAACTTACCAACTTTTGGCCATTTTAAAAACTAGTTAGATTTCAGTCTCCATTATAGTTTGTGAAAAAAATAAATGTTTGAAAGATAAATTGTATTTTTGAGATGTAATCCCAGTTCATATAAATATTTAATGAACACACCTTTATGTAACTTATTAATAAGGAAAATGGGAAAATATTATAGGTATTATAAAGGAGATTTTAACAACCGTAAGGTAAAGTAAGAAATCCTATATGAGATGTGAGCATGATAAGCCTAAAGACAGTTGTCTAGACTTGCGGATGGAAACACATCTATACCCAGCTGAAGTCTACTGAAGGAAAAGGAGACTGGATTTGATCAAATCCAGTTACTGGGAACTGACACCAAATAGGTTGGCCATAAATTCCATGAGTCCATGGTGTGGTGCAGGTGAAAAGAAAAAGATTTTTATTCTAGCATTTTTCAAACCTTGCATGGTGTTGTTAAGTTTCAGAAAAATGTTCCCTCTGGCAGATTCGGTTCTTGACTTGATCTTCCTTCTGTCGGTAGACCTCTAAGCCTTAGGAAAGGATTTATCCATCCTTTCTCCCATTTCTTCTTTCTCCCTTTCTCTCCTCACGTTCTTTAGCCACTTTGCAGTCATTTTGATGCTTATCAAAGTCTATAAGAAACACCACTAACTGTAAAACAGCTCTACTCATAGGTCAGTAAGCAGCTGCTTCCCACTGGGCAGAGTTCACTTTCATTTTCATAGGCAAATATAATTTTCATTATTATTAATTTTAAAATAACAAAATGAAGGCAAATATTTGGTGAGGATTTTTAGCCAAGCGATATTAGTAGCTCAGGTTAAAACTAGAATTAAAATGTATATATAGGCATCTAGCCTGGTCTCAAAAATGTATGTGTTTTGTATATATATATGTTTATGTGTTGACTGTCACATAAGGTGCAGCTAAGTATAAGAACTACAGTAAAGTAGAATGAGCCTCCTTAGCTAACTGTGGAAAGAGGTAAGGTGTCAGTAAGCCAAATAAACTTTATTTTAGAAACATGTAGAGTCACAGCAAATTAGCCAAGCAACAATAGAGCTTTACTTTAGTCTTTGTCCACAAGTGCAAAGACAATTACTTAGTGACTAATTATTTCTAGCATCAAAATATAAAAAGGGATATCAACTATCTGATTCATTTTTTGAGCATGGATGACTTTGTTTCAACAATTTGATTAAAACGTCCTTAAAAAATTATGGACTGGGATCATTAACCAGCAAGCAAGGCAGGGCTTTATCACAGTTATTACTTCCCACAAGCAACTGCATTGTTCTCAGATTCAAAGGTGGAAGGGACACGAGAGCAGAATCTTCCATTCCTCTTTCCTTTTCCTCTACATCCTGTCCAGTTGGCGAGCTTCTTCTGCTGTGCATTAGGAGGCTCCGTGGTCCTTCACACTGCCACTATCTAGACCTAGCTCCTCAGTTCTCTCCAGGTACAGCCAGTTACAGCCTCCCTGCGCTGTTGTTTCTATCAGTGGCCTGTTTTCAGCCTAAAACATTCCATTATATTTCTTATCTATCTATCTATCTATCTATCTATCTATCTATCTATCTATCTATCTATCTATCTATCTATTGTAGCTTAGAATAAGATCTTGTTCCTTTCTGTTGCTGTGATGAAACACTGACCAAAACCAGTTTGGGGAGTAATGGGCTTATGTAGCTTACTGGTCACATGGTCCATCGCTGAAGAGAGCCAAGGCAGGGGTCTAGAGTCAGGGACTGCAGCAGAGGCTGCAGGGGATGCTGCTTGCTGCCTTGCTTATCATGGCTTGTTCAGCCTGCTTTCTTATAAAATCCAGGACTGCTAGCCCAAGAATAGGTCTGTCCACAGTGGCCTGGACCTTCCCACATCAATTATTAATCAAGAAAGTGCCCCCAGAGGCATAGGCTAATCTGATGGATTAGCCTTCGTTGAGGTTTCCTCTACTAGAGTGACTCTAGTTTATGCCAAGATGACAAAAACTAACCAGCACAGCCCAATAGTCTTCCAGTCACGGAGTTGGCCACTGTCTTACATCTGCTTACACCTGTCTTGCTCCAAGGTTTTCCGCAGTTCTAGTCATTTCACACCAGGCCTGCTTGTTTCCTCCCACTGGTTGCAGGCATCACCTCCCCGAAGAGGCTTTTCCTGGTCCCCTAGACAAATAGCTTCTCTCCCATGCAGTCATCCTCCCTGTTCAAATTAGAATGATTTGTTTACTCTTGACAGATTGTTTTCTACCTTGAAATATATGGCCCCTGTTGCTTGTGGTCTCCCTGGCGACGCCCACAGCTTCTGAGATGCCTAGTAAATACTTAAATGCCCCTAGGATATATACTAATAGGAAATATATAATAGCTAAAAATAGAACACTTTGCAGGGGCACTGAGTAGTGCTTGTCCTGCTTAGACAATATTAGCTGTAGGAAATTATGGCCAGTAATGAGAAAAAGACGCTCACAGGAACTGGCAACGTAGGAACAGTGGTGAGCTTAGGTGTCTTTGCCTTAGTTCTGCATAGGAGAGCTTAGTGTGGTAAAGTCTAACCTTCGCTTTTCTCCATTCGTTGCTAGACTTGTCCTAGTTCTGCTCCTGTGTCTGTATGAGTAAGGCCCTGCCATCCCTTCCCTCCTCAACTCTTCTTGACACTTTACTAATAAAGTGGTTTGCATTATAGCATGTGCTGAGGTAATGTTTGTAAATTACCAGTGCAGAGCGAAGCACAGAATGAGTGGTGCGTGTCGTTTGCTCTGGCAGCAGCTGGAATATTGAAGGCTGGCTGGTTTCCCCACTTACCTCTGCTCTTCCCTAGGATTCTCAGAACTATATATTCCTTCTATTGGATTATCTTTCTACTGTCTCATAAATTGTAGCATCTCCCTAATATTTTTACAGCATTTATTAAAATGGTTGTTTATAGTTTAAAATCCAGCCTGTGTTTATGAAATGCCTATTATATGCAATTCATAGAGTCAGACAGAAAATAAAAGCAATGTAAGGCATATATTAGGTGCACATGGGGGAAATTCTCACTTTGGAAAAAAAACTGAAGATTTATTTAAGATGATAGATTTGAATTTATAAAAGGGAAAGGATGTCAGCACACTGAAATGCTATAAAACATATAGGAAGAAAGCCAGAAATCTAGAAAAATATTTTACCAGTATATTAAATAAATCTTATTATTCAAAAGATTTTGCATATATATTATACATAATATATTTTTTCTTGAGAGGAAGTGGAATGCAACAGTTCACACATGAGGAAACAGTGATAGGGAATCTTTGTGAAGACTACAGTTTTTCTGCTTAATAGCTCAAACATTTCCAAAGTGCAGGCGCTTGCTAGAAAATTCATTCAAAGAAGCATGTGATACCAAATTCATTAGCGTAAAAAGCATTTGAGACAAAAGCAGAAATTTCCATCTTTTTATTTCCAAGCTAACTTTACTTTTTAAAAAGTAACAGACTTTTTATATTTAGTAAATAATATATGTGTGTATATATATGTGTGTGTGTGTGTGTGTGTGTGTATAAGTTTCTTTTTGTAGCCTCAAACTGATTGTGTAGCTGAGGATAACCCTGAAATTCTGATCTATCTGAGTCTACTCCTAGGCGATGCAGTTATGGGCACTTAGTTCTACACCTGGTTCATTCATGGTGGTATGCATACCACGTGTTATGCTGTGTATCCAACTTTATAGGACATGGAGTTTTCCTCTGTCCTGAAACATTCCTTGCCTGTTTATCTCTCTTTCTCCCTGTCCTGTACAGAGCTAAGTTGTCCATTGGGCTGGTTATGTGCAGCAGCAGTCCAAGAGCCTGCCCTGTGTTTTGGTAGTGGCTCTATGCTATTCCATGCTGTTTTGGGTTTTCCCAGAATCTGTAAATTACATGCTTATGTTGCTGCTTCCTAATGTTCCAGTTTTAAGCCTTCTGTTTATTTTTCACTGCAGAGAACTAGAACAAGCTTTCTTTTCACCACTATCACCCTCCCCTACACACACACACACACACACACACACACACACACACACACACACACACACTGCTCTCTCCTCCCCTAAATGATTAAATTGTGACTTGGGTTGATTCAGGATTTGGTATTTTAAACTATAAACACCACTTACAACCAAGTTACACAGTGCGTTATAATTGCTCTTCCTTTCCCCACACATTTCATTCTCCGTAGAGTTAAAAATTATTGACTTTGATTTTTTTTTTTTTTTTGCTCCTTCTGTCATTAGCATCTATTTCACCCTAGAAGGTCACAGCTGTGAACAGCTTTGTTGATGCTGCTGTTTTCTTCAGTGTCTTTAGACATGGACATTTTATCATTTTTCTCGTGGTGAAAAAGTATCTTATAGAATCCTCAGAGCCTCATTAATCTGACGTTGTTCTCAGGATCTGCTAAGGGTGACTGCAACTGGTTGCGTCTCTGAGGTGGCTATTGTTCCACATAGAGCTGCTGATTTAAAAGTGATAGTTATGGGGTCAGAGCATGGAAAGTGATTACACATCTTCCTGTGGTTCTTTTTCATGTCCTATACTTGAGCTAATTCCTATTTTAAACACACAGGCATGCTTGTTTACTTTTGGTTGCCTTGTGAGGAACTGCATTGTATGCTTCTTTGTAGGCTCTCAAACTTCGGGAGGTCTGTAATTGCCCCCCACTCTCTGGACCAGACCCTCGCTTACTGTTCAAACTCACTGTGAAGCGTTTTCTTGAAGACTTGGAGACAGAGGACCTAAACATCACTGTCAAGAAGCAGAAAGTGGATGCTGTGCCCATTCAGAAGCAGGAGCAGATACCTCTGACATACATAGTTGAAAAAAGAACTACAAGTTGAACTGTAATGTATGAACTTGGAGTATGTGAAGACTACAGTGATCCTCATCATTTTTATGCAACTCTTGAAAAATGATGTTTTAAATGAAAAAAAAAATGGATATCCAAGGTCAAGTCATATGTATTACAGATATCTGAATTTTTCTAGATTTTTATCTTTCATGAAATATTGATATATTCCAACCTATTTTAAAATGTTGCCAATGAGGAAACCATCACAGAATAAATTTATATTATTCCCTTCACTGTCATCCGTTCTTGCTTTAGATTTGGAAGGAAGGCCTCTAGTATAGTAATTATTATAAAGAGCTTCCTGCTTAACCTACACTGGGTTTTGGAGTCTCGGTGGTTATGAAATGGGAAACTTAGAGTCTGAACGTTATGTTCTGCACTGGGGTGTAGGGGAGTGTGGGAAAGGGGACCCGAGGGAGAGCTCCCAAGGGAAATTGCTCCCGACAGATGCCGGAAGCTGCTTCTGTTCAGAGGCACAGGAACAGCTGCTTGTGGCCCAGGTGACAAAGTGAGCACAATGCAGAAGCATTGTAGGAGGGAGGGTGGTCCTCATGTCGTGAGGATGGGGCTTTTGGAGGTTCCCAAAGGACACAGCTCTGTTCCCACTGAGGCCTCGCCTGCAGAGGCAGCAGTGAGCGTGGCCCTCGATTTCACTGGCTGGCAGGCAGGGCCCAGTTGCTGCCAGAGAACGTGGGCGAAGGTGTTCAAGGCACATCCCTAGGGAAGCCAGAAGTTGATGACCGTGTCGTGTAGGAATGGAAGTAAATGTTAAAACATGAGTTATTTAGGCAGTTTCATTTGTACTCTCAAATTGGTGAACATAAGGTTTCATCTTTTAGGTGGATGGTTTCTTGAAAGACATTAAGTAGATACTTTGTTGGAGAATTAAAAGTGCGAGACAGTACTTTTTATGAGTAGCTGCTATGAGCTGAGCCCTTAAAGGTTTGCTTTACGTTTAATTAACTAGATGAGTGGGGAGTATATGCAGGTGCGTGTGGTGTCCACAGAGGCCAGAAAGGGCATCAGATCCCTAAAGCTGGAGCTGTGGGTGGGAGGGGACCATCTGACGTGGGTTCTGAGAACTGACCCTGGGTCCTCTGAATAAGCAGCAAGCGCTCTTAACCCGTGAGCAATCTCTCTGGCCTCTTTTTACGTCAGTTGTTTCAAAATCATAGGTAAGCTTTATTTTCATTTTATGTTTATAAATGGGCTTGGAGAGGGTTAATAATGTGTCCAATGTATCTTTTTTATGTTTAAAGACACTTTATTATATAATAATACATTACTAGAACAAAGGTATGCGTTGTATGTCTTTTTAATTAATTTGCCAATATATATTATAATATGCTATCCTAATAGTACAGGTCATATAATTTTTCTGTTCATATATGATATACACACATCCATATGCCACTATGTGTGTATGGCAATTGCTTAGATAAAGTAAGTAACAGTAACTTTAGATATCAACCCCAATATTAATATCTAAAGAACATTGAGAGAAAATACAGAGACACATGATAGAAAATATAGAACATGTAATATTTGAATCAAGTGTCTGTATTATCATAAAGTGACAAAAAGAAACCATTGATATATTTCTATTACAAGGTTTAAAAGTTAAACTTAGAAAAGATTCATTTAATTTAATAATAACATTTGATTCATAACAATTATTTTATTAAAATTAAAATATTAAAAATATGTGATATAAAGAAAAAAAACACCACCAATTAAGCAAAGATATATAAGATAACTGGTGGCCACTATAAAATAATTTGTACATGTAAATCAGGGAAAAGAAACAAGCCCATTGAAAGGTTTTTGTGTGTGTGTGTGTGTGTGTGTGTGTGTGTGTGTGTGTGTTTTATAGAATGATGCTAGATTTTATTTCCCTTTGCTCCTGGTTTTATTCTGTAATTTTTATTTATTTATTTATTTTTACATGTACATTTATATTATTACACATATATACAATAAACTACCTATAGCAAGAAGAACCATGAAACAACCAGGAATTATATAAATGTTTTACATTCTTAGTGTTTTGGCTATTTGTATTTGACAGTCTTGAAGAAAACACCTTTTCTATCTTGTTGCATATAAAATTCGGAGTGTGAATCAATCTCTAGCACTCATTGTCATTATTAACTTAAAACATCTACCTAGACCTAAAAACATCTTAACCCCTAACCAACTAAGCTTCATTGTAAAACTAAACTATCTGGTCTTCAACCCCATCAGAGACTTGAGAAGGAATAAACTTGAGTACCTGAGTAGACAGGGAGTGCAGGTTAGCAGCTTTCCAAATGAGAAGATGGCAGAGACAGTTTGCTACCTGAACAGTCACCCAAAACTCTCTATTATGTTGGAGCATCTTCTTCAGCCTTCTGGCCCAATATATCTGACAGACATATTTGTGAGGCAGGAACTTTTGATGTCTAATATATATCTTAACCTAGAAAGAACAAAAGTATATCTCTAGCTCCAGTTTGTCCATTTGCACAACTCTCATGTACCAACAATAAAGCTATAAAAAGACAAGGAACAAATTACATTCTCCATCATCTGTTAGTTTGAACACAGGTGAACATCACATAAGTAATAGGATCAGAGACCACTAGGCTGTCTGCAGGGTGGCTTTCTAACTCTTCTTAGATCATTTGTCAATCTCCATGAACAACTCGGGGTAAGGCAAAGTGGCAGATCAGGTCCCCTGCCCTAGAGTTTGTGAAGTCTTACTTGGTATGTATGCTGATGCTTAGTTGTCAAGAATACAGGTTTGAGCCTATTTATGTTTTTCTGGGCTTGTTATGTTGTGTTTATAAAGTATTTCTTGATCTGCACACAAAGCAACAGCTATAAGAGGAGTTTCATAGTAGCTGATCCATGTTGTCATTTCTTACACTACTGTAAAGTTTTATAAGCGGCACCCTATAATGTGCCACCCGCGGGTAAACTGTAAAGAATACCATCCGATTTCCCTGAGGAGTGGTTTCTAAGAAAATAGTGTACTGCAATCCCTAGTCTTGTTTTTTTTCTTCTGTCCTTCTGGCAAAGCTGATCGCACTGTTCAGACTTCCTAGAAAATGCATGCAAGCTGAAACCATGTCAGAAACAGCATGGATAAATTAAAGATAACGTCTTTTTGTTTATATGAAAGTTTTAAAACTATAGAATCCGAGAAACGTTTGATTTCCCTGCAGGATGTTCTGGAGTAGCTTAGGAGAAATTAAATAGCAGTTGATTGTAAGATCCGTTCAAGTTCTTAAGTGTTACGTGCATTTCATCATGTAACTTCTCGCACTACTGCCTGTGCATGCAGACGTGGATGTAGCTGGACTTTTGGCTACTTTATTGGGTTCTTCTCCCTACTTCCCTACACCACCCTATACCTTGCAACCCTCCAACACTATGTTGGAAAGAAGGAATATTAGAGGGGCATTGATATTGTTAGACTACTTTAGCTGATAAGAGGCAATGAGTTCCTTGGGGGTAAATCTGATCTTTGTAGTCAGGATGTCTCCGACCAGCAAACAGCAACAGCCTCAGAGGGAGCAGTGGTGGCCTCCTCTCTCGGGGCTCTGGCATTATGTACCCTCTGAAGAGTCCCCAGAATTCCAAACATAAGCTATCCTCAGCTGACAAAATCACGCGCCTGACAGAGCATGAGGCTAATCACAGTCAGCTGTTGTGGACAGTTTGAAGCAGCCCCATACCTCACACCTGGGATTAAAATAAGAGCATATTCCCATAACATTTCTATGTTTAAACAAAACAAAACAAAATTCTCACTACATGTTAGGCAGTTAGCTCGGCTGTTAGGATCATGAAGATAATAGATCTCTGGTACACACTTAATCTAACTTCTCCTATAATCCCAGATGTTTATACCTAATAGTGCTTGGCACATTATAGGCATTCAGTTAACATTTTATTTCCATTATATTATCAATATAAATCAGCTTTTTAAAAAAGAATTTTTAAAGGAGAAGGCACTGTACTTTGAAGTTTCTGCTTGGGACCCAAGAAGTACCTGCAGGTCCCAAGAAACTTCTAGGCTTTCATTTCTTCCTTGGTAAAACAGGGACAGTAAATCCGCAGATGCTCACGTAGCTATTCAATGAGAGCATAGAGCACATAGAGCACTCAGTGTAGTCTAGAGCTCGGAGCACAATATGGTTCACATACCTTTTTAAAAATTTAATTTAAATTTATATATTCACTTTATATCCTGATCCTCTCCTCCTGGTCCTAGCCTCCCACCCTCTTCCCCCTAAACCCTCTGCCCTTCTCCTCAGAAAAGGGAAGCCTCTCCCACACTTATTCACCCCAGCATATCAAGTTGCATCAGGACTGAGCTCATCCTCATCCACTGAGGCTGGACAAGGCAGCCCAGTGATTGGGAGGTGATCGATAAGCAGGCAACAGAGTCATAGACAGCACCCAATTTACTAGGGGACCCACATGCAGATCAAGCTGCTCATAGGTTACATATGTGTAGGGGGCCTAGGTCCAGTCCATGCATGTGCTTTAGTTGGTGCTTCCATTTCTGTAAGCCCCCATGGGTCTAGGTTAGTTGACTCTACTGGTGTTGGGGGTGTCCTGCCCTAGAGAATGAATCATGAGTGTAGTTAGTGCTCTTTACCAGCCAGTAACTGAGCTAGAAGCAATAAGTGGCCAGACTGGGCAGTCAGAAAGAAAGAAAAGCAAATATTTTTGCAGGGGCAGAGTTGTTAACCCCCCCCCCCCGCTTTTAAGAGAAGCAATGGGCAAGGCATCTTTGCTTGGAATCTAAACCTGAAGGTCTTGTTTGTTTATATATAGCCCATGAGATGCTGGCCCGACATCATTGAGTGACACCGGTATTTCTTCCCTTATAAATATCTCATGGAATGAGTTGTTTAATATTTTCATTATTTATGCTGCTGTTATTTGGTTATTCTCTTCCTTGCATAAAGGAGTATTTGTATGGATGAGCTAATGGCCATACAGTTTCATTATACAAATGAGAAAACCAGGCATTAAAAGAAGCTATTAATTGTTTGACGTGTATCATACATTAGTAGGTGTGAGGGCTTCAGAGCAGGTCTGCCTGAGCCTAAGGTCTTCCCACCACTTGTTCTGCTAGGGGCAGTCCAAGGTCCAGGAATTATATACCAGGGACAACTGTGTGGGTCAAGCAAATAAAAACCATCTCAACACTGGGCAGCTTGATAGAGTGGGCAAGTCTCAGTTATTGTAACTGTCCAAGTAAAGACAAGACACCCATCTATCAGGCTTGTTGGAGAAGGGACTCAGCCTCTAAAGGCAAAGGGTATAAAGAGAGCCCAAGACTGATAGGTAAACACCCCATAAATCTGGTCTGGGGTGGAGTCAAATGAGCTCAAAGAAGAGGAGAAACAAAGTTGCCATCTTAGTTACTGTTCCATTGCTGTGACCAATGCAACTTATAAAACAGTGCATTTAATTGGGACTTTGCTTACAGTTTCAAAGGATGAGGTCATGACCAAGATGGCAGGGAGCATGGTTCTGGGGCAGGAGCTGAGAGCTTAAATCTTATCCACAGGTGTGTGTGTGTGTGTGTGTGTGTGTGTGTGTGTGTGTGTGTGTGTGTGTGTGTGTGTGTGTGTGTGTGTGTGAGAGAGAGAGAGAGAGAGAGAGAGAGAGAGAGAGAGAGAGAGACACACACACACATACACACACACAGAGAGAGAGAGAGACAGAGAGACAGAGAGAGTCAGAGAGAGAGACACAGAGACAGAGAGACAGAGACAGAGAGACAGAGACACTGATTGGGCCTGCCATTGGCTTTTGAAACCTTAAACCCCGCTCCCCCAGGCATACAGCTCCATCTTGTAATGCTTCCTAAACAATCTATCAAACAGGAACCGAACATTTAAATATATGAGCCTATTGGGGTGCATTCTCATTCATACCCCACAGCTACAGTCTTCCACAACTATAATGACACAGTGTTTAGGCATCTTGAGGAGATGGGTCTGATGTCTCTGTTCCTGGACCACAGAGGGCAATGGCATATTGAATGTAAGCTTCAGGTCTGGGTCGCCACTAAAGTGCCAGACTAGCTACTTTCTCGCTGCAAACCTTGGCTCCCCACTTTGTCAGATGGGAAGATGGCCTCAATGTACTTTCCGGCTCCTCTGTGAAGAGAAAATGAGGTAGTGGCATACTTCCAAAGGTATGTGTTAATGAACTATTGTGTGCCTTATTTTATGCTCACACTTTGTGAGCTGGAGAATACTCCCCAAATTAAAATTACTAAGTAGTCTGTGTTTTAGAAGAAATTCCAAGTCTTCTTCCCCTTCCTACCTCAGCCAGGGAACAAGGCAAAAAATCCACAGGACTTCATCTATCTATTTTGAAATAAATTGAACTCTTATCTAGGAAAGTAGAAGAAATGGCTCCAATGGACAGACTTTCCAGCAAGACAAATCCCCCAATGGCCTCTCTCTGCCACTGCTCAATAATGGTGTTTGCTATAAATCAGAGAGCTTCTTTATCAAGTGCCTTGGAAGCACTCGGGACCGATTTAGTCCCGGAGTGAGATTAATCACAAATGCTGCTTTAGCAAGAGTGATGGGCATGAATGAGAAGGTTTGGTGAGTCTCCGCTCGTGAGAGCTGCAGTTTACAGAACCAGAGCTTTACATTTTTAGGCATTTCTCAGCTTGAGAACAAGGATTGGTTCCAAGAATAGACTCCTTTATCCTAAAGAATGCCTCAGTGCTTTGGGAAGCAACTGGTGTTTGCCTTGCATATGAGAAAAGTGAGGCCACATCAGTGAAATGACTTGTACAGGGTTGTGTAGTGGCTAAGTGGCTGAGACAATGAAATGCAGATCTGAGTGACATCAGTGCTTTACCATAAAGTCTCGAGAGCTGACCACAGATCCTTGGCAGCGGAAGCCTACACAGATATCAATAAATGAGCGGAAGTGTCTTGCTGAGGTGCTGGTCCTAGAATTGATGACTGGTGTATTCTCTTATGGCTCAGTTTGAGTGATACTGTTCTGCTCAAACTTTCTCCAACTTGTCATCTTAAAAAGTATAGAGAATGAAGGGAGGAAGGAAGGAAGAATGGAAAAAAACTCACTAGGAAGAGTGAATTTCTGTTTGCTCTCTGTCCCCGCACAGTACGGCAACTATGAAGTGGACCTGACAGGGTGACTGTTCAGGAGGACGCTGTGGAGCTATGGTTGATGAGTGCCCCGCCACTGCACTTTTCATCCTCTACAGTGCTTTACCTGGGTGGCTCCGAGCTAGAGGCCAGGCGTGGCTGTTGTGCCATCGCTGTAGTAAAGCACTGTTTACTTGTAGATTCTCCATCATATTGGCTGAGAGTTTATGTTATAGAGCTATAGCAGACAAAGCTTCTTGTCTGATCTCTTTCCTTCCTGCTTGCCTATCAGACATGGCAGGTCCACAACTTGGTCTGAAGCTCAGCCCCTCCCCCCACCCTCCATTATTTAAAAGAGTTTCCCCCGAAGATACTTTGCATACCTAATGCCATCCTGGTATCTGCATCTTGGACGATATTAAATGACAGACATAATAATGGTTCTGCTACCCAAAATAAATGTTTGTCGTCAGGAAAGCAGACCAATGCTGCAACACTGTAATGCTACCAAATACAAATGTAGCCAAGAAAATGAATAAATTAGAGATAGTGCAAATACATCTCAAGGACAAAATGTCGAGCAATAACCCAGGTGTGGTGTGTAGTGTACCGGCTGTAAACACACACACAGATATAATAAAAGTACAGAAACACACTAGGGAAGGCAAATACCCAATTCAGTAGCGAGGTTACCAGTGAGCAGAGGAAAACAGGTAAAAGGTGCGGATCTTAATGCTATGTGTTGCTTATTGTACCTGTGCCTTTGAATATGCCTGAGGTTTTTCAGAATAAAAGAAACCCAAACCTTATGAAATCATATACAACAAACTACTTCTGGTGAGAAGTGAGAAAACGATTTGAGGTTGGATATGTTTTTAGAGCGTGTCGAATCTGTGTTGTCCCGCGCGCCAGCCGTTGAGTCTTTGTCTAGTGTGAGCTTTTACTGCACTGAGCAGCAGTCACTTCTGCTCATCCTCCTTTCTCTTTTCCGTCCCTCTCTCTGACCTCCACTGGAGTACGAGCTCCACAAAAGGAGGCTCTCTTCATTTCTGAATCCCCGGTGGCGGCGGTGGCAGCAGAACAGCAGTGCCTGCGTATTGTGGCTTTAATAATCAGTGCGTGAGAAAATGGACTGGCAAGAAAAACAGAAAGCAGAGCAGCAGCGGCCATTTCTCCAGAGCAGCCAGAAAAGGAGGAGGCTCTGTCCTTCGGTGCTATCCACTTGGGTGAGAGGCAGGTCTGCTGCGGCCGAGGCCAGCTTGGGAACAAATGACACCTTTGAGTTCCTGTTTCTGTGGCTGTTGCTTTTTAAAATACTACAAATGATATTTCTAAAAAAAAAAAAAAAAAGTCTTCACTGTAACTTAAGACTTGGGCACTGTCCCTCTTTTTGCAGATATTTAAAGGAATGCTCATCAAACCTGCGAGTAGCCAGAGTCCCTGGCCCACTGACTGCCAGCGCTGGCTCACAGGAAGTTCTCCCTTGAGGCACTGTGTCCAGGGAGAAGGCTGTTCATTTGTTTACTAGTGTACCGATCGACTCGGGCTTCTTACATTCTCGGGCTCCCGGCATCAGTCACTCGAGTGCAGTGATAAAACATAAAGGCTAAGACCCACCCTCGAAGATCCCCTAGCTAGCTGCAGTACAGGCTCAGAAGTGGGTACCAGTGCGTTTGATGGGGGTGTAATGGTTAGTCTTCATTGTCACCATGCCTGAATGCAGAATCACCTAGTAGACACCTCTGCGCATGCTGTAAGGATGTTTTCAGAGTGGTGTATACCTGAAGAGGGAAGACCAGGCCCGAGCGTGGGCTGCGCCAGCTCACAGATTGGTGTAGGCTCAATTTTCTTAGCAAATATATTTTATTATCAACTTATTAACCAAGAGAACCTCACTTATAACCCGACTAACCTAAACAATAGGAAAAGAAGATTAAAGAATACAATAATGAAACCGTAAGGATATCAGTTCTGAGGAACTATTGTCCTTGCATAATCAGCAGGGTTTCTTCTGCTGGAACCTGGAGCAACCAGAACCTGGAACCTCAGCCGGAGCTGGAGCCCCGAGGGAAGGCCGAGCAGTTCGCTCTAGGAGCCTCTCAAGGTGGAGCGATGAACAGCCAAAACTATCCCAAGCCTCTTGTTTCTGGCTCACATTTATATTTTCTCTTAGAATTTGCTCAAGGATGTTTTTCAGCTGGCTAATAACCAATCTCCCCCACATGGTGGTTCGACTTCTAAGGAGATAAACATCACCTGCTTTTTCACAAGTCTTTTTCTCATCCCCTACTTGCGACCTAAACGAAAAACATGTTTATCTCTCCTTCAGGTTGGGGATCCTTGACTGCATAGGAGGGAAAAAGGGAGAAAGCAAGATGGACACCAGCATTCGTTTTTGCCTGGTTCTTGAATTTGAGCCAAAGTAAATAATTTCCTTCTAAGCTGTTTTGTCAAGTACCTTGTCACGTAATCAGAAAAGTAATTAACACAGGAGTTTTGTTACGAAGGATCGAGGCCGTTGCTGTGATGAACCTGGGCGTGTGTTTGGGGGCCTTGGGAGTTGGTTTCCAGGAGGGATACGGAAGAGTTGATAACTGTGGACTAGATATGGCTTAAGATACCATAAGCAGAGTTTGAGGCTCCTTTAGTGGGAAGACCAGAGTGTTGAGAGAAATGCAGTGAGCTGGCCTTCTCAAGGGGTTTCAGACTGCAACAAGGATGCTTTTAAGACCTTGATCAGAGGTCATTCATGTTACATTCTGGCAAAGAATGGCTACATTCGGCCATCTTCTGAGGTTTTGCGTGAGCCTCAGTTCAATGGACACAGACTACCTTGTTTAATGGGCTCAGTGGTTAAGAGCACTGGCTGCTCATCCAGAGGTCCTGAGTTCAATTCTCAGCAACCGCGTGGTGGCTCACAACCATCTGTAATGAAACCTGATGCCCTCTTCTGTCTGATGCTTTCTTCTGTCATGCCGTCATACATGCGAACAGAGTGATTATATACACAAATAAATAAATCTTAAAAAAAAAAAAAGAAGGGAGTGTCAAGACAGTAGCACTCGGGCTGTTTCCTGGTTATTGCTCACTGAGGTTTTGAAAGAGAACCCAAGGCAGGAAGATAGAGGAAATAGAGAAACTGTTCAGTGTGGTGGGGGAAGGGAGTGGTGTGAGCAGGGTTAATGATACGGACAATGGAGGTCCAGACACAGCATCTGAGCTGGTGAAAAGGGGGTAGCGCCATTGAGGAGGGAGCTTCGCACTCTGTACTAGGAAAACAAGAAGATTTATCGTGAAGTGGCAATAATGTTCGCTTTCTATTCCTCACCAAACTGTACTTTAAAAAGACACTTTTGTCCTGTTGCTGCTGTCTCTCACTTCGGCCTTGACACAGGCGCTGAGCAATAGCCGTGACCCTGCCCTGCATGTTGTCTTGCCTTGAAATTTCCTCTGGCAAGTGCATGAATCCATCCGTTCCTTTAAGATCCATCTGCACTCAAGTTCTCAGGACATCAGCAGAACACACAGAGGTTATTTGTCTGAATATAACCTGAGTGTGACCTGTAGCCCAGTTCCTAGGGGAGGCCTTGCTTCCCCCTGAAACCCAAGAGCTGAGCCTGTGCTGTCCACATTCTCCTGGCCTTCTGTTCTTCCAAACTCTGCCTAGGGCAGCCCATTCAGCCCTGCCTACATAATCACTGGGGAGATGCCAGACCATAATACACTCCTCCTACCACTAGCTCCCAAGGCCGTAGGGATGGCAGGGTCAGGTTTATCACAGCCAGTACCCCTACTTCTTGGGACCATTTTATGAATTAGTTACTTATCCCACCGTTGTAATAGACATGGCAGATAAAAGCAACTTAGGGAAGGGAGAGTTTACTTTGGCTCATAGTGTGGAAGTTACAGTCCATCGTGGTGGTGGCAGGAGCGTGGGACAGCTGGTCACAGTGCATCCACAGGAAGTAGTGACAGATGAGTGGACTTGCTCAGCCCTCCCCACTTCGTCCCAGGACCCTGGCCCACAAAATTATAATGTCCACATTTAGAGTGACCATTCCTTGGACATTAACTTTATTTAGATAGTCCTCGTCCATATACCCAGAGGCTTTTCTAATCTACATAATCTCTTGCCACTGGCTTAGTCTATATTCTGTCAAATTGACAATCAGTGTTAACCAGCATAGCCAGGAAGTCACGGCCACTCCTGCCACAGTGAACTGTATCCCTTCCTAACTATGAGCTAAAGTAAATTATTCCTGACAACAGCTTTATTTTGTTTTATTCAGGTATTGTCATAGTAACTAGGATAGTAGGCAAAGATTAGGGATTACAGCAGCACAAACAATTAGAGTGTCTCCCCATGTGTAGTGCCTGGGTCTTCTGAAGGAAAATGATTTCCTCTTGAGACACAGAAAGAAGCAGGGGAAGGGAAGGGAAAGGGGGGGGTGTGCTGAGGGAGAGAGGTTGTCACCTCAAGACAGGACAGTCTCTCTGTGGCCTAAAGATGAGAGTGAAGAGAGGGCTTCAGGTGACAGCCACTCTGGATGTCACTCTCCTTTCCAGGCTCAGACTCGTGGGCCTCAGGATACCCACCCTGAGTATGCTTGTACATGACCTGCGTGCCCACCTGCGTTAGTCCATGTGCTCTGAGAAAGCACAGGCTGAGACAAGCCTATGAGGAAAGAAGAGGAAACCCGAAGAGGCCCAATGCAGGAGTCTGTCAAGCACCCTCACACACCAATGAAGAAGAAAGAAAACAGTGCACATGAGAGTATGCCTCTATCTCCTCCACTGACTGAACATGGCCAGAGGCCAGCACAGTGCTGGTACTGGTCTGGGCAGTTTTGTTCCCTGAGATTGGAGATCTCAGAGCTATATTCCACCATTCTCACAGTTGTTCCTCCCTAAAGCTCAGGCATCTGCTCTGGCTCCTATTCCTGCCTTCTGACAAGAGAGGCATGCCTGGCCAGAGGGTGTGCAGCCAGTGTGAGGAGTGAAGCCGTGAGCAGCAGTTCCCTGCCTGGCTGTTTATCAGCTGGGTGCTTGAGGTAAGTTTCCTTGTATGGACCCGAGGATGAGGACACTTCCTATCACACACATTTATGTATGATTAGATGAATTAAAGCACACAGTTTGTTTGCTATCTAAGTGGAGTTATATCTACTATTAGAAGCATTAAAATAAAAATTAAAAGCCCCATCCCCCCCCCCCCCCCACAGCTTTGTGCTGGCTAGCTTTATGTTCCCTTGACACAAGCTAGAATCATTTTGGAAGAGAAACTTCAGTTGAGAAAATGCCCCTCCCAGATTGGCCTGTGGGCAAGCCTGTGGGCCATTTTTCTTGATTGATGACAGATGTGAAGGTCCCAGAAAACTGTGAGCAGTGCCAGCCCTGGGCTGGTGGCCCAGGGTGCTGCTGAGCAGGAAACAAGGCATGTAAGCCATAGGGAGCAAGCCAGGAAGCAGCATTCCTCCATGGCTTTTACATCAGCTCCTGTCTTGAGTTTTCGCCCTGACTTCCCTGAGTGAAGTAAGCCCTTCCTCCTCAACTTACTTATGGTCCTGATGCTTCTCCTAGCAACATAAAACCTAAGTAAGGCAATCTTCATCCCTACGCCTGCTGTCCGCCAAACATACCTAAACCACTCAGCGCGCTCTTGGTTCTTCAGCCATCTTTTTGCATCGGTTCTGACTGTGAGGCATGATTTAAGGTCCCCTGTTCTCCACAGAATGTTTCACAGGGGTTTGTGTTACATGGCTTTTCTTTGCAGTGGATCCCATTGCTTCCACAAGACAAGAGTTCCCGTAGGAATGGGCACAAAGTCCTGTTGACTGCAGCCTTTTTTTGTTTGTTTTTAAATTTTATTAATTTATTCATATTACATCTCAATGGTTATCCCATCCCTTGTATCCTCCCATTCCTCCCTCCCTCCCATTTTTCCCTTACTCCCCTCCCCTGTGACTGTGACTGAGGGGGACCTCCTCCCCCTGTATATGTTCATAGGGTATCAAGTCTCTTCTTGGTAGCCTGCTATCCTTCCTCTGAGTGCAGCCGTTTATAGTACGTGGCCGAAGGGCTGGCCTCTGTCCTGGGAAGGACCACTCTCTAGAGGCATCCGGGCAGCTGCCTGAGAGATGACTAGGGGCACAGTCTGACTGGTGTGCTCCATACTGAGCTGTATGCGCAGAACTGTGCTTGCACGAGGAGGCAGTGGGCTAATTTGAATTCATACAGTGTTTCCAACAGCCCATCAGGGTAGGTAACATTGGGCTGTACCTCCCCAGAAGACGGTTCATTTTATATCTGACAAAGGGTCTTGGCTGGTGGACAGCAACTCTGCCAATTATCTTAGCTCAGACACTACACAAATGCATGCCTTTACTTTTTTTTTTTTTTTTTTTCTGTTCCTTCCTCAAGCTTTGGCAAGGGCTGCAAATGTGCTGAAAGAAATTGCTTCTGCCTTAGTGAAGTTAGAGGTTGGATTTCTATAAGGTCCCCTCCTGTCCTCACATTCAGAGATTCAAAGGAACTGGGTATTTCGGCACTGCTGCAGGCATGAAAAAGGGCTGCCTCATATAGCTCAGGGCCACCACATCCTCTCTGGGCTTGGGGTAGCCTTGCTATCATGCAGGTCTGGTGTCACCGCTTTTTGGAATCTGCCTAACATGCTCACATCTATTAAGTTTGCTTTGTACTTGACAGTTTACAAAGGACTTCAAACATGTCCCCTTTAATTTCCACAATGACCCAGTGACAGTGTGTTAGCTCAGAGATGAGAGGAAGAAAACTCACACAGCTCACAAAAAACAGAGTTCAGGCTTGAACAGGAATCTAGACAATTGAGGGTTTTTTTTTTTTTTTCACAATTTAATTCTTATGTTGTCCACTTTGTTACATTGTTACTTGTTTTTTTTCCCCCTGCATTGCATGTTTTCCTATCTTTGTCCCCACATTTCAAGGAAAAGATGCAGGGTTCTATTTCATTCCAGTCTGTGCTGCCTTGTTTGTATGACAACTTGACAAAGGCCAAGAGCCATTTGAGAGGAAGGAACCTCAATTGAGAAAATAGCTCCATAAGATTGGGCTCTAGGCGATTTTTAATGATTGATTAGGGAGGGTCCCATCCCATTGTAGGTGGTGCCATATCTGGGCTGGCGTTCCTGGTTTGGATAGAAAAGCAGGCTGAACAAGCCATCAGGACCAAGCCAGTAACAGCACCCTTCCCTGGCCTCTGCATCACATCCTGCCTTCAGGTTTCCTTGCAGTTTCATTTCTTGCCTTGGTTCCCATCAATGGACTGTGATTCAGGATATGGGATCCAAGCAAACCCTTTCTTCTTCAAGTTGCTTTGGGTTATGGTGTTTCATCATGACAATAGTAAGCCTAATGACGTCCTTCCGGAACACCTTATACATATGGTAAGAACTGTCTAAATGTCAAATAAAAGTTACATCCTTAAGATTCAGTCACTTCATACATCCAACCCTGGAAAGGGTCTGTGTAAACACAGACTGCTGTGTGTGCATGGTGGCACACACACTGTCATCTCCTATGCACACCATGATGTAACTGGTGGGTGGCTTCAAGAAGGCATCTGGTGGCTGGGTGCAAGCTTCCTGCCTGGGACTCCTGGACAGTTGTAGACTTGTCGGCCAGAAAGCTCTGTTTCCTCATTTGTGCACTGTGTTCTTCCCTGCCCTCCAATTCCCTTCCTCAAGCTCATGCTGGGCACCTTCTTTCTTTAGTCTGTGAACCTTGACCTTTCTCTCTCTGAATGCAGGAACCACTTGCTTTTTCATCTCTTCCTGGCTCTGGCCTATCCACCTTTGATCTCTGAGAGCCAGCTCACAGATAGTTCTAGCAGGCATGCCCCCCACTACCTTTCTAGTGTCATGGTCCTGATCAATATTGACACATATATTGATATTCATGGATCTGTGAATCTGTGGGTTTCCCCCCTTGGGACCATATAGCCATTCACAGACCCATGAGCAAGGGACTGAATGTAAATTTGGTTCCATTTTAGCAGACACAGCATTTATATCCAACCCATTTGTATTTTGCTGCAGCATTTGTTCAGATCCATAGATACACGCAGCCACAATTGTCAAGGGTGCATATGACCTATGTGTGTGATACTAACCTGTGGGCCCATGTATCCCATTGGGTATGTGTACCTCCGTATGCCATCAAACACAGCACTGTGTGTCTTATGAGACTCACAGACATTTAAGCCAGGCTGGTGGCGTTAGCCTCTTTTTACCCAGGGTGCAACACATAAATAGGATTTTGGCCTTTCAGAGACACAAGCTCACACCTTCTCCTTGCGACCAGCTCTTTCTTTGTCAAGTTGTTTGGCTCTTCAAAGGTGGCTTCCCTGGGTGCCTGCCTATGGACAGAGTGGCCTGTCACCTCCACACTCAGCTCCCCGCTCTCCTCAGGAGCTCTCTGCTCTCAGCAGGGGAAGGCACTAAGGCTCAAGGTAATTAAATCTCTCTCCACTTCAGCAGCATTGATCCGTATAGGGACACAGCCTGACTCCAAAGGAACAAAGCTTTTAATTTCTCAGCTGGAATACGCTGTTCTTAGACATGTTTCATATGTGAGTCAGGAGGACTGAAAATTACAGTGTGTGTTCCTATCTTCAGAGCATGTCCCAATCCTTTCACGTCATTGCGTTGGTCTCTCACAAACATCCCATGGGACAGGCAATATGTGCACTGGCCCCATTAGACAGAAGCAGGGACTGAGCTCACAGCAGCTGCCGCTGCTTCCTACAGGCTCTGTCCATCGTGATTTGTGAGCTTCTTGACTTCAGTTCCCACCATGACGCAGAGAGGTATGTATGGGTTTCCCCCCACCTTACAGAGGGAGGAATCTGTAAAACATCAGGCCAAGTTAACGGGCTCAGGCTACGCACTTAATAAGCACTCTGGGTATTTTATGCTCTGCTGTAGAGAAAGTTATTTACTATCCAAGTAAAAAATCTAAAGCAGGATTTCCCCTACTAATTTCCAAAATAACGGATGTTTTCCTTGCTGTGCAAAGTCCACTTTCTGATTTTTTTGGTATGGAGCCTATGCCTGTGTATACACATATGTCTGCAGATGTGTACATGTGTGGACTTTTCTCTATTATACTCCACCTTGGTTTTTGAGATAGAGACTCTCACTAAACCAGAGTGGCGAGTTTGGCTAGATTGGCTGCCTAGTTAAGGTCCCAAGAGCCTCTGTCTAAACCTGCCAGTGCTAGGGTGACAGCCCTTCTTGCCATGCCCCGCTGGGACTCCAAACCCAAGTCCTTATGCTTGCTCAGCAAGCCCTTTACCACCGAGCCATCACACCAGCCCACTATGTAATGTCTTAAGCATTCAGTAGCAACTGGTGGCTGTCTGAGCTTCCTCCTGTTGTCCACCATCACACACAAATGCCAAGGCTGCTGTGCCTAGCCAGGTCTCGTCATGGAGCAGGAGAGAGCTCAGCTGTTTCAGGTGGACGATATTATAGGCCAGACCTGCCACAGAAGAGCATCATTTCTGCTTGTGCTCTGTGCCTTACAACTCAGCCATATGGGCACATCTGACTGCAAGCCAGAGGTTGAGGGCAGAAACTGCATGTCTAACAGTGCCGGTCTGAAGGGCTTCCAATCTTTCCTTTTGGCTCCCTATTCTCCAACCACTGACGAACACATTGGGTGCATGATTTTCACTCATAATTGATGCTCAAAGGATTTTATCCAGCTCAAATTCTGAATCCATTAAGAAATAGCCTGCGTTGTGCCATTGGAGGGAGACTATTTAAAGTTTGGAGAACACTTGTGGAACTCTTCAAAGGCCGCCATGGGTTGAGATGTCAAAGGACTGGGGGTCCAGGCTGGAGAGTCTTAGGATATAGAAATGGTCTTCCAGACAGATCTGCGTCCAGATCTTGGCTCTGCCATTAATCCCTTGGGGGAAGTCACAGCACCCTCTCCTTAATTTGCTGTCCTGCAGTGAAAAATGGCAAGAGTCCGACTGAGTGCGTAGCGGCACAACTGGAGATGCTCCACAGCTCCTCCGAACGAGGGCGATAGATCAGAGCACCGTACGTACAGCTGGCAGAAGAATACGACGCCTGTTACATGAACTGTGGACGATAAGTCAGCGTTCTATTTGCCTTGAGACAGGGCGAACATCAGCACATTTCTCATCAAGACAGAAAATAAAAACAGGAAAACCCAGGAGCCTTTTGGAATATCTCAGGCATGGAGATGCCACTGCCTTTGCTGGTTTTCACCAGAACGCCTGTACCCGGGCTCATCTTGATACTAGCTCTGCACGTTGGATACACAGTTTTCTGCCTTTCAGCTCTCTGCTGTTTGTCTAGGAATGGATGCGGTGATGAGCGGGGCCTTCAGAGCGGGCTCTCTTGCCCTCTCCTTGACATTCGCTGAGTAGCCCCAGTTCTGACTCTCCAAAGCTCTCCTCTGTAGAGTGCCTCACTGTCACTCTCTCCTCTCGTCCATCGCGGCCTTTCCTTTATGTTGAATTGTTCTAGAAGAACGAGCACAAGTCTAAGCCTAATAGTAGCAACTGGGCTCCCAGCAGCGGTCCTAGACTCTCTGCTTCTACAGCAGATACATGTTTTTCAGATTCTAGTATCAGTGTACACACGTTTCCACTAAAGCAAATTGCATCATTATTTTCATATTAACGTTTTATATATAAAACATACACAATGGAGGTCTTAAGGATCAGAGATAAAGACAAAAATTATTTTAAAATAATTTATTAATGAGATAAATGTTTGCTCACACTAAAATACCTTTAAAACTCTAGTTTACCTTTCTGACATAGTTATTCAAATACCTAATCCAAAATTCAGTTTATAATAGAAATGGAATTCAGTTATTTTCTCAGCTCTAAGAGTTCATCAACAGTTTTATCACCACAGAAAAAGCCAGAAAGTTGTGAACCATTGTTTTTTGTTTGTTTGTTTTAAAGCAATACCTACCTATCTCATTTTTATTCCAGATTACTCTTTTAAACACAAAGTCAAATGAAATTCTAAGTGGTATTTACAGAAAGTTTTCATCATAGCGTCTTGAACAGTGGCAGTTAGGTGATGCCACATGTGGCTGCACCTTCCTGTGAACACAATGGACACCAGACACTGCCAGGAAGTGTTGAAAGCCAAAAGTTTAGTAAGGACTCCAAGAATAACCCCTGTGTACGGTGGGATCTTACACATTTCTCAGAATCTCTCAGAAAGTAGGTGACAAGTACTGGGTAGGGCAGCCAGTGATTTTATGCAAACTGTGTCTTAGTAAACATTACTGTTCTTTTGTTTGCTTGTTTGATGCTGAGTATTTTTTCTCATTAATTTATTCACTTTACATCCCTATCATAGCCCCCTTCCCCCTCTCCTCCAAATCCCACCTTCCCACCCTCTTTCCTCATTCCCTCCTCTCCTCCTCAGAAAAGGAGAGCTCCCAGCCACCACCTTACCCCAGCACATGATGTCACATCAGGTTTAAGCACAACCTCTTCTTCCACTGAGGCCACAAAAGGCAGCCCAGTTAAGGGAAAGTGACCCAAAAGCAGGCAACTGTGTCCATGTCAGAGATTCCCCGACTCCAATTGCTGGGGGCCCACATGAAGGCCAAGCTGCCCAGTAACTACATATGTATAAGCAGCCTAGGTCCAGTCCATGCATACTCTTTGACTGGTGTTTCAGTCTCTTTGAGACCCCCATGGACCTGGGTTATTTTGACTCTGTTGGTCTTCCTGTGGGGTTCTTGTCCTCTCCGAGTCCCTCTATCCTTCCCCCAACTCTTCCATAAGATTCCTCGAGCTCTGCCTAATGTTTGGCCATGGGTCTTAGTATCTGTTTTGTTCCACTGCTGGGTGGAGTGGCTCAGAGGACAGTTATGCTAGGTTCCTGTCTGCAAGCATAGCAAAGTATCATTAACAGTGACAGGGGTAGGCTCTCTCTTTTAGGGTGGATCTCAATTTGGGCCAGTCACTGGTTGGCCTTTCCCTTAATATCTTTATCTATCTTTATCCCTGCATATCTTGTAGGCAGGGTAAATTTTGGGTCAAAGGTTTTGTGGGTAGGTTGGTGTCCCCCTCACTCCACTGGAAGTCCTGCCTAGATACTGGGGATGGCCACTTCAGTCTCCATATCCCCTGCTGCTCAGTTAGAGTCACCCCCCCCCCATCCTCCCAGGAGTGTACCCCAACACAGGTCTCCAGCTTGTTCCAGAGATACCCTCCTGTTTTGGTTTCCTTTTTCTCTTCAGCCCTCTCACCTCCCACTCCCTACCACTGCTCTCTCCATACCCAATCCCCACCCTGGTACCCCTCTGCACCCCCTCTCCCATCCAGTTCCCTCACCACTTCTGATGTCTATTTTATTTCCTCTTTCTTAGTGAGATTCAAGTATCCTCCCTTGGGCCCTCCTTGTAACTTGGCTTCTTTGGATCTTTGGATTGTAGTATGGTTATCTTGTACTTTACAGCTAATATTGACTTAAAAGTGAGTACACACCATGGGTGTCTTTTTGGGTCTGAGTTACCTCACTCAGGGTGATATTTTCTAGTTCCATTAATTTATTTTCATGCAAATTTCATGAAGTCCTTGTTTGTAATAGCTGAGTGGTATTCTATTGTGTAAATGTACCACAGTTTCTTTATGCATTCTTTGGCTGAGGGACATCTGGATTGTTTCCAGTTTTTGGCTATTACAAACAAAGCTGCTATGGACATAGTTGAGAAAATGTCCTTGTTGTATGATGGAGCATCTTTTGGGTATATTCCCAGGATTGGTACAGCTTGGTCTTGAGGTAGCATTACTCCCAATTTTCTGAGAAAACGCCAGATTGATTTCCAAAATGGCTGTACAAGTTTGGACTCCCACCAGCAGTGGAGGAGTGTTTCCTTGCCCCACATCCTTGCCAGCATGTGCTGTCACTTCAGTTTTTGATCTTAGCCATTCTGATGGGTGTAAGATGGAATCTCAGAGTCATTTTGATTTGCATTTCCCTGATGACTTGGGATGTTGAGCATTTCTTTAAGTGCTTCTCAGCCATTGAGATTCTTCTGTTGAGAATTCTCTGCTTAGCTTTGTACCTTATTTGTTTGTTTGTTTGTTTTCAAGACAGGATTTCTCTTTGTAGTCTTGGCTGTCCTGGATTCACTTTGTAAACCAGGCTTACCTCAAACTCACAAAGATCAAACTGCCTCTGCCTAACTGGGTTCTGGGATTACAGGCATATGTCACTCCACCAGGCTGTACCTCATTTTTATTTGGGTTATTTGTTTTGTTGGTGTCTGATTTCTTGAGTTCTTTATATATTTTGGATATTAGACATCTGTCAGATGTAGGGTTGGCAAAGATCTCTTCCCAATCTGTAGGCTGCCATTTTGTTCTATTGATAGTGTCCTTTTCCTTACAGAATCTTTTCAGTTTCATGAGGTCCCATTTATTAATTGTTGATCTTAAAGCCCGAGCTGTCAGTGTTCTGTTCAGGAAGTTGTCTCCTGTGCCAATGCGTTCTAGGCTCTTCCCCACTTTCTCTTCTAAGCTGGTGTTATGTTGTGGTCTTTCATCCATTTGGATTTGAGTTTTTTTTTTTCAGGGTGATAAATATGGATCTATTTGCATTCTTCTACATGCAGACCTCCAGTTAGACCAGCACCATTTGTTGAAGATGCATCCTGTTTTCTATTGGATGGTTTTGTTTTCTTTGTTGAAAGTTAGGTGTCTGTAGGTATGTGGGTTTATTTCTGGGACTTCCATTGGATTCCTTTGTTTGACTTTTCTGTTTTTATGCCAGTACCTTGCAGTTTTAATTACCATTGCTTTGTAGTACAACTTGAAATCAGGGATGGTGGCATCTCCAGAGGTTCTTTTATCATACAGGATTGTCTTTACTATACTGGGTTTTAAAATTTTTTCCATATGAAGTTGAAAATTGCTCTTTAAAAATATGTAAAGAATTATATTGAAATTTTGATGGGAATTGCATTGAATTTGTAGATTGCTTTTGGCAAGATGGCCATCCTACTGACTCATGAGTATGGCAAATCTTCCCATCTTTTGATACCTTCTTCAATTTCTTTCTTGAAATTCTTTTCATACTGGTCTTACACTTGCTTGGTTTGAGTTACACGAAGGTGTTTTGTATTATTTGTGGCTATTATGAGTGGTGTTGTTTCCCTGATGTCTTTCTCAGCTCATTTATTATTTCTATAAAAGAATGCTATTGATTTTTTGAGTTAATTTTGTATCCAGCCACTTTTCTGAAAGTATTTATCAGCTATAGGAGTTCTCTGGTAGAATTTTGGAGGTCACTTGTGTATATTATCATGTCATCTATGAATAGAGATATTTTGACTTCTTCATTTCTAGTTTGTACTCCTTTGATTTCCTTTAGTTGTCTTATTGCACTAGCTAGAATTTCAAGTATTGTCTTGAATAGATATGGAGAGAGTGGGTAGCCTTGTCTTGTTCCTAATTTTAGTGGAATTGCTTTAAGTTTCTCTCCATTTAATTTGATGTTGGCAATTGGTTGCTGTTTATAGTCTTTGTTATGTTTAGGTGTGGGCCTTGAATCCATGATCTCTCCAAGACTTTTATCATGAAGGTTATTGGATTTTGTCAAAGGCTTTTTTCAGCATCTCATGAGATGGTTATGTAGGTTTTTTTTTTCTTTCAGTTTGTTTATATGGTGGATTACATTGATGGATTTTATTAATTGAACCATCTCTGCATCCTGGGATGAAGCTTACTTGGTCATGTTTTTGATGTGTTCTTGAGCTCAGTTTGTGAGTATTTTATTGAGTATTTTTGCATCAATGTTCATGAAGGATATTAGACTGAAATTTTCTTTCTTGGTTGAATCTTTGTCTGATTTAGGTATCAGGGTGACTGTAGATTCATAGAATATGTTTGGCAATGTTCTTTCAGTTTCTATTTTGTGGAAAAGTTTGAGAAGCATTGGTATTAGCTCTTCTTTGAAGATCTGGTAGAATTCTGTGCTAAAGCCATCTTGTCCTGTGTTTTTGTTTTTGTTTTGTTTTTTTTTGTTGTTGTTTGGGAGATTTTTAATGACTGCTTCTATTTCCTTGGGGGTTATAGGGCTATTTAGATAGTTAACCTGGCCATGATTTAATGTTGGTAAATGGAATCTATCAAGAAAAAATTTCATTTCATTTAGATTTTCCAATTTTGTGGCATACAGACTTTAGAAGTAAGACAATGATTCTTTGGAGTTGCTCAGTGTCTGTTGTTATGTTTCCCTGTTCATTTCTGATTTTGTTGACTTGGATATTGTCTCTCTGCCTTTTAGTTAGTTTGGCTAAGGGTTTATCCATCTTAAGTTTCTCAAAGAACCAGCTTTTGGTTCCATTGATTTTTTTTTTTTGTATTGCTCTCTTTGTTTCTAATTTATTGATTTCAGCCCTCAATTTGAGTATTTCCTGCTGTGTACTCCTCTAGGGTGTGTTTGCTTCTTTTTTCTTCCTAGAGCTTTCAGGTGTCCTGTTAAGTTGATAGTATGAGAGCTCTCCAGTTTCTTTATGTGGGTACTTAGTGCTATGAACTTTTCTCCTAGCACTGCTTTCATTGTGTCCCATAGGTTTGGGTATGTTGTACCTTCATTTTCATTGAGTTCTAGAAAGACTTTCATTTCAATGTTTATTTCGTCTCTGACCCAGTGATCATTGAATAGCGAGTTGTTCAGTTTCCATGAGTTTGTAGGCTTTCTGTTGTTTTTGTTGTTGTTGCATTCCAGCTTAAATCCATTGTGGTATGATAGGATACAAGGGATTATTCCAATCTTCTTGTATCTGTTGAGCCTTACTTTGTGACCAACTATATGGTCAATTTTAGAGAAGGTTCCATATGATACTTAGAGGAAGGTATATTCTTTTGTCTTTGGGTAAAATATTTTGTAGATATATATTAGGTCTATTTCATTCATAACATAGGTTAGTTTAATTATTTCTCTGTTAACTTTCTGACTCTTTGACTTGTCCTTTGTTGAGAGTAGGGTGTTGAAGTATCCCACTATTAATGTGTGGGGTTCAGTGTGAGATTTAAGCTTTAATAATGTTTCTTTTACAAGTATGGGTGCCCTTGAATTTGGGGCATAGATGTTCAGAATTGAGATGTCATATAGGTGAATTTTTCCTTTAATGATTATGAAGTGCCTTTTCCCATCTTTTGATTACCTTTGCTTGAAAGTCTACTTTACTAAATATTGGAATACCTACGCCCTCTTGTTTTATGGGTCTGTTTGCTTGGAAAGCCTTTTTCCAGCGCTTTGCTCTGAGGTAATGCCTATGTTTGCTGCTGAGGTGTGCAGCAGAGTGGCTAAGCCTGTTTTTGCATCCACTCTGTTAGCCTGTGTCTTTTTACTGGGGAATTGAGGCCATTGATGCCGAGTGATATTAATGACTAGTGATTGTTGATCCCTATAATTTTGATATTGGCGGTGGTAGTGTGAGTATGTGTGTTTCCCGTCTTTTGTTTTTGCTGGTGTGATATGATTTATTTCCTGTGTTTTCTTGGGTATAGTTACCCTTGTTGTGTTGAAGTTATCCTCTGGAAAGCGGGGATAGTGGAAAAAGTATTGTTTAAATCTGGTTTTGTCATGGAATATCTTGTTTCCTCCATCTATGATGATTAAGAATACTGCTTGGTATAGTAGTCTCTTAGGGTCTGCAATATATCTGCCCAGGCCCTTCTGGCTTTTAAAGTTTCTGTTCAGAAATCTGGTGTAATTCTAACAGGTCTGCCTTTAACTGTTACAGGGCCCTTGTATCTTCTGGCTTTTAATATTTTTTCTTTGTTCTGTACATTTAGTGTTTTGATTATTATGTGGTGTGATGATTTGCTTTTTTGGTTCAATCTATTGGTGTTCTGTAGGCTTTTTTGTATGTTTATAGGCATCTTCCTTTAGGCTAGGGAAATTTTCTTCAATGATTTTGTTGAAGATATTTTCTGGGCCTTTGAGCTAGGAATCTTCCCCTTGACCTATTCCTACTAATTGTATTGTGTTGTATTGTATTGTATTGTATTGATTTCTTGTAACCTAAGATTCTCTCTTCCACCTCTTGTAGTCTATTGGTGATGCTTGTGTTTCTAGTTCCTGTTCTTTTTCCTAGGTTTTCCATTTCCAGGGTTGCCTCAGATTATGTTTTCTTTATTGCTTCTATTTCCATTTTCATGTCTTGAAAAGCTTTATCCATTTCCTTCTTCTATTTGCTTTTATTTTCCTGTATTTCTTTGAGAGATTTATCCCTTTCCCTTTTAAAGGCCTGTATCATTTTCATAAGATTAGATTTAAGGTCATTGTGTTGTCCTTCAATTGTGTTAGGGTATCTAGGGCTTGCTATGGTAGGATAGTTTGATTCTGGTAGTGCCATATTGCCCTGGGTTTTGATGAGTATATTCTTATGCTGGCCTTTAGCCATTTGGTTCTCCAAGGTGTTGGAGGTAATCTCTTTTAGATTATCTTCACTTTATGCCCTATTTTTATTGTTAAACAATGTTTCATGAATATTACGTGATGTTTTGAACCATGTATGTATGTGGAATGGCTAGATCAAGGCATGTTATATATGCTTTACCCCAAAGAGTTATGTTGCCATTTCTATAGTGACTATTTTCTTTATTTTAAAGATCTGTTTCATTTTACTCTGTGTGTGTGTATGTGTGTGTGTGCGTGCGCGTCTGCGTGTGCGTGTGCGTCTGCCCGCCCATAGAGGCCAGAAGAGGGCATCAGTTCCCTTGAAGCTGGAATTACAGACAGTTGTGAGCTTCCTGTCAAGTGCTCTTCACCAACGAGCTAGCTCTCTGGCTCCCATTCCCCCATTATATTCTTAATCTTATGTAAGGCAAGGTTCAAAGATTAGTGAATATTTTTTAATGAGTAGAACCAATGGCCGTGAAAGAAAGAAAGAAAGAAAGAAAGAAAGAAAGAAAGAAAGAAAGAAAGAAAGAAAGCCACTCTAATGGACAAGTGATTGGATATTTTTATGAGGTTAGATTATAAAAAGATGGTGTGATCCTCTTTCTCTCAACCACCAACCCCAGCCACTTTTTTTCCTTCCTGGAGAAAGCCAGTGCCGTGTCTTAAGAAATCTCAAGGAGGCTTGTGAGAGAAACTAAGCCTACTGCCAAGTGCTTCATCTCTATGTTTTCTAGCCACTGACCCTCTGACTTGATCAGGCCAAGCCTGCAGACAATGCGGCTGCAGAGAAAGGCCTGACTCCAACCTGCTAAGAGACTCTGAGCACAGCCACACAGCTAAGCAATGCCTCGGGTTCTCACCCTTGGGAACTGGGATGATATTTGATGTTTTAGTTATTCCATGACGCAACAACAGTTATTAAACATCAGCGTTCCTACTCCTGAGCCAACTCTTCCTTGGTATCACTGAATTCAATTTTTGCTTTCTCGAGTTTTCCAAACAAATGACTTCCAGATTCATTGCCTATTTCTGGTCCCAATGTGCTGCTATTTCTTCTCTTTCTCTCCTCTCCTTCATTTTAAGCTAAGCTTCTTAATCTAAACTACCAACTAGGACAAGGTCCCTGCCCCGATGTACAGAGGTGGTATCTTACCATGCCCCTTTAAGAACACGAAGTGACCATGTTTTCTCGTATGTAATGAGGAGAAGAGGCTCAGAGAGGTTGACAACCAGCCCTGCATTTATGTTTCAACTTGGATATGTCACAGTGCTTATAGCATGTGTAGGTGTGAGTGTGTGTGTGCGTGCACTGTGTGTGCGTGTGAGTGTGTATGTGTGTGTCAGTGTGTGTGCGCACTTGCTCACACATTGTGTGTGTGTGTGTGCACGCGTGCTTGCTTGCTTTTTATTTTGGGATCGTTCATTGACAGGTCTGGGGGTTAGGACAAACATGGCTTCACATCCTGTCTTCACACTGACCAGCTGACCTCTCTTTTCTCTGAATGAGGAAACCCACCCCAGTCTCTGTGAGGAACAGAGGTGTGCATATATAGAAAGTGTGCCTGTCTGATTAGGCCAGTGCACCTGGAAGGACCTCTTTGTGATGAGGAAAATGTTTCCTGACTACCCAGTAAGGATGCTGGTACTCACATGCCTGGGTGGCTTATGTGTTTGAAACATGGCCAGTCAAAACAAGCACCTTAAGTTTTCACTATATTCAAGTTAACTCAAGAAGCCACCTGAGGCTGGTGCTGTCATTTTGGAGGGATGGTGGCTGCTGGCTGTAATCTCCCAGGAGACAGGGGCCACACCTGCTTGTTGTAGCAGAGCACAGACAGCACTGAGCACAGTGTCTGGCACAGATGAAGAGTGGAGTGAGGAGCATAAGAAAGAGCAAGTGACCCATCTTGGGCACCAAGTACATCGCTTCTGTTTGCTAGGCAGTGTATTGATCTGAGTGGACCCTTCTCGCCTCCCTCAGCCCCTCTCCAACAGCAGCCAATTATATGCTCCTGAAGAAATGTCATTTGAGCTCCAGGAATTGGACAGAGACTAGATTTCAGGGAACCGAGGGACAGACGCAAAGGAGCCCCCTCTCTTTAATGGGCCACAGAAGACAAGACTTCACCCTCCACAACCGACTAGAAAGTTAGTAACACAGACAGTTAAATTAATGATGAGGCTCAGTGACAGGGAGGCCGGAGAAGCTTCTTAAATGTCACCTTCGTTATTTTTCAAGCCAGCAGGATGACTGCCTTCCCCTTGGCTTCCATGTTGTTATTGGTGTGCCTCGGGGTGGAGGGACATTTTTCCCCTAATCCCTACAACATGAGCTGTGTAAGTTCAGCGAGGGCAGGAGGAGAGGCAGCCCAGGGAGCTTAATAAGGGGCTTAGCTGTCATTGAGCCCGAGCGATTGTGCGGGCGTGAAGGAGTGGTAGGTGGGGGTGACCTGCTGGGGCTTCCCTCCTCACTGCTGCTCCTAACACAGCATCTGTCTTTCTAGTCTGGGGAGTGAGGGAGCGCTGTCTGCCTCTCAGTGGCTTCCTGTGTGTTGCTGGATCAATATTCCAGTCTACAGCAAAATGGCACCTGGCTGTGAGCAGTGACTTCTGACTTAAGAGTCTGGATTCTACACTGCCATCGTGGGTCCTTCCCATTCGTTTCCTGCCACGGGACCTCCATCTTCTTCCCTGTGAAAGGACGAGCAACTGGACACCCATCTTTTAAAAATATATTTTATTAATTTATTCATATTTCATCTAAATGGTTTTCCCATCCCTTGTATCCTCCCATTCCTCCCTCCCTCCCTCCCTCCCTCCCATTCTCCCCTTACTCCGCTCCCCTATGACTGTGACTGAGGGGGACCTCCTCCCCCTGTATATGCTCATAGAGTATCAAGTCTCTTCTTGGTAGCCTGCTATCCTTCTTCTGAGTGCCACCAGGCCTCCCCATCCAGGGGATGTGGTCAAATATGGGTGGACATCCATCTTTAAGACCACGCTTTAAGCTCCATACTTGCCTCGTAGCTGAGAGTGGATCTCACTGTCACTTAAGTTGTAGCCTGGGTACTGCTCCTTCCTTAGAAAAACACATTTATCTACCGTGTGTGTGTGTGTGTGTGTGTGTGTGTGTGTGTGTGTGTGTGTGTGTGTTTATATGTGTGCCCATGGGTATGTGTATGCATGCATATGTGTGTGTGTGCATGCTCACATATGCACAGTGTAAAGACAGAGTTCAGAAGATGACTTACCGGAGTCGGCTCTCTCCTTCTACCATGTAGGTCCCAGGGGCTGACCTCTGGTGCCAGGCTTGGTGGCAAGAATGTCTTTCTGCATCTGGCACATGGTGGCTTGGGTCCCACGCCCTGTGGGCTAGTGCAGGCACTGCTTGCCTCAGGACGAAGAACGGATGGATCTTGGGATCAAATGTCCCAAGGGCCTGTTTCTCTCTCAGGGGCAGCTAGGGCACTTTAGGGTGAGGACTGAGGCCCGGGGGTGGTGGTGTGGTAGACCAGGTTCCTAGTCTCACTGGGGTTCAGTATTGAGCTAGCAGTGGTGGAGCTGCTGCCTGGGCAGTTCTGCCATAGCTGCCTTGACTGGTTTAATTGGAAGTCAAGCCCTGCGTGTTCTGCGGCACCCTGCCCCTCAAGGCGGCCACTCTTTATTTATATACCTTGGGCAGTAGGGAGGGGTTTTGAGGGTAAATGTGTCTGATTTACTGAGGCCAAGAGTGCCAGGATACTTAATCTACATACAGAAGTACAGTACTTCATTTACAACCACTAACATGGGGTCCTCTCATAAGAATGAGAAAACAATCCTTAATTATCCTATGTGTGAGGGGATGACCCCTGGGTACAATTAAAGGTTATTTGCTGAAGGCTAGAATCTGCTCAGCATAAGGTGGGGTACTTCCGAGAATTCCTGGTGCTTGTTGAGCAAGTTCCATATCAGGAAAGGGCGAAGCTTGTAATTTTCCTTTAGGGCTATGGGATGCTCCTTACAAGATCTGGGGTTACCAGATCAGGTGGAGCGAGAACCCTGCTAAGGAAAGGGAGGCCATCTTCATAGGCTGAGCGTGAAAGGGCTATCTGGAGAAGTCAGACTTCAACCTTATCCAGCCGAGTCCCATACCCAAGCTCTGCCCCTGACTTATGGCTCTGCTACCTCTGTGCTGCCATTTAGCCTCTCCAAGACAACAACATGTCCCCAACGGGTGCTGTGAAGATGAGATGTAAGATAATGAATTCCAGTTATCTGGGATGTTTTTGGGAAAAAACCCTGCTCTTACATGTAAGCTCTAGAAATACTAAATTTTGTCTGTAGCAACATCTGATATTTGTGCCTCTTACTTTCTTCTGAGTTCTGTTAAGGTCTAATTGCAGGGGAAGAGAGGCTGTTCATATAGAGCAGAACCTACCCAGTATTGGGTGATTAAAAAAATATTAAAAAACATTTGGGGTGTGTGTTTGTGTGTGTGTGTGTGTGTGTGTGTGTGTGTGTGTGTGTGTGTGTGTGTGTGTTTAGGTAAGTGACAAGTTATAGGAGTTGGTTCTTTCCTTTTATTGACTATTGGTGAATACTTTAAAGATCACTTTTGTCCCTATCCTCCCTCTAGTTTGGCTGAGTCTAAGTTACACAGTATAAAAATGGCCCTACAGCACTCGGGAGATGAGACCAGCCTGGTCTACAAAGTGAATCTAGGGCAGCCAAGTCTACACAGAGAAACTCTGTCTTGAAAAAAAAAAAAAAAAAAAAGAGGCCCTAGACTTGAAAAGCACAAAGCCTTGTGAATTCTTACTGTCCTTTTTTATACGCCCCCCCCACAGTGATTATGTATATGTCTGTAGACCCTATAACCAGAGTTCTAACCCCAGTGAAGGCAACTACTAGCTGTGTGGCCTTGGATAACTTTTAAGAAATATATTTTACATTTTTAATTGACACAGTAAGTGTCTATATCTACAGGGTACAAGATAGTACTTCAATACATATATACAGTGTGTAGTGACCAGACATAACCTCAGACACCAATCACTGCTTTTGTTGGGAATATGCAAAATCGATACTAAATCTTCTGAAATATACCTGTAAGTTAACCACAGTCACCCTGCAGTGCTAGAGAACAGTAAAGTTTCCTGTCTGAATGCACCTTAGGGTCATTAGTCGTCTACACCTCCCTCCCCGCCCCCTGCCCAGCCACCCCAGTTCTATTTTCTACCCCTCGGCACCTGTGATGTCAGTAGCGTGCGTCTACAGTTAGGACGCAGAGAGATGACTGCTGACGCTCAGGTAGTTTTCTCCTTTTGTTCAGCTTACTACTCAAGCTCATGGGTACCAACATGTAGGGTAGATTTCCCACCTTCCTTCCTAAAGTCTGGGCACTCTCTCATAGACACGCCCAGAGGATGGCTATCTCTCAGGGGACTGTAGAGTCTGTCAAGCTGGTGACCAATATTAACCTTCACAAGCCCACCTCTTGTCAGCTTTACATTCAAACAGATGACTAAGTCATAACCTTCTACCCTTGTTTCCATAGGCTTATGACTATCTCTTAACTTCCTAGGGTGCCTGATGGGTGGAGTCCTGCCTGGTGGGTGGAGTCTTGCCTGATGGGTGGAGTCGCCTGGTGGGTGGAGTCCTGCCTGGTGGGTGGAGACTTGCCTGATGGGTGGAGTCTTGCCTGGTGGGTAGAGTCTTTCCTGATAGGTGGTCTTGCCTGATGGGTGGAGTCTTGCCTGATGGGTGGAGTCTTGCCTGATGGGTGGGTTGATAGGTACAGTCCTGCCTTCAGAACACTTTTGAACACAGAGTACAGGTTCTTTTTTTTTTTTTTTTTTTTTTTTTTGGTTTTTCAAGACAGGGTCTCTCTGTGTTAGCTTTGGCTGTCTTGGACTCGCTTTGTAGACCAGGCTGGCCTCGAACTCACAGCGATCCGCCTGCCTCTGCCTCCCGAGTGCTGGGATTAAAGGCGTGCGCCACCACGCCCGGCTCATTTTAACAATGTCGATCTCTTTAACAGTTACAGCTGCTTTAGCACTCACTTTTCAGCTTTAAAATGCCCTTGTATGCAGGCATATGACACGTTTTAAGTATCCTTTTGATGTTTGTTCTCTCAGTGAACCAAGCCAGCCAGAGTGCTAGCCTATCTTGAGATTTCCTCTGTCAATCAAATCAGTTCATTACTTTAAAACCCAGGCTCATGCACGTTCTCAGGATATAGGCAGAATGCAACCAGGTTCTGTGCTGGTGTTTAACACCGATGATGGCCCCGTTCCCAGTACAATCCTTCACTTCTGAAATCTCACCACATGGTTCCCCACTGTCTGTGTCTCTCTAAGCATTCCGATCTTCCAGATTCCCACCAGAATGGTTCAGCAAGCTCTACTTACAGCATTCAGGGGGCGTTTCTAGCCAAAAGTTCCAAACTCTTCCACATCTCACGAGCCAGTTCCAAAGTTCGAAGAGCCACGTGGTCAGGCTTACCTACTTCTTGGTACCCATTTCCTGTCTTAATTACTTTTCTTATTGTTGTCACAGAATACCTCACAAATATAACATAGGGAAAGAAGGATTCCTCTGGACTCACACATTGAGGATACTGTCCATCATGGCACGGAAGCCACGGTGGTAGGAACATGAGGCAACTGTTCATATTGCATTCAAGCAGAGGCTGATCAATGCTGGTGCGTAGCACACTCTCTTCTTTTTAGTTAGTCCGCTCCACAAGCCCATGTAATGGTACCACCTGCATTTAAAGTGTGTCTTCCCACCTCAGTGAACCCAATCTAGAAATAGCCTCACATACAAGCCCAGAGGCTTGTTTCCAGGTGAGTCAAGTTCCTGCGAAGTTGACAACAGTAACCATAACAGCAACATCCTTCTGCTTTGAGCTCACAGGGGTGTGAGGGACGTTGGTAGCTTGAAGAGGAATAAAAGAGGCAGAAATAACTTAGTTATTCAACCATAGCTTTAGAGTCGGTTTTCCAGTGCGTAGCAGATATCAAATCAAGGGATACATTTTTACTTTTTTCTTACTTATGAAAAGGCACTTAAGTAACCAACCTGAGGTACTCCGAAAACAAGTAAAAACAACAGCATCCATTCATTCTTTCTTGAATATCACTTACAGAAACAAGAGATAAGTGGCCAATTCCTGAGATCTCTCGGTGAACTAAGCAGAATTCATAGAAGTTTGCTCAGATATGATTCTGCTTTCCCTTCCATTCCTTGGCCTAATTTTATTTTCAGTTGTGCCAAGTCCATCAGCGAAGAATGCATGCTGTTTCTAATGAGCGCTTCTTACTATGATAACCCCCTTTGCCTGTCTGGGGTAGACCAGTAGTCCTAGGGAACAAAGCCATATACCCAAGTGTGCTTCAACTAATGGTGAAGGAGGTTGGCATATGACTACCCCAGCTCACTGCCCTCTCTGGTGGGCGGAGAAGCAGGGGTTCCTTATTCCTAGAATCCATAGCCGTGTATGATATTCCATTGCCTGAAACCATCTGGGTTTTTACTTCATGTTATCTTGGTTGCACCCCTCCGCTCCCAGGTTACCCCGACAGGCATTCTTAGATTCTCTTCCCATTAAAATGCTTGCTCTCTCAGAGCAGATTCTGGAGGAATCCAGAAGCACACACTTCTTGGAATGGCACTAGGCGGCGAGGAAAGAGATGGAAAGGACACTATTCCTCCAAGGAACCTGAGTCAGTGAGGGGGTCGTAGAGGGATGTCCAGGTGTCATGCAGGATCGAAGGTCAGGCCATTGAGGGAGCACAGGTGAGGCTGCAGCTCTGTTTTCAAGGTGGGAAAGGAAGGGCAAAAACTGAGTTTTAGGAAAGGGTGGAAGAGCTTGGCTTTGCCACAGCCTCTGGCAGAAGCAGGCTCCAGGCTTCACTTGTTTGACAACATGTCTTGTTCTCTGGAGGGAGCAAAGCCCTTGCCTGCACATACACGCTAAGAGAAATGGTCTTTTTCTGAGGATTAATAACTGCAGGATCTAGGAGCAGCCTGTGACAGGGCACTATGCACAGCTTCCCACCGGGACCTGGTAAAGATGAGGCGCCTCAGAACCTTAGAGGCCAGCCTTCTGTCTGCTGTCCTTGCGTGCCCTTCCAAGATCGACCTCGCCATCTTCAGCCAGCCCCTTCATCTGTTCCCAAAGCTGTTCTGTGCAGTTGCCCCACCTCTTATTCAAGGTGAACTTTGAGTCTGGGTCAGCTCCTCCTCCAGGCATCTGGTGCCAGCCTTCTGACTTCTCTGGGTGCTTGGAACATGCTTTTATTATTCCTACGATTACTGTTGTTGTTGTTGTTAGCATATAAAATAGTGGCTTTCTTTTTTTTTTTTCTTCTTCTTCTTTTAAAAAAAATCATTTATTTATTAATTTATTCATATTACATCTCAATTGTTATCCCATCCCTTCTATCCTCCCATTCTTCCCTCCCTCCCACTTTCACCCTATTCCTCTCCCCTATAACTGTGACTGAGGGGACCTCCTCCTCCTGTATATGCTCATAGGGTATGGCTTGGCGTGGCTTTCTTTTTTTAATGAAGAATTTTATTTTTTAAAAATACCATGTAGGATTGTTACCCCATTTAAATATTTTTATTATAGTTTATTCACATTATATCTGGATTGTTATTCCCTTGCTCTTATCTTCCTGTTCCCATCTTCCCTCTCTCTTCCCCTCTATATTCCCCTCCCCTAGACCTCTGACCTGTGGTGTCCCCCTCCCCCACCATCTGACCACAGCCTATCAGGTCTCGTCTGGATAGCCTGCATTCCTTTCCTCCGTGCTCCCACAGGGCCCCCCTATCAAGACTGTTGGGTCTGGACCCAGGGGGGCCTGCACAAACTGATGCACCAACCAAGGACATTGCAAGCAGAAAACCTAGACCCCCTGTTCAGATGTAGCAGATAGACAGCTCATTCTCCACATGGGGAAGCCTGGGTGGGGTGGGGAGGGGGAGACTGGACTGCCTCTGACAAAATAGTGGCTTTCTTTATGAGACTTTTAAATTTTGTTCTTTTCTTCCTTCCCCTATCCCTCCTTTTTCTACTCCTAACAGTCCCTCTTCTGCATTGCCCTCCCCCCACATTCTAAATGCTGCATATGAGAGAAAATGTAATATTTAAATTTTTTATTTTATTTTATTTTTGGTTTGTTGTTACTTTATTTTTTCCTTTTAAATATATTTTTAAATTTATTTATAAAAATTAATATGAATAAATTTTTTTATTTTTTAAAGGTTTGTTCAAGTAAATATTGTAAATTGAGCATATTCCCTTCCACCTTCTATCTTCTTTTCTTGTTCCTTCTCATACTCTTAGTTCCCTTTGTCCCCCTAGGTAGTTTCACTTCTACTTTTATGTCATTCTTACAAACATATGTACAAAACGTCTGGAATGCACACATTTTTAAAAAATGCCGTATTTATCTTTCTGAGATTCACTTAACTAACTTAATATGACAGCTTCCGGTTGCTTCCATTTTTCTACTAATAGCACAATTTCATTCTTCTTTATGGCTAAAAACTTCATATTCCCTACCCATCCATTCCTCTGTGGATAGACACTATCTTTAAGATGTAGACTGTGGAAAGTAAGGTGTGAAACATTAGGATATTTTAGGGATGGTGAAACATTCCATCCTGTATGGACAATCCTTAAGACCGGAAGTATATAACTCAAAATAGCTTCAGGAAATCCCTGAAGCTGACCAGATTCCCTAGTCTCTTCCCTCCTCAAGGGTATATGAACACAAATACTACTAAGAGTTCCTTTCAGACCAGGCAAGCTACAAAGATGCTCAGACCACAAGCAGCCTACAAGAAGCAGAGACCAGCCAAGTTGCCTACAAGAGGCTCAGAGCAACAGAACCAACTGTAGAGGAGGCTCCCCAGTCTGTTGAGCTGCCTGAAGGCCGTGCAGTGTGGTCCAGGCTCTCAGTGTTTGCGAGCTGCCACGTGCTGTGGTGGTGCAGCTGTGTGAGTTATTTCTGCTCTACATAACTCCTCGCCTATGTATCTGTAAGTAACCCCCAATGAAACTCACTGGTTCGCCAAGTTGGGCTGTGGTGGTATCCATACTTTGCTCTGTGGTCAGTTCTCTGATAGTAGAAGGTGTTTGTTCATGTCTCTCCAAGAACAGTGTCACACGACAACTTGATCTCTGGGATGCCCTGGCCTCCATGCATATGCATAAACCACAGACATGCACATGCACACACTTATGCATGTATTAGATAGGTAAATACATTAATTAAAAATAAATATAAATGAATGAATGAATAAATAAATAAATAAATAAATAAAAGCTGTGCTCCAAGGATTGTCATCAGAGGTTTCACACCTCATTTGGAAAGGTCAGAGGTTGCCTTTGTAGGCACATTTGGAAGTGGGTGGAGCTCAGAGCTAAGAGGAACTAGGCAGGAGATCTATGACTTACCTTTAAGAACCTTCAATATGCCTCTTTCCTCCTGAATTTCAACTGTTAGGCGTTTGATCTGGGCTCTCCCTATGCATTCAGTCAGTCATTTGTTTGCCCATGCATGTGTGAAAGAAATGTGGAATTTGTCAGAATAAAAATGTAGCCTCAGTGTCAACCCCACTGACCCCAATGAAAGTGACAGTACCCAGGAAGTTATATAGGTAGGGTTCTTTTTTTTTTTTTAATTTAATTTAATTTAATTTTTTTATAGGTAGGGTTCTTTTGCATGACTGCCTGATAGCAACTACCACAAAGACTCTGCAAGAGCCATAACCCTGAGCACACATACACAGAGGCCACTGTAATCTTGTATTAAAAAAAAAGTATTTTTAAGGCCATCTACCCCACAACTGAGCAACTATGTATTAATGATGCCCTTTTTAGTCACTGTGGCCCAAGACTACTGTTTCAGAATACTGGATGCAGCCCTCTTCGGGTTCACGTTTAAATCTTCTCTTAACCCGGCATGGTGGTGCACGCCTGTAATCCCAGCATTCAGGGAGGCAGAGGCAGGCGGATGGATGTGAGTTCAAGGCCAGCCTAGTTTACAAAGTGAGTCTAGGACAGCCAAGGCTACACAGAGAAACAAACAAACAAACAAAACAAAACATAGCTTCTCACGCTCAGGCTCTTTGATCCACCGTAAGCTGATGGCACGGACTCCCACTGCAGAGTTTTGCCTTGCCCTGGTTACGAATTACTGTAATTCTTTAGAGAAGCTCTACCTGACTGACGTGCAGATGTATGAAAATTTTTTTGTCTATCATGCTGTTCTCACCCCTCTATCTCTGATTGGCCCTTCCTGTTTCATTTGGTCACCCTCCTTCCTTCTCTGCTCCATACATGTGAGTGGCTCACCTCTCTGTTCTCGGGGTCCACCCTGTCCCCACCTCCTCTAGCCTTCAGGCTATTGGCTATCTGATCTGCTGATGGCGTGGAGGAGGAATACAAAAGTCTTCCAATCCCTTTGCAGGGTTCTGGTGGATACGGTGTAGTAGATGACTGTTTCCACTAATTTTTGAGCGTCTAATGGGATTCTGAGTTACAGTCTTTTTTTTTTTTTTTTTTTTTTTCCTGCTCACGTTTCCGGTCCAAAAATTTCTCTTTGAAAATGCTTGTGGGCATTCCTGTCCCCAGCCGCTTTTCTCCCCCCCATGATTGCCCTTCTTTGTGAAGAAGCGCCACACAAGGACCAGGCCGACATCTTGGGGCAGAGTACCAATACCCAACTGTTTTGGGAGTAGTCTCACGCTGTACTTCAGGCAGCGAACACTTAGGAATTTACGGTCAGATTATTTGTGATCCAGACTGAAACTTCATGAGACAAGCTATATAAACCGCTGACTTCAGTTTTTAGGTTTTGTTTTTTTTTTTATTGTAAAACTGGTGAGTAAAATTCCTAGCTCTCTCCTTGCCATACAATCCCATTTTAGTTCAGATCTTAGCAACTACAAACTTCTAGGGAGGAGGGCTGAGGCCATCAGAGGGTTAATCATGATCAAGATGACCGAGAGGTCATTTCATCTTGTTGATGATTGGTTAGGAGTAGTCACGTGATAAATTCTAGCCAATGAGATGAGAGGGGGCTGTCTGATGGGGGTGCCCCTTTAGGAAAGGAGTTCTTCAATGGAAAGGGAGCATTTTCTCCCTCGAAATATTGGCTTTTCTTGGAGCCTGGAGCTGCAGTCCCCTGCACCAAAAGGAAAAGTCCACACCGTGAGAGGGATATTAAGGCAGACCGCTGAGAACCTGGTTCTAGGTGACAATGTTAAGCTACTTCACTCACCATAAAATGGCCTCCTCAGCCTTCTCATTTCATGAGATTGCTAACTTTTGCATCCATTTGTGGTGTGTTCTAATGAGTCTCTTACAATGGTCAAATGAGAGGCTCTCTGCCCATCTGTAGTTCTCAATCCAGATAGAAGTGTCTCCTGACTGCCATGCTTGTTCCTATTGTCCCGAAACATTTGTCACTAGCACGTACACCTTTCCTTCATTTTTCTCATGCGACTTGCCAGCTTACTTAAGTATTCACTTTCTCAAGTCTTCTAGAAGCTCTTTGAAGGCTCGCCATGTTTCTCTGCTGGACCTTGTGTCTCTGGTGGCTAGCAGAATAGCCAGCACATAACAGTCTCCAATAAAGATCTGTTGACAGAATAGACTAATACGTATCTATGAAGTGATGGGCCATTTAATCATGGGGACAGTTTTCAGGGATCAGAGCATCTCCTCACACAAACTGAATGTCACACCCAGTCTACTGCATGCCTAGGCTGTGTGGAACATAGCCACTACTCCATTAGAAGACATGTGGGCTGTCATACATAGAAAGTCATTGGGCATCACATGACTGGGTAAGGAGGAAAATGGAACATGGCAGGAAAGTTTCCCTTTCTGTTCTTTCTAAGATGGAAGAGTTGATAAACTCTTCTGTTTTTTCATTTTGATAAATGACTTTGTACCCAATCACTGGCTGATGTATTTCAAAACAACCTTAGGCTTGCTTCAAAAGGCACCATTATTTTCTCCCCAATGCAGCAGGCGCTATTCCAACACCCCACCTCTTGCTGCTGTTCTTTAGCATCTGTGACAGCAAAAACAAGCCTCTCTTTGATTTTCCTTCCTCTGTAGATGCCTCCATTACCTGTGATTAATGACCAAGGAGGCTGCTGAAGCGGGTAAGAGTCTGGGCCCCTTACCATCCGGTGCTCGGCTTTGGGCCAATGGACAGAGAGGAGAGTTGCCCTTATCAACATCCTCCTGGGATGTCCAGACTCACTTCCCACTCTTCAGTAGGAATCATGCCGTTCACGAGCAGAGGGTGGTACAGGGACTTGGGAAGACGTCCAAACCGCTTGTGATGCCTCAGGAGAATTTTGGAAGCCAGCCAGAGCCCATGGTGATTCATTTTTATGATGTGTTAGATTGCACAGAGGCTGAACTCCTGGGAGCTCAGAGAGTCAGAGCTGCAGTGAATAGAGCTTCTCCTTAACAATCTTATGAGTGCCCAGGGGACCATTATGGCACCCACAACCACAGAAAACACTACAGACTCAGAGGAAAAGGACAGTGGACCAGACATTAGGGACCCATGCCCAGTGGTCTAGTCCAGCCTCCCTTAGATGACAGTGTGCAGAGTGGAAGGGCCCTTAAATGCTGGTTGCTAAGTGGATCCAGGCATCGAGTATTCTGAACCACAGTTCACACTGGCTGCCATTCCTTCAGCCTCTCCAGCCCTGTGCTTGTTGCATGCTCATCCTAGGCTCAGTGAAATCAAAAGATAAGATGAAGAAAAACCAGAAATTGATTGCCTTTGTTTAACCCGCTGTTCCGGTGCTCACTCATTTCTCAGAGGAAACCCTTGTTTGTTTTGTAACTGCAATGAATCTTGAATGAAGGCATTTGGGAAATGCTGATGTGAGCAAAGGTGATTACTGTGTATTCTTAACCGTACCATATTTACTGAACAACCTGTTCATTCAGGAAAGTTCTATTGAAAGACCACTTCCTATGGGCTGGTAGCCTTGGAGACAGATTTGATTGATGCCCGCCTAAAGCTTACAGTAGAGTGAACAGGCTGTGCCTGGAATTTGTAGGTCCAAAGAGCCGGCTCTGGCAGAGGAATGGTGTGGGTCTTATTACCTGGCGAGGCTCTAGGATCTTCATCTGAAAGGAAGGACTATTGATATTCAACTCCATCCAATTCTTGCACTCTGATAATATTGATATGTCTAGATTTTAATGTATTTACTCTGCTTCTATACTAACGTATATTTAAGCCTCACAACAGGGCATATTATTATCTTCCATCTTACAAACATATGGGGCTAAGAGCCCTGCCAGGGTAGCATGAGCAATCCTTCTGGTTTGTCAGAACTAAACATCCGACATCCTAAGTAATCCCTGGGATGCTTGGCTAAGCTAGAATCTCACACAGTTAAGTGGTAGAGCTAGGATAGATTAAGGTAGATTATTTATTAATAAAAACACAACCAAGAATGAATATTGTTATGCATATTATTCTGATTGTGATAGTTAGCTTCCCTTGTCAAGGTGACACATGGAGGTTCCCCCTGGGAAAGGACAACCTCAGTTGAGGAATCAGATTGGCAGGTGGGGCACTTTTGTAATTGTTAACTGATGAGCACACAGCCCCTGTGGTTGCTTCCTCCCTGGGCAGATGTTCCTGGGTTATAAAAGAAAGGTCATTAAGCAAGCTGTGGAGACCTGTGTTCTTCTGTGGCCTCTGCTCCAGTTCTTGCCTCCAGCCTCTTGTCTGGTCCTCCCTTGATGAGGGACTGTAAACTGTAAGCCAAATAGACCCCTTTCCTCTCTGTGGTGGTTTGAATAAAAATGGCCCCAGAGGCCCATAGGGAGTGGCACTTCTAGGAGGTGTGGCCTTGTTGGAGTAGATGTGGCTTTGTTAGAGGAACTCTGTCTCTACAGGTGGGCTTTGAGATCCGGAAGCTCAACCCAGGCCTGGTCCATCCCTCTCACTTCCTTCTGTATGCTGATCAGGATTCAGAGCTCTCAGCTCCATCTCCAGCACTGCATCTGCCTTCATGCCACCATGCTTCCTGCCATGATGATAGTGAACTCAACTTCTGAAAGCCCGCCTCAATGAAATGTTTTCCACTATAAGAATTAATGTAGCTGGGTACCATGGTACACAGTTGTAATCCCAGCTCTTGGGGAGGCAGATTCCCCTTGAGTTTGAGTCCAATCTGGTCTATAAAGTGAGACCAGGACAGCCAAGGCTAAACAGAAAAACCCTGTCTCAAAAACCAAACCAAACAAACAAAAACAAACAAACAAAAACAAACAAACAAAAAAAAACCAAAAACAAAAACAAAAAAAGAATGCATGTGGTTGTGGTATCTCTGCACACCAATAAAATCCTAAGGCAATTAAGACATTCCCCTAGTTGGTTTTGTTATGTGTTTTATCACAGCTATAGAAAGCAAACTAGGAGAGTTCCATAATAGCCCACATCTTGTATACAGCACATCATGTTTTATGTATTATGCAGCAACACTCACAGCAACCTCCATTTCAGTGTAAACAAAGTGCCTCTGACCATCTAAGAAATGCTCAGCGGGGGCTGGAGAGATGGCTCAGTGGTTAAGAGCACTGCCTGCTCTTCCAAAGGACCCGGGTTCAATTCCCAGCACCCACATGGCAGCTCACAATTGTAACTCCAAGATCTGATACTCCCACACCAACAGACATAAGTTAGAATTAAATAAAATATTAAAAAAAAAAAAAAAAAGAAATGCTCAGCGGACATTTTTATTGCTCACGGGTGCCTGTAGTTTTCTTCATCGTAGGTACTGAACCTTTGGTGTCACCTGTTTTCCTTCCCAGGATCAGGCACTGTTTAGAGCAATGACGTGTGAGTGGAACAGACAGGTTTTTAGTTGTCGCTGCTCAGTAGGGCGAAGAGTACAAAATCCAGGGCCCAGAGCACTTGGCTTGTGTCCAGCTCTCACACGAAGGGCTGTGTGCTCTTGGCTGAGTGGCTTAACCTCTCTGAGTCCTACTTAGCTCTAAAGGAGAGAATTCCTACCTCCCACTGTTGTACAAGGCACACGACCCTCATATAACTGATGGCACCAACCTCATAGTTGAGTACTTTACTTCCTCCACTCAACTTTGTCTCTTGTGTGGTTTGACAAAATATCCCAAAAGTTCCCAGGTCACCAGGAAAGATGGTTTAAGTAACCAAAAGTCCAGAAATACTGAGCATTCTTTTCAGTGTCACAGCGAGGACTGACTGAGAGTGACATTGCCAAGTCAGCACTGACTGGACGCAGCATTATCCTCCTTCCTTCTTTATAACAAATAGGTAGAGTCCTCTTTTCACAAATATGGAAATTGAGGGGAAGGAAGAAAAATAAAGGTGGGAGCTCTAGAGGCTTGAGAGATGGCCCAGTGGTTAAGAGCATTTGCTGCTTTGCAAAGGACCGAAGTTCTGTTCCAAGCACTTATACCAGGGGGCTCACAACTACCTGTTACTCCAGGGCCAGGCGATCTTTTCTGGCTTCCATAAGCTCCTGTACGTAAGTGGTGCATATACATACATGCAGGCACATACATAAAATGAAACAAATAAATTTTAGAGAAAAAGTTGGTAGCATTAGAAGAAAGATAGTAATTAGGGCCAGGGGTGTAGCTCAGTGGTACAGCATGTGACTCATATGCTAACCTGGCCCAGTCCTAGCACCAAAGCCAATAAACAAACAAACAAATAAATAAATGAGATGAGATGCTATATTTTAGATGAACAACTATTTAGTATCAGAATGGTAACCATGGTTTCTACATGTAAGCAACAAAAAGGCTGGTTACTTCTCTTGAGAAGCACACAGCCAGGCATGGCGGTGCATGTCTGTGACCCCAGCACTTGGGAGGCAGAGGCAGGCAGATCTCTGTGAGTTCAAGGCCAGCCTGATCTACAAAGTGAGTCCAGGTCAGCAAAGGCTACACAGAAAAAACCCTGTCTCAGCCCCTGCACCCCCCCAAAAAAAAAATAAAAGAAAAAGAAGAGGAAACATAAATACGACTGTTTGCTTATTCACTGAAGTGTTGCATGTAATACATGTTGTTTTATACGTTGGGTTTGCTCTTTTATGAAATGAACTTTTATTCTGGAATGACTAGACTTGCAGGTGGATCTCAGAGATGGGACAGGGAATCCCTGCGGTCCTGCTCTCCTTTGCCTTGCTTGTCTGTTGGTCAAAACTGAGAGATGAATATCGCATAGCTTGCTGACTCCATTTCTCCTCTTAATGTCCTTTTCCTACCCTAGGATCCAACTGGGCATGGTTTGAAGTGGAAAAAAAAAAGTATTGGCGCTGTTGGGGAAGTATGCATGCTAAGGGAAGGATTTGGGAGGATAGAAACATAGGTGGCATTTCTATACGTTCAGAATTCTCACACTCTTGCTATATGCTAGTTACCTTAGTAAGTCCCCTGTGCCCTGGGAGGCTGGCATCACCCAACACAAACTAGGCTTATGCCACATTCTGCAAGCACGCAGAGTGGGTGTTGAGTGGGGAGACGAAGGAAAAACTGACTCACCATCACAGTGGAGGGGACCGGAAGCAGGGAGGGGCTAGAGGGGACCGGAAACAGGGAGGGGCTAGATGCATTTATGTTGAGTCCATTTCTGGTGGGTTTTCTATCCCAAGGGCCTTTAAATCATTTTGTCCAAGTGTGGGCCTTTGTGCCAAATGTTAAGAAAGCGTGTGCTGGATTTGAGGCTCTGTGTTGCTTGTCTTACTGTATTAGAGTTTGTAATTTTCAAAATTAGAGTCTCATGTTGTGGTAGTTTGACTATAATCAGCCCACATATGTCCATAGGGAGTGTCACTAATAGGAGGTGTGGCCTTGTTGGGGTAGGTGTGGCCCTGTTGGAGGAAGTGTGTCTCTGTGGAGGCAGGCTTTGAGGTCTCACACATGCTCAAGCCATGCCCAGTGGGACAGTCTCTCCTTGTGCTTGTGGGATCAAGATGTAGAGCCCTCAGGTCCAAAACCATGTCTGCCTACATGCTATCTTTTCCACCATGACGATAATGGACTAGACTTACTCTGAACCTATAAGCCAGCCCTAACTAAATGTTTTCCTTTCTAAGAGTTGCCTTGGTATGGTGTCTTTTCACAGCAATAACTCTCTAGCTAAGACACATGTTAAAGATCTCTATTCACATTTCAAAGCTGAAAAGAGATCAGCAAAGCTGAGTAATTTGTTCATGGGCACACCACTTGTCAGCATTGAACAGGGATTAAAATCCACGTTGTCCTGACTTAATTATTGTTTATTTTTAGATCCTAAATGATACCCTTTCAACAACAACAGAGCCTCATTGGAATTTGGCACTAAAGGAAAGCCAGAATAGTCAGCGAAGCATTTGACTAAGGATGGAAAGGGACACATTAGGAAGCAGTAGGAAGGTTTGAGAGACACAGTAGGATTTTGTGTGTGTGTTGACACCATGACTATTGTGAGTATATCGTTGGGTACCTAGCAGAGCTTTCAGCTTCCTTGCTTTTTTTCCTCTACTGAGCACTAATAAGGAGCCTGTGTGGGTCCTTGAGGGGCAGAGCATTTGCATGAGTGAGCTGGTTCATCAGCCTCCAGACCTGTCCACGGGTCCCCAGACATTGGCTAAGTTTTGTTTCCTAGGCTAGATATTTGGGAAATCTCCAAGTTGGTGTTGAAGGGCACACATACACATCAAAACAAAGTGCATGAAATGAAATACAAAGATGGGAGGCCCCCCTGGCGGGCCCTATTTACAAACTGCTCTTTCCGGGTGTTATTTGATTTTCTACTTCACCGAGAAATGGGGAAACAACAGAGTGACTTACATGCCAAAGACAGGACCCCAGGCCATCCTTCAGCCTCCCTGGCCCTTGAATCCCCTTCATGTGACAGGATGCCCTCAATTACTCTCTCTGGGGGGGTCCCAGTCTGAAAGAAGATGCAGCCAACCATCTGTTACCGACTCCTGTGAGCAATTTAATCTTCTCTTGTTCCCAATGAGGAGAATTTTGTGAGAACATAAATTCCCATCAGTCCTGGTTAATCAGGAGCCTCTGCTCTGAGGGGTGGAGACCCTGACAGGAGAGCTGCCCACTGGCTGGGCCACTAGGAGGGCACCACACGTGGTGACAGAAACAGAGGTCACTGAAGAAGCTTTTGGGGCAATCACATGATCAATCATTCTTTTTCACACAAAGATCTTGGTGCTGGTGGCGGGGGGGCACAATCTACATGGTGACCCAGGGTAGAAGGATTGAACAAAGGAGCCCCAATTCCCAATCTTCCCCTTTCCAACAAAATGTGAATCACTTGACCACTTGGGGTTCAGTCTATGGGGGCGAGGCAGAGGACAGTAGCCATGATGGCAGTGGCAACCCCAGCAGGAGCTATGTTTGGTAGGACCAGCCCTGTGGCAGTGTGGAGTTTATAGAGAACTGATTCGTGCTGCCAGTGTTTAAATCCTTGTTTCTCCACTGAATAACTGTATGATCTTGGGGAAGTTTTCTGACCTTCTGAGTCTATAGGAGAAACTGAGGATTTGAGACCAGGCCCTTGTGCTTTGTATCCAGTCTGGATCATCCTTCTATGGCCAGCTTCAGCCTTAGGGGGGCTGCCCTGGGGTCTCTAGAATCCTCTTTATAAGTGTGTATTGTAGGCCTAGAATTTCCCAGAGGCAGCTGTCAGCTAAAGACTGATACAAAGGGATTACCAGTGCCCCAGCTCTCTTATTAACCCTGGACAGAAGTAATTCTAAGTCACATGAATGGGGTACATTTCCATAGGTCCCCTACAAGCCTAGACAGAGTCATCTACTTCATAATGTGCCTGTGGGCGTCCTTTCTTTTCTCCAGTGTTTCCTGTGCTCTTTGCATTTCTCCATACACTACTTGCATTTGAGTCCCTGCTCTGAGATCTGCCTCTGCTCAGTTCTTCCAGTCTAAGATAGTTGTTCAACTAAATGGTGATGTTTAGTAGGATACCAATGCAAAGAACGCCTGACCAAGGGCTGGGGAGATACTGACGTACCTACTGTGCAAGGATGAGTCCTGTCCCATAAAACTGGGCATGGCGGCACATGCACGTAATCTCAGCACAGGGGAAGCAGTGATAGGTGGGTCCGTAAAGCCTGCTGGTCAGCTAGTCTAGCAGGATTGGCAAGCTCCTGGTTCAGTGAGAGATCATGGGTCAAAAAATAACACGAGAGACTGCCCTACTTTCATTTCTGTTCATGTGATAAAACACCCAGACAAAAGGCAACTTACGGGAGAAAGGTGCTTATTTTAGGTACAGTTCCACTGTGGGCGAGTAATGACAGGAACTTCAAATAAATAAAATCTAGTCTCAGGACATCCCTAGTCAGGGGCAGATAGAAGTGAATTTATATATGCTTGCTTGCTTGCCTGTATTCAGACTTCCCTCTTCTCATACAGTTCAAGGCCGCCTGCCTAGAGGATGGTGCCACTCACAGTGGGGTTTCATGCATCAATTAACTTGATTAAGACACTCCCCACAGATATCCCCATCGGCCAATTCAGTGTAGACAATCCCTCACTGAGACTCTTCCTAAGTGACTCTGGTTTGTGTCAAGTTAACAGAGCCAACAATACAGAGATTAATTGAAAGAGACACTTGATGTATTAGCATCTTTTCTACTTTTGGATAAAATACCCTGACAAAAGCAACTTAAGGGAGAAAGGATTTGGTTTGACTTATTATTCCTGGGAGGATACGGCCCATCATGGTCAGGTAGGCATTTTGAAAAGCATGTGAGGCCAGTTTGTTACAATGCACTTCAGAAACAGAACTGGAGGTGGGGCCAGGCTATAAAACATCAAAGACCACCCCCCCAAGCAAAGCTCCATCATAAAGGTTCCGTAACCTTCCCAAAGAGCTCCACCAGCTGGGGACCAGGAGTTCAAATGCAGGCACCTATGGGCAATGTTCCACATTCAAACCTCAAGAATTCATGTTGACCTCTTGCCTTCACATGAGCACTCACATATGCATGTGGCATATATTCAAACATGTGCGCGCGCGTGCGCACACACACACACACACACACACACACACACACACACACACACACACACACACACTACCCCAGCTTAGTGAGAATTCAACAAATGCTCACTATATGTCTGATAAGCACTTACCTCATTAAGCTCTTTCTGCATGCACTATTGCTCTCATTGTATAAACAGCATAGTACAAGCTCTGAGAAGTTAATTTCCTCAATGTCATGCTGCTTAATAAGGATGGAAATGTAAATCAAACTTTAAAGTGTTTTTGTTTTTTTAAATTTCTGCCAGAAGATTTTCTCCACACTCCCAATCTGGATCAAGGGTCTCTCTTTTTGTACTGCCACAACTGTCATTACAGATACAGTACAATATTAAAATTGCTTTTGATTTTAATTCACGAGAGAGGCCACACACTCTCTGAAACCTGTGACTTTGCCTTGAGCGTCACTATAAGGTCAGCCTGTGGCCTGATGCCCAGGACACAGTAGGCTTCTGATGAGTCATGAGCTTGGTGATAACCCTTTATTCCAGTACTATTGTCTTCATTTTCAATTACCGAAGATCAACAGATATCCCAAAATAGTCAGTTGACATTCCAGAAATAAACAGTTTATAGATTTAAAATGTGCATAATCCAGCTGCATGATGGAGTCTTTTGCTCTCCCTCTCCTTCTCACTTGGAACGTAACTTACCCTCTACCCAATGTATCTGCACTGTATGTGGTACCTTCCCGTTAGTAACCTAGTAATTGTTTTGGTTATGAATCAAACTATGTAGTGTAATGTTGTGTTGGGAGAAATCAGTCCCCCAGTGCAAGGATAGTCATTCTGAGGGGAAACGGGGCAGAAAATACAGAAAGACAAGTTGACTCTGCCACTATGGACATTGCAGGACACATAGGAAAAGTCTTTTTTAAAAAATATTTATTTATTTATTGTATATGAGTGCTTTATCTGCAGAAGAGGGCATCAGATCACATTCTAGATGGTTGTGAGCCACCATATGGTTGCTGGGAATTTAACTCAGGACCCCTGGAAGAGCAGGTGGCGCTCTTAACCGCTGAGCCATCTCTCTGGCCCAACATAGGAAAAGTCTTAGAGCATGGCATGTCAGTTTCACTTTTACTCTACATTCCAGGCGTTCACTCATTGGAGATCTAGGAACATAGCCCATGGGTGAATGAGAACACAGCAGGGAGCATCTTGGAAACCTCCCCAGGAAATACTCCTCTCTTTGCATCCTGCTGCAGAGAAGATTCATAAATGTAGTTAATCTGCATCTCTGGCCTTCAAAGATTTATCCTCCCCAAAGTCTTATCAGAAAGACAAGATCTGGGTAAGCCAGAGGGATGGCTCAGGGGGAAAGCACCTGCTGTTCTTCCAGAGAACTCAAGTTTGCTTTCAAGCATCCACGTGATGCAACTCACAGCTCCAGGAGATCCGATGCCCTCTTCTGACCTCATGACCCCTCACAGACCTGCATGTACATACAGAAATGAAAACAAATCTTAAAAAGAGAAAGACAAAGACCTATCAGGCGCTGCACAGGTAGAGGAGTGGCAGCCATCGCTCCATTGTAAAGTCAGGCTGTGCCGAAAGAAGGAGCTTTCCAAGACTGACAGAGCGTGGGAGAGATGGCAGACAGCCAGAGGGCTGCAAGGCTAGAGATGCAGATCTCAAGAGACTGGCCATTGCAGTTGTGCTGGCCAGCTCTTATGCCAACTTGACACAGCTTAGAGTCATTTGAAAGATGGGAACCTCAACTGAGGAAATAAGACTGGGCTGTAGGCAAGCCTGTAGGGCATTGTCTTCACTAGTGGGTCCAGTCTGTTGTGAGTGGGGCAGGTAGGTGGTCCTGGGGTCGATAAGAAAGCAGGCTGAGCAAGGCTTCATGAGGAGCAAGGCAGTAGGCAGCACCCCTCCATGGCCTCTGCATCAGCTCCTGCCTCCAGGCTCCTGCCCTGAGTTCCTGCCTTCAGTGGTAGACTATGGTGCATAGGTTAAGTTAATCCTTTCTTCGCTAATTTGCTTTTGGTCATGGGGTTTCATCATAGCAGTAGCAACCTGACCAGGACAGTAAATGCACCCATGTCTCTTGACTGATTACCTGCACTGGCTGCAGGATGCTTTTGGAGATTCTGGGTTCTGTAGTGAATAAGTAAAAGTCATTTCTATTAAAATAAAATAATAGATTCTGCGTCAGAACTGTTTGGGTGGGAGCTGCTATTGTTCCTCCTCCTTCTCTCCTCTTCCCTTCCTCCTTCCTCTCTCCTTCCTTTTAGGATTTCTTCTTCACCCTTCTGCTCTGGCTCCTCCCCTTCTTCTCTCCCTACTCCCTCTTCCTTCCATTTCCATCTACCCCCCCTTCTTTCTCCTTCCCCTCCTTTTCCCCTTTTCTCCTTTCCATTGTTTCTCCTTCCTCTTCCCAGAGCCTTAACAAAATTCTGAGGCTAGCTGGTAGTGTGGCCTTTCAGAAGAGCTGGCAAGACCATGGGTTATCACTCTCACTAGCTCTCTGTCTTCTAGCCTCACCACGTTTCTTCTTTTCCTACTTTTAAAACTATGATTTGCAGTGTGCCTCTTCCCAGGAGTATCAAAAGTATTAGTGTTAGTGTTTAGGCCACTGGTCTACCATGTAGGAAACAAATAGGTGATGGCTAGGTCTTCCTAAGTGCTGAGTGATACTGAAAGGAAGAAACTATAGGCAGAGGTTAGATTTCCTCTTAAGGCACCCAGAATCTGTGACTGTGGTCATTAAACTCTTGATTGCTTGTTTTATCTATCATAAAAGCCTTGATCACATTCTTCCAAATAAGTGTGACTGACACAGGGATCCCACTGTGTGTGTGTGTATATGTGAGTGTGTGTGCATGCATTTGTGAGTGAGTGCATGTGCATGTGTTTGTGAGTGTGTGCATTTGTGAGTGTGTGTGTGTATGTGCGTTTGTGAGAGTGTGTATATGTGTGTTTGTGAGTGTTTATGTCTGTGTATATGTGTTTGTGTGTGTGTGTGTGTGTGTGTGTGAGAGAGAGAGAGAGAGAGACAGAGAGAGAGAGAGAGACAGAGAGAGAGAGAGAGAGAGAGAGAGAGAGAGAGAGAGAGAGAGAGTGTGTGATGGGGAAATGGATTGTATTAGCTTTCTTATATCACTCTGGTTTCTACCTGAAACCCTCCATGTCCTATCCCTATGGACCATGAGAGTAAGTGAACTCTTCTCTAAGTATCTCCGTGTCTCACTTAGGCCTTTATTGATGTGAAGAGACACCATAACCAAGGCAACTCTTACAAAGAGAAACATTTGGGGGCTGGCTTATAGTTTCCATTGTCAGCATGGCAGGAAGCATGGCAGCCTGCAGGCAGCCATAGTGGTGGAGGAGCCAAGAGGTCTACATCTTGATCCAAAGTGGCAGGAGGAGAATGCCTTTCCCTCACACTGGGTGTAGCTTGAACATTGAGACATCAAAGCCCTGCTTCCACAGTGACGCACTTCCTCCAACAAGGGCACACCTCTTCCAGTAATGCCTAATAGTGCCACTCCCTATGGCCAAGCATTCACACACATGAATCTAGTGGGGGGAGGGTCATACCTATTCAAACCACCACACTCAATCACAGTGTTTTATCACAACAACAGAACAGTAAGTAACATAGAGAACTTGAGACAGTTCAAGGATTAAGAATATGCTGCCAGGACTTCTGACTGCGGGTCTTGAATGAGGCAAACTGCTGTTGGGATGGTTTCCATTCTCTTACTCTTGTGTGTAATCCTTCCAAATAAGAAAACACACCCTTACATACCCTTCCTTTATCCCCACACCCCACTGCCCTACTTGTGTCTTAAACACAACCAGTCAGTAGATGGATACAAGAATCATATGCTGTATTTGAAAAGCTTGTAGGACCCATCATCTAATTCATGCATTTTCCCCATAGAGGATACTGGGCTGGTATTGTTAACCCAATCTTATGTGCTTAGAGAAGTGACAAAACTTACCTGAGATCACACACAAAGCAGAGATAAAGATCTGCCATCCCCTTGTGATCGATAGGGTTCTAAAGTTTTATGAATTTTACAACTGGCCGATGAGGGTTGGATCATAAGTTGTCAGGACCTCACGTGGGAGTTAGGAATGGCTTCTCTCCTGGGGAGGAGGACCTCAGCTAGTGTGAAAGTAGGCAGAGTGTGCTCCTACCCCTGTCTTGGCCCTCAGGTCCTGGGCTGCAGCTCCCAGGCTCCCCAGTGACCAAATCTAAACTCTGTCTCTGTCTCTCTGTCTGTCTCTCTGTTTCTGTCTCTCTGTCTCTCTCTGTCTGTCTCTTTGTCTCTGTCTCTCTGTCTGTCTCTGTCTCTCTGTCTCTGTCTCTCTGTCTGTCTCTGTCTCTGTCTCTCTCTGTCTGTCTCTCTGTCTCTGTCTCTGTCTCTCTCTGTCTGTCTCTCTGTCTCTCTCTCTGTCTCTGTGTCTCTGTCTCTCTCTCCCTTTCTCTCTCCCTCTCTCTCTCTCTCTGTCTCTGTCTCTCTCTCTCTCACACACACACATACACACACACACACACACACACACACACACACATCCATTCAGCACCTCAGACGGGCTAAGGCTAGCTGTCTTATAAATCATGGACTAGATTCACTGAAGTGGACCCGCAGTATAATTCTCTTCCAGTGACAGGACATAGGCTGGAGGCAGATCACGTGGGAAAAATGACAGGAGGGAACCCTGTTCCTATTGTAAGCTAGGAGGAAAGTAGCTGAGAAGGGGATAGGCAGAAAGGAGTCACCCCATTTTTCTCTTTCTATCCTAGCTCACCTGGCCCCAACCCTCCCATGGAATGCTGCTGCTTCTTACTTTGGCGGTTTCTGTTGCCCACTAAAGGCAACTTCACCCTTTCCCTGGTGCACATGACAACCTGAGGGAGGTATGTTGAGGTTTTGCTGCTTGCACAGTCTGCAGTCTTATTCCCCACAAAGGAACGCAGGTCCTCACCTTGGGCTCGGCAGCTTATGAAGAAGAGCCCTGAAAGGCAGACAGGGAGATACCTTGCCTCTTGCATGTCTCCAACAGGACTGAGCTGGGGAAGGGCCCCTCCACCCCCACCCAGGGAAGCCTTGTTCACCCAGGCTGTCCTCTTGTTGGGAAGGATGGAAATGCCCAATCTGCTCTTCCCCTAATGGATACTCCTGATCTTGGGGTCAAGTGTCTGTTCAACAAATGACCCCTAGGGGTTGGGAGGGACTAGGGTCATCCCCAGGTTCCCCCAAAGTGCTTAGTTGGGCAGGGAGAGGAGTGAGGGCAGATGAGCAAAGGATGTGCATGGGGTTCTGTCAGAGCTGTGAGCAGGTGTGCTGAGACACTGTAGAAGCGGCAAGGTGCCCTCCTGCCTGGCTCGGAGGAAAGACCAAACTGGGGAGACTCTCCTGCATATGCGCGGCTCTTCCCACGTTGATGCTCTCACTTCAGCCAGACCAGTCAAGAGCAGGAAGGTTCCAGGGGGGGAAAAAAACACAAAACAAAACAAAACATGTTTTCTTTGATTTGAAAGAACTGAGAATCTAGAAGTCGAGAGAGCTATGACAAGGGAGCAAGAACAAACAAGGAGATGTGAAACTAATGACTTTTTTTTGTTATTGTTTAAGGCTATGAAGAAACCCAGCAGGGTCTATAGTTGGATGTTTGTGGGAGGGATCAGCAGGAAGCAGGAGTGGTGTGGTCCAGTGAGGCAGGCATGGGGTGTGTCATGGGCAGAGGCGCTGAGGTCAGAGGACATCAGGGAGGACCGCAGAGGTGGCTTGGTACTACATGGCTAGGGCCTTTCATATGCTTTTCAAACTGTAGGTGGTCTGAGAAATTTGGGCGTTAGCTTTACTTGACCCCTCATCACTCCTCAGCCAAGGGGGCCAATGGTTTCACATGTTAACTCTGACTTCTTGCACATGGCCTCCGCAACAATCCTCACCGCAGCATCCAGCCCTCAGTGCACCTTCCCCAAGCAGCATTCCCCTTACAAGCCTTCCCTACAGCTGCCCAACTGAGGACTACACTGTCATTTGAGTTTCCCGCCTGGATTGACTGTCAAGCTGTGAAGTCTTTTTGTTGTTAGAGCTGTGCCCTCAACCAGGCAGGTACATCATGACTGTGCCCAAAGGAGGAAGGGAGAAAAAGAGAAAAAGAAACAAGGAAGGGAAGAGTTACCTTCTGAAAAACAGAATATTTAGCACTAGTATAAAGTGTATGCTCCAAACCTTGAAGACCCAGGTCCTTGTAACTGTCAAAGTAAAATCTGTTATTTTGGTCATTGAAATTTTCTATTGGTTATTTATTTACTCTCCCTCCTTTCCCCTCTGTGTGTGTGTGTGTGTGTGTGTGTGTGTGTGTGTGTGTGTGTGTGTGTGTGTGTCACATGTATGGGTGTCAGAGGACAACTTCTGGATGGGAGTCTATTCTCTTTTTCCACCATATTGGTTTTGGGGATTGAACTCAGGTCATCTGGCTTGGCAGCAAGCGCCTACACTTGCTGAGCCATCTTGACAATCTGCCATAGAACTTTTCTCAAACCACTGTTTCCTAGGCTCTATCAATCTTCTCTCCGCCTTGTCCCTAGCATCAGCCCTCGCCTTCTCTTGTCCACAGAGAGTCCAGTTGTGGTACATTTTCAGACAGCCCTTTTTGAGTACGTTGTAAACTTCAAAGGCTGTGCTGAGATGTGAATGCTGGAGTTCTCAAATATGCTTACCAGCAAAGCCAAATGGCTCTTCAAAACCAAATTAATGGTGCTGCAAAATGACAAATTACTATGTGTCATGGCCCTCAGGGGTCCCTGGGGATTCCAGTGAGTGCAGAGCAGTACGGGGAGGCATGCTAATGGAGCCTACCCTCACCTGTGAGGTGCGTGGCCCTCTGGGAAGGACTCGGCCAAAAGATTCTGGTCCTCATTCTGGATGCAGCTCACTCTCCTTCACATTGGGCCATGGGTTTAGCTAAGTACCCCGTTACTAAGGAAACCCAAGTTGTCAGTCCTGAGCCGTGTGGGAATAATGGTGATTTATTTAGGAAAAGCAAGGTTTGTCACTTTAAGCTTACTGCTACAAAATTGCTTTTTGATTACCTTCTGCCTTATTGCGTTGTCTTGTCACAATAAACTACAGAAACAAGTGGCAAGGTTAATGATTATGGGCTCCATTCTTGTCACTCTCAGGGCCCAGCAAGGTCACAGTTGCAGCCCCAGTGTCGCAGGCAGGCTGCTCCATACTCTGCAGAAGAGAACTTTGTGGAGAGTACAGGCTACTGACTCTTTCCTGGTGGCTTTGGACTTCAGACTGCCTCTGGGCTCCTCTGGGGACAGAGTTCCTGTAAACCACCCTGCCTAGTCATCATTGCTGACTTTTGCACTGAGGTGCTCTTTAATCTGACTTTAACCCTTCCCGCTCTTTAGGCTTCCCAGTTCTGAATGCAACACATCCTCTGAACCTTACCGCATAGCTCTCCTCTCTTGAGATCATTTCCACCTTCTCTCTTGCCCTTCAAGCCCACAGCTGGATGCCCTACCCTGCACCTCCAGGCAATGTAGCTCTGGGGTCACTGCTGGGTGCTACACGCTGTTAGAGTTTTCATGTGTGTCACCTAAAGTTTTTTCTCATAATCATCATAAGATAGTCTGAGGCTGAGTGGACACCAGCTTTGTGTGCTCCACTTACCAGAGTCCCATGTTGAATCCTAACCTTGAGATCGGTCGTACTAGGATAGTGGGGCCTTTGGGATGACTAAGGCAGGAGGACAGAGGCCATAGAAGTGGAATTGATGACCTCATATGAGGCCACAGAAAGACCCTCACTCCTCTGCCATGTGAAGGAACACTGAAAAGACATGGGTGTCCTTTATGCTATCTACTGATGGCAGACTGGTCCTCAGTAGACATCAACTTGTTGGGGTCATCATCTCAGGCTTCCTAGCCTCTGTACTGTAAAGAGTGAATTTCCATGGATTATAAACTATCTAGCCTATACAATTTTGCTATGGGGACCCAAACAGACTTCCTTAGTTAGGTTTCTGTTGCTGTGATAAATGACCATGACCAAAAGCAACTTGTGGAATTGTTTTTTTTTTTTTTTTTTTTAAATTCAGCTTATGACTCTCAGCTCACACTGAGAGAAGTCAGGACAGGAACTCAAGTTAGGAACTGGAGCAGAGGCCGTCGGGGAACACTGCTTACTGACTGGCTCCCCTTGGTTTTCTCAGTCTGCTTTCCTATACAACTCAGAACCACCTGGCAAGGATTAACACTGCCTCCAGTGAGTCCTCCAGCATCAATCATTAAGCACAGGCCACTCTGGTGGGGGCAGTATCTCAAGTGAGACTCTTTCCTCCCAAACTTCTGTAGCTTGTGTCAAGTTGACCAAAACTAAGCACGTAATGCAAAGACAAACGTTTCTACGATACACGCTTTACACAAAGGAACCAGTGCTCAGGAAGTGGAGTCCCTTACCTCTGGACACAGGTTTGCAAGTCAGAAGTCCACACTGAGGCATGGCGCACAGCCAGACCCTGTCTGCTCTTCTCTTTGGTCCTCTTAGCATCCTTGAACAGCGTCCTTACGTAGCCCTTTCTATGGCTGTCCCTCTTTGTGGAACAGGAGCTCCTCAAGGAGTTTACTCAATATCATGGCCTCTGACCTAGGAGAAGCATCTCTTCAGTGGACATCCCCACTCCCCTTCTGTCCTTACCTACTGCCTTCTGTCTCCTTGGCTTGTTTCTTTGCATCTTCTGTGACCCTTGAGGTTGAAGGACACCATAACACAGTCCTTGGTCCACCTTCTGGTCCTCAGTTGATCTTTCGTTACCTTATTGAGTTTTTTATGTTCAGGGGACAGTTATATACCAGGAGCTCCCCCAATCCCCCCCCTTTTTTTTTAGAAAGGCATCGATCATGTAGCTTTATAACTGTTTGTGTGATTACAAATGTGTATGCAAGTATCAGCTTGAGATTCAGAAGGCTCCTATTGCTCCTGTGCCTTTTTATTGTCAACAGTACCTCTTTCTAGGGAGTCCCTTTCAGCAGATCTTGATAGGCTTTGAATTTCTTTTACATTCTTGTTTGGGTCTGGTTTATCATATGACTTTCCAAGAATACCATTTATTGTGCTGATAACTATTTTATTAATACCTGGGAAAAATGTAACTTCCCAACAGATGCAAAAGCACTGAGAATAGTAAAGTCAGTGGTCATGTTTCCTCACTCAGTCCCACCTGCAAAGAGAGTCTCAGAAAGAACCCTGCTGGAAATGGAAATATTTTGACATATGTTTGTAAAGATTTAGATCTTTTTTTTTTCCTTTGGAGGGATTATGCTGTAGTGTTATTACACCTATAAATGGCAACAGCTCCCTGGTGCTCTGCAATACCCACTCCACTTGGATATGTTCCGTCCTCAGATGGAATCCTAGGTTGGCAGACAGTGCTTCTGTCCCTTAATTTATGAACACTTCTAACTTCTCTCCCCCCCCCCCTTTGTCTCTATTTCCCTCCCTCCCTTTTTGGTGTTGATGAACTGGTTGGGGTTTTTTTTTTTTTTCTATGAAGTTTTTATATTCTTGTCTGATCGAATCCCTCTTGAGTCTTTGAACGTGTCCTTCTGTCCCTGGTGTGTCCAGGAAGGTGGTCAGTAGGTACAGAGGCCCAGTCGCAACCACACTGAGTTCCTTCTGTTTTTCTTTCATTCTGGACAATGGTGTTTCATAGCCACTGTCAGGAGGCACATCGTGCCCGTGCTGGCTTTGTCATCATGTTGCTGATGGCTACCCTCTGGGACTGCAGCTCTTTAGACATGACTGCACATCCCTATTGTGCCTCTACAACTTGTCCATGTACTTCTATAAGAGACACTTCCTGTAATTAACCATTGATTACCTAGAGTGTAATTCATAGGGGAAAAGTAATTTAAATACATAACGATTTTCTCTTATTTACCAGTGTTTTTTTTTTTAATTTGCTAGTTTTGAATAATGAATTTGTTCTTTAGTGTCCTCAAAGGGGCCAGTGGTAATCTTTTTGTATCATCATGAATGCACGGGATTTTAACCATTCTATGCGTGCGGACTGCAGTTGATCTCATTGGGTGAATTGCCCCTCATTTATTAGCAAGGACCTCTTCATGTTGGCTGAGCTGATGACCATTACATTTTTATCTTTATTTCAACCTCTTTCTTTAACTCAGGACTCGTATAACCAACTACCTATCAAGTAGTGGGCTATGGCACCTTTGGGATGTGGCATCTTTGGGCTATGACATCTTTTAGATATGGCGTCTTTGAAATATGGCACCTTTGAAATATGGCATCTCGAATGTAAATACCATTCCCAAGTCAGACAGCAGGTCCAGCCCCTCCTGGTCCTACATATGTCACAGTCATAGTCAGTGACGCTGCTTCACTGTACTCGGGTCAAACAAAATCTTGAAGGTGTCCTTGATTCTCCTCTCACTTTCATAACCAAAGTCAAAACACCTGCCACTGATTCACTTCTTCATTACAGTGGTTCAAGCCTCTCGGGACTTTTACATGACTCCAGCCCAGCATCTAATTATTGTACCCGGCTCCACCCTTTCCTCCTATGGTTTGGTGTCTCAGTATGGCAGTCACAGTGATATTGTGACAACCTAAGTCAGATCATGACAGCATCACACTGTGGCTGCCATGCTTTATTCCACCGTACCCAACACACCCCTTCTCTTTGCACTGCGGTCCATGCCACATCCTTCAAGCTACTTTATCTTATTCCCCCCTCCCCAAGCTCATTACCCTATCCCTGCCACTTCCCATCTCCCACTTCACTCTACCCCATCCCAGCATCTTTTTCTCACCCTACTCTATCCTATTCCACTCTACTGCACCCCGGTCTGCTGCGCCTCTCCTTGGTCCATCCTTGTTCACTTAGCTTCATTACACATCAGGCACATTGGGCTGTATTCCTTCTTTCGGCCTCATTTCTCACTATGTACCCACTGTGCCTTCCCTCACTTTAACCCTGTCTGCTCAGCCTCATGATATGCCATGGACATTTGGCTCCCTGACATTCCAGGAACACCCCTGGCATATGGTCACTGCATGACATTTCTTCTTGCCATCTCTTCTCCCTGCAGAGAGTCCCAGTGCCCATTTCCTCTGCTCTCTTAGAGTCTTGCTTAGCATCTTCCCTCTCAATGAGAACTCTCCCTTCATTAAACTTTTTTATTATGTATTTGTGTGCGTGTGCTTATATATATTTATGAGCACCATGTATATGCAGGAGGTCACAGAGGCCGGAAGAGGGCACTGAATTCCTTGGACCTGGACTTACAGGTGGTTGTCAGCTGCTCCGTGGATGCTGGGAACCTAACCCAGGGCCTCTGCAAGAGCAGTAGCACTCTTAACTGCTGAACCATCTCTCTAGCCCCTTTCTTCTCTTAAAAAAAAAAAAGACAGATTTATTTATGGGCTGGTAATGCTGTACAGGAGCAAAGGCCACAAAACCCAATGGCCTGAGTTGGAGCTGTAGCCCCAAATGGTGGAAGAAGGGAACCAGGTCCTGCAGGGTATCCTTTGACTCCCATATGCATATTGTGGCATGTATGTACCCCCATAAAGAAATAATATAATCTTTTAAGGATATTTATTTATTTCTCTATTTTTGAGCCTGTGCAGAGGCCAAAATAGGGCATTCGATGTACTTTTCCATCATTCCCTGCCTAATCCTTTGAGGGAGGGTATCTTCCAGAACTCAGGACTCATGTTTTCTTGGCCAGGCTGACAGCCAGTCAGCAAGCGTAGCAATCCTGTTGCCTCTTGTTTCTTGTATCTGGAGTCACAGATGTGCATAGGATTCCTGACCTGTTATATGGATGCTGGGATCCGAATTCTGGCCCTCAGAACTACATAGCAAGCATTCTCAGCTACTGAACCATCTCGCTAGCCCTCTTTAAAAATGAGCAGTCCTCCCCTCCAGCAGGCCTGATTCTTGCCCTCAGTTTCCTTGTAGCATTTGGCATCACTTATAATGTTCATTCCAAAATTTATATTTATTCTGAAGTGCATTCAATGCATCTTTAGGTACAAACCAGAATCTGGCACTAGTTTGCTGGACGTTGGAATACAAGGTGGTATCTTGTCTCTATTCCCTGGTACTGGGGAATGCCCATGATGGCAGAGTGTCTGCCTGTTTCCTACTGGTTCCCAGGTTTCCTGCCTGGCATATAGTAGGAACTTAGTAGATGGTCACTGAATGACACTTAGTGCTCAGCATGGTGCCTGGTACATGATCAGTGCCCTGAGAATGGCTTCACAGTATTTCCTCCTGCTTACTAGAACTTTTCATAAAATGCAGGGCTAAGATCTGCCTCAGCCTGGACAGTAAGAAAAAAAATGTGGTGTATAAGCCAGAGCCCCAGACGTGAATTCAAAGACTGCTTAGTCTGAGGTCACCGCTCATCATGGGACCTTTATTCAATCACTGAATGTCACCAACTTCAAGTTGGATGGTACCAAATGGGTTGATAGTAATATCCCCAATAGGCACATCATAAATGTGCTGAAGGAAAGAGCAAAGATGTGTGAAAGTGCTTGGTGAGCTTTACTGTCTACCCCTGTGGCTTGGACCCGCTTCTTCCCCGGAAGATTCCTTTCTTCCCTTCTGCCCACCTGTAGGCAAGCATTGTGCCTGAACTCCTCCCTAACACCCCACACAAGCATCCTGAGACTATCTTCTATATCTTCCTGTCTCTTCTCCACCTCTACTTCATCTCCAGGATGAGGCTGCAGGCTTCTGTCCTGCCACTCAGCGCCTCACCGTGTGCAACTGTTGGCTAATTCTTTAAATATCCTTACAGTTTTAAAAACCTCCCCACTCTCTTTCCTAGATGTTTTTTTCTACTTTTGAAGAAGCTATTTCCCCCCTTTGAGGAACAGTCTTGCCTTGTATCCCAGGCTTGTCGGAAACAAGATCCTCTTGCCTCAACACCCAGAAGCTGGGAGTGCAGGCATACCCCACTATTCGGTGCTTAGCTGTTTATGATGTATAGGTTTTTGTCCCTGCCTCTTTCCTTTTTCATCCTGTTCAGTTGTTCTTAGTAACATGTTTGTCCTAAAGACTCCAGATACTGTTTATTTTTCTGCTGAGGTCTTCATCTGGTATTGATTTTCTTTTAAGTTTCAGGCCCCACAAAGCCCAGCAGCAAATACCTAGAAAACACCAAGTTCCACAAGGTGTATGCTGCAGGTCCCCTAAAGGTGCATGTGTTACAGTCTTGGTCCCTAAGGAGTTGCTATTGGGGGGGGGAGGGTGGAAAAATTTTCAGAGGCAGAACCTGGTGGGAGGTCATGTGGTCACCTGGCTGTGCCCTTCGTCTGTTTCTTTTCTGCTCCTTGGATGAGGTGAGAAGCCTTGCTTCATCATGCACACCTTGCCGTGATGTGCAGCCTCACCAGAGGATCACGGACTGGAGCCTCAAGATTGTGAGGCAAAAGAAACTCCTTCTTTATAAGTTGATTTATTTCAGGCATTTATTACACTAATGGGTCCATATCTCAGGTATTTGTGACAGTGAGTACATTTGAACTGGGACATTGGCTTTTCCCTGCCATTGAATTTAAAAAAGAAAGCACTTGATCTGAAACATTAGCTTTATGGATGCGAAGCCTACTTGCTTTTAGACTGTAATTATTCTCTTGTCTCTCCTGGTCTCCAGGACCCTTCATATTGAATATTTTGGGAGTTGTCAGCCTCCAGAATCATGTAAGCCAATTCTTTATAACATACCCCTCTGACATGTACAGGCTCGTTCTGTTTATCTGAAGTTTGATTGACAGGCAGATGCTAAGTAAGCCTCCTTCCTATGTCTGAGGCAGCCATGCCCATTGCCTGTTCAGTAACACTGCATAAGGAGTTTCCTTTAGGTTTCTGGGCACAGATCCTGCACAGTGTCAAGTAAGAAGGGTCTCTTCCTCCTGAAAGGGAAATTTAAAAGCCACTTCCATTGGAACTGACAACACCTAGGACAGGGAAAAATGCAGTTATAATGAAGGAAAAAAGGCCCAGGACCTGGAGTTACAGAGACAAAGAACAGCCTGTTGGCAGCAGCTGAGCATCAAAGAGCCTGAGCTAATATCTCAGGACTGCATTTGGAGTGCGTCCATTAGCTGAGTCCTGGCCACGGGCAGGGTGGGGAAGGAAGTAGGGTAGGCAGCTCTGTGTGCCTTTAAATGTTTACACCAGTCAGTGCAGAGGGGGTTTAGGATTCACCTTTTTCTTTCTAAAGATAAGAAAAACCGAGGTTCCAGGGAGTGAGTTCTATAAGTCTAAGGTTAGGGCTCCCAGTTAGCAGAGTGTTAAGCCAGGCCATTCTTTCCCATTTCCTTATAAGGATGCTATATAGACGAGTCTTGGTGTCCACAGCATCTTTTTCTATATGTAGGTGTATGGTTCCCATTTTAGGGTGCTTTTCTTTCTTCTAGTCACTCTTTTATTAACTGCTGAAACTCTGGATTGAGTGAGACATAACATGCTAGGTAGAATAGACTCTGAAGAGAATGTGCTAGGGAGGATGTGGGTGGGAGGCGCCCTTTCCAGTTTCATCATGTGATGTGTTCAAGTTAAAACAGCAGTGACTCTGAGCACTTCCTCCATTCAAGGTACAGTTCAAAACTTATCTACTCATGCAATCCTCAGAGACTCTCTTACGAGGCTAATCTTACCATTCGTCACCATTGTTTTTCAGAGGGGAAACTGAGGCACAGAATGCTTAACTTACTTGCCCAATATTTCAGACTAGACCTTCGATTTGAACACAGATAAAACACTGGGCCATTCTGCCTCTCACTGTTACATTTCCAAGTTTGGGATGAGGGAGAAGCAAGGGGTAGGGAGGGATAGGGTACCAGACACTTCCTGCATGTGAGGACTCTGCCAGGGTGATGCTAGTCCTCCCACCGCATCCTCCTAATAGTCTCCTAATCCCTGTTACCACACAGCCTAACTTCCTAGGCAAGCTGAGGTACCCCTACCCTGTGCCTCGTCTCTGCTGTGAGGTGACTTTGATGTGGTCCAGGGGCACAGCAATGTTCCTTTAGAAAGCAACAGTGAGCTCAGTGAGATGAATAAAAGGAATATGACTGGAATAAATCTTGAGAAAATGGACATACTGCCTTAGATACTCTTTCTTTCAGGTTGGTATTGGGCAGGAGCTCTCCAATAAACAGTGTTTAACTGAAAAGAATTATTTAATGTTGTAACCAAATAGAGCTGTGGGCAAAGTTAATGAGCCTGCAAGTGGTGGCATTGCCATCAGGATTAGCAACAGGGAAAAGTCCTTGCTTCCCTAGACCCTAAGGGTAATGAGAAGGCCATGTTTCTGGAAGTGCAGGAACAAGAAGAGCCACACAGAGATGCAGGTGCACCAGAGCTTCAGTTGTGAGATCTGGAGAAAAGCGAGAAGGAAGACATCCTCTTCCACCTCCCCTTGCCTTGGCTCTTCTGCTGGTGATGTCAGCGGAGCCCAGTGGGAAACTGAAGGACAGGGAGCCTGGTGCTGCTCTACTTAGGTGTCAACTTCAGTGGGGGAATGGTAGAGTGGGTGCAGGTGTTAGCAGGCACACAGACTCCTCTAGACTGTGTAAGGCTGTGAGCCAGCTGGAGTCGGCCTCCAGTTGCAGATCCCTCACCCCTCCTTCCTGTATGGGGCAGGAGCAGGGTGGTAGACTGAGAAAGAACTCTATATGGTCCAGTGAGAAGCACTCTCTCTCTCTTCTGGGACTGAATGTTATAAGGTTCTTCTTGGGGTGGACTTGAGATTTAGAGCTCTAAGATGGCAAGGGAGTGGCCTGGGAACAGTTTATTCCTGGACGTTAAGCTGAAGGAACAAGGGTTTTCCAGTCTTTGAATGGAGAGTGATGGCGGGGGTGGGGGGCGTAGACATCTGGTCCTTTAGAGTGGGTCAGAGGCAGCATGACAGGAGAAGGAAACTGATAATCTATGCTCCTTCTTAGGTACTTTCTGAACTACAGCATCTTGGGAGGTAGAACCACCTTTCCCAGAAACCAGCCAATCGGATTTTTGCTTGCGATAGGTAGCTGTCAGGGAAGCCTGCTTCCACTTCTGCTGGAAACCCCGCTTGCAGACTTTTAGTCCTCTTTTCTTGCACATTCAGCATAACGGGCGTGGTTGTGTGGGCTGGTGCAGACGTCAACAGGCCACACGCAGCTGGGGTAGCAGGTAGCAATAGAAAACATCCTCCTGAGAGAGGCAGCTGCTGGATGATGGCTGCTCCCTAACTCTGGCTTTCAGCTGCATCAGTTACTTTTTTGGTTGCTGTGATTAAACACCATGACCAAATGTAGCTTATGGAAGAAAGGGCTTATTTTTGGTGAAGGCTTCAGAGAGAGAGAGAGAGAGAGAGAGAGAGAGAGAGAGAGAGAGAGAGAGAGAGAGAGAGAGAGAGTGTCAGTCTATAATGGTGGGAGAGGCATGGCAAAAAGGTCAGAGATCACATCCTTGAACACAAACATGACGCAGAGACAGACAGATGGACAGACAGACAGAAGTGGAAGTGGCATGCTTTGGAAGTTTATTCTTAAATACTGAACCTTGACATTGTTCTTAGCAATTGATAGCCCTCTTGCCCATTTGAGCCGTGTGTTGAGTTTTGCTGCTGCTCCAGCTACCTAGACTGGATGTTTTCCTCCTCAGCTGTACCTGGCACAAAAGGGATGGTCACAGTAGTAATGATGCTAGCTGATATTAGACACCTACCACATGCCAAGTGTCCCAGGAAATTTACACGAATTATTCTTTCACTTGACTCTTATGACAACCCTATGTTAGATATATAATATTAATTCTTATTTTCTGAGTGAGGAATCTGGGGTCCACTAACTTGCCTCATGGCACTGATCTAGTTGGTAAGAAGAGCTTGGTGTGCAGCCTGAGTTTAACTGTTTACTTCCACTGGGATGGAATCCAGAATTCCAGATATCAGTTTGTTGTTGTTATTATTGGGAACCTAGTAAATATGATATAAAGAGGAAGCAGAGGCCTATAGATAATGTGCTTTTTGCCCAAGGGCCTGAGGGTAGCAAATGGCTGAGATGGGACAGACAGACAGACAGACAGAAGTGGAAGTGGCATGCTTTGGAAGTTTATTCTTAAATACTGAACCTTGACATTGTCCTTAGCAATTGATAGCCCTCTTGCCCATTTGAGCCGTGTGTTGAGTTCTGCTGCTGCTCCAGCTACCTAGACTTGGAATCTACACTGTTGTCATCATTTTTTCCCATTTTATTATTTTATTCATATTACATCTCGATTGTTAGCCCTTCCCCTGTTTCCTCCCATTCTTCCCTCCCTCCCACTTCCCCCCTTCTCCCCTCCCCTATGTCTGTGATTGAGGGAGACCTCCTCCCCCTATATATGCTCTTAGAATATCGAGTCTCTTCTTGGTAGCTTGCTATCCTTCCTCTGAATGCCACCAGGCCTCCCCATCCAGGGGACGTGGTCAGAAAAGGGACACCAGAGTTCGTGTGAGAGTCAGATCTCACTCTCCACTCAACGGTGGAGAGTATCATGTTCGTCGGCTAGGTCTTGGTAGGGGTTCGAAGTTTAATGCCTATATTCTCCTTGGCTGGTGCCTTAGTTTGAGGAGGACCACAGGACCCAGATCTGCCTGTCATAAAGTTCTTCTTGTAGGTTTCCAGGACCCTGTGGGTCCTACTATTTCCTTATTCTTCCATGTTACTCTCTCCTAAAGTCTCAATAGGATGTCCTCTCCTCTGACCCACTTTCTTGGTAAGTAAAGTTTTTCATGGTACGTATCCCTTGGACTAGTGTTTTGATATAAGTGAGTATATACCATTTGTCTCTTTTTGCTTCTGGGTGAACTCACTCATTATGATAATTTCTAGATCAATCCATTTGTCCACAAATTTCGGGAATTCCTTGTTTTTAATAGCTGAGTAGTATTCCATCGTGTAAATGTACCAGTTTCTTAGTCCATTCTTCTACTGAGGGACACTTAGGCTGTTTCCATGTTCTGGCTATTATGTATAAAGCAGCTATGAACATGGTTGAGCATATGTCCCTGTTGTGTGGTAGGGCATTTTCCAAGGAGTGGGATAGCTGGGTCTTGAGGAAGCCCTATTCCCATTTTTCTGAGAAAGCGCCAGATAGCTTTCCAAAGTGGTTGTACTAGTTTGCATTCCCACCAGCAATGAAGGAGTGTTCCTCTCTCTCCACATCCTCGCCAACACGTGGTGTCATTTGAGTTTTTGATCTTAGCCATTCTGATGGGTGTAAGATGGAATCTCAGTGTCGTTTTGATTTGCATTTCTCTGATGACTAACGAGGACGAGCATTTCTTTAAGTGTTTCTCGGCCATTTGGTATTCCTCTGCTGAGAATTCTCTTTTAAGTGCCAAGCCCCATTTCACAATTGGGTTGTTTGGTTTTGTGGTGTTTAATTTCTTGAGTTCTTTATATATTTTGGATATTAAACCTTTGTCAGATGAAGGGTTGGTGAAGATCTTTTCCCAGTCTGTAGGCTGTTGCTTAGTTCTACTGACAGTGTCTCCTGCCTTACAGAAGCTTCTCAGCCTCATGAGGTCCCATTTATTAATTGTTGACATTAAGGCCTGGGCTGTCGGTGTACTGTTCAGGAAGTTGTTTCCTGTGCCTATGTGTCCCAGGCTCTTCCCCACTTTTTCCTCTAACTGAATTAATGTCTCTGGTTTTAAGTTGAGGTCTTTAATCTACTTGGACTTGAGTTTTGTGCATGGTGACAAATAAGGGTCTAATTGCCTTTTTCTACATGTAGACATCCAGTTAGACCAACACCATTTGTTGAAGATGCTATTCTTTTTCCCTATTGTCATCTTAGCAGTTAGCTTCCACTGTCCTGGGAGAGTTCATCAAGTCTGAGAGGACAGCGCTCCCATCCTAGGCACTTTCTCTCCTGCCAGTTCAGTGTGCTGGCCCAGTACTCTCAGGGCACCTCTGTAAGTCCTCTGTCTAGCCAGCCCACCTTCCTGCAGTGTGTATGTGTCCCTCTTCCTGTCCACCACACAGGCAGACCTTGGAACTGAGTGTGCCCACCAAGCACAGGAAAAAAATGCCAGGATGAAATTTCGTCTCTGTCCATCTTGGAGTGGAGAGGAGCGAACCTCTCTCGTTCTGCCACTTTGTCCAGAAACGTCCTTCCCTGTGGAACCTGTCACTTTGTCTTCAAGGAAGACGTGCCATATGTGTTTTTGCAGTGATTAAGAGCTTTTTCTTGGGCGGGGCAGTGTAAGCAGGAGGGTGTGAACAGCCCTTTTGCTTCCAAGCTGGAGTGGACTTCTAAGGAGTTATTTATGGGAGGAATGCTAATTACTCAACTATAAATATGTAAATACTTTGAGAATAAATTCATCACAATATATTAAGCATCACATTGCAATTAAACTCAATTAGGTATTATTAGCAGTATTAATGTCATGTTGCTCGTGCCTGTTCCTAATGAATATATTAACCTAGTCTAGCTGCCACCATCAACGTGGGTACATTATGATGATGACAATAATAGACACATAATTAGAGCATTATTGCTTTGCTTGCAAATTGTGCAGAGAAATATGTCAGTGTCTTTGGAATCTGGATGACTGGCCTGTCTATGGACACGTTGGATGTGGCCTGAGGATTGGGCCATCTGAAGATAAGGGTTAGCCTTTCAGTGGGCATCTAGGTTTGTAGTCCTTGAAAGAAAGTGATTTCTTGTTTTCTTTTATGAATTGGGTAAATGCAATTGGAATGGGGCAGGGGCCAGTGATGGATGACTTATTTCACTGTCAAGGGAGAAGAGTGGTTGGTACCTAAGATGACTTTCTTTAGGAGGATGAGGATGTGACTTTGTCTCTTATTTGCTGAGCTTCCAGCCCCACACTTGTGAAAACACAGGCCACTGAATCTTGATGTATCTCATAGTAAATCTGAGCGGGGAGTTCCTTGTTTCACCACAGAGAAAAGAGGCTGTTTGCACCATGCAAACAGGAGAGGGGTAATATAAAGGTAGACACAAGCTTGCAATGAGGTCAGGGTCCAAAGACAGGAGACGAACATGTCTGTCTTTAAAACCACCTTGTAGGAGGAGGTGTTGGTGTCCTGATTTGTGAAGTGGAAAGTGCATTCAAGAGATGTTCACTAGTTGTTTCCCAGCTCATACAGTCATAAACAGAAAGGCCAGCATTTGACTCATGCTGTCTGACAATAGGTTACAGAGGGTGCAAGGCAGGGCACTCTAGAAATGGAGAGATAGGCAGACCTATGAAATGCAAAACCCATAGCGAGAGCTTTCTGTGAACATTTGCCCTGGCTCAGGTGATCTGTGGGCGGTAGAGAAATGTTTCTCCAAGATGTGCATGCCACCTCTCTCTAGAAAGACGAGAAAAAGATCCAGTGGACCAACAGGCAACAGAGAATGGATAGAGTTGGGTTAGGAGCAACTTAGCATTGGAGAGGTCAGTTTTGGATATTGGCGCTGAGACTGGGTCTTGATTTGGGTTTTGGGCAAATGAAAGGAGCCAGAGAGATGGTTATAGCTGAGGGAAGGAGCCTGGCAGGGAAGGTGGGCGGGGCCACTGAGAAACTCCAGAATATAGACAGGTTTACCAACCTCTGTGCTTCCTTGATGGTGAAAGAAAACTCACTCAAGGTGTTGGTCAGGGCTCAGGAAATAAAAATACATTTGGAACATTTTTAAATAGAGCGACATGGGGCGTGGAAGGGCCGAGAAGAAGCCTAATGGAGAAGAAGAGGCAACTAGAGGCTGTGACAGCTGGAGTTGCTACCTCCTTAGGAAGAGCTATGAGGAGGCAGGATGAGGTCATCACAGGGAGCAGTGATGTGCACACATGGCAGCTGCTGGATAGGGAAACCGAGGTAGAACAAGATAGGAGCAAGTGCCCTTTCCCAGCCATCTGCTATAACCCCTGCATGGCCACAGGTACTGTGAAGCCAGTGGGCATGGGGGAGTTTCAGAGCCAGCTCCTGCCCTGAGAGGAGCAGAGTGCAGGGAAGAGGAAACTAACCTACGGGCAGACCTGGGAAGGAGGTAGAGGTTCCTGGCCTTCAATGCAGCCTCCCATATTCATACGAGAGATTTACTCCTCATGAGGGATTCTCATTATGAAAGAGAGAGAGATAGTAGAGGGTTAGGGGAGATGGTCTCACTTACCTTTGTATGTCTCTACAATTCACAGTGGTATATTTTATTTTTAATTAATTAATTTATTTATTCACTTTATACCCTGATTGTGTCCCCCTCCTTCCTCTCCTCCTGGTCCCACCTTCCCTCCCTCTTCCCCTCCTCCCTTACTCCTCAGAAAAGGGGAGCCCCCTTTACCAGCCAACCCCAACACATCAAGTTGCATCATGATTGAGTGCATCCTCTTCTTCTGTGGCCTGGTGAAGCAGCCCTGCCAGGGGGAAGTGATCAAATAGCCGGCAACAGAGTCCATATCAGAGACAGCTCCCTCTCTCCTTACTAGGGGACCCACATGAAGCCTGAGGTTCCCATTGGCTACATCTGTGCAGAGGGCCTAGGTCCAGTCCATACATGGTCCTTAGTTAGTGGTTTAGTCTCTGCAAGCCCCTACGGGTGCTCCAGTGGTGCAATTGGTGAGCATGCAGTTCTTATAGAACAGTGGTATATTTTACAAATTATGTGAAATAAGCACTATCAGCCCAATTTTATAGAGAGCAGAATGGTAACTAAAAGAAGATTAGTGAATCTTAGGGTTTTGTACTCATTAAGTAGCAGATTGTCTGCTAGCTGGACCTTTCTCCAAATACAAGCTACTTACGGGAAGGTCAAAGAAATATTAAAATCCAGTGGCCCATGTTTTCAGAAACATGGGGTTGGAAGCCCAACCAATGAAGGCAAAGGCATATTCCATTCTCTCTTCAGGAGACCCCACATGGCCGGATTGACCGGCTCCTTTTATTTACATAAGTCACAGAGGCTAGGGGCCATGAGCCCACGTAGTTCCTGAGAACTCAACATTAATGCATCTGTCTCCACAGTGTCCTGCAAGTCTCAGAGAACCATCACAGAAAATTGTGTTTCCTCTTCCTCTCCAGTTGCAGAGTCGGGGGTGGAGGAGGGAGGGAGGGAGTCAGGGAGACAAGGAGACAGGGAGGGAGAGAAGGAGGGAGTGAGGGAGGGAGGAAGGGTGGGAAGGTGGGAAGGGGAGATAAAGAGGCATGGAGGCAGGAGGCCGTACCCTTTTCATGGATGCTGAAGCAAGCTCAAGAAAGAAGAAATGACTGTTGTTGGTGTGCGCCATTGCAACTTTTGTATCAGCTAAACTCATTTCTACTGTTAACAAGTGACAGCCACAGCCATGTGGCTTCCTCTGCCTAGGACCATA